>NC_083104.1:87354658-88775892 GCF_949774975.1 Lagenorhynchus albirostris | reverse complement strand
TGTTTGTAATTGGGAAAAATGGAAACAACTCGAAGACCTACCAATAAAGGGATGGGGAATTTAACTATAGTCCATATATACAATGGAATACCATATAGCACTAAAATAAATAAATTAGATTCACTAGGGGAAATAATGCATTTACAAACCATGCCACAGAATTTTTTTAAAGAGAGATAAAATAGGAAAAATAAGATTAAGCTAAGGGTTTAATGCACAAAATGAGGTTTGGTTTACCTGTTAGTGCTGGATCACATTTGGCTCTAAAATTTTAGCAGCCAGTGCGAAAGGAAAATCTGATCAATTACAGAATCAGACCGTGATGGAAAAACACACAACCCTTCCTGACACTAAGATCAGAGGGAAATTTCCCCCAGGGTTTTCAGAAAGAGGCCACCACGTAAGGTGGGTAATTAACATCCTCAATGTCATTCACCCGTCCATAGAATGACCCTATTTCCACAAAGACACATCTCCGTGCTTCAGTGTCCAAGTGTCTGGCTTTATCAGAAGATTCATTGTTGAGATCAGGGGTTAGAAACCGAGGTGCCAAAGTACTTTGCTTGGCCAGCACCATATTTAAGATTTTTTAATTTGAACGCCTTCAGGTGGCCCATACATTCCTTAGAATAGCACTGCCGAATAGAACTCTCTGCAATAATGAACATGTTCTGTATCCGCACTGTCCAGTGTGGTAGCTGACAACCCTATGCAGCTACTTACTGAGTATGTGAAATGTGGCTGGTTTGACTGAGGAGCAGAATTTAAATTTTATTTAATTTTAAGTAACTTTAATGTGAATAGTCACGTGTGGCTAGTGGAGACCCTATTGGGCAGTACAGCTCTAGAAAACCACGGGTCCCACCATTCTCTACTTTATTAAACCCCACCTCAAAATCACACATTTAGGTTATCTGGCCCCTAGAGGTGTTTCTGTTTGTAACTCATGTTTTAAAGTACCATGTCTCTACTGCTATATTTTAAATAGATAACCAACAAGGATCTACTGTATAGCACAGTGAACTCTGCTCAGTATTCTGTAATAACCTAAATGGGAAAAGAATTTGAAAGAAAAGAAAGAAAGAAAAGAAAAAAAAAGGAAGGAAGGAAGAAAGAAAGGAAGAAAAGAAAGAAGGAAGGAAGGAAGGAAGGAAGGAAGGAAGGAAGGAAGGAAGGAAGGAAGGAAGGGAGGGAGGACCATGTCTCGAGGAAGGACAGATTGTCGTTTTATGGTATATCCTCTTTTGTTCATTTATTCAATAAATATTCTTTCTACATGTGCCAGGTCTGTTACAGACACAGCACTTACCATCTCAAGGGCAGCAGAGACCAATCAATCTATGACAGCCCTGCAAGGATGGGTGATGCATATGGTGGGGGAAAAGCAAGGTCCAGGGAGCACACAGGATAGTGGCATTTAACACCTAACCTGAATTTGGTGGGACAGAGAGGTGCCCTGTAAGGGAGAACTAAGAATAAGTACAAATCAGCTGGAGTGAGGGGCAGTTCTCAGAAGAGGAAACAGCAGGACCTACTCTATGGCTTCAAAAAAGTTCGCTAGAATTTAGAATGTGGGGACGGATGACAGTGGAAGATTGGCAAAGGGTGAGATCATGCAGGATGTTAGAAGTGACTTTGGACTTTGTCCTGAAGGCAATAGAAAAACCACTGAAAAATTTTAAGCGGAGGAGTAGATTTCTGCCTTCTCTACATTCAGAATAAACCCGCAAGTATTACCACATGATCCAAAAATTCTACTTCTGTAGATACCCAAAAGAAATGAAAGCAGGGACTTGAACAGATACTTGTACACCCATGTTCATAGCACCATATTTAAAATAGCCAAAAGGTGGAAACAACCCAAGTGTCCATCAACAGACGAATGGATAAACAAAGTGTGGTCTATACATAAATGGAATATTATTCATCCTTAAAAAGGAACGAAATTCTGACTCATGCTACTACATGGATGAATCTTGAAGACATTATGCTAAGTGAACAAGTCAGAGATAAAAGGACAAATATTATATGATTCCACTTATATGAGGTAACTAGAATAGGCAAATTCATAGAGACAGGAAGTAAAATGGTGGTTGCCAGGGACTTGGGGGAGGAGGGAATGGGGAGTTATTGTTTAATGGGTACAGAGATTCAGTTTGGAAAGATGCAAACGTTCTAGAGATAGATGGTGGTGATGGTCGCACAGCAATGTGAATGTATTTAATGCCACTGAACTGTATACTTAAAAGGGGTTAAAATGGTAAATTGTATGTTATGTATATTTTATCACAATAAAGAATAAATGAATAAAATAAAATAAACCCTTCATTAGTTCTTGCCAAAACTATGTAAAAGCCTCCTAACAGTTCTCCCTGTGACTCTTCTTGACCCCTTATATATAGTCTATTTTCTGTCCAACAGAGAGAGTGATGGATGAAACAGGAGTCAGGTCACCTGACTCCCCTGTTGAACACCTTTCAGTGGCTGGACTGGCCTCTCGTGATCTGGTCCCTCGTCACCTCCCTGGCCTCGTCTCCAATCTCGGATGGCTGACTCTACTCCAGCCTCACTGGCCTCTTTGAACTCACTAAGAACTCTCCCACTTTCGGGCTTTCTCATTCTGGAACATTCTTTCCTCTGATATTCACCTAGTTTGCTTCCTCACTTCCTTATGAAGGTAATATCACCCCTCAGACACCTTTCTTGATCACCCTATCTAAAAACATCCCTACCCTGCTTTCCTTGATAGAACTTACCCCCGCCCATCATTTTAGTATATATCCATCTGTTAACTTGTATATTGTCAGTCTCTCTTGCAATGTAAGTTCCGTGAAGGCCAGGACTTAGTTTTGTGTGCTACTGAATCCCAGTCATTGGAACAGTGCTGGTCATGGAGGAAACATTCAATAAATATCTGGCGAATAAAAGAATAATTATATTTGTGTTTTAGAAAGATTGTGAGGATAGACTGCAGTGTGGACTAGAATGGGAGATACCAGCTTGGGTGGTTGTTTCTTAATCACACAAGCAGTTAAGATGGCCCAGATAGTGGCAGGGGGTCACCGGGAGATTTGGGGAGACAGAGATATTTAGAAGAGTGAATCAAGAGGCAGGCTGGAAGGTTCATTCAAAGAAGTAGAAGACACAGAAAGAGCAGCAGGTGTGAGGGGGAAGTGAGCTCCATTTTAAACTCAGTGAGTGGACTTTCTTCATAGACATGCTCAGTGGGCAGTTGTATTTCTTCAACAGAGGGATCTGGGCTAGAAACGCAGATTTGGCCATTCATAAATATAATCTCAGTGGAAATTTTGATAACCGTTGAGCAGCAGTTAGTTGGAGGTTATACTTTTTGGATAAGTACTTAAATGTACATATTCAATGGTGCCAATTAGCTTCAGACTCATGTGCTCTCATAGTCAGCCAAGTTGGTCATATTTTTTAAACTGTAAGGAAGGAATGCAGAAAATGAAATTTCTATTTTTAAAAAAAAGTGGAGTAATGCTACTCTTTTTTTTTTTTTTTTACTGTAACAGGGTCAATTTTAATGGATTATATCCAAACCTCAAGCCATATATTCTGTAATCCACCTAATTAAATATACAGATTAATGTTTGACCTTTACGGGAACATCATTATCCTTTATATTTAAAAGCGATCTCCTAATCCAACTCCGTCATTTCAAGTATGTGGAAATAATAGCCCTTGGACATTAATGACCCACCCACCTAAGGTCACACAGTTGGACGTAACAGAATCAGAACTAGAATCCAGAGTTCATACTCTGTGTCTAAGTAGTTCAAAACTGTGGGCACATTGTTTAGATTTCTGTTTTGGTTTATCTTTGGAAGAATTCCTCCAAAATTGTTCATCATGAATGCATGCAGTTTACCAAGACCAAAGCTACCTGGATATCCTTCAGTGACCCACTTGTCCCACCCAGGGAACCTGTTGTCAGACACTGAGTCTTCACTCTTTATTACCTTTCTGCAAAGTTGAATACATAGCAGGACTGCTTGAGAATAAAGATATGGGCTCCAAGGCATTCTCGGATTTCACATAACTAAAAAGTACAAGCCATTTCTGCCTTCTAGATTTAAAGTCTGGACTTTGCTACCACTCCAAGGCTTTTCTCGAATGAGTTTCTCGCTTCATGGAAAAGCATTATTAGATGATGTCCCTAGGAACCAAAATGTAGTGATCGCTTGCAGCAATGAAATCTTACATTAACTGGCACAGAAACAGAAACACAGATCAATGGACCAGGAGAGAAAGCCCAGAGATGAACCCACGCACATATGGTCACCTAATCTATGTCAAACGAGGCAAGAATATCAATGGAGCAAAGACAGCCTCTTCAATAAGTGGTGCTGGGAAAACTGGACAGCTACATGTAAAAGAATGAAATTAGAACACTACCTAACACCATACACAAAAATAAACTCAAAATGGATTAAAGACCTAAATGTAAGCCCAGACACTATCAAACTCTTAGAGGAAAACATAGGCAGAACACTCTATGACATACATCACAGTAAGATCCTTTTTGACCCACCTCCTAGAGAAATGGAAATAAAAACAAAAATAAACAAATGGGACCTAATGAAACTTCAAAGCTTTTGCACAGCAAAGGAAATCATAAACAAGACAAAAAGACAACCCTCAGAATGGGAGAAAATATTTGCAAATGAATCAACGGACAAAGGATTAATCTCCAAAATTTACAAGCAGCTCATGCAGCTCAATATCAAAAAAACAAACAACCCAATCCAGAAATGGGCAGAAGACCTAAATAGACATTTCTCCGAAGAAGATATACAGATTGCCAACAAACACATGAAAGGATGCTCAACATCACTAATCATTAGAGAAATGCAAATCAAAACTACAATGAGATATCATCTCACTCTGGTCAGAATGGCCATCATCAAAAAATCTACAAACAATAAATGCTGGAGAGGGTGTGGAGAAAAGGGAACCCTCTTGCACTGTTGGTGGGAGTGTAAATTGATACAGCCACTATGGAGAATGGAGATTCCTTAAAAAACTACAAATAGAACTACCATATGACCCAGCAATCCCACTACTGGGCATATACCCTGAGAAAACCATAATTCAAAAGGAGTCATGTACCACAATGTTCATTACAGCTCTATTTACAATAGCCAGGACATGGAAGCAACCTAAGTGTCCATCAACAGATGAATGGATAAAGAAGATGTGGCACATATATACAATGGAATGTTACTCAGCCATAAAAAGAAACAAAATTGAGTTATTTGTAGTGAGGTGGATGGCCCTAGAGTCTGTCATACAGAGTGAAGTAAGTCAGAAAGAGCAAAACAAATACCGTATGCTAACACATATGTATGGAATCTAAGGAAAAAAAAAAAGGTCAGAAGAACCTAGGGGTAAGACGTGAATAAAGACACAGACCTACTAGAGAATGGACTTGAGGATATGGGGAGGGGGAAGGGTAAGCTGGGACAGAGTGAGAGAGTGGCATGGACATGTATACACTACCAAACATAAAATAGATAGCCAGTGGGAAGCAGCCGCATAGCACAGGGAGATCAGCTCGGTGCTTTGTGACCACCTAGAGGGGTGGGATAGGGAGGGTGGGAGGGAGGGAGACGCAAGAGGGAAGAGATATGGGAACATATGTATATGTATAACTGATTCACTTTGTTATGAAGCAGAAACTAACACACCACTGTAAAGCAATTATACCCCAATAAAGATGTTTAAAAAAAAAAAGAAATCTTACATTAGAGGCAGAATTAAGAACCATCTCAACTGTGATGGCCACTCAGTCAGAGCTGGTAATTTTTCTGACCATAGTGGAAACTACTTGTGGCAGATTCTTTAAATGGCTACCCCGAAGCCTCTCCGACCTCTTCTCCTTGCCCCGTCCTACTATAAATTCCTCACTGAAGTGCAGATGGCCAAGTGAGCCCATTCGGAACCATGAGACATGAGCAGAAGTCTTCCCAGGCCGCTGCTGCAAAGTCAGCATGACCCTCTTCCCATTTCCCTTCCCTCCTTATGGACAGGATGGCTTGAGCTACAGCAGCTTTCTTGCATTTATGAAGGAAAAGGCCAAGGGAATCACACAATAGAGGTCCTGCCATTGTCTGACTGCTGAACCAAAACCCACCCACGCCAGATTTCTCATGTGAGAAAAAGTATTCTCTTTTTGTTTAAGCCACTGTAGATGTATGTTCTGTTTCCCACATCTAAATACAGTTGTATTAGATTATTCAGTCTAATTATGGAGGGGGTACGGGGGTAAGAGAAATGGGAGAATTGGGTTGTTTTAGTTTAACTAAATTGTTTTATTATTTTAATTTTTAAAAATAAATAAATACAAAAAATAATAATAATAATAAATAAATACAATTGTGGCCAAAACGCTAATGAAATAACTCAAATTGGAAGGGTTGGGGATGGGACGGGGACTACCAGAATATTTGTGGGCGGAACCTAGTGTGTATATATGGACACACACGATATATATGTATGGTCCCCAACGCCTCCTCTCCCAATTGGGAATTATCTGTATATCATGTTTTCTTTACTAGGTGCAGTTTTATCTCTTTATACCACGAAAATCAAGCATGAAAAAGAAATGACCTAGAAAGTTGGTATCCGAAGACAACTTTCGTGCACATAGGAACTTTTCTAATTTGCTAAACTCTGAATATTGCCAGCGAATTTCAGAAAATATCCTAGGAGCATGAAATTATATAAACCATTACAGACACTCTTAGACCATTTGTGAAGCTCAATAGGGCTGCACCCCCATGACCACGTGCTGAGGAGATTAGGGAAAATCTGCTTTGCCCAGTCCGGGAGTCAGGCTCCACTCTTGTCCTGACACGACCCTGTGACAGCCCACTCCCTCGTCTGTGCGGTATGCAGAGCCTCAGCTGACTAAGCAACTGCAAGCTCTGGACTCTGTTGCTATTAGTGCCTTGGCCGCATCGCTGCAAACCATCTGCCGGCTTTCCCCGAATCCATCACTCTGCAAAGATCATGGTTCAATCTATTCTACCACGGCGGGGCCAAAGCTCCCTGATTGACAATGCTAGTCAATTCAAAACTCAAGATCTTGCCCACAGGGGGTTGTTTCTTAGATCCTTTGTGGGTTTCCCCCCAGTCCTACAAATAACAGTGATAGTAGGCCTGTGAAATCCAGAGGCATTTTCTGACTTTGTAGGAAACAGCTGGGCAGATGTCTCAACAATATTTTGTCATCCTTGATTTGACCACCAGCCTGGGAAACACTGAAACGGCTGAAGTCGGCCTGTCCTGGCTCTTTTAGAACACCCCTTAGTACCCTCAGAGCTTCTTCTTCTCCCAGCTTCCTCCTGGTGACTCTCTGCCCCCCCCCCAGAACCATCCCCTGGAAAGTCTATACACATGTGTCCCCAGCCAATCACCTGCCACACTGGGGAGAGAGGCCCTTCATGAACAACTTAGCCTAGACTTAAGGTGTTATGCCATCTGGGCACTGGCTCTTTAATAAGCACCTCAAATCCAAAGGAACGAATCTGGTGGTACTGTTTTGGGCACCAGTGACAGGCTGCTGGGAAACATTCTGCGGCAACACCAACCCCAAGCATGTCTACATCCCGCCTGCCTGCGTTAGGAAGCCTCTGCATTCTCACTCTCGTGAGGCACTTTGAGTACTCTAGCACTTAAGAATAACAAAATAAAAATAAATACAGTCTGTACATGTTTTATTTGTCCTCTTCCTCTATCAGCTATTTCTTAAATCAAGTCATCTTTTTTCTAATGATAGGAGTTGGAAAACAGTGTCAATATTTCTGTAGTGGAAATCCTAGAAGCTCACCAAACCAGCCGACCTGTACGTACCACGCCGCCGTAACCACACACAGGAAAAATTTGTCAAAGCAAGCCAGAAAAGCCGCCCATTGGGCCACTTTCCAGTGGCCACTAAGGGCATCTGGTTGGTCTCTCTGAGCATGAATGTTCCCTACTGTGACATAGTCTATATTTTTGTTTCATGAATTAATTTCTTTGTTTATTCTATTTAATACAAATGAAACATCACCTGATTGTTCTCTCATTAAGTGCAGCATTAGACTTCCCCACTAACTCTGCAAATTATTTTTTTCAGTGGTATGTGGAAGCTGGCAGAGTAAGCGATCTGTTATTTGTGCTGTTGTAGTGGCTTATGAAGAAAAAAGCATGACAATTATAAGAGCAATGTTTGGGGCACTTAAGGTTCATGTCGTAACTAATTTCAAAAGTCCTTCTGATCACAATCTCCTCTCCTACCTTCTGCCAGACCTTTTGGGTCCTGTTAAAAGAGCCTCTAAAATCATGGGAAGAGTGTTCAAAGTAATTTAAGAAAACAAACTTCACACCTTGCAAAAATAGTTCACTGGGAATTATTGGTGTCAATTCGCAACCCCAGCAGACTGCCTGGTGTGAATTTCACCTGCCACTTGTCAGTATCCCAAGGCTTGATTCAGGACAGCCCCGGGAGTCAACAGGAGACTTGTGGTAATATAATTAGAAAGGGACCCTTTGTCCCACTAGTATTTTTCTATTTCTTCCTTGCCCTCTGTAGAATGGGCTCCAAGCCTAAAAATGTTACTTCTTAGAAGAAGCCTAACAAGCAACAGACAAATGCATTCTTGTCTGTGATGCAAAGCAAGCCCGAGCTGCTCATTCTTACTGGGATAAAAACAAACCAACATGTAAACAAAATACATTACGAGGCGTTATGAGGTCATGGGTGGAAGATTGCATCTTAGAGGCTGCTTCTGTCACGCGATTGGCAGGTGCTTGAACACATCAGTTCTGTTAACCAGTCCTGCTGTGTGCCCTGCTCTCCCCCTTTTTCCCTGGGTGAGACGTCAAAGGAGGCCTCTGCTCCTCCATGTGTGAAACAAGCACGATGATAATCTCACACGTTCGGTACATCGGTGAGGGCTGGCCTCACAGTCATGCTACTGTCTACGTCTGTGTCACTTTCCCTGCCTGCGCCCGCAAAACCCACATGGAAATCTGCAAGGGGAATTTACGTTTCTTTCTCTGTCTTGATCACAGCCTCTTTTCCTAATTCCCACTGCTGACACTGTCTCTCTAGTTCTACTCACTTCCATCTGGCTGCCAATTCCTTCCCACAAAGCCAGATGGAATTACAACCCAACACTGCACAGTTTGAATGTGGATTCCCTATTTGTCCTATACATCCTATCTGTACTTTGATAAAATGGGAATCTTTGAACATCATAAAATGATGATTATTTGGAGTGTTACAGGTTCAAAGGTCAAAAAGAAATACAGGAGAGAGAATCTTATCCTGTTTCTTTTTTAAACTGTATGTTTCCAGTCAATCTGATAGGATTACATAGTGAAATTTTACAAGAAGTAATTTTGCCTCTATTGCCTGCTAATCTGGAAAAAATAGGGAATGATAGTGCTGTGATGCAATGAATTAGCTCAGTCTTAACAATTTCCTGCTACAACTGCTTTGTTAGGTAAATGATATCCTCAAATGCTTTAAGGATTAGAAAACCCAGTGCTGGAGGGACAAAACAGATCTGTCAAACGACGTCAACCCTGTCAACCATTTTCCTTACCTTTGCATCTGAAGGGAATTGAATTAAGTATTAATTTCGTGACGACTTTTCTTAAAGCTAGGATCAAATCATTGCTCTTCAAAAAACTTAGAGAAGTAATACATTTAACAACATAATATTTAGAGGTAGGTTTACCTGGTAGTATTTACAGGCTGATCAATGAAGCTTTAGACTGATGTAGGTTCAAATCCCAGCTCTTCTACTCACCAGCTGTATGAACTTGGACAGATTAGAAAGCCTTGGTTTCCTCGTCTGAAAAAGAGGAATGAGCATTTTTGTGAGATTTGTGGCACTGTGTATATAAAAGAGACTTAGCATAAACAGTAGAGTTTCTGACTTGGGATCAGATCCTGGCATTGTTGCTTACGAGTTATGTAACCTTGACCTTGCTATGTAAATATTATAGCATCATTATAGCTCAAGTGGTGCTATGATATGCGTCTTACAAGGCTACTGTAGAATTAAATGAGACTGTATTAAAGGGGTCAGCAAACTTTTTATAGAAGTGTAAGATAGTAAATAGTTTAGGCTTTGCAGGCCATGTGGTCTTTGTCACAACTACTCAGCTCCGTCCTGGTCACACAAAAGCAGCCACAGGTCATGCTGAAATGAATGAGTACGGCTGTGTTCCCATAAAATTTTACTCACAAAAACAGGTCATGAGCCAGATTTTGTCCATAGGCCATAATTTGCCAATTCCTGCTCTAGGAGATAATCAATACATGATCAAACTCTAGTAAGAAACACAATCTTTTTAATTCATGTAATTGATCATAGATGAGACAGAAAGAGAAAGAATTGAAGATGCAATCTTTCCCTAGACATCTATATGTTTTTACATAATTACTCCATGTTAGATATCCATATGAATTCTATGAACAATAATAGTGCAATAAACAATAGAGATACATGCATTCCAATGTTCATTGCAGCACTATTTTAAAAATAAATTTATTTATTTATGGCTGCACTGGGTCTTCGTTGCTGCGCACAGGCTTTCTCTAGTTGTGGTGAACGGGGGCTACTCTTCATTGAGGTGCGCGGGCTTCTCATTGCGGTGGCTTGTCTTTGTTGCAGAGCACGGGCTCTAGGCATGCTGGCTTCAGTAACTGTGGCACACGGGCTCAGTAGTTGTGACACATGGGCTTAGTTGCTCCAAGGCAAGTGGGATCTTCCTGGACCAGGGCTCGAATCCATGTCCCCTGAATTGGCAGGCAGATTCTTAACCACTACGCCACCAGGGAAGTTCCTGCAGCACTATTTACAACAGCCAAGGCATGGAAGCAAACTAAATGTCCACTGACAGATGAATGGATAAAGAAGATGTGATATATAATATTCCATTGTTATATATATATATGTGTGTGTGTGTGTATATATATATATATATATAAAACACAATGGAATATTACTCAGCCATAAAAAAGAATGAAATATTGCCTTTTGCAGAAACATGGATGGACATAGAGATTATCATACTAAGTGAAGTAAGTCAGACAGAGAAAGACAAATATCATATGGTATCACTTATATGTGGAATCTTAAAAAATGATACAAATGAACTTATTTACAAAAAAAACAGACTCACAGATACAGAAAATAAACTTATGGTTATCAAAGGGGAAAGGTGGGGAGAGGGATAAATTAAGAGTTTGGGATTAATAGATACACACCACTATATATAAAGTACACAATAAGGCTTCACTGTATATAGCATGGGGAACTATATTCAATATCTTGTAATAACCTATAATGGAAATAATCTGAAAAAGAATATATCTATAATCAGCTCAGTGCTTTCTGACCGCCTGGAGGGGTGGGATAGGGAGGGTGCGAGTGAGGGAGATGCAAGAGGGAAGAGATATGGGGACATATGTATATGTATAACTGATTTACTTTGCTATAAAGCAGAAACTAACACACCATTGTAAAGCAATTATACCCCAATAAAGATGTTAAAAAAAAAAGAATATATCTATACCTATATCTATATACCACTGAATAACTTTTCTGTACACCAGAAACTAGCACTATATTATAAATCAACTAAACTTCAATTAAAAAATGATTTAAAAATATGTTAATAGGCTGAGGCCAAATAAAGGGAGGTCATGTGGGTCGTTATAATGTATTTTTAGCCTTCATCCTGAGAGAAATGGAGACCTGCCATAGGGCTTTAAGCAGGACAGTGGCAGGATGAGATTTGTGCTCCAGAAGACACAGTGGCTACAGTGTGGAGAATGGACCTGTTAGGACTCTATTGCATGGTCCAGGCGTGACGTAATGGTGGTGGAGACAGGATTGGTCGTAGGAAGGGCGGGGAAGAGTGAATGGATTGGAGAAATATTTAGAAGGTGCAATTGACATTAATAATGGACTGGTTTCTGAGAACTGGAAGGCATGGGAAAGACTGGAGTGAAAAGAGGATAACAGTCTGGGAGAAGATAAGGAGTGGATAGAGGGTCCCATCATCTACTGAACTAGGGAAGAAGAACAGGTATGATTTAGGGACAAGAAGCTTCCGTTTTGCACATGTGTTGGGTGGACCCATGACATATCCAGCTGGAGAGAGCTCTTTCCATGCCTCCTCAGCTGCCCATCTCCTGCCAGCCTCCTCTGACCTGCTTCCCTCCTCTTTCCTTGTCCTCTTTCCCTCCTGAGTTTAAGGTCTCCCAACCTCAGGCCTTCAACTCCCATCAGAGGAAAAAAATAAAAATAAAAACATACTTATGAGAAGGATTGATAATGGAATTCTCCCTAGAGAAGATATTTAACAATTTCATATCAGAGTCTGAAGCATCTGCTTCTATTTGATGGTATCCACTGGTCTCAAATGTTTCCACAATGATGATTAGTTATTATGGTTCATCTTATATCTGCTGATTAAAAGTGGTCTCCAGTGGGCTCTTTCTCAGAAGACAGCAAGAAACTCACTGAAAGATGAATTCTAACTTCTTTCCTTAGAACCACCCGGGATTCTACTGACCCTGGTAGATGTATCACCATATTTCCATTAGATTGATGATTTTTACACAGTGTTTAGTTATGGAACCCTTTTGTCTAAGGACAGGTTCCCTAGAAACAGAAGCTGAGATGGAGATTCTTGCACAAGTGAGTTGTGGAGGACGTGCTCCTGGAGAAGAGGAGAGGGGCAAGCAGGATAGGGCAGGATGGAAATGCTGAACAAGGATGTGGTCTCAGCTGGAGCCCAGCTTCAGCCTGATCCCCAGGGAGCCAGGGAGCCAATCTACACTACAGACTCAATTACCTGCTAGGCAAGGGGTCAGCCTTTTGTATCCCATCAGGTGGTCTTTGGCTGAGGGCGGCTGAGTGGGGTTGTAACCTCCAGGCAGCCCCATGCTGAGGGCAATTCTTTGGACAAGAGGGCAGTGGTGGGTCACAAGCAGCCAATGTTCACAGCAGCTGGGGGATGGGTGCAGCAGACCTGGGAAAGGTAATCTAGACGGGGAACTAATGGCTTTCTTCAAACAAAATCTTACCTGGACATCTAATAGATGTAAAGGAAAACACACAAACACACACACACACACACACACACACACACACACACACACGTGGTGCATGGCACCTTCACAGAAAAACTTTTGACTCCTCATAACCCCCAGAAGGAGAGAAAGCTCACCAGTTTCTATGAGAAATTTACAGGAGTAAATAGTAAATATTGTGTTTAAATATTTAATGTTTAAAAATGTTAGAAAAGTAACCAAATTAGATGATCATCATCATCTCAAAAAGGTATAAAGAGTTTAAAGTACACTTTTTTTTTTTTTTTTTTTGCGGTACGCGGGCCTCTCACTGCTGTGGCCTCTCCCGTTGTGGAGCACACGCTCCGGACGCGCAGGCTCAGCGGCCATGGCTCACGGGCCCAGCCGCTCCGCGGCACGTGGGATCTTCCCGGACCGGGGCACGAACTCGTGTCCCCTGCATCGGCAGGCGGACTCTCAACCACTGCGCCACCAGGGAAGCCCTAAAGCACACTTTAAAAGCCCTATGAATGAAAGAAGAAAGAACAGCAAAGATAAATACACATTTTACAAGGAGATACAAAAAAGGAAAAAGAAAAAAGAAAGAGTATGACTAGCTCAATTACTAGACCCAATCCACATTGGGTACAGATTTGCTGAATTGAATGGAATTGAATTGATTATCCCTCCAAAACATCATATACTGAATGTTTTAACTTTTCCAATTCATATGTTCAAGTTTTAACCTCCAGTACCTCAGAATGTGACCTTATTTGGAGACAGGCCTCTACAGAGATAATCAAGTTAAAATGAGGTCATTAGCGGGAACACTAATCCAGTATTACTGGTATCCTTATAAAGGGGAAATTTGAACATAGACACATAAAAGGAAAACAATATGAAGACACTGGGCGAAGATAGTTATCTACAAGCCAAGGAGAGAGGCCTGGAATAGCTCCTTCCCTCACAGCCCTCAGAAGGAACGGAGCCTGCCAACACCTTGATCTTGGACTCAGCCTCAAGAACTGTGAGATAATAAATTTCTGTTGTTTAAGCCACCCAGTCTGTGGTACTTTGTTAAGGCAGTCCCAGGAGACCAATATATATGCCAAGGAATATGTTTGGGGCAAACACTGAGGAAGCGGTTCACAAGGCTTGCCTGTTTGATTATAAGGAAAATAAGAGTTGCTATCTTACTGTTTGATTTCAAAGTGAAATAAAGTCATCATAGAATAGTAAAAGTTATAGTAAACAACAAAAGCCTAAGAACACTGGAACACCATGCAAGGAAAAAATAGGCAGAAACGGAAATTTGAAACGTCAGTGTTCCACATGACAAATCGGGAGAATCAAGATTTAACGAAGAAAGTGTGGGGTTGATTAGTATAATAAATTACGTACAATTAACAGATATGTCGAATGTCGACACTGAACTTAATACATGTTTTCTAGTGTAATGAGTCATAAAAAATATCAATCAAATAAGGCACAAAAAAATTTCTTCATTCAAACAACAGCAACAAAAAAGAGATTCTACATACCACATTCCCAAAGTAAAAAAGAGTGCAACTTGAACTAATGAACAAAAGCAGAATTGATTAAAATTTTAAATCAATTTCTTAACTAATAACCTATATCAGAGAAGAAATCTGCTATACAATTCCAATATAATTTAAACCACATATTTATATTGTGTAATACCCACATATGATCACGATATATAAAGTTTATATATGGCTGTCACAAAATTATGTAAATGCGAGTAAATGCATCAAAATAAACTTAGTTGTCTGGGTTGTGGGACTCAGCCCTAAATTTCCTTATTTAATGAATTTTCTAAATTATCTGTTTTTTAAAAAGAAAGAAAATCATCAAGAAAAACTAGAAAAAGGAGACCTAATAAACTAAGCACAAATAAAGAAGGCAAAAGCTATAGAATCAATAACAGGAGGTTCTTGGACAATTTTTTTAAAGTGTTAATCATTGAAATAAAAGAAAGACCCGGATTAGTAATATTCTGTGCAAGAAAAAAGCTATCACAATTCAAACCCAAACTTTTTATTTCACTAAAATGGAGGACTATTATTTTCAACTGTACATTAAACTTGATAACCAAAACAAAACGGACGACTTTTCAAAAATATAAAATATAAAAGCTAACAGAACTCGCAGAAATACAAGTTCTCATTTTGATCGGTGTAGCGTCCTGAAGAATATCTCATCAGGCTTTCTGAGAACATCTTTAAAGTACCTGTTATTCTACCCTTGAGTGAAAAATTAATAACAGGTGATTTATTATAACAGACTTATTATAGTAGAGAAAAAAAACCCAACAGAATTAAGCAGAAAAAAATAGGAAAAGCTGTTACAATATAATGAAAAGAAAGGAGGAGAAAAGGCACCTGGCCCTCACCTTGCTAAATTTGCAGAGCTTTCAAATAACAAATAATTTTGTCACATATTGTTTCAAAAACTGAGAAAAACAGTATGTTTCAGAACTGACTTTATAAGTTAAACATGGATTTGTGTCCCAAACCTGAAGCCAATATCAAAGAAGAAAATTGTAATTATCAGCATAGATGCAAAGGAAGAAAGGGGAAAGGGGAGAGAAAGAGGAGGGGAAAAGGTGGGAGGAAGTGCGGAAGCAGGAAGGGAAAAAAATGAGATCATCTAACAAACATCTAAATAGAAATGATTGCTGATGACAAAGTTAGGTTTATTCTAGGAATGCAAGGGTAATATAACACATAAAACATGATCAAGACAATCATTATATTAACAGAAAAGAGTAAAGATCATATAATTATATGAATAGGTAAAAAGAAAGTATTTGATTAAGTACAAACCATTTTCTTGATTAAAACTCTAAGAATTTTTCTTTCTTAATTTGATAAAGAGTGCATACTTGGGACTTCCCCAGTGGTCCAGTGGTTAAGACCCCGACTTCCAATGCAGGGGCCGCGGGTTCAATCCCTGGTCAGGGAACTAAGATCCCCTACGCCTGCGAGGTACGACCAAAAAAAAGAGTGCATACTTAAAACTGATAGTAGCTATCACACTTAGCACAGAACTTAGCATTAGAAATGTTCAGCTTCAAAATAGGTGTATATCAAATTTCCCTTTGTCATTAGTCCTACTAAATATTGTACTAGAAAAGTCATCCATTGTTATTCTAAATAAAAGAGATGCAAATATAGACAAAGGAAAAAATAATATATGACTTTTTACAAAATATTATAAATGAGTTTCACGAAGAAGCAGGTTATAAGATCCATGCGTCTTAATTGAATTGCCGTAAATTAGTGACATACCTTAAAAAGCAGCCAGTGAAGTAGATGCATTAGATGTTTGTTCTAGAAACCAGAAAACAATGATAATCAAAAAGAATAGAAATCAGGAAAAGAGTCACTATTCATGAATATTACTGGGACCAAGAATTATACCAGGGCTTCCCTGGTGGCGCAGTGGTTGAGAGTTTGCCTGACGATGCAGGGGATGCGTGTTCGTGCCCCTGGTCCGGGAGGATCCCACATGCCGCGGAGTGGCTGGGCCCGTGAGCCATGGCCGCTGAGCCTGCGCGTCCAGAGCCTGTGCTCCGCAACGGGAGAGGCCACAGCAGTGAGAAGCCCGCGTACCGCAAAAAAAAAAAAAAAAAAAAAAATTATACCAATTACTACCTTATGTCATACAATGAAATAAAGCTTACTTTAAAAACTAGAAGTTATTAAGAGTACTACAGCTTATGGATGGTTTGTCATCACTGTTGTCAATCAAAGGTGTCAAAAGAGATCAACAAGTATATGAGAAAATACAGCAAAACAATGTGGACAGAAGTCACGGGCTTACCATTCATTATGGCAATCAAAATTTAATAACTCTAGGATCCACCTTTTAAATTAGCTAAAATTGATTTATATCGTAAAAATCCAATACATTGGGACTGCATACAGACAGCTGTACTAACAGCTATCAAGTGGCATGTCTTTCCAGAAAGCAATTTGACAACATTTAAAAGCATTATTAAAGTGTTTTGCATGTTGACAAAATAGTCAGAACTTGGAGATCTACTCTCACTCCCCTCAAAACTCCAAATTTTAGGAATAATAATTTATATAAGAATGCTCATGGCAGCAGTTTAATAGCAAGATATTACAAACAGCCCAAATGCTCAACTACGGGTAGATGCTTAAGGAGATGCCAGTAAATACTGTGCGGAGTGCTTGCTTTCTCTCTCATACCCCCTATCAGCGAATGACAGCAACACCCACACACGAACCCCACGGAGAAGCCCAGGACTTCTTTCTTTACCGTATTCCAGCCCTTCCCCCATCTATTAGCTTCCTAACTGGTCTCAGCCTCAGTATCACACTCCTTCAGCTCATTTTCCGCAGTGGTGCCACAGTGCTAATTCTGAAACTCGAATCTACTTTAAAATCCTTTAGCGCCCATCCCTGTCTCCCCAGCTGCCCATCAAAATAAAATCCAAACAGCGTGACATCCAAAGTTCTCCAAGACCTGACTCTACCTTCCAGTTTATTTCTTCACCCTGCCCCCCCCAAGCCCTACACACACACACCCTGTCCTCTAACCATTTGGACCATTTTCAGTTCAACAAGTGCATCACACTGTTGACAACCTACAATGCCTTTGCCTTTGCCTGGAATGCTCTCCCCTCCCCTCTTGTCCTCCTGACACACACACCTTATCTTTCGACCTTAACTGAAGCTTCACTTCCTTATAAGTCCTTCCTCGTATAGCAGGGGTGAAATGCATGTACTTCATCTCAGATATGCAAAAATGTACTCCTACATTTATTTTCTCTCACTTATATTATTCCTGCCCATGATAGGGGCAGTGCCAAAATGTAATTCGGTCTCTTTGGGTTGAAAACTGTTGCTTTCAGGAAGACAGGGAAGGTTCCAGCGCCTCACGAGACAATTTCTTCTCTTTCAAAGGAACTCATGCACCACCACTCCCAACAGTTCCCAAGATGACACCCGGATGCAGGGATATTACATATCTTCAATACTGTCTCAGTCTCTTCCCTGACGTTGCTGAGCTATCACCTGCTTTGTCAGATCTCTGAACGTACTGAACTGGTAGCTGCTGAGATACGGTTTGTTGACCTGGTTTTTGGACATTGTGATAATAACAGGTGCAGAAATCCACGACCTCTGGCGTCATCCCCATCTTCTGAAGCCTCCTCGGTCTGAGCCCAGGAGGCTTGCCAGTCTCCTGGCTGAACAGCCCTGCTCTGACATGTGTGGAGATTCTGGAATCCTCATGCCATGTGCAGGCTTTGGGCACCTGGTACCCTGCATCAGACTCGTGAATTTAGATCCACCCTCTGCCAATGCCATCCTACTGTTTTTGTATCATACAGGATGTGATGATGTGATAAGCTGCCCCCAAATAATACCCAAAGAAACAAGGGATCTGCCCCAATATTCTTGGTTGCCACAAAACTACCTGGCTGCTTCTACACCCTATCCCAACCCTGAAGAGTGAGTCCAACAGTTATAACTCAAGCCTTGCCCTTCACCTCCTCTCTCCTGAGCACCTTCTCTTAGTGCTGGAATGAGTTTCTGACGTCTCTTCTTGACCTACAGGAGTTACTTACATCAATGCTTTTCAAACGTTGATGTGAACATAAATCACCTGGAGAATGCTATTAGAAAGCAGATTCTAATTCAATAGCTCTAGAATGGGGCCTGAGAGTCTGTATTTCTTACAAACTCCCAGGTGATGCCAGCCAAGCTGGTCAACCACCACTCTTTCAGGAGCCAGGCTGATCGATCCTCTCTCACTGGACTGTATTCGCTTCCCCCAGTCCACTCCCCTGGGACAATAATAGCAGAGGTGGTGCATGGAAAGGAAATAGATGAGCAATGGGAAAATGTATCAGGGCGTGTTCCACAAATATCATCTCAATCACACCGACCACCATCACCTTCCCCTCTCCCACTGGAACCCTCCTGCTTCTCTGAGCGTCCTTATATGCTGTACAAATTTCAGACACTGCTCCTGTATCTGATTCTACGTGTTTCTTCCTAACTATACTATACGTTTCTTGAAAGTATAGAACAGAATTCCCAAGCTGGTGGCAAAAGGCTGCATATGGCCACACAGACATTTTGTTTTACCTCTGCAGTGCTTTTAAAATATATGACTTGCTTGCCAAAGGCAAAGCACTGATTCTCAACTGCAACTGCACATTAAAATCACCCAGAAAACTCTCAAAATACGTCAGTGCCTGAGTCCTACCCTCTGAGCAATTCTGCCTTAGTTTAGTACAAATACATCAGTGTTTGTTTTTCAATAAATGTTTTTTTTTGGCTGCACCGGTGGGCATGCGGAATCTTAGTTCCCCGACCAGGGATCAAACCCGTGCCTCCTGCAGTGGAAGTGTGGAGTCTTAACCACTGGACCACCAGGGAAGTCCCTTTAATAAACTTTTTATTCTAGAACAGTGTGAGACTTAGAGAATTCTTGGAGTAGTTTCCTACGTCCCACACCCAGTTTTACCGCTTAGTAACAACGTCTTATATTACCATGGTGCATTTGTTGCAATTGATGAACCATATTGATACGTTATTATCAACTAACGTCACACTTTATTCAGACTTCCTTGGCTTTTTTCCCTAATGATTCTCTTCTGTTCCAGGATCCCATCCAGGACACCACATCACATTTAGTTGTTATGCCTCTTTAGGCTCCTCTTGGTCGTCAGTTTCTCAGACTTACCTTGGTTTTGGAAACTTGACAGACCTCAAGAGCAGGGTCAGGGATTTGTAGAATGATCTTCCCCTGGGATTTGTTTGATGTTTTCCTCATGGTTAGACTACAGTAGGCATCGATTTTTTTTAGTTAATTAATTATTTATTTTTATTGAAGTATAGTTGATTTACAGTGTTGTGTTAGTTTTAGGTGTGCAGAAAAGTGATTCAGTTATACATATATATGTGTGTGTGTGTGTATATATATATATTCTTTTTCAGACTCTTTTCAATGATAAGTTATTACAAGATATTGACTAGAGTTCCCTGCGCTATACAAGTACGAGTAGGTCCTTGTTGTTTATCTATTTTATAAATAGCAGTGTCTATCTGTTAATCCCAAACTTCTAATTTATCCCCCCTCCCTTTCCCCCTTGGTAACCGTAAGTTTGTTTTCTATGTCTGTGAGTCTATTTCCGTTTTGTAAATAAGTTCATTTGTATCACTTTTTAAGATGCCACATGTAAGTGATATCATATGATATTTTTCTTTGTCCGACTCACTTCACTTAGTATGATAACCTCTAGGTCCATCCATGTTGCCACAAATGGCCTTATTTCATTTTTTATGGCTGAGTAATATTCCATTGTATATATACACCATATCTTCTTTATCTATTCATCTGTCGATGACACAATAGCCAAGACACGGTTGCTTCCGTGTCTTGGCTATTGTAAACAGTGTTGCTATGAACACTGAGGTGCATGTATTGTTTTGAGTTAGAGTTTTCATCTTTTCCAGATATATAGACATTGGTATTTTTTAAAGACCCCTCAGTTATTCTAAGTCCAGCTAGTGCTAAAAAAAAAAAATCATTGATCTTAAGAATGTGAAGAGTTCACGTGAAAGTTCAGATCTGGCTTCTCTTGACACGTGGGGAGATATGACAACACTGAGTCTGCTATCCTTCAAGGAAACCCGTTTGGCAATGAGAGGTGGTTACTGCACCCTCCAGGTCTCTGCAAATCACTTCACTATGGGCCTCCTCTCCTCACCCCCTGGGGTAGACCTTCACTTCTTATTCTTTTATGCACCGCACCTAGCACGGTCCCTGACACAAAGCACATACTCGATAAACGTTTATTAAGTAAATGAGTGACAATGAATTTATAAGGGAAAGAACATATAGTTACTGAAAATGGCAAAGCTGTGTGTTATAGGATCAGATTAAAATATTGGGGCAAGATGGCCAACTGACTTACTCAACATTCATTCTCACCTACTTTCTATATTATAGAGCCTATAGTTTTTATTACGGTCACAACTACATTTCCTAGACTCCCTCACAGCTGGGTTTCCTCAGGGGAGGGTGGTCCTGAGAAACTTACTTTGGTCAACTTGGAAGGAGGAGTGAAGCCACAGAAGGAGGAAGCCATGCACAGGGAGAGGGGTTTTTCTGGCAAGCACAGCAGTGGAGACACTCGGTTATTCCAAGGCCAGCAGACCTGATTGGGGCCTGGAAGCAGCAGCCAATGGAGCAGGCCAGTCCTCAGCATGGTTCCAGAAGTTGTCCCCCAAGCAGAGCGTCCTCAATCTGCTCTTGCATTTTCCCAACAATTTCTCCACAAATGTACAGTCTGGATTCTGTCATCTTCATCTATTCATCTTGAGTGATAGAATAATTGGTCAGAAACTGCAAATTGCCTACCCTGTATCCATTCTCTTCTTCACTAACTTCTATATTTGGGAGGTGCAAATATGTCATGCTTTACAAACATGTGCTCCATTTCCATATCCCTTTGAAGAATGGATGGCCAAGGAAATGAAATGGAAGAGTTTGGACAGAGCTTCTGGGAAAGACCTACAGGCAGACCTCCGAGATATTGCAGGTTTGGTGCTAGACCACTGCAGTAAAGCAAATAGCACAAAAAAGCAAGTCACACGAATTTTTGGTTTCCCAGGGCAGCTAAAAGTTATGTTTACACTATACTGTAGCTTATGTTTACACTAGACTGTAGCCTATTAAGTGTGCAATAGCATTATGTCTTTAAAAATGTATGTACCTTGGGCTTCCCTGGTGGCGCAGTGGTTGAGAGTCCGCCTGCTGATGTGGGGTACATGGGTTCGTGCCCCGGTCCGGGAAGATCCCACATGCCGCGGAGCAGCTGGGCCCGTGAGCCATGGCCGCTGAGCCTGTGCGTCCAGAGCCTGTGCTCTGCAACGGGAGAGGCCACAGCAGTGAGAGCCCCACGTACCGCAAAAAAAAACCAAAACCAAAACCAAAAAAAATGTATGTACCTTAATTTTAATATACTTGATTGCTAAAAAATGCTAACCATCATCTGAACCTTCAGCAAGTCGTAATCTTTTTGCAATAGTCTCATTAAGTCACTGATCACAGATTACCATAACCAATATAATCATAATGAACAAGTTTGAAATCTTGCAAGAATTACCAAAATGTGACACAGAGACACGAAGTGAGTAAACGCTGTTGGAAAAACGGTGATGATAGAATTGCCACAAACCTTCAATTTGCAGGGGGGGTGGCAAAGAAGCCAATATCTGTGAAGGGCAATGAAGAGAATTGCAATAAAACGAGGTGTGCCTGTACTCGCTGGCAAGCCCTCATTTGTCCTCAGACCATCCTCCAACTTGGATGAGATGTTTTTAGCACCACCTCTTGTGAAGATGGAAGCCATGTGCTAAGGATGGCAGAGAAGAAAGCCAGGAGGAGGCTGGATATTGATGCCACTGTAGTGCCGTCACACCAGCCTTTGACTGCCTGCCTCTAGCCTCCTTGTTATGTGAGAGAGAAACAATAGTAGTAGCTTATAATAGTAGTAGCTTATAATAATAATAGTAGCTTGTCGTGTTTAAGCTACTATTATTGGGGGCAGAGTGTGGGGGGGTCTCAGTTCCTAAGCATTTAAAGCAGTTTCTTCATAATAAAAATATAATGTAATAAAATATCCCACTGCAAATGAAACATTATGAGTGTTTTTAGCTCTAGAGAAAGGGGAACTAGAAAATCAACTTGGCCTTTTCACCAGCCCAGTCTAATCCCCTTCGAGCCATCAAAAGGCTCTCCCTCCATCTGAGAGCCAATTTAAGGTCTGGTTGTTTATCTGGGGGGTCAAGGCTGAGAAGGTGAGGGTCAAGGCTATTACCTGGCAAGGGGATTCTAATCAGCCCTTTATCCAGAGGAAGCCCTGGGGAGAAATTGACGAAGGGAAGGCGGTAGGGGCTCTGGATTCATCTGTTTATACAGAGCTTCCTAAATATTCATTGTGTGTCAACTGTATGCCAGACACGGTCTGGGAATTTAGTCCCAGCAATGAAAGAAAGATCAGGCTCTGCCCTCAGGGAGCGTGCACTCTGGTGGAGCGTCTGCCAGCAAGCCGTGTTACAGAATCAGCTAAGTGGAGGTGTTTGTGCAGGTGAAAATGGAGAAGAGACCTCCGCCCAAGACAGCGCTGCAGCCTGGAATAGAGCCCCTCTCCCTTTTAGGGAGGGCTTCTCTCTCAGACCAGCTGTCACTCTCTAGTCTGCTCTCTACACTGTGATCCCAGCTGGACACACAGCTCACCAGTTTCCCTGTTACTTTGTAAATTATGGATAGGAACTCTAGCCTTCATGCTCTGGGAATGGAAGAGAGTAAAAGCTGGGGTATAGTGAGCTTGGAGAAGGGGAAGCAGAGGTCTGGTTAGATAGTTATTAAATCTTGGTTTTTAGAAGCAGAATTCGAATAGAATATACACACTGATTATAACCATTTATTTTATAATGAATACAGAACGTGACCTGCAATGTGCAAGGCACTGGATCTCACTCGGTCTTCACAGAAACACGGAGAGTGATGCACTATTATCTTCATTTTACAAACGAGATCAATGCTCACAGAAGTTAATTATCTTGATTGGGTGCAGTAAGAAATCAAAATCGATCCATCAGACTCTAAGGTCACGTTCTTCCCACTTCACTATTCTGGTTCCTCCATACCAGCCTACAACTAAAGACCTTGGGTCCTAGAGAATATTGCCAGTCTAAGTTTTGCCGAGCAAATCTTACAAATTCTAAACATAGCCACAGCAATCACCCTGCAGGAACTGACGCTGAAGCCTGAAGTAGGCTGTCCAGCTTGGATGAGAGCACAGGAGCCAGGAATCCAGGAATCTAGTGTTTCTCAGTAATCATCTTTCTCAAGAGTACATCCAGCCAGAAGAAACATTTGACAGTACAATAAGTTGCTTTTTTTTTTTTTTGGTAATTTACATGACCTATTCTTGCTGTGGATGGGGGTTTAAGGCCAATTACTGCTGCCCTAAAGAGAGAAAAATATTTTCTCCTGCCATTTTCACCTTCTCAGTCTTTGATTAAGACTGTAGGGTCTTCAGCAATATACGCTGGTTAACAGAAATGCACAGACAAGGGGAAACTGGAGAAGAAAAGGAGTTGCCAGAAATTTTTTTCCAGACCACTGGATCCTCCCCAAACTAATTAGCTTGAGGTACGTAGGAAGAGAGATTGTATGTCTTATGGTCAGTAGGAGTGTAGGTTAGTCACCAACTGTTACGCTCTCCAGGCTGGGGAAACTTACCCCGCCCCCGACAGAATCTGTAGCTCTACCCCCCTCACACTAGGAAGGTATCTCTAAATTTGTACTAACCACACGTCTGCCACCTCAGTATCAGGAATGACGTCTTTTCATCTATGTCTCTGTATCAAAACTCTGAAGTGTTGGTGGCAAAGGACAAGAAATTAATTCAAACTGGCATAAGCTAAGGGAAAGGGTGTTTGAAAAAACGAAAAAGGAAATCTATAGGAACTTTTCTATAAAATTGAAAAGTTCAAGGCTAGTACCAGACTGATAAAGCCTGGATCCAGGGGTTCAAATGCTATCTTCAGAATTCCATTTTTATCCGTCTTAGATCTGCCTCCCACGGAGTGGGTTAGGTGCTGTGTGCTGGCTCCTGGCAACTCCAGGCTCGCTTCATTCTTACTGTTATGAATCCCAGGAGAAAGATATCTTCCCGGTGCTTCCCTCTTAAATTCTGGGTTCATTCTGATTGGAGGAATCGGAGTGATTCAGCCACTTCTGAACCAATCACTAGGTAGGGGAATGCAGTGCTGTGATTGGCCAGCCCTGAGGCACATGCTTCTTCTCTGAAGCTGGGGCTGGAGACCGGAATCTAAACCACGTGGACTGAGCAAGGATGGGTGGTAATAGTTCCCTAAAAGAAATCCACGGAGTTGTTACTTGACAAAAAGGTGGAATGGATAGTAACCAAAAGAACGCATATTCCTGCAGTATTCCCACTCCCTAACACAGTGCTTGGCACGTAGTAGGAGCTCAGAAGTCTTTATTCAATTTATTGTTGACGGAGAAGGTTCTGCCTAGTGTAGACCTGTGCTCGGAGCAGTGCCTTGACTCTGGTACCCTGTGGTGTTGGTAAGTGATGCCCACCTTGGCTTTCTTTACCCGCGGCTCCTCTCCTCCGAGTTCTGACTTGACCCACACTTGATCCTGGATAATTCCCTCTGCTTCACAACATGCCTTCTATTTCCAATCATGACCAGTCTACCCTCTTTCCACCGAGGTTGAGCTCTTCAGAAGGCAAGGTCCAAGTTGCCTCCCTCTCTGGTCTTCAGAACTCAACTGGACCTGAGCTGTTCTGGGTGAGGCGCGAACTGGGATGAGTGCACTGCTGCACAAGGCTGAAGGACAGGAAGTAAAAGAATGCCAGAACGGAAGTTCTGTTCTCGAGCTCCCCCATTGCATCCTCTTTCCAAGCAACCCAGGGCTTCTTTTCCACAGTTTATCTGGCTGATATCCTGAGAATAAGTCCAGGGGCCTTTCAAGATGCCAGCAGTTAGTGTCTAAATAGTTATAACTGCACTGGTAAAGTTCCATCTCAGAGTATTTTACTAATTGGCCGGGAAATATTGTGCCCTTGAAACAGTCGATAGTTAAGCCCTATATAGCATCTGTAAGAAGATACACTCACTTCCTTGCTGCTGTGATATTAGAGTCTACCTTCTACTCCCAAAAGAACTTGGAGTTGACTGAATCTTCTTGTATTATGAAACTCACATGCTAAGTTAGCATAACAGGATGCTAGCAATCCTCTTTGTTTTCCTACAATAATTAATTTTTCTTAAATTTCTTCCTAATTGATGCACTCATTTAAAAAATTTACAATGTATATGACAATGACCTTTATCTTAAAAATTGTGCACCAGAAGGTAAACTATCCAATTTCCTATTTTCACCACCCATATTCTTCTAAATAAACCTGACATTTAAGACAGTAATTGTAGATATGTATTCCAGTTCAGGCATCATAGATGAACCTGGAGTAACTAATAAACTTTTGATTTCTCATGCATTCCAAATAAGAACTTGAAAAAAGGGAATCATCCAGGACAGGGGATTTTAACAGGTGCCTGAGGATTTGTCTTCAAGTATGTCTTTACAGTAAGAGGAAACTGAAAGTGAAATACAGCGTAGCTTACGATAAGGGACATATTCTATATCTGTACAGTGCACTTCTCCATAGAATGTTATCTCAGTGTTCCTTGTGACCACACGGGGAGTTGAGTAGGCGGTCAATGACTCCATTTTACAGATAAAGAAATTGAGGCACAGAATAATTGAGTTTCTCAAAGTTGCATACATTAGGGATAATGCTGGGAATAAAATCCACTCTTAATTATCAGTCTAGAACCTACTCATATTTTTAAAAGCTAAGACCCACCCAGCTTGGTTATTAACCTTTATTCCACATGCTGCTGTTCTGTCTCCCTTGAAATTCTTGTTTTCTTCTCAGATGTCAATTCTCTTCCTGGCACCAGAATCTTTTTTTTTTTTTTTTCCTAATCCTTGGTTGTCTCTCAGTATGAATAGATTTCCTGTTTGTGTTCCTGAGGCTCATAAGTGCATTTATTTTACCAGCTGAGAGACATGAGCCAAAATCCTTGTGACATATGTTGAAATGCAGTTAAGCTGTTAAGTGGAGCACAAAATGTTGTAAAGTCAAAATACAAAGGTTTATGGGTGCAGAGTGTACAGGTTTTATGCTATTCAGCCCTGATTTCCAGGAGGCATGTGGCTGCCCTTCCCTGATGTAGGGCTAAATTTGACAAATTGATTTTTTTCAACCAGGGTTAAATAATGATTAATTTCCCAGGAGCATAACTTTCCTTAGGGGTTGTAGTAAAATGTCCTTGTCGTGCCCTTTCATGGTTAGGTGACAGAAACGTTGAATCTTTGGTTTTTAAATATGCTTTTGACAGCAAATGTTCAGAAAGCTTCCTAGGGCTTGCACTAAAAAACAAACTCTTCCTTAATCACATCACTTGTTCTTAAACATATCGCAGATTCTAAGAGGGGAAGCGTTTATTTAGCATTAATCACCTTCTAGGTGTCAGGGTCTTCTAGACACTGTTTCCCTAATCAAAAATGTATCATTGAAAATTAAGTACAGAGAATAAAGAATCAATATTTGACTGAGCTTTTGATAGGAGGATAGAAAATTTTGATTAACAGCAATGGGTTTCAGAGAGATATGGATCCAGAGCTTGGCTCTCTGCTGCCTTGGGAAAGTCAGTTGATTTCCTCTGCCTGTCTCCTCACCTATGTAACGTTGCTAATGGTACCCAATTCCTAGCATCCAAGTGGAGCTGAACCGAGCATGTAAAGCATGCTTGTTGTACGCCATGAATAGCAACTATTTGAGGGTATGCTTAAAAATTGAAAAAGGCTGTTAATTGCACTTGTGTGTACGAGAATATTCAAGGCGATTTGTCACTGATGATTGGTGATAACTTGAACTCAGCATCCCGTTCTGTTCATTTTGTATATATTGTATAGATGAGGCACGAGGTAGCATGTCACCACGTGTCCACTTATAATTTGAACGAGTGCAGACCGTCCGGTTCCCTGATCCACGAGTGGTAGAGCTTTATGTTTCTATACGAAATGAGAGAACTGATTTCTATCTTTACAAAGAGGGGGGAGACAAGAGTTCC
The DNA here is from genome assembly GCF_949774975.1 of Lagenorhynchus albirostris. Classification (NCBI taxonomy): domain Eukaryota; kingdom Metazoa; phylum Chordata; class Mammalia; order Artiodactyla; family Delphinidae; genus Lagenorhynchus; species Lagenorhynchus albirostris. The sequence continues at coordinate 88,748,046 of NC_083104.1, read as the reverse complement.
TTCCATTCTCTCCAGCTCACAGAAAGGTAGTGGTATATTCCCAAAGATTAGACAACTGAGCTGGTTACCTTTCTATAAGTAGAAAATCTCTGTAGATGTGATGGAATTGAATTTTATTTTTGCAAATGATCTAATTTGAAGCTCCGGAGTTAAGGCAAAAAAAAAAAAAGTCTCTCACTTACTAAAAACTGAACTAGAACTGGAACTTTCAATGCGTCTTGACACTGCTGTGGCCATGAGGTGGCTGAGCCATGAGGGCATGGATGAAACCCAAACTCAGTTTCTCTTTCATCTCTAGTTCTGTCTGGTGTATTCTGCAAATGTGCAGAAAAACCCTTTGGCCCACCTGCACCTTTTTGCAACCAGTGAGGCGATGGAATCACCAGCAGCTCCCACTAGCAGAGCTTTACTCAGGAGTTTCCAAGTCTTTGCTTCAGGCTCACTCTGCTGCAGGTGTATAAAGCCCTGCAGATTCCCTGCTGATCAGATCGCTGGTGCTCATGGCATGGATGGAGCTCATCAGCGCTTTTCTGTGTGAATGGGGCCACGACCCTGGTGCTCTATTGGAGGAAGTCGATTACCACAGTCAGACCAATAACCGCCTATGAGCCACACACACACACACCTGCCACCAGCTGGCCTGCCTGTGAACAAGCAGCAGCATCACACCCCCATCACAAGGTCAACACCACCAGTGGGAAGCAAAACAACAGGACTCCTTCACGTTGGGGCAAGTGGGTGGTCCTACCAGAGGACGATCCTCAAACCATCATTATTGGGAACAGCAACGCTAAGTGTGTTTTAGGACGAAGGTAGGAAGAGTGAGGATGTTGAATGATTCAGGAAGCAGGAATCGGAGAGATAAGCATGAGGTCATGTTGGTTAGCTATTATTATGGTACTTTTTTAAAAAAAAAACACAGAATGTACTTGTGTGTACATGACAGCCAAAAAGGTCAACTAGTATCCATTAAGCAACAGCAACAAAGTTGATCACAGTATTGAGTTGGATGAGGTTGGAAGTACCTTAGAAGTATATAAATTCCACCCATCTTTTAAGTCTTAACTTAAGTACCATGGCTTCTAAAAACCTACCAAGAGGAACCTCTCTCTCCTCTGACCTTCCATTCTATCTCTTGTCTACCAAAAGTTTTCATACTTTTTAAAGCTGTAAATATCTTTATTGAGGAAAGAAATTCTTCACAAGCCAATATGAAAACCAGATATAAGCAGAGGCTCTGACAGAAGTGGGGATGTGCTAGCCTGAGCATCTCTCCACCGATAGCCTGAGGAACCCTGGGGTACCCTGGAACACTGTTTGAGAAATACTCGCCTCTATCATTTACTTGGCAGTTAGCTGGCATACACTGTCTTATGTTTCCGCCTGATTCTTGTAGATCTGCCAACTAGATTACAAATTTCTAAAGGGCAACGATTCAAATGGTAACAACAAAACCAGCAAGAGCTAGGAGCCAGGAGGTGGAGGTTCTGGGCCTGGTGCTGTCCCTCGGCAGGCCTTGCATATGAGCCCACTCAGTGTGCTGGGCCTGTAAAGGCCAAACTAGATTGTATATAAGAAATGTGACCCTGATTCCCAGTTTCCCATGATAGTCCTGGTTTCCATGTGCTGTAGACCAACTAACTTAATTATTTTTAGGGCCGCTTTCACTCTCAGAAGTCTCCCAATTTGGGGTGATAACCCTATGCCTTCCCTCTATATACGGCCTCTTTTGGATTCATGATACGATGCTTGTGCTTCACCTACACGCTCACACCCCATCCCCACGCCCACCAGCATAGGGCTTAGGACATAATAAGGACTCAATGTATATTCAATTAATCCAGAATAAGACATAGTTATTAACCTAAAGGGGCTTGAGACCCAACTGCGGTGATAACTTACACGTATGAAGTCTCTAGAAATCAACACAGACCAGTGTGCAGTGATAGCTGGTAAATTGAGAGACACATGAGAAGGCCCACAGCCAGGTCCCATGTTCTCAGTACTGCAGGTGGTCATTCCCATCCTAGCACGTAAGGTTTTGAACAGCAGAGCCAGGGAGAGAAGCCAGATGAGCAATGGCCAGGACCCAGACACGGGCAGAACGCCAAGTGGGAAACATGATTGGGACAACAGGGGTTACAAGGTAGTGACTTTCAGGGAAGCAGAGTGGGGGCCTGCTTAGCTGTCTGGCTGGCTGGCAGAGCTCCATAGAGTGAGGCAATCGGCAGCAATCCAGTGAGGTCCATGTGTGGATGGGCCAACAGCAGTGGGGTTACCGTGGTAGGGGAAAGCCAGGCACTGGGTCTGGACAACCCCATGCAACCACCAGCCCTGGAGAAGGGGAGTCCTGAGGCAGGAGCAGGGCATGGTGGTTTAGGCAGGAACTTTCTGAAAGTTGGGGGAAAGTGGATGCTATAATGTGGGCTGATTTGGCTAGGGGGCATGCTGGGATCTCAATGGTCGGTGAGAACTGAAAGAATGAGTTGAAAGCTGGCAGAGACCAAGCAAGAGGGATTAATTTGGTTTGGAGCATGACCCTGAGGAGAGGAGCCAGCTGTCCAAACCACAAACTAGGGTCTAACTTGCGTTGGTACCAGTGCTCGTATCTGGCAGCAGGAGCCCAATCCCTGCCTCTCCTGATAGGCAGAACCAGGCAAAATGACTGGGGCAAATCCCATGAGTTATGATAGGCCGCTGGGCAGAGCACGACTTCCCCAGGGCGATGGTTACAGTGGGTGAGGCTGAAGGTAGAGGCTTTGAGTCATGTCAAATCTTAGTAATGTTCACAGCAGCATTACTTACGATAGGCAAGATACGGAAGTAACCTAAGTGTCCATCAACAGGTGAATGGATAGAGAAGATGTGGTGTATATGTGTATATATACACAGTGGAATACAACTCAGCCATTAAAAAGAATGAAATTTTTCCATTTGCAACAACATGGATGGACCTGGAGGGTATTAACACTAAGTGAAGTAAGTCAGACAGAGAAAGAAAAATACTCTATATGATATCACTTATACGTGGAATCTAAAAAATAAAACGAATGAATATAACAAAACAGAAACAGACTCGCAGATACAGAGATCAAGCTAGTGGTTACCAGTGGGGAGAGGGAAGGGAAGAGGGGCACAATAGGGGTAGCAGGTTAAGAGATACAAAACTACTATGTATAAAATAAAAAAGCTGCAAGGATATAGTGTATAGCACAGGGAATAGAGCCAATATGTTATAATAACTTTAAATGGATTATAATCTATAAAAATTTTGAATCATTATGTTGTACACCTGAAACTAATACAATATTGTAAATTAACTATACCTCAATTAAAAAGTTAAAAAAAATAACAAATTTCCACACACACAAAATTTTAGACAGCAAATAAAAAACTAGGTCATAAAACAAGAGTTTGATTGAGAACAGATTTTGAGTTAAAGACCCCAATGGGAGATCAGGAAACTAGAGGAAAAGGTTGAAGAGTGGAGGGTCAGGGCACACAGGACAGCTTCCAGGGCAATTTCATGACAAAATGTGAGCCCTGATGGTGGCCTTATATGTAGCAGTCCCAACATGGGCTGACGTAGATGCACTTGAGCCACTGAAAGGGGAGCTGATGATACACAGCAACACCACCTCCAGGTAGAGGTCATGCATGCAGTCACGCAGGAGAGGGGTTCATGGTTCTGGGAGAGCCTGGCCAGCTGAGCACAAGACTCCACCTAGCGGCTGGAGGGAAGAGGTGCAGCCCCCCAGGAGAAGAGGTAGGCGAGGCCCCAGGCAGGATGTGAGGGCCTCAGCAAAGCATACTGGGAGTCAGGCTGGGGCTTCAGTCCCGGAGTAGAAGTCAGGACCCAGGACAGAAGCACAGGCACACACATTCAAGGTTAGATGTGTAGCTGGAGTGTGTTGGACCCGCCCACGTCCACCAGATATTGGCCAGGGGCAGCAAGACGGCAGGGTGGTGGAGTCTGGCCTCTGCTTCGACTCAGACTAATTGGGGTTTTAATCTTGATTCTACCATGAGCTGGCTGTGAGACTGTCAGCTAATTAACATCTCTGAATGTGGTTGCCTCATCTTTAGGATGGGGATAACAACATGTACTTGGCACACGGTTGTTGTGAAGGTTATGTGATGTAATGTGCGTGAAGCCTCAAGCTTGGTGCCTGGCGCCATTATAGACGCTCCGTACACAGAACTATTACTATCATTAAGACTAAATCCAAACCACACCTGTTGGGAGGGAGGCAGATGGAGCTTTTAATCCACTGCCAGGTTGGTCCAGATCACCAGAGGAAATGGATGATGCCCCGAGGGACCAGGAGTGGGCTTGGTCCTACGGAAAAAGCAAGGGCTAAGTTTCTTAAAACAGGAGTTCAGGTTCAGAGAAGAATCAGCTATTGGGTACTGACTTACTGGCCTCTGTTTCCATCTCAAGGAGCACTGAGCCCACAGGCAGGGTCCAAACAACCCTTGCAGAAAGAAGGAAGGGATGTGGGATTAGGCAACCAAACAGTTCATCACTCTGGGAGCCAATGGGCCCTGTCATCCAAAAAATATCCCCTCTCCTTAATTCAGGACCAATGGTACCTAAAATTCCACAATTCTGTATTCATTTCTTTGCATTAAATATTCTTCTCCCTAGGCATAATTGTTCAAAACGTAGGCATTGCAAGATGTGGAACACACCGAGTCACTCATAGTTCATGCATCCAGACCTCAACCTGCTGGGATGCCTGCAACTCCCCCAGAGGATTCATGTGGGCACTGACCTTCTCCAGACCTGGGGCAGCCAGCTCCAGAGGAGGAGAGGAAGCATCTTTAGGACTGTGAAGACTTGGGAAGAAACTGGGAAAAGATGGAAGTTCACACAGCATTTGTTCTCTTCTTCCTGCTCACGTTGGGGTTTTATGAGACCTAGTTTCTAGATTCAGTTCTCAACAGGAGGACTACAGGCATCTGGTCATGGGCAAGATGGTCTGGAAAGGTAAGGGGAGGAACATTGTCTCCACCATTTCCTTTTTCTGGGGCCCAAACCTCTGATGGGACCTTCTTCCTTTGGTTTCTAGACTTCCCCTGAGGACTCTAATACCTTTAAGCTTTGGGCATAATCTGGCTGAGGAGGCTTTCAATTTAGGCCCCAAAGCTACATGAGAAATGTATGAGTGTGGGAAAGGTGGGGGAGGGAGAGGGATAAATTAGGAGGTTGGGATTAACATATACACACTACTGTATATAAAGTAGATGATCAACAAGGACCTACTGTATAGCACAGGGAACTCTACTGAATATTCTGTAATAACCTAAATGGGAAAAGAATCTGAAAAAGAATAAGTATATGTATAACTGAATCACTTTGCTGTACACCGAAAACTAACACAACATTGTGAATCAACTATACTCCAGTACAAAACAAAATAAACTAAAATAAAAGTATGTGTATCGTTGGCTTGCAAAGGTAAGTTTTTGACCTGTGCTGAGCAACATACAATAACCCAAGCCACGCATGGCTCCTGAGCCCTTGAAATGTGGCTTGTCCGAACTGAGATGTGCTACAGGTATAAGATACGCACCAGACTTCAAAGACTCATTACAGAAAGAAAAAAGAACGTAAAATGCCTCTTTAATAATTTTGTACATTGATTCCATGTTGAAATGATATCAATAATACTCAGGATATGTTGGGTTAAATAAAATGTATTACTGAAATGGATTTTTTTTAGCTTTTTTAATGTGACTACTAATTTTTTTTAATTCCATATGTGGCTTGCGTTATGTCCTATTGGACAGCACTGTTTTAGACAAATTGATGACTTAGTTTTGTCCAAAGAGTCCCAGCCCGTGAAGGTCCAGCCACCCACACTGTGATTAATCAGTCTGGTGAGTACCTGACCTCTGGCGATCACAGAGGGGCAACTCATCTGGTGAGAGGGAGGGTGATGGCTCCAGGCAGGCAAAGATAACAACGTTCCCTACAGCAAAGGAAACCATCAACGAAACAAAAAGACAACCTGACTGCGAGAATATATTTGCAAGTGAACCCCACTTAAAAATGGGCAGAAGACCTGAATAGACAGTTTTCCAAAGAAGAAATACAGATGACCAGGACACATGGAAAGATGCTCATCATCATCAACCATCAGAGAAATGCAAATCAGAACCGCAATGAGATATCCCCTCACACCAGTCAGAATGGCCATCATCAAAAAGACCACAAATAACAAATGTTGGGGAGGAAGTGGAGAAAAGGGAACCCTTCTATGCTGTTGGTGGGAGTGTAAATTGGTGCAGCTACGAAAACAGTATGGAGGTTCCTCAAAAATCTAAAAACAGAACTACCATATAATCTTGCAATTCCACTCCAGGGTGTATATCTGAAGAAAATGAAAACATTAATTCGAAAAAAATATATTCACCCCAATGTTCATAGCAGCATTATTTACAATAGCCAAGATATGGAAGCAACCTAAGTATCCATCAACAGAGGAATGGATAAAGAAGATGTGGTGCATAGATAATAGAATATTACTCAGCCATAAAAAAGAATGAAATCTTGCCATTTGAGACAACACGGATGGACCTAGGGAGTATTATGCTAAGTGAAATAAATCTGACAGAGAAAGGCAAACACCAAATGATCTCACTTATATGTGGAATGTAAAAAGCAAAGCAGATGAAGGAACGTACCAAACAGAAACAGACTCATAGATCCAGAGAACAAACAGGTGGTTACCTGCGAGGAGAAGGAAGGGGGAGGGGCGAGTTAAGGGTAGGGGATTAAGAGGTACAAACTACTAGGTATAAAATAAGTAAGCTACAAGGATATATTGTACAGCACAGGGAACATAGCCAATATTTTATAGCAACTATAAATGGAGTATAATCTTTTAAAATTGTGAATCACTATGTTGTACACCTGAACTTGTATAATATTGTAAATCAACTATACCTCAAGGAAAAAGATTTTTAAAAATAACTGAACATTCCCTTTATCCCTACTGTTGGGATCCATTAAGGAAGTGCTGCCTTGCTTCTTGTCAGACACAAAGACACTTAGGCAGCGGGAGAATCTCTTTTTCCACCATCACCACGTTACGGTTCCTGCCTATGTGTTGAGAAACAGAAACTCTTAACTCTCTATTTTTTCACCAGCTGGTGCCTTGGAGGACAGGATCTCCAGTAAAACGTCTTGTGCTTTTCTCTCTCAGGGAGCTCATGACTCTGTGTTAACACCCATCTACATCAAAAAACCTGCTTCTAGCTCCTCCTCTGAAGCTAGAAAATTAGACTTTTATTAAGACTACTAAGGACACAGACCTCACCTCATTTCTTTATTCATTCAACAAATATTTGTGTAATGTCTACTCCATGCCCAGCATTGAAGAGCTAACAAAGCAGACCTCTGGCTCTGTCTACCAGCAACATTTGATGTGTCCATCTTGAAGTTTCCTTCTTGAAAAACTTGCTTCTTGTTACCCCTAGACATCCCTTTTTCTTAGTTCTTCCTATTTCACTGTCCAGTCCATCTCCTTAACTAGTTCCTAACTGCCCAGATCTTTGAATCTTGGAGTTCCCTCAGTCTTCAGACCTCATCTTTTTTATCATCACAAACTCCCCAAATTATCACTCTCTTCCAATGGCTGTGAATCCAATCTGTGCTCCAACAACACCTCGTCTTCTCCATGACCAAATGCCTGGTCCCAACCTCTCTCGGACCCCAGACTCATATATCCAGCTCCCCCTTCAACATTTCCACTTGGATGTGTAGTAGGATCTCAAATGTAACACATCTAAAGGTAAATTCTGGTTTCTCCCCTAAAATCTGCTCCAACTTGGTATATTGAAAACCTATTCTTCCAGTTGTTTAGGTTAAAAAAAAAAATCTTGACACCGTCCTGACTCCTATTTCTCTCACATCCCATTTCTAATGTGTCAGCAAATCCTATCAGTTCTATTTCAAAATACATCCACTTTCTGACCATTCTCTCCAACCCAACCTCTACTCACTTGGGTCAAGCCACAGTCGTCTCATATGGGAGATTATTACAATAGTTTCCTAATAGGTCTCTGTGCTATTATCCTTGCCTTCCTATATAGTCTGTTCTTAAGTCAAAAGCCAGAGTGGTCCTTGAAAAATGTAAGCAATAGCATATCATTCTCAGAACCCTCCAACACTTTCCATCTCTCTCTAAGTGAAATCCACAGTGTCTACTGCATCAACCAGGCCTACCATACTCTCCCCTGCGCTCTCCAACCCGGCCACCCTGGTCCCTGGCCCCCTTGCTTTCCTAAAACATACCAGCCAAGCTGTTCACGCTTCAGAGGCTTTATTTGTTTATTTATTTATTTCTTATTTATTTTTGGCTGCGTTGGGTCTTCTTTGCTGCATGCGGGCTTTCTCTAGTTGCAGCAAGCGGGGGCTACTCTTCGTTGCGGTGCGCGGGCTTCTCATCGTAGTGGCTTCTCTTGTTGAGGAGCATGGGCTCTAGACACGTGAGTTTTATTAGTTGTGGCACGAGGGTTCAGTAGTTGTGGCTCACAGGCTGTAGAGCACAGGTTCAGTAGTTGTGGCACGTGGGCTTATCTGATCCGCAGCATGTGGGATCTTCCCGGACCAGGGCTCGAACCCGTGTCCCCTGCATTGGCGGGTGGATTCTTAACCACTGCGCCACCAGGGAAGTCCCTAGAGAGGCTTTAAATTTGCTGTTGCCTCTACCTAGAAAACTCTTCTCGCAGACATGTGCATGGTTTGCTTTCTTAACTTCCTTCAAGTCTCTGCTCAGATGTCACCTTCTCCAGGAGGCCTTCCCTGACCACCTCTTATAAAGTAGCACTCTGTACCTTGCTATCCCCTTCTTCTGCTTGATTTTTCTTCCTGATGCTCGTCACCATCTGCCGTATGTTCACTTAAGTGTTAATCGCCTGCCTGCTATTAGAATGTGAGCTCTCTGACAACAGGGTGTGTATCATTTTGTTCACTGCTGTCTCACACCATCTGTTACAGCACCCAGCATGCTGTAAATGTTCATTCAATATTTGTTGAATACATGAAGGCGAAGAAATGGTTTCCTTCATGAAGATAATCATTATAAGAGGCAGATAATAAACAAGTAAAAGAATAAACATATATAATTACAAGTGGTGATGAGTGCGGTGAGGAAGCTAACAGGTACGGTGATGGAGAAACCACTTTAAATGGGGGGGGGGTCAAGAGGGATCTTCAAAAAGAATTGGGATTAGAAGAATGAGATAGGGCCAGCCCTGGAAATGGTGGTGGAGGACCATTCTACAAGGAAAAAATAACACATTCAAATACCTTGAAGCAGGAATCTTCAAAGTTTTGAAAGTGGTCGGGGTAAAAGGAAAAATGACAAGAGATGATGCTAAAGAGGGATCCAGAGGCCAAATCATAAAGGACCTAATAGACTGCGTAAGGTTTAGATTTTTTTTTTTTTTTTTTTTTTTTTTTGCGGTACGCGGGCCTCTCACTGTTGTGGCCTCTCCCGTTGCGGAGCACAGGCTCCAGACGCGCAGGATCAGCGGCCATGGCTCACGGGCCCAGCCACTCCGCGGCATGTGGGATCCTCCCAGACCGGGGCACGAACCCGAGTCCCCTGTATCGGCAGGCGGACTCTCAACCACTGTACCACCAGGGAAGCCCTCGATTTTTTTTTTTAATTTTACTTTTTATTGAAGTAGAGTTGACTGATTATATTAGTTTTGGTATGGGGCATACAGATTCAGTGTTTTTGCAGATCACACTCCATTATAAGTTATTACAAGATAATGACCATAATGCCCTATGATATACAAAATATCCTTGTTGCTTATCTATTCTAGACATAATAGTTTGTATCTCTTAATCCCATACCTCTAATTTGTCCCTCCTCCTTTCCCTCTTCCCTTTGGTAACCACTAGTTTGTTCTGTATAACCGTGAGTCTGTTTCTCCCTTGCACATACATTCACTGGCATTACCTTTTAGACTCCACATACAAGGAACATCACCCACTATTTCTCTTTGGCTGACCCACTTCACCAAGCATAGTATTCTTGAGTCTATCTACATTGCTGCAAATGGCAGAGCTTCATTCTTATTTATGGCTGAATAATATTCCATTATACATACATGTACCACATCTTCTTTATCCACTTGTCTGTTGATGGGCACTTGGGTTGCCTCCAAGTACTGTTTATTGTAAATAGTGTTGCTGTGAACATTGGGTACATGTATCCCTTCAAATAAGTTCATTTTCTGAAGATATATATCCAGGTGTGGAATTGCTGGATCATATGGTAGTTCTACTTTTGATTCTGGAGGAAGCTCCATGCTGCTCTCCATAGGGGCTGCACCAATCTACATCCCCACCAACAGTGTCCGAGGGCTCCATGCTTTCCAAACCCTTGCCAACATTTTTTCTCTCTGTTCTTTTTTTTTGTTTTTTTTAAGTAATTTTATTTTATCTGTTTTTTTTTTTTTGGCTGCGTTGGGTCTTTGCTGCTGTGCGTGGGCTCTCTCTTTAGCTGCGGCGAACGGGAGCCACTCCTTGCTGCGGTTTGCGGGCCTCTCACCGCGGTGGCCTCTCTTGCTGCAGAGCATGGGCTCCAGGCGCGCGGGCCTCAGCAGTTGCCGCATGCAGGCTCAGTAGTTGTGGTTCTTGGGCTCTAGACGCAGGCTCAGCCGTTGTGGCACAGGGGCTTAATTGCTCCGTGGCACGTGGGATCCTCCCGGACCAGGGCTCAAACCCGTGTCCCCTGCACGGGGGGACCGCTTAACTACTGCGCCACCAGGGAAGCCCCAATCTGTGTTCTTATGGTTATAGCCGTTTTGACAGTTGTGAGGTGATAGCTCATTGTGGTTTTGATTTGCGTTTCTCTAACGATTAGTGACGTTGGGCATATTTTCATGTGCCTGTTAGCCATCTATATGTCTTCATCGGAAAAATGACTATTCAGTCCTTTTGATCAGTTTTTAATCGAGTTCTTTGATTTGTTGACTTGTATGTGTTCTTTGTATACATTGGATATTAATCTCTTATCAGATAGATCATTTGAAAATATCTTCTCTCATTTAGTATGTAGCCTTTTCATTTTGTTGATAGGTTGCTTTGCTGTGCAAAACTTTAAAGTTTGATGTAGTCCCTTTTGTTCATTTTTTCCCCTCTCCTGAGGAGATATATGCGAGAAAATATTGCTAAGTCCTGTGGTGCAGAGTGAGCTGGACCAGGGCTTCAGCTCAAACAGGGCAGGGAAGCACAGCAAGGCAGTCAAAGGTGACCTTCAGAGTGGAAGTGAAACAGCAGCTCTCCTGAGAACTTAGCCCGCGGGTTTCCTAAAGTTTAGATTTTATTCACCGTTTTGTCTAAGGCCACACCTGTCAGCAGCAAGTTGAGAGGAATATCTGAGATGGTGCCCAGAGATGGAATTTAGATTTCTGGCCCATTACCTTAAGCTTCTTAGCTAGGAATGGAGTGGCCTTCACAAGGAGAGTGCACACCGATCCTCCTACAACAAAACTTCCAAGACGCCATTTCCTGTGCAGGAAGCAACAGCATCCTCTCTCTGTAAGAACCAGTCCCCACCTGCGCCAGCTCTTCTGTTATTTGGTCCCTCTTTAATGAAGTAGCCGGTTTCATCTCCCACTACAACAAAATATCACGTATGACATTTCCAGTCCAGCTGGCCTAGTCCCTATTAACTTCTCTACATCCTCACAGCTGCCGCTAGGCCTTTACTTATGCTCTTTCCCTGGAAAGAAATACCCTGTGCCTCACCCACATCTCCAAATCCCAGCTCTAGTTCTGAGACAACCAAGAGATCAGATATATAGGCCTGGATCATGATTTCAAATGTACTTTATTAGTGTAGAAACCTGAATAATGCTCCCTTCTGCCCCGCCCCCCCCCAAAAAAAAAGAGATCCACATCTTAATCTCTGGAACCTGTGAATGTTATTTCCTGTGGCTAAAACAGGACTTTGCAGATGTGTCTAAATTAAAGATCTTGACATGGGGAAATTATCCTCCACTGTCTGGGCAGGTCCTAAATGCAATCACAGGTATTTTTACGAGAGAGAAGCAGAGAGAGGAAACCTAGACAAAAAAAGGGGAAGGCAATGTAACCACGGAGGCAGAGATTGGAGGAATGCGGCTACAAGCCGCGGGACGCCAGCAGCCACCAGGAGATGCAAGAGGCAAGAAACGGAGTATCCCCTAGAGCCTCTGGAGAGCACGTCCCTTTGACACCTGATTTCAGCCCAGTGATGCTGAGTTCAGATTTCTGGGCCTCCAGAACCGTGAGAGAATAAATTTCTGTTGCTCTAAGCTACCAAGTTTGTGGTAATATCTTACAGTAGCCACAGGAAACGAATACAATTATGCTACTCTCTACCTTGGCCTGTTGTCACTTTGGAAGGTCACATTGCTTCCCTGTCGGCTTTCCTGGTGAACTGCTAGGTAATTCCTGCTCTTCTGCCTTCCTTGAGGCTATGCCCACTCATGTTTATTGCATCCTAATTTCACAGGTTTATGTAGGTATGTTCTCCCTCCTGCTTTCTTCGTCATAAAGCCACATGTCCAGACTCCAGGCAAATACCTTTATGGTCTGGTGGCAGAGCCAGGATGGATCGTGTTCAGCAGGCCTGGAGGCTAGTTCAGTAGTCCACGGGTGAGGTGATGGAGTATGGACCAGTAGGTGGTTTGAGCTAGTTAGGCTGTCTTGTTTTTTTACTTTTGATAATACTGGCTGCCTGGAATTGTGATGACTAGAGACAGAAAACAAAGGTTCCAGGCATTATTATATCCAGGGACTTGTGACCTGAAGTGAAAGGGAAGAACTAACAAAATGTAAGGGCTGAATGGCTCCAGGGCATGAAGAAAATAGAAACACAAGGTTTTAAACTTCCATCACTGGGAAGATAAATAGTAGTACTATTGACAGAAATGGAAATATTAGGACACAATGAGAGTTGGGGAGAGAAAATTATGAATTTTTTATTTGAAATGTTGAGTTTTAGGCAAGTGCAACTGGCCACTTGAAAGGTCATCTCCTACTGGGAAGTCTCCTCCTCAACTCTGGTGCTTCCAGAATCCTCTGGTTATGCCTTTATTGTACCCTGATGACCTATATATCATGATTACTGGTTTTTCTGTCTTCCTAACAGTCTAACAGTCTGTGAACTCCTTAGGGGAAGAATGGGGTCTTCTTCTATGTCCAGCACCAAATAGATGCTCAATAAATAAATTTTAAATGAATTAACGAATGAGATGGAACTCAGACAAGAGGTTCTTGATGGAGCTGAAATCCTTGAAGTTTATAGCCCACTTTCATGGGTGAGAGTGGAAGCCATGAAAAATAGTACAGCTAGATCTGTCATCAGTTGGGTTCTACAATAACAGGAGGTAGTTCTGGCTAAGTAGTTTTTAAACTTTAACCCAATATTCAGGTGTCAGGGATCATAATAATCAAATAAGGAAGAAGACAGGAGTCTGAGACATTATCATCTGTCTAGGGCTTTCTCGAAACTAGAAGTAATTTTTCACTAGCCAGGCAGTTCAAAGTTCACTCACCCTTATCCCAGTTGTCATGCGACCTTCTAATAAGCAGCCATCAGAGGCATAAAGATATTCTTTATGTGACGTGTCTGACTTCTGGGGACTGGTAATTATATTTTATGCCATATCAAAGATCTAGCCAGGCAGGAAGCTCTACAGGCAATATATCTTTTTGCTGGACATTTCTGCTCCTAAAAAGCGGCCAAAGGTATGGAGAATTCTTTAAAATGCATTTCAAGCACTACTGTAAAATGCTTTTCCTTATATGCCCAGCCAGATCCTTTTTGTACCTCTGTAGGCATCAATACATGGGGTCAACTTCTTCTGAATGCCAGAAGAGATAGATAATAATCCCAGCTGTTTTAGATACTGCTCTCAACCTTCATAGCCTGGGCCTATCATTGAATTTCCCTGGGCATTTTATGATATATTGACTGAACCTAATTAAGTCAAGAACTCGCTCTCTGTATCTGCCTTAGCAGCCTCTACACAGAGCTATTCAATTCAAACAACATTTACTAAGCTACTAATAAGTACAAAGCTCCGGGCCAGACACAAAGATAAATTAGACTTGGTATTATGTACCTCAGTCACTTTCTTCATGAATAACCCAGACACATTCTTCTGGTAACCACGTTTGATGCTCCTCCATTTCTGGAGGACACGTTTAGACAGACACAAAAATATGTGGGATTGTCTCCTAGGAAAATGCAGGAACATTTTTAGGATGACCTTGGGGAGCTTTTGTTTCTTTAGCTGGAGAATCCCTTTTTCATGCTCTCATTACTTGATTTCCAGTTCCAATAGTTCCATGCCATATTACCTGGAAACTTTTGAGAACTAAGTTTCAACAACTGTGTGTGGACGCTCCTCTCCGTAGGACTCTCCCTGGTACCTTAGCAAAGACTATGTGATGCTGAGTTAACATCCTTCACAATTCTTTCCCACTCCTTTCTCCTGAGAGAGGCTAATGTTCTGACATGTCTCCACCACTGCCAAGACTCCAAGACAGGCACTCAAGGATTGGATGAGTCCAAATCTTCAGGCAGACATTGCTGCACCCTAAATTTTGATAGAAAATTATGTTCATGGAAAATCATAGCTATTTCTCTAGAATATTATTTTACATAATATTCAAGGTAAGTGGTACTTGATTATGTGTGTGTGTGTGTCCAGATAGATTAGATAAATAGATGGTGTGTGTGTATAAACTTGTAATTTCAAACTTCATGGTTATTTTCAGAAATTTGTACCCGCAATTAGAACAGACGACAACTAGGCAGTAAGTGCTTTGATTGCATCCCACAGGCTTCCAGACTTCAAACGTACATGGGGTTAATTTGGAAAGAAATGACCATGTTTTTCCTACACATATTAGCTTGAGAAAGTCACTTAACCTAAACCTTAGTCACTTTTTTACAAAATGGGAATGATGATATCTGCCCTTCTGAACTTTCAAAGTGGTTTTGAGGAACGAATAGGATATTGGTAAAGCTACTTTATATAAAACAAAGGGCTCATGATTATTATTATTCAAAAGTGTCTTCTAGACTCTTGGGTTCTTTGCTATCTGTAGACCACTAGGCAATCTAGCTATTGTGGGCATTGAAGTTGGACTTCTTTGTCTTTCCATTAAAATTACTTATAAGCTTGGACCCCAAATATCTAAGACTAGAAGTTATTCTACTCAGAAAATTCTAGAACCTTACCTGTCATTTATTCAATACATGCATTATTAATGTTCCTCTGTATCAGGAACAGAAATAGACCTTGGAGATGCTAAGACAAATAATTCAGAGTCCCTGCCTATAAAGGACTTAGAATATAACTGAAAGAAACAAATAAATGCAATAAAACTTTATAGGTACTATATAGAAGCATGTAACCTTCTCCCACACAGGAGGGAGAGGTTGAGTCTTGCTGTGGGCAGGGGTGTGTGACAAACCTTGCTTACTGCCTAGCTAACAGTCATGCTTCCCCCTTCCCCCAAACCACCACCCACTAGACAGACTTGAAGGTCAAATACTCCCTTTCTCATCCTCCCTAGCAACTAAGCATGTATGTGACACAGATGTGTCAGTGAGATACAAGAGTAAATTTGCCAGTGGTTTCTGGGGAAATGTTGCTTTCTTAATAAAAGGGCTCACGGAAGATTGTGTTTTTCACAGACGGCCACAACGATGGCTTCCACCCATGTGCTCTTCTTACAATGTGATCGTAAATCTTCTCCCATTAAGAGATGGGGGTCGATGTCCTCTCCCCTTGATCCTGGAGTGAGCTTTGTGATTGTCTTAGCCAACAGAGCGCAGAAGTGGCACTGTGACGTCTGAGGCTAGATCATAAAATTGCCACGCGTTTCCACCTTGCTCTGTTGAGAGACTTGCTTCTGGAAGCAAGGAAGCCCAGACTATGCCAAGAGACCACAGGGAGAGACCATGTCTAGATGCTCTGGACAATACAGCGGAGGTCCCTGCCCACAGTCAGCACCAACTATGAGACCTGTGAGTGAGAACATCTCTCAATGACTGTAGCCCCCACCAGGGAATCATGCCCAGCCTTGAGGTCTTCCTAACTGAGACCCCAGACATGGTGGAGCAGAGGCGACCTCTCCCTACTGCGCTCTGTACAAATTCCTATACCACAGAATCTAAAAGCAAAATGAAATGGGTTTTTTTATGCTGCTTAGCTTTGGGGTGGTTTGCTTTACATCTGGAATGTGGATATAGCCAGCATGACCCTTTCTTTCTTCTTTCAGCCTTGATTCTAGGAGCTGAGCAGAGTGGGAGTGGCAGAAATCTTACAACCACTAGTGAAAGCATGACCTTGGCCTTGACATTGTTGAGCTGCTGAACCAACACCCACAACTATCTATCACCAGACCTCTTGGAATGGCAGAAAAATCAATACACTCTTGTTTGTTTATGCTGCTATAAGCCAGATTATCTGTTACTTATAGTTAGAAGCACCCCTGACTCACACAAGTGACCCCTACTGGTAAGATTTGGTGGATTTATGGGGGATAAAATTTGATTGTAAAATATCAACGACTGTCTAATCAGAATAAAAGTGGAGATAGCAATTGTTATCTAGTCTTCTGAGAAATCTGGCTGTGAAGAAAATGAGAGAAATGAAGTGGTAGCTACAGGGATCCTATGGGCAAATTTTATAATCCATGAGGCAATATCTAGTAGAGCCAGAGAGATGAAAAACCGGGAAGTGAACAACCTCAGCAATTATTGGTACAGTTCCACCCTACTTTGGCCCTTGCTGTCTTTAACCAGTCTCAAAGACTCTCTTGGAAACGTTAAAAACAGGGCCAGCTTCCCGGGCGTACATCCCATACAGTGGCAGAGGGCTTCATGCTTAGAAGGACCGCACATGTGATTTAATGCTCTTCTGTCTCTGTCTTGAACTTCTTAATAATTTTTGAACACGGGGCGCCACATTTTCATTTTGCAGAGTCCTGCAAATAATGTAGACAGTCCTGCCTAAAAGTTTCCTGCTCCTACGACCCACTCATGTGCAGTGCTGTGAAACAACTTGGGCTTTTATTACCAATGGATTTTTGTCTTAAGGGCACTATGTTCCTCAGGTTTTAAATAACATGGCACAGGGTGTCATATAGACATGTCTTCAGATGGCCATCAAGAAAGTGGCCTTTTCCAGCTGGGAAATTTTCCAGGCCTGTGGAGTCCTGGGCCAAGTGAGCACAAGCCCAGTGAGACTCTTGTAGCTCCTAATTAAGACCCTGCCATTCAAGCCCATGGATCTCCTGCCCAGCACTTGCATCATGATGTCAAATGCACTAGCAGATCTGTGAATTAATTCCTCAAGAACTATACCCCATAATATCCAGAGAACTGGGCAGCTGAGTGGCCCACTGCTGACTAATACCTTCCATATGACCAGCTGAAATATTCCTCCACAGTAATTATGAATTCTCTCATCTATCCTTCCCATCCACCCCAGAACCACACTTGTGCCTACAGGATGAGCTCCAGGTCAGTCTCTGGGACACGCTTCATGTCCCAGGGGCTTTGGTACATGAAGCTCTTGTATGAAGAGCTTGGTATGAAGTCTCTGAAAAAAATGCAGCTACTTAAGGGGATCCTATGTAGAAGGAATGACCTTGGATCAAGTGATTTGATCCACTGTCACTGACGTGGATGAACAAAACACCATTCTCTCCTGCTTTTCCATGTGGAGATTCCCAGAACCTGGGACTTCACCCATTGCTTCCCAGAGACACCCCCTAAGGTGGGGCAAAGGGGACAGCAGAATATTCTGTGAAGCTGTCATTTTCAAGCCATCAGGCATGTACCATAACTATGGATCAGGAATTCCAGCTGCAGGGCTCATTCCCTATCTAGATAGAGGCACGGTGATCAGGTCTCCAGCCAACTGGGCTGAGCTTTAGTCCTACCAAGAATGAAAACCAGGCGTGGGGGTAGGAGGTCTGTTGGGTGGATGGGCCACATATGGTAAGGGTTTGATTAGAAAGAGGGCCTGCACAGCCACAAGGGTGTCCATGGCCCCATGTTCCAGAAATAAAGCAGCAGATTCTTACCAAGCTCCCTCATCCTCTCCATCAGTGGCAAAGAGCCACTGACATACACCACCTGACCTGACTCTAACGGCTCAGGGCCTGGGGGGAATCAGATGGTCATTTCTGCAGATGGGGGTGAGTGTGGCTGTGAGTTGAGGACGGTGAAAGCAGGAGCTTACCTCCTTTCCCCTCCCCTCTCCCTGTGCTAAGGGAAAAGACTGCAATGAATTTATCCCTCCATTTTATTTTATTTTATTTTAGCGGTACGCGGGCCTCTCACTGTTGTGGCCTCTTCCTTTGTGGAGCACACGCTCCGGACACGCAGGCTCAGCGGCCATGGCTCACGGGCCCAGCCGCTCCGCGGCATGTGGGATCTTCCCGGACCAGGTCACGAACCCGTGTCCCCTGCATGGGCAGGCGGAATCTCAACCACTGTACCACCAGGGAAGCCCCTATCCCTCCATTTTTATTAGCAGGGCTCAGCAACCTTTTTTTTTTTAAATTTACTTTTGGCTGTGTTGGGTTTTCGTTGCTGCACGTGGGCCTTCTCTAGTTGCAGCAAGTGGGGACTACTTTTCACTGCGGTGCACGGGCTTCTCATTGTGGCGGCTTCCCTTGTTGCAGAGCACGGACTCTAGGCACATGGGCTTCAGTAGTTGTGGCACACGGGTTCAATAGTTGTGGCTTGCAGGCTCTAGAGCGCAGGCTCAGTAGTTGTGGTGCATGGGCTTAGTCGCTCCACGGCATGTGGGATCTTCCCGGACCAGGGATTGAACCCGTGTCCCCTGCATTGGCAGGCGGATTCTTAACCACTGTGCCACCAGGGAAGCCCTCAGCAATCATTTTTTAAAAATAAAATGTAATGCTTGTTTTTTAATAAATGGCTAAGTACTAGCAGAAAACCGAAAAGCAGAAAATGGAATTCTACTCACTTAGAGGAAAAGCTGGTAAAACCCTGTGTGTTTGATAAATATCTTCAAGACCCATTTCTATGCCACAATAGAGAACCCCATGGTCCAATGCCCACATATCATAGCAGCCTGAAATCATTTCAGCCCAAATATCTTAGAGAGGTATATGGTCCACAGGCATACTTTTAAAAAAATCCTCTTTTTTCTTCTCCCACCCAAGGTCCCACACACACAGCTCACCTCTTGATTCTCAAAACCCTTCAGAAAATATCCTCCTAGGCCTAGCTAATGTGCCTTTCCTGTCAGTTCTCATCACAAAAGCCCAAAGGACTTCATCTGGCAAGACAGACCCTTCCATAGAGAATGAGAGAGAGAAAGAAACATATCAGGCAGGCTTCGAATTCTCCTTTGCAGGTGGGAGAAAGGGGAAAGCCGAGCTCATATACACTGGTAATCATTTTCTTGTCGTATATGTGCATTTTAAAAAAATGAATGTTTTTTCTACATCAATTCAACATTCTTCTTGTGTCATGATGTTGACTAGCTCATTGTATTCCATTGTACAGGTAAACTATAATTTCTTTAACCAAAGCACTATTTAATTGATTTCCAACTTTCACATAAGGTCTGTGATAAATTTCATTTTTATTTAAATCTTTGCACGTAACCTCAATTATTGACTTAGGATAAATATCTACAGTAGGGATTCAGATGCATTTTTGGGGCCACGTGTGTGACATGCATTGACTTAAATAACATAAGAGTGTATTTAGGGCTTCCCTGGTGGCGCAGTGGTTGAGAATCTGCCTGCCAATGCAGGGGACACAGGGTTCGAGCCCTGATCTGGGAAGATCCCACATGCCGCTGAGCCAACTCGGCCCCGTGAGCCACAACTGCTGAGCCTGCACGTCTGGAGCCTGTGTTCCACAACGAGAGGCCGTGACAGTGAGAGGCCCACACACCGTGAGGAAGAGTGGCCCCGGCTCGCTGCAACTGGAGAAAGCCCTCGCACAGAAACGAAGACCCAACACAGCCATAAATAAATAATTTTTAAAAAATAAATAAATAAATGTACGAAAGAAAATTTAAATCGCCTATGTTCCCACCACAGTTTAGATTCTGGTATTATAGCCTTTCAGACATTTCTCTAATCATATATATTTTTTTCCTTGCAGAAATTGAGTCATACTGTATATCCTGCAGTATAATTTGCCTTTTTTTTCACTTAAAATACCTTGAGAAAACTCTATGTAAATAGCAACAAGATCGAAATATAGTTTTTTAATTCAGAGTAAGGAGACTCAAATGAATTACAATTAAAGATAGTGACCAGTAGAGTAATTAATCAATGTTAGAGCAAAAATTGAGTTCATTGTTTCCAGACCTATAGTCCTACCCATGAATAACTTCGACCAGTATATCTGAATTTCCATCTCTTTGCCTATATACCTGTCTACCTATATACATACCTATCCAGAGCTAGCTACCTACTTTACCAGTCATGATGGACTAAGTAACGCTCCAGTAACAAACAACCCTGAAATCTCAGTGGCTTAATAAACGTATTTCTTCATCCTACCACATGTCCAGTGCAGGCTGGGGAGACTCTGTTCATCTAGGCTTCTGGGAACCAGGGTAATAAAATCTCCATTCAGCCCAGCAGGGGCACAGAATATGGCAAGAGCACACCCTGGTTCTCAAAGCCTCACCCAGAAGTGATGCATCTTACTTCCAAGCATAATTCATTCACCAAAGCAAATCTCATGGCAATCTAACTCCAAAAAAGTAATCCTGCCATGCAACCCTACCATGTCCCCAGAAGAACTAAAATATTTGTGAGTGGCAAGTGGCAAGATGACACTTTGTTTTCTGGAGTTTATACAAACAATTTAGTAGTAGAAATTGGGTTGGAATGGAGAATAAAATCTTTCCCGATTTGCAGAATCCTTTAAGAGGATCAAATGATTTAACCATATTAGTCAGAGTTTGCATCATAATCATTTCCATGTTCTATCTCAAACTATATTTTGTCCCTCCCCTAATCCTCTGTTCATCTAATACCAAACGAACCAGGAAGTAAGGGAATGGACAGCTGGTACTGGTAGCTTGCACAGAAGACAACTCGGGGATATGCTAAAAAGCCCAGTGTTATTCATTCCAGGTGATCTAAAACAAATAGATATGATTATTGAAACTGCTTTAAAAAATTATCCTGAGGAATTGAATATCAATATTAGAGCCCTATCATCAGTGATTCAGACCAGGAAACTATTATGAAAATGCTCCCAATAATAATATGCAGCTCTGCAACCAGTTTATTTCAAGGGTTGCCTACTGAATATATTAACTGATTAAATTTAATTAAAATTAAAATCACTTTTTAAAAAAGTGATATATAGATTATGGGAGAACTACATCTGTAGCTGTTGTAGTGATGCAACCAAGGTATATCAACCTGTTACATTTATTGAGGGATCCCAAGGGACCATGGCCTTGGGGAAGAGAAAGATGGACAGGGTCATCATCAGAGGGCACCTGAGCCTAGGACAAGTTGGGTACCACTGGAACCAAAGGATACAGCCCTCTGACTTAGGTGGAAGCTGAGATGGAAGCAAAGGTAGCCAGTTGAGTCATAGCGGAAGCTACGGATTTGAGGCAGACAGGTTCCAGGGATGAGACTAGACACAAATGCTCATCTATAACCAATCTTGTCAGCTCACTGGTAAATATGCATCAGGCATGGGAAAGAGCAGAAAAAGGAGAGACGATAGGACTCCAGGGACAACAGTTTGCAGTCCTTGGAAAGTGGGGCTGAGCCAGCGGTGGGCACAGCAGAGGACTCCCCGAGGCCCAGGGCAAGTCTTATTGGGATGTGGGCAGTAAAGGACTTCTGCACCTGGGGTAGCACAGGATGATGTTTCCTAGAAAAAAGCCATAAAGACACTGAAGACCAAAACTTATTGCAGAGGAAAACTCTTAGCTGCAGGCTAAGGGCTGGGCTTTCACTTCCTGGTCCTGCCTTCTGTTCACTGAGCAGCTAGGGAGGTTGAAACTGGCCTCTGTCGAATGCCCACTCTCTTGCCAGACCTCGGCTACTCTGAGCAGAGAAGAGAGGGTCTCCCGGTCCTAAAAATGCAGGGGACAGGCTGAGGGAAGAAGTATAGATGGGGCGAAATTGGGATTCAGAAAAATGCTGCCCATCCTGCTATTGTCCAATTAGTCCATCCCCATTTTAGAGTCCAGAGGCTGTATGTTTGGTGATATATATGCAAGTTTTAATCAAGTCAGCAAGTATTCTTTTCCATTCAATATAAGAAGCAAAATGGTTGAGCTCACTATTTTTTAATGTATCAAATATATTGGAATTAAAAAAATTTTTTTATAATTACAAAAGTAATACATGCAAATGTAGAAATTTTTGGAAAAGCAGAAAACTGTAAAGAAAAAAATGTAAAGTAACCATAAGCTCACTGCCTGGAGATGGCTAGAGTTTAATGTTTAATATGTTAATATAATGTTTAATATATTTCCTTCTCATCTTTCTCTCTGCAATTTTTAATAATTTAGATTTGTAAAAACATTTAAAATTATATGTTATATATAATATGAACCCTATGCTTATCAATTTTAAATAAAATATGAATGTTTTTCTATGTATTAGAAAACTCGAGCACTAGCGGGTCTCTCACTGCTACGGCCTCCCCCGTTGTGGAGCACAGGCTCCGGACGCGCAGGCTCAGCGGCCATGGCTCACGGGCCCAGCCACTCCGTGGCACGTGGGATCTTCCCGGACCGGGGCACGAACCCGTGTCCCCACCCGTGTCCCCTGCATCGGCAGGCGGACTGTCAACCACTGCACCACCAGGGAAGCCCTCCAACACTATTTTAATGGCTTTACATAATCTTAGTGGCTCACCAGCACTTATTCATTTTCCTATTGTTAGTCATTAAGTTCATTTCCAATATTTCATTATTATAAATTATACTGAAATGCATTCATAAATATATTTCAGTATAATTTATATATATACTTATTAAACATAAATATATATTAAATATATATATAAATATGTATATATGAGCATACAACATTGTCCACATTTTGAATCATTTCATTAAGATAAATTCTGAAAAATGAAATCACTGAGTTAGAAGACAAACACTGAGGTAGTTTCGAAACACGACCCTGAAATTCTTTGACACTCTTCCTAGGGAGAGCTGGGGTCTATTATCCCCTCTCCTTGAGTCTCAGCAGGTTTGGGACAACTTCAACCAATAGAGTAAACAGAACTGATGCTGTGTGGTCTCTGAAATTTGATGGCTGGATCTCTGAGCCACCATATAAACAACCTTGACTACCCCACGGTTGCCATGCTGTGAAGAAGCCAACCCACGTGGAGGCCAAGTAAGGCACTCCAGGGGACATTCCTAGCCTGTGCATTACTCCAGTCCAGGCACCAAACTTGTGAGAGATCAAACCTTCTGAAGGGCAAACGCCAGTCACTGAGTCACCCCAGCCTTCAAATCTTACCAGCTGAAGCCCCACCTGTCTTAGAACAGACAAACCATCCCCACTGCTCAAATTCCTGATTCCCAGAATCTTTGAACTTAATAAAATGATGTTTTAAGCCAAGTTTCTGGTTAATTTTTCATGCAGCAATAGTAACTGGAACAAACATTTTCAGGGTTCTTGATACATCCAGTCAATTTGTTTTCCAGGCAGCTTATAGCAATTTGGACTCCCACCTAGAGTACATGAGAACTCCCATAGCACCGCACTTGATCCACACTGACACATTTCAGAATTCATCTCTTGTTTTATCTTTAAATTTTTACTATGGAAAATGAACATTCACAAAAATGAGGAACTAATATATTAATGAGCATGTACCCATCACCTAGCTCCAATAATTCCCACTCTTATTTCATCCATCTCTGCCCCTTTCTACTCACATCTCTTATTTCTACCAGCAGAGCAGTTATATTTCTACATCACTCTTCTTATATAAAAATATATTTGCTCCTGTTGGTCACTGAAGACCAGGACTTGCCAGAAATAGCTAGATTAAACAATAAACAACGGAGTAAGAAAAGAAGATTGCTAAATACATATTAAATAGTTACAACGAGTTAGGTGCTATTTTAAATGGATCACACGTAATCACTCATTTAAGCCTCTTAGGAACTCTAAGAGGTGGGTAAAATTAATTACCATCATCCCATTTTACAGATGAGGAAATAGAGGCACAGGAAACTAAGGAACATGTTCAAGTTTGCATAGCTAGCTAGTAAGTGGTAGAGACAGAAATGGAATCCAAGCAGTCTGGCTCCAAAGCCCATGCTGATAACTACCTCACTGCTCTTGAGGGAGCCTAATTTCTCTGGCTGGTTATAGCAAATTCGTTTGTATGACACACTGAACTGATTCTCTAATCCACCATTATCCCAGTTACTGGGGAGATATTTGAAGGTTGAAGATATATATGACCAGATGGCTCAAGTAGAAGTATTGCTGGTTTACGAGTGGAGCCTTGTAAAGAAAAAGCCAGTTTGTGACCCCCTAGAGGGGTGGGATAGGGAGGGTGGGAGGGAGACGCAAGAGGGAGGAGATAGGGGGATGTATGTATATGTATAGCTGATTCACTTTGTTATAAAGCAGAAACTAACACGCCATTGTAAAGCAATTATACATCAATAAAGATGTTTAAAAAAAAGAAAAAGAAAAAGCTAGGCTAGGAAAAAAGGCAACTGTGTTATAGCCTAGTAAAGTCAAGGTTTCTACTGCATATGGAATAGGTCTTTTTATACTGAAAAGGGAAAAAAATACAACTTCTGGATTAATACAGTGGAATAAAGCTGCATCTTACCTAATTCCTAAGGAAATAATGGAAAAAAGTAGAAGCAAGTCCTCCAGAAATTCACCAGCAGCAATCAAATGAGGGAAGGCGCACATTCCAATGGTATAAACCTTGACAAGGTGGTCCGGGAAGGACATAGATTTGGGAGTAAAGCAGGGCATCATCTTGGTAGAGCTGCCAACCCCAATTCCTTGTGTCACAAGTTATAAAATCCTAAGCATTCTCATCAATACTCCAAATCTGCACATCGGTGTGGTTATCCTTATTTTTTCTGTTTTCTGATTGCAGGGAATGGAAATGGCTGCTGAGGTGAATTGGGTGAAAGAGTCCATTGGAATAACATGGAGGGGAAAGCTCTAGGGCTACCCTCTTAACTGGAGAAGGGATCCAAAGCCTGTGGAGATGCAGGACACCAGGTGGGATGAACTGAGAAGCACAAAGCTCGGGTTTTCCAAGAGGGCGCCAGCCTCAGCGGAGCCCCCCTACCATGCCCAGAAGGTGCAGAAAAACAGGAAACAGCTGAGCCCGCCAATTTTCCAGCACCACGATGGAAACAAACTGGCCTCAGATAAGGCGGGAAGGCAGTCACAGAGTCACCCACACTCCATCAGGGCAAACAGGGGGTTTGACAGAGCTGCCCGAACTTCAGCAAGGTGAAGACTCAGCCCTAGAAAGGAGGCACCGGTGTCTGCAGGGCTGGGAGTGGAGTAGGGGAGGAAGGAACCAACTGGAACAAAAGACAAACATGCACCGCAGCCTGCATGAAAATGTGACTCAAGGACAAGAAAGACTTGACCTTACCAGAGTGTCCAGGTAAGGCAGAGCCACGGCGGGATCAGGGCCTTCCAGAGACTGCCATAGAGAGGAGGGGTCGAGGAGAAGAGAACCAACCAGGGCGTGTCCACGTAAGACAGCCTCCGAAGGCCCAGCTGGAGAGGATTGAGACCTTATTCCTTTGTGAGATTCAAGGCAGTGAGCCAGCTCCAGCCTTAGGACCAATACTGAACCCTTCCGAAAGAAGACAGCTATCTGAGTACCACAGTGTTTTAGGTACTAAGCTCCTTTCATGTATTAAATCATTGAATTCTTACAGCAACCCTATGAGATATACTGTTATCATCCCATTTTACAGATAAAGAAATTTTACCCAAGGGCACACAGCTGGTGAGGTGGTCTGGAGCCAGAATCTATTCTCTTATCCATTAAACTCCCCTGGCTCTCCCTTACTCAAAAAAAGAAAAAAAAAAAGTTGAATCTTCCTCCAGAGCTGGAGAAGCCCATGTGGTTTAATGGGTAGACCCAAGAGCTAACTGCAGCCTGCCTCATCTAGGAGGAGTTGAGCGTTTTTTTGATTCTTTCCTCCCCACTCCTATCCCTGGAAAGTAGCTCAAGGAGGAAGACATCAGCCATCCAGTTGGTTGCACTTTCTTTTGCTAACAAACCTTATTTTCCAGGTAAATAACCAGGTGAAATTAATCTGATCTCTACTAAGTGTTAAGATCTTTCTCTTAGGTAAATGAAAATCCCTTCACCAACAGGTTTAGCCTCCCAGGCTGTGGACAACACCCATACATAAAACACCCACACAGGCACACACAGCTTGCAGCAGTGTTTTCACACAGACATAATTATGACTCACAAATAACCATGGCTGGAGCATAAAGCACTCAACCAGAAGTTACATAAGCATGGATGACATCCATTTTCTACTAGAGCAGTACTAACATGAGGCATAGTGGGTTGGAGAGTCAATTAACAGAAGGCAGAAAGAGGCCATTTATTGTAATGAATTCTTGAAGGGGGGTATCTGTCTTGTAATCACTAGTCCACTGCGGGGAGTGTAGTATTTCACCAATTAACAATAAACTCGGCGATAAGCCCAAATGTTGCTTCCAGAGAGGCATTTGGTCTGCAAACCAGTGACTCTAGAAACTTTCTCTGACTCAGTATCTCGTGTTCTAGAGTTGATTACCCTTAAATAATTCCCACATGTGAATGATTTTTTTTTTGGTATCTCCGAGAAAGTACATAAATTTTATTAAACTCCTCAAATCAAAAATAGGAGAGGGGGACAAAGCCAGGTTCTCAGCTCAGAAGCGTAAGGGACACATGAAATGCCTACAGCATGTGGGGCAGCAAAAGCGTTTGGCCCAAATGTTGTAACTCCCTCCCTATTTAACCCTCTCTGTCTTATTTGCTCCTTGATCTTTCCCTAAAGCTGTTGATGTATTAGCATATGGAAAACTTGTGAGAATAGGAGGGGTAGAAGAAGTTGATTATTGGAGCGTTGATTATAAGAAGTATAAAGAATAGATTGTTGGTTCTATTTTCTCTATTGCCCTGCTTCCAGTGATCTGTTCTCTATTATTAGTAGTATTAGTATTGCTTTCTCTATGGTACACCCATCTGTTGGCACACGTAAAGGTGTTAGTTGAGAAGATAAGGAGGAAGAGAGAACAAGTGACATCACATGGAGGATAGTGGCTGAAAACTGTATTGGCACCAGTAAAATTTCTTCCTCCAGTGACAAGCCTTGGTGTAGGAAATGATCTCACATCTCTGCAGGCTCTGGGGCCATCCCTGAGGCAACCATGAGTGTTTAGATTCAATTTAGAACAAGTCGGTAAGGGACTTCCCTGGTGGCGCAGTGGTTAAGAATCCACCTGCTAATGCAGGGGACACGGGTTCGGTCCCTGGCCGGGAGTTGCCGCAGAGCAACTAAGCCCGTGCTACTGAACCCCACGCACCCTAGAGCCCATGCACTGCAACTACTGAGCCCGCGTGCTACAACTACTGAAGCCCGCATGCCCGAGCTCTGCAACAAGAGAAGCCACCGGAATGAGAAGCCCACGCACCGCAAGGAAGAGTAGCCCCTGCTTGCCGCAACTAGAGAAAGCCCGCGTGCAGCAGCAAAGACCCAACACAGCCATAAATAAATAAATAATTTTTTAAAAAAAGTCGGTGAGAACTACTACTATTTAGAATCATCAAGGGTATTTAAGTACTTGTAGTGCTACATGTACGGGGACAGAAGAACGAAGTACATCAGTGGAAGAATTAGGAAGACTGAGAAAAAAAAGGACCAGCGAAAAGCAACTACACAGAAGCCAAGAAATTAGGGAGTTGGAAGAAGAGAGAGCAGAGCTAAAAGTGTCCAAATATTAGGTTTCTTGAAATGTTTTCTCCTTTCAAAAAAAAGTCCTGTCTGGATCCTACGTATCTCCCTTGTACTCTCCCCCAACTACTGTCTAACCACATTCTTCC
Organism: Lagenorhynchus albirostris; assembly: GCF_949774975.1. Lineage (NCBI taxonomy): Eukaryota > Metazoa > Chordata > Mammalia > Artiodactyla > Delphinidae > Lagenorhynchus > Lagenorhynchus albirostris. Next base: position 88,719,913 of record NC_083104.1, on the reverse strand, counting down.
TCAAGAGAAGTCCACTGTCCTTTTCCCACTCTCCGCCCCACCACTGAGTAATTCCATCTACTTCTGTAACCAAGCAAGACCCTGTGGGTCCTCCCTGGACCAACTCCTCCCCCATATCCTCTGCTGAAGCTCCTCTCTCAAGTGCCCAGATAATAGTATCTGATGCACGTTTCCTGAGTTGTTTTACAGATGAGAAAACCCCCACCAAATGGAAGAAATCAACTGCTTGATGACCCTGAGCACATAGCCCTCACACCTACTAGGGCCTAAGGATTGATCACGTTAACCCCTGTGACGCCTGTTACCTCGAGCTGATCACATACCCTGGGACGCCCCACCCTCACCTGGCCTTTAAAAATGCTTCGTTGAAATCCATCGAGGAGGTCGGGGTTTTTGAGCACTAGCTGTCCCAGACCCTTTGCTTGGCGCCTTGGAATAAACACTGCACTTCCCTTCACCACAACGTGATGTCAGTAGATTGACTTTACTGCACGTGGGTAAGTGGACCCAAGTTTAGTTTGGTAACATTTCTCTTGTTTTAGCCACCTCTTGTCTACATGCTCAGGATTCTCAAATCTATTCCTCCTGTCTCAACCTCTACCTGAAGTTTAAGCTCATTTTTTTGACTACTTGCTAAACAATTTCACCTGGACATCCCACAGACCCACCTGAACTCTTTATTGACATCCCTGGTCTATAGCTTTCAGCTGGACCCACCACTATCTAACAACTACCCACTCTGGAAGCCTGTGAGGCATCTTGGATAGTGCCTCTCCTCCAACCCTCATTTTCAATCCCTGAGACTTGCCTCTTTTGGCTCCTAAGCATTTCTCAGCTTCATCATCCCTTCTCCACACTGAGTTCCTGTCACGTCATCTCTCTCCTCGACCACCACTGTGATCATCTGTTACTGGTCTCCCCTTCTCTGGTCCTGCCTCCCTCAAATCCATCCTTCCCACATTCTCAGAGTCAGCTGATTGCAAAGCTCACTCTCCTGTTTAAAACTTTTCATTTTCTGCCATTATCCATGGACACTATGGAAACAACTTAAGTGTCCATCCAAGATGAATGGATAAAGAAGATGTGTAGACATTTCTCCAAAGAAAATATACAGACTGCCAACAAACACATGAAAGAATGCTCAACATCATTAATCACTAGAGAAATGCAGATCAAAACTACAATGAGATATCATCTCACACCAGTCAGATGGCCATCATCAAAAAATCTAGAAACAATAAATGCTGGAGAGGGTGTGGAGAAAAGGGAACCCTCTTGCACTGCTGGTGGGAATGTGAATTGGTTCAGCCACTATGGAGAACAGTATGGAGGTTCCTTAAAAAACTACAAATAGAACTACCATATGACCCAGCAATCCCACTACTGGGCATATACCCTGAGAAAACCAAAATTCAAAAAGAGTCATGTACCAAAATGTTCATTGCAGCTCTATTTACAATAGCCCGGAGATGGAAACAACCTAAGTGCCCATCATCGGATGAATGGATAAAGAAGATGTGGCACATATATACAATGGAATATTACTCAGCCATAAAAAGAAACGAAATTGAGCTATTTGTAATGAGGTGGATAGACCTAGAGTCTGTCATACACAGTGAAGTAAGTCAGAAAGAAAAAGACAAATACCGTATGCTAACACATATACATGGAATTTAAGAAAAAAAAATGTCATGAAGAACCTAGGGGTAAGGCAGGAATAAAGACGCAGACCTACTAGAGAACGGACTTGAGGTTATAGGGAGGGGGAAGGGTGAGCTGTGACAGGGCGAGAGAGAGTCATGGACATATACACACTAACAAACGTAGTAAGGTAGATAGCTAGTGGGAAGCAGCCGCATGGCACAGGGATATTGGCTCAGTGCTTTGTGACAGCCTGGAGGGGTGGGATAGGGAGGGTGGGAGGGAGGGAGACACAAGAGGGAAGACATATGGGAACATATGTATATGTATAACTGATTCACTTTGTTATAAAGCAGAAACTAACACACCATTGTAAAGCAATTATACCCCAATAAAGATGTTAAAAAAAAAAAGATGTGTTATCAACATACAATGGAATATTATGCAGCCATGAAAAAGAAGGGAAATTTGCCATTTGCAATAAAATGGATGAACCTTGAGGGCATTAGGCTAAGTGAAATAAGTCAGAGAAAGACAGATGTATGATCTCTCTTATTTGTGGAATCTTAAAAAAAAAGCTCATAAATACAGAAAACAGATTGGTGGTTTCCATAGGCAGGAGGTGGGTATGGGTGAAATGGGTGAAGGTGGTTAAAAGGTACAAACTTCCAGTTATAAAATAAACAAGTCCTGGGGATGTAATATACAGCATGGCAACCATAGCTAATAATACTGTGTTGCATGGGCTTCCCTGGTGGCACAGTGGTTGGGAGTCTGCCTGCCAATGTAGGGGACACGGGTTCGAGCCCTGGTCTGGGAAGATCCCACATGCCGCGGAGCAACTAGGCCCGTGAGCCACAACTACTGAGCCTGTGCATCTGGAGCCTGTGCTCCGCAACGAGAGAGAGGCTGCGATAGCGAGAGGCCTGAGCACCGCGTTGAAGAGTGGCCCCCGCTTGCCACAACTAGAGAAAGCCCTCGCACAGAAATGAAGACCCAACACAGCCAAAAATAAATTAATTAATTAATTAATAAAAAGCCAAGCATTTGAAGCCATTTAAAATAAATAAATAAATAAATGAAAATAATACTGTGTTGCATATTTGAAAGCTGCAAAGAGAGATCTTAAAAGTTATCGTCACTAGAAAATGTAACTGTGATAGGAGATATTAACTAGACTTATTGTGGTGATCATTTTGCCATATATGCAAATATCAAATCATTAAACTGTACACCTGAAACTAACATGTCTATTGTATCTCAATTTTTAAAAACTGTTCACTTGCTGCCCATCATCCATTGGATAAAATTGCCACGGGCCCTCCATCATCCAGCCCCTGCCTCCCTCTTCCATCTCCTCCCAAGGTCCCCCTCCCCAAACTCCAGCAATAATGAACTTTATGAGGCTCTAATTACACATGATGCTATTTATTCCTTCATTTCTCTGCTTATGCCCCTTCCCTGAACCTAGCTCAGCCTGACCATCTCACATGCACACTCTAAGATTCATCTCCACTTTGCTTTCTCCAAAAACCTTATCTGGTCCTTCCAGGCTAGTTTCCCTCCCAATACCTTGTACATTTTTTTAGTTCATGCAGTGAAACACTCAGAATTATGCCTAATAGTAGCTTAGAGTAATAACTCCAGTGTACGCTAGACAGCTACTCCATCACATCCCACATTGTATTATAAGTGCCTGTTCTTATTTCTGTTAGATACTGAGCTCCTTGAGGACTTGCAGGATACCTTTCATTTGGCTGTCCAGATCCACCCTACCCTTCTCCCTCCTACTCTGCTCAAGGAAACTAATGTATAGACACATCAGTTGGCTTCCTCGTCCACTGGCTTCCAATTGGTTTGGAAGGGACACAGCAGGGTGAGGAGAAGTTCAGGGTATTTATTCCTCAGCTCAGTCCTCGCTAGGTTGTCATTGGCTGACTGCTCCCTTGACTGGAAGCCACACTGGACAGGAAGGATCTCTACATAGTTTCCTGGTACTTCTTCTCCTTCACCTCCCATGTTCCAGTAGCTTTGCTCGCCATCTCCCCCAGTTTCAGGCCTAAGGATGGTAAAGTGTTCCCACTGTTGTTAGCTTTAGAAGACTACCCTATCCCATGTGGTTTCCCTACACTCCGTCTACATTCTCTTCAAGTTCACCAATTTTAAATACCATCTGTTTTTTCTACTGGGATGCTAACTGATCCAAGGATAAAGATGGATTCTTTTTTGTCTCTGAAGCCTCATATTAGGCATAGTGGCACACAGTAGGTGCTTAGTAATGACTGGGTAAATAAATGTGTCATCCTGCTGCAGTTCATCAAGTCACACCCAACTAAGTCTGAGATAACAGAAAACAGTGGTAATTAATGAACTAACTAAACTTTAGTTCAAGAGAAAATAGAAATGCTTTCAAAAGCCGAGGTAGGGGAGTAGTCTCAACAGAGGGACTTGTAATCAGTTAGGATTAGAGAAAGCAGGGATGGTCTTGATCTTCCTGGTAAATTTAGGAGAAAGGAAGTTCACCTCTGGAATTTGTAAAAGGTTGGAACAATTGATGAGAGGAATGAGATATGGAAGATATAGAAAAAAGAACTGACAATTAGCAGAGAAAGCACAGTTGACACTAGTGTTTGTATTTGTGCGTATCTATAGTATGCCTGGATACAAGAAAAGAATTCAGATAAACACTATGTTGAGCACTCCCATGGGCCAGGCATTGGAGTAGGATCTGGAAACATGGTAATGAATGAGACATAATTTCTATCTTTGAGAAGTCTGCAGTAGAGAGAGGAAGACAAACACAAAAATAGATCATTTAAGGGCCACCTGGTAAGGACTATGATCTGTGGAAAGCTCCCACAGACACAGGAAGGTTTATCAACCCAGCGTGGAGGAGAGAATGGGAAAGAAGTCCAGAAAGACTTCCTGAGGAGGTGAGCTCTGAGAGGCAGCCAGGTGAAGAAGGGCAGCCCAGGCTTGGAGTCAGTACGGTGAGCAGAGGAGAAGGTCAAAGGGGTAGAAGCACAGGACTCATACACCCAACCCCAGACCCAAGATCCAAACACTATGACCTGCTTGGAAAACTATTGGTTTTTTTGTAATTAGTTTTAATTACAAAAGATATCATTAAAACATGTCTGCAAATAATGTAAAGAAACTTAAAGAGGTTTTCAGAGTAAAAATAGAAAGTCTGCTTTCTCTTCACTATCAATTCCCCTCTGTTCCTCAGCAATAAACCTCGCTAACAACTAGGCAGGTTTCCCAAATATTCTTCTGGGTGTGATAGAATAATATGTTGGTACATTAATCAATGTGATTTTGTCTTTGATATTTGTTTTTGTTTCTGACTTCTTTTCGTAATTCTTTTATATCTGATGACCCTTTTAGTTATACTCCCTACACACCCTACACACACACACATACACACACACACACACACACACACACACACACCATGAAAGCAGGACCATGAGGCAGGGGCATTGTAAGAATCAAGGCAACTCACGGCCAAAGCTTTAGATTCCAACGACCTGACATAAAAGTATTCTCAGTTCTCGAATCTTGATGTTATGTATCAACATCAAAGCCCTAAGGTATCTGGGGCTAAAAACTCATGGCATAAACAGTCATTTGCAAATAGAAAGGTTGCAGAGGCCAACTTCCCTGCCACCAGAGACTAGACAGGAAGTGGAGTGATGGAAGGGACCGGACAGAGGGGTGGGGACCTCAGGCTGAGGGGCAGGACCTGAAGCAGCCACATCTGTAGAAGAGGAGACTCCGCCTTCCTTCCCTGTGAGCAGCGGAGAGCCACCAGGGGGCCAAGGCAGTGTCTGCAGAGGGTCCAGCAGCCGCTTGAATGAGCAGAACCAAGGAACCCTTCAGCTGTTCTGGTTGCCCTCTGGCGAGGGCTTCCTATAGACAGCAGCTGGACAGCCATCAGTTGTTCAGCAGATATGATGCCTGTTTACGCCCCAGAACTTTGCCCTTTTCAAAGGCCCAGGCCATTTATAGGCCTCCAGGATGGAGGGTGGAGCCAGGATACATAAGAAGTGATGTGCAGTCAAGCAAGCTCCGGCATCCACTTTGCGTGGCCTAACGAGAAACAGCTGGCCTCCCTGCTGCCTGGACAGAGGGGACCACAGCCCGACGGATGTCTGTACAGAGATGCAGATTATTGTTTAACACTCACCTTACATTCCATAATTTCATACTTTTAACTTTCAACACCCAGAACAGTAAGGTCAAAGTAAATCCTCAATAAATATTTGTTGAATAAATGAACGATATATGGGTGATCTTTCCATGTAGAATGTATGGATTTCCATTATTCTTTCTATTGGCCGCTCAGTATTCTATCATATGATATAATCTATTTAACTATTTCCCTACTAACAGGCATTTCAGCAAGCACATTCCTGTAGGCTAGATACAGAGGGCAACTGTTGAACCAAAGTATGTAGACATTTTGATAGATACTGCCAAATTGTCCTCCAAAAACATATGCCAATTTATGCTTGTAGCAAAGGCATATGATATGAGAGCCAACGGTGACTGAGAGTTTATTGTACCAAGGCACAAATATTCTGCATGGATTGATTTTCTGATTCCTTCAAATAGCCCTTTAAGATAGGTCTTATCTTCATTTTATATATTTAGAAACTAAAGCATAGGCAAGTCAAATAATTTGACCAAAGTCATGGATTAGTAAATTGGACTCCAGAGCATATGTCCTTATCCATGTGCCTCTCTAAGGGAGGGTATCTATTTCCCCACACCTTTATTAATAACAGGGATTTATGCATTTTTGTCAGCTTCATGAGATAATGTATGTGAGCATACTATACGAGCTCTGAAGTAGATGTAAAGGTAAAACCTTAGAAAGTTGACTCCACGTGGCTACCTCTCCAGTAGACCCAGTTTTTAATATTTTTGTGACTGAAAGAAAAGTCCTGCTGTTCTTGCTGACAGTGTAAGAGTATTGGTGAGGGGTCTGATTCGGAGACAGCAGAATCACTGTACCTAGTCACAACAGAAATGGATTTATCATTGCTATCTGAGCTTAAGGAATTTTCAAGAGGGACGAGACCAAGTGTGGCAGCCACATGGCCAGAAACTATGCTGCCGGGAGAAACACCCAACCACACCAGGAGCCTGTCTAACACCAGGAAGCCTCTCAGCTGCTGCTGGTACCACTGGACACAGGACAGTTGTGCCACCACCCAGCTGCCCCGGAAGAATCAGTCTCCACCACAAGATCCTGTCTCCCCGTGGGCTGCCAGCTCATATCATTTGCTCCACCTTCTAAGTTTCTGGTGGAAGCTACTGGAGTCTGCAAAGTGGATTTTTAGCTTTCTAGCCTCTGAAGTACCATCCGGAAGGGACTGAAGTGAGTTCTACACAACCGACAGATTCCACTACAAGGAAACATATACTTTTTCTCTCTAAAAGTTCAATAAAGTTTTGTCCTCTGTGAATGAGAGGGGAAAATATTTATTTATTTATAAATAAATATGATTTATAAATATCTTTATTTTTCCTGATTTAGTACTCTTGCAATTTGTCCTAAACTTGAGGGCAGCGTTATACGTGAGAATTAGTGGCTCCAGCTATGAGAACAAAGTGAGAACTGGAAACTGGTGAGGATTTAACATTCCCAAACCAAGACAATCGATCACCTGTTTATATAGATATAATGGGGGGAATTCCCTGGCCGTCCCGTGGTTAAGACTCTGCGCTTCCACTGCAGGGGGCCCGGGTTTGAGCCCTGGTCGGGGAACTAGGATCCCGCATGTCACACGGCAAGGCGAGGCCGATAGATAGATAGATAGATAGATAGATAGATAGATAGATAGATAGATAAAGGTAGATAGAAAGGTAGATAGACAGATAAATGATATAGATATAACAGTAATGGATATCTGTGGCACTGTCCCCCCAGCACTGACTTCTCTGCTTCTGAGAAGGGCTCTCCCCAGCACCACTCCTATCTACATGGCTACTATAAGACCTTCCTTGTTCATCTATACTCTTGATAATTCTTGCATGACTACATCTCCCAGCCAAATGTGACAAAGCTAAGGGTGGGTAACTGACCCAAACCAAAATAATAAGTGCCTTTACTGGTGGTTTTGAATTTGTGACTCGGTGGTGGAAGCCATAAGATATGACCCTAAAGAGCTGTTGGTAGCCCTGTCTCTTACTAGTCTGCAGTGAAAGAAATAAAGCCAATCTAATTGAGCGAAGCCACGGCCATAGACAGAGTTCCAGTAGCGTTTGAACTTCTGGTTCAAGTCGTCCCCAAGACGTACCTGCATTACAGCCCTCTTTGACTTACCATACCTGATCAAGTTTAAGACACCATCAGTTAAAAGATGCACCACTACGTTATGTATGTATTTGATGTAAATACACTTGTAATGAAATAGTAATGTGCTATCAATTGTTAGACTCATTTCGGAGCTGTTTTTTAAAAGTGTAATGCAAATTTTAGAATCAATGAGCTAGAGTAGTTATTCAACTCTTCCTTGGCATCTAAGCAAATTCAAGTTGGCTTGCCATGACTTACAATCACAAGACTAATATATTATGGACTAACATATGTGAATATGATGCAGAGAGAAGTTCTGACCTGGGAATAAGATAATGTGAAAAACACACAGCAGTAAGTATTTCTTAAGGGAAAAATTATGTCATGTAAGAATTTTAAAGAGCATAAATTACCCTGAAAGCAAGCATAATTGCCAGTGTCCTCATTTGCTCCAGTATTACTTGGAAGCATCCAGTGACCCATCTTGAGGTGAAGAACTAAAGACAGTAACAATCGTTTCAAGCAAGTCAATGAAGCCATTTTCCTATAATTGTCAAACACAAACACAATTTCGGATATTGGTTAATATACATGAGCATCTTCTCAAGAGTGAGAGAGTTCCCAAATTCCATCCTCTTAACGTAACTAAATCATATTCTAACAACTAGTGAAGAAAGAATGATTCAAACTGAAGAAAGCTTTAAAACTCCACAAATCAGCAAACTTTTCTTTGGGAACAAAACAGTTTAGAAACTCAGCTTTACCTTTGCCAGTACAGGTAACGGGCCCTATCCGAAAGGCTACAGAGATTTGCCAGCTGTTCAAGGTGGTAGTTTGAATTTATGGAACAAAACCAGAATTCATTCTTACGGGTTCAAGTGTCCCGTATCTCACTTTTATTTTAAATTTGGCTCGTGGTCTCCCGTCTGCCGTAGCGTGAGTGGTGAACTCACACAGTCTGCCAGATGGCAGAGGGAAGCCCATTAGTTATGCATCACACATCCTGATCAAAACTGAAAGAAAGTATGCTCAGATTGAGGAGGGATGCTCGAGAGCAAGGCAATGATTAGAATATTCTGTATTTCTACAGAAGATTTCACATCATCGTTGTCCATAAATAAACTCATTCTTATGATCTGCAGACCCAAATCTGGGATTGCTTCCAAAGGAACTTCTCTCATGGTTTGGGTCAAAACGCACACGTTCCTGTGATATTCATTAGAGAATGCCACAGAGCCGATGCCCTTTCAAGGTTATCTCGAGAAGTCTGAGAATTAGACTGTGAGATAATACATTAAATGTTGTGCCTTTCAGAGGAGGTCTGTTCTTTAATAGGTACTGGGGAGAAAGAAGAGGAATTCAGTTACAAAGGAAGCTTATTAGAAACTTCGAGAGAACAGGCTTGATGAAAATTAATGGGAAATGCAATGTATAAATACTGCTGACGAGAAAGATACCAAGAAGTACTCTGAAGGAGCTGAGAGACCCAAAAGTGTATAGAATAATATTAACTGATTGCTTTAAGGAAAACCAATCACTGTACATATGTCCATGGAAGCCAATCCCAGCTCCACTTGGAATTGTTCTTTTGACAAGGAGCAAATGAATAACTATTTCTACTCCTCGGTTGCCCCATCTATAAAATAAGAATAAAAATACCTGTCTTTCCCCACCCACTAGGATTCTGTGAAGAAAAATGATAGAGAGAGACATTTCAAAGGGGGGAAATCTCTGTCTCAGTTGAAGAAAGGAAAAAAATCTTTGTTCCTATCCTGAACTTTCTGAAAAAGCTAGAGAAATCAACAGACATTCACTGAGCATCTATGATAACTCCAGGTCAGCTCTGAGGGTAGCTTAGAAGACCACAAACATGCAACCGCAGCAATAGAAGTAGAGAAAATAGAATAGAAGTGGTCCAGGGTAAAGATGGCCCTCCAGTTGTGAGGGATGCAACATGTACAGTTCCTGTTCTCATGCAGTTTCTGGTCTAGTGCCCAGGGGAGCCCTGGGGCTGCAGTGTCCAAGCCTGGATCTCCATTAGAATTGTGTGGGAAGCTTCCTAAGATCAAAATCCCTGGGTGCCTCACCCAAGATCCAGTGAATTGGAGCATCTGAAATGAAGAGGGATGTGACGGGTAGAGAGGTGATTGGATGACGACCCCGGACGTCTCATGCAAACTCGCATCAGTGTTGTTCTGCCCTTATTTACATTCAGCAAGATTTTGGTTGAATAGAGAATTCAACATCAAAAATAAAATAAGCCTTTGGTTTTGCAAAATCATAGGTCTAATGGGTTTCCTCATAGACAGGAAATTATTTCAAGAAATTCTTTCATTCATTCATTCATCATTCGTTCACTCAACAGACACTTCTTGTATGCCTCTTGTGGCCCTAGGGTCTCAGCAGTGGAAAGGACAGACAAAGTCCCAGCTCTTATGAAGCTATCACCAACATAAACTGAGCATCCAGACCCCCAGCTTTTGTTTTTTCAGGTTTGATTCTTTAACTGAACCAGATGTTCTTCCCATAATTCCACACATTCCTTCTCACCCTACCCCCTTTCTGCCACCCTTTCTTCCCTCCAGAAATTCATTTCTATTTATTTGCAAACACAGATTTTAACATTTGCTCATCTGAAGTCTATTAGTCTCTGCATATTTCTGCCCTTGATTCTGAACCAGGCAGTGCAGTAAAACAAGTACGTCTGTGTAACACGTGCTTGTTCCTTGCTTCATTTTCTTCTGTTTTATATTCAGGATGACAGGAACTATATCTTGGAGCAGGATGTTTACATGTACATACCTTGGGTAGATAGGATCTGATGGGCGATGTAGACATGATCAATCGACAAATATTTATGAGACATTCCTGAACTTATAAAACAATCTCCTTATTCTCAAGAAGCGTATCAAGCTTCCTGTGATGGACAACTCAGTAAAGGTAACAGAGGCCTACTCTCTCCCTTCGGTAATGTGAGGAGAGGGGAGGAAGGATTTTCAAGGTGGCAGGCAAATTATCTCCTCTTGTAGTGCAAGGCCAAAATAATGCCTGCCTTGTATTGAACAGTTCCACATTAGGTACTGTGGGGGGGGGGTGAGGCAAAAACAGGACTAGTGGTACCTAGAGGGATAAACTTTTCACTCTTCCTGTTGCATATCTCACCAGCTTTGTACAGGATGAAAATAGGGCAATTCTTGATAAAACCAACAAAAGGGAAGATGGGAAGTTGACCCTCTGAGCATCCTTTCCTCCTTTGTTCCTTCTGCTCCCCTCAAGTGGGCTTTCTCATCACCATCGCCTCATCAGCACTGCTCCCATCTTTCTGTTCCCAGAACATTGCTACCCAAGGCCCCACTGTTTGTCCCACCTCCTCGCTAGGGTATGAGGGCACAGCATTCTACTGAGCCCCCTCCTTCATTTGTCAACAGAGTGAGTCCAACTGCTCCTTGGCAGGTCCTCCCTGCTCGAGTACGTCCCTCCTAAAGCTGGCTGGCCAAAGGGAGAGGACGACCTTCCCAGATAGAGAAGGACTGTTGTCCATGTGAAGAGTCTACTGATCTCTCCAACAGCCCTCCAAGCTCACATTATTGCACTTTCTCCGGTACCAAATTTAGCCTCTCTGATCCAGATTCTTTGACATTGCTGGTAAACTTTAACGGATCAAGTAAATTATTCCAGGCTAATCAGCTCATGGGAAAACAGCCATGGAGAATCTAAAGACTCATCTGTTACCTGTCTCAGTGTCATCTGTGAATTATTACAACCTCTCACGACAACGTCCTGACCTTTGTTCTCTTAACCCAAGGAAATGCCTCTAAGAGAAGGAATTTCAGGCTATGGTAAAAAGGGCAGGAGATATATTAGCACTGGAGGGTCCTTCACCTCATACTATTACCTGTAGGTCATCCTCCAACACAAAACTAGTTCAACAAAGAAAATTCAGTGACCTTCTTGCAAGGAGAGGAAAAATTTAATATATACTTCAAGTATTAGCCATGTTTTATACATTTTCTGCCATAGTTTAAGTTGAAAATGTTTTCATAGAACCATAATGTGTAAGTAGTTCTCTGTGCATTTCCCCCGAAATAACTCAGAGTTTAAAAAACTATCCATTTTTGTAATAAAATGTTGGGAAAATAACCTTAGAGATTAAATATCAACTACTTGCTCTTAAACCAAGGACATGCCATTCACCTTTAAACCCTTAAACCAACACTGAGTAACTGAAAGATACAAATCATATTGTTTCTGGTTTTTTATAAGAGCTTTGTTTTGTTTTGAGCAACTTAACACATAAACAGAAAATATTACCCTGAAGAAAAGAATGTGATCACTTTTTTTGGCAAGTAAGATGTTAGCAAAGACATTTACCTTTGTAGAATTTATTAGAAAGAAATTTACCTGCTGTATTAGTGTCCTAGGGCTGCTGTAATGTGGGATCTTAAAACAAATGAAATTTATGTCTCGCAGTTCTGGAGGCTAGAGGTCTGAAATCATAGTGTTGGCCAGACCACGCTCCCTCTCAAAACTGTAGGGAAATCCTTCCTTGTCTTTTCCAGCTCCTGGGAGTTTTCTGGCAATCTCTGGCATTCCTCAGGTTGTATCCACACACTCCAAACTCTGCCTTCATTATCACATGACATTTTCCTTGTGTCTGTGTCTTCACATAGCCATCTTCTTATGCGGACACCAGTCTTGTTGGATTAAGGGGCCACCCTATTCCAGTATGACCTTGTTTAACTCAACTAATTATATTGCCAGTGACTATTTCCAAATAAGAACACATTCTGCAGTACTGGCGGTTAGGACTTCAACATATCTTTTGAGGGGGACACAATTCAAGCAATCATATCTGGAATCTGTAATTTCATTGGAGAATGACTTGGAAAGCAGGTCTTGCCCTCTGGAGAAGTTGGGTACTCGGTCTAAACCAGTGTTCCATTTTCAGAGCTATGTTATTGATATATATAGGCCACTGGGCTCCCATTTAGGGTGGTATGAGTTGTAGAAGGATCATTGAATCAAGAGTAGGAATATCTGAGTTAGAAATTCAGCTCTGCCATCTAGCAGGTGTGTGACTTTGGGCTAGGTGTTTGATATCTGTAACCCTTTGTGTTAGAGAGGGTAAAAATACCTAGGTTTTTCAGAAGGTTAGAAACACCTATAAACACCTATATACCAATACTGCATAAGGCAAAGGCACCTAGCCTTGTGGATTATTGTGAATATTTTTAATTATTCAAAACAAGACTGTATTCATGTATTACTTGTAAAATTAAAATACCTTCATTAAAATGCATAAGGCTTTATAATCTGTAAAGCACTCACAAATTAAGATATTATTACATTTAATAAATCATACCCAATGTCTTAAAAAATATTAATATTCCTCCCAAAATATCTACCATTCATCTTAGATTTCACCCGAGCAAGTAAATGGCATTTGAGGCAATTGTCCAAAGCACTCCCACAATTCCATATTCCATCCCTTTCTTTTTCTTCCTCTCACCTTTCGCCTTTCCCATTTGTTCTTCTTCTGCTTTTCCTCTGTTGTTTGTTTTAGGTCTTCTTCTCCGCTCAAGGGCATTCCTAAGAGCACACAGGATTAACAGAGGTTGCTGACCATTAACACAGAATAGGTCACATATGTGGCCTGTCCACTCAGTGCCCTGTGTTATACTCACTTCCCACTCGTCTGTGATTTCAGAGTAGTTGTGGGGAGTTCCATGCACCCCAGTGCTGTTGCACCTCAGGTGTAAGCCCAGCATCTCCCTACAGTTCTGCTTGAAGTTCTCTCCAAAGGTAAGGCAGCCTACTCAACTGGGTGCACCAGCAGCTCCAAATTACAGATAAATGAGGGACGAGAGATGCTGGGTGGATGCCTCAGTTTCCCTTCCTTTGGAGGGACAATTCTGAGACATTCTACCCAGAGGGTCCCCAGGTCATTAACAAACCCCCTTTATTGGCTTTTGCTCTTTCACTCTCACTGCTCCTTCACCCCTGCTTTCTGATATCATCTCCCAGCACCCCAATACTTATCTCAGGCTCTGGAGCCCAAACTAACACAGCACCTGATAGGCTTCAGCTCTATAAGCCTTTAGACAGGAATTATTCCATTTGAAGTAACAGAAACTCAACTCAGACTAGCTTAAGCAATGAGGGTCCTTATTAACACACATAACTGAAAAGCACAGGAGTCCAGTTTAAAGTGCACCTAGACCGAGGGGCTCTAATTATATTATTAACACTTGGATTCTCTTCTTTTTTTACTTCCATTGTCCTCTGCATTGACGTCATTCTCAGGCAGCCCCTTTCTAAATCATGATCTCTAGATGACTTAGTTTAACCCAGTTTAGAATATAGTAGAAAGAAAGAGTTCCTTTTTTCCAATAGATAGAGAAAAACAGAATCCTGAGTTGAGTTTCCCTGGCTTGGTTTAATCCATATGCCCGCCCACGACATTTGATTCTACCTCATCTTATCTTATTATTTTTGGTGGCACGCGAGAACAGGACAGGTGAGTACCTAGAGGGGTAAATCTTTCAATTTTACTCATGGATCTCTCACCAGCTTTGGGTAGAATGAAAGTAAGGTCAACTCTAGGCAAAATCAACTAAAGGGAAAGTGACCCTCTGAGCTCCCAAGTAGGAAAACCTAAGGCTTAGAAAAGACTTACTGGCCAGGCCCAGGCCACATTCCCACTCTTGAAGTGGGGGTAAAAGTTTCCAGCTTCAAATAAATCACATGGTTCCTGGCAATGAGAAGTAGGGACCAGCAAGCAAAAGTAGCTGATGCTTTGTGTATAACTATATATGTCTCACACCCCTACAAATCCACATACATCTATTTATCCAACAAACACTTAACAAGCATGTACTATGTGCTAAGCATCAAAAAGACAAAACTGACTAAAGAAAAATATCTACTCTCAAGATGTTCACAGTCCAGTGGAAGAGAGAAAAATAGAAAAACAATAAGAAATCAAGAGAGTATCATTTTAATTCACATGCTATGGAAAAGGAGAGAAGGAGACATCAAAGTCTGCCTGGGTTGTCTGGTCTAATTCACTAATATGTCTTACCTAAACAGGTCAGAGGTTGGAAAACTTTTTCTGGAAAGGGCCACATAGTAAATATTTTCAGCTGTGTGGTTTAAACTCTCTCCATTGCAACTACTCAACTCTGCCCTTGTAGCCATGGACAATATGGAAACAAATGTGTTTGGCTATGCTCTACTAAAACTTTATTCATGGAAACCGTACTCTGGATTTCTTTTAAGTTTTCACATGTCATAGGATATATTCTTCTTTTAATTTTTTTCGATCATTCAAAAATGTAAAAAGTATGAAAATCACTCTTAGATTTCAGGCTGTACAAAGACAGAGTGGGCCAAGTTTGGTCCGGAAGTCAGATTGCCCATCCCTGACCTAGATCATTGCCACAGTCCTGGCCACTCCAATACATTCCCCATCCTGCAGCCAGAAGAATCCTTCTAAGACCAAATGTTATCTTGTCACACATCTGTCTCAATGACTTTTCATTGCCTTCAGGATAAATTCCAAATATCTTGATCATTGTAAGTTTCTTCACAACTCCTTGCTGAACTGCTTTTATTTCCTCCAGCAAACCATGCATCCCATATTTCCTGCTCCCATTCCATAGTACCTAAATAATCCCTACTCTTTCTTCTACCTATTTTTTTTTTCCTCCAAGAAACCTTCCTTAAACTCTTCCCCAAGCCTGGGTTAGGTGTCCTTAGTGTTTTGATAGCACTGTATATTGCCTCACTTCACAGCACTTATTATATATTATAATTATTATCATAGTATATAATTACAATGATACCATTATGATAATTCCCTGTTGGCTAGCCGCATCTTCAAGCTGGATGAGGACACCCGTAAGTCTATCTCTTTCTCACTATATCTGCCATTTCTAATTTAGGGTCTGGCACAAAGTAGATCTCAACAAACATTTATTGGATAAATGAATAATATGAAGAGAGGTATCTTAGGAGGCTTTGCAGAGGAGATGTTCCACAGCAGAGTCTTAAAAGATGAGTAACAGTTTATAATTTTGACAGGGAGTGGTAGGTATTTTTAAGCAGAATGACAGCTAGATCAGACGTGAAAGTGGGAAAGACCATTTGCGATACTCCAGACAGTGTGGTATGGCTGGAGTTCATGCTAATTGGAAAATGATGTGAAATGAGGCTAGAGAGAGAACCTGAGAACTTGTAGGCTAAGATAAGGAATTTAGTCTTAACTCTTCAGGTAATGAGGAGCCTTAGAAGGACAGCTGGTTGAATTTACATTTTAGAACGCTCTTTTACATCTCATTGCCCATGTAGATAGTCTAGATACAATTAAAGTGCCTGGGATAAAGGAGACAAGATCATTCTGGCAGTAGAGTTGACTGGAATTTGATGCCAACCTCCCATTAGGAAATAATATTGGAGTCTGCAGCAACAATGCATGTAAGAAATAAGGACCACATGAGTCAGGGAAATGATAGTGGAAACTTAGTGGAAGTGTGCATTTAAAAGAGGAAAAATTGCGAGATTGAAAATACAGAATTAGAGGAAGTCACAGCCTATAGATATATGCTGTCTGATTCACTAGCCCACACGTGGCTATTTACATTTGAATTTAAATTAATTAAAATTATATAAAACTTCAATATTCAGTTCATTCGTCACACTAGCTACATTTCATGTGATCATCAGCCATGCGTGGCTAATGGCTACTGCACTGGATAGTGCAGAATTACAGAACATTTCCATCATTATAGAAAGTTCTGTTGGACAACATTACATAGACTTAGTTGAAGTTATAGCTAAAGTCAAGATCATCCCAGGAGTTCCTCAAAAAGCTAAATATAGAACTACCATATGACCCAGAAATTCCACTGCTAGGTGGAATACAGGCACAGCTCATTTTATATTGTGCTTTGCTTTATTGTGTTTCACAGATATCGCATTTTTACAAATTGAAGTTTTGTGGCAACACTGCGTCGAACAAGTCTATCGGCACAATTCTTCAAGCAGCATTTGCTCATTTTGTGACTCTGTGTCACATTTTGGTAATTCTTGCAATATTTCAAGCCTTCCACCAACAAAAATATTATGCCTCACTAAAGGCTCAGATGATGGTTAGCATGTTTTACCAATGAAGCATTTTCAAATTAAGATATGTACGTTGTTGCTTTAGATATAATGCTATTGCACATTTAATAAACTACAGGATAGTGTAAAGATAACTTTTATATGTGCTGGGAAAACAAAAAATGTGTGTGGCTTGCTTTATTGTGATATTCATGTTATTATGGTGGTCTGGAACCAAATCCACAATATCTCCAAGGTATACCTGTATATTCAAAATAATTGAAAGCAGGAACTTGAACAGATATTTGTATACTAATAGTCATAGGAACATTATTCACAATAGCCAAAAGGTGAAAGCAACCTAAGAGTCCACCAACAGGTGAATGGATAAACACAATAAGTGTATACATACAATAGAAAATTATTCAGCCTTAAAAAAGAAGGACATTCTGACATGCTACACCATGGATGAACCTCAAAGATACTAGGCTAAGTGAAATAATCCAGACACAAAAGGACAAATGTTATGTGATTCCACCTACGTGAGCTACCTAGAGTACTCACATTCATAAAGACGAAAAGTAGAGGGCTTCCCTGGTGGCGCAGTGGTTGAGAGTCCACCTGCCGATGCAGGGGACGTGGGTTCGTGCCCCGGTCCGGGAAGATCCCACATGCCGCGGAGCGGCTGGGCCCGTGAGCCATGGGCGCTGAGCCTGCGCGTCCGGAGCCTGTGCTCCACAACGGGAGAGGCCACGGCAGTGAGAGGCCAGCGTACCGGGGGAAAAAAAAAAAAGTATAATAGTGATTACCAAGGACTGTGGGAAGAGGGAGATGGGGAGTTATTGTTAATGGGTGCAGAGTATTTGTTGGGAATAATAAAAAAGTTTTGGGTATAGATAATGGCAATGGTTATACAACATGTATTTAATACCAGTGAATTTTACACTCACAAATGGTTAAAATGATAAATATTACGTTATGTAGATTCTACCATAATAATAATATAAAAGATTATCCAGAGAGAATGACTAGAACAGGAAAAGGGGAAAGAGATTTTTAAGGAAATAGAGAAGGAAATGAAGCCATCAAGGAGATCCAGGAAGTCAGAGGGGTAGAATGGGAAACCAGAGGGAGTGCTGCCAAGGAAACTAAGGTGAGAAAGAAAACAGTGATTTTCTACCCACAGGCCCATTTGTGATATGCTGCCAACCATGTTCCCTATTTAAAACCCACAAGCAAGAGGTACACCCACACCACCAAGTCTGAAAAGGTAGCTTGCGACCCTCTGCTTACTCCTGTCCCAGATCTCACTCTAACCATTGTCTAAGTGAATGAAGGATCTTGATTCCACTTTTTTTCTTCGGTTTTTCAAGTCCTCTCTGAGAAACTGCGAAGAAAACAGCTCATAACTTTCCTTTCCCTTAATGCTTGTTGGAGACGTTTGCCTACGTGGCATCATTTCAATGACTCTTCAGTGTGGTAGGTTCAAAACAAACGTTTAAAAAGGAAGGAAACGTAAATCTGAATGGGCGATGAAGCAGCTTTGTTCCTCAGTCTCTCCTTACTCCCACGTGAAAACAGAAAGGACGTCTAGATAGGAAAACCAAACACCACGGGCTACATTTACAACAAGACTTAGTGGCAGAGGTGCCTCCACGAATCCCAGAATATAAATGAACGTGAACCAACCACCAGCTGCCGTAAGACTTGTGTGGTATCAGCCCCTGTACATGAGGAAGAAGGAAAGACTTGGGTGGTGTTGGGTGCCTGTTGGACCTAAGAACAGGAGGAGCCCCCAGAGAGCCAGTAGATCTTCACTGGGATGTGAGTGGGCTGATGGGGCCATGGCAGCTGAAACTGAGAGGGGTTTTGCTCCCCAGAGGTAGATGACAGTAAGGGAGGGCAATAGGAAGGTCTAAAGGGACCACAGCAGTCTTATCCAACTCCCCTCAAAACTGACCCTCAGGGCTCCCTTTTCAGACAGGGAGGAAGACCAAGGAGGAACTGCTGGGGGTGGGAATCAAAATTGATCAGGACAACATGGAATCAACCTAAATGTCCATCAATGGATGAATGGATAAAGAAGATTTGGTTTATATATACAATGGAATACTACTCAGCCATGAAAAAGAATGAAATAATGCCATTTGCAGCAACATGGATGGACCTAGAGATTATCATCCTAAGTGAAGTAAGTCAGACAGAGGAAGACAAATATCATATCATATCACTTATATATGGAATCTAAAATCTAAAAATGATACAAATGAACTTATTTACAAAACAGACAGACTCACAGACATACAAGCAAACTTATGGTTACCAAAGGGGAAGGGGGAGGGGGTAAATTATGAGTTTGCGATTAACAGATACACACTCCTATATATAAAATAGACAACCAACAAGGACTTACTATATAGCACTGGGAACTATATTTAATATCTTGTAATAGCCTATAATGGAAGAGAATGTAAAAAAAGAATATATATATGTTATATATATATATATGTATATATATATATATCTGAATCACTTTGCTGTACACCAGAAACTAACAGAACATTGTGAATCAACTATATTTCAATATAAAAATTTTAAAAAAGAGACTTAAAAGACATATCAACATTTTTTAATGGTCAAGACTAAACTATATTTCCTGGAGATGCATATTTGGGTGACAAACTTTTTTAAAAACAAGGAAGTAAAGACTAAAAGATATTAGGCTAATGGTACTTTTAGTGGGAGGGAAGATGTTGTGATCAGGATTAGGGTGAGTGAAAGGGACTTCAGGGGTGCAGGTCAAGTTCTACTTCTTGACCCGGGTCGGGGTTACAAGAGTGTTTACCTTATAATAATTCATTAATCCATGATTTGTTTTGTTTAGGTTTCTGTATCTGTATTTTTTGTTTTGATAAAAATCTGTTTCAAAACAGCAAGGAAACACACACATTTGAGATAATACCTTTTTTTTCCTTCCAGTATATTTTGTCTGAATCACATTACTTGTTAACTGAGCAGAAAGAGCTTTAGTAGAAGAGGCAATTTGCAATCACAGTACAGTCTAAATAAATAGTTACTAACAGTGGTAACATTAGTTGCCCTAAGATTCTATTAACAAGGGAGTTTTCCATGTCATCATTGCCTAGAAGCCAATTTGTAGAGCAGAGACTGCTAGGTCATGGGTGCCCGTGTGGCACTGTTTCCCAAGTGTACCACCTGCATCACAAGTATCCTGTTTATAATGCATATTCCTGGACTCCAACCAGAAATTCAGATTCAGAAGATGAGATGGGCAGCAATGCTCTATGCTGTAAGTTCATCCTAGATTTATTTAAAAACACAAAAGCTCTATCTAAACAGTACCTTCCTGGTCTGGTCAAAGAACTGAAGACAAGAAACTCTACGCTCGTGCCCAAACCACTATCTATAACAATATTGGTCAATTTTCTAGGATGAGCACCTAGAAATTTTGTTATTAGTGTTTGATGTGGTAATGGCTTAAGGACATACTCCTCGTTCTTCCTAACCAGGAAAATAAAACAGAGAATGTTATTTCTACGTGGGCAACTAACTGAATTGCAATAGAAAAGACTTAGACTCAGATTAGTTTTTTCCAGACCCTAAAACTTAAAACTTTACACTCTCAATCCAATGTGACAACCAGATCTGGCTAAACTAAATTAGAGGCACAATTTAAACTTTAGATGTTCCAAAGATTTTCTGGGCTTGTGAACAGCTTCCTTAATCTCAGAAACCTATAGTATTTCCATCTGAAGATTTAATATTGAATTCCCAAAAAAACTGTTTAACAGTATTGTTTCTTGGGAGTTATTTATATAGATCTTATGGATGTTGGCAAAACTGTATCCAAAATGGAAAATGAAAGCTTTTAGAGAAAACTGTAATGTCAAATTTTATAACTATAGTATGTATAATGTACATATATGTGTATATATGTGTATATGTATATGTGTGTGTGAATAAAAATTCAGAGCTTGTTATGGTAACCAGTAGGGTGAGAAGGTGTAGTAGGGGATTGGAAACACCCATCAAGTTATTAGACAGAGGGGTGGCAACGCTAGCTGTAGCAATGGGATATAATGGGCGGAAGTCCAAAGTCATACAGCTGACTGTGGCCCTCGATCTCTAGAGCATAAAGGAATTACCTGGAGGGACTTGTTAAATGAGCTTCTTGAGTCCTGCCACAGGGATTCTGATTGGTTGCGAATCTGCACTTTTATAAGTCCCTTGGGTGAGTCTGCACCGGGTGGTCAAGAAGTGATGCTTTGAAGAATCTTCAACAAGCTGGCAATAAGTTTCATCGATGTCCAGTAAGGAATCATATCTTGGCAGCAATCCAGAACAAGTGAGTAGCAGCTAAGAGGTCTGAGGTGCAGGTAGGCAGGCTAACAGACTGCATTTGTTTCTCAGGGCTGCCATAATAAATGATCACACGCTGGGGAGCTGAAAACAACAGAAATGTATTCTATCACAGGTCTAGTGGCCAGGAGTCTGAAAGGAAAGTGTTGGCAGGGTTCCGCTCCCTCCAGAGGCTCTAGGGGAGATTCTGTTCCTTGCTTCCTCCAGCTTCCGGTGGCTGTTGGCATTCCTTGTCTTCTGCTGCTCATCCTAACCTCTGCCTCTGTCTTCATGTCTCCACGTGGCCAACTCCTCCTCTCTGTATGTCTCTTTTCTGGGTGTCTCTCTCTCTCTTTTTTTAATTCAGAGAGGAGCACGAGGCTTTGTGTTTCTTTCTTTCTTTTTTATAAATTTATTTATTTTATTTATTTTTGGCTGCGTTGGGTCTTCGTTGCTGCGCGCGCGCTTTCTCTAGTTGCGGTGAGCAGGGGCTACTCTTCGTTGTGGTGCGCGGGCTTCTCATTGCGGTGGCTTCTCTTGTTGCAGAGTGTGGGCTCTAGGCGCGCGGGGCTTCAACAGTTGTGGCTCGCGGGCTCTAGAGCGCAGGCTCAGTAGTTGTGGCGCACGGGCTTAGTTGCTCCACAGCATGTGGGATCTTCCCGGACTAGGGCTCGAACCCGTATCCCCTGCACTGGCAGGCGGATTCTTAAGCACTGTGCCACCAGGGAAGCCCCTAGGTGTCTCTTATGAGAACATTTGTCATTAGATTTAGGGTCCATCCAGATAACCCAGAATGATCTCATTTCAAGATTCTTAACTTAATTACACCTGCAAAGACCCTTTTTCCAAATAAGGTCACAACCACAGGTTCTAGAGATTAGGACAAAGACATGTTTTGGGGGGACAGGCACCACTCAAACAACAACACAGGCCGATTCTGGGACAATTAGCTGCCTTGGGTCACTGTCAGATCAAGGGAAAGGATGGCAGTGATTGGCAAGAATAGTCTGGCTCTAGTGCTAGAGCAGTCTGACCTTCGCAGGAAGGTCTTGGGGACTCAGACTAAGTAACCAACCAGAAGCTGCCTATGAACAGACGAGCAGGTTAGAGTAGGATGAGCAGCAGAGCTGACTTTATTACCTTGAACTTCTGAGTCAGGATTCTATAATCCCTACTAACCAATCCACGATTGTGCTCCTACCCTGTGACAAAGCGAAGCTGCCACAGTAAGTGGACATCTGGGGCAGTATGAAGATTAGAGGCTGGGAGTCAGCTTGGACTACAAAGAGCTGCAAACACAATCACACAAACAAGTAGAATCATAAATACCTACCACTTATTGAGCACTTGCTGTATACCTGGTAAAGTGCCATTATTATTGCCTCTTTTCATCATAATCTTGCAATACTGGTACTACAATATGGGTTCCCATTGAACATACAAGAACACAGGATTTTAAAGATTAAAGTTATATAGCCAATCAGTGGCAGAGCTAGAATTTAAACCAGATCACTCTGGCTCCAAAGCCCATTTGCTTTCTTCTAAAACATGCTACCTCTCCACAAATTAATAGCCTGCCCCAAATTTTAGTATCTTAACTTCTAACACCTCGTCTTCTCTCTTTGAACCCTTCCCACCCCATCCTGTGGTTCACTAGGCATAAAATGTCAAAACATCTGTTTCTCTATCGAATACCCTACATGAAAAATGATAACTTGGCTAAGGTAGAATGGTAAATATTTCAAAGCTTTCTAAACCGGAACCACAGGTGTGAATCTAGATGGTGAACACTTGCTCCCTTGTGACTGTGTTATATCCATCTTACTGTGACCAGTGAAGAGAAGTGTGAGTTCAAGCAGAGATTCTGTGCACAGTCCCAGGTCCTAGGCTTGTCTCTAATCTTAAAATGCAGGTCTTATAATGACTGTGCATGTTGCACCATTCCCTCCTCCCACGATCCCCACAAGAGCCATCAAATGCATGCTGCCAGTGACGTTCTACAGCTGGTGATATCCGAGTAGTTACAGTACAAGTTTCCTCCATAGTGACGCACAGTGGAAAGTAACTTTGATGGAACAAGGTCAAGGAAGTTGCTAATACCTTATGCCTCTAGCCCAACCAGCAATTGATGCCCCTTGAATACCACCTAATCTGCCCTAAAGATAGTGTCAGTTTGATGACACATATCATTTATGTCAGTAAATGTTTGGCTACTGGGCCTTGGATCCTCAATTAGCTTGAGTGCAAGACCAAAATATTCCTGAGCCTGGTGCAAGGTGTAACAGTACTTTGAGTTCACCCTATTTCAGGTAACAGGACTGAAGTAGTAAGGACTCCTAGCCTGAACTGATATATCTTGTCAGGCCTTTCAGAAGACTGAGCATATGAGCTTTGAAAATTAATAATAATAAAAGTCTTGCAAAAGGGCTTGAGGTATTGCAATGCTCATCACCCAGTGAGCACCAGATCAGCAGCTATTTTGTGCAGTTCTCAGTGACCGGAACTGTAAATGATGACCTGACCTAGGTACACCTTTTCCCACAAACTGCCAGGGTCCCTTTTCCTGCTCAGTCTCACAGGCGCAATCTTCAATTTTAAGACCCATGAACACTTGCACCAACACAGAAGTCAATTTGACAATAATTTAATATTTTTCTGGTGGCAATTTCTAGTTTACTTAAAAAAATTCTTTTAAAATATTTTGGAATAGGTTTGGGTCATTGTGTCAGAGAACTTGGTAGGATACCGAAACTGTAAAGTGCTCGTGGCCAGCGTGCAGTGTTTGTTAGGAGCAAGACGTCATCGTGGGAAGCACGTACTTCTTCGGATTACTGTTTGGCGGATTAGAAACACGCAAATAAGTCCTAGGTTAGCCCAGATTAACTGCCCTGGGTGCTTCTGGGCCAGTGGGTAGGGTTTTGGGGGTGTCTGCTGGACTCAACCCAGTACTTGTGGTAAGATTTCACTCGGCAAAGCATTCGGAGTTAATTTTTACTTAAACCCCATCCAGGCTAATAACGAAGCTACCGGTAATGATCTGGAATGGTAACTAAATGGTGCCCGCAATCACGTCAGTCGAACCTTCTGCCCCCACTATTCTGTCGGCCCACATGCTTCTGTCCATCAGCCTCGGCCTCGGGATCAGCTCTCGCCGCGGCATTGGTCGGATTTCAGGAAGAGAGAAACCCGCGATTTAAAGGGCTCGGTTTCCACCTGCCAGGCGTCGTTCGCAAGGTCCAACTTGCCTTTGGCACATACTTGGGAGAATCTCTCGCTGTTGTTCATCTATTACACTGACTGGTCAAACAGAAGACAGTTCCCGAAAGTGTCCCCTTTAGTCACCTTGACAATTTACAAAAGCGAAACTTGCGCTCTAGGTTAGATCCACACTGAGTCTGCGGGGCGCGGAGTCCCTGCCCAGGTCAGCAGTGCCCGCCCGGCTGGCGGGCGGGGACGGGGGCGGAGCCTGCACCAGGCGTGGTCTTCCGTGGGAGAGAAGGCGGACTTTACCCCCACCTCCTAAAACCCCTACTCCCTCCCAGCCAATCAAGGAAGCATATGCAAATAGGGCTCCTGTCGCCCCGGCAACCATGATGCACGGCAGCCAATGGAAACCGGCAGGTTGCGACCCTGCTCCGTGATTGGGACGGAAGGAAGGAGACACAGGCCCAATGGGCTGTGGGAACGGTCCTCGGCGGGTTGAGGGGCGGGGATATGCAAATATGGTTTGAAAAGCCGGCGGGAAATCTGAGTTTCGCGGGAGGACCTTGGCGCGTAAACCGTATCCCTTCATTCATTGTCAGCAGCAGCTTCCTGGAGCCATTTTTCAGCTGCCGGCCGCAGCACCCGTGCTGCCGCCGCCGCCTCGCAATCCATTGCATCGGCCGCCCCCGACGCCTCCATCCCCCCTCGGGGCCCGATATCCGTGCGCCCGGGACCCTCCTCTCTCCAGAGCCCCGATTATTTTTGGCCCCCGGGGCCCGGGCGGTGCGGAAAAATAAAAAGAAAAGGGAGAGAAGGGGCTCGGAAGCGCCGGGCGGGGAGGAGAGAAGGAGAGACTTGGAAACTCCGACTGCAAATAATAAAGAAATTGAAAACAATACGTTAATATACCATAGCAATAAAAAGAGCAGGAGCGAGAGATGAGAAAGGGGATCCAGCCCGCCCTGGAGCAGTACCTGGTGACCGCCGGGGGTGGGGAGGGGGCGGCTGTCGTCGCCGCCGCCGCTGCAGCCTCCATGGACAAAAGGGCACTGCTAGCCAGCCCCAGCTTCCCCGCCGCCGCCACCGCCGCTGCTGCCGCCGCCCCGAGCGCGTACATCCAGATCCTCACCACGAACACTTCCACCACCTCCTGTTCCTCCTCCCTCCAAAGCGGCGCCGTCGCCGCCGGCCCCCTCCTCCCCAGTGCCCCCGGCGTGGAGCAGACCGCCGGCAGCCTCCTCTACACCACGCCGCACGGACCCTCCAGCAGAGCCGGGCTGCTGCAGCAGCCACCAGCGCTGGGACGCGGCGGCGGCGGCGGCGGCGGCGGCCCTCCGGTAATGCCCTCCCGTTCCCACCGTCCCCAGCCCGGGCGGGAGGTGGGCTCGCACCGCGCGGGGTGGTGGGCGCGCTGCGGGCCGCCCTGGGAGAGCGCGGGGCCGAGCGTCGTGGGCCTCGGCGGCTGTCCCTCCAACAAGAGTTTATTGTTAGACTTGTGTGTTGACCCCGAACCCCCGAAGGGTCTGGGGGGCTCCGCCAGGCAAGCAGGGCAGCGGGGATCGCCATGGCGCGAACCACATCAAACACTCCGAAACTTTTCGCGGCCCCCCCCTTCCTTTCCTGCACTTTTCCCTACCCCCACTCTCCCCTCCCCTCCAACTCGAAGCTTCCTCCTTCTCGGGCGTAGGAAGGGGTCACGCCCCGGATGGAGAAGGGGGTGGGGGAGGGAGTAGTGAACTGGGGAGTGGGAGACTCCAGGGGGGTGGAAACCGGGGGGCCCTGGGGGTGATGGCCGCCCGCCGGCCTCGGAGGCCCGTTGGCAGCCGGGGGTCCCTAAGGCGTGCTCGGAGTGCAGGGGCTCTGCCAGGCTGCGCTTGACACATTTTGGGATCTGTAACTGCCGGCAACAAAGGGGCTGGGGGAAGCCGAGGGGAGAGGTGGAGCTGGAAGCCGGCTGCAGGCCGGGGCGTGGGCTGTCTGGGGGTGAGGGGCTAGCGGGCGGGCACCCCGGCCTGGGCGCATCCCGGTGGTGGCAGCGGCGGCGCCCGCGTGGCCCGAGCGCCCGGGCCTGCCTCGCCGGGCCCCGGGCCTGCCCTTGACCCGCCTCTCCCCTTGCCCCTTCCTTCCCCGCCCTGTCCCCCCTCTCCGCCCTCCGGCGACGGAGGGCGGGGGCAGCCGTGTTCCCGTCCCGCCGCCTGGGTCTGTCCCTCTCTCCGGGACCCGCCGGTGACGTTTCGCACACGTGCGCGGAGGACGCGCCTGTGACTGGGGAGGAGGCGGCGGCGGGAGGGGGCGCTGGAGGGGGAGAGGGGGCACCCACTTCCTCCTGCTCGCCGGCTCCCTGGCCTGGGACGGTCCCGGCGCCCTCGCACCCGCCCCCGGAGCGGCCACCCTCCCTCTCCTCTCCCCAACCCCCTCCACGGGCGCCCGCCCTCGCCCGGCGCCGCCGGTCCGTTCGGCCCTCCGGGCCCCCTCTCCAGCCGGCCCCCCCCACCTCCCCCCGGAGCCAGGCTGGTTTCGGAAATGCCCTTACAGCAGCAGGTTAGTGACCGGGACGGCTCGGGGGCCGCCGCCGCCGCGGGGGCACCGGATTCTGTTGGGGGTTGGAGCCGTGAGGGTAGGCGGTTGAGCGGGGTTTTGGAGTGGGAACGGGGGGTTGGGTGCTCGAGGGAAATGAGTAAGCAAGAAAAATCTAACTAAGTAAATGCCCGGCCTCCGGTTCTAGGAACCTCGGGGCAGGAGTGTCCGCCCCAGGGGGTGGGTATGGTGTTTACGTGTGTGTTTTTCTAGGGGGCCGAGGGATGGGCGATCGAAAACCGGAGGGGGGGCTTCTCGCCAATGGCCGAGTTGAGCTCTGCTTTCTATCTTCCTTCCCTTGTGCTGGAGGGGGAGGGGGGCGGGTCAGAGGGTAGGGTGTCTGTAGGATTCCCAGGCCACTCGCCACCCCCTCCCTTTGTCCCTGTAATTTATAAAGCGCCTTTGAGAGATGATTTAGGTCAGTATGCGGCTTC
The DNA here is from genome assembly GCF_949774975.1 of Lagenorhynchus albirostris. Lineage (NCBI taxonomy): Eukaryota > Metazoa > Chordata > Mammalia > Artiodactyla > Delphinidae > Lagenorhynchus > Lagenorhynchus albirostris. The sequence continues at coordinate 88,692,289 of NC_083104.1, read as the reverse complement.
TCTTTTTGTTGATACTAGAAAGAAGTGTGGCCCGGAGGTCTTCCTCCTTTCTCCTTTTCTCTCCTTCATTCCCTTCCTCCATGCCTCCTGTCTTCACCCTCGTGGTGAGGCTCGGCCCCCACGAGGCTAGAAACGAACCAAACCCAGTTAGATTAATGGTTGGCTGATAATATCAGTCGTTGACCTCACCTTGTCTCGGCTCCGAATGGGCTGAATTTTTGAAGAATCAAGATTTTGCAGAGGTCTTTAAGAGAGTCGGCACCCAGGCAACACTTTGGGGGATGAGATGGGTTTTGGAATAATGAAAAATTTTAATTCATGACTCTTCCCAATTTCTCCTCGAGTTGGATCTTAACTGCTTTGCAGCCCCAGAGATACTTGCTAGGGATGTGTGATACCGTCTCAGTCAAAGAAGCTCATGGTGTTTTAGTGACTAGGGTCTGCCAGCAGGGGGGAAAGAGTACAGTACCTGCTTACACATAACAGTATCCAGTGTGCCGGATTCTCAGACACGAGAATATGCCACGCTTTTATCAGCATTGAATACTATTACTGACTTGACCTAAACGTGCTTGGATATATTTTAAGCATATTTGCTCCCTCAGGGTTCTGTCACTATATCATAAACCTAATCTGAAACAACCAGCTATTGACATACTTCTGGGACTTGATTCAGATTTATGGGAGGGTAGTTTTGACAATGGGAAATTGTGAGACGACCAGTTTGCTTTTTTTTTTTTTTCCTTTTGAATTTTAGCCCACCTGGGCCAGGTCTCTGAAACTGCCTAGCCAAACTTCTATGTAATTCATTGTATTTAAGTATTTAAAGTATAAAAAATTACCCTCACCACCTTTCAAGCTACTTCAAAACTTTATCCTCCTTGCCACGAGATTATTATTCCAGAATCATGAGCACTGTATATAAAGTTTGGTTTCTTTTTTTTTCTTATCAAAATTATATTAGACTTCTATTGAAGTCTTGAACTTTTGTTGATATTCTTTCCCTAAGCAGGAGGGACAGCATGGGGATAGCTAAGTGATTGGCTGAGCAAAGGGATCATTTAAACACTTTCCATCAAAGAAGAGGTTGAGAACTCCTGTTCAAGTGGCCACAGTTACAGACTCACCTGGCTCTGATTCCATGTTCTGTCTCTAGAACAACCAGGAGCATATTCTTCACCTTTTTTTTAACGTGGAAAAAAAATATATATATATATACATATATATACGTATCTCAGTACTACCTTACTAGCTGTAATTGCCTCTGTCATTTACAAGTCGTTGGATCTTAGGCAAATAAACTCTCACAACACAGTTTCCTCTCTTGTAAAATAGGGACAATAACAGTAGGAACTTGAAAGTTCTATTTAAGGGTTAAATATGATAATGCATGTAAAACACTTAGCACAGTGCCAGGTAAATAGTAGATGCCCAATAAAATGAATATTCAGAAATTTATATTTTTTTGGAATTTAGAGAAATAATGTAAGACCATGTGCACACTGCCCCTTTGTTGACATATATGAGTAAAATGGTTAAAAGTTTTTAAAAATGATATGTAATTAACTATTTATACCTAGTTAACTTGAGTTTTTAAACCCATAAATCATGGCTCTCCTAAGAATGGATAAAATAGGGACACGTCAGTACCACAGGCCTGTGTTAGAGATGGTGGTGATGAACTGCCCCAGTATGAGCTTGTGCCTTGAGTTGTGACAAATTTAGATCAACTCATCCTCACTTTTTTGCCTCGCTCCTCCCTTGACTGCATGGACCGGCCATCTTTTGCATGCAGCCCGTGCTTAGTGGCTTTTGTGGAACTGAACTCTTAATCATCACCATGTCAGAGACATGCACGAGATAAATTCAGCTCTAGATGGTGAACTGTTGGACATGGAAGGAGTCTAGAGAAACCAGAGTCACAAGTGCTGCATATTTTCTGGAACTGAAATGGCTTCATCATTTTCTGCCTCTGCTAAAAAGAAGCTGAAATGATTTCATTACGCTTCTAGAAAGTTTGGGATCTATTAATGCAAGAGACAATGGCCTGTCACATCTGATTTAATTTAATCCAGTCATAGCATCCCACTTATTAGACTTTGGGAAGGCACCCACAATGTTTGAAATTTCCCTGTAAGAATGGAGAAACCATAGGTGCTACAGCTGAGTTTCTTTCCTGTATAAATATAAAAGAAGAAGAATGCTGGGTTCCTGTGGTTCTGTAGTCAATAATCTTGCTTCTGCTGAGATAGATGGTTGGTGCCAAGTTTAAGCTAGGAGAGAATTTTTAGTCACTACATACCCCAAAATGGAAGTTTTAATATAATGCAGTGCCCAGACTCAGGCAGTCCAAATAGCTCCACTATAATCAGTACCCAGGGCACCACTCTAATCATCTTCTGAAGCAAAGCACCCGTAAACGTGGCTCTGTGAGCTAAGGAACCCAAGCTTGTGAACAGGAAAGGATTTTTTTTGTTGTCGTTTTTCTATAAATCGTCACCTTATGTAATACTTGGAAGGGTAGATTCTGAGATTAATGTTGTGCTGTGTAAAGCTAACATGAAAACAGAAAATAATACTCTAAGCTTAGTCATGAATAGATGATAGCACCTGGAGATTGAAAGGTTGTAGGGAAAAGTGGCTTTTATTCTCATTTCTCATAGGTATAATCCATAGTGGTCTTTTATTGCCATCCCCAAAGACACACCATCCGTACCTTTAGCCTTTTTCCAAAGGACCTGGACCAATTTGGCAACGCTTCAGATATTCATAGTTGATTTTTCTGGCCAGTTTTCTAATTTAACATGACTTAACATATATTCCATTTGTATGTCTAGTTTACATCCACTTTCCCAGGCCGACTGACTCCAATTCCTTTTTAATCACCTACTTTCTACTAACATTTTAAACTAGGAAGAGTGAAAAATCAGCCACCGCCTGTGCTGATTAAATCACATCCCTCCTAGATGCCCATGAAACCGCCCCAAATAGTGCAAGGCAAAGAAGGTAGATTGCAGTTCTTATCAGATGCTCTGTTTCATTTTGGTTTTTAAAGAGAGGAACTTCCCTGAATTCTTTGAGGTACTAAGCATGTGGTTTAATGCATATTTTTCGTGCTTGTTAGCAGCTTAAAAGTGTTTCGGGGACTATTTACAATTGCTAAGAAGCATTTTTTCTACTAATCATTTTTCATGGGACTAAGAAGGGGAGCTAACTGGGAAAGCAGTAAGTATAGGAAACCACTAATGGTATCTCCTTCCTCCTACCCTGACCTTCTCTTTGGCTTCCAAGAGTGGCTTGGAAAATGTATCTTACACAAGGAAAAGTTATACAACAGAAGGGACAAAAAGACAACAACTGGGATGGGGGTAAGGAATCCTGGAGGGCAGGAGTAGGGTTAATATAGAGGGATAGATAATACATATAGCTTTGGGGCCAGTAAGAAGGAAATCAGTTTATTTTCTGTTGTCGCTTTTGCTTCAAACGCTCTCCTGCCAAAGCAATGCGTTTTTAGAACTCAAAGAATGTGTAAGTTACAAGGATGCATTCTCAGTCCGCCTCCAACCTTAACTGGGGGTCAATCTATTTGCTGTGGCGGCCACGATCATCTACAATATAACTTTGAAGGGGAAGAGGTAAAGCCCACTGGTTGCCAGGTTGCAATCACAAAGCCTGGGCCCCTTGCTTTGCTGGAGAACCTGGTGAAACAGACCACTGCTTAGCTTTGTAAACTAAGGCCGGGGTTTATGTCAGCGGAGGTTGATAGCAGTGAGAATGGACAGCTGATGGAATAGAGAAGCGATAGGAGGAAGTAAGAATAAAAGTAATTGACTTTAGTCTGCTTTTTATTACTGTAGCCCAACCGTCTGGGGCTATTTCTAGTGTCCAGACAACATTCTTATAACTAATTCTTCTAATTAGCATAGGCAATAATTGATATTCCCAATGGTCTTTGATTAATTTTTTTTTTTTTCCCCCGGTACGCGGGCCTCTCACTGCCGTGGCCTCTCCCGTTGCGGAGCACAGGCTCCGGACACGCAGGCTCAGCGGCCATGGCTCACGGGCCCGGCCACTCCGTGGCATGTGGGACCTTGCCGGACCGGGACACGAACCCGTGTCCCCTGCATCGGCAGGCGGACTCTCAACCATTGCGCCACCAGGGAAGCCCCTCAATGATCTTTGAATCGTAACATGTGAGAGCTGTAAAGCAAGAGTCATCATCTGACCCGATCCCCTTCATTTTGCAGGGGAGGAAATTAAGACCCAATGCAGTTGTTACTTACCCAAGGTCACAGGCTAACTAGTGGCAAAGCCAGAACTGAACCTGGAGACTGGAATTCTTAGAAGCAGCCCCATTTGCCAAGAGAAAGTTAACTAAGTCTCATGTACCCTATATGGGAAAATTGGGATGTGTAGAATACATTTAAGATTGCCTTCAGGAATGGTTACATTTTTAAAATAGACACATACAGAAGTGTCCTTTGAACAGTTGGCTTTAGAGTAACACCTCATTCTCAAAGGTACAAAATACGCCATGCTCCTTTAGATGTTCAATGAAAGGGAATTTTAAAAAATGGAAGGAATGACAGACTCTTATAGAAACATGATAGTAGCCTTTTTAAAGCTTTATTTGTTATTTGCAAACTTTTGTGGATATGACACTTCCGGTGCTGAAACGGTGAAACATACTTCACTGAGAATAGAACCTGAAAGGATTTTTGCCGCTCTCTTCAGGAGAAGGGCACAGTATAGCTCTGGTGTTGGAGGTTTGTCCTGGGCTCTCCACATCCTGGGTGACTGTTGTGGTTTTCAGAGGTCCTGGTGCCCTTGCCCAGTGACATTAGACCAGGTGCCCTTCCTTCAGGAAGATTGCTGGTTTAACAAAGTTTAACTCTTTCAGGGGAAGAAGTCCTCATCCCCTAAAAACCAGAACTAATTTCCTTAAAACGTCTTCTTTTACTTGTGGAATTGAGAAAGCTTAAAAATAGAATCACTTCAAGCCCTGAAGCCTAAAAGTGAAACATAATCCAATGTCGCTGTAGTTCACCAACGCGTTAGGGGTGGGGATATATGGCTTGTCTATAAACCACAAACCAGAAAGGTGCCATGTGTAGGTGCGGTCTTAGATCAGGGAGCAACTGCTGGTGAGACCTGTAGTTATCAGTGAAGCTGATCCCCCTGGAGGACTTTATGGCGGATGGAGTCCATCTCCGGGAGCAGAGGAACTGAACGCCCTTGGTCCTCCCAGTCAGCTCGTGCCTGGGGCTCCCCAGGAGACCCTGCTGGCTTGTGCAGCACGCACCTGACTGCTGAGAAGGGCTCCCCAAGCTCTGGTCTTCAGGATCCTGAAAGTTGCAGCTCGGGACGCTGGGGGTCACAGGAGGTCAGCTCAGAGCCTATAGATTTCACCCCTCCCTTGCCCTTTTTCCACGTCTGATGCTTTGAGGCTCCAGAAATATATAACCAGAGCAGCAGCCCTGTGACCCCATACCTTCTGAGCCTTTCTGGGCCTGGCAGCCCTTAGGAGAGGGGAAGGCTTTTATGGACCTAAACCACACCCTCCACCTAAGAGGCAAACTGAAGGGCAGCCGAGTATAAGAGTCGGACGATGGGGCCTGAAGCCAGAGTGTCTGGGTTCTTATTCTGTGTGACTTTGGGCCACTCTGCTTAACCTGTGCGTCTTAATTTCCTCACCTGTAAAATGGGCAAATCCTAGTAGCTACCTCATGGGGACCGGGACGATTAAAGGAGTTCCTATTTGTAAGGTGCCTAGGCCGGTCCCTGACCCATGGGAAGGATTCGGTAGATACGTGGTGGCATTGCCCTTTTCTTCCGTGGCTGTCTCTGGGGCCCACCCTTTGGTGGTTTAGTTTCTGAACCAGCCCTTGTGTTCATCCAGACCCAGGTTACACCTCTAAAAATGGCGGTGATGAAGCAGAGGGGTGAACCACAGGGCGGTTTCCTCCCAACGTACTCTTTAGGGCCTTTGCAGCTCTGCATAAGCTGTGCATGGACTCGGGAGGATGAGCAGAAAGATAAGCGTCGCCTTATAGTAGTCCTTGTGGCAGTGGCAGTGTCATGACGAAAATCTTTATTTCTGTGATGATCTGCGTTAATGGAGCGGCACTCTTAACATGATTTCACTTCTGTACAGTCACCCAGGGCTTAAGACTGAATGGTGGAGATCAGGGTGTCTGAGGCGTGTGGGGCCCTGCGGGACTGGAGACGCCACTCCGTGTGCGGAGGGGAGCTACCCCCGGGCCTCCCTGGCCCCTTCTCTTCTCCCTCTCGCAGTGTCTAGTTGTTCAGTGTGTTATGCCTGTTCCTCCCACTTAGCCCTCACCTCTCCCTCTGCCTGGCTTTTAGAAGGAGGCCAGAATCACAGCCTTCACGGGCCGCTTCCGTGAATTATCCAATTAATTACAACCCTTTCCCTAGCGTTTGAGGTCCAGTGAAATCTCGCCCTTCCCGTTCTGCTCCCATTCCTCCCCACTGGGATCCTGGCACTTACGGAGGCTGCTGCTTTCCCTCGGGGCATTTATTCGCTTGTTCCCCTCGCTGCTGCCGTCCTTCCCACCAGCCTATCAAGGACACCCCCTGCACAGAGCCTTCCCTGACTCCCCAGGCCTTGGGCCCCTCCCTTCCCGTAGGACATCTTCGTCCACCTTATATCCTCATCAGTGGTGCCCTTGACTTACTCTTCCTCCAAACCCACAAGCTTCAGGAAACCAGGCTGTGGTTTTCGCGTCACGTCGTCCTTGCGATGCCTTCTCCGTTGTGGACGCTCAAACATTTGACAAGAGGCGTTGTCATCAGGCACCCACAGTGTGCTTGGCACCCCAGTCTTCCTGTTGAGGATGCAAAAGAAGTATGAAGTGTGATCCACCCACTCTTGAGTTTTATGGTCCGTTTGGGGAGACGGGCTTTAAACACAAGTTGAGTCGCAAGCAGGACTAAACGGGAGTCAAACAAGACTCTTGCCCTCGGCCGCACCGTGTCGACAGCATGTGCCAGCCGGACCGTGGGGGGCAGAGGCCGTGGCTCCCGCGGCCACCGGCCTCAGAGCACGTTTGGGTGCGCATTTGGGTCATCTTGGCACTTTCGAGAAGTACCCCCAGCCAGCCCTGAGTATGTCTTGAAAGTGTCCCATGTCATCTTGACGTGCACTCAATTGGAACTGCTGGACTAGGTGGACGGGGAAGGTTTGGGAGGCTGTTCATGGCTGGGGGAAGGTCATGAGGCCAAGGTAGGAAGGCAGGAAGTGGGCAGCATAAGGAGACCTGTTGGACTGGTGTCAATATGGGGGAATAATAGAACCTAACACTGGATACATTGGTAAAGTTGGTCTGGAATAGAGATTGCCTTCCTACAAGGGCCAGGCAGGGAATTAACTGGGGGGTATGGAAAGGTGGGGATAAGTAGTATGGGAGTTGGGCTTGAACAAAGAAGAAATGCCCTGTCAGAAGGCAGCCGAGGAGGGACCCCGCCCCAGGTGATGGCTTCCAGAGAGGAAAGCGGGTCCCATTTGTTGCCAGATCTTCAATTTTCTTAAAATGCCAGAAATCTACCAGCGTTAAAATGCAGGCTCAATTAAAAAGGAAAATGTGCAAGCCAAACAAAATAGGTCTCTGGGCCAGATTTGGCTTCGGGGCTGCCACTCAGCAGTCTCTGGTCTATGGGGTAATAATAGCTGATGTTTATCAAGTGCCCATGCGCATGGAGGGCACTAAAGTAAGCGCTTTATGCGCATTAACACGTTATCCACATAACCTGTGAAGTGGGTATTATCACCACGCTTGTCCTGCACAGGAAGACGCAGACAACGAGGGCTTAAAGCGGCCGGCTCAGGGCTCCACTGATGAGAGAGGCAAGTGGAACTGAACCCAAGGAGCCTGGCTCCACAGTCTGCAGACCCCAGAAACCTGGGCCAGGTGCACTCGTACCCCATGCCGACCCTGGTACCAGCTTCTGGACTTCCAGGTCATTGCCAAGGCAAACCATCCAAAGACGAGTGACCCCAAACCCAAAGGAGGTGAAACCAAAAGCACTCCCAAGGGGCTGAGAACTTAGGGGGTCCAAGCAAGCACTGTTGCCTGGCACCAACACCACTGGGAACCAGGGTGATACGCTGGACACCCGGCCCTCAAGGGATTTACTTTACCCTATAGCAGGAAGACTTTCCATCCTGTCGGGTCTGGGCCTGCCTGGAACAGGTTACCAACTGGACAGAAAGGCAGAAGTTCCCCTGGGAAGAAAAGTAGGGCATACCATTTAGAGCATGGGTGCTACAGAGCTGATGAGTCTGGAAGCAGGACGGCAATAGTGATGGTGTGAAAGGCAAGATGGAAGTGAGAGACAGGCTAAGGGAGAAAAGACATACAAGACCTTGACTCCCAAGATGGTTAACTCCTGGGGCTGAAAGAATGGACAAGGCTGAGCTTTTCCTCCGTCAGGGTTTGCACCCTGTGGAGGGAATGGTGAGTTCAGAATGAGCTGGCTGTGAGGGAAGCCGTGGGCCACCCAGCTTTCTAAGAGGCTAGGACCCAGCCCTGGGAATGTGGTTTTGGCAACAGAGGTTGGAGTGGAGGCCTTGATGAACAGCAGCCAGCCAAGACTGGCCTCCTTAGCTTAAAAAAACAAAGAATTAAACGTGGTGCTACAAAAACCTTTCATCATGTCCACTTCTCCTTCTATAATATGAAAACGAGACAGATTCATCAGGTTGATTTGGGGGATCAATACTGTCAGGGCTCCCAGAGACGAGCCATCAGATGTTATTTATGACGTACTTTCCCAGGTCTGGGCCTGGCTCCTAGCTGCTCTGAGAAAGCAGAGAGCCAGCTGGAGAGTGCTGTGCATAAGGAAAGGTCACGTAATTATGTCTTGAACTAAGATGGCTTTTTTGACCATTGTTTCCTGTGCTCTGATTTTGCAGATTAAAAAAAAATGTATCTTGGATATATTTTCTTAAGCCCTAGCATATTAAAGTTTAACAGTGAAAGAGCCACGTAAATTCTAAGTATCTTTATCATTGATTTTTAAACATGTAACTTGTATTTAAGCCTATTTGCAGTAAGTAACCTTTGAATTGACCAACTTTGTTGCTATGTTTGGTAGCAAGACTTGTGATCACACTAATAATGTGGTCAAGTTTTCAACCTTTTCTGTTACTGTTTTCCTTGCTAGCATCTCAGACACTCTAATCCTGGGACTGGTCTTTAGGAGGGAGGTTTTCAGCTCTGGGGACCCATGGCACGGTTGTGGGGTACGGAAGGAGCCTAGGGCTTGACATCGGGCTCCAGAAACGTGCTCTGTCGCTTAGCAGCGTGTGACCTTTCACAAATTCTATGAGCTGTAGTTACCTAAAATAGTGTTCCTGTCTCCTTCAGTGGTTGGAAGGATTAATTGAGATAAGTTTATAGGAAGTGTACTGTGTGTTCCTAACTTAGTGTGTTCACCCCGCTGCCCCTCCTCCATGGTTAGGAGTGAGTTCTCAGCATTTTTACCCATTTGAGGGAAAACAAAGTACAGGACACTTACTGAACACCCACTCTGAGCTGAATCGGTTCCCAGTATTCTGGGTGTTTCAATGACTAAGATGTTCTTCTGGCCCTCAAGGGAGGTAGGGGAGATGAAGCAAGTTCTCCAATAACTAAGACAAGATAAAAGACAGTGAAGGCTGTTAGAGAATATCGATGAAGTTTCTTAGGCATCCAACCTGGGGCGGGGGTGGGAGGGGTGGGACAGAGAAGGCTTTGAAATTGGAGCAGAGTTTCAGCACCATTGACATTTTGGCCAGATACCTCTTTGTGGGGGGAGGCTGTCCTGTGCCCTGTTGGCTACTCGCTACTCTAGTGAGTAGTGAGGACTCCTCACCAGACGCCAGTAGCACCCTCCAGTTATGACAATCAAAATCGTCTCTGGACACAGAGACATTGGACACATCTGTCCAATGTCCCCCGAGTGCAAAGTCGGCCCACATGTCTCCCCCGCCCCCTTCCCTGCCCTGTTGATGAACCACTGAACTAGCCCTTTATGGGGCATGCCTAACCCCCACATGGAACCCCAGCGCTGTGATTCAGTGTCCCACTCTTGAGAGATGATACAGAGAAAATAAACTCTGTGTAGCCAGCCGGAGCCGTGCCTGTCTAACGATCAGGCATACTAGGAATGGGCCATGTGAAGCCTCTCCGTAACTTGGAGAAGAAAGGATCAAAGTCTGCAGTTCAGAGAAGGCCAGAGAAGTTTTGCATTTATCATTTACTCAACTGGGTAATTAAGAGAGACCTTCTGCTTGGGACCAGCTTCTCCATAGATAGTTAGCTGGTTTGGGAGCATCACTTCCTTTCTAACCTGTTTCCTCACCTGGTAAATGAGGAGAATCAAGGTTCTCATCTCATAGGTTGTTGTGAAAACTGAACGCCCCAAAGCATGTAAAGTGCTGGCTCTAGCTCCGGCCACATACCAAACACTCTGACGTGTTTGTTAGCATCATGTATATTATTACTGCTGTCGTTGTTGTTGCCATCCTTGTTAGCAAGTTGAGCTTCCCTTTCAGGGCAAGTTAGCTGTTAAAAGCCATTCCCTTTGTTGCTGGTGTTTCCACAACCACTTCCCTTGCTCCTCCATCCCCACGCTGGCCCCAGTTTCCAGCACGGGGCATACTGATTCATTTGACTTACTTAGCAGTTATGTGTATAGGGCACCTAGTGTATGCCAGCCCCTGTCCTAAGTGCTGGGGATGCAGCAGGGTCGACACGGACAAAATCGCCTGCCTTGTGTGGCTTGGATCGTGAGTGATGCAGATATGGCCGTGTAACAAATAACCCCACCACCACCCCGCTTCCTGTCTTTGATGGATCCTGTCCTGTTTTTTTCACAACAGTGGTTCTTAAATGTGTAGTCCGGGACCAGCAACAGCACCTGGGAGCTTTTTAGAAATGCAAATTTGGGGTTCACACCCGAAACCTACTGAGTCAGGAATTCTGGGTGTGACCAGCAGCTTGGGGTTTGACAGGCCCCCCCGAGGTCTTTCTGATGCCCAGGTTTGAGAGGCACAGTTTGGGAAAAGATACCTCTCAACAAGAAAGGACTAGGGGAAGCCAAGGCCTGGATTGGGCTGTCGTGTTACGCGACAAAGAGGGTGTTGCCCATACAGTGCATTTCCAAAAACAGCAGTGCTTACAAAAGATCTTAGGTGTATCAAGACAGTTCAAAACTGGCAGTGCCCTTTGATCTCTTCTGGGCCTGGCATCCCTTTTTGAAATGGGAGGACTCTGGGAGGATCCTGTGAGCCACAGCACAGAACTCAGTAACAGACATTCTTAGCCTTCTTTGGGCTTTTCAGCATCATCCCGTGAACAGGAAAAACTGCTTCCCTCCCTTTTCTCCAGAGGCTTTTGATGTGTTTGTTTGACAATTATGTTCCTCCTTTTAATTCCTTCTCGTTTAATCGTCCTTTTATCTAGCACCAGTAGAAATCCTTATATCTATAACCGAATTGCCAGCCAGATGTACCAGGCTTCTCTGGAAATGAAATGGTTGCTCTCCTTACATGTCTGGTAATTTGGGTATTTAAATATATCGTGAAGAGTAAATGAAATGAGAGACCCTGGGCCAGCGTCCAGCCTGGAGCTGGGCACAGAGTGTCCGGCCACTTGATAAATTCCCACCCCTGTTCCCAACGCATTATGAAAACCAGTAAAGGCAATAAGTAGATACCACAGTTCTTTATGTGAAAAGCTTTCGACTACCCACAGTTTGAATGGGTATGAATAATCATCATATAAATTATAACCAAAATCATGGAATCAGAAGTTCTGATCAGTTAAAACTTAAATATATATGTAATTAAATAAACTTAGAAACTTAAAAGAAATAGATGTTACCTGATTTTTTTTTCATGAGGATGGATTTTTTTTTAAAGCCCTAATCAGATTGACAGAAATTCTTTCCTTCTGCACTAGCCCAAGATTCTGCTCATACATCTAAATTGATAGATTTTTTTTTAACTCTACAAAATATTTTATTGCTTGGATGTGCGAGATAAATTTAGGAGGCAGAAGAATAAATACTGGCTTTCAAATTTCTTTGCTAGTGATACACAGAATACAAAAGGAATAGTTTCACAAGTTACAATCAGTTCAGTTTGGGATACATTGTTTGAGTCTGAAACACCAAGAAGAGTCCTACATATAGAATTAAGTTGATTCTTTTCATGCAAAAATTTCTAGCACAATATATTGATTAATCAGTATAATGCTAATTTATAATAACACCAAGTTCTCATTATATGTGTGTCATTTCCTGAACACTCTGAACTGTTACATTGACATACAGTACTTGCCCACTCCCATGCCAACATTACACTAGTTTTATTTTAAAAGTCTTGTTATTGCATAAATAAGTCTCCACACCTTATCACTACCACATCTTCTTCTTCCTCTTCATAATTGTCTTGGCTGTTTTGTTTCTTTTTTTTTTTTATACAGCAGGTTCTTATTAGTCATCAATTTTATACACATCAGTGTATGCATGTCAATCCCAATCGCACAATTCATCACACCACCCCCCCCGCGGCTTTCCCCCCTTTGGTGTCCATACGTTTGTTCTCTACATCTGTGTCTCTATTTCTGCCCTGCAAACTGGTTCATCTATACCATTTTTCTAGGTTCCACATATATGCGTTAATATACGATATTTGTTTTTCTCTTTCTGACTTACTTCATTCTGTATGATAGTCTCTAGATCCATCCACATCTCAACAAATGACCCAATTTCATTCCTTTTTATGGCTGAGTAATGTTCCATTGTATATATGTACCATATCTTCTTTATCCATTCATCTGTTGATGGGCATTTACGTTGCTTCCATCACCTGGCTATTGTAAATAGTGCTGCAGTGAGTATTGGGGTGCATGTTTCTTTTTTTTTTTTTTTTGCATTATGCGGGCCTCTCACTGTTGTGGCCTCTCCCATTGCAGAGCACAGGCTCCGGACGCGCAGGCTCAGCAGCCATGGCCCACGGGCCCAGCCGCTCCACGGCATGTGGGATCTTCCCGGACCGGGACACGAACCTGTGTCCCCCGCATCGGCAGGCGGACTCTCAACCACTGCGCCACCAGGGAAGCCCGCATGTGTCTTTTTGAATTATGGTTTTCTCTGGGTATATGCCCAGTAGTGGGATTGCTGGATCATATGGTAATTCTATTTTTAGTTTTTTAAGAAACCTCCATACTATTCTCCATAGTGGCTGTATCAATTTACATTCCCACCAACAGTACAAGAGGGTTCCCTTTTCTCCACACCCTGTCCAGCATTTGTTGTTTGTAGATTTTCTGATGATGCCCATTCTAACTGGTGTGAGGTGATACCTCACTGTAGTTTTGATTTGCATTTCTCTAATAGTGATGTTGAGCAGCTTTTCACGTGCCTCTTGGCCATCTGTATGTCTTCTTTGGAGAAATGTCTATTTAGGTCTTCTGCCCATTTTTGGATTGGGTTGTTTGTTTTTTCAATATTGAGCTGCATGAGCTGTTCATATATTTTGGAGATTAATTCTTTGTCCATTGATTCGTTTCCAAATATTTTCTTCCATTCTGAGGGTTGTCTTTTCATCTTGTTTATGGTTTCCTTTGCTGTGCTAAAGCTTTTAAGTTTCATTAGGCCCCATTTGTTTATTATTGTTTTTATTCCCATTACTCTAGGAGGTGGATCAAAAAAGATCTTGCTGTGATTTATGTCAAAGAGTGTTCTTCCTATGTTTTCCTCTAAGAGTTTTATAGTGTCCGGTCTTACATTTAGGTCTCTAATCCATTTTGAGTTTATTTTTGTGTATGGTGTTAGGCAGTGTTCTAATTTCATTCTTTTACATGTAGCTGTCCAGTTTTCCCAGCACCACTTATTGAAGAGACTGTCTTTTCTCCATTGTATATCCTTGCCTCCTTTGTCATAGATTAGTTGACCATAGGTGTGTGGGTTTATCTCTGGGCTTTCTATCTTGTGCCATTGACCTATATTTCTGTTTTTGTGCCAGTACCATACTGTCTTGATTACTGCAGCTTTGTAGCATAGTCTGAAGTCAGGGAGTCTGATTCCTCCAGCTCCGTTTTTTTCCCTCAAGACTGCTTTGGTTATTCGGGTTCTTTTGTGTCTCCATACAAATTTTAAGATTTTTTGGTCTAGTTCCATAAAAAATGCCATTGGTAATTTGATAGGGATTGCATTGAATGTGTAGATTACTTTGGGTAGTATAGTCATTTTCACAATATTGATTCTTCCAGCCCAAGAACATGGTATATCTCTCCATCTGTTGGTATCATCTTTAATTTCTTTCATCAGTGTCTTTTAGTTTTCTGCATACAGGTCTTTTGTCTCCCTAGGTAGGTTTATTCCTAGGTATTTTATTCTTTTTGTTGCAATGGTAAATGGGAGTGTTTCCTTAATTTCTCTTTCAGATTTATCATCATTAGTGTGTAGGAATACAAGAGATTTCTGTGCATTAATTTGGTATCCTGCAACTTTACCAAATTCATTGATTAGCTCTAGTAGTTTTCTGGTGGCATCTTTAGAATTCTCTATGTGTAGTATCATGTCATCTGCAAACAGTGACAGTTTTACTTCTTCTTTTCCAATTTGTATTACTTTTATTTCTTTTTCTTCTCTGATTGCCGTGGCTAGGACTTCCAAAACTATGTTGAGTAATAGTGGTGAGAGTGGACATCCTTGTCTTGTTCCTGATCTTAGAGGAAATGGTTTCAGTTTTTCTCCATTCAGAATGATGTTTGCTTTGGGTTTGTCGTATATGGCCTTTATTATGTTGACGTAGGTTCCCCCTATACCCACTTTCTGGAGAGTTTTTATCATAAATGGGTGTTGAATTTTGTCAAAAGCTTTTTCTGCATCTATTGAGATGATCATATGGTTTTTATTCTTCAATTTGTTAATATGGTATATCACATTGATTGATTTGCATATATTGAAGAATCCTTGCATCTCTGGGATAAATCCCACTTGATCATGGTGTATGATCCTTTTAATGTGTTGTTGGATTCTGTTTGCTAGTATTTTGTTGAGGATTTTTGCGTCTATATTCATCAGTGATATTGGTCTGTAATTTTCTGTTTTTGTAGTATCTTTGTCTGGTTTTGGTATCAGGAAGATGGTGGCCTCATAGGATGAGTCTGTGAGTGTTCCTTCCTCTGCAATTTTTTGGAAGAGTTTGAGCAGGATGGGTGTTAGCTCTCCTCTAAATATTTGATGGAATTGACCTGTGAGGCCATCTGGTCCTGGACTTTTGTTTGTTGGAAGATTTTTAATCACAGTTTCAATTTCATTACTTGTGATTGGTCTGTTCATGTTTTCTATTTCTTCCTGGTTCAGTCCTGGAAGGTTATACCTTTCTAAGAATTTGTCCATTCCTTCCAGGTTGTCCATTTTATTGGCATAGAGCTGCTTGTAGTAGTCTCTTAGGATGCTTTGTATTTCTGTGGTGTCTGTTGTAACTTATCCTTTATCATTTGTAATTGTATTGATTTGAGTCCTTTCCCTCTTTTTCTTGATGAGTATGGCTAGTGGTTTATCAATGTTGTTTATCTTCTCAAAGAACCAGCTTTTAGTTTTATTGATCTTTGCTATTGTTTTCTTTGTTTCTGTTTCATTTATTTCTGCTCTGATCTTTATGATTTCTTTCCTTCTACTAACTTTGGGTTTTGTTTGTTCTTCTTTCTCTAGTTCCTTTAGGTGTGAGGTTAGATTGTTTATTTGAGATTTTTCTTGTTTCTTGAGGTAGGCTTGTATAGCTATAAACTTCCCTCTTAGAATTGCTTTTGCTGCATCCCATAGGTTTTGGAACGTCGTGTTTTCATTGTCATTTGTCTGTAGGTATTTTTTTATTTCCTCTTTGATTTCTTCAGTGATCTCTTGGTTATTTAGGAACGTATTGTTTAGCTTCCATGTGTTTGCGTTTTTTTCCCTGTAATAGATTTCTGATCTCATAGCGTTGTGGTCAGAAAAGATGCTTGATAAGATTTCAATTTTCTTAAATTTACTGAGGCTTGATTTGTGACCCAAGATGTCATCCCTCCTGGAGGATGTTCCATGTGCACTTGAGAAGAAAGTGTAATCTGCTGTTTTCGGATGGAATGTCCTATAAATATCAATTAAATCTATCTGGTTATTGTGTCATTCAAAGCTTGTGTTTCTTTATTAATTTTCTGTTTGGATGATCTGTCCATCGTTGTAGGTGAGGTGTTAAAGTCCCCCACTATTATTGTGTTACTGTCGGTTTCCTCTTTTATAGCTGTTAGCAGTTGCTTTATGTATTGAAGAGCTCCTGTGTTGGGTGTATATATATTTTTAATTGTTATATCTTCTTCTTGGATTGATCCCTTGATCATTATGTAGTGTCCTTCCTTGTCTCTTGTAACTTTCTTTATTTTAAAGTCTATTTTATCTGATATGAGTATTGCTACTCCAGCTTTGTTTTGATTTCCATTTGCATGGAATATCTTTTTCCATTCCCTCACTTTCAGTCTGAATGTGTCCCTAGGTCTGAAGTGGGTCTCTTGTAGACAGCATATAGATGGGTCTTGTTTTTGTATCCATTCAGCCAGCCTGTGTCTTTTGGTTGGAGCATTTAATCCATTCACGTTTAAGGTAATTATTGATTTGTATGTTCCTATGACCATTTTCTTAATTGTTTTGGGTTTGTTTTTGTAGGTCCTTTTCTTCTCTTGTGTTTCCCACTTAGAGAAGTTCCTTTAGCATTTGTTGTAGAGCTGGTTTGGTGGTGCTGAATTCTCTTAGCTTTTGCTTGTCTGTCAAGCTTTTGATTTCTCCATCGAATCTGAATGAGATCCTTGCTGGGTAGAGTAATCTTGGTTGTAGGTTCTTCCCTTTCATCACTTTAAGTATATCATGCCACTCCCTTCTGGCCTGTAGAGTTTCTGCTGAGAAATCAGCTGTTAACCTTATGGGAGTTTCCTTGTCTGTTATTTGTCGTTTTTCCCTTGCTGCTTTCAATAATTTTTCTTTGTCTTTATTTTTTGCCAATTTGATTACTATGTGTCTTGGCGTGTTTCTCCTTGGGGTTATCCTGTATGGGACTCTCTGTGCTTCCTGGACTTGGGTGGCTTTCCTTTCCCCTGTGAGGGAAGTTTTCGACTATAATCTCTTCACATATTTTCTCTGGTCCTTTCTCTCTCTCTTCTCCTTCTGGGACCCCTATAATGCGAATTTTGTTGCATTTAATGTTGTCCAAGAGGTCTCTTAGGCTGTCTTCATTTCTTTTCATTCTTTTTTCTTTATTCTGTTCTGCCGCAGTGAATTCCACCTTTCTGTCTTCCAGGTCATTTATCTGTTCTTCTGTCTCAGTTATTCTGCTATCGATTCCTTCTATTGTAGTTTTCATTTCAGTTATTGTATCGTCCATCTCTGTTTGTTTGTTCTTTAATTCTTCTAGGTCTTTGTTAAACATTTCTTGCATCTTCTCGACCTTTGCCTCCATTCTTTTTCTGAGGTCCTGGATCATCTTCACTGTCATTATTCTGATTTTTTTTTCTGAAAGGTTGCCTATCTCCACTTCATTTAGTTGTTTTTCTGGGGTTTTATCTTGTTCCTTCATCTGTTACATAGCCCTCTGCCTTTTCATCTTGTCTGCTAAATTGATAGATTCTTAATTGAATCTATCAATTGAAGAGTCATCTTCAGTTTACAAATGGTAATGAATTACTATAACGTTGATTATGTTAAAAGGAGTGTTTGAGGTGGATTGATAGTTCCTTTTGATAAAAGGCTGTGTCTTGAAAATGCATGTGGAAGATTATAAGGCTTTACTATGGCCCAGCTTTGTCCTGTTGTTCTCTTCTAAAAATGTCTCTCTGGCCATCAGTTGGCATTGCCACCCCCTTTCCCTCCACCTTCAGCCAAAACAACTTCTGGTTACAGTGACGGTTTTAAGTTTGCCATTTGTGGTTGATTATATTATAGAAGTTGGGAAAGTAAGGCGAGCAGTACTCATTTCTTGCTTCCTGCCTTGCTCGAGAGTGAGGATCAGCTTTTCTAAGTCCTTGACTTTCAAAGTTCGCTGCTCTATATGGTACGGGTGGCCGAGGTGTGGCCCTTACATGCCACCACCTCTGAAGGTCTAACATGACTCAGCGCCTGCCATCCTTTCCAAAACCAGGTCTGGGGACCAGGGTGTGGGCCTCCCCTCCGCCTTGCAGAGAGAGTAAAAGAAATTAGACTAGACTAGAGCCATGCCATCTACACAGTTGAGTTCTATAAATATTTTTTAGATAGATTGTTACATTTGACAGTAACAGGTTGATGAGCGTTGGGCTCTTTTGAGTCTTGCTTTCCCTTTGCTGTAATGTAAGAATAATGGTACAGTAGTCAGCTTATTGGCTGCCCGTTTCAGGTAAGGTAGGTCTCCGGCTCTTTTAGCACCTTCGAGAAGTGCTCTCAAAAGGACTAGATATAGACCCCAACTTCGCATGATTAGGGACTCAGATTTATTGCTCTGGGGACAATTTTGTGTAAATCGGAGTTCTGAAAGCTGATAAACTAGAATGCAAACTTATTAATTTACCATGAGAAACGTAACTGCCAAGTGGACAGTTGCAGAAATTGGTATTGCCTTGGGTTTCCGATGAGAAGGCTATTAGCTGACTCAGAATAAAGGGGTTGAGTTATCCTTTTAGTACCCTCCCACTGTGCTCGCTCCTCTCTGGAGCTCACCTGCAGGGGTGGGAGTCCTGCTGGCTGTTTAAGGAACATAATGGACACTGTCATTTACTCAGGTGTCCAGTGATGACTGTTATGAAACACTGACTTTGTTGCCCCTTCCTTTCTTTTTTTTTTTAAGAAAAATACTTGCTTTTAGTACAACTTTGTTATTTAAAGAAATCAAAGATGGTATAAGTCAATGGACTAAAATCTGAAATACACTCTTCACTCCCTCCTGCTTCACTTTCCAGAGGTAATCACAACTTGGTTTGTCCCTTTTATATCCATTTGAAAATATATATTCTATATAAAGCTGTGAATTGTGGCTTGCAGTTTGTTCTTAACAAGGTGTTAGACACGTTTCCATTTTGGTATTAATTACACCTTGTATTGCCACCCGTTATATGGATATGCCAGAATGTAGTTAACTCTTCCCATTTGATTGTTATTCCTAATTTTATAAACAGAGCTGCATTGAATATCCTTGTACATTTGTTTTTGTGCATGTGTGTATTTCTGAAGGCTAGATTTTTTTTAAATTGAAGTATACTTGATTTACAATATTATGTTAGTTTAAAGTGTACAATACAGTGATTCAAAATTTTTATAGATTATACTACATTTAAAGTTATTATGGCATCATGAGAAAATCTACAAACAACAAATGCTGGAGAGGGTGTGGAGAAAAGGGAACCCTCTTGCACTGTTGGCGGGAATGTAAATTGGTACAGCCACTATGGAGAACAGTATGGAGGTTCCTTAGAAAACTAAAAATAGAATTACCATATGACCCAGCAGTCCCCCTACTGGACATATACCCAGAGAAAACCATAATTCAAAAAGACACATGCACCCCAATGTTCATTGCAGCACTATTTACAATAGCCAGGTCATGAAAGCAACCTAAATGCCCATCGACAGACGAATGGATAAAGAAGATGTACATGTATACAATGGAATATTACTCGGCCATAAAAAGGAACAAAATTGAGTCATTTGTAGAGACATGGATGGACCCAGAGACTGTCACACAGAGTGAATTAAGTCAGAAAGAAAAAAACAAATGTCATATATTACCGCATATATGTGGAATCTAGAAAAATGATACAGATGAACTGGTTTGCAAGGAAGAAATAGAGACACAGATGTAGAGAACAAACGTACGAACACCAAGGGGGGAAAGCGGGGTGGGGATGAATTGGGAGATGGGATTGACATATATACACCAATATGTGAAAAATTGATAACTAATAACCTGCTGTATAAAAAAATAAAATTCAAATATAAAAAAAGTTATTAGGTAGGCTAAATTTCTATGTGTATATTGAATTTCTATCACAGGGCACATATAGTAAAATGCTGGACAGATAAAGCCAAATTATCCCCCCAAAAAGGCCAAACCGATTAATCTTCCTCTATTTTCTCATACTCTTTCCAAGACTGGATTACATTAGTCTTTTGCAGTTTTGCTCATGATGGTTTTGCTAGTGAAGCTAGATACTATCTCCTGATTTTTATTTTGTGTTTCCTTAATTGTACTACTGTTATCACCACCACTACTGCTATTATGACTGCTGCTGGTTAATATTTATTGAATGTTTTATGTGACAGGATTGTTTTAAGCACTTGACATGAAATTTACTAATTTAAAGTTTAACATCCCTGTGAATTTGGTATGATTATTGTTGTCATTTTACAGACGATAAAAGAGAGATGAATTAGTAAATTTGAGCATCTCTGCTCAGTTGGTATTTCTGTGAATTGCCTCTTTGAATCCTTTATCATTTTTGTTTTTAAGGCTGTTTATAGTTTTCTTACTGATTTATTGGGACTTTTCATGACTTATTGGAACTTTCCAGATATTGGACTTTCTCTGGTGTGTGTGTGTGCGCACACGTGTGTGGTAAATATTTCTTACCAGTTTGTTACTTTTCTTTAAATTTTATCTATGAGATGTATTTCTCTGTACGGAAGTTTTGCTCATTTTTTAACATGGAAAACTACAGTCTTTAGTTGATGACTTTGGTGGCTTGTTTTGGGAAAGCCTTTCCTAATCCCCAAATTATAACCGTATTCTTTATTTCCTTCTTCTGACCTTATAATTTTATTATTTTGATATTTAACCTCTTCGGAAGGGGTTATGTGTATGTGTTAAAGATCTGACTTGATATTTTTCCCAGATGGATAGCCAGTTATACTAGTGCCATTCATTGAGTGGTTCAGCATTTACCCATGAATTTGAAATGCCAGTTTTGTTGTGTGTGTGTGTGTGTGTACATGTGCAGGCTCGTGCATGGGTCTGTGTTGATCTGTACCCGGACCTTCTAATGTGCTCTGTTGATATCTTTGTCTCTTTCTAAGGAAATAGCATCCTTCTTTAAATACAGTAGCTTTATGGTATGTTTTGCTACACATAGGGAAAATCCCGCCCCCTTTCATCTTATACTTGGTTTTTTCCATTAAAATTATAGTTTTCATTATTACATTTTTTTACACATTCTTGCAATTGTACAGCTTGGGGTTCTGTCTCCCCCATTCACTGTCAGTTTGAGGTCATAAGAAAGATAATGCTTGCCTACCTTATTGAATAGTTTTGTACACTGGGAATGGCAGTGAGCATTTTACACTTGTTATTTCATCTGATAAAGCAACCCTCCCTCATCTGTAGAGGAAGAAAGTGAGGCTCAGTGGTTAAGCAGTTTGTCCATGGCTACACTTCCAGACGGCGGTAGAGCAGTGGGTCAGGGCGTGGTTTGTACAGAGGTGAAGAGGACACAGCCCTTGACATTAAAGGAAGGGGCATTCTAGTGGGAGAGGCCACGGACACAAGAAAAGGCAACACGTGTTGACTCCCTAGTGGAGAAACAAAGGTCTGCGGTGATCCTGAGAGGGGCTTTTAAATGGGGGCAATTTTCCTCTGTGTCTAATCCATCTACCTACCAGTCTAAGCCTTCTCTTCCCTCTGGTGGTTGCCTCTTGATTCAATTTCTCTCAGGTGCCTTCTGTGGATCTTACGGGTGAACATCAGGAAAGTAATTTTCTTTGGAGAACTTTGCGTCCCAAACAGAAGTCCAGCTGAGCTCCCATCGGGAGCCTTGGGAAGGTAATCCTGTTTAGTAGTAGTAGTATATTGATTTTGTGTGTAAAATGGACCCAGAGGCCTGTGACAATGAGTCCGTTTGAAATTATAACTTAAAATATCTAACAGAATAGCTGGGCAGAAGTACCAGCCCAGAATGTAAATGATGAGATGCTTAGTGAATTTCTCGTGTGTGCAATAATTAAATTGGCAATTGGTAGGTCAAGTTTTGTTTTCGTGTCCTAAATCCTTTAATTTACCTTTTCTTCAACAATCACTGGTGTAAGGATAGAGGCATAGCTATTAAATCTTAGAGACCTTTATAAAAATACATAGTTTTGCTTCCTTGTTTAATTAGCCCACTTTGCCCAATCTTGTACAATAAAACAGAAGGCATTTCATTAAAGAATTCTTCTTTTTATTGTATGAGTACACTCTTAATTTTGTGAAAGCTTGCAAGGTTTTCTTCCAGATTGAAAGGTAAACGTATAATTCTTTTTTTTATGTATTTAGCACTCACTGCCCGACCTTGTTTCTTAGGTCTGCAGTTATGGCTGGTACGTCCATTCCCCGCCTCCCCGTTGCTAGTGTCTCTGCGGTCACCACCTAGTGTCGCTCCGGGATTATGACCACAGGTGGGGCTCCTGGGGCAGCACCGGTGGTGACTACGCCGGTGCCGGTAACGCTGCCATCCTGGCTTCGCCTCTGCTGACCCCGGCTTTCTCTCACTCTGAGGGCTGAAGCTTTAACTCTGCCCACTCTGTTAGCTGTCGTTCTCCACCTTTCCTTTAAAATATACTTTCACGTCTTCCTTCCCTCCCCCCCACCCCAATACGACTCACTACCCTGGCCTCCTGGCTTTTTCCATTCTTGACAAATGATCTGTCCACTGTAACTGTAGCTCCGCTGTGCTGATATCTGTTGAAATTAGACCTAGAATCTAAATGTGGCTTCATGAAACGATAGGTGAGACATTTTTCTCTTTGAGTAGTCTGTGATCTACTGGCACCCCAAACCACGTACCTGCACCTTCTCCACTGTGATATTGGGGGGAAAATAGGGAAAGTGATTTAGAATTGAAAATTCTGTATAAGGCACCGTGTTAGCTGTTTCTGCATCTACAGTGAAGCCGAGGGCTGTTGGCCGCCATTGCTGCCTGCTTGCCCACCCCCGCAAGCATACTGAATGGACTTCAACCTAACTGCGTTTCCTATCTTGTAATAGGAATCAAGAACCTTCCCTTTGTTTGTTCCTACAGCTGCTTCTTGCCCTAATGAGACTTTGTAACTCAAAGCTTAAACGTTTCAGTGTGCTTTAGGGAATGAGTTACCCAAACACTTTGTATTTGGGCCTTTTTCTTTTAGAAGTTCAAAACAATAATTGGGTCCTGAAACTACTCCTGCAAAATAGGTGCGTGACAAATATGACTGTTTATGTTGGAGGCAGGCCAGACTACGCGGTGATTTCTTACATGGAACGGGAGGCCGCTTAGGAAAGAAGGATTAGCCGGGGCCTGGGCAGCACAGGGGCTTACCATGTGGTCAGACTTCTCAGGGGGACCTGGGGCCTGGCAAAGCTCACAGCCGGAATGGGCTGGATCAGTTCTCTCGCATCTAGGCTCATTTCTCTGTCAAATGTGAGTGATCTTTATGGACCCTTCTGCTCAGATCTCCTGTGATTTTGTCCACGAAGCTACAGGGGTCCTCGGGGAGGTTTGGAAGCTCAGCGGAGCCACTCAGCTGCAACCATGCATTGGGAGTTCCACTGGAGGTGACTGGGACCTTAGCAAGAAGGGAAAGCCACCGAGGGCAGGATCTTCCCACCACTCGCCACACCCCTTCCCAGCCAGACTTGAAGTCTCTCGCTTCTCCTCTTTTAAAGTCCTAAGGGTTAATTATGATGTTTACTATTTACATTTGCATTCCTGATAGTGCTGATAGTGCTTTTTCACAGTGAGTTGACTCCAGTTCATTTTCTAGTCTAAGTAGATCTCAGAATCAGGGTGTGTTTCTTCTGGCCTATGAGATGGGCAGAGTTCAAGTACCTCAGGCCTAGGGGAGTGTTACAGTCATTCAGAAATCGCTGAATATCACTGCACGCCAGTGGCCAGGACTTTGGGCCCTGCCCTCCAACAACTCACTGTGAACTGCCTTTAAGTTCTTGCCGCGATTCTGAGAAATACTGAGAAACGTTATTTCTGGGTTACAGGTGAGGAAACGGAATGAAGGTCAGAGACATTTAGTGACTTGTTTTTCCCCTAAGGTGAGAGAGGTGGTTAAGGGGTTAGACTTTGCAATTACTTGGGTTTAAAATCTCACGAGCTGTGGGAACTCGGGCAAGTTATTTCACTGTTCTAGACCTCAGTTTACTCATCCGTAATGTAGGACAATTAATGGCCTGCCTCTCTGGGTGGATGGAGAGACTGAATGAAAAGGCATGTCATAGAAAGTGACCATAAGTTTAGTTCTTCCTAGATATGGTGAGCAAGTGAGAGAGATGGGACTGAAAACAGGTCTCCGGCCTAAACCTTGTGTTAGCAACAACTTCCTGTGCATAAAGAGAGTTAGAGGCATCTTTAGATAGACCTATTTCATTTAATTATACTGTAAATATATTTAGAACAATTTTGATCAGCATGGATTTGGTGCAAATTTTGTTATAGTTGTTTTTTGTTTTTGTTTCTCTCTCTCTCCCCCCGACCTCTGTCTGTTATTCTAAGCTGCCCTGAAATGATATTTTGAAAAATTGCTGGGAGCTCAGGACTAGAGAGAACCAAGACACTAAATGTTCTCCTAGGCCAGTGGTTCTCAACTGGAGACAATTCTGCCCTCCTGGGAATGGACACTTGGCAATGTCTGGAGACATTTTGGGTTGTCATAACTGGGGTTGGGGGACATCTAGTGGGTAGAGGCCAGGGATGTTGTTAAGCATTGCACAACACACAGGAGGCAGCCCTCCCCATAGCAAAGGATTATCAGGCCCCAAATGTCAGTAGTGCTGCAGTTTAGAGGCTGTGCTCTCAGGTAATCCCATTCCTATTGCAGTCAAACTTCCTTCCCTTATTGCAAAGTCATATAAGTCTTTTCAAACAAGGCATACACATTTTCTAAGGTATATTGGTTTTCCATGTGAAAAATCTTCAAAGTCCTGAAAATCTAGGACCATTTCTCAAACTGTAAGGGGAGGAGGAGGTTGGAGAGGAAATTGTTCAGATCGTTCTCAAGGTGTGTAAAGCTTTCAAATCCAATCAGAAATTTTCTCAACAACTTTCTTTTTTGTGTTCCCCCCGCACCCCCAGGATCACATAACCTACGTTAATGCTTTAGTTTTTGTAAGCACTAGGTAAACGGTGGCAAGCTATACAAATAAAATGTGTTCTTACTACATTTTAATTGCTCTTTTTTATACAAATAATTTATGGCTTTTGGTTCCTACACGTTGATTTCAGGGCAATTTTAGTATTTATTTTTAAACTATTTTATTTCTCTCAAGTTGAACTACCCTAATTGTTAGAATGAGCCATCAGTTCTAAAATGCATCTTGTTTGTTAGAATAGCAGCTTGTTCTAACTAGTTATGCTTTTTTTTTTTTTTTGCGGTACGCGGGCCTCTCACCCTTGTGGCCTCTCCCGTTGCGGAGCAGGCTCCGGACGCGCAGGCTCAGCGGCCATGGCTCACGGGCGTAGCCGCTCCGCGGCACGCAGGATCCTCCCCGACCGGGGCACGAACCCACGTCTCCTGCATCGGCAGGCGGACTCTCAACCACTGCGCCACCAGGGAAGCCCTAACTAGTTATGCTTTGAGCATGTGGTTTATTGAGGTTAAAACAGGAGCTTTCAATTTTAAGAAGAAATTTTACTTTTAAATTCTAATTTTGATAATTTCCCATTCTGGAATGTTAAGGTAGGTAGGATTGCCATATAGAATATAAGATGCCACATTCAATTTGAATGCCAGATAAACAAGTACTTTTGGTATAAGTATGTGGCATGCAGTATTTAGGATATACCTATAATAATAAAAAGTTATTTGCTGTTTGTTTGAAATTGTAATTCAGCTGAGTGTTCTGCATTTTTATTTGCTAAATCTGGCAACTCTAATGATAGAACTCAGAGTATCGGAAAATACCAGGAAATACCACTCAGGTCTGGCATCTCCCTGCATAACTTCATCTTGGATGTTGTACTTTACAAAACTGTTAAATAATAAGTCTCAGACAATTATTTGCCAAAAAGATGGAAATAATTTTCTGAAAGCAATTTGGAAAATTTGTTCTGCAGTCACATTCATTGGTCTTTAAGGGCAGCTTGAATAAACTAGAAGAAATCTCTCACCTGATGTTCAGAAGTGCCGTATATTGGACCGTAAAACTCCATTTCAGAGGTGAAGGCTGGATGGGAGGGAATCCTTTCTATGGTTTGGCTTCCAGGGATTACGTAGGACTTAAATGAGGTGATTATACAAAATCTAAACTCTGCTGCTCTTCATAAGTGGTAGAATTAATTCCTTTTAGAGCTGAAGGGCCAGTTACATCAAATGAAACAGGTGTATTGTAAAAGACTTAGATTGGCTTTGGAAAACAGCAAAAAAAGCCCAACCAAAATTCTCATCTAAAAGACAGAATTTGCAAGAGTCTGCTGAAAGCGGGCATGCCCAAGTGAGTCTTCTTTAATGTTCTCTCCATTATTTACTGACACCCATATTTACCTCTCGGGAGGAAAGCAACTGTCATGGAAGCCAGCATCTTTACATCCTTGTGGCCTCGAAATGGGTCCATCGCAGGATCTTGCTGCCTTCAGCTGTTTTAAGGATGTTTTTGCCTCTGGAGGAAGAACCAGCTGTGTCAGCTGTCGTCACCTAACTTCATGTTTCCTCTGGGCCCACCTCACATCCCCGTGGCCCGCCCTGTTTTGGGCCACCTCTGGTGCATGCAGTACTGCTTTTTGCTTTCTCCCAAGTAGCTTCTCTAGTGCCCCGGCCACACGCACTGCAGCTTACATGTCAAGGGCGCTAACATCCCTGAGGCAACCCTCCACCCCTTGGGAAAGGAAGGGGACCAGGGGGTAAATGTCCCTGCCTCTCAGAACAGTTCTGGAAGCATTCTATTGACAGATGCTTCCTGGGAGACCCCAACAGAATTAAGCCCCTGTCGCCCATGGCCATGAGCTGGTTCACACACTCTTAAATCATACACCTGCCTCATGTCCCCTGCTGTCTACTCCTGCTTCCTGGGACCACTTCCAAATAAACCACCTGCACCCAGGTCCTTGTCTCGGTTTTCGTTTTTGGAAATGTCTAACTGTAGACACCTGTTGTATTAGTTTGCTAGGGCTACCATAACAAAATACCACCGACTGGGTGGCTTTAATAACAGAAGTTTATTTTTCAGAGTTTGGAGCGTGGAAAGTCCAAGATCAAGTTTGGGTTCAATTAAGATCAGCAGGATTGGTTTCTTCTAAGGCCTCTCTCCTTGGCTTGCAGGTGGCTGCCCTCTTGCTGCCTCTTCTCATGGACCCTGTGTGTGTGGATCCTGGTGTCTCTCTGTGTGTGCAAATCTCCTCTTCTTTTTTTTTTTTTTTTTTTTTTTGCGGTACGCGGGCCTCTCACTGCTGTGGCCTCTCCCATTGCGGAGCACAGGCTCCGGACGCGCAGGCTCAGCGGCCATGGCTCACGGGCCCAGCCACTCCGCGGCATGTGGAATCTTCCCGGACCGGGGCACGAACCCGTGTCCCCTGCATCGGCAGGCGGACTCTCAACCACTGCGCCACCAGGGAAGCCCAAATCTCCTCTTCTTATAGGGACACCAGTCATTGGATTAGGGCGCACACTAATGGCCTCATTGTAACTTAGTCACCTCTGTAAGGATGCCGTCTCTAAACTCAGGCACATGCTGAGGTACTGGCCACTAAGACTTCAACATGTGAATTTTGAGGTGGACACAATTCAGCCCATAACACCTGTGAAGAAGAAAAACTCTATCTAGAATACAGGCTACCCCACCATAATTATTTGGTCTCAAGTTTGTGGTCGTTTTCACAAACTTTTCTGTCTTGTCTACCCTAGGACCTTAGAGAGGTGGGTCTGTGAATTTGGAGTGGAAAAAGCTACATTAGTTGGCTATCTTGCTTTAAATGTAACGAGCAGCCTGTATGTGTCCGCTTCTGCCCCGTACATTCTGGAGAAGACATGCCAGGCAAGGCTGCTGCCTCAGCCTGAAGGATCTTAAAGCCTAAAGAAGAAAAAGAGACCATTAGACACACATCAGCAGAGAACAGTTTGTTTGTTTGAGACAAGCTATATGATACAGACCATAAACTTAGAAGTTGAGGGGAGATATGCTGCTTCAGTGGGGTTGAGTTTCTTGTCCCTGAAGGAATGAGCAGATTATGATAGGTAATGTTTGACTTAGGTGATTTTTGGAACTTCTGCCCTGAAATTCTCTGACTGAGAGATCAGTGTGGCCTGGAGCGTGGGAACATGTGATAGATAGATGTAAGGAAGAAGGGAGGTTACAGTAGAAATGAACAGAGCCTCTTCTGCTTCCTCCGGGGTCTTGAAAGAGACCAGAGGGTCTGTGTGAGAGAGTGGGAGGAAACGTTGACAGGTTACGGTGAGGTCAGGTGTGTTGGAGAAGAGGGAAATGTTTTTATATGTTTGAGCAAGGGCCCCACAGCACAGAGGAAGATGTACTGGGCAGCGCTGTGTGGGAGAGAAGATGGGTCCAGGGAGGAGAGCAACATTTTAGGGTAAGATAGGAAGTGAGAAAGGTCCGAGCCAAGCTTCTTCCTGCCTCAGAGCCTTTGCACTTGCTGTTCCCTCTGCCTGGAATGGCCTCGGCCCACATCTTCCCACGTGACCTTGGCTCCCGGTCACCACTGACACTCCAGAAAGGCCCCTGCCATCATCCAGTCTAAAATGCCCCTCCCAGCCACTCTTTATCCTCTTTTTGTGTTTTATTTTCTTCACATTAATCTCTGTCTGAAGTTAGGATTTTCATCCAGTATCTAGAATGTGGCCGGACAGTTACCAGGTGCTCCGTGAATACTTGCTAATGAAGGAAGAACTTGATTGGGCTCCGGGACCCTGGCCGTCGGGGTCGACTAGCTGTCCCACAGGCTTGGCTTTCGGTTCCTGTGCACCGAGTTGTGCAGTCTATTGCAGTGTATTAAAACCCAGTATGTTAACAAGTATACGTTTATTTTCAATGGCTGGCAGTAGGTGGACTCGCTGAGATTTGGGAGGTGGGAAGGTCACTCAGTTTCCTTGACTCCTTCCTAATTTTTTTTTTTTAAGGTCACATTTACTCAGTTCAGTTCAGACATTTACTGAGTGCCTGTCTCGTGCCGTGCATTATGCTTATTAGGTATCAGGAATCACGGAATGAATAAGACCTTAAGGACCTCACAAGCCAGGGTATGGTTCTTAACCTGGGTCCCCGAATAGAATTCTAGAGTTTCCTTCTTTCTTTTTACTACCCTGTAACTGAAAGTTAGCATTTCCTTTCCTTAACGAATGTAGGCAATAAACCACAGTAGTACCAGCAGTGCCTTTGACTTCGTCACCTACAGAAATCACAGATATTTTCATATCACATTACACTCGTTGGCAGGTATCTTGAAATGCTGTGTACGCTCATCACAACTTCAAAATTTTGGACCTGCAACTGGATATTTTTATTGAATGCATTAGTAAAACACATAGATTACTGTATCATAAGTTTCTTTTTAATATTTTGTATGGCTGTATTTCAGTACAAGTGTTTCCTTTGTGATCCTGTGTATTTTATTTTAGGTATATAAAAACATTGGTCTGAGAAGGGGTTCATAGGCTTCCCCAGAAGGCCAAGGGAGCTCACGGCACAAAAGAAGTTAAGAGCTTTAGTGGAATTATGTTTAAATAAATAAATAAATAAAAAGAGGTCCTATCGCTTTATCTCTTAAATTATGATAGTAATTCCTTCAAAAATGATCCCACCCCCTGCTCTGGGCTTACTGATTCTTTTTGAGTCTTCTTCTTCCCTCCCCCAGGAGCTTGTATAATTTTGAAATGGACCTTTTTGTGAAAGATTCTTTTTCTCATAGTTTGATTGGAAGATGTACTCACCTTGACAGGACTGTAAGAGGATATTGCAAGCTTTGATGATTGAGCAGAAAAATCTTAGGACAGCTGGTCAAAACAAGCTTGTCCTGCCTTGTGGGAGGGACAGAGCTTTCCAAATGATCTTTTGGTTTAAGACCTTAATTAAAAACAGCCTAAATTCACTCGTGGCAAGAATTTATTAAAGGAAAATAACCATGAGTAAATCCCTGTTGTGGTCTAAAGAAAGGAGCGATCCAGTGGGGGTCAGGAGGCTTGAATTCTGGTGAACTCGGTGCAGGGTAGCCAAGAAACCTCGGACTGGTCACTTAACAGTTTGTGATCCATATAATTAGGGGATGGGATGGTCACTAAGATCTAAGAGTCTCTGAACCTGAAGACACTATGATTTGTGGTATATTTAGGTATAGTTTAACTGTGATATCAAGATGTCAGAAGAAAAATTTACAAGTAATACATCTCAGTTTTGCTTCTCATGGGAGAAGCCACTTAGACCTTAGACCCACTAAAAGCATCTCAATGCATCAGTGGATTTTTCAGTATTACCAAAAGTGTTCTGCTTGTTCTTTCTCCAGAAAGTACATAGAGAAATGCAGGTTTCTTCCAAAATGCCTTTATTAAATTTAACTGTCGTACCTGGCAGCTTCACTTCTTTGTCTCATTTAGGATCAGAAGGGGCCCAGGTAGCTGAATATCCTTTCCCTGCCCGGACACCCCATTCACTGCTGCAAACTTTATAATGCTTGTGGGCATCCTTGGAATGAGAGAGCACTGGGGACCAGCCACCGATAATACTGAGCAGAGCCAGTGACTTCTACTTTTCAGAATTAGCAAAGGCACACGCACATAATCAGAGCATGGCAGATGGAGAGGGGGTGGGGAATCTAGAGGGTGACCAGTTCCGGGCATAAGCAATGGAGAAGGGCCCTGGAATATGGCGCCAGAGCCAGAAGAGTTGGCACCGGCCCCGAGTGCTCTGTACAGCACTGATGGGCCGCTGGGTGTGGCCATGGATGAGTGAGGTCCTGCTGGATTATTTCAGAATATTTCATGATGGTTTTCATGTGTTCTTCCCAGCAACAGCTCTTTGAAGTAGGTGGATCCATTTTACAGAGGAAGGACTTGAGACCTAGGTTGGTTGTAACTTGCCCAAAGTCATGTAAAAAATTAAGTCAACCCTGAATGTGTGGCGACTTGAATATTGTTTGGCCTTTTGATTTGATAGCGAGACCAGACCACTTCAGCATCATAAAAGCTGTAGAAGTTTACAAAGTCAATTTGTTAACTTAAATAAAAAGAGAGGGAACAATGAACGTTACTAAAATTCATTGAACTGCTGAATACCGTAATTAAAGGAATACCAGAGGTAAGAAGAATGGGCTCCTTTTGTTATTATAGAACAGTAATAATAATAGTAATAGCAATTGTTATCACAGCTCTTTCTTTGCTTGCTTTCTTGTTCCTCTCAACCGCCCCTGGGGAAAAAGAGAACTTTACCAAAACTAAGATCGTACACTAAAGAATTGTCTTTGTAAAAGAAGAATGTTTGGGTTTTCTCTTAGAACGTTTACGGTAGAATGGAGATTCTAGATTTTCTTCCTCTCTGTGTACGTTAGAAGCTTTCTCTCATTAGCAGCCCTTTCCCTCCTCCTCCCTTAAACGAAAGTACCAGGCAGGAGTAGGAAAGCATGAAGGCAAAGGGAACACAGTGACTGTAGTTCAATCCCTTGAATTCCAGTAAAGTTCTGATACAGACTTATATAAAAGTGTAACAAATAAGTTGAATTAGGGAGCAGGAAAATCTTTCATACCTTTTAAAACATCAAAAATCAACATTCCCAAGTGGGATGTGCTACCGAGAAAATGAAGTCTCTTGGTTGGACCTAGCTGATACGGAAAGTAAAACCTCAGTCGTTGTGAACTACA
This sequence comes from Lagenorhynchus albirostris, assembly GCF_949774975.1. NCBI lineage: Eukaryota > Metazoa > Chordata > Mammalia > Artiodactyla > Delphinidae > Lagenorhynchus > Lagenorhynchus albirostris. The sequence continues at coordinate 88,660,462 of NC_083104.1, read as the reverse complement.
GGTGACTGGTAATTTTGAATAGCGTTTATCAGCTTTTGAAATGGCATCAGTTTAAAAGGAACAGTCTTTGTCTCTAGGGCAAGACTGTTCTTATTCTGGCTTTCTGATACCCTTGATCTATCAGAAGAGTATAAAAATTGGCTGATGCAAATCCAATTTGGAAATGGAACCAAGCGGCACTCTAATCTACAGAAAACATTGAATAATTCTCGAAACGATTGTTCTGTAATGTTCATATATTGCTTTGCTTAGGTTGAGCAAAAGTTGGTAAAATGCATTTTAGAACTCTGTTTTTGTTTAGCTGGGGAGAGTGGAGAGCAATTGACTTGGAGAAGCATCTAGTATCCAGAAGGGAAAGAAAATCGACACTGAATTCTGAGTAGGCGTGAACAGAAAAAACTGAAGCCACTTAGCTTCACAGCCAACTTGCTGTTGAAGGGCCTTTTAGAGATTCTTTACTCAGTCCTTTCGCTTTACTGATTAGGAAACTGAGTCAGAGAAACCCCTGGCCCAGGGTCAGAGAGAGCCAGTGGGAAAGCTGCTTTCCTCATTACCACCTTCCCGTACAAACTGTGTTCTCCAGCCGTGCTGGGTTATAAGATTTATTTAATGACATGTGTTGACTCTAAGACTGTGATGGTGAATACCTCAGATTTGACTGGGTAATGTGATCTTTTTTATTTACTTTAAGTTAACTTTAGCCTGTAGCATGGTGTGTTGGAAAGGGCACTAAACTTGGATCTAGAAGACTTGGGTTCAAGTTTCAGCTTTGACCTTAGCTTTTTGCTTCAGCAATTCTGAGAGCCCTGTTTTCTTAATCCGTAAAATGGGAATAATAATACTCACCCAATCTACCCTCCACAGTTGTGAGGATTAATTAATGTGAAGGGCTTTGTAGAGTATAAAGTACTATATATAGGCATAAGGGTATTAATCTCATGTTTTGGGTGTTAGGCTAAAAAGACATATTTTCAAATTTTGCTTACTCTAATTGCATAATCATACACATTCTTCCTCTATTTTTACTCTGAGTATCTTTTTCCTTTAGAATTTCTAGATGCGCAGAATGATAGCATCTCTGTTGATCTGGCCTTTGTCTTAAGGTATATACATTCAAAGCAGTGCCTCGAGGGCAATTTGTCAGTTCTTTGGCCTATTTGAAATTTTTGATTCTTTGTTCAGTATATGAACTGCATCTTACAAGGCCATAGGACACTTTAGCAAATGTTCAGGCTTATATTGTGAAAATCCTAGCATGCTCTTCACTGGGGAAATGGAGAATTGAGTATATGGTTTGTGATAAGAGCATCACCTTAAACAACCCACCTAGGCAACACAGATTGGAAGGAGATTTGGTAATTACACTCTTTCGTTCTTCTATGAATATAGCCGGTCTGGGCAATTTGGGCACCAGAGTGAATTTTTAGGCATGAATTATCTGGTTAAGTTAGCCAGATAATTGCCAGCTGTCTCCTTTGCTCTCTGCTCTGTAGACCCCAGCCTGAATAATTGTCTTCTGTTTACTCGGGCAAGCAAGTTGCTGGTTTCCATTTTCAAACAAAAAGGAACTACATATTAGAATGGTATTTTAATTGAGCTATTTTTCCGGCTGATTCAAAGGTCCCCCACCCCTTGCCAAAGGAGTTGCCCAGATGAGAACCCACTAATTTAGTTGATTTGGGGGCTTCCCTGGTTGAGTCTGGGAAAGACTTAAATATAGTGAAAGAGATTTGGAAGTTGATGCTATGAGATTTTGTGAAATATTCAAAACTTATCTCAAATTCTGACCAAACATTTTTCTACTAATTTTCCTAACTAAATGAAAACTGCAGCTGTATAAATAATGATTTTTGTTTGAAAATATTTCTTCCCTTGTTTTTAGAACCATCAGGGGAATTAAATTATAAATAAGTAGCAGCAAAGAACTACTTTGTCAATGGGAAACAAAATGTAAAATCGCTCAAATTTTGAACTGAGTTTTAGAATGTAGACACCACCCTTCCACATGGGTTGACAAAGCAAGCTGCCCTTTCAAGAGGGAGGAAGAGGCTTACTCAGATGTTTCTTTTCTTTTGTGTGTATGTTCATTCTTATTTGCCCATTTCTCTGTTGGGTCTGACTTTAATCCTGCAGTTCTTTCCTCATACTTTTAACTGATTACAAGTGCAGTGATGTGTCCCTCTGCACCCATCTTTTTTTCCTCGCATTTTTTTCTTAAAAAAAAAAAAGGAAAAGGAGAACTCACATTTCACTGACCTCACAAACCTCATCCTACTTAAGCATATGTAAAGAAAATACCTGAATTTATGATCAGTACTGATACTTTCCTTTCTGTATGTTTGTGTTTTGTTTATAAACTCCAGTGGAGAAAGCAGTGACCCATCATCAGCCCAGCCAGGGTGCTCTACCCAGTACTTCATCTCCTGCCGTGAAATCTCCTTATCAAAATGTTATGCGCCGTCTGGACCCTTTGTCGTACTTTCTCGAAAACTCCCATCACTGTATGTCAAGGACATACTCACATTATTGAACTATGGGCTTCACGTATTTTGAACTCATCTTTGTTTTGGAGAGTCATTTTTCTTGGGTTCTTCATTCCGCAACTTACCCGATGCATATTTGGTGACAGGGCTATTACTGCCAAAGAAACGGTAACAATTATTTAATTCGGTTATCCAGGAAAATTATAATAACCTAGGTTAATATTGTCACCATTATCTTACATTGAACATTCTTTCAGAATTACTCAATGGAAACAAATGGTTGCTGTGAATTTTTATCTTTGCCCCAGCTTACTTTATAACTTAAGACAGTTATAAAGAGAACTATATCCATCAGTCCAAAGAAGAGAGGAGAAAATTCAGCCTTCATGTCAGGGAGAGTGAATGATTCACCCATCCACACATGGAAGGCTCAGCCCCTTTTCTGTGTCTTGGGCTTTTTAGTAGGAAGTCAATGATACCAGTACAAAAGCCCATTTTTCTTAGGATTTGGTCTGCTCTCTGGAACCCACTGGAGACACTGAAGTTTTCTCTCCATGATGATCTTAAATGTTGGTAGTTACCGTCTCTGTGAAAACTCATTAAGAATGAGTTCTGGGCTTCCCTGGTGGCTCAGTGGTTGACAGTCCGCCTGCCAATGCAGGGGACACGGGTTCGTGCCCCGGTCCGGGAAGATCCCACATGCCGCGGAGCGGCTGGGCCCGTGAGCCATGGCTGCTGAGCCTGCGCGTCCGGAGCCTGTGCTCCGCAGCGGGAGAGGCCACAGCAGTGAGAGGCCCGCGTAAAAAGAATGAGTTCTTTTCCTTTGGAAGGTGAGGTCACATGCTGGAGCTCACAGTGGAGCATCAGAACCGAGGATCACAAGCCTCCTGCTTTAACTCTGGTTCCCAGATTCATTTGAGCCTACTTCTGCCAGGAGTAATTTCAACGGACATCTCACAGTGTACAGATGGTCAAGGAAAGGGAAAGTGGTCAGAGGTAGTGGTGGGGAGATCCTGCAGTCCAGTGAGGACACACCAGGGAAGGACCTGCAGGGGTGAAGGTATCCTTTGGGAGTCCATGTTTTGTTTGTTTTAGTGTGGTAAAATATATATATAAAGCATAACATTTATCATTTTTAGGTGTATAATTCAGTGACATTAAGTACATTTATAATGTTGTACACCATCACCACTATTTCCAGAATTCTTTTCACCATCCCTAATAGAAACTCTGTACCCACCAAACAGCAACTCCCCTTGCCCCTCCACCCGCCAGTCCCTCATAACCACTGTTGTACTAGTACTGTCTCTGAACTTGACTGCTCTAAGTGCCTCATATAAGTGGAACTGTAGAATATTTGTCCTTTTGTGTCTGCCTTATTCCACTTTGCATAATGTCTTTGAGGTTCATCCATGTTTTAGCATATATCATAATTTTACTCCTTTTTATGGCTGTATAATATTCCTGTGTGTGTCTGTGTGTGTGTGTGTGTGTGTGTGTGTGTGTGTGTGTGTGTACCCCAGTTTGTTTATCTGTTCATCTGTTGCTGGACTCTTGGGTTGTTTCCACCTTTGGGCTATTGTGAATAATACTGTGTAGAAGCATCTGAGTTCCTGCTTTCGATTCCTTTGTGTGGATACCCAGAAGTGGGGTTGCTGGATCATATGGTATTTCCATGTTTAACTTTTAGAGGAACCTCCAAACTGTTTTCCACGGCGGCCACACCATTTCACATTCCCACCAGCCTTGCCCAAGGGGGGAATCCTTGTTTTGACCCCTCTGAATGTCATGTAACTCGCATATGCTCACCAGGCCTCATTCCTCACTGGGTTTCCCAGGAGGAACTGTTTTTGCTGCCTGGTGAGTTAGCTTTGGCTGGGGGAAAGAGCGTTTCTGTTTTGTTACTACCTGGTTGGGTATGGCCACAACCACATGTTTATGCAGGGTAGGAAGGCTTCCTGAGCCTTGGCTCTGGGTCCTGTCTCCTGTAAAGGTGGCCAGTTGGGTGAGGGCTCACTGCGCCTCCAGAAACAGCCTGCCCTGGAGTCTTTTCATACGCCCACTAACCATCCTCTTAAGAGCTGCCGGTTCCTCTAAATGAAAAATTTATCTTGTGTGGCTTGCCCAAAGGAAAGGCTCCTCACCTGCCAGATGTTATTTTACCAATTACCTCGGTAACTTCTGTACGTTTAGTTTCTTCAAGCAAAGCTGAGAATTATTTGAGTCCCCGTAACCTTCAACTTTTTACACCTTTTTATTATCATCAGGTAGTAACAGTAAATTAAGCAACCTTTAGAATTATTTGAAATGCTGTAACACCTTCAATTGTGTGTGGTGTGTGTGTGTGTGTGTGTACTTATATCTGGACATGATTCTTTTCCTTGATCAATGCAGGTAAAGCCTTTAGTGAACATTTAGGTTTCTCAGATAATCACTTTTATGGAAATCTCAGATCTGTTTTTTTTTTATTTAATGTAACCTTTGAAACATTTGCGTGAAGTAGGTGGCTCTCGAGCACGATTCTTTTGGCAGGAGAGGAAGGGAGCATGTCTGTCAACAAGGAAAGCTGGACCTGCCCAAAAATTCCCATGGGGGTGCAGTGGGGGAGAGGCCGGTGTAGGCTGGGTACCACTGCCTGCGATGGGGGGTGGGTAGGCACGAGTGGGGGTAGAGATGTCTGCTTTCATTTCTGTGACTCTTTTCTCTGTAGCTGTGTCCTTCTCGGGTCCTCGTTCTTTTTCTCTTCATGGAATTATTATGTTGGATATGGACATAATTATCCCACATCCCAACTCGTCATTTCCCCATACCCTCACACTTTACAAAATATACACTTTCTTAATCTGGAATTCCCCAGGGTGGTGTTATTAATAACGTTTTTTTCCTTCTTTTTTTGAAAACTGTAGTGCTTCAGATGCTGTGTCGGCCTGTGTGAATTCCCATGGCTTTATTGCCTATGGAACTTGTTTGACAGTTTAATTGTGTGTACTGATACTGCATGTCTTCCATAAGTTAAAAGTTGGTTATTTTATTTTATTTATTTTACTTTAATTTCCTATCAACTGTTTGATCACTGTTTAGCTTGTAAGCTTTTTCGATAAAAGTTCCATATTAGTGGCCCCATGGTGTCTGTACCACATACTTATGATTTGATATGGTGCTTTCAAAAAAGAGAGATTTGGGGGGGGGGCTGCATCGTGCAGCATGCAGGACCTTGGTTCCCCGATCAGGGATTGAACCCGTGCCCCCTGCGTTGGGAGCGTGGAGTCCAAACCACTGGACCTCTAGGGAAGTCCCACAAAGAGATTTTTAATATTAGCTACTCACGATTCATCCCAGGTTCAGCCTCTGTGAAATAAGCTTCGTCAGATCCTTGAGATGTCCAGTGCGTTTTGCAGTAGAGCTATGTAGTTGACACCTTGAATAGATTAAAGGTTTATCCATTTCTTAGTTCATCCTTTCACAAAACAAGAACACCTGGTATCTAGTCTGATCCCTAGTGGGCCCTCAAAAAATATTAGTTTCCACCTCCACCTTAACTCAACTTGTAGGTCTGTTTCTCTCTATCCCATTGCATGTGAGTTCCTTACTGCAGCTGATTCCAGAAGAAGAGGCAGGAAAGCAGTGTGAGTGCTGTCCCGGCAGTTCTGCCCGACTTGTTTACATCCTCACCCAGAAGCAAGATCCTTGGAAATGAAATGTTATGTCAAAAGAAAAAACAAAAATCAAAAACAGAGAAGACACATTTTCTTTCTTAACCATTCAATTCAAGACTTTATATCAAGTCTTAGGAAATGTTGCAGAGTCAATCCAAAGGCCTTGGAAAGTCGCCCTGAGTCATGAATGGGTGTAGCTAAGGGCTGGGATATGGCATCAGGACCTCTGGGCTTTCATTCTGATGCTAAGTTCCCCGAGGGCAGGCATCACAAGGGGACCCAGGCCCAGCACAGTTTGCCACATAATAGGTGCATGTTTCTGGAACTGCACTGCGTTGGCCCTGCCACTCCTTGGGCCCTTGGACAGGTCACAGCCTTCTGAGCCTCAGGTTCCTCCTCAGTCGGGGTGGGGAGTGGGGAGCAGGTCATAGTGAGTTGTTTCTTTTGTATGAGAATGAGTGTATTTTCTCCATTTTCTTAGACATAACATTTTTTGGCAGATGTCATCTGCCATCGATCTCTCCATTTGTTTATGAAACAGTGATACTTCTTGCAGTCGGGGGCTTCTTAGAGCCGAGGACTTGTTTTCTCATCCACTCTTGGAGGGAAATTGGGTATTAGAAAGACGGGTTCAAGTGGCTACTTTGCCACTTTCTAGCTGACATTGCTTCCTTATCTGTGACGTAGGAGTTCAAGGAGGATAAAATGATCATTTTGAGCACTGAAATCCAACTTTCAACAGAGGCTCAGTGCATGTTAACTCTAATTATTTCACCAAAAGGCTAGGAACTTACCCTTTAAAGCACGAGGAGTGCCTACTTGACACATACAGGGGTTGGGTACCACCATGCGCAGCGCTTAAGGTTGGAAGCTTTGCTGACCCCTGGTGTAAAATATCTCTTTCTGAATTAGGAAATGAGAAGTGAGATTTGAAATCTACCCTGTCTTACTTTTGACGGGAGACGCAACATACACACTTAGAGGGAACCTAAAAAGTTAAAAGTAAGAACAAATAAATCTCAACGCCAGCAAAGCAGCTTCATAAAATGTCACTGTTTTACTGCATCTTTATAAAGCAGTGCAGCCACCTTGGACCCAGAAGACGTTCGTTTTTTTAAACGTCTTCCTTGGATAATATCGGGATGCAACGTAGTAAGTTAGGTGAACGTAATATATTAGCTGTGGCTTCTTGTCAGGGAAAATAGGTAGGTCCTCAGAGCACAGAGGAGAGAGGAACCACCACGTTATCTTGTTGAATGTCGTCTGGAAGGGGAATAGGACCCGCCACTGCCTCGTGTTCTACAGCTTTTGACGGACTTAGGGAAAGGGCCCGGCCTCTCTTGTGAGGTTTGTTTTTTTATTTCTTTTGCCCAAGGGACAAATGAGTTAAGCAGTACTGCATTATTGGTTGTGTGTGTGTGTGCGTGTGCGTGTGGGAGAGAGAGAACCGCACACTGGCAGAGCTGATAAGTCTTGGCCATTTTGCTTTCCATCTGACAAGCCGAGCCACTGCCTTCTCTGCTTGGGCCTCTCAACAAGGCAGCTCCCCAGTGCCCCAGACGGAGACCCACAGTGATCTTCTGGGATTCTTTTTTTTCCGAATGTCAGTGATTTGCACTGATCCAGACTCCAAGGGGAAGGGACAGAATGAAATAGAGAATTTATTTTTATATTATGTCATCTCGTGCAGAGACTGCTACATAATCAGGAGTCAGAAATCGAAAGGATTAGACTGTGAAGTCATTTTGCCCACGAGTTGGGTTACAACACATTCATTCATTGTAAGCAGTCATCAACAGAAGAAGCCACTGTCGTCCCCATAATTTATTCTTGCCAGTAAATTGGGTGTTCTAGTGACAGAGTAAGCTAGCGGAATTAAGCAACCAGGAGTCTCTGTTCATGAGTGCCGGGAAAGACCTCTGTGAGACCTCAGGTATCACCACCGCATTCCGATGAGTAAATGGAGGCCCAGAGAGGGACAGTGACTTGCCCAGGGTCACACAGTGAGTTAAGGCCCTATCAAGGACTAGAAAACAGGCGATTCTTGATACTCTGTCCTTGGATCTTTCTTCTCCACTTCTTGGTGACACAGTGGCTAGGATTTTACTCAAATTTCATTCCTGGGGGTTGATGTGAAAGGATTTTCACTTCTCCAAACCCATTCTCTTTTTCCAGGTAGATTACAGGTGGTAATTTTAGAAACTGAGCAAGGGATGCTGGAAAGCTAGTTTGTTGGGTGGGCTTTATTTTTTTTTTGGTTGGTTTGGTTGTCATGAGTGCTCTCCGTGCATAGCCTAGAAACATCTCCAGAGAAATGATAACCGGCTCTCCAGCAGGTGCTAGTGCGATGGCAGGTTCGTGCCTGCTGGCATATACCGTCCAGTAAGTTCCTGCTGCTGAGAGCCGGTACAGGAAAGGTCAGCTGTCTTGCTTTCTTTCATTGAATCATGACAGAAAGTCATAGAACCATAACTCTGGTGTCTTGACATGTGCCCAGAATAAGTTAAATGTGTTTGTCTTTATTTTTTAAAAAATTTTATATAACATTTATATAAGGTTTACATTAACTTTATAAATTTTATGTAGCAGCAGTCCAAACATAGAGGATGATTTTAAAATATGATATTTTAGGGACTATGTAAAAACTGGCATCTCTTCAGGGAGACGTGGAGGTACTAAAAATTTGGTTACTTTGCCTCGTTTGAATCCTCTATGCGGTGTACTTTGTACAGTATCTAAAGGTGCTTCCTGGTTTTGCGTTAGAGAAAGGACAGGTTTGAGGGCTGGGGGGAGGGTAGAGTGTAGTTCCTGTCTGATCTGGGCAATTTCATGTTCCTGAAGTCTATAATTAGGTGCTTCTGTTGGTTGTTTATTTATTAAAACAAAAGTGGGGAGAGTGCCACTGAGTGAAAAACATTCTATGGCAAACATCTGAGTGTGGCTTAAAAGTATGGGCTGCAAAGAAACATAAATTCATTGGCTTAATTGGAGGAGAGTATTTATAGAAATTGGATGATACGGTAAAACTAGAAGCCTGGCTTCTTTCATCTTCAGAGACCTGTTGTAGTAAATGCTCTTCCGAAAAGCACTTGCCTGCAAAGTGGACTTTGCCACCTAACATCTGGCCTTCTAGAGGTCAGTAATTTTGGCCTAGCCCTATCACTCGACTTGTATTTACTAAGTACTTTTTTTGAGGGGAGTGCAGGGGCGGGGCTTTGAATGGTGCTGAAAACATGTGAAGAAAAAATATTCAGACACCAAAGTTTTCTCATGTTTTAAATAATACTACAATTTGATTTCAATCACTCTTATAAAGGAACTTTTATGAGAAGGCTTACTTGAAAATCTTGCTCTAAGGTCTGTTCCCATCCACCCTAACCTCCTATTTCCATTAGTTTCTTGTGAATTCTTCCATTGTTTGTGCAAACTCAAAAGATTAAATATTTTTATTTTCCTCCTTTTCTTAGAATAGAGGGCAACTGTTATGTTATTCTGCACCTTGTTTTCACATTTATTGATATACTTCGAGCCTTCCGTGTCAGAACGTACAGAGCCACGTCATGATTTTTAGAGCTAAATAATATTCCATTGTATGGATGTGTCAGTTATTAAACCAGTCTCCTATGAATAGTCTCATAGGTTCTGTCAATCTTCTGCTGTTACAAACAAAGTTGCACAGGTATCAGCTTTATGCACGTGCAACTGTAACTGCAGAGGATAAGTTCCTACTTACTGGCGATGGTGTTGATTGCCCTTCCACCGGATTGTTTCATTTTGCTCTCTTACCAAGAACTTATGAGAGCTTCACCAACAGAGTAAATTTCCACACTTTGGAATTTTTGCCAATCTGATATGCAAACTATATCTCAATATGGTTTATATTTGCATGCCTTTTTTAAAGAGTGTGAGGTCAGACATCTTATCTGTTTAAAGGCCATTTGTATTTCTTGTTTTGCAAACTATCTTCCTGTACTTGACTTATTCTTCTACTGGGTTGTTGGTCTTTGTCTTACTGATTTACAGAGCACTTTATGTAATAGGGAGATTAATTAGCTCTGAGACCATGATATGATCTCCAAATATTTTTCTCAGTTTATCATTTTCTTTAGTCTTTGAGGTTTTGGTTTGCCACATACAGAAGTTAATTTTTATAAAACATATTTTTTTCCATTCTTTCCTTTGTGGCTTCCAGATTTTGAGTCACAGAAAGCATCCTCCTCTATCTACCTTCCACACACATGTACGAAATTGACCCATTTTTTTTTGCAGAATTATGTAGATATTTTTTGTTTGTTTTATGTCTCAATATTTGCTCCATTTGAGGTTTATCCTGTTTTTCTACAAAGTACAGAGTCAATTTTTTTTCCAGATATTACTCTATGGCCCTGACCGCTTAGTTAAAAAGCCCACCTTTACACCCACTTAAATGCCACATTATGGAATAAACATTTTGTAAATGAAAAATCACCAATATTCCTTTCTGAAACAAGAAACCGTGGGTCAGCGTTTTTTTGGGGGGGAAATGTTAAGGTCTTTCTCTTTTAACTTAAGACAGCTCTTTTATCTTCTCCTCCAAGCGTATCATTTGCTCACAAGTGAATGAATGAAGTTAACTGAACCCATCTGTTCCTCTCTAAGGGAACGATAAGATTTTACCTCTTGGCATAAATCTCGAGATTTATCTTAAGACAATGTCTCGTTTCACTCAAAGTGAGTTTTCTCTTTATCACAAAGCCTGAAGCAAGACAGGAACATTTGTTACTCCAGGAGTACCATATGTGAACATTTGTTACTCCAGGAGTACCATTTGTGAGCACCTGGAACAGGGGTCCTCAACATGTGGTCCTCACACCAGCAGCATCAGCATCACCTGGGAACTTGTCGGAAATGCAGATTCCCACCCTCGACCTACAGAATCACAGACCTGTGCCGTGGGGCCCAACCATCTATCTGCATTTAACAAGCCCCCTGGGTGATTCTGAGCATGGTCAAGTTTGGGACCCATGGCCTTAGAAGTTATATTTAATCTCTTAATGGAAAATTGCAACCTTATGTCACTGCCTTTTAGGTGGACAGGTTTGGTCCTTATCTTCTTGTCATAGAAAAATGTAAAGACCGGTAGGAAATGACAACATCTGGTTCTTTGACAGTGATATTCTTAGAGTAGAAAGCTTCTCTGGATTTTTTCCGGAAGTCATAGAGATATGTCACTAGTGCTTTGGACTAGTACATCTTACATCCAAAATTCAGACAAAGTGCTTCCCTTTGTCATATAATAAAAAACCAGCAAAACTGGTTTCCATAATACGCTAGGAAGTTTTGTAGCACTGAAGACTTGTCTTACTGCTACAAAAGCATCATTGTTCCTTCTTGTCTCTTGCCCTTTTGCCTTTAAAAATAATTTGGTGTCAGAACAGAATACATGTTTCCCCCTGATGAGTGTTCACCACACCATAATTGTGCTTGTATTTGGCAAGGTAAGGCAGACTTCCCATAAACGGCAGTAACTTCTGAGCCTAATTGCCAACCAGGGTTTACCGTGGAGCCTTAGTTCTAAAACTTTGCTAGACATTAGACTCACTTGCGTGGCTTTTAAAAATCTTGCCACCCGTGCAGCAACATGGATGGACCTAGAGATGATCATATTAAGTGAAGTAAATCAGACAGAGAAAGGCAGATATAATATGATATCACTTATATGTGGGATCTAAAAAATGATGCAAATGAGCTCATTTACAAAACAGAAATAGACTCAGACATAGAAAACAAACTTATAGTTACCAAAGGGGATGGCGGGGGGTGAGGGGGTGGGGCTAAATTAGGAGTTTGGGATTAACATACACACACTAATATATATAAAATAGATAAACAACAAGGACCTACTGTATAGCACAGGGAACTGTATTCAATATCTTATAATAACATCATGGAAAATAATCTGAAAAGGAATATATATACACACATATATGTATATCTGAATCACTTTGCTGTACACCTGAGACTAACACAGCATTGTAAATTAACTATACTTCAGTTTTTTAAAACAGGTTTAAATAAACAAATACTAACATTTAAAAAAATCTTGCCACCCAGACCACACCCATATATACCTAATCAGTATCTCAGGTGGGACCCAGGCATCAGAAATTTTTGAATGTTCCATTTGATTCCAATGTATATCCAAGTTTGGGAACAAGGATTTGTGCATTTATTTTATAGTGATTTCGGTACCACAAGGACTGTAACGGTGACCAGATATCACATGCAAGAAAATCATCCTGAAAATATCAAATACAATCTGAACAAGAAAGAGCAACTTGCTTGAAACTTAAATCACCTGCTTTTTTGGGGGGGGTTGGGGTTTTTTTGTTTTGTTTTGGCTGCGTTGGGTCTTCGTTGCTTCACCCGGTCTTCCTCTAGTTGCGGCGAGCAGGGGCTACTCTTCATTGCAGTGCACGGACTTCTCATTGTGGTGGCTTCTCTTGTTGCGGAGCACAGGCTCTGTGTGTGCAGGCTTCAGTAGTTGTGGCTCGTAGGCTTCAGTAGTTGTGGCTCGCGGGCTCTAGAGCGCAGGCTCAGTAGTTGTGGCTCATGTGCTTAGTTGCTCCGTGTCATGTGGGATCTTCCTGGACCAGGGCTCACACCCATGTCCCCTGCATTGGCAGGCGGATTCTTAACCATTGCGCCACCAGAGAAGTCCAAATCACCTGCTTTTTGGATGACTTTCTCATCTTTCAAAGATTCCAGGTTGTAGCATGTATTTCTCTCCGAATCCCCTGTATTTTGTTGTAATAGTCTTGCTGATTTTGTTGGCAGTGACGAAGTGCCAGGTGGGTCACTTTGGACTTTCCCATTGGTTCTGATGTCTGAGAGACGTCCCTCAGCCTCTCTCTCTCTTACACACACACACACACACACACACACACACACACACACACACACACACACACACACACACACACACACACACACCCCTTGCCACTCCTCAAGTTTAACGGTTGAAGGAGCTGGGGAGAGAGCAAGCCTTGTGTGTTTGGCTATGAACTAAGTCACAATCAAGAGACTTTTGGTATTCTTAAATTTCTGCTTAGGTTCTAGGATGGTTTTTGAATTATATTTTCTTTACCTTATGTTCGTAACTAGTAAAAATTTCTGGTGAATTTAGCACTTGCCAGGTTCTGGTTAGAACACTCACACACAAGGGCTCTTGCTCAGAAATGTAAATGCAAGTGAACAAAAGAGGTGAACTTGGGCTTCCCTGGTGGCACAGTGGTTGAGGGTCCGCCTGCCGATGCAGGGGACGCAGGTTCGTGCCCTGGTCCGGGAAGATCCCACCATGCCGCGGAGTAGCTGGGCCCGTGAGCCATGGCCGCTGAGCCTGCGCGTCCGGAGCCTGTGCTCCGCAGTGGGAGAGGCCACAACAGTGAGAGGCCCGCGTACCGCAAAAAAAAAAGAAAAAAAAAAAAAAAGAGGTGAACTTTGTTAGTAGAGAGGTTTCAGAGATGCTCACAGGCCTTGAGGCTCTGGAAAGTACTCCAGGGATTTTTCCAGTCCTCTCTTCACTATGTACAAACAAAGAAACGGAGGCTCTGCAACTTGGCCAACGTTCTTGCTGTCCCTCCACAGTCTCACAGTTAAAAAAAATTTTTTTAAGTTATATTTTGCAAACTGACAAAAAGAATGATATAGTGACATGGTGGAAATAACGCTCACTGTAATGTATTGGTTCTTGTAGTTTCTTATTTTATTCACCTTTATAAACCGCTCCGAGAATATCATCATAAAGAGCGTTCTCCTAAATTGGAATGTGATTCAAATAGCCCTGTCTCTTTTCCTCCCTTCTTTTTATGAAGCAACTGCCTACACCCACACGTCTTTTAGTGAGCAAATGCAATGTGTGAGTACGAATAGAAAAAGATTTTGTGAAAATTAATGTCATCAGTCCAGAAGTTGAAAAAAGTATCAAAGTAATTACAAGATTCATTAATCATATGTTTAATAACACTATCAGGGTTTTTTGGATTGGTTCGTTTTACTCTATAAGACTCTTTAACATCCTCAGATCGGTAAACTTTAACCGATTTGTAGAGATCAGGAAGTTTTATTTACCACACAGATAAGTTGTTTGTTATTATTTTTAATAATCAGGTACTTATTTTGCATTTGTAATGACCAATTGTAAAAAAGTTAACACAGGTAATAGGAATCTCTGGATGAATTCCCAGGGTGAGACCTCAGGCGGTTCTTTGACGTTCCGCTTGGGGTCGCCCATCAAGAAAAGCAATGCATTTCAGGTTTGTGAACTCACTTTGCCACCGCGAGATTTCCAGGCTGAGAAGCAGCGGGAGGAGGGGCAGTGGGAGGATGTGATACAGGTACAGCTTCAGAGATGAAGAGCGTGTTTGTGCTTCGTGCCCCCACCTTGCCTACATCTGGAAGTAAGTTCAGTCGTTTCTCGATTTCCTGGGGGGATTGGGTCCAGGACCCACGCGGATACGAAAATCCGTGGCCGCGGAACCCACTGAGATGGAGGGCTGGAGGGCGTACTGTATATAGACTGGGGGAGAAATTGTTCTCCAAATTGTCAGGTTCAACGAGTAATTTTTGTAATCTCTCTTTAGTCTCCCAATTAACATAACATCTATTGGGGTAACATCCAGTACCTAGAACTGTTGTAAGGTATATAGGCTAGAGGTAGTGAAAAGATAAATGGGTTAGAAAAAAACTCACTTGTAAAAAAAGGAGACAAGCTATATTGCCCCCTAAAGAAAGCCTGATTTGTTCCACCTGAGCTTAAGCCCTGTTCTTATAAATCGCTGCTTTTCCTGTAATTACCAAGCTGCTGAATAGAGCTAGGTCCTTGCTAAACTTTATAGTTTGTTATTGATTTTCATCATTAATAAAGGTTAGCATTTATCATCATCTCCTATACAAGACACTAGTATTCTTTTTTTCAAAACTCGTTTAGATGAAAAACATTTTTCTTTGCATGTTCTTTGAATTCAGTATTATCAAGTTTGTACAGTTTTAGAGCTATTGTATCACCCCTATTCCATCCCACATTTTTCTGTTTTTTAAAAATTTACTTATTTATTATTTATTTGGCTGTGTGGGGTCTTAGTTGTGGCACGCGGGATCTTTGTTGCCGCACGCGGGCTACAGAGCGCTCGAGCTCAGTAGTTGCGGCCCACGGGCTTAGTTGCCCCGGGGCACGTGGGATCTTAGTTCCCCGACCAGGGACCCATGTCCCCTGCACTGGAAGGTGGATGCTCAACCACTGGACGACCAGGGAAGTCCCCATCCCACATTTTTCATAGTATTTTTTCCTAGTATGTTTTCAAGATCTTTTTGTGTGCATTTGGGAAATGAACATGATTTCATATGTATTCATTAGCACTCACTGCCGTAGGCCTTTCTTTTGATTTTTCTTCTGTACCTCAATGGTAGTGGCTCATTATGAGGTAGAAAAAAGCTAAGACCTTGTTTTGAACCTTTATTGGGTAAGTGAGAGGCTTCTGAATCATGATCTCTATCAAAATGTTCGCCCACATTAGTATAACGGGGAGTTAAAGTCCATTTCGTGTGTTAGAACCTGGGGAGTCAAAACTGCAAAAATGAGTGGAAGAATTTGACTCCTTTCAAAGAGTTGTATTTTTTCTATTTTGATGGCTGTATTGTTTTGCCCTGTAGATCTAAAAGGAGAGGATCCATACTTTGTGTTCTCCAGATTGAGGGGTCTTTGAATCCTAGGTCAGGCGGTACCTAATAGCAGGAATCGCTCTGCTGCTGAAGTAGCCCATTAGGGGAACCCCTACTCACCCAGCGGGGCTCCTCTGGAACCCCCCTCCCAGACCACTTCTCCATTTCCTCAGCCTTAGAAAGCTCACTAGTGGTCCTATTTGGTGAGAAATTTCTGTTCTTTATTGTTTCTTTTAAGAATGTTGAATTGTCACCTGCTGTATTAAAAAAAAAAAATTTAAAAATTAAATTAAAAAAAGAGAAGAGCATTGGCACAAGAAGAGATAATAAAAGAATATTCTTCTTCAAAAGTAAAAAAAAAAAGAAAGAAAAAGGAGGAAGCCCCCAATTTCTCCTAACATTCTCATTTTTTTAATTTGCCAAAAATGTTGGATACATGTATATCTATAACTGATTCACTTTGCTGTACACCTGAAACTAACACAACATTGTAAATCAACTATACTCCAATAAATTTAAATAAATAAATAAAATAGATAGCTAGTGCAAAGCAGCCACATAGCACAGGGAGATCGGCTTGGTGCTTTGTGAACACCTAGAGGGGTGGGATAGGGAGGGTGGGAGGGAGGGAGATGCAAGAGGGAAGAGATATGGGAACATATGTATATGTATAACTGATTCACTTTGTTATAAAGCAGAAACTAACACACCATTGTGTAAAGCAATTATACTCCAAGAAAGATGTTAAAATAAATAAAGCTTCTGTGATAGAAAAAAAAAAAATGTTGAATTCTCATCTCAGAGCCAATACATGTCTTATCAGTATTACTTTATTTACTTTCCAAAGAATGCATTCTATCTTTTAAACTCTAGGAGATTTCTCAAAAATAGGTAGGTCTGTTGGTAAAATTGTCATTACAAAGGGGATAAACTTGCCTTTTTTGTGTGTGGGTAGTGCATTTTAAATAATCCATTCCACAGAAACAAGAAGCTTCTGTGGAAGTTACTGGGGAAGAGATAATTAGAATAATGGAGGCTCTTCCATCATCTGCCCCCCATCTGGGTGTTTTAGGGTGATTCTCCCATCTCAAACGTTGTTTAATACCATGTCTACTTTGTTGGGGATCATATGAATTGGGATCTATGTTATATTTCCCACAGTTGTTTGCTCTTTAGTGATCTAGCCAGGAAGAGCACCAGTGGGAGGAATGAACTTTACAGGGATTATCTGAAGAGACTTATTAATCCCAGGATAACCTATAAAAACCAAGGCTCCCGTATACCATTAGATGAGGAGACCACAGTCTGCGCTTTTCTACCTGCGGCTTCCGTGTTCGCAGATTCAGCCAACCTCAGATTGAAAATATTCAGGGAAAAAAATTCCAGAAAGTTCCCAAAAGCAAAGCTGGAATTTGCCATGTGCACCAGCAACTATTTACATAGCATTTACATTGTATTTACAACTATTTACATAGCATATTAGATATTATAAGTAATCTGAGATTATTTGAAGTAGACCGGAGGATGTGCATAGATTATATGCAAATACTATGCCCTTTTATATAAGGGACTTGAGCATCCTCTGATTTGGGTACCCTAGTTGGGGGTGGGGGTGGTCCTGGAACCAATCCCCTGTGGATGCCAAGAGACAATGGTGTTCTGAAGTTCTCCTGTTGCAATATATTATGTTTAATATTGTGCTTCTGAATAGGCAGTGTATCTGAGAATTGATATCACTATGTTTACATTGATTTTCTTTAAATACAAAGAAATTTTCATCTTAACGAATTAAGTGTGTTAGAGGACCCACCTTTCCTTCATTAAAATAATCTGTTTGAAAGTACATGGTAGGCATTGGATAAATGTTAGTTTCCTTTCTGGAAATTTCGGAATTAGTTACCTAACTAGGGAAGTGGAAAGGTGATATTGTAGAAATAGTCAGTAATCCTAAAACCTGAAGTCTCCCATCCCCCCTTCCTTCCTTCTTTCCTTCCGGCCTTCCTCTCATCGGTCCGTTCTTTCATTACACTTTGTCCTTTGTCATTCTTCACGGAGGCTTCTGTGCACCCCATCTCCCAGAAGCCCAGCCATCTCTGAACTCCTCACGTTCGCTGGCCCCCAGTCTTCTCACCTTTAACTTCTGGTTCCTCAGATTTGTCATTTGGCCAATCCCTGGCCCCTAGGCATTTTTGTTTACAACATGTTTCCTCTGTTAATACCCTATTTTCACCAGTTTTTGAGATGAGTCACAGAGCTAGTGTATTCTCACACACCTTCTAGCAGAAGTCTATGGAGTGTATCACCTCCTGAACCCTTCACCTTCCTCCTCATTGATGGGCTTCCTTTGAGGCCTTTTCTGTGTATTTTTGACAGTGGTTATTTTTGCCTTTACAATAGGAGATCATAGGGCAAATACCGTTCTGAGTTGGGTTTTTTTCTAACTAGGTAAAGCCAAAGGCGGACCTCACCGTAAAATAATGCAGCTACGTGATGTTCTGTAATGTGGGTGTATAATATTGAGTGGTTTACTTAACCATTCCCCAATTAATGGACAGCGGACATTTAGGTTTAACTTCCCCCTGTTAAATATAATGCTGTAACAAAATGATTGTACTTGCCTCTCTGTGTACATGTTTTTAGTATTTCTAAATTGGTCCCCAGAAGTACAATTGTAGCATCAAAAGGATGTGTATGTTTCAAATGTTGATCATACTGCCAGATTACCCTCCAGATTGTTGGTCACATACCTACTCTTCTCTCACTAGCTGACTCCTATTCATTGTTTTAATTTTTCAAAATTTATTATAAAATGTTTCAGATACAAAGGGCAGAAAGAATAGCCCCATATACTGACATTAACAATGCAGTTGAATACTCTTTTGTTTCCCTCTCCAATAGTCTTTTTTTATTCTTCGCTCTCTGCACTTACCCCTACTCATTCTTTAGTTCTACTTAAAGTTATACCATGTACCTTATGATAATATACTTCCATTTCTTCCCTCCTGGCCTTTATGCTAGTATTGTCATGTATTTTACTTATACATATACATGATACAATTTACTATTTTTGTTTAGACAGTCAATTGTCTTTTAAAGGGATCTAAATATAATATAATGGAGGGAAAACCTCCTATATTTACCCATGTAGTTACCATTTCTGATACTCTTAATTGCTTTGTATAGATCCATATTTCCATCTGGCATAATTTCCTTCTGCTCAAGGGACTTCTTTTAATATTTCTTTTAGTGCAAGCCTACTGGTGAAAATTTTTTTTGGCTTTTGTATCTCTGAAAAAGTCTCTGTTTTGCCTGTGGATTTTGAAGCATATTTTTGCTGGGTATGGAATTCTGGTTTGACAGTTTCTTTCAATGCTTTGAAAGATGTTGCTCCACTATCTTCTAACTACATGGTTACAAATGAGAAGCCTCCCGTCCGTTTATTTCTCTGTTTGTAACATGTCTTTTTTTTTTTTTTTTACCCCTCTGACTGCTTTTAAGATTTTCTCTCTTGCCACTGATTTTGAGCAATTCGATTGTAATGTGCCTTGGTATAGTTTTCTTTATATTTCTTGTGTTTGAGATTTATTGAGCTTGAATCTGTAGGTTTATGTCATTCATGTCTCTACATAACTTTTTGAACATATGGAATATAGTTGCATTAACTTTTATCTATCTACTAATTCTAATATTTGTGTCAGTTCTAGGTCAGTTTCTGTTGATGGATTTTTTTTTTTTTCTCCTGAATATGGGTGGGATTTTCATGCTTTCTTGGAACCCTGGTAATCTCTGGTTAGATGATAATCATTGTTGGGTGCTAGACATTTTTGTACTTCTGTAAATATTCTTGAATTTTATTCTGAGATGCAGTTAAGTTTCTTAGAAACAGTTTGATCTTTCAGGTCTTGCTTTGTTGGGTGGGACCAGAGCAGTGTTTATTCAAGGGCTAATTTTGCCTCACCAATGAGACAACACCCTTCTGAGTATTCTATCCTATGCCTCATGAATTATGAGGATTTTTTTTCAGTCTGAGAACAATCGTAGGAACAATGTGCCTGCGGTTTCAGGCCCTGTGGGAGCTCTAGGCACTGTTTCCTATTCCTTTCAGGAGTTTGCTTTTCCTAGCCTTGGGTAGTTTCTTCACATGCATGCACTGATCAGGGGTCTACTGAATCCAAGATGCCTTCTGCGGATTTCCAAGTTTCTGTCTCTGAATATTCTTTCCTTTTTGGTCCTCTGTCCAAATTCTAGCTATTTTGATCTCCCCAGACTCTGAGCAAAATCTTCTCAACTTAGGGAGTGTATCAGCCTCTACCTGGGCTCCTCCTTACTGTACTACAGCCTGGAAACTCCCAGACCTCAAATACAGGATTAGAGTTTGCCACTAAATGGAAGTTGAGTGAGCAGGAAAGCAGCACTTTTTGGCCATCAGGTCAATTGTACAAGTATTGGATATTCCTGACGTGATATGACACTAGCAGATGTCAGCTTTCAGTTCTTTGTATTTCTTTTTTTTTTTTCCAGTACGCGGGCCTCTCACTGTTGTGGCCTCTCCCGTTGCGGAGCACAGGCTCCGGACGCGCAGGCTCAGCGGCCATGGCTCACGGGCCCAGCCGCTCCGCGGCATGTGGGATCTTCCTGGACTGGGGCACGAACCCGTGCCCCCTGCATGGACAGGCGGACTCTCAACCGCTGCGCCACCAGGGAAACCCAGTTCTTTGTATTTCTTAAAGTAATATTTTACTACTTTAAGAGGGAGATCTTCAATTGGTTCTTAGGGTCATAAGTCTTCCAAAACCATTCTTACTTCTTGAAGTCCATTTATCATGCTCCTGCACCAGGAGATAGTTTGTGAAACTATGTCCTCCAGAGCCAAGTGCCCTGTCCTTTGGAGCCTGAGTGATAAACACATGCTCTTTTTCTGAGATTTAAGGTACCAGCTGCTGTGCTGCAAGCCATTTTAGCAGCTACGCTCTGAAGTAAGCGTCTGTGAACTCAACCACTTTAGATTCAGAACAGTTACCCTCGTGTGTTAACAGTAACTCAGTGGGAGAGGGTTTACGGACAGATTTTATTGGTGCTAGTTATGAAGCAATTGAATTAATATTCTCTAAAATTGATCTGTCAAACCCATAGTAAGAATTTATTTATAGCCCTTTATTGCACCTATAAACTATCTTTTTAGTGATGAATGGTTGAGGACATAAAAAGGAGTATCTTCGTGTATTTAATTATCATTGTTTTCCATGGATGGTGTTAGGTCCAACTATTCAGATGGATAGCTCAAATTTGCTTTTATTTTTAGTACTTGTTTCAAGTACTCACATATAACACAAAGCATGACAGAGATGTAATTTCATTAACCCAAAAGATGATTGGCTTTCTCGCTTCATAAAATTTTAGTGTTTGGTATGAGCAACATAGATGTCCTTTGATAAAACATAATGAAAATTTTTAAGAGGATAATGATTTATCCCATGAGTGCACAAACTGTGGCCTGCGGGCCATATCTTGTCCACTGCCTGTCTAAATAAAGTTTTATTGGAATACAGCCAAACCCATTCATGTGTGGGTTCTGGCTCCTTTCTTGTTACAATAGCAGAGTTGAGAGGCTACAACAGAGCTGTGCCCCACAAGGTCTAAAATATTTACTACCCGTTCTTTTACAGAAAACGTTTGCCAACTTCCTGGTTTATTGCACTGCTGTTGAAGTGAGGTAAAATCTTAAGACCAAAACTAGGAATTGGAGAGGGAAGTAGAGATTAAATAGTACTCGAGTGGGAGATTCAAGTACACTATTGCAGGGAGACATCTGAGCAGCAGAATGAGAGCCTAAGCTTCCTAACTGCCCATCACTGAATATATTTTAAATACTTTGCCAACCTCCAAATCGGAAATTCAGATGTCTGAAGAGAAGAATTCTTAAATTCCATTTTATGGACAATAGCTACATATTTAAGACTAGCAATCATTTAAATTACAGAAGAACACATTATGAACATATGAATAAATGTAAAACTGTCTTTTAAGTTAGCGATTTAATTGCACCATTTTCCCTGCCGTTTATTTTTCTGTAAAAGCATAGAAAATTCAGACTTTGAAGGGAATAATGAAGGGAATAATAAAGCTTAAGCATTGCATGGGGGATAAAGACATTTTGCCCACTCTGATTTAGAGACCGCTATGACTCACAGATAAAAAGGGTCATCATAGTGTCTCTTATTATTAAAAGTATTACTCATTTTTTCTTATTTCATCTGAGTAACGTTAGGTCTATGTAATTTATTAATCAGGCCTTTCTCTTAAGCTTCTTACCCATTTACTTTTAGTTTGGTATAGATAGATAGATAGATAGATAGAGAATTAGTCTGTAAAAGGTTTTCAGAGGTCTTGGCTTTTTAAGATCAACATCTAGTTGTTGGGGTAGAGACTTAGGTAGGAAAGATATTAGGGCTTCAGCATTTGCAAAAGAAACAATTGCCTCTATTATTTGAGTTCATTTACTGATACAAAGTGCCAGGCACAGTGCCTTATACTTAGAGACCCATCAATACCACTTGCTGATGAATGAGAATTAAACACATAGAGGGACACTTACGGTTCAGAAAGGCAGATTGTCACACGGATTTATCTTCTTTCTCTTGAAACTCTGTGAAAACAATAGTAAACAATTTTTTTAGTCATTGAAAATAAGAGGGGGGCAACTAATGAGAACCTACTGTATAGCACAGAGAACTCTATTCAGTGATCTGTGGTGACCTAAATGGGAAGGAAATCCAAAAAAGAGGGGATATATATATATGTATAGCTGATTCACTTTGCTGTACAGTAGAAACTAACACAACATTGTAAAGCAACTATACTCCAATAAAAATGAATTTAAGAAATAAAAGAAAATGAAAGGGGGGCTTTTCGTGGCCAAGATAATCCAACAGATCTCTGGAACACAGAGAACTGGTAGAGGAGCGGCGATCATTAAGTAGAACAGAGGAAGCCATGACCAAAGAGGGTGCCGGTCAGCTCTGGAGAGTCACAGAAGCTCGTGTGACAAAACCAGAGATAAAAGGGGATTCTCATCAAGGTCTTCATGCAGAATTAACGTCCAGAAACCGGAAGAGTTTTCCCCAGACAAATAATTTTTTGAGAAATCTCAAAATAAATGGATTGGCTTCATTCTGGCACTTAAGGGCATCACCTCAACTTGAATCATACAGCTCCCAGTTGTCACTGTACTGTTTTATTCTCAAATATGTGTCTTAAAGACACAAAGCTTGGTGAGACATTTGAGAAAAGACTACACTATAGAGTGAGACCAAGATTTTTTTTCTTGGAGGCGGGGTAGGTAGTTATGACTATGGAGAAAACAAATGAAACAGGAAACAAAAGAAGACTTTAAAAGAAATAATTAGTGGTGTTGGAGAGGCTATGCCATTCATAAAACAAGATGCTATAAAAATAGGTTGATCACGGAGCAAAACAAATGTTCTTGGAAACCAAAAATCTAGTTTCCCATTTTTTTTTAAGTCAAGTAAAAGCTAAATTTGATGTAAGCAAGTAAGTAAATTTGATGTCAGTAAGTAGAACAACAACAAAAAAGACATGGAAAATAGAAAATAAAAGCTTTAGAGGATCAATCCAAGAGGAATAGGAATTCCAGAAAGCTTAGACCAAGACAATGAGAGGGAATGGTTTACAACATACATGTTTCTCACAGCTGAAGGCCAAGCACGTAGTTTCTAGAAGCCCATGATTTCCTCACGCAATGAGTGAGAAAACGATGCACACCTGAATACGTGTTATGAAATTTTACAATAAATGTTAAGACAGGCCTGGAAGCTTTCAGGGAGGTTAAAAATCGAAAAGCTTCAAAGGAATGAGAATCTGCGGCTGCAGGTTTCTCATCATCAACGCTGGATATCAAAACCCCAGGAGCAGTGCCTTCAGAGTTCTGAGGGCAACAGATGTTCAGCCTTAAATTCTTAGACAGACTATCAAATGTGAGGGTTGAAATTCGCGTTTCAGACATATAAGGGCTCAAATTTTCTCTTCCATACTACTGTTCGGATATGTTCCAGGAAAACAATGGATTAACAGTGGGATCAGGAAACTGACTCTGTTGCAAGCAATTGAACACAACTCTGGCCAACTGAAGCAGAAAAGATGTTTATTGAAAGGATATTGGATAACTCGCTGAATTGTCAGGAAGATTAGAGAACTAGGCTTGGCAAACAGGCAGGAACAAGGAAGTATCCCTAGCCAGAACCACAGCTAAGACATCCAACCACAGCCATCACCTCCCGTCTGCTGTTTTGCAGGAGCAACTCCAGACTCCAGATCTAGGGTGGGTGTGACTGCCTGTCCCAGCCTAGGTAGCCCTAGCCCAGGTTCCAGGGAAGCTGGGAGAGAGGATTGGGGGTCTTCAATTTCTATGGTTGATTCAAGAGGGGGGAATTCTTCCCCCACCCCTCCTGAGTTCTTTTGGCTAGTCTGATGATTGAATTGACACAAGACAGATTAACAGAGGAGGAAAAAAGACCAATTTAATTCATATGCACGGACGTCTCAGAGAAATGGGACCCCCCCCAAAGTGACCAAAGCTGACTTTATATATGACTTTTTTTTTCTTTTTTTTTTTTGCGGTACGCGGGCCTCTCACTGTTGTGGCCTCTCCCGTTGCGGAGCACAGGCTCCGGACGCGCAGGCTCAGCGGCCATGGCTCACGGGCCCAGCCTCTCCGCGGCATGTGGGACCTTCCCGGAACGGGGCATGAACCCGTGTCCCCTGCATCGGCAGGTGGACTCTCAACCACTGCGCCACCAGCGAAGCCCTATATATCATTTTTAGACGAAGCAACAATTATTTGTGAAGATTTAACAAAACCAAGGGGCTTGTACTTGGGGTAGCAGACTAATGAAGAAGTAACAAAGTTTGCTTATACGGCTCCCTTAGCCTTGAATTCCCTAATTCCGATGATAAGGATGCTTTTTATACTTTCACATGGGAGATTTATTTCCCACTTTCATGGGGGACGGGGAGTCAAAGTATTTTGGTTTTTTTTCCCAGCTGTTTCTCAAGTTTAATTCAAAATAATCATTGTGTTATTGAGGCATATTTTGGGGTGGCCTGCCCTGGGCCCCACGGTAAGAAGGTGGCTGTGCCTCCCACCAAGACTGACAAAGTGGGGAATTTCCTAACCCACAGGAGGGCAGGGAAGGTTCAGAGGCTGGGCAGTCAAATAAAATGACAAATGTCCACCTCAGGCCTCAACACTGTATGTGGTGAGGGAAAACTGCAGAATGACAGCGATGCAATGACCTGGAGAACCGTGCAGGGTCTAGACAGCAGGAAGTCCAAGAGCTTCAGGGAGAAAAAGTGGGGACTTGATAGCATATCTGATATGATGGCGAGTTGGAAAAAGTTGAAGATGTGGTGAAGGCAGATGGTACCAACGAGCGGGAAAGACAATCGGGAAAAACTCCAAAGAAAACAAACGAACTTTACAGACAGGAAACGCGCTCTCAGCATCCTGTGTGACTCTGAGGGAGCAATATTTACGTAGTCAAAATGCACAGGACTGGCTTTAAATTTAAACAAAAATACTGATGTCACTATCGGGAGAAAAGGGTGGAAGAAAGGTGGCTGTCTTATCATTGAAGGAAGTCCTCATAATAGCTAGAAATGTCTGTGTAAGCTTATTTTACTTAGAAATAGGGAGGTGACCTCCAGGAAAAATAGTAAAATGTGTTCCCTTGGCGAGGTAGATCCCTGAACTCGTGGATTTTTTTTAAAAAATCGTGCATGTATTTATTTTTAAATTATTTTTTAAGTGATATAAAAAGGAAGGCAGTCACCAGTTCATAAGTAAATGGCTTCTATTCCAAAGTTAGACATCAGTTTGAGATTCCTTTTCCTTTAGAAACATTCATATGTATGTGGTTAGATTCCCCAACCAGTCCACAAATACAAGTTAGAGTGAAGTTAAAACGCCTAGATCTGTAGTTTAAAAATCAAAAGGAGAAAAATGGTCAAGTTTGGGATCCATTCTAGTAATCCAGTGAGGAATGATGGGGGGATCTGGCTGGGACAGTGGAGCAGGCGTGGAGAGGGACACCTCTGAGAAAGAATATTCAGCCCACCAACTGCTGGGTGGCTGGGATGTGGAATGTAAGGGGAGATCTCCACCAAGATAAAATGCATACTAGCTACTCCTGGTGCCAGGTTACCTCCGTCTGAGCTTCCGGCGTGCTCTTCAGTTCATCAGTTCTCTGAGATATATTGGTTTCTGATTAAGCTCCCCGCCTAACAGCTTATAGAGACGCTGCTCTTGGTAGGTTCTGAACTTACCTATTGCTGGGGGGAAAACAACAACAACAGCAACTCCAGAGGAGACCTCAGAACTCTTCATCTTAGGTAACCTTATATCAATGAAAGGTTGATGCTGGGAGTGTGGTTATTCGCCTGGCATGTAAGGAACCATGATTTGGCCCTTTCTTTATCCTCTGCATCAGAGCCCCCCTCCCTGCCACCAGCACCTCCAAACTGGGGCCCTTCCAAGTCTCCGTGCTTCTGGTTGTGCTTGGACAGCCTGCTTAAGGCCCCTAACTCCCACTCCCTTTTTAAATGGTTAACCAGATTGAGTTAATATATAGTCACAGCTGGAAACTAAGTATTCTTTTCTTAAAATCCTCGTGCCCTAACCCACTGACCTAATGGCCAGAATCCAAGTGGGTCTCAACTGTGGTCTAGTCTCAAGCTGGAGGTCCCCTCCTTTGGGTTATTTCAGTATTGTATTTAATCTGGTCCTCATTCTACTGATTTAATCTCCATTTTCCTCTATTTCCCTTCTTCCTCTGTTCAAAATACCCTGTCTCACCCTTGGCTTTGAGACAAAATGTATCGTATATCTAGTTCTTTCCCTTGCCCAGATCTATTAACTGGGGTAAAGGGAGTTTATTTTAGTGTTCACAATTTGTTAACCTACAGCCCGCATGCCTTTTTCTTGATTTAAATTTTTCCTGTGACTCAGTTGAATGGCAGATAAGAACACCACTTTCTTTCCCACCGTGAAAATAGGATGCGCATTCTGGTGGCATACCCCATTTATGTTTTGAACCCATATCCGTACACGTTGAATGGGTATAAACCACCAGACCTCTTTTGTTGAACTCCAAATGGAAAAGATTTTTGTTTTTCTTGTTATGCAAGAAACCCACACTCACTTTAAAGTGATTTAGTAATATTAAAAGTTAAGAAGAAGAAATAAAGTCACCATAATCCTACCACCCAAAGATTAATACTCTTAAACTGTTTGTTATATATCCTGACTTCCTTTCTTTCTATGCATATAGTTTCCCCACAGAAATAAAATTTTACTATTCACACTTTTTTAAAAAAGACTTAGATATATGGAAGTACATCATTATTAATTGCATAACATTCCATTATATAAATATACAATAACTTATTGCATTTTTCTTCTGAGATTGGGCATTTATGTTGGACATAAGTAGAAAAGTATAAATATTCAAGAAACTGGCTGTGCTGTTTTTAATAGACAAACCCTAGAAGCAACATAAATGTTCTCAGAATGTATTCCAAAAAGTGGAAGTGTTAGTTTGAAAGATATAAATTTAATATGTATATAGACATATCACTTTGTAAAACCCAACCAAATATTATACAGCTATAAACATGAAATCATTACCTCATATTTAATTTTACTTCTCAGAGATAATCTCCATTAACATTTGCTGTGGATCTTTCCAGACCTTTTTCCTCATGGATACATGGAAAATTTCATATTGAGATCTATATAGTTTTATAGTTTTTTTACCCCTATGAGATCGTATTATACATGGCCTTCTGCAACCTTAATTTTTCCCCCTTTATATTTCTTGAAAATCTTTCCAAACATGTAGATTAATCTCCAGCGTGTGTAAATATATATATATATATATATATATTTAAGTATCCCCTTTACAGGTGGGTAATGTTGGAGCTTTGTGATTTACCTGCCAAGAGACTTCGGGAATTTATTCCTTGGTTCATTCAAAATAAATAAGTCAGTTTGACTGAGTGCATGCCATATGTAAGGCTCTGGGAAAACTAAGTTACTTAAGACCTGAGATTGCACTCAGGTCCAGTGCAGAAACCTGGAGTATATATGTGTTATGATGGTGAAATCATGCCCCAGCAGCCCAGAAATTGCTATGGCAGCAAAGGAGGGACATCTCAATCAGTCCAGGGAAGTCGTGGTCACTGACAAATTATTTGAACAGACCCGGGTTCAATCCTGGTATCTGTGACTTATTAACTGAGACTTCAGGTAAATCCTTAACTTCTCTGCCTCAGTGCAAGATGGGTATAGGAATGCGTACCCCACAGTGCCGTCATGAATATTTATTGGGGAAGTGGTTATAGCAGAGGAGTGTTGAATGTCCGTTAGTAGGTGTCTGGCTAAGTAAACAAATCATGGTATATTAATGAATACAATATTATGAAGCTCTAAAAAATAAGGTCGTTCTATGTGTACGGATAGGGACCAAACTCTGAGACATGTTATTAATAGTGTGCGGTTTGCTACCATTTGTGTAAAAAAAATTTTATAAGGTGTGGTGGTATAAAACTGTATATATATATGCTTGTATTTACCTAGACTATCTAAAAGGATATCTAAGTAACTTACTAGTGCTTGCCTTTGAGGAAAGGAACTGGGGATCATGAGTGGGAGAAAGACACATTGTAAATCGACTATACGCCAATAAAAATTTTAAAAAGACTAAAAAGAGTGGGAGAAAGTTTTTTTTTTTAACGGTTATGAAACACACAGTCTGGTTTTTTATTTTTATGTTATGTTATTTATTTATTTATTTTTGGCTGCACTGGGTCTTCGTTGCTGCTTATGGGCTTTCTCTAGTTGCAGAGATGGGGGCCAGTCTTCGTTGTGGTGCGTGAGCTTCTCATTGTGGTGGCTTCTCTAGTTGCAGAGCACGGGCTCTAGGCCTGTGGGCTTTGGTAGTTGTGGCACGGGGACTCAGTAGTTGTGGCTCGCGGGCTCTAGAGCACAGGCTCGGTAGTTGTGGCGCACGGGCTTAGTTGCTCTGTGGCATGTGGGATCTTCCCGGACTAGGGATCGAATCCATGTCCCCTGCATTGGCAGGTGAATTCTTAACCACTGCGCCACCAGGGAAGTCCCTGGGAGAAAGGTTTGCTACCCATATATATCCATTTGTGCTGTTTGAATTACCATGTGCCTTTTATGTAAAGGAAAGGATTTTTTTTTAATTATGAATAAAATAAAACTTAAGTTGATCATAAAGTAAGATGGTATCAATTTAATATAACTTTTCAACTATTTTTATATGGCAGTCTTTCACAGTCATTTTATGGAGTGGTTATAAGCACGGACTTTGGAGTAGGCTTGTTTACTGGCTGTGGGGATCTTGGAAAAGTTATTTAAGAGCTCTAAACCTCCATTTTGTCCTGTAAAATAGGAAATAATAATAACAGCTATCTTATGGGGTTGTTGTAAAAATAAGATAACACAGTCAAGTGGAAAGCAATTAACCTGGCGTTTGACCTATTGTAAGCACTCAGATGTTGAGTGCATTGTGGTTCATACTAAAAGCCTATATCTAGGACTCTTGGTTGCAAGTGGTAGTAATCTGACAGTTTTCTCCTACCATAAAAGGGAATTCTTCACCTCACACAAATGAAAGTCTAGTAGATCTGTCTTTGGGACTGGTAAGATCTCGTACCTCCCTTGAAGGCACTGGGACGCAGTCTCTCTCTAGCTCTTAACTCTGCTTTCTTCTCTGTGGGCTCAGTTCCCAGGTAGCTCCAGGCTTACATCCTACCAGCCTGATAACTCCCAGTGAAAAGAACCCTGTACTTTCCAACAAAAATCCCATCATTGAGTGATTCATCCTGCTTTGGTCATGGGTAAACCACCCGGAAACCAGTCACATTCGCCAGCTGACTGGACTACACTGATTGGTGGGCCTAGATTAAGGTGCTTACCTCTGTAACCTAGATAGTAAGGGCTAGCCTAAGATGTTGAACAGTGTCAGGCCTTTTGTTTTCAAGCCTGTTTGTTTTCAAGAGAAACCACCTGAACTAAGAACTGTGGAGAAGTTCCCCAAACGAAAAATTAGGGCAACAAATGCCAGGTAGACAGAAACCATGGATGTTCCCCTCGGCCCGCTGCTTGGCTGCCTGACAGTTACTCCTATCATTTTCATACGTACATTTTCTGAAACGCGTAACAGTGCAACTGTTCCTTGCAGAGGCATGTTGTCATAGTTGGGGCTGAGGTCCTATAGTTAGCACATACTTCCTTTCTAGTAAAAGCCACCCTTGATAATAGCTCAGGCAGATGCCCTGTGGGTGATCTATAGAGCATCACTCATGTTTGGCCTTTACTCCTGCTTAGGACCAAACGGCTGGGCCTCCTGTTAAGCACCAGATATATTAGTTGCTTTACTGGTAGGGGCCATGTAATAGGAAGGTCTGTTTATAAACAGGACAGCGCTCCGTTCAGCAAGATGTTCACACTAAGAGCAAACAAAAATTGAGATGACCGAGAGGAGATTTTTTTTTTTATTTGATTTTTTGATTGTGTTTGACTTACAATATTATTATTAGTTTTAAGTGTACATGGAACATTCTCTAGAAAGTGCTGACAGGAAAAAAAAATCAACCCAGAATTCTGTATCCATTGAAAATATCCTTCACAGATGAAGATGAAATGTTTTCAGAAAAAATAAAACTAAAATTATTTGTCACCAGCAGACATACACTAAAATAAAGGCTGTAGGACATTCTTCAGGCGGAGGAAAAATGACACCAGGGGATTACACGTATCTTCAGGAGCCAACAAAGAACAGCAGAAAAGTTGAATTCCAAGAGGAGATTTTTATCTGCGCTGGTGCTCTGTCCAGGGCAAGGGGGTGTAGGCAGAGACTACCTGCCCTGTTTAAATCCTCCCTTCTGGCTTCTTGTTTGTTTTAACAAGCATGTGTGCGCAAACACGCTAAGGTAAGCATCAAGGTAATGCTGCTTCATCACAGCACTTCCCCAAAAGGAAGTCCAGTTACAGTGCCCATCGTCAGATCTAGGACCTACAAGTACTATGTGTTCCAGTTTAGTCCCCACTCACTCAGCAGTGGAGGAAAGGTAACAGGATAACCCAACAGAAACATCCTTCTGGAAAAGAGGAAATCACACACGGTGGTCACCTCCCGGAGCATGTCATGTCCCCCCCAACAGGAATAGCAGGCCCTTGGAGACTTGCTGGAGATGTGGCTTGCTTGTGGCTCCAAGATGGTCACCCCGATTTCTACTCTCTGGGAGGATTTTCTGGGGCTGCCTTTCTTTCACAGCTCATTTCTTCCGGTGTGAGTCTTATAGGTTTAGGGATTGATTCACTTAAAGACTGAGGTCTCATAGGCCTTTGCTTCCTCTGGTGCCTTTCAAATGTAGTAGATTTTCTATCCAGTATTGAGATTTGTCAACTCTAGGGTTTGGTGCTTGGTTACCAAAGTCACACAACCTGACTAGTTCTGGTCCTTGAAGTTAGATCGCAGTTTCTTAGCAACAGATCTTGGAATTTCCCCAGCCTACAGCACATTGCTTCCACAGGCCTTAACCTCAAAGCAATTTGAAACAGTAGCTGAGCACTGGGGAGGCACAAAGGACATGCCCCCAGGCTGCTGGCCAGTGGGTGGTTCTTCATTGAGGGTGCAGGGAGAGTGCAGGCCTTAAGGGGCCAGGAGCTCAGGGGCCCAAGCCCTTTTCCCCTTTTGCCTTCCTTCTGTGGACTTTAGCAGGGGCAGAGAGTACAGCTGTATATCTTCTTGGATTGCTTTCTACTGAGAAAAAGCCTCCAAAGCAAAGCTGTTTTCTCCTTCTCTACTTTTAGGTGAGCCTCTACAAAGCTTGACTCTATCAGTAGTAATTTGCTGCAGGCCACAGGAAAGAAGTGACCAACACACCTGGCCCCTTGCTATTAGCAAGGCATGCCAGCTCCCCATTTCACTGGAGCCCGTCTTGACTCAGCCATTTCCACAGGTTGTCACATATTCCCCACACTTTCAGGAGCCCAACTCAAAGTGCTTTGAGCTAAAAGGAGACTTTATTGGCTAATGTAACTGATGTAACTGAAAAGTCTGGGGGAGGCCAACTGCATGACCTGACCCAGAGTTTTGAATGATGGCCTCAGACCCCTTTCTCTCTGTTTCTCCACTCTGCTTTCCCCTGGGGAGGCCTCATTTCCGGGTAGCTTCCGGCTACCAGCTTATCAACCTTACTAAGAAGGCGCACCCCTTCCTACCAGTAGTTCCAGAAAAATTCCTGGGGTTGCCTTCGTTCACCCAGCTTTGGTCCTGTGCCAGAAGGACTGCAATGACTGTGGGCGAGGGGGAGGATGGAGCATAAAGACCAGCCCGGCCTGGGTCACCTGTGTGCAGCAGGCCACTCTTAGTCTGTGAGGGGGAGGGATGCTCCCCAAAGAACAAGCAGGGAGTTTTGCCTGATGAAGCAGGAATGTTCACTGGGCCAACCAAAGCAACAGGCCCACACAAGGATTTGACAAGAGTGTTTGGGAGCAGACAATGAAATTAAGAAAGTTAATTTGCTAATTGTCATTCCTAGGCCTTTGGAGTGGTGATGCACTGCTCAGCAGAAAGATAATGTGTGCCACAAATGCAAGCCACATAGTAAAAAGATACATATATTTTCCGTATATATATATATATATATATATATATATATATACGGAAAGAGGTGAAATGATAATTTTAATAGCATCTTATTTAGTAATATTTTATAAAGCCGAAACAGCATCATTTTAACATGTAATCAACATAAAAATTATTCATGAGCTCTTTCAGCCTTTTTCGTGCTAAGTTTTGAAATCCAGTGTGTGTTTTACACGGACATCACGTGTCAGATCGGATGAGCTGCCTGTGGCTCATGGCTTCTTAGTGAACAGAACAAGTTCAGCTGATAAGTTGTTACTTCAGTTTCTATGTCATGGGGAGTTATTTTGAAATTGTGAATCTCCTCATTAGAAGCATCCGCCCTGAAATGAGCCTCAATGCACCTTGTCACGTGGGTGTCTAGTTGGTACCACCCCTGTCTGAACACCCTTCACACCCATGCAGTCAGTACTCAACAGTTACTTATTTCATAATTACCTGGCTTCTCTCCTGGACTCCACGCACTAGGAACCAAGGGACTCTTATCTGTCTTGCTTACCTCTGTTCCCTTTGCCCAGAGCCCAGTACATAAAAGACATGAAGTGCATATTTTTATATGAAAAATCAGATTAAAAACTTGGGTGAGAGCTTCTCGTTTGCCCAGTTTGATGACCAAATGGGGAACGTAATCCTAGGTGAAACCCAGGATTGAGTGTTTGCGGTATTTGCTATTCTGATGAATGAGCATTTGCAGTCTGTGACCGGTTGTGTTACTATTCAATCACCCTTTCTTTCACTGAATATATATATATATATATATATATATATATATATATATATATGGAGAGAGAGAGAGAGAGAGAGAGAGAGAGAGAGTGTGTGTGTGTGTGTGTGTGTGTGTGTGTGAGACTGGATACCTACAGAAACCCAGGCTCTGTACCAAGCCCTGCGTATACAAAGATAAATGGGAAGCAGTCCCTGCCTTAAAGGAAATGAGAAACAGATAAGTAAAATAACTCTTACATCCAGCAAGTGTTACGATACCCATAAACACAGAGTGTTTGGGGAGCACAAGGAAGGGGGTTCAACCCAGGTCAGAGGTGGAGGCAGAAGCAGAGGTTTGCTGGGGAAACGTGAATTTAAGTCCCGTGATGCCTGCGGTGTTCTTAGTCTGCAGCCCCATGCCTGGCACGTCTGTTGAATCAATGAGTAAATGAACGAAGTGGCCCCAGAGCCCAACCCTGAAGGATGGTTGGATTTGTCCATCTGAGCCCAGGTGGCGAGAGCTCCGCCTCCGGAGCCGGAGCCCCGGCTGGAGGGAACCGAGCCCCTGAGTGAAATGGAGGGGGCCGGCGGGGGCTGGCGCGAGCCCGTGGCGTTCGGCTTCACTTGTGATCGTCCACATGACCAGCGACCAACGACTGTCCTCTCTTATTCCAGGCAAAGCGCAGGCTGGAGCTAGGAGAAAGCGGTCAGCAGTACCTCTCAGATGGTTTAAAAACCCCCAAGGGCAAAGGAAGAGCTGCGCTCCGAAGTCCAGATAGTCCAAAAAGTAAGGATTCCGTGATCTCTTCCTGTCTTGGGTGTGAGCCTCCCAACTTTCAGAGCTTGTGGCTGAAGGGATGGCAAGGTGTGGATAATTTTGGCATGTTTGGTTCTTTTTCATTTCTGCCTGTGCCTATCCAAAAAATAAATATGATGTCTGCAGACACCCAGTGAGAGGTTTACAGAGTCCCTCCGATACCTGAATACTGACTGCAGGGGAGGCCTCTTTTGATGTGTGCAGTTTCATTTTTCAACTCAGGATACAAGCTCTTTGGCACTGTTCCATAGTCAAATCTAACTTTAACTTCCCTTCATGGACCTTACTTCAGGGACCAGGGCTAGCTGGGTGTAGGTGATGTCTGCCAGCCTAAATCTCGAGTTCAGCGTGTGGCAGCGTAAGGATTGATTGAGACCAGTAAATTGCAGCTAGTTTCCATTTCCATCAAGCACAATCGTTCTTTCTTTTGGGAGAGAGAAAAGTAGGTTGGCAATAGCTAAATAGTCCTTTACATCTTTGGCATTTAATGCAAAGGCTAAATTAATTTAGACTTTGTCCTCTCCTATCCCGTAGTGTATGAATTAGGCAATCCACAAATTGTGTGTCGTACTCAGTTAAACCCTTGACCTGTGCACCTATAAGAGAATAAATGCAATATTAAATGAGGACAGTTCATTCCAGAGGGATGGGGAGACTGGACTGAACGACCTTTCCAGGTATTCTTCATCTACATTATTTGAAAAGTTGGTGAACAAGTTATATACACACAGGGACACTGGAGTCTGAAAGGGCAGTTAGGATGGGTCTGTCTGGGTCCCATCGTCAAACGCTGGCGAGATTCATAGCCGGACCCCATCAAGTTAGGCTCCACGTGTGCTGATCCCGTGAGGCTACAGCACTTTTTCATTCATTCAATAGATATTTTTGAGCACCTACTATGTGTGAGATACTTCACTAGACCCCAGGGAGTAGGGTAAGCCAAAGTAGAAACTACTGAGAAATGCACAGTAAAATGCTTTAATCAAACAGGAGTTTTTACTGTCCCTTCCTTTCCTAATAAAGCAATTTCATAGCTTTCTATAACTCGCCACAAACATCAGCGACAACAGCTTTACTTCCAACACTAATACCTGGGCTGCTGGGGGAATGGGGGCTTGCTTGACTGCAAAGAAACCCTTCATTTCTTTACCTTTGCCCCTATCCCCCCACCCGCTTGGCTTTTGTTTTTCTTTAAGCTCCAAAATCTCCCTCAGAAAAAACACGGTATGATACATCACTTGGTCTGCTCACCAAGAAGTTCATTCAGCTACTGAGCCAATCACCTGATGGGGTCTTGGATTTGAACAAGGCAGCAGAGGTGCTGAAGGTGCAAAAGAGAAGGATTTATGACATCACCAATGTACTGGAAGGCATCCACCTCATTAAGAAGAAGTCTAAAAACAACGTGCAGTGGATGTGAGTATGAGTCACGGGGCCCGCAATTCACTGGCTCTGGGGTCCTTGCAAACTGCAGAGGGGTTTCTCCCAGGCCCAACTTTCACGCCCATGTCCACACTTCATTCCTTTTCTCTCCTACTTCTCTCTCCTTCTCTCTTCCCTCCTCAACTCCTTAGCCAGAAGTTCAAAGTCTCTTTACAAAGAGACCTTCTGTTTAGATGCTGTCAGAGATAAAAGGGTTTATATTCAGTTAGCCTCAAGCAAGGGGATCCTGGGATTAAATGGAGCCCTGCATCTGTAAAGTAAAACGCTGTCATCTGTCACCGTGATATCTGCGTGTGTGCTCACATGTGTAATCTAATAGATGCTTACACAGGTCTGTGGCTTGTCTCTAATAGGAGTTTAGAAACTATCTGTGGCTGTGTATCAACATATCTGTGTGTACGCACAGTTGTCAGGTATCTTTATTGATGGTTCTCATTGCCGATTAACTCACTGTCTGTGTAAATTAAGTCAAGGTTCCTTCTGGAAAACCGGGATGATAATACTTGTCATCTACACACCCACATGTATGATTAAATGTATGATAATGTCATTTGTGAATTATGGACAGAGCATCTGAACACCCAGTATATCAGAAGGAACTATGAAAGCATTATTGGAAGGAATAAATCTGTTATGGGTTGGCTTTGAAAAAAACATTACTTCAAACATGATAAAATGAACATGTACTTTTCTGGAATTTTATGACAATTCAGGGACCCATTTTAGCCTGTGGTTGAGACAAACCTGTTGGGAACTGGGTTTTGTTCTTGCATCCAGCACATATACCTGTTTTCTTCACCTCCTTTTCCTTTTTAGTTGTTGGTATAAGACCCTCAGAAATTACCTAGGTCTTTCATGCTTTTTTTTTGGATGACGTTTGGTTGAATTTTGAACCATTCCATCTTTTTCTTCAAATTTTTCTATCTTGCTATGTCTTTCTATCCTTTTTCCCCTGTTTCTTTTCCCCCCGCTGGGAGGCATGTGGCAGGAAGGAGCCGCCTCCTTTGGCCCTTTGAATTTGAGTCTTCTGAAGAAACAGCCTCCTCTGGAGGAAAGAAACCTGAAAATAGCAGTGTTTTTTCACTTAATTTCTATGGTGTGAAAAGTGAAGGACTTTATGTACGGAAAAATATGTATAAACATTCTAATTTTAACACTTGGCTAACAAACAGTGTGACCTCCTGCATCAAGAGGGGACATTTACCCAAAGGACCGTTTCTCCCAGCCCTCCCTTTCGCCCTCTCCCCTTTGGCCTGTCGAGCAGCCATGCAGAGTCTGTGTTTGGGTTTCCAGGGGCTGCAGTCTGTCTGAGGACGGGGGCATGCTGGCCCAGTGTCAAGGCCTGTCTAAAGAAGTGACCGAGCTCAGTCAGGAAGAGAAGAAATTAGATGAACTGATCCAAAGCTGCACCCTGGACCTCAAACTGTTAACCGAGGATTCAGAGAATCAAAGATATCCTTTGTGCCACCTGTTTGGCGGGGGTTACTGCCTTCTAGACTATTTCCAGAGTTGATGATCTGACTTTTATGCACAAGGTAGAATTTTACTCGTTTCATACAAGTAAGCGTGTGTGTGTGTGTGTGTGTGTGTGTAGGTGTGTGTTCAGTATTTATGGAATGATAGTCATTAGACTGCATCCTATCGTATCTTTTTTTTTTTTTTGCGGTACGCGGGCCTCTCACTGTTGCGGCCTCTCCCCTTGCGGAGCACAGGCTCCGGACGCGCAGGCTCAGCGGCCATGGCTCACGGGCCCAGCCGCTCCGCGGCATGTGGGATCTTCCTGGACCGGGGCACGAACCCACGTCCCCTGCATCGGCAGGCGGACTCTCAACCACTGAGCCACCAGGGAAGCCCAGGCAACACTATTAATGAGATATGTAAGGTGTCAGTATTCATATTAATGATAACAGCAGATTCATCTTGGGCTTCCCAGGTTTTAGGTGGGTGTTAGCTGTCACTGTTGGGGTTCTCATATTCCGTTATCTTTTCATCAGATATTGGGGGCAATTGGAGTTTGTTGAATCTGTAATTGAACTATAGTTGAAGGAATTGAAAGAGTATAGAAGAATCGTTCTATAATTTTTAAAGCACGTTATGCTGAATCACAGCACCAAAAACTGATTTCAGAAA
This sequence comes from Lagenorhynchus albirostris, assembly GCF_949774975.1. Lineage (NCBI taxonomy): Eukaryota > Metazoa > Chordata > Mammalia > Artiodactyla > Delphinidae > Lagenorhynchus > Lagenorhynchus albirostris. The sequence continues at coordinate 88,622,775 of NC_083104.1, read as the reverse complement.
CACCTCAAGGTCTAAGAAGTCTCAGCTTATTCATTCATCCACAAACATTAGTCCTTGGAAGTAAAAATATAAAAAGCCAACTCTTGTTCTTAACTGGCTGACAATCTGTTGACCACCTGAGGAGAACTTACTGTTCATCACCTCACTTCAGACCATAGAGGAGAGAGATTACTTCATCATGCTGACGAGAAGATTTTGCAATTTTCTCACTTATTAGTAGGAAACAAAACCAGTATTTTAAATAATCTCATCTCTGATTTTAGTTCCCCATTTATCTTCGTTAGACAGAAAATAAAATGTGACCTGCCCGGTGTCTTCTAGTGTCTCATCTCTAGTAGGCTTTCCCTTGGAGTTATGGGGACATTTATTTTCCAATTTAAGCGGTTTTTTTGGAAACTCTGATTGTTCATTTCCTGTTGGCCAAAGGATTAACCTTGTCAGCTGCTGCTTAGTGAGCTGGGGAAGAGGCGTGCTGATTGGACACCGCCCCCTCCCCCGTCCCTGTGGTGGCCAGAGTGGGCTTACACTGGAAGAAATGAGAGTAGCTTTCGTTGGGCTGCTTCCCACATTGTTTACTCGGGAGCCCCTTCGGGGAGGAGACGTGGCTGTTCCATGTGATGGGCAGCTTACAGCCTTGTCACCTACGTTAGCTTTCTCTGGTGCCTTTGTTGCAGAAAACGAAAGCTTCCCTGCAGGGGGCTGCTAACCCAAGAAGCAAATTCAGGAGGGAGCCCCAATGGAAGCACTTCTAAGTCTGTGAGATTAGAGACTATGTTTGCACAATTTATTTCCGTTTGCCATCCAGTTCCGAATTTGGTACAGCTTGCTCACAAATGTGTTGAAATTTTCCTTCCTGCGGCACGTTGGGTAATTGTAGATGAGGTTTTATTTTAATAAGTGGTTGTCGAATAGCTTTTTGACAGTGGGCTGTGGAGTAAGTACCTAGTTATCAGTTTCCCCACTGTTCTCAGTAAAAATTCGTAACTGTCAGGTCTTCTGTAAAGACAGCAATTGGCTTCCTTGATGAAACAGATGATGACCTAAAACCCAGAATCCTGCGTGAGCTGTCCTGTCAAGCTCAACACTGAAACAGCTGTTGTCTGAACTACCGAGACTTAAAGATGCTAGTCTGTGATAGCTGCCCCTAAATGTACATGCAGATTTGGGGTGAATGTGCTTTTTTCTGGACAGCAGGTTCATAGCTTCTTTCAATTTCTAATAAAAAGCTACTAATCTAAGGGACATCATTTCCTCTAGGCTTGCTAAGTCCTATTTCTGTATTTAACATGTTAGATCACAGACTCTATTCACTACATTATATTACCTCCGGAAATGCCTTTGTTGGGTTGTGATTTGCTGTTTTATCCTAGGCATTTTTTGTAAGTTAATATGAAAAGCAACTGGCTAAAGACATTGTATGTTAATTATGGTACTCCGTGCCCCTTATAAAAGAAAGCTATGCAACCTATTCTCTTGTAGTACCAAGTCAAAGCCTGTCTCTCTAAGCAAGCTAGCATGAATACTTTATCATAAAATAAGTACCTTGTTCTTTCGTAATATCCTCTTAGGTTTAACTGTCAGGGCACTTTAAAGAATTGTTCAGTGCTCGGAAGTAACTACCAAGAGTACTGAAATATTATTTTACTCTCTTTTCCTAAATCATTTAGGTTGCAGATCATCTGGAAGCTGCTTTCCTCCTTGTGAACACTGAAATGTTGTAGTTAATAATATCATACAGAGGGTAATCTTTCTAACAGAGAAGTAATGACACTCTTATCAGTAGGCAATATATAATCACAACCAGCCCAGGTACACTTAAGAAAACAAGCTCTCTGCCTGAGCAGTACTCGGAGTTCTTCCACTGATACATAGATTTCATTCATTCATTTGGGTGGCTGCTGACACTTTTTAATAATCAAGTAGCAGACAGAAGTTACCGGTGTTTCAACAAAATTAGGGTTAATAGGGCTTAAATTTTTTCTGTGAATTGGGATCTGCCATCATTCAATTTGAGTGACAGAGTACTTCACTGGAGTTCATGCAATACCTGTGCTGCAGAGGAACCTGGTTTGAAAATCCTGACAAAATTGGGTTTCAGTTTTCTTTCAAGAGTTTATTTTAACTATTCTGTTTCTGTGTTTATGTTAATATCTTAAGTAGCCATGAACTTAGAAATGGAAAGAAAAAGAGCTAGACACTTCTTTCGTTGTTTAGAATAACAACCAGAAAAGAAGATTCATGGAAGATCCCATATATTTAAAGATCTAGAAGGAGAGACAGATATATTCTTCTAAGAAATAAAATACTTAAAAATCTTTCCATGCATCTATTTTGTTATCTTCATAATGGTTACATCCGAGACGATTAGTTGGAAGATTTCCTTAACGCTCATTACGTTAGCTTATGTTACATATCAAGATATTCGAAAAATTAGTGGCCTTAAAGACCAAACTGTTATAGTTGTGAAAGCCCCTCCAGAAACAAGACTTGAAGTGCCTGACCCGATAGAGGTAAGGAGATAACGTCTTCGTTCATCTGTACAGATCTTTTGGGAATGCCTGGTGTTAAAGAATCATTGACTCCTGGTTAAAGTCTGTATTCTCCTAAAAGCTTCATAGTTCTTCCCCATCTGTTGTACTTAATCCTAACTTTAAAAACATTTCAACAGTTTGATATGTATTGAGTGTCCAAAAATTCTAATTTTAACATAGCAGGGCATTCAACTCAAAGTGGTATATGGGGCCCTGTCCCTCTTGTATTTTCTCTTTCTCATAATTTGTTATATGGTAGTTCTGATCCATTTGAACCGGTGGGGAATTTTACGTGGATTACCCTGGATGTGGTCCCCACCGTGGACAGAGATATAAATGTTTTAAAGTAGTTCCCTAACTTATCTTAGGACATTTTAAGAATTTATCATTTATAAAACATTTACTTTTAAGAAATCAAATGGGACTTCGGGTTAATTGATAGACTAGAATATTGTAAGAAAATAAGGAGCATAGTTTTGTGATTGCTTTCAGATATACTTTGATAACATAGACCTAGACTGTAAAAGATACAGAAATGTAGTAAAAGAATGTGTAGAAAATAAAAAGAGAATGAAATTTGCAAGCTCCCATCTAGGGTAGAGTTCTCACCTTAAATGATAATAATAGCTCTATGACCTAGATAAAGAAGAATTTTAAATATTAGTGTGCTGCATTCTCTCATTAAACTCAGTTCCTAGCACTTAAGAGTACTATTCCTCCAGTGGCTATTAAAGTTCAACATAAAAAAAACCCCTACTGTTAAGGAATAATAACATGGGAATACTGTATTTGGAACACTTAAAAGACCTTCTAACAGTTTGCATAAAAGGAATATATATATATTTTTTAAATTCACCTCCTCTTGGCAAGGGTCAGCAAACTTTTTCTTTAAAGAGCCAGACAGTAAATGTTTTTGGCTGTGTGAGCCCTACAGTCTGTTGGGACTATTCAACTGCCCAGCTCTGCCATCATAGCATGAAAAAAAAGAAAAGAAAAAAAAAAAAAATCAGCCAGAGGCTACACACAAACAATGGGAATGGGCATGACTCTGCCAATAAAACTTTATTTGCAAAGCCAGTTAGTGGACAGGATTGACCCTCGGGCTGCAGTTTGCGGACCCCTGCTCTAGAGGATGACAGTCATTGATTGAGGTGGACTACCAGTAGAGAAACAAAAGGAACAATGAAAATTACCCTTACTTTCCATTTTTTGATGAAGATTACTATAGCTCTCATTTCCAAAAGAACTTTCTGTTTGAACTTATCTCACTTCTTCTGTTCATAGAGCCTACAAATACATTTGGCAAGTACCCAAGGACCCATTGAGGTTTATTTGTGTCCAGAAGAGACTGAAACACACAGTCCAATGAAAACGAACAACCAAGACCACAATGGGAATATCTCTAAACCCACTTCCAAAGGTAAAAATTCCACTTTTGTCATTTGGAAACTATGTTAAAAATGAATGTGGCTAGAAGGATCCTGCATCAGAATCACAAGTCTAGGCAAGAAACAAAAATTTCTGTTATTAATGTTATTAAGGTAACATTTTTTTTCAAAAAAGTCATTCTGAATAGTTTGCAGAAGAAAATAATGATCTTCTTCAGGGCAAATGGCTCCTCCACCCACTTAATGGAGCCCCTACAGGCTTTTGCCGTCAGCAGAAACCATTTCTTTACAGTGTTTTGGAAAACCAGCGGAAGTGAGGAGTGAAGCTGGAAGCTGTCTGGGTGAATCACCAGCGACACTTGGCCGAACACCTCTGAGTGATACCGCAGAGATCATTGGAGAGGGACTGAAAAAAGTTAGGAGAGAAGAGCCTTTTGCCAAAGAAGTTTTATCCTAATTTCCCCCGCCATGTGATGGGGAGAGAATAAGGGAGGGAAACCCCAGGAAAATAAATCTAATGCATCCCTCCACTGTCCACACAGCAAGGGAAGCTTTTTTGCAGTCTTTTCGTTTTTTTCAGATTGGAGATACGCATTTAATTTTCTTCTGCTACCTCCCGATATAGGAGCAAGAATAGGAATGATTTAAGTGATCAGGTCTGACTTAATATTGAGGGGGAGAAAAAAATGCTACCTCAGATGGTAAAACAAAAGACCACTTTTTTTTTTCCACCCTAGAACTTCAAAGTGGATGTGTCTTTTTATTTGTATTTTTAGAAGTATCTTTAATAAGCTAGTTGTTCAAAAAAAGACTAAGTTAAAATCGGTGATCTCTACTAAGGAGCCAACTTTTCAGTCTGTAGGTTTTGTTTTCTTTTGTTTTTCTTTACAGAATGACTAACTGATAGCAGGACATTTTTTAGCTTGTTAGCCTCTAATCTTTGAAGCTACGTGTATTCTTGTTTGCTAACCGTCGGTATTTTAAAAGATGAGTGAGTAGACAAGAACACAGAAAGGCTTACCAGAGTCACTGCTCACAGAGCCTGTTAGCATGAGGTGATCTATACTGTAATGTCATCTAATTGTCCTTAGCAAAGAGTATGCAGGCTTTTATAACAGCAACACGTACATGCTTCCCCTAAATTAATTTGATTGTTGCCTAACTTATTTTCTTGTTTCCACCAACTTTTTCCTTTCAGACTTGGCTTCAACCAACTCAGGACATAGTGATTGCTCGATTTCTATGGCAAACCTTTCTCCTTTGGCCTCCCCAGCCAACCTTTTACAGCAGACTGAGGACCAAATTCCTTCCAACCTAGAAGGACCATTTGTGAACTTACTGCCCCCCCTGCTCCAAGAAGACTATCTCCTAAGCCTTGGGGAGGAGGAAGGCATCAGCGATCTCTTTGATGCTTACGATCTGGAAAAGCTCCCGCTGGTGGAAGACTTCATGTGTAGCTGATTATGCTTTGTGTGGACTTCCCTTATAAACCCATATTTTTTTATTATGAAACCGAACATCTGTCATGCAGTGTTGTCCCTTCCTACCTTCTTCCTCCAAGATAGTATCATGAAGTAAACTACAAACTTCAGAACAAAGCTGACATTTTAATGAATTAAAAAAAAAAGTCTAAACGCACAGTTGCAGGCGCCCTTGGGAAAGCCGTGCCTCGCCCCAGGCTCCAAAATCTCCTGGATGAGTCAGCAAGTGAGAAAATGTGCAATCAGGTGTCTCTCACCCGTCCTTTTCCTCCCTCCCTCCTGGACTGGCTTGCTGTGCCTGACGGATGGGCTGTAGACTGGGGTCTGGCCACCTGGCCCACTCGCAAACAGCAATCTTCCTTAATAGCATTTCAAGCCGTGCCTTCTTCGCAGAATGCATGTCTTTGGGGTCTGCTAATTTGGAATGGAACTGCAGGAACTGTAAACTTGAAGTCATGCAAAAGTATGAAATGGATTTCTTCAGCTCTTCTTAGGAATATTTAAATTACTGTCATAATTCAGTTTAAGCTATGGACCGCATGTCCCACTAGGAGGTCAAGAGATCCTCCACAGCCTTTCAGATGAAGAAACTGTTTTCAAGTATTTGTCGCAGATACAGAAGAATAGTTGAGTTCTGCCCCTCTGAGCTGTTGTGGATTTTTCCTGTCTCCATAAACCACTTCCACTCCCCTGCCCCCAATGTATTCGTAAGTTTGAAGTTGATTTGTAGCAAATGCCTACTTTGGAGTTCTTTGTGGATTATTTTAGATTTTTTTTTTAAGCTGCCATTTAAGCATTCCTGTGGCACCCATCACCATTTCAATTTAATTGTTTACTTTGAAGCAGTTTTTGCTAATTCAAATTATTTAAGCAGAGGTAGAGAACCTCTATTGATCAGAGCATCTAAACGTGTGTGATCTAAGGTTTAACAGCCTCTGCAAGAAGCTTTGCCCCATCTTGCTTCCTTTCCCAGGAGGGGGCGCTTGGAGCCAGTGGAGCTCGCAGACAGGGGCGGCCCATCTGGAAGGAGAACCAGGTCAGATGACACAGCAGCCCCAAGGAACAGCAGGTGTGGATCCCTCCGTCCTTGGGCTTCCCGGGCCCCCGTGACCGGGGAAAGGGCTCTCTTATACTGCACTCAGGGAGACCACTTCTCAGGATGGGGTCAGATGGAGAGGCCTCTGGGGAGAAAGACATCCCCCGTTGTGAGTAGGGTTCTATCAGTGGCATTTACTTCCGCTGGTGAGAACAGCTCCCATTCCCCTCCCGCTACGAAGGAGTGAGCTGGACCAAGGGAAGTCAGGGATGTAGAAAAAGCAGGCCGGGATGCCAGGGCATCTTCCCCTTAACTCTTCAGGAATGGTGTCCCAAGTTGGAGGCTTCGTGACAGCTGCAAATCCTACCAGTTCTGTCCAAGAATGGCTTTCCCATTGGCCAGGGGGAGATGGCCCTCTCCCGCTGGGAATGTGGCAGAGTACCTCACATCCATTCCTTGGATGCTAAAGACTGTGGGAATGAGGGAGTCATCTAAAAAACAAACCTCAACACAAAGAACAGTTAAATTGAAATGCTATGTGCCCAACACAGCGGCAGGCACATAGTAAGGCACTCGATTCACGTGTTCAATTGAATGGCAAATATATCCCTTAGGAAAAACACAAAACAAAACCGCGAAAGCCCTAGCCGGGTTAGTCTAGGTAGATTTCCACAATATGCAAAGTGGTGGTCGGGTCAAAACAATGACACCAGCACTTTAAACTACTTGTGTAGGTATGCATGGGTGTATGTTTGAGAAGAAAAACAAAGGTGCAGATCATCCTCCCTTTTCTTCTGCCTCCATCCCCACCCCCGTCGTCCCCTCATACACACACTGGACTTGGTCCGAGATGAAGCATTGGGGGGGTGGGGGGGGAAGGGGGAGCTTTGTGTCAAGTGCCTACTGGAAATGCACTGTGGGGTGTTTTCCTGTATGGGAAACCATTTATGCCAAGCTTTTCCCCATTTCCCATATTTATCTCATCTGGTTAGCTGCCTCCGCTTCCAGCTTTGTGTAATTCTCTTTGCCAGCTGCACAAAAGCTGATTTATTCCCAAAGTCTAAAGACTGAGCTCACCTGACTAGGTGTTTGTGTGTTTGGTTGAATTTCTCGTTAAACCTTTTCGTAACGTGATGCCGTATTTATTGTTTTAAAAATGAAAGGAATCCTAATACGTCTTACAAGTTCCTTCATGCATAAGGTTTTCCCAGTTAATGGGCTTAACTGGTGTACATTAATTAGACGTCCATACTGTATTGTGTTTGCATTATTAGTCATTTTATTTTTTACATAGTATCTGGCACACAAAGTGGGTTAGTACTACAGTATTTGCGTTACTTTAAGTACTGAGTATGCAGGTTTCCTGGTACCATTGAGTTGCTGCTATTAAAGCTCACACATGAAATGGCTAAAAGTTACACGTGTGCGTATTATGACTGCGTGAGCCTTAGAAAGTAAACTGTATAAAGAGCAACACATGAGCTGTCAAACAGTGTTAGGTGTGTGTTTATATGTACAGATCTGTGCGTAGCAATCGTTTTATTTAAGTTGATACGCAGCCTACTCATATTTTCATTATCTAGCAATTTTGTACAAAAATAGCAATTAATTTGTAAACACTGCCAGAATATTTTCTAGCTGGTTTGTAATTTTTTAAGAGTGTTGTTTTGTTTTTGTTGTTGTTGTTGTTGCGTTCTTGTGTTCATTTCTGTTGTAAGTGTAGATCTGTAAATACAATTGCAGTATTTAAAGCTTCAGCTTTCAGGAAAAAGAAAAGTAAGAACTCAGCGTGTGCATGACAACTCGTGTGTACAAGAGGAGGGATTTGAAGGAAGATGCCTTGCAGAGTGAGTCGGGTGGCAACTGTCAGATTGTGGGAATTTCTTTTCCTATGGGGTACGTGATTTTGTCAAAAGTAAGTATTTCTCCCAAAATTGGGAGCAGGCAAACTACTAATCAGTTTAGCTTTGTGTTGTATGCTAGTTAAAAGAAGAAAATATGTAATATAATGTAAAAAAAAAAAAAAGCTTTTATGATGGATTTTGTAAATAGATTTGTTACAGGGTAACCTGTTCTCTAGCTGTGATCTTACCACTTCAAATGGGTGTAATTTGAATAAATTTTGTATGGTAAAGGATCAATAAAATGATTTTTTTTAAAGAGCTTAGACTTGTGGATGGATTTTCTTCCTATTGTCTTATGCTCCTACATTAATTTTATTTTTAAAGACAAGCTTAGCAAGTTAAGGGGAACGTTTGAACAAAAACTCAAAACATCGTATGTCTTACCATTTAGTTGGGATTTGGGGAACATTAAGCATAAATTTTTTGAGCACCTGCGTTATGCTTGCCACTCTGGGAAGCAGAAGAACTTGCCATGTCTCTGATCACTTGGCAGAAACCACTACCAGGTATGGAGGATTTTTACACTGAGAAAGTGACAAGTCAAGTCTTATTCCTCATAAGGAGTATGAAGCCAGTAGATTCTGTTTCTCAAGATTGGTAATTACCTTCCTCGTTCTAGATTCTGTATTTCTTATAATGCCACCTGTGAACAACTTCGGATTTTTTTTGACTGCCATGTCACTCCTAACTCAGAGCTCATCATGTAAAAACTTCAAAATGTGTATCGTATACACACACACAATCAATGCACAAGAGTTAACGTACAAAAAGGAAACATCCCCTGCCGCCCCCCCGCCCCTGTCTATTCACCCCAGAGGTAACCACTATTTTCATTTTTTCTGTGTGTATCCTTCTGGTCTAGGTGTTTTCTAGGCATATATAAACACGCGTTTTATATACAGTTTTTAACATAAATTGTACTTAATACATTTATGTTGATGTTTAGCTTTTTTTTTTCCACTAAATAGCATCTTGGACATCTTTCCGTGTTTGTACTTAGAGATCATGTTCATTCCCTTCAAAGGCTGCATAGCATTCCAGTGATTAAAATTTTATTTAATAATTTATTTACCTAGCTAATTTCCTGTTTGAAGATATTTTTGAAATAGAAAATATGTTTTATTGAATGCTTATACTATGCCAGGTACTATTTTTTTTTAATATGGTAAAATACGCATAGCATAAAATTTACCATTAGTGACATTTAATACATGCACCGTGTTGTGCAATGATCACCACTCTGGTTCCAGAACATTTTCATCATCCAAAAAGGAGACCGCACACCCGTTAGGCAGCCACCCCCCATCCTCTTCCAGGCCCAGCCCCTGACAACCACTAATCCGTTTTCTGTCCCTATGGATTTGCCTGTTTTGGTTATTTCCTATAAATGGAATCATACAATATGTGACCTTTCTGCTTTTTTTTCACTTAGCATTATGTCCTCAAGGTTCATTCATGTGGAAGCACGTATCAGTACCTCCTTCCTTTTTATGCCTGAATAATATCCCGTTGCATGGATATACCACATTTCCATTATCTGTCCATCAGCTGATAGACATTTGGGTTCTTTCCACTTTTTGGCTACTGGAACACCAGGTGCTATTTTAAGTGCTTCATGTGAGTGCTCTGTGGTTTTTCACGGCACACGTCACTAGCTAATCCTATATACGTTATCGCTCCTCTTCTAGAATGTGAGCTCAATGAGGAGAGGTACTTTGTATTACTCACTGTTGTGCCCCCAGTTCCTAAAATAGTGCCTGGCACATAATAAGCACCTAATACATACCTAAATGAATGATTTGTATTTAGCAGATGAGTCTGAGGTTTAAGAATGTTAATTAAAAGGCAACACAGTGATATAATGAGCTCAAAGGCTTTCTCACCTCATTTTGTACCTTATACTGGACTTTTTTTTTTCACATTTTTGCGTTTTATTTTTAGTTCTGCTTGGAGTCCTGTTTTCCCAGAGTTGGAGCACCTGACTTCTGTCATCCAGCATAGCCGCTGTCATATCCAGGGGTGTGCACCTTTGGTCAGCAGGTATTCTATAGTCAAGCCAGTGATGGAAGTTGAACAAAGTAATACAAAAATGGATCCCTTCTTCCAGGTAGACTACTGAAGGTGGTGGGGGGGGGGTGGTAGGAGCTAGCAAATAAAACAAGAATTGTCCATACACAGTTGAAAAATGTAGAGAAGATGAATTTGAATCAATTGTGTAGAGCTGCATCTTTTCAAAAGGTGAATATATGACTAGGATGTGTAAACAGTTTATAATTCAGAAACTTACCTGAGTATTGTTTTAAAATGGGCTCACTCTACTCTGGGGAGAATTTAGAAATCAGTCTGTAATATTGAAATAGAAAATAAAACCATTATTAAAAAGTTAATTGTATTCCACTCATTTAATGTCCATTAAGAGAAATATCAATAGTTATTCATTTATTCGGTCACTCTTTGAATGAGCATAAAGTGATTACTATATGCCAGACACTGTTGTAGGTGCTGGAGTGCAAATGGAAAAAGACATAGATCCTATTAGCAAGAGGAAGCTTATAGTCTAGTGGGGAGAGGAACGAGTTTTAGTTAGGAGAAGTAAGTTCTGAGGGCCAGGTCTTAAGTGATTTTTTCCTTCCAAAGCCACATTTGGAAGACTTGGAAGGATAGATGGTTAGAGGCAGAAATGGAAATGAAGATGTAGACTTTCTGCTGGAGACCTTTACAAAGCAGGAAAGCTTCTGATCCAGGATGCAGGAGGGCTTTTGCAGAAGACTGCCCAGGCAGGCACAACTCAAATGTGAATAAGCCAATAGATTCATTTTCTAGGATCTAGGGAGCTGGGGAGCCTCAATCCAATCTCGACTACAACCCGGATACCGTGAAGGAAAATGACGAGATTAAATGGTAGGTCATGCCTTGGGATAAGAATGAGAACCCCTGCCCTGGCTACTTAGGATTAATCAGCTAGGAGTCAATCAGAAGTTAAAAGAAACACCATTGTGGTGCGCGGGCTTCTCATTGCAATGGTATTTCTACTCATCCCCATGTTTCATGGGTGGATGCTATCATTATTCTCTGTGTCTCTGTGCACAGTAACAAATTGGGAGAGATGGAAACCATTGGAAGGCCAAGTTGGAGGACTTCTCAGTGGTTCTTTTGTCCTCAGTCTTTGATAAAAATGGATTTGCTCTGTTTAAACAGAGGAATAATCAAATTGGCAACAGCTCCTAAATAGGATGTTCCGCCTCTGCCTTGAAAGACTCAGACTTCTCTTCCTGTACAGGCTACTTTTCAGCTTTAGAAGCCTTTAAGACAGTTTTTCTGCATCATCAAATTCAGGGGCAGTTGCCTCAGGTGAAGCCTAAACTATACTGTCTCTCTCTCATCCTTGAACAGCCCTTAGCATTGTACAAGGCTTTACAGTTTACAAAGTATTTTTGTTTGCCTTGTCTCTGCATCTAAAGCCATTTGTAACTGATGGCAACAGCTGCAGAAGTAGCTAATCAATTGAAAAATGACAAACAGTATGTGGGCAGATATAAACAAAGGACGAAAAGCATTTAGCTTTAAGCCATACTCTGGAGACCAAGGAGCAAGAAAGAACACTGAAATTCTACAGGAGAGACCTGAAATAATGACGTCAGTAAATAAAAATTAAACCATGTCAATAAAGAGAGCATGTTTAAATGGGTTAGAGATGGGAATAGAGGTTGTATGTGCTTAGAAATGGAAGGAGACAGAACAAGACCCAAGATGCTTGAAAAGAGCCACAGCTAAATCCTATCCTTGGCAAGAAACCAAAGAACGGCTGTTCCTTTCATCAAAGAGAAGGTACCATCACCATTGATTCAAAGTTTGGTTATCTATCAAGGGAATAAAGTGGGTGCTAAAGACAGGGGCAGGCATAGGGGTGTAATGAAGGAAAGGAGACAATAGAAAGTGTGGAAATAATTCCCTTACCTGGTCCTGGGAAGGAGATAAACCAGCAATTGGGGGGACAAATTAGTTATAAGTGAAGAAGAAAGAATTGGATAAGACTCCAGCTCTGGCAATACGGCTGATTAGATGGCCAGGAAACCCTCTTGTTACAAAAAACCTAGATTGCACAGAGGAAAAAAAAAACTTTTTAATCTTTATTGTATTGCTGAGATTACAGGGAATTCCTGAGGGCCAGAAGAATAAAAAAGAAAACTGAGCTGAAAAGAAAGGTTGAAGAGCCTGTAAATGGGAAAGACAGGTAAACCTTAGGTTGAAACCAATTTCATTTCTAATACTGTTACTGGAATTGAGAAAAAAAAGTCTTAGGCCAACAAAGAAAGAGTGAAGTACTGAACCTAAGACTCAGATTAAACCAGAGAAATTGGAAGAAGGCGCTAGTGCTCCAGGTCAGAGTCATCTGGCGTTCAGCAGAGCAAACACATACCCTTTCTGGACAAGACCTCCTTAACGTAGGACCACAGACTGTAACTACCAAATACAAGATCACAGTCACAGGTCAACAAATATATAAGGAAACAAACCAGCATTAATAGCAGAAGCAGGAAACATCAGATTTAGACCTCAAAGAATTCAAATAATGGAACTATCAGATACAGTATATAAAATAAATATGTATGAAATGCTTAAAGAAATAAAAGATGGTAACACAAAACGAGTGGTCAAGAAGAGATGATTAAAACGTGCTGCACAGATTAGAAATAGAATAAAATAAAATGTTAGAAATTAAAAATAAAATTGTTGAAGAAAAAAATGATGGCTAAACCAGCAGATTAGATACAGCTAAAAAGATCATAATAAACTGGTGTGGTAAATCTGACAAAATTACCCAGAATGTAGCACAGAAAGAAAAGGAGATGGAAAATACAAATAAATTTTAAGAAAGAGGAAGCAGGGACTGAAAAAATAATTTTTTTCTGTAAAAAATCCAGATAATAAATATTTTAGGCATTGTGGCCATAAGGTCTCTGTCAAAACTATATACTTAACTCTGCCTCTGTAGCGTGAAAGCAGCCTTAACCAGTCAGCAAATAAATGAGCGTGGCTGTGTTCCAATAAAAATTATGGATGCTAAAATTTGGTTTTCATGTAATTTTCACTTGTCATGAAATAATATTCTTCTTTTGACTTTCCCCAACCATTTTAAGAGTAAAAATTGTTCTTTAGCTCACAGGTGGTACAAAAAGAGGTGGTGAGCAGTTTCTGGTCCAACATGTGGAGGGTGGAAGTTGTCACGCCTGTCCTCACAACAAAGAAAAAAGCTGAACAATGTGAAAATCAACAACTCTCCTTACATCTATGAGAGAATTGAGGTCCAGGACAAACTCCCACCCTGAAAACTGGAGAAACAGCAAATCCAGAGAACCAGAGCTACCCAGAGCAGAAACGGCCACTGGAACCAGCAACTGGTATGAAAACCTCAAGGGTAACTGACTAGTTGTTGGGGTCTGGGTGTAGACTAGCTTGAGAAATGGAATCTCCGGAGGACCCATTCTTAGGACTCCTCACACCTTCACTAGTTTTCCCTCCAGGTGGGAAATAGGGAAACAGAGATGGGGAGCAAGGATTGGATTTTTTTTTTTTTTTCAGTAAAGAGCCAGATAATAAATGTTTTAGGCATTGTGGGCCATCAGGAGAAGGACCTCAGGGTGAAGATCTGAGAAAATCTCCCTCATGTTTCTGGTAGGGGGAGGGGCAAGTAACTATTTTGAAATATGCTCAGACCATTCTGTTCTCCTTAATAAAGGCCTGTCTTCAAGGAAAACCATTCTGCCAGAGCCTACCCCATGTGGATTTTGCCAGAGTCTTCCTGATGTAGGGGAAAGGAAATACCCAATTCCAGCCCTTTCTAGCCTTCCTGTCCCATCTAAGGGGGGAAAAAAAAGCTGAGAAGCTTGTGAAGGTCACAGCCAGAGGCAATAAAAGACTGAGATCTAATCATGGGATTACAGAACGCTTACCATTGTCCACACCTTACCACCACATTAATAGGGCTGTGTATAATCATAGGGGACTACAGTGGAAAGAAATGCAAGCCTCAGACTCTTTTTAAAAAGAAGTTTCTAGAGCTTCCCTGGTGGTGCAGTGGTTGAGAGTCCGCCTGCCGGTGCAGGGGATACGGGTTCATGCCCCGGTCCGGGAAGATCCCATGTGCCGCAGAGTGGCTGGGCCCGTGAGCCGTGGCTGCTGAGCCTGCGTGTCTGGAGCCTGTGCTCCGCAACGGGAGAGGCCGCAACAGTGAGGGGCCCGTGTACCGCAAAAAATAATAATAAATAAAATAAAAAGGAGTTTCTAGTAAAACCCAAAGACAACAGGAAAGGCAAAACAATGACGCTAGAGAAAATTTTAGCCACTGACACAACAGCTACAGCAAATAGTACACACAGCCTACCTCCTAGCCAGATAAACTTAAACCTCACACTAAAGGGCTATCTACCATAGATCCTTTTACCCAATATATAATGTCTGAATTCCAGCGAGAAATTACAAGGCTGGGAATTCCCTGGCAGTCCAGTGGTTAGGACTTGGCACTTTTGCTGTGGGGGCCTGGGTTTGATCCCTGGTTGGGGAACTAAGGTCCTGAGTGCTGCGAGGTGCAGCCAAAAAAAGAAAGAAAGAAAGAAATTACGAGGCACACTAAAAGGCAAAAACAAAGTGAGGAGACAAAGCAAGCAACAGAACCAGACTCAGGTATGGTAGAGGTTTGAGAACTATGAGACTGAGAATTTAAAATAACTGTGATTAAGATACTAAGGGCTCTAATGGGAAAAAATTGACTTCCTGCAAGAATAGAAGGGCAACGTAGGCAGACAGGTGGACACTCTAAGAGAGAATCAAAAGGAAAATACTAGAACTTAAAAACACAGAAACAGAAATGAAGACCATCTTTGATGGACTCATTAGTAGATTGGACATGGCCAAGGAAAGAATCAATAAGCTTGAAGATATGTCACTAGAAACTTCCTAAACTGAAAAACAAAGAGAAAAGAGAATGAAAAAAATAACAGACTATCCTAGAACAGTGGGGAAATTACAAAAGGTGTAATATGCACTTAATGGGAATACCAGAAGGAGAAGAAAGAAAGAATGAAACAGAAAAAAAACATTTACATAATAATGGCTGAGAATTTTCCAAAAGTAATGACAAACACCAAAACACAGATCCAGGAAGCTCACCAGAAACCAAGGAGGATAAAAGGTCTAGACCTAGGCATATCATATTCAAACTGCAGAAAGTCAAAGACAAAGAAGAAACCTTGAAAGAAGCTAGGGGTGGGGAGGACACCTTATCTCTAAAGGAGCAAGGATAAGGATTACATTGGACTTCTCAGAAAAACCACGTAAGCAAGATGAGAGTGGAGTGAAATATTTAAAGTGCTAAAAGAAAAAAAAAAGACCAATCTATAATTCTATATCCAGAGAAATTATCCTTCAAAAATCAAAGAGAAATAAAAACTTTCTCAGAAAAAATAAACATTAAGGGGATTTGTTTCCAGCAGACCTGCCTTGCAAGATATGTTAAAACAAGTTATTCAGAGAGATGGAACATGACAGAGGTCAGAAACTCAGACCTACCTAAAGAAAGGGGATTTGTTAGAGAAGTAACAAATGAAGGTAAAATAAAATATTTTATTTTTCTTACTCATAACTGAGCTAACAGATAATATACTGTTTGTTCAAAATAACAATGGCAACAATATGTTAGATGATCATAGCTTATGGATAAGTGAAATGAATGACAGAAACGTTATAAGGCATGGAAGAGAGGAGTTGAGATACTGTTAGGAGATACCTGCACTACACGTGAAGCAGAATAGTGCTACTTGAAAATGGACTCAGATTACTGAAAATTCTATGGCAAAAAGTAAAAATTTTTTATAAAGTATAATTGATATGTAAGAGAGGAGAAAAATAGAATCTTACAGAATACTCACTTAAAACCAGAGAAGAGAGAAAAAAAGTGGAAGACAAAAAAAGAGGGGGCAACAAATAGACAACAGTAACAAATACGGTAGATATTGATCCAACTATTTTCAATAATCACTTTAAATATCAATAGTGTAAATATACCAGTTGAAAGCAGAAACGGTCAGAGTGAAATAAAAAATAGGAGCCAACTGTGTTATTTATAAGAAATCCACTTTAAATATAAAGACAGCTAGATTAAAAGTAAAGGAATGGAGAAAGATATACCATGTAAATACTAACCAAAACAAAGTGGAGTCACTATATTAATTTCAGACAGAGCAATACTATTTGCATTAGTGCCAAAAAAAGCAAACACTTAGGCATAAACCTAATAAAATATGTGTGAGATCTACATGAGGAAAACTGTGAAGCTCTGATGAAAGAAATCAAAGATCTGTATAAATGGAAAGCTATTTCATGTCCATAGATAGGAAGACTAAAAATTGTTAAGATATCAGTTCTCTCCAATTTGACCTACAGATTCAACCCAATCCTAATTAAAATTCCAGCAAGTTATTTTGTGGATATCAACAAAGAGATTGTAAATTTTGTATGGAAAGGAAAAATCCCCAGCACAGCCAACATAAAACTGAAGAACAAAGTTGGAAGATACTACCCAACTTGAAGACTTACTACAAAGCTATAGTGACCAAGTCAGTATGACACTGGTAAAAGAATAGACAAATTGACCTGTGGAACAGAAAAGAGAGTCCAGAAATAGACCCACAAAAATATAGTCAACTGATCTTTGAGAAAGTAACAAAGACAATTCGATGGAGAAAGGATAGTCTTTTCAACAAATGGTGCTAGAACAATTGGACGTCCACATGCAAAAAAAAAAAAAAAACGAATCTAGACACAGCCTTTACCTCTCTCACAAAAATTAACTCCAAATTAATTATAGGCCTAAATGTAAAACACAAATCCATAAAACTTCTACAAGATAGAAGAGAAGAAAATCTAGGTCCCCTTTGGTTTGGTGATGACTTTGAGATACAACACCAAAAGCGTGATCTGTGAAAACAATATTGATAAGTTGGACACAGTTTGATATAATGGTACTGGTGCCTTATTCTTAAAATTATGTAGTGAGTTCACAGGTACTCATTTTATTATTAAGCATCAAAACTTACATTCATGCTGCACATAATTTTTTTTTAAATGAATTTATTTATTTATTTATTTATTTCTGCATCAGGTCTTTGTTGCTGCACACGGGCTTTCTCTAGTTGCAGTGAGTGGGGGCTACTCTTTATTGTGGTGTGCAGGCTTCTCAGAGCAGTGGCTTCTCTTGTTGCAGAGCACAGGCTCTAGGCGCGTGAGCTTCAGTAGTTGTGGCACACGGGCTCAATAGTTGTGCCTTGCAGGCTCCAGAGCGAAGGCTCAGTAGTTGTGGCGCACAAGCTTAGTTGCTCCATGGCATGGTGGGATCTTCCCAGACCAGGGCTTGAACCCGTGTCCCCTGCATTGGCTGGCAGATTCTTAACTACTGCGCCATGAGGGAAGTCCATGCACATAATATTTTTGTATGTAAAATTATTACACAATATTTTTTTTAATTTTGAGGTTGGGCCTCAAAATGTCAGAAGGATAAAGGTAAGGGATTGGCAACTGTGACAACCAACTGGTCTTTAGAGTACCAAATGTGATAGATCATTACCTGATATATAGCTGACATACCATAGATTGAGCTCATCTTTTTTTTCTGTGCTGTGCACTGCAATAAAGCCTTCTGATAGATACATAAAAATAGGGAATTGGGCAGAATTAAGAGAAAGGCAAAGCTTTACAATTCATTATTTTTTAAAAAAAAGCCAAGAGTTAAATCAGAAACAGAATATTTAGAAGAGAAGCAAGGAGACAGAAAAAACTAGAATTTTACCTCAGCAGGACTATGGCGTGCTTTGCTTAGCCCTTCTTTAAAGTGCTGACGTGTACAGAGTGCCAGGAACTGCCCTTTATAGAAACTGCTTTTCCTCCAGGCCCCTTGTCCAGCTGAGTTCAGTTACCTTTTCAAAGGCCCCAGCCACAACTTGCTTGTGGATAGGTGCCAACAGGGTAGAGCCCGGTGAGCGCAGGTAGAGGCCGGTGAGAGCAGGCAGAGCTGAGGGGCAGGAAGCACCACTGATACTGTGTTGTGTGCCCGCCCCTTTCGTAGTAATTTCATGAAAATGGTAGGCAAAAAACCAGAGTAAGAAAGGCCCTCTGAGCCATTCTTGCTGATTTATTCTTTCTTAGCTTTCTCACCTCCAAATTCCACAGCTTCTATCGTATCATCTTTGCTTTCTCTTACTTCTTTCCTCCCTCGGGCCCGCTGTTTGTCAGGCCATCACAATCAGTGTGAACTTGACTTCGATGCACCTGCCCAGCATTGACCTCCTACCCCTAAGCCCAAATCCCCTCCTGCCACCTAGGGCTTGTATTTGGCATCTTAGACCTTACTATTCCAATTCTGGCTATCACAGCATGCATTAATGGAAGAGCAGAGACAATCAAACAATATTGTATTCATTATTTTCTGGAAATAACCATTCAACTCAGTTTACAATCTTCTTTGGGCCTCTCCTCTTTTCTTTTTTCCCCATTTATTGTACTTTGGGGGAAATGCTACATAATCTATACATACTCTTTTCATCCTTTGTTTAGCTTTTTTTGTTTTTTTGCTTTCAAAAGAGATTTTTATTTATTATCAACATTTGGCTTGATACATGAAGGTCTAGAAGAAACCAAAAGTTATTTTTGACTTTTCATTTCAGTGATTACCTTTCAAAAATCAGAAACCCTACTATAATTGAGTAAAGCCTTAAAGCAGGTTAAGATACAGGTGTGTGGATTTCTTCACTAAGGTCTCACGTTTCCTCCCAAGCAGTCAACAAATGTTCATCATTAAGCCCCAATTCCCTAGCCATCTCTCACATGTTCAATGTGGCCTCTTATACACACAAGTCCAGGGCAACCAATCCACCCATAACACACACACCAAGTCTCCATGTCAGCCACAACGCACAACACCCTCTCAACACTCACCTGGTTGCTAATCAAGGGCCATTCTTCTTGACACTGCCTACTATCTCTTTTTCCATTTCTCCCACAATACTCACTGCTCAAAACAACAGAAGAAACAAGTTCCTTTTCCCCAACCGCAGACGAAACAGCTTCTTTAACTCTATTCCACCCCAGCCCTCGCCCCCGCTTATCCTGTACCCTGCCTTTATTATTCAGAAAGCACAGGGCCTGGTGAAATCTCACTCACCTCATGCTATACGTACCAGCACCCAGCTACTGATGAACCCAGGGCAGAAGAGCATCAAAGTCCTGCACCGGCCGTATTCAGTCACCTCATCCACCAGAGGCAGCGGCAGAGCCCAGGCCATCCTGGCTCCTTCCATACCCCAGAGACAGCGTTTCTTGTACAAAGGCAAGTACTCTGATTCTACCCAATGGGACCAAGACTAGAAAACTGTAAACCAAGATCTCCCACGCAGTACCCACCAGCCAGCCACCCCCGAGGCCGACCCTCACTACCCGCACCCTTGGGTCCTTGCTCTTGGCTGCCCTGACTTCCAAATTCCGTCTCCGCAGCCGCGCGAGGCCCCTTTGGCTTAATTCTTCCCGACCGCCCGGAAGCCCTCCGGGCTCCCCGCATATCCCACTCGCTGGGCTCCCGGCTTGAGATCGTGGTGGTCACTCGCTGCTTTCCAAACAGACCAGGGCAGCGACCCGCCGCCTACCCAGCGCTCCCAGGCCGCTTTCGCACCTTTCCCTGCCCCCTTCTGCTGGAAGCCCCTCCCTCCCGGGTCCGTTCTCCTGCTCCCCTCCAGGCCTTGCTTCCGGTCATCCCAAGATCACTTCCGGTCGCCCTTTCTCAACCCCGCGGCTCTTAAG
This sequence comes from Lagenorhynchus albirostris, assembly GCF_949774975.1. NCBI lineage: Eukaryota > Metazoa > Chordata > Mammalia > Artiodactyla > Delphinidae > Lagenorhynchus > Lagenorhynchus albirostris. The sequence continues at coordinate 88,602,588 of NC_083104.1, read as the reverse complement.
TGAAATCCAGGTTTCCGCTGAGCTGACTCCCCGCCCTTTGCAGCGCCCCACGGCCTGGGAAGAAGGATGGGGAAAGCCCAGCTCTGGCTTGAAACCCAGACTCGCCAGGCTCCTCCAATGCCCCAGCTGCTTAGCTTCAAAAAATTACAAAGGTATTCTCTTCCTGGTGAAATCACCAGTTTTGTCTTCTTATATTTCTTTTGGCGATTATTTGACATAACTGAAATAGATAGTACTAACGCTATGTCATTTATGAAAGCTTTTGTTTTAGGATGACTGTTTGTCTTACCAGGGCAAGAAGGTGACATGACAGTAGAAAAGGAAATGGAGACCACTCTGGCCTCTTCCCTCTTCTAAGTGGCCTGTACCACTTAGAGCTGCCATGCTCAGGACTGCTTGAGGGATACTGAATGAACATCACATAGAAAGCCTCAACTCTTGGGACTTCCCTGGCGGTCCAGTGGTTAAGACTTCACCTTCCAGTGCGGGGTGGGGGGGAAGGTTCGATCCCTGCACCTTCCAGTGCAGGGGGGTGAAGGTTCGATCCCTGGTTGGGGAGCTAAGGTCCCACATGCTTTGCAGCCAAAAAAACTAAAACATAAAACAGAAGCAATATTGTAACAGATTCAATAAAGACTTTAAAAAAATGGTCCACATCAAAAAATTTTTAAAAGAAAGCAAGCCTCAACTCTTAGCATTAAGGACATAATAAAGTTCCTATTGCTTCAGTTATCAAAAATATAGTGGTTTCAATGTAACCTCCCAAACTTAATTATATAGCGGTGTAATTAAGGAGACTTTGCAGATGGTTCAGGAAATTTCTAACATCAGCCATGGTTATTGAACAGATTCAGCTATAATTCCCTTCTCTTGGTTCTCGATCTCAGCAACTCTCTTACTTTTACCTCACTTTTTAGCTCTAGCGCCACTAAACGAAGGGCTTCTTCTAGAAATCAACATATTTGTAGATCTGAGACAGTCTACATTTTAAAATGATTGGAGGAGAGTAGTTTAAGCTGGTTTAAAAAAAAAAATGCCTGGAGGTGTTTTGACAACACATTGCAGTGTTGAGCACTTGGCTTTCATTATGCTGTGAGTGGTAAGAGATTGATGATAAGTGCTGAGTTTCTTTTGAAACTGTAAACAGGAAGGCCGGAATGGATGAGATGTGGGAATCAGATCATACGATGACTTTTATAGAAGAGTGGTCTGTGTATATATATACATATACACATCCTATGGGTTCTGTTTTCTGGAGAACTCGACTAACGTAGCATCTGTGTAGTAGAAATCATGTCTGTGCTTCCTCCAATATCAAACCATAGGGTCACAGGTGGGTCCTGTGATTATTAGTACGTGACCCCTCATTTGCTAGACTCAGCTGGCTGAATGCAGTCTCTTCTCCAGGAATTGGAATTGGGGTTAAGAGGAATTCATGTCTATTTCTTGAATGGAAGAGATGTAACCACTCAGAAGTGTTGTGTAGCCATCTTCTACATGAATTGAGTAGCAGAGGAAGCCATGGCAATTAAAGAAAAAGGAACTCCAAGTTTTAAGAGAAACGAAGATAAGAGACAGAGAGCAGTGAGTTCCACATGCTTCCTGAAGCCAGCAGCACTCTGGCCCTGAAATTCTCCTTGTAATGAATTCTTCATTGCTTAATTGGGCTTCAGTTTGTTTGTATTACTTGCAACCAGAAGATCTTAACTAATATAATAACCTAGCATGTCAGACAGTTTGTCAGCCACTAGGGATATAGAGATTTAAAAAAAAAAAAAAATGGTATGGTTCTCATCCCACCACTGCACAACTCCCCACCAAAAAACAAGTCCCTTCCTGCATGGAACCTCCAGTACCCAGGGGAGAGGTACACACGTAAGCAGATAAAGTCTACACGGTATAGTAAGTGAGGAGATACTTTGTGTTACCAGATTTAGAAAACAAAAACAAAAGCAGGAATGCCTGGTGAAATTTGAATTTCAGGTAAACAATGAACACATTTTAGTGTAAGTGTTTCCCAAATATTTTATCCAGCAACCTCAGAGATAGACCGTAGACAGATGTTAGAGAAGAGGGGCGCTTAACCCAAACTAGGGTGTCTCAGAAATCTTGTTTTATTTGTTTATTTACCTACCTGGTTAGTTCTTTTCTGGAGAAAGAATGCTTGGGTTGAGTTTGGAAGGATATGTAGGAGTTCACCAGGGGAAGAAAGGCAGGAAGAGTATTTGAGTGAGAAAGAAAAACAAGAGGACTAAAGGCACAGAAGCATGACACAGCAGTGTACGAGAAGGGAACTCAAGCATTTTGGCATCACCAGAGCTCAACAGTACAGGCAGTGAGATTTAAAATGTCAGGAAATGTTTAGGGATTCAGATGGTACGCTAACACGATGATTTTCCATCCCATGCATACGCCTATTGGAATGTCAGGAAAGATATTTTAAAAACAGTAATTCATAATGACACTAGAAATGTAGAAGGGCTGTAGGCAGCAGATAAAAGAGTTGAGGAATTCCTGGAAAACAGAACATTTATAGCATCACATTAGCACAGCAACAAAATGGAGAAGCCGTAGCCAAAACACAAAGAGGAGAAAGTCACTTCAGTGACATTTCAAGGGTGAGAATGGATTTTCCTAGGGAAACCCCAAGTTTGTTGTCCATAAATAGAAAAATAGAGCCTGGACACATCATAATGACAATTACTGAAAGATCTGACTTGGGACAGCAGTATCTGTTGGATCTCCCTCCCCTCCCTATGTTCTAGCAAAGTTTGTTCCCAGAATAAAGGCCTGAGAATGTTTTTCTCAAAGCATGGCAAGGAAGGGTTAGGGTTAGAGTTAGAATTATCATGCTATTTGGGTCAGAGAGCAAAGCAAGAAGGCGCCAGAAGTAACTCTAGACTTTGGCCAAGACTATAGAGGGTGAAAGATTCCAAATTAAGGTCATGAGCACGGCTCTCTAAAGAGAGAATTGTATTTCAAAAGATAGGTAGAAGGCACCAGGTAAGAGGAAGGTATCTCCAAAACCACAAGTCACCCTCAATCTCTCTCTCTGTATATAAACAAATACATACATACATGCATATATATTATGTATGTATTATCTTTCTAAACGACAAATACTCGTTCATAACAAAACTTTTTAAAGTATGCAAAGCCATGGTTTTGCAAAATATCAAAGGTGTCTGACTTTAATAGTATTGCATCTGTCTGGATACTCAGTTGATGGACCAATCATGCTTAAATGTGTAAAAAAAATCTAATTCATAAATGATTATGTATTTATCCCATAACATTTCTTTTTCTTGACCATTTCAGATTATAATCAATATTTTCACCGAATTTGTGTTCTATTGACAGTTATTATCTGAGGGGTTAAAAATAAAATATAATTATATTTGAAATGTACAAAATTTCAATTATTTTAATCAAAATGTGTAAATTAAAGTAAATATGAAAATTAATTTTTATATAAGGTTTCAAATGTTATTTTTTCTTCTTTTTTAAATTTATTTTTGGCTGTGTTGGGTCTTCATTGCTGCACGTGGGCTTTCTTCTAGTCGCGGTGAGCGGGGGCTGCTCTTCGTTGCTCTACGTGGGCTTCTCATTGTGGTGGCTTCTCTTGCTGTGGAACACAGGCTCTAGGCGCACGGGCTGCAGTAGTTGTGACGCGCGGGCTCAGTAGTTGTGCTTAATGGGTTCTAGAGAACAGGATCACTAGTTGTGGCGCACGGGCTTAGTTGCCCCGCGGCATGTGGGATCTTCCCAGACCAGGGCTCGAACCCGTGTCCCCTGCATTGGCAGGCAGATTCTTAACCACTGTGCCACCAGGGAAGCCCAAATGTTATTTTTTTCTGAAGTGTTCTAAATTATTAAAATTAAATGACAAACTACAAATTAAAGTTAATGAATATTGAATTTTAAAATCAAATTATTTTTAAAGCTGAAATTTAAATATAATTTTTAAAATTTACTTAATGTTATTAGTTTTAAAATAAAATACACTAAAAGCTAGTCACATATTTAGTTTTCACGGTCCATCTGGTTGCCAATAGAAAGAATCAGCATCATGCGACATGCCTAAACATGCGTGTATATGCAAATTTAAGAGTAATATGAATTATTTAATATTGGGAAATTTTATTCACCTGTCGTGTACAATTGTTTCAAATGTTGAGCTAATTTAAGAGAACATTCAGATTCACAAAGGCAAGCAAGAAAATGGAAGCTGAGCCCTCTTAGAGGATAATCCTTCATTATGCAAGAATCTACCGCATTCATCTTGAGAGGAAGGATTTGTCACAATTACTAATTTGTATCTTCTCTTTCTTCAGTGTTTCTGCCTCTCAAATTCTCCCTGCTGAAACAATACCCATTTCCAAAATCGGTAGGGCACAACTCACAAACATTGAGGCCATTTGGACAGGATTGCCATTTTTTTCAAGGTCACGGACATGAGGAAATGTGTTTCTCTGGGGCTTGAACAGTGTTAGCATGACAGCAGATGTTTAGGGATGCAGATGTTGCTGGGCCAGGACTGAGTGCCAGCCTGAGTGGGAAAGGCACCTGTATTTTCTTTAATAATTTACTTTAGTGCAGAGTCTTTTATGCCCAAGTGTCAGAGTGTGAATGCTCCTTTTGCCACATGACCCAGCTCTCACCTGCCATCATCAAAAATAGTTTTCTGTGATCAGAACTTGAATCCACTGATAGGTAACCAGAGTGTTATTTGGGCGTGGAAATAAGATGTTTAACCTAGGTCCACACAGCAAATATTAACAGGAAAGAAAAAAGTAAAACAAAGCAAGAACCACCAAACATCTGAGGAAAATCAACACTTTGAAAGACAGGCACGAAAGGCAACAAATAAGGGAATTAACACTAGGTTACACTGTGTTCATTAGAGGAGAGACAGGCGACAGCCAGATCCTGATGGGCCGTGCTGGTCATGCTAAGGAGACTGGACTCTATGTAGCTGTCAGGGGGTCAGTGGAAGTTTCACCAGGGTAGGGCTTCTCATGTTAGTGTTGTAGACAGGTCACGGGCTGCCGTGTGAAAAACAGGTTAGAGGGGAATAAGATTAGAGGCAGGAAACTTGTTAATAGTCCAGATGGGAGTTGATGGAAGCCTGAACTAAGGCAGTGGGAGTAAAAATAAAAGAAAATTGTCTGAAAGTACTTAATATATATAATCATTAGAACATAATGACTGACTGGGTAAAGAGTAAGAATAAAATCAGTCAAGGGTAATATCCAGTTTTCTGGTATTTTGACTGTCTGGATCATTATGTTACTAACTGATTCAGAAAAAACAGGAGGAGCAACAGATTTGGTTAAAAGTAAAATTTAAAAAATAATAGTCATAACAATAACAGCAAATAATAATAAAGATGGATGACATTTAATGAGTTTCTACTATGTCTCTATGATTCCATTTTATTCTTTAAAATATCTACATCTATTATTAGAGTTAATGCTACAGACAGTCTGAAAGATGGACACTATTAATTAGTCCCCTTTGACAGATGAGGAAACTGAGGGGTAGGAAGGTTAAGTAACTTGCCAAAACTCACAGAGAATACCCTTAATAAACAGTGTTGCTGTTATTGTAGCAACTAGTTTATTAGGGTTGTTTCTTTTAATGTCTGCTTTAATCTATTGCCACATAACCAAATACCAAAACCTATTGGCTGAAAACAACAATAAACATTTATTATCTCATACAGTTTCTGTGGATCAGGAAGTGGGGAGCAACTTTGTTAGGTGGATCTGGCTTCAGGGGTCTCATGAGGCTGCAGTAAAGATGTCAGCCAGGGCGGCGGTCGTCTGAAGGCTGGACTGAGACCAGAAGATTCACCTCAAGTTAATTCACTCATGGTCAGTATGTTGGTGCTGGCTTTTGGCAGGAGGCCTCAGTCCTTCTCATGTGAACCTCTTCATAGGTTTGCTTGAGTGTCCTTATCACATGGCCACTGGCCTCCCCAGGGTGAGTGATCCAAGAAAGAAAAAGATGGAAGCTACACTGTTTTTATATGTCCAAGCCTTAGAAATCACACACAGTCATTTCCTTAATATCCTAGTGGTTATACAGATCAGCCGGATTCAATGTGAGGGGGAAATATATAAAGCTGAGCCTCATGGGGGTCATCTTGGACACTGGCTGCCATATGTTCTTAACCTGGCCTTGTGGCATTATGTCATCGTACCTTTCAGCAGTGCAATTCCCCTCTCAGCTCATCTGACTTAACCCACAGATAGATTTTTAGAGACAAGCATGCACTCCATACCCTTAAGGCAATCCTTTATTAATACTGAATCTGTTAACCAAGCTTTAGTCAATGTTGAGCATCAGGAAATTTGACACTGTAATCGCTGACAGGTTCCTTGAGGCCAATGAACCTCTCTTGGTGGCTAACAGTATAGAAGGGCTAGCACAGCTGATCTCTGCCCACCTCCTCTCAGGCCACTCTCTTGCCATTCATACATTCCAGTTTCACTGGCCCTTTTCCCCACCTTGGAGCCTTTGAATTTGCAGCTCTCTCTGCCTAGAATTTTTTCCCTTGCTTCCTCACACTCTCCCTCTCCTCTGGCTTCTTATTCTAGGCTTCAGTTTACACGTCACTACCACAGAGAGAACTTTCCTGCTCATGTGGGATTCAGACAGAGAAATGGCCTCTCATAACTGGCGGCCCTGAACCCATCCTGCCATGAAGCAGGTGAATAGAAATCTACTCTGCATGAGGAAGGTAGCTCCATTAGCACCCACGTGGGGAAGAAAAGGCGCTATTTTTCTTGTTATTATGAAGGATGATAAAGACAATTATTGCTACCATTTGTCAGTACTTAGAGAGCAGTTGTACCCTTGTCCTCATCTCCTTCAAGAATTCATAAAAAAAAGAGTGAATAAAAGTGACTTTATTGAAGATGTCAAGGGAAGAACGAGAAGAAAACAATCTGCAAATAAATCTTTCTTAGATTTCTCTGTTCCAAAGCAACTGATATATTTTATCCAACGTTGTGTTTTTACCAGCCAGCTCTTTCGGGGGTGGGAAGGACTTATTTGTAGAGTTGCCAACTGCTGTGGTGTAAATATTCCCAGCATGGTTGCTTTTACACTATGAACATGATGTCACTGAACACGCAGTTAGGAATAAATGCCAACAATCAGCCCTTGGGAGCCAACAGGAGCCGGCTCCAGCACGCTAATACCCCATCAGTACCAACCACGTTGATTTTTTTCTTCTTCCTCACAGATTTACCCCGTCTTTCAGCTCCTAACCATCAAACATTGTGTATCCAAACCCTCTTCAACATTCAGAAAGACAAAGGGCCTCCAGTCGGTAGGATTCACCCTCCCTAGAAGGCAGTATGTTTTGTTGGGATCTTAGTCATCAAAGTATTTCTTCCAAACTCAGGTACTAGATCATAAGAGAAATTCAAGGGAATGTCATCTCCTCTCTCTCCTTATACGTAGGTCATCTCATTTACAATCCCCATGGCTGTCATTTGGGATATTATTATCTCAATTTTCCAATTAGGAAATTGAAGTTCAGGGACTTTAGCCGACTTTCCCAAATTCACTGAGTTAGGAAGTGGAATAACCAGGATTTGAAGTTAGGGCTGTCTGGTTCCTTGTCTGGGCTCTTGATCTCTGCCTTACATTTTGTGCACCTGTGAACCATGCTGTGTTGTCAGGCCCTAGCTGGGAAGCACTGAGAGAGTTGTTTCTCAGTCAGTCCCACAGCCGTCCCAGGATGTTGCTGGAGAATTACAGAATTAACACTACAACTCAAACAAATAAAGTGTTTTAAATAAGGAAATTCGGAACACTTTTGTGTCAGTTTTGTGCAAAACACAGAGCCAGATGGGGCTGTGAATATAAACCAGGACTAAGACCTTTTCAATATTTGTAGAAAAGCAATGATTGAGTTGTTTTAGGGCAAGTCTCACAGAGTGTTTCATCTTGGGGGCAACCCAGAGGATAATTGTTAACAGAGTGTCAATATATCAGGTGAGAGCCTTAGAAAATCAGTTCATACTCCCTAAACTCAGCTTTTGATGGACAGCATCCATTTACCCTTCTTCTTAGAGTGCTCGTTTTATTCTTGTCTCCCCAGCCTTCAGTCCAGATGCTGCAGGTGGCATTCATTCCATGTCCTACTTCCAGACAGTTCATGTGGGATGAACTTTATGGCATGTGAATTTTTTCTCAATAAAGCTGTAATTTAAAAAATAGAATTCATGCAACTTAGTCTGGCTAATTAGAACATTACATTCTCCTGGCTACCGTGAATTTGTTCAGGGACAGTTACATAACCTAATCAAGCTAATAGAAAGAAATGAGACTTTTGCTGGGATCGTTGAAAGGCACACCTTTAATTTTTTTTTTTTTTTATTTGAATTGAATATGGGAAGATGTTTCTACAGGCAGCCATCTTGTTACCCCCATGGAGCCAGAGAATAAGCCCAACCTTTTTGAGACAAGAAACTGAAATGGCTTTTCCTGATGACATTTTGTTTAACCTTCCTCCCGGTCCAGCCTTGACTGAAGCGATATCTTAATCAAGACTTCACTAACATAAGCCAATAACTTATCTTTCTTTATATAAGCCAATCTGGATTATGCTTTCTAGTATTTGCAATTAAAAAGAAGTTCTAAATGATGAAGAAATTTATACCAGAATTGGGGTGTAAAGGACACTAAACTGTAGAAACGTCTAGGTTAAGGGTAGTTTCAAGACGAGTGAAGGATCCTCTCTCCTGGGCTGGAAAGTTGGTAACTCTTAACCTTTCATATGAAGTAGGAAACAGCTGGTTGAATGACTGTCGTGTATTTTATCTTGGGACTCAGACTGTTTATTGACAAAGGATGGAACATTAGAGAACAGTGTAGAACAATGTCAGAATTTTAGAGTGTGTTGGCTATTTCTTGTGGCCTATGTTCTTATGCTCCAAAAAGGAGGGCTTAGGTTGAAAATGGTTCATCTGAAATCAAAGAGCCAGCATCAATGTTTTTAAAACACTCCTGACCCCACAGATTCTATCCAACCACCTCCCTTAATGTACTTCTTCTGCCTGAGAAAGTGGGCAATTACCATTTACAAAAAACGTGGCTGGAATGTAGGCCTGGAGCAGAATAGCCTCACCTACCTACCCCAGAACATCGTTTTGAACTCTTCAAGACAGACTTGGAGAGGAAGACCCCTAAGCTAAGGCCTGTAGAAGAACAACAGAGCACTGGAATCTGCTGCTAAGGAACAGAAGTCCATAGATCCAGTTCTAGACTCAACTAGCTGTCTGGCTTTTTATTAGCCCAGAGAATTGCATGGAAGCAAAAGCTAACTAAACTCCAAGTCTGGCAAACAAAAACTAGTGACTATTTCACGTCTAAATCTCTTGCCATACTCTTAGTTGCTAAAGAGATATGACCTCAGGAAGGGAAATCCTCCCCAATGTCCACCTCAAATGTGGCCATGGAGGAAAAGGGACCATTTTGGCCTATTAAGAAACTCACTCCATTGCCAGGATTGGAGACCGAGACCTAGCTGTTCCTGTCCAGTAGTGTATGATGTAAATGGACTGGAGACCACTGTACGGTTTTTTTCCTACTATTCCCTTTTCCAAAGAAAGGTTGATGGAAGCTTGGTCACCAAGACAGAAGATGACTGACAGATCATGACTTCACTTTTATTTCTGATTCTCTTCTCCAGGTACTTCGGTCCTGGGTATAGAGTGTTGTGTTGGTTCTAGTTGATCAGACTAATGTCAGTAAAAGCTGGAGGGGGAGCAAGCTGGGTAGTGAAAGCCTTCAGCTTACAACACCGATCATGCAAAATCTGGGTCAGTGCCATGGACAGCTCTGTAGCAAGAACTGCAGTTAGAGTTGTCTACGCTGGACTGAAATGGCTACATATGAATAAGCCTGTCATGCTTAATTATTGCCTGGGGGAGTTGCTAAGAAGGAGCCTCCCCTCAGCTGAGAAGCTGGGGTGGGTTCTGAAGGTGCTGCTGAGGAAGCTGGTAGCTAATTGCACTCGTCCCAGCTGAGCAGCAGGTACTTTCTTGAGAGCAGACCTGCTGGTTGCCCTTCCATGGCTGCCACAGGGTGATGACCGGTTGATTTGACTATCCTGGCAGTTTGGTTCTCTCATTACTGTGAATACTATTATATATTGGGTATGTTGGGGTGTGTGTGTGTGTGTGTGTGTGTGTGTGTGTGTGTGTGTGTGTGTGTGTGTGTGTGTGTGTGTGTGTGTGCTTGTGTTATTTTTATCATTTTAGTTGGGCTTTGCTAGATTATATGGAGTCACCCAGAGAACTTAGACATGTATTTCAATGGAGCAACTAGACAGGACTTTGAGTTGTCTTATTTTAAGGATGGAGTGGCTGTATTTTGACTGCATATGATATTCCTGTATAGAAGTGTGGGCACGTTTTAAGCTATATGTATGGAAAGAAGGGTGTGTGGGAATGTTGAGCTGCTGAAAGGAGTGAACTGAGTAGTGAAAATCTGTTTTTCTACCCAGCACCCATTCATCATTCCAGTTTTCCTCTATGGGACCACCCTGTCCCACACCAGTCTAGGTGCTTTAGAGAGAACTTATTCCACCCTTGCCTCCAGGGGTGGGTGTGGCTCAACCAGTGCACTGCATTCCCCCTGCCAGAGGGATTCTAAGGAGAGGCACAGGACCCAGTCAGAGCCAATGATATGCAATGAGACTTTTTTTTTGAGATTGTTGAGTGAAAACTAATTTTTCTTTTTTTATGGATTTGAATATGGAAATTGGCCTGGAAACTAATGATAGAGTCTTGAGAAAGAAAATGAAGTCAAGATGAATGACAGAGTCAAGATGTGGAGGGAGAAATTGGTCCTGGGTGAGATTATTTGAGGCTCTAAATCCATTTTTGCCTGAAGCATGAACCATCCTAAGATTTAAACATCCTGTTTTACTTAAGAAAATCTAGTTAGTGTGTATACACACACACATCCCGCCCACACGTGTATTATGTATATACACATGCTGTTCCATTTCTGTTTTCTTCTCTATCTACTGCTATATATTAAAAACGAGTTCACACTGACATCTCTAATTCAAATCCAGTACCACAGGGTTCTTCCTTATTTTTCTGTTTTCCTATTTCTAATTCTCTTGTTAGCGAGAAACTTGGTTCCCACTGTCCTCAATATATTATTTGCTTGATGCTCTTATATGTCACCAATCTCCCACTGTGGCCACCATGCCTCTTCCCCTGTCATAGACACCCTCCTCACCCCACTTGGAATCTGACACCCCACCCCCAGCCTTGGCAGACACTACTCTTATGCTGCCAGGGCTCTGATACTTTGTGCCAGGCTGGTACTGGTGCTGTCCTATACGGATATCCTCTTCACCCAACTCCAACTCTGACATCCTAAGCTGGGTCCCCCCTGCTGGATAGTATCCACAGTATGGATGTACCATGGTTTGTTTAACCATTTACCTATTGAAGGACATGTTAGTTATTTCCACTGTGGGGTATTACAAATAAAGCTGCTGTGAACAGTTGTGGACATGTTTTTGTGTTAACATAGGTCTTCGTTTCTCTGGAATAAATGCCCAGGAATGCAATCGTTGGGTAAGAGCATGTTTAGTTTTTTAAGAAACCACCAAACTCTTTTCCAGAGTGGCTCTACCACTTTCCATTCTCATAGTCTAATGGCTTTTTCACCACATTGTTCAAGAAGGGCAGGGCAAGGGAGAAAGACAAGGGAAGGGAAGGAAAAGAGGAAAAGGAAGAGATAGTTGTAAACTACCACCTATATTTAAGTCTATGTCTGGTTTCTTTAATTTTTTTCTTTTGATCTAGATTTCTGTTTTCATACTATTAACATATCATTTTAATTTTAGTCTATGGAATATTCTTTTATAAGAACACTTTTCACCAGTTCTTTTTAGCATTATTCTTTAATATTTTATCCATTAAAAAATTTTAAATCCAGGTTTATTGAGGTATAATGTGCGTACAATAAAATTCACCATTTTTAGTGTGTACAATTCTAAGAATTTTGACAAATGCACAAAACCGTATAACAACCACCACTATTAAGGTATTGAACATTTTTAACACCTTAAAATGTTCCCTCATGCCCGTTTATAGTCAGCCCTTCCTTTACCCCCAGTTCCTGTCGGTTGATGATCTGTTTTCTGTTTCTATAGTTTAACCTTTTCCAGAATGTCATACAAATAGAATCATGTAGTATGTAGCCATTTATGTCTTTTTTCATGCAGCATATTTTTGTGTATGTTGAGGAGTTCATTCATTTTTCTTGCTGAATAATATTCCATTAAATGTATGTACCAAAGTTCAACTGTTTACTACTTGAAAGACATTGGTTTTTCTGGTATTTAAAAAAAATGAATTTTATACACATTTCCTGATTTCTACAAAAATTCTTTTATGATACTAATTTCTTTCCTTTATAATTTTATATTCCTTTTTATTTGCTTGCCACGTCTGTGTTCTTGTTTCTAATTACTGTTTTTTCTCTTTATTGTGTTATAGCTGTCATTTGTTATAGTAGTCTCTTTTTAAAAAATCAGCTGTTGATTTTACTTGTTTTTGTTTTTTTTAAATATGATTTTTAAAATTTTATTTATTTATTTAATTTATTTACTTTTGGCTGTGTTGGGTCTTCCTTGCTGCATGCGTGCTTTCTCTAGTTGCGGCGATCGGGGTCTACTCTTCGTTGCGGTGCACGGGCTTCTCATTGCAGTGGCTTTTCTTGTTGCGGAGCATGGGCTCTAGGCACGTGGGCTTCCGTAGTTATGGTTCGAGGGCTCTAGAGCGCAGGCTCAGTAGTTGTGGCGCATGGGCTTCGTTGCTCTGCCCGTGGCACGTGGGAACTTCCCAGACCAGGGCTTGAACCCTTGTCCCCTGCACTGGCAGGTGGCTTCTCAACCACTGCACCACCAGGGAAGCCCCTGTCGTGTGTTTTTAATTTCTAATTTTCTTTACTATGCTTTTAATATTTTTTCACCCAGTGCTTAAAAAGTTTCTAAGATCTTAAATTTAATGTTTATTTAATTAACTATTAGTAATAAAAAATTTTTTTTAGTAATAAAATAATTTTAAAGCATATATTTTCTTTTTCTTTTAACTTTTTTTTTGGCCACGCTGCACAGCTTGCAGGATCTTAGTTCCCCAACCAGAGATTAAACCTGGACACCCCCCAACCCCCTCTCCCTGTAGTGGAAGCGTGGAGTCCTAACCACTGGACTGCCAGGGAATTCCCAGCATATATTTTCTTCTAAGAACAGTTTACCTGCATTTCACAGTTTTTGAGAAGTACCTCATTATTTTTTTAAATAGATTTTTATTGCATTCTTACTTTTCTTCTTGATAAGTCTATTGTTCAGGAGAATTACATTTTTTCATGTAATTAGGGTTTTTTGGTTTAATATTTTTGTTATTAATTTCTGTTCTTATCACAACTGATGGCCTGGAGAATATTATGTATGCACTATAAATAGAATTCCTGCACCTCATTTAATTTATTACAAACATCAATTAATTCTGTATTTGAAGATGTCAGGACCTTTTATACAATACTTCATCCACTCAGTCTCTCATATTGACAATGGAGAATTAAAATCTCCAGTATAATTTTGATTCTGTCAATTGCCTGTATTTCTAACAAATGCACATACACCAGGGCTTTGACACTTGGTTCACATTCTCTACCTAATTTCTGCCACTTTTCCAGGTAAATTATACATTCTATTTCTTAGTGTCAGCGTTCCTTAATCTCTACTCCAACTCTTACTTCCTTTCAACAGACCACTCTCCTGGCCACATCCTGGACCTTGTTACAGTTTGGGGCTCCTCTACCTTTGACATCTCACTCTCAGACCACATCCTTCCCCTTGATTCCAGGCTCCCACAAAGCAACAAACTCATCTAACCATGCCTTGTAGTCTCTCAGCTTTTTTCCTTCTTCCAGTTGGATTTATCCCATTTTGGATTCTTGTTCTTCTCAATCCAATTTGACCCTCATTTTCAGCCACTTCAACTTTGTTCTCACTGGTACCTTCAATTTCTTTCCCTTCCTGTCCTTCTATTATATCTGTCCTACAGATTCCCAACCCTGGGTCAATACATTCATATGCCTTCTCTGTCAAGACATTCATTCAGCTACTTTCAGGGGCTGCAGAATCAGTAAAGATTCTTGATTGACAATGAGAAACCAACTGGAGCTAGCTTCAAGGAAGGAAATTAACATGAATTAACATAATTAACAAATTAACATTTGTACCCACTCCAGGACTTCTCTCTTCATTTTCATCTCTGTTTCTCTCTGCCCAACAGTTCTTTCTTCTCTTATTCTCTCTCTTTGGAACACCTTTCTCTTCTCCACAGTTACATGGAAGCTCCCTTATAAGCAACTCTTCTGTTAGATGTCAAAACTGATATTGGACTCTCTTAGTCTCAATTTTGAATTCATAGGGAAAGACCTCTGATTGGACCAATTTTGGTCAGAGGTCAACTCTAGAGTGATCAATTAGGGACAGAGGGCATGGTAATGTTTTATAAAAGTGGCAGCTGGGGACTGTTGTTACCATGGGATAGTTGTTACCATGTGCTCATCCATGAACTTACGGCCAGGATTAGGATATGGTGACGGAGCTCACCCAAGTTATATGTACTCGTAGAATCCAGTACGTATTGTGGTCAGAGGACTACTAGGTTCTGATTGAACTGGTCTTGGTCACTTTCCCATTAGTAGAGGCTGAAGTAGTCCATGGCCACCTGAACCACATAGAATTAGAGTAGGTTCTTCTGGATAGAGAAGAACAATGACTATCTGATATAGTTGCTAAATGATAGATAAGGAAGCTGAGAAATTTCCTGGTGCATCTATTTATTGAAAGTTTAACATATGCAGGGCAAGGCTATGATCTGAGTAAGTTTTTACTCAGTATGTTTTCGTTGCTTTATTTGAAGTTAAAAAAAAAATCTTACTGGGCTTCCCTGGTGGCACAGTGGTTAAGAATCCTCCTGCTAATGCAGGGGACACCGGTTCGAGCCCTGGTCCGGGAAGATCCCACATGCCGTGGAGCAACTAAGCCCGTGTGCCACAACTACTGAGCCTGCGTTCTAGAGCCTGCGTGCTGCAACTACTGAAGCCCGCGCGCCTAGAGCCTGTGCTCTGCAGCAAGAGAAGCCACTGCAATGAGAAGACGGCGCACCACAACCAATAAGAAGACGGCGCACCGCAACGAAGAGTAGCCCCCACTCACCACAACCAGAGAAAGCCCATGCGCAGCAACAAAGACCCAGTGCAGCCATAAATAAATCTATTAAAAAAAATCTTAGAATATTAAAAATATCCACATTCATTGCCAAATATCAATTTTTTTTCAAAGTCAAATATAAATGACTTTAGATTATTTTGGATTAACCACACCATTGTTTCCCTCCATTAGCCGAGATAATCAGCAATCAACTAAATAAACTTACATGTATCATTTGTCTAATAAAACATCACAATTTTGTCAAAACAAGTCAACTTCAGGGAATACAGTTTTGCTCTGAGCAAATTCATTTAGGATATGAATTCTGCCCATGTTTACGTATAACATAATTAAATATATGCTTTGAAAATAAATGCTGTAATTATGCAGTGAGTGCCTTTTTTCTAAACATTTTTTTCTGCCTCCTTACAAATCATTTATTGAGAAATTAAAGAAGGTAAGTATAAGAATACAACAAAGAAGACAAAAAGTCTTGTTTCCCTTATTTTTTTCCTGGCTTGCTTTTCCTTTTGATCTCTGCTATTACTCTCCAACTGAATGGACAACAACCCCAAGGGGGTCTTTGAGAACTTTAGAATAACCAAACAATCCAAAACTGGACACTGCGTCTTCTTTCTCCCCTCCTAGCTGTTGCAGTTTAAACCTGGTTTCTCTGTAGCTTCAGGGAGTATATTCTCATGAAATCAGCTACCGCAAGAGTTGTTCTGTTCTCTGGTAGAGAGTTTCTGACTAGTAAAGCCCTCCGTGGCCTTTATTATTCCCATCACTCACTCTCAAAGAGATTTTCTCTCCGTGGAATTGCAAGTCTCTGAATTTCCCCTACAGATTTATCACTTGTAAGAAAGTATTTGGAAAGAAGCCAGTGAGAGATATGACTAATAGAGAGCATTTAATGAATGCATTCTTAAAAACAAAAGCCATGAGTATCTATGGTTAAAAAGAAAAAAAAAGAAAAAAGGATTTTCTGTTTCCACATTTTCCTGGCAGTGACAACATTCTGATGCTTGCCAGTGAAATATATCTCCAGTATAATATTTTAGTTGACTCTTGGTCACTACTAATGTCTTATTAGAAAGCTCTAGTTTTTAAAAAGTCACATTTCTTTTTTTTTGCGGTACGCAGGCCTCTCTCTGCTGTGGCCTCTCCCGTCCGGACGCGTAGGCTCAGCGGCCATGGCTCACGGGGCCCAGCCGCTCCGAGGCATGTGGGATCTTCCCGGACCGGGGCACGAACCCGTGTCCCCTGCATCGGCAGGCGGACTCTCAACCACTGCGCCAGCAGGGAAGCCCAAAAGTCACATTTCTTTAAATGTGTTTTTTAAAATAACATGAGCCAAATGTATTTGATTTTTTTAAACTAGGTGAACAGCCTTTATTTATTTTCCGAATATTTATATCTCAGTTACTATGATATAATGCTTAGAAAATAGTCACTGTCCTTTCTCAGGAATATGACTTCAGCAGTTTCCCCCTCTCTGTACAATACCGTGGGTTTCCCCATCTCCAAGGGATTGTTCACATTTAGCATATCATCGTGCTCTTGTTTTTCCTATCTTAAAAGAATTTTTTCCTTTCTTTTGAACCCATTTTCTCCACTGCTACAGTCCTATATTTTCACTCCTCTTTGCAGTAAATCTTCAAAGTTGTCTGTAAGTCCTATCTCCAGTTCTCTTCCCTTCCTCCCCCTTGAATCCACTTCATTCAACTTTTACTCACTCCGCTCCACCAAAACTACCCTTCCAGGTTGCTCCATTCAGTGATTTATTCTCAGCCTTCATCTTACTTGACCTATCAGCATAATTTGACAGTTGATCATTCCTTCCTCCGTGACATACTTTTATCATTTGGCTTCTGGGATACAACACTCTTAGTTTTCTTCCTACCTCACTAGTTGTTCCTTCTCAGTTTTCTTTGCTGATTCTTCTTCGCCCTCATCTTAGTATTGGAGTGCCCCCAGGTCTCAGTCTTTGATCCTCTTCACTTTTTATATCAATTCTAATCTCATTTAGTGTTTTGGCTTTATATATCATCTATATGCCAGTAACTCCCAAATTTATATCTTCAGCCTAACTTTCTCACCTAAACTTCAGAATCATAATTATAACTGCCAAGTTAACAGTCCAGTTGGATGTCTCATAGATATCTCAAGTTGAATAGGTTTAAAACTGAGCTCCTGAAGTAACGCCACCCAACAGCAATGAGCTCATGTCCAGTTCCTAAATACCATTTCCCACTAAAAGGAACCACTACTCCTTGGAGAGCTGGCTGATTCCAGGGACAAGGCAGAGAAAGTGTAAGATGAGCCTAGGGCATCTTGTGGAGCCAGAAAATAAAGAAGTGCAAAAAAAAAAAAAAAGAAAAAGCAGGAATTCCCTGGCAGTCCAGTGGTCAGGACTCTGCACTCTCACTGCCAAGGGCCCAGGTTCAATCCCTGGCGAGGGAACTAAAATCCCACAAGCCACGCGGTGCAGCCAAAAAAAAAAAAAAAAAAAAGCAGCCATGTCAAAAGAACACAGATGCTAACCTGAAGGCCAATGGTTTGGCCAAGCTCATTTAATAATAAAAGTAGAAGGAGTAATGGAAATGGAAAATTACCATTTGTCAAATAGCACAGTAATAATTCTTGTCTACCAGAATCATTAAAGGATGCTAAAATGGTGGGCAAATACACTCTGGGAAACAGGATACTTATATACTCTCAAAGTATCTTCCCACGAGTCACTTACTAATAATAATGGGCAAAATAGTAACTTTACATTGCAGAGGCCATGTTCAAAGTACATCACTGGTAAATGAGAGCTATAAACATCATGTACCTCCCTGATATGATGGGCTGAGAGGGGCGCAGCATCACTTCTGTAGTAGTATTGCCAAAAATTCGTAACCTGAATTTAGTCATCAGCAAACATCAGACCAACTCAAATTGAGGGACATTTTACAAAATAACTGATCTGTATTCTTCAAAAGTGTCCAAGTCAGGAAAGACAAAGGAAGAATGAAGAACTGTCCTAGATTGGGTATCATATCAATGTTAATAGTATCGTATCAATGTTAATTTCCTAGTGTTGATAATTATTCTTTGGTTATGTAAAATGTTATCATCTGGGGAAGCTGGGTGAAGGTTATACATGAATTAATTGTAATAATTTTGCAACTTAAAAAAATCTAAAGTTATTTCAAAAGAAAAAAATAATAAAAGGCAAACAAATTAAGAATATACTGAAACCTGATTTCCCCCTTCTGCAATCTATTCCATCTCCATTGATAGCAATTTCATTCTTCTTATAGTCCAGGCCCAAAACTTGGAAGTCAGCATCCTTTATTTCTCTTTTTTTCTCTTATACCCTAAATCCAGTCTACAGGAAATTCTATGGGTTGCGTCCTCAAATATGTCCAGAATCTAACCACTTCTTATCACCTCCTCCTCTTGCCTCCCTAGTCCAGGATGCCGTCAGTACCTGCCTGGATTATTGCAACAGCTTTCTAACTGACATCCTCGATCCACCCCTCCTCTCAAAACCTTCTGAAGCCTCCCATTTCTTCCAGAGTAAAAACCAGAGTTCTGACTGTGGCCCATGAGGCCACACATGATCTGGTTTTGTTCACTCTGTGACATCTTTTCCTATTTCTTACTCCATTCCAACCACTCTGACCTTCCTGCTCTCTCTCTCTCTTTTTAAAAAAATTATTTATGTATTTATTTTTCTTGTGGTATAGTTGACTTACAATACTATGTAATACTACAATACTATGTAAGTTTCAGGTGTACAACATACAAGAATTTTGATTCACAATTTTTAAAGGTTATACTCCACTTATAGTTATAAAATATGGGCTGTATTCCCTGTGTTGTACGATATATCCTCGTAGCTTATTTATTTTATACAGAGTAGTTTGTTCCTCTTAATCCCCTGCCCTTGTCCTGCCCCTCCCCCACTTCCCTCTCCCCACTGGTAACCACTAGTTTGTTCTCTAATACCTGAGTCTGTTTCTTTTTTGTTATATTAACTAGTTTCATTTTTTAGAGTCCACGTATAAGTGGTATCATATAGAGTATTTGTCTTTCTCTGTCTGACTTATTTCACTAAGCATAATAATATTCTCCAGGTCCATCCATGTTGTTGCAAATGGCAAAATTTCATTCTTTTTTATGGCTGAGTTGTATTCCATCATATATATATATATCACATCTTTATCCATTCATCTGTTGATGGACCCTGCTATCTCTTGAACATGGCAGGTGTGCTCTTCCCTTAGAGGCTTTCCACTGGCTGGTCCCTTTTACTTGAATGCTCTTTCCCCACACATTCCTTTGCTAACTTTCTCATCTTTTTCAAGCTTTTGCCTAAAGGTCTTTTTCTCAATGAGCCTACCAATGTAGGCTTAAAAATTGCAAGTCCATCTTAAAAATTGCAATCCTCACTCTTGGTTCTCCTTAATCTGCAGCAAATTTTTGGCCATTTTATCACCTCTGAACACAATATATAATTTTTCTTTATATCATATTTATTATGTATTATCTATCTCTACCTGCTGTCATATGAACTGTTAAGAGGGCTGAGATCTTGGTCTGTTTTTTTTTTTCCCCCAAGTGTTAAAACCGTCCTTGGTGCACTGTATATACTCAATAAATATATTATTATATAACTCAGTAAGTTTGGTATTTGAGTCATATATTACTGAAGGACAGAGAAAACATCATATGTCTCTTTCCCAATCAGGGAGTTAGACAACTGTTATAAATTGTTTAAAAGTTAAGAGAATATGTAAAAATAAGATGAGCCAGGACTCTTGGTTGCAAGTGAAAGAAATCCACTCAAGTTAGCTTCAGGGATAAAAAGGGGGGATTTACTTGTTCACAGAACTGAAGAGCTCAGAAGTAAATCTAGCTCCAGGCATGTGGATGTGGGGGGCTTATAGCTGTCCTCAGAAATTACTGATTTCTCCCTACGTCGCTCAGCTCTACTTTCCTCCGAAATAACCTGGGTCTCAGGCAGGTGTTCTCCATGTGGTGGTCCTGGAAGCTCCAACCACAGATTCTCCCACTTGACTGAGAGCCCAGAATTCACTCTGGCCTGGCATGGGTTACCTGCCCTGAGGCAAGGGAATGTGGTGATCTCGTGGCTTTGGCCTGGGCCACAGAAACATCCCCCAAACCACCCATAGTTAGAGTGGGAGAAGGAAAAGATACAGTTAATTACAGAAATGAGCCAAACCAATTTGTGTAAATTGATAGAATAGTTGACATTAGAAGTACAGCACTCTGACCTCTAGTGGTTAGATTACATGGAGAAAATTCAGCATTAGCCCAAAGACAACAGCAGGTTAATTTATTTCATATCATGTTTTATATAATCTTTTCTCAGTTTATTTAAGAACATCAGTGTCCTTCCCTTTTATCCTCTACATTGAAGCATTCACCTCTTTGGGGCAAATTTTCTTTTGACCGTTCTTGTATCCTTTCTTTTTTCTCTATTTCTACAATCACCATCTTTCTTCTTGGTTTCATATTTAGACCACTGGGATAATCTCCAAACTTATTTCCTTATTTTTAATCCTTTACGAAAACAAACACCTGAAAAGCCTTGCTTAAAAACTGCTTTAGTTGTATGATGTCCAGCTGGGGAATTTATTCTGACAATTTATCAGATCCAATAAAAATCCCTGGGTCTAGCATTAATTTTCATGTGCCCCCTCATCCTTTTGTAATTAAGAAATTCCAGTTAGCTTTCCACCACATGCGGTGGGAAGCTAACATAAATAATAATATATTTGCATAATACATGTTGACCTGCTGAACTTTAGAAATTGAGAACACATACTTTTCTCATCTCATATATAATAGATTAATCCATTTTAAATTTCATTCTACTAAACTTACCTAATATTCTACACAGAAAATTTCATATACACTTACTATCATTTTTCAAGAGTGAATTAAATGCATGATTTATTTATCATAAAAAGATACAGATTGGAACAAATTTATAAGTACATTAGCTAATTACTCAAATCATAAGCTAAATCTAAAATATGTGCTCCTAAAAACAAAAAAAAACAAAAATAAGATATGTACTCTTAAATTCTTTTTAAATTAATTAATTAATTTTTTGGTTTTTATTTTTGCGTTTGTTCTTCATTGCTGCGTGCAGGCTTTCTCTAGTTGCGGCGAGCAGGGGCTGTTCTTTGTTTTGGTGCGCAGGCTTCTCATTGTGGTGGCTTCTGTTGTTGCAGAGCACAGGCTCTAGGGCACACGGGCTTCAGTAGTTGTGGCACAAAGGCTCAGTAGTTGTGGAGCACAGGTTTAGTTGCTCTGTGGCATGTGGGATCTTCCCGGACCAGGGCTTGAAACTGTGTCCCCTGCACTGGCAGGTGGATTCTTAACCACTGCGCCACCAGGGAAGTCCCTGTGCTCCTAAATTTTTAGAACTTTATTTTATTCTTTCTTGATTAGTGCCTGAGATGGTAAGAATTCTCTAACTTCATTATTGCCCCCATTTTCTCTTCGATTTTCACTGTAAAGAATATTAAAAGATTGAGTTAATTACTCTGAAGGTTTATAGATTTTATTGCACATTTCCCTTATCATTCTTTTCTTTTTTCTCTCCAATGTTTTTCTTTATTTGAAATTTCACATTTTTAATGAAAGTATACCGTTTCTTTCTTCTGAAGTATAGAGTAAAAAAAAAAAAAAGTCCCTGAAGTCAGACTGTTTGAGCTTCAGTTTTCTCCTCTGTAAAAGGGGGATAATGAGGATAATAATAATACTCCTAATTTATAGGATTACTTACAGAGTCATTGTGATGAGAACATTTGATAATTCACATAGAGGGCTTAGGATGGTCACTGGCACACACATATAAGTTCTCAAAAAATGTTAGGTTTTACTATTATTTTATAGACTCACTTGCATTTTTAGCATGTCTTTGTATACACGAATTGGTTTGTCTACCACCAACATTTATAAAGCATTTAATATTATATTGTTGGCTGAAAAAACAATAACAATATGGAGCGTCTATTCTTATGAAGTTTACAATCTAATTTGAGAAACAAGGCATAAATATTTAAAATTTGTAAACAAAATGTGGTATATACATACCATGGAATATCATTTAGCCTTAAAAAGAAAGGATATTTGACATGCTACAACATGGATGAACCTCAAAGACATTATACTAAGTGAATTAAGCCAGTAACAAAAGGACAAATACTGTATGATTCCCTTTATATGAGGAACCTATAGTAGTCAGATTCATACAGACAGAAAGTAGAATGGTGGTCATCAGGGGCTGGGGAAAGGGGGATTAGGGACTTACTGTTTAACAGGTTGAGAGTTTAAGTTTGGGGAGATGCAAGTGTTCTGGAGATGGATGGCTGCACAAAAATGTGAATGTACTCAGTGCTACTGAACTGTACACTTAAAAACAGTTAAAATGGTAAATTTTATGTTATGTATATCTTGTAATAAAAAGATTTAAAATTTAAATATTCATATGAAAGGAAATATCACAGTGTAACAGATAAACCACTAAATTATAAATTATCAAATGTCATTTTATTTATAAAATGCATCCACTTATTTTTTGAATAAATAATACATCTTCATGGTCCAAAAATAAAAGGTACAAAATGATATACAGGGAAAAGCAAATCTTCCTTTAGCCGCTCAGTTCCTTTTCCCAGAGACATGACTCCATTACCAATTATTTATATATTCTGCCACAGATTTTATACATGTCTAAAACTGTAGTTATAACTATAGTCATACACTCTATGCACTACGTTGCAAATTTCTTTTTCCACTTAAGAATAGATAGTGCATTAAATGCAACCTTTTTCTTTTTCAGGAGCTGTAGACACCATAAAGATATTTAACCAATTCTCTACTGAGAAGCCAGAGAGAGTTTTCAGTCTTTTGCTATTGCAAGCAATCTTTCAAAGGATAATCTGGCACATACGTCATTTTGTATAACTGTGAGCATTTCCATAAGTTAAATTCCTAGAGGTAGTGTCACTGGCTTTTCAAATAATTCAGATTAAAACTGCCTAAAGAGACAGATTTCACCAAAGAAGTACTGGTGTCAGTTGCTTTATCTCCAAACTTGGAAACTTCCTTGTATCCTCATCTACACCTATCAGTCTCTAAGTCCTGCTGATTTTACCTCCTCAGTCTCTTCTGGCCTCCCTTTTCATTTTCCCATTGCTCACAGCCAACAACTTGATTTAGGCTTTTCACTATTTTTTTCATGTGTGAAATGTTGTCCTCAAACCCATCCTCCTGAGAGAATATTCTGCTCAGACATTTTCTTGCTACCCAATACATCCAGGATTAGGTCTAATGTCTTTATTTTAGCAAACAAGGCTCACCTTAATCTGATCCCTGCACTTTCCTTTCCAGCCTTCTCTGCTATCATCCAACTTTACTCTTTTTTGCTTTTATAATGTACAATAGTTTATAGTTTCAGGCCCCCATGCATTGGCCCTCACTGTCTCCCCAGCGTAGAATACCTTTGTCCATTTCCCTCACTTCACCCCTGGGGGAAGTCCTGATCTCTCTGTTGTGCTCCACAGGCCTCTTGCGTTCATCTTCCATAGGGATTGCTATTCTCTACTGAAGCTGTATCCTTGCAGTAGCCTGAAAGGGTGGTAGGGAGTGTCTTTCTTCTTTTCTAGCTCCAGCATCCAGCAAGTGCATATCATATGGTATGCACTCAATGAAATTTGTTTGAACTTAACCAGATCTTGGGGAGAAGGGGTACAATCATTCATTGATTCAACATGTTTATTGAGAGGCTATTAAGTGCAAGATTATGAGCTAGGCAGTGGGATAACCACCAAGAAGAACGTTATGAGCTAGGCAGTGACCACCAAGAAGAAGGGCCTACTTTTGGTCTAGTGAAAGAGATGGGGCAACATAAACACACAATTCTAATTCAGCTGCGTGAAGACTGCTGTGGACCTTAGGTCATAGTTCAGATTTTTTTTTTTGGATGAGCGAAGCGTGCCATTTTAGCTAGAGGGAAATGCACTAGGAAAGTCATTTACAAAATAAGTCAATTGCCCCAAATCACTGTGAAACCCAGAGTCACGCATAATTTCTACTTCCTTTCATGGCTATTGTCTTCACTTTCTAAAGTGGAAATGCTTTTCTGGTAAACAAGGTTAGTGTCCGGGGTAAAGAATAATAAGGTGAGATAACTCATGTAAGGTAACCAGGTCAGAATCTGTATATACTCCATGAAAGTTGTCTTTCTCAGCTAAACTGCTGCTCCTAGACTGTCTTCTAAGCATTAAAACCAACCAACCAACAAACAAAAAACAACGAAAAACCTTGCTTGGTGTTAAATGATCTATATTAAGTTTAATCCAACTGTTATCTTTTTACCCTTCTCCATTTTCTTTAATATGACCTCTTTTCACAAAAGGTCGAGGAAGCTGGTAAAATGTAATGAAAAGAGCAGATTCTCTGGGAGTCCGGCAGAGTTGGGTTTAGCACAGAGGACAGTCACTACTACCAGAATCACTTTGGGCACGTAATCAAACTCCCAGTTTCCTCTTTTGTAAAATAAGTATAATAATAAATGAGGAGATAATGTTTATGGAAAGCTCTGAACACAGTACTTGACACGTAGTAAGAGCTCAGGAGAAGTTAGCTATTAAATGATTCTAAGAACTCGAGGTCTTGAAGGTATTATTTTCGTTCTGGCAACCAAAAGAATCGTTAAATGAAATCATTACTAAACCAAGTTGAACCTGAACGCGCACTTCCAGTAATTTGATCTCTCTGGGCCACCGTCTGCGAGCATGCGTAAAAAAGCGTGGCGGGACGTATGTGTCATGGCGAGCTCCATCTAAAGTCGCTGCGGTTTCCGGAGAGTGGCGTGTAGGTTCTCTTACTTTTGGCTGGCTTGTTGTTTCGTGACTGCTGGGTAAGGGTGGCGGGTGGATCAGTGTGGGGCAGAGTTTGGCCAGAGTTCCTTTTACGGCGGAGCCTTGTTTCCCCAGTTTTAGTCTTTCTCGGGAGGTTTGCTGGTTTGTTTCGCAGTTAAAAGGGAACTTAGCAGCTGAGCTGGGGGAATTGGGAGGCAGGTAGCGCTGCCAGAAGCGAGGACGGGTCTTTGGCCTTATGTGCTGCAGGGCTGTAAGGGGTATTTAAGGGAACTCGTTGCGTATTGTCAAATCTAACTTCATTCGTTTTACCACTTTCTGCGTTAGTGAGTTTGTGGGACGGGACAAGGCTTTCACAGTTACCTAGCTTTCACAGAGCTGTATCTCAGAAATTTAAACTGAAGTTGGTCTGAAGATTAGGTGTCTTGATTTTTCACTTTTCTTTCTTGTTTACTGATAAAACCTCTTTCTGAATCTCGGGACGATACGTGTCTTTCGTGTGTCAGGTGATGTGGATACTTACTTAATTGCCATATTTCTGTTTTGTAGTTCTCGGTATTACTTGAATCACGCAGACGTGTTGTAGGGCTGGATAGTATTTATTAACTACGGCCAGACGCTGGATCTCAGTCATAGCAAATGTGGCAGATGTTAACACACCTGGCCTAAATAGAAAGAAATTGGGAGTAATATGGAACATCATTAACCCTTATGTATAAAGTAGCCTTTTATGGAGTTTAATCCCTTTTAGGTAGTTTTAAAGAGCCCTTACCGTGGTTTTGTGAAGTTGTTGCGAGCTTGCTTTTTCTAATCAGTTTTTATTTTCCAGACTCATCTTTCAAGAAGATTTGAGACTAATTGCGAATAATCAAGGTACTCATTTATTTTAAGCCTTTTATGTTGGAGTGACGTGTTACATATTATAACGTGCAGAAAGGTAGCCTAATTTTAATTTCTTAGTGATTTTGCCACCATCATTATCTGGAAACGCCAAGATCTCCCTATCACTAAATCCAAGAAACGTTTTCATTCATTTTACTTAACTTTGCATTACCTGCATTGAGCAGCGCTGACCGTGTCCACCTCTTTCACATGCTCGCTTCCTTTTCCTTTTGTGACCCACTGATTTTCTTCTTCTCTAGTGGCTTCTTCTTGATCTCCATTATAGGCTGGTTCTCTTCCGTATGGCAGGTAAACATGGAGTTCCTTAAGACTTGGTCCTGTCCTCTTTCCAATTAGAAGAAATTCTGTTCTCTTTCTCTGGGTGAGCTAATGCACAACCTCATCAACATTGTTGTTCTCTGTCTTTTTTATTCTAGCCATCCTAGTGTGTGTGAAGTGGTGTCTCATTGTGATTTTGATTTGTATTTTCTTGATAGCTAATGATGTTGACATCTCATCATGTTATTGGTCGTTTGTATATCTTCTTTGGAGAAATGTCTGTTCAAATCCTTTTTTCATTGGGTTATTTTTCTGTTGTTGAGTTGTAAGTGTTATATATGTATTCTGATACCAGACCTTTATCAGACATTTGATTTGCAAATATTTTCTTCAATTGTATGAGCTCTCTTTTCACTTTCTTGATAGTGTCCTTTGAAGCGTGAAACTCTTAAATATGAAAGTCTTACATGTAAGTCCAGTCTGTTTTCTCTTTTGTTGCTTATTCTTTTGGTGTCATAACTAAGAAACCAGTGCTTAATCTAATGTCATGAACATTTACACCTATCTTATCTTCTAAGAGTTTTATAGCATTAGTTCTTAAATTTAGGTCTGCAATCAATTTGAGTTAATTTTTGTATGTGATGTGAAGTAGGAATCCAGCTTCATTCTTTGCATGTGGCTATCCAGTTGTCCCAGCACCATTTGTTGAAAACACTGCTCTTCTCCCCATTGAATTTTCTTGGCACCCTTGTTGAAAATCAGCTGACCAGGTAATACATTTTTGACAAGCATTCTGGATGATTTTTGTGAAAGAATAACTCTAGGACAGTGATTCTCGAACTGTAGTGCACATCACAGTCACCTGGAGGGCGTGTTAAAGATTGCTGAGCTTTACTCAGAGTATCTGGTTCAGTAGATTTTGGGTGGGACCCCAGACTTCTCATTTCTAACAAGTTCCCCAGTGACCCTAATTGTGCTGGTGTGGGAACCGCACTGTGAAAACTACTGGTGTAGGACTTTGGTTCACAACTGTGCCAACACATATGAGAATTACTGGAAAGTTTTAAAAAATATTGATGTCCAGGCTCCGTTCTAGCGATTGGTTCAACTAGCGAAGGGCTCAGTTGTCGGTAATTTTCCATAGCTCCTCAGGTGACTATAATGAACACTCAAGACTGAGAACCTTTGCTGTAGGAGAACAGTGGTTCTCAATCAGAGGTGTATAGTGGAATCACCTGGGCAGGTTTTACCTTCCTATCCTTAAATTCCTCTCTGGAGAATGGGGCCTGGGTATTTGCTGTTCTAAAGGTCTCCTAATAAATCACCTCTGTAAGTAACCAGCACTCTATATTATTCTCTCTTCATCATTTTCAATATCTCCTTTTTTCACTTACTGTTTTTATTTCCTTTATTAAACTTGATTTCCTCTACCTTTGAGAAGAAACTTTCTACGATTCTGTTGTTCCATTTAACTACTATCTTGTTTTCCTTTTATTCTCAAACTTTCATTATTATTCACTTAGTTAATAATTTCTGAAGGCTAACAATTCCATTTACCAGTTCGTTGGCAGTAAGAACTTAAGCTGATTAATAGTGATGAGTGAGTTTGTTCAGGTGCTTATTATATGCAGCCAGGTTTAGGAACCTCTGCATTATATATTTGTCTCTTTTGTCTCCCTAGAGTGAATTTCTGGAATGGAATTGCTGGGCAAAAGGATATATGTGTTAAAGTTCGATATGTATTGCCAGATTGCCCTTCAGAAAGGGTATGTCAGTTTTACCATGTTTTCTGCTAACAGTTGGGTGTTTGTCAGTCTTTGTTATCAGTGGGGTAGATGGAAAATAACTCCTTGTTTAAACACATGCCCTTAATGTGTTTGAGCATTCTTTCCTATGCTTAACGGCTATTTGCATTTCTTAAGTGTGTTGCCGGTTTTGCCTTTGCCCATTTTTTTCTGGAATGTTTTTCTTTCTTAGGGTTACCTTAGACTCTTGTATTATTTGTGCCTTGCCAATGAGGCAGAGCCATGTGGGGAGAGCTTGGTGTTGAGAGAGGGCCTAGGTTCTAATTTTAGCTCTATCAGTGGACAAATCTTTTAGCTCCTCTGGACTTCAGTTCTGTAAAATAGGAGGCTTAGCAGTGTTCCTTGCTTCCCTAACTCTGATATTGTATGTCTACTGCGGTGGACCCCTCTCATCTCTCTTCTTCCATACTGTTTCCCTTCAGTGGATCCATAAGCAATTGTGTATGGGATGTAAATATTGTGTAATTAAAAAAAATTAATATATGTCATTCAATTTATAATCCTTCAGTAGCTCTTCAGTAACACTGAAAGGCACTACCTGGTCTTAGCCTTTCTCACTTAACTTTGTTATTTCATAGAGTCATAGTTTATGGAAGAAGCTGTAGGGGTTGGGTATTTATTTCACCTTCTCACCTACTGTAAGAATTTCCTCCTATGTTACAGAAAGGCTAGCTAAATTCAGCTTAAGCAAGTGTTTATTTATCCATTCATTCAACAGATATTCTGCGCCTGCTGTGTGCTAGGCATTGTTACAGGTGTTGTAGATACAGTGGTGAAAAAGAGATGACACCCTTGTTCTCATGGCGCTTACACTGTAGTGAGGAAGACGGATGCACTTATATACCTACCTGGAGTCAGGTAGGTAAGTGTTATGAAGAAAAATGAAGCATAAAGGGGGTTAGAGGCCGGTGAGAATGTGTGGGATGCCTAATCGGTGTGTGCTTATTTTAGATAGGGTGACTAGGAAAAGGCCTCTCCAAGGTGTCATTTGAGTAGAGAAGTAGGCAGCAAGGCATACGAATATCTGGGGATGATATTCAAGGCCGAGGAAGAGCAAGTGTGAAGGCCCTGAGTCAGAAGCTAGTTTGGCCTGCTCAGAGAATGTCTGAAAGATTATTATAGTTGGGGCAGAGTGGGAGGTAGCAGAGGGGGCATATTTTGTTAGACCGGGTAGTGTACAGTAAAAAGTATTTATTGAGAAGCTGCAGTGTGCTAGACAGTTCTAGGCACCACCTGGGATAAAGCAGTGAGCAAAGCACCCAAAAGCCTTTACCTCCCCCTGCCCCCCCATCCCCCTGGGAGTGTATATCCTACTAGAAAGAGATAGTGAACAAAATAATGAAGATATTTTCATGGAGGAAGAAGTTTTCCTCTACCCTTCTAGGTTCTTCTGGCTGGTCTAGAATTAAACTGACAGATTAACAGGAGGCTAATCAAATGAAAGTTTAATAACATGCATATGTGGGAGAGATCCAGGCAAACAGTAACTCTCCCAAGTGGTTGAAACCGTTGCCTTAAACCCTTCTGTCTTCAGCTAAAGACAAAAGAGGATCTTGGGGTGGTGGTTTGGGACCTCAGAGGGGAGGAAGGCAGTTGCCATGCCGTGGAAAAGCAAATGTTTGGTAACAGAGGAATTTTAACAAACAGACTTTGCTAGGTTCCTCCCTGTCTGCACACGTAGTTCATACTCTAGTTATCTGTGGTGATTACTCCCTTCCTGGAACAGGTGCTCTGTTTACACTCTTTTAGGCATTTACGGGGAAGGTCAGAGTTTCTTCCTGAATCTTTTGGTCCTTGATTGTTTTCAGCTCAAAATAATCTGCGTGGCAAGCAGACATTTTGGGGTGGCAAGTTTACTCCCCTGTAGTATCTAAGCAGGTGGTGAACTGCTGTGGTAATGAAACAAGGCAGGGAAGGCGGATAGGAGGCGTGTGTACGTGGTGAGGTGGGAGTTGCTCAGGAAGACCTCACTGGTGACATTTGAACAAAGTCCCAAAGGGCTTGAAGGCATTCCAGGCAAGACGAAGACCTTGAGATGAGTGTGTGCCTGGTGGGTGTGAACTAGCCAGGATGCCCGTGTGGCTGAGTGGAGTGAGAGGGGAGAGCGGTAGGAAGTGGGGTCACAGAGGTAACCGGAAGCTGATTATGTCCTAGTAGAACTCTGTAGCAGTTTTTACTCTGGGGCTTTTTACTCTGAGATGGAATACCAAGGGAAGGTTTTGATCAGAAGCCTGAGAAGAATTTAGGTTTTAAAGGGATCCCTGGCTTACGTGCTGCAAGTGTCCTTCGGGAATTAAGGGTAGAAGCAGGGTGACTATTACAGTAATCCAGGCAAGAGTTACTGTTGGTTTGGACCAAGAATGTAACAGTGGGTACGGTCAGAAG
The DNA here is from genome assembly GCF_949774975.1 of Lagenorhynchus albirostris. Taxonomy (NCBI): domain Eukaryota; kingdom Metazoa; phylum Chordata; class Mammalia; order Artiodactyla; family Delphinidae; genus Lagenorhynchus; species Lagenorhynchus albirostris. The sequence goes on along the minus strand of NC_083104.1, from coordinate 88,572,055 downwards.
TAGATTCCGAATATATTTGGAAGGTCAAGCCAGCAGGCTTTTGTTGGTGGGGTGGATTTAGGGTGAAGGAAAGAGACGAGTCAGGGATGGATCCAGGATTTTTGGCCTGAGTGGGTGGAAGGTTGGGATTGCCTTTAAGCGAGATGGGGAAAGTTCTGGGAGGATCTGGTGTGATGTTGTTGGTTGCAGGTGGGGTAAGGTGGGGAGAGGATCAAGGGTTTTGTTTTTGACCTTTTAATTCTGAAGTAACTATTAGACATTCAAGCAGGGTGTTGAATAGGCGGTTGGACATCTGAGCCTGAAGTTCAGGGGGGGACTGGGGCTGGTTATATAAGCAAACAGTTGGTATTGCAAGGCCTTGGGACTGGATGAGACCACCTAGGCTGTGTCTGTTAACTAGAGAAGAGAAGTCCTGTAACGGAGCCCTGGGGGCATTCCGACCTTGAGAAGTTGGAGAGTTGAGGAGGAACCAGCAAAGGAGACTTGGGGAGTGGTTGACAGGTAGGAGGAGAACTCAGAGTGTGGGATTCCAGGAGCCAGTGAAGAAGATCGCTTTAGGAGGGAATGCATGGACCGTAGTGTCAGATGCTGCAGACCGGGTCAGGCGAGATGGCTGAGAATTGACCACCGTGTACACTGTTGTGAGTCACTGAAATCAGGACAGCAGTTTTGGTGGAGTGGTCGAGGTGAAAGCCCGGTTTAGTAGAGAATGGGAGGGGGAGATTGGAGACAGTTCTTGCAAGGACTTTTCTTTTCTTTCTTTCTTTCTTTCTTTTTTTTTTTTTTTTTTTTTTTTTTGCGGTACGTGGGCCTCTCACTGTTGTGGCCTCTCCCATTGCAGAACACAGGCTCCGGACGTGTGCAGGCTCAGTGGCCATGGCTCACGGGCCCAGCCGCTCCGCGCGGCATGTGAGATCCTCCCAGGCCGGGGCACGAACACGTGTCCCCTGCACCAGCAGGCGGACTCTCAACCACTGCGCCACCAGGGAAGCCCAGGAGTTTTCTTTTAAAGGAGAGAAATGTGGTGGAGTTAGTAGGTAGAGGAAGTGGGGTCCGGATAAGGTTTCTGTTTTTCAAATGGGAGAAATAACAGTATGTTTATACCCAGATAGTAATGATTCAGTAAAGAGACAATTAGTGATGATGCAAGAAGAGGAAGCATGGCTGGAATTCTGTGCTGGAGCAGGTCAGAGTAGAGGGATTGCTCTAAGCGGGGTGGGCAGTTCATTCACTGTAACAGATTGATATGTGGGCAAAGACCCATTTCCCAGTAAGAGAATGAAGTCATCCATGTGTACAGAATGTGGGAGGGGATCTGAGGGTTGGCTTCATTCAGGCCTTCTGTTTTCAGTACCGTCTGCAGCCTCATGAAGAGGAGATCTGTGAGGAATTAATTTTCAGAAAACTCCTAAGATCAGCGAGTTTAAGTTTCTTCACCGCAGCGCTTCCCAGTCTTTGCTCTACTAATGCGTACTGGGAGCCTGTCTGTCTTCCCAGACGCAGACTGTCCCAAATTTATTTGACCACAGAACTGTGTCTTCACTGATAGTCAATAAATAGAACGAATTTGGGAAAGACTAACCTAGTTCATTTCACCTTACCTATAGTTTGCTGAGTCGTCCAGGGCTCTCGTTCACAAGAACAGAAGCCCCAACTCAAATGAATTTGAGCCACAGAGGGAGTTTATTAGCTCACGTGACTGGGCAGGGCAGGGCTGCATCTGGCTGCAGGCATTGGTTGGACCCAGTTGCTCAAATACTGTCAGTGTTGCTCGTTGTCTCTCCAGCTCTTAGAAGCCTTTCCTGCCTTGGGTAGGTTTCTGCTTTGTGGCAGGCAAGATGGCCCCCAGTATCCTCAAGTTGACAGCCTCCTAACTTAGTCACTTCAGTGAAAGAGAAGCCAGCTCTCCTGTTAGCCCTGGCGCAGAAGTTCTCGTGATGGTTCTCGTTGGCTCGGCGTGTCATGTCCGAACCTGCGCCAATCGTTGTGGCCCAGAGGATGAATTACTCTGGCATGTGGGGCTCATGTGCCATGGCTGCATCTGGGGAAGGAGGAGGCCTGTGACAGACAGTCCTACCCTGACCACGTGGTATGGGTGTTCACTATCACTTACACAGTTCTTGACTGATTGCCATCTGGGCTATTTCTGATCTTTTGTTCTTCTAAGCAATGTAAAGCTAGCTGAGATTTGAACACAGATTTGTCTGATTTACAGGGCCTAGTTTGTCATACTTGTAAAGAGTGCATTACAGCCAAGGGCACAAAATGAGCCTGGCTGGAAATGCTCTGTTAATGGAAAGATGGGAATCTGACAAATGAAGAGAAGGAAAATTCATCAGAAAGGCTCGAGACCAGAGGAGAGTGTAGGACCCTTAACACTGGTTTAGGCGACCTGGATGAAAAGCGGTCGTTCCGGGTAATTAAGTAGGCCGTAGAGTCTCGCGCAGCACGTGGGCTCAGGCTCATCTGCCGTGGAGTCTTTGAGCTGCTTTGGGTAAGTTAGCTTCTCTGTGTTTTAGATTACTCTTCATTTTTGTTTTTTTATTTGGCTGTGCCACGGCTTATGGGATTTTAGTTCCCCGACCAGGGATGGAACCCAGGTCCTCGGCAGTGAGAGTGCGGAGCCCTAACCACTGGACAGCCAGGGAATTCCCTGGATTACTCTTTAAAGTGAGCGTAACACCACCACCTACCTCCTGGAGTTGTTGTGAATGGTTAATGAGATGATGCTGTGAAGCCCTTGCTTCCTGTCTGGACACAGTATTAGTGGAGGTCTGCCAGTAAGTGTCCTCAAGTATCGGCAGACCTCATTTTCTCGTGCTTCGCTTTATTGTGCTTCGCAGATGTTGTCTTTTTTTGTTTTTACACATTGAAGCTTTGTGGCAACCTGGCATCCAGCATGTCTGTTGATGCCATTTTTCCGACAGCACTTACTCTGGTCTCTGTGCCACATTTTGGTAATCCTCGCAGTGTTTCAGACTCTTTCATTGTTGTTAAATTTGTTATGGTGATCTGTAATCATTTATCTTTGTTACTCTTGTAATTGTTTTGGGGCGCCTTGAACTACGCCTGTATGAGATCGTGAACTTTATTGGTAAATGTGTGCTCCTACTTAAACCAGCTGGCCCTTCCCCCATCTCTCCCCCTTTCCTCGTGCCTCCTTATTCCCTGAGACTCACCAGTACTGAAATTAGGCCAGTTAATAACCTGGCAGTGGCCTCTAAGTGTCCAAGTGAAAGGAAGAATTGCGTGTCTCTCAGTTTAAATAAACTAGAAGTGATTAAGCTTAATGAGGAAGCCGAGATAGCCTGAAAGCTAGGCTTCTTGTGCCAGCTAGCCAAATTGCGAATGTAGAGGGAGAGTTCTTGAGGGATATTAAAGCAGATCCTCCAGTGAACACATGGATGATAAAAAAGCAAAACAGCCTTATTGCTGATGTGGAGAAAGTTTGAGTGGTGTGGATAGAAGATCAAACCAGCTGCAATGTTCCCTTAAGCCAAAGCCTAATCCTGAGCAAGGCCCTAACTCTGTTCAATTCGGTGCAGGCTGATAGAGGTGAGGAAGCTACAGAAGAAACGTTTGAAGCCAGCAGAGGTTGGTTCATGAGATTTAAGGAAAGAAACCGTCTCCATACGTAAAAGTGCAAGGTGAAGAAGCAAGTGCTGATGGAGAAGCTGCAGCAAGTTACCCAGAAGGTCCAGAAGATCTAGCTAAGATAATTACAGTGGCTCAGTGCCTGCTTTCAAAACTTCAAAGGACAGACCGACTCTCTTGTCAGGGGCTAATACAGCTGATAATGATAAGTTGAAGCCAGTGCTCATTTCCCGTTCCGGAAATCCTAGGGCCCTTAAGAATTATACTAAATCTTCCCTGCCTGTGCTCTATAAATGGAACAACAAAGCCTGGATGACAGCACATCTGTTTATGACATGGTTTACTGAATACTTTAAGCCCACTATTGAGACCTACTGCCTAGAAAAAACATTCCTTTGAAAATATTAACTGCTCATTGACAGTACACCTGGTCACCCAAGAGCTCTGATGGAGATATACAAAGAGATTAATGTTTTTCATGCTGCCAACACAGCATCCATTCCGCAGCCCATGGGTCAAGTAGTAATTTTGACTTTCAGGTGTTACTATTGAAGAACTATATTTTATAAGGTTAAGCTGCTATAGATAGTGATTCCTCTGATGGATCTGGGCAAAGTAAATTGAAAACCTTCTGGAAAGGATTCACCATTCTAGGGGCCATTGAGGACATTTGTGATTCATAGCAGGAGGTCAAAATTTCAACATTAACAGGAGTTTGGAACAAGTCGATTCCAACTTTCATGGATGACTTTGAGGCGTTCAAGGTTTCATGGAGGAGATAACTGCGGATGTGGTGGAATTAGCAAGAGAACTAGAATTAGAAGTGGAGTCTGAAAATGTGACTGAATTGCTGCGATCTCATGGTAAAACGTGGATGGATGAGCAAGGAAAGTGATCTCTTGAGATGGAATCTACTCCTGGTGAAGATGCTGTGAAGATTGTTGAAATGACAACAAAGGATTTAGAATATTACGTAAACTTAGTTAATGAAGCAGAGGCAAGGTTTGAGAGAATCGACTTTAATTTCAAAAGAAGCTCTGCTGTGGGTAAGATGCTGTCGAACAGCATTGCATGCTTATAGAGAAAGTGTTCATGAAAGGAAGAGTCAATTGATGAGGCAGACGTCACTGTTCTCTTATTTTAAGAAATTCCCACAGCCACCCCCCTTCAGCAGCCACCACCCTGACCAGTCAGTAGCCATCAACATGGAGGCAAGACCCTCCACCAGCAAAAAGATTGTAATTCTCTGAAGGCTCGGATGGTGGTTAACTTTTTTTTAGCAACAAAGTATTTTAAAATTAAGGCATATGCATAGTTTTTTTAGATATAATGCTATTTCACACTTAACAGACTACAGTATAGTGTAAACATAACTTTTATGTGCACTGGAAAATCAAAAACTTCATGTGACTCCCTTTATTATGACATTCGCCTCATGGTGGTGGTCTGGAGCTGAACCTGCAGTTATCTTTGAGTTACGCCTGCACGTTTCATTTTTCAGGTAGCTTTTTTTCTTAAGTATTTTATTTTAACATAATTGTAGATTTACTTAGTTATAAAAATTATGTGGAGATGCTGTACACTTTACCCAGGTCTCCCCCAAAGGTAGCATCTTGCAAAACTGTAATATGTACCGTATCACAACCTGGATATCGACATGATGTGGTCAGGATGCAGAACATTTCCGTCACCACAAGGATCGCGCACGCTGACCTCTCAAGTATGTTATATAAATGTAATCATACAGTAGGTAACCTTTTGCACTTGGCTCTATTCACTGAACAGAATTCTCTGGCGATTCATCCAGGTTGTTACATGTGTCAATAGTTCATTCCTTTCTGTTGCTGAGTAGTATTCCATGGTATTGGGTGTGCCTCAGTTTACTTAACCATTCAACCGTTGAAGGGCATCTGGGTTGTTTTCAAGTTTCAGCTCTTAGAAAGCTGCTGTAAATATTTATTTTAGGTTTTTGTGTGACTGTCTTAATATTTCTCCTGGATAAACACTTAGAAGTACAGTTGCTGGGTTGCATTGTAGTTTCATGATTAGTTAAAGAAAATGCCAAACTGTTTTCCAGAGCAGCTGTACCATTTTATATTCCCACCAGGGCTGTACGAGTGATCCAGTTTCTCCACATCCTTGCCAGCATTTAGTGTGATAGCTATGCGGTGCTATCTCATTGTGGTTTTAGTTTATTTATATTTCTCTGATGGCTGGTCATGTTGAGTCTCTTTTCAGGTGCTTATTTTTCCCTCTGGATATCCTCTTAGGTGAAATATCTCTTTGTCTTTTGTCTATTTTCTAACTGAATTTTTTTCTTTTCTTTCTTTTTCCTTTTTTTTTACTATTCTGTTTTGAGTTCTAGATACTGGTCCTTTGTCAGATATGTAGTTTGCAAATATGTTTTTCTCAGTCTACAGCTTGACGTCTCATCTCTCAAAAGGGTCTTTTGCAGAGTAAAAGTCTTTAATTTTGGTGATGTCTGGGCTTGTTAATTTTTCTTTTTATGGATGGTGCTTTTGGTGTCAAGTCTAAAAACAACTCACTTAGTTCTAGATCCAGAAGACTTTCTCTTACGATTTTTTTCTATAAGTTTATAGTTTTGTTTTACATTTTAGTCCAGGATCTGTTTGAATTAAGTTTTGTATAAGGTGTGAGACTTAGGTGGTTGTTCATTTATTTGTCTATAAATGTCCAGTTGCTTGAGCAGAAATTATTGAAAAGGCTATCTTTCCTCCACTGAATTGTGTTTTGCAGTTTTCTGTTTTTTTGGTGTTTGTGTGGAGTGGAATGGTTATTGTCTAAAAGTTTTGTGTCTTATTAGGCTGCCACTTTTCTGGTTCTTTGGCAACAGAACAGGCTTTTGTTTTGTTGAGGGCTTTTATTGTCTGCACCTGTTGGCATTTCTGGGTTGCTGGCTTCTTCAGCTCCAAGTCTGGGATATAGGAGGCAAAGCAAAACCCAAGGAGCTCACCATGGTGGTGTAACTTGGGTTGCAAGGTCCCTAGCCGGTCTGCCTTCTCTCCATCTTTCAAAGTGTTCTTATGTTTACTTTACATATATGTCTGGAGTTCTAGTTGTACTTAGTGGGAGGGATAGGGAAAATATGTTTATTTCATCTTCCTGGAAGCAGTGTCCACATTTTCTTAGTTATAAAAAATTTGAACATTCAGGAAAGTAGAATTGGATAATAAACACCAACATGTCTATTTCCTAGATTTAAGAGTTGTGTTTCCCCATGTCTTAATATATTTTTTATTGTTTTAAAATAAATTATAGACGTAATATTTACCTCTACATATTCAGTATGCATCTCTAAAAAATAAGATTTTAAACATAAAGACAATACTTTAATGATTTTTAGCAATATCCAAATACTATCTAATACCCAGTTCATATTCTGATTTCCCTAATTGTTCCCAAAATGTCTTACAGTTGTTTGGACAAAGTAAGACCTGATCAAGAGCATGAAGTGTGTTCATATTATCTTCTAAGTATCTTTTAATCTTGAACAGTTCCTTTCCTGTTTTTTTCTCCATGACACTGATTTGTTGAAGAAATAGTTCCAGTTGAACCCTGGAATGTCCCACTATCAATAAGATTTAGCTGGTGTTTCTTTTACTGTATCTCCTGTATTTTCTGTAAACTTGAAGTTAAAATCTAAAGGCTTTATTAGATTCAAGTTTGGCGAGAATATTTCACGGGTGATGTTATGTTGAACAGATTTTCTGAAGGACTCATATGCTTGAATCATTTATAACTTTTTTATGTGATAGAGAAGATGCCTTCTGCATCCTGTGATACATTCCTGGATGACATAGAAGATATTGTGTCCCAAGAAGATTCAAAGCCCCAAGATAGGCATTTTGCGAGAAAGCACGTTGTTCCAAAGGTGCGAAGGCGAAATACCCAAAAATATTTGCAAGATGAAAACAGTCCACCAAGTGATAGGTAAGCTTTTCTTTTCTTTTGAAATTATATTCAGTATCATACCAGGGGAGAGGCTGGCACTACTGTATATGATATACGTAATGTCTCTTTTAAGAAAACCTTTGAGGGGCTTCCCTGGTGGCCCAGTGGTTGAGAGCTCCGCCTGCCGATGCAGGGGACGCGGGTTCGTGCCCCAGTCTGGGAGGATCCCACATGCCGCGGAGCAGCTGGCCTGTGAGCCATGGCCGCTGAGCCTGCACGTCCGGAGCCTGTGCTCCGCAACGGGAGAGGCCACAGCAGTGAGAGGCCCGCGTACCACAAAAAAACAAAACAAAACAAAAACAACTTTGAAATTTTGAGAGGAAATGTGTAGTGTTTTTTTGTTTTGTTTTGTTTTTTGAATGGTTTTAAATTTAGCAAAGTCATTGACTAAAGAAGAAAAAGATGTCAAATTGCAAGTTTCTTAAAGGCAGGGCCTAGGGCAGTATTTGGCACAAAGATAGCTCCCCCCCCCTGCACCCTCCCCTGGCTGGATGTCTTTGCTGTTACAGTAGTTGGTGTGTAATTGTTACTCCCACATTAAAAATTTTATTGGAATTTGTGATTCTTATGAGATAGTGGTGGTTTGGGCATTTGGTTTTTCTTAGCAAATTTACAAACACTTGTGGATCATCTAAAGGCATTGGGCACAAATTATTGTGCTGTTTACACTGTTATATTAGGTCTCTAGTGAAATTCTAATACAACGTAGCCAGAAAGGAATATGCAGTTATATAGTTTTAATATGCTTATATTTGTTTACCTAGTAAATTGTTGAGAGTTTTAATACACTTGATTATTTTGTTTGGAACAGATTCATAAGATGTATGAATTTAAAATTTGCTTATATTTTAATGAATGAAGTTTATTAAGTTTGTCCTAAACATGTCGTTAAGGTAATGTCTATTTAATTATTAATTATTAGGGCAATCCAAGTTGAAAGTCCTTTTATTTCCTTTGTAAAAATATTACATTTTTCAGAACTGTATTTTTATATATGGAATGCTTTGAATAGTGCTGTAGAGTGACAGATTTTCATTTTGATTCAGTTATTTATATCTGTAAGTTATAAAATAAAGATTGTAACTAGTATATAGTAGTCTTTAGATGTATTTAACTTTATTTGCCATTGCTGCTAGAACCATTTTCTGTGCTATTGTTATTTGTTTGTACCTTTCCAGGAGTTGAACTTAGTGGTAGTATTTAGTAGTACTGAATTTAAAATACATCTCAGAGAAAAGATATTTTTTGTACAGAGTCTTAACTTAGAATCCTGTGCTGTTATTTTATCTTGTATTTAGATTTTTGGTGTAACAGCAGATTATGTATTAAGTTGGTGCATTTAATCAATAGCCTGTGAATGGATTGCAGTGAGTGAGTATTTTTGCATAATGGGCCCAGAAATTACCTAGTGCTTTTTATTTAAAAAATCCCTTAATGAGACTTTTTTTTTTAATTCATTAACAGCACTATTCCAGGCATACAGAAAATTTGGATACGGACTTGGGGTTGTTCTCATAATAATTCAGATGGAGAATATATGGCTGGACAACTAGCTGCTTATGGATATAAAATTACAGGTAATGAGATCTGTAATGTATTTTATTGATTAAATTTTTCAGAGATAAGTTTTTTAGAGATATCTTTTCTAACTTCAGCAACTAAAGGACATTTTAGCATAATTTGATGATTTTAAGGTAAAACAAAATGGTACCTAATATATGTTGTCTAGATAACTACAGTTGACCCTTGAACAGCACAGCTTTGAGCTGTGTGGGTCCACTTATCCGGGGACCTTTTTCAATACATACACTGTTATGTTTACAGTCCGTGGTTGGTTGAATCCTAGGATGTGGAACCCTCGGATATGGAGGGCTGGCTATGGCACTTGAGGATATGCGGATTTTGGTCTCTGCCGCAGGTCCTGGAACCAATCCCCTGAACATACTTAGGGGTGACTCTGTGTGTGTGTGTATAATATTAAAAAAAAAAATTTATTTTGAAATAAGTTTGGACTTTCAGGAAAGTAGTAAAATTGAGAGTTTGTATATGTCCTTTATCCAGGGTCCCCTAATCTTAATATCTAACATAATTGTAGAATAATTAATAAATTGGGAAATTAGTGTTAGCCCAATACTATTATCTAAACTACAAATCTTGTTTGAATTTTGTCAGGTTTCCTATTTACATCCTTTTTATGTTCCAGGATCCAATCTAGGATCTCACCTTATGTTTATTTGTAATGTCTCCTTAGTCTCCTCCAGTCTGTGACAGTTGCTCAGTTTTTTCTCATCTTTTATGACTTTGACACTTCTGAAAGAAAATCGATTATTTTGTAGAATGTCCCTCACCTTGGGTTTGTCTGATAGAGTAAGGTAATTATGATTACCTTAGATTAGAGTAAGGTAATTATGCATTTTTGGCAAGAAGAGCACAGAAGTGATATCATATCCTTCTCAGTGCATCACATCGGGCAGGGGGCTTCATGATGTTAGTACACTACACCTTGTCTGTCAGATTTCTCCACAGTAAAGTTACTATTTTTCTCATTGTAGCTAATAAATACCCTGTGTCTCCTCAACCTCTTGCCTAGTAATTTTAGTATTCGATAATTTTAGTATCTGTTGGTGGATCTTGTCTGCAAGTTATTACTGTGATGTTTGCCTAGTGGTGATTTTCTATTTTCTTCTTTTCTTCCACATTTATTAATCAGAGTCTTCTGTAAGGAAGGGCTGTCCTTTCCTCCCCATTTTATTTGTTGGTATCAGTATGAACTCATGGATATTTATTTTATTCTGTAGGTTATAGTTCAGAGCTATCATTATTTATTTATTTTTATTTTATTATTTATTTATTTTTTGCGGTACGCGGGCCTCTCACCGTTGTGGCCTCTCCCGTTGCGGAGCACAGGCTCCGGACGCACGGGCTCAGCGGCCATGGCTCACGGGCCCAGCTGCTCCGCGGCACGTGGGATCTTCCCGGACCAGGGCATGAACCCATGTCCCCTGCATCGGCAGGCGGACTCTCACCCACTACGCTGGCAGGGAAGCCCTATTTATTTTGTTTCTTGTGTTGTTCCAACTTTGGCCATAGGACCTTGTTTAGACTGGCTCCTGTGTCCTTCAGACATGCCCCCATTCCTTTTTGAGCACTTCCTTATTTTCTGGCACCATAAGATATTCTAGTGTTGTATTTTCCCTTCCCCAGCCTTGGAAGCAACCACTTTTCCAAGGAATCCTGACCCCTTTCATTAGGAGAATAGTGTGTAGAACCAGAGCAGAGATCTGGGCACTAGTTGTGCTTATTGCTACTGTGAAGTATCAGTGCTTCGAGGTTCTCTCAGTGGACAGAGTTAGGGAATATGTATGTATATGAACTGGTACATATATCTGTTTCTGTTGTATGTACATTAAATGGGAACATAATTTGAATGCTTTGTGAGAGGCAGTGAATGGCCCAGTGCTTTATATGTGTTATCATGCTTAGTCCTTGTGACAAAAGGACATATTAGCATCCATTCATATAGGTGAGAATGGAGAGGTTGTTTCTTACTTTAAATCACATGGGCGGTAAAGTCTGTTGCTCCAAAACATTGCTCTTGACCACTGGTCTGTATCACATAGCACATTGCCTTTGCATGTGTAGTTGGCCCGTCCTAGCTTCAAGATGGATGTGAGGAGAAGGGCAGATTGGAAAGTTATTCCTTTCATAGCATTGTTTCCTTCAATAAGTAAATAATTGTATGTCATTAACTCTGTTTTTGATAACTCATTCTGTTTTTAAAAAATTTATTTTTATTTATTTATTTTGAGTTGCGTTGGGGTGTCGTTGCTGCGCTCGGGCTTCCTCTAGTTGAGGTGAGCGGGGGCTGCTCTTCCTTGCGGTGCAGGCTTCTTATTTCGGTGGCTTCTTTTGTTGTGGAGCATGGGCTCTAGGCACGCGGGCTTCAGTAGTTGTGGCACGCGGGCTCAGTAGTTGTGGTTCATGGGCTCTAGAGCACCGGCTCAGTAGTTGTGGCGCACGGGCTTAGTTGCTCCATGGCATGTGGGATCTTCCTGGACCAGGGCTTGAACCCGTGTCCCATGCATTGGCAGGCGGATTCTTAACCACTGCACCACCAGGGAAGTCCTGATAACTCATTCTTTAGACAGCAAAATCAGTCTTAAAACAGGTAAAAACACTCAATCTGCTTTTAGAATTACTTCTCTGTGTTCATTAGTAATTTTTGTATAATTTAGCCTGTACTTACCTTAATACATTCTGATGGTACAGTTTGAAAATTAAGAAAATAGCCTTTAAGATAACTTCCTAAATATTAAAAAAATTCAGAGCTTGACTTATCCTAGGTGATATTTAATATCTAACACATGTTAATTCATTTTAGCCTATTAGCAGGTTTTTAGTATTATAACAGTACTCTTCTATGTAAAATAAGTCTCGATGTGTTTATACAAGAATATTAAACTTTGTTATGCAAACCTAATTTTCATTTCTTATTTGGGAATAGTAAAAAGGGAAATTGGTTTCTTAATCACTTGAATGTGAAATTTATTTTTCTTGTTACTGTAGTTTATTTCTTTTATATGCCTGTATTACTTATATGTATTTGTATTAATTTTACATACTGTGGTTTTACCCACTTCAGAAATTGAGCAGTTTTAATTCTAGTCTGGCTTGCATGCAGTAGACTATAGGACCACTTTCTTACTTGTCTAGATGCCATAGGCCCAGAAAATATAAACATTAGCTTCCTTAAAATATTTAATAAGGAAATCTCTATAGGTCTTTCATTTAGGTTAGATATATGAATGATTTCTGGATACCTATGCCAGTGGTCTCTTTTGTTATTGTGGAATAATGGGAATTAATAAAAATTATTATTGCTTAATAGTTTATAATATTTCATTAATCACATGTAGACCAAAAATATTTTCATTTAACTCTGTAATTGATAAGAATGAGATATATAATAGATTATGTATAATGTACACAGAGGTTACTGAAAACAGTATACAGAGAAATTCAGAAATCTCAGTTACCAATGGTAGATATTTTTACTGTTTGGGGAAGAAAGAGAGATTAGATATATACTTGAAATTGCTACTTTTCTAACTGTGTGAATCTAGGAATATAATTACTCCATAGTAAGACCTCACAGAGACTTAGAGAAGTAAATGCTTGTTCGTTGCCTCTTTCAAATCCTTTTTATTTTGAGGAAAAGGGTGGTTTATAACTTATAAGATAATGCCTGCTTGCTTCTCATTTCAAAAAATGAAAGCTGCTGAGGAAAAATGATGTCATTCTCTAAAACTCAGATACCTGTTTGCATGATAGAATTAAATTAGTATTATGGAAAGCAGTTAAACTGTCCTGGTAGGTACAGTGGCTTTTTACAGAAGTATGATTGAACACAAACATTTCATGAGTGTGTTCTTCAAGTGAGCAATTTTTATAGACTAACCCCCTCCCCCACAAATAATGCTGCCTTGGTTATTGTTTTTGGATTATTTCTTTTGGAATGTTGGTCAATTATTTTCATTGTCCTCATTGGTGGCGATCTTTATATCTTGAGAATATATTTAGTGTTTGAATGGTCACAGGTCGTTTGAGGCCAAATCTGATGAACAAGTATTGTGGTATGATACTCATATGTTGGGACTCTTCATTACTGTGACATAAAATAGGATACATGCTGATTTTTCTGATCTCTACATTCTAGTTTTCTTTTTCTTCTTTAAATAGAGCATGGGAACATTTAGTTTTTTTTTTTTTATCTCGTCTTTTCATCTCAACAAGAATCTCCTCTTGTGATAGGAAGCATAAAACTGTGTTTCAACCATCTGCCTACTAAGTGGCACTAGTTTTGATTCTGTACTAAATTGTGTGTTATCCATACAAATTAAGTAGTGTTAATTTTGTTCTTGTTTAAATCCTGAGCATTGTTTTCCTTATGTTTGAGAGTGAACTTGCATGGTTCGTTAGATTCTTTACCTTTTACAAAGATAAAGAGAAAATCTAGTTCACTCTTGTGAATTCTAAAATACTTTGGCTCCAGGTCCTGACTTTTTTAACTTGATATTATGTCAAAGTGAATGCCCAGTCATAGTTAATAACTTGCATGATAATCACATTATTTTGATAAAAGTTTTAAGCTCAATTTTCTCACTGGTAGATGCGGGAAAACTTCATCTTTTTTAATCGTTTTTCTCTGGGAACTTTCGATCATTTTTCATCCTGTTCCACTTTTGGCCTGACCTTTTCAGGTCACTTAAACTTCTTGTTTGCATTTCTTGTAGCATGTAAGTGGTAGTACTTCAACTCACATTAGTTGCAGTAATTTTTGTGAATAAATGCACTGGAGTGCTCAGTTGTATTAAGATGACCAGTCTTTTCAAAATTGCTGGCATTCTGATACTGAACAACTTAAAAATATTTTTTAGTTTTAATATTTTAGAATTTTTTTTTCTAGGACTTACTGATATTTTATATGGTCAGTGTTTAATTCAACACATCCACATATTTGTCCCTGTCTTTACTCTTCATTCCATCTTGCACCTCAGACCTTTATCTGGAATCTTTCTGCCTAAAGTACACCCTTCAAAATATTTTAGAATTTTTATGAGTGACAAATTTACAGAGACTAATGGATTTTCATAAACTTCACTTTTGCTTAATTGCTTAATGATTCATATTGCCCTTTGAGATTTTGTAAAAGTTATTTTTGATAATTCATTTAGAAATAGCCTGTGTTTAAACTTTATTTTATTTTTTAAGAAAATGGGCAGATGAGTAATTACCATGAAAGCTTCACTTAAAAATCTATGTTTTTGCATTGTTGTCCCTGATTTTGAGGAAAAAACCTTTTTTTCAGATGTTGACACTGGAACATGTAAAATAATGTTGGCTCTTTTTTTGGCTGTTAAAATTCTAGTTGGTTTGGATTAAAGACGATGTATTTTTAGCTCTTGGACAGTAGATGGCAGTATTACATTACATGATAACTGCATCTATGCCATTAATATGAAAAGTGAATTTTGTGTTACAAATAGTCTTCTAATAAAATTATTAGAAGTCATTAAATTAGTTAACACTTTATTTTATTCTGATTCATTGCTCTTTAAACATTTTAGTAGTACTTATACAAGAGTCAGACAAATTGACCTTTTCAGAGGCAGCATGACCCGGCTCAGATACCCGCCCACCACACGTATGCTGGAGACCGCGTGTGAAATGATTCGCTCATTGCTTGCTGCTTGACATCGTCGTTGCTCTGTCGCCCTGACTGTGCTTGTTGTAGAATGCGGTCATTGTCCTTTTGCCCAGAAGAGCATATGTTAAAGTGGGAGTTTTTGAATCTGAGGACAAACATTTGATACCTTTACCATTACATTGCTTTCACACTTAACTAAAAACTAACCTTCACATAAGGTGCATCTTGAGTAATCCCCAAATCTATGAACATATATTAAGGTTAAAGAGGTTTCATATTAAAGGAGAATGGAGTAAATTACAGCACTTTAAAATTTCCCACTCATTCCCACTTTACCAGCATCAAACACATGTTTGATGGTTAATTCAGGATGATTTGAATGTCCAGGCATCTGCAGAGACTTTCCTTTTGGTTATTCCTTCATTGTAGCTTGGTGCTTCTCAAATTTAACAGTTTCTAAGAATTCTTGTACTGTGTTATATACACAAATTCGTGTATGTCATATATATGGGTGATTTAAGGGCTTTTTGCGTATGCGTGTGTGTTGTGACTATACCTCTGATCACCTAATCTGATCATTAGCTGTAACTGCTTGTACAGCTGTATCTCCACTTGCACTGCCGCCATTCAGCTTACTTCCTCTGCTTAGAGACGGAGAGGGTGGTACCTCAGCTACTTCCTGTCTTAGGGTAATTTATCTTCTTTTTACATGTTCTCTCCCATGGTGTGTGAGTTCCTTCTGTCTGAATCATCTTTACCTTTGGCATCTCAGAGACACTGTTGCTTAGTGATGAAGAGCAGACTGTAGCCAGCTGTTAATATTGAGCCAGGCTGTAAAGCCAGCTACTGCCATGTATTAGCTTTATGGCTTTGGGCAAATGACAACACCTCTGTGCTTCAGTATCCTTATTTATTTAATGAAGATGACTACAGCAGTCCTTTCTGAAGATTAAATATTACTATGTACAAACGTGTTCCATGTGTGTCTGGTATTACCATCTTCATCATCAAACTCAGTACCTGTCGCACGATAGGAATTCAGGTGTTTTTTGCATGTGCATTAGTGAACAAGTAAAAACAATATTTTGACTATAATGTATTGAAGTAGTTTTATTCTCTCTTTATAGAAGAATACAAGTTAAAGTATACTCTAAAGTTTAAATAAATGTGGCGTGTGGTATGTGTGTGAGTCCCTTGAGTTTTTCAGTAGAATCCTATTTAGTGGCTGTCAAGTCCAGTCTTCATGGTCCTGACATGTCTCAGATAAGATCCTCGTACTATCACTTTACCTGACATGGACGCTACAAATTATATTGAATCAGAAATCTAATTTAATCCATTCTTATTAAATTGGAAGCAGTAATTGCTTTCAATTTAATGGGATTGAATTCAGTATTAGAAATTTTGATGTTCCTTCAAACATAATAAAATTCTGTTACATATATATTTCCATGTATTTGTGTGTATGCCTGTGCATTTGCAGAGAGAGAAGTGATCTTGGAGCGTTGCTTGTATTCAGATGAGTTATTTGTAGTGATTGGTAAGGGGGCATAGTACAGGGTGGCAACGAGAGTGGCACTTTCTCCTTCTTTTTTCCCTTTCTGCCCAGGGAGAAAAGCAGAGAGAATTAAAACTAAGGGCTTTTTCAAAGTGGGATTTTCATCCATTCGGAAATAGGGGAGGGAAATCAAGAGTCTCTAGAGAAGATCCAGAATGTTGTTTACTCTTGAGGGGGGCGCACCCAGCGCTCCCAGTGATGAAAAAAGAGCTGTGGGGTGAAAGGGAATCCTTTAAAAATGTATGCTTAGCATGTTCATATTCAGTCTTTCCCACTGAATCATTTTTAGAAATGGCTAGGTTTACCAATTTTTATGTCTTATACTGTGCTTTTTCTTGAATATGTTATGAACAAGAGGTGAGGCTAATTAATGAACATTTCTGAGTTAATGTCTTAATTATTGCATTTGATCATGGAGTTCTGTTTCACAGAAGATGTAGTACTTCTGGCCCATCCCTCTGGCTTGCTCTTTGCTTTTACTCTTTCAGTGTTTTCAGTAACCATTTTAGCTACCATCTTATCAGCTGTTGTCTTCTTTCTTTCCTTTTAATTGAGTGGCAGTGTGCAGTAATTTAGGATGGGTTCATTACATATTAACTGATTTTGAAGTCTGCTCCATGAAAAACTACTTGATGACTGCACTTTGAGTAAAATCCATAGTAACAAATAAATCAAAGATCATTGAGAATATTTTCTTTTTTCCATGTGAGAGCTGAGTTATTAGCTAGCTTACAAAAATAAGGGAGCTGTGAGGGTGTTCTAGAGTAACTATGTTATGGTCTCATAAAAACTATTCAGGAAATCAGTGAGAGAGGTAAAAGTAGAAGACATTGAAAATGCTATACAGACACCTAAATAGGAGATCAAATTAAGGCAAAGAAGCTTTAGGGAGAATATTTGAAGCTTATCATTTCCATCTCATTTGTAGCAGCTTTTTATCTGTGTCTTAGGTAAGTTGCAAATTGCGTGCAAGCCATAAACAAGGGCTGTTTTTTTCCTGAGGAAAAAAATGAGAGAAGGCTTTGCAGTTTTCAGTGAAGGCTTTTTCTTTTAGCATAGAGGTAGGAAGAATACTGTATTAGATGAAGAGTTTTTGTGTTCGTGAAATGTAAACAACTGTGAGAGTGTAGTCAGTGTTTGTATGTTCTTCATGTAGTAATTTAAACATAAATATCTTTTCCTTGCAAGTATATACAAAAAACATTATACAAATAAAATTTTGTAAAATCTTATTGAAGAATTAATGTTGAAATTTAAAAACTAACAATTTCAAGATACTGATGATTCAACCATTCTTAACTGAGGGATATTTGAGTCAGGCATTAACATTTTCTGAGCCTCAGTTTTCTTTGAAATGAAATGGTGCTCTGCCAACCTCATGAAAATGAAATGAAAACATATAAACATGAGGTAACGTTTTAGTTTTTGAAAATATTTGTTTTAAAATGAGTAACATTTATTACACCTTAATGTTATTAAATTGTAAACTGATGTTTTTTTAATTTCTTGCTTTGCTCTCTCATCACATTTAAAGATATTTTTGTACAATTTAGAAGCTCATTTCCTAAATGTACCAAAAGGTGGCACTGTTTACGTATATATAATATTTTGCTTTTTGATGAAAAATGTGTTGCATGTTTTATCTGCAAATGTATTATTAAATTGAGGTTATATTTTTTAATGTTTAATTTTCTGTTTTGTAAATGGATTTTTAATTCATGTAAGGTTTAGTAGGACCAGGTTACATTTTTTTTGGAAATGGTTTGGAAATTCAGATATTTAACAATCATCGTGTAGACATAGACTCCTGTATAATCCAATATAATTAATGGTAAAACCTTGTATTAATGTGACAGCTAATGTTTCATGGAAAACATAGTTGCTTTTGTATAGCAAAACCCATTAATTTTTTTAAGCCTCTAAAAACTATCCAGTGATTAAAACATAACAGCCATAAATAAATGATTTGTGTGGCTTTTAGGTCATACCACATAGGTTTATCCATTCTGGAATGTTACTTTATGGTAAAAGTACCTTTGAAAATTTAGAAAAATCTTTCATTGCTTGAACTTCCTACCGGCAGTAGTGAGATGAAAGGAGAATCTAGGTTCTATGAATAGCTTCTCTAGGTGAAGAATGCAAAAATTAGATAATACGAATTTGACTTGAAGTGAGGATTATTTATATAAAGGATGTGGTGCATACATTTCCCATACAGTTAGGTGAAAACCTCCCCGATTGTTTATTCATGGAGCATATTACATCCAACGTAGTTTATGACCCCAGAAGATAATACAATTAGTATATTTTTATGTCCAATAAAAGCTATCTGTAGTTGTTTTTTAATATAAACAGAATTTGTCAGTGATTTTTACTGGATGTAGAACAGCACAAAATGCTTCTGTTACTAATATAAAATTCTTGACTCTTGTTTTGGGTGTAAGATTAAAAAAATCTGAGATAATTTCAGGTGTGCTTCCACTGTTTCCTTTATTTAAAAGCAGAAAATGTTTGAAGTCAACATAACTTGTACATTTCAGTTTTTGTTATTTTTTTCTGAAGTATCCTTTTTAAGGTACTAATCCTTAGAAATAAAGAGTTAACGTCTTCCTCCATTAAAAACTCATCCTTATAACTCTGAAGTGACTGTCTCAGTTACTAAATGTATGTAGTTTGGGGGAAGTGAAGACACAATTGGCAGTTAGAGGGGTTCTTTTATGTTCATGAGAGTGTATGTGCTTATATTTAAATGTTCACTCTTACTGCTGCTTTTGTTGATGCTAGTAATAATAATACATATGTGGTTTGTCTGAATTGTTTAAAAATGCATAATTAAAGGAGGATTTGATTATTCAGCACCTGTTTCAGTAGCTAAAGACTATCACTTAGACATTTTCTTCCAATATTTGACAATTGTTCTGTGAGCTATGAATAGTGTGAAAAATTGAAGCAAAGCATTGTGACACTACAGTAATTCAGAGCCCATACTCTTAGGATATTCTTATTGTAGAGATTAATGGAGTGTTTTAATCATTTAGAAAGAAACAGATCTGTTTTTTAACCTAGGCTTTTTCTAGATGTAGAATCCTAGGGATTTGGTAAATAACAAAGATTATTTTCCTAAATGACTTTGTGTTTAGGGATTTTTGTAAGGAAATTAGAAAGTGCAAAAATGCACTCAGAATAACTTTTTTAAAAAGCATGAAACTGAGAAAGACAGCTAAGTGCCCCCAAAATGCTTTCAACAGGTCCCCACCCCCTGCTCCTCCCCAGGCTCCCCATAATGGCAAATGTGCTTCTCAGGGTAGGACCTGAAGTAGTAAAATGTGATATTATACAAGCAATATTATTTTCCTAAAATACTTAGGATTAAAAAAAAATCCAATCAATCAGCATTATATATTCGTCTAAAAGAAGATCTATCATGCAGATTTTGTCTGGCTCCTTTAGACGCCTTATAATAATGTGCTAATTTATGCTGGTGATCTTACCTTATGACCCTTCTGTGTGGCCTAGATATGTTAATATGTTATACCTTTTAAATTTTAGTCATCTGTGTTGGTTGAATATGCTTGTTAGTCCACAGTACCACTCACCAGTCTATGTCAAGGACTGGAAAAGTACAAGAAAAATTTATCTCAGAATCAGTTTCTTTAAGCATGCATTAGTAATGGAGGAAATTACAAAATAGACATAATTTATTTTTATTCTTTCTATAAAAAGTATACTTGGAGAGATTTTTTTTCCTTCTGATATTTAGCCCTTTATCTGAAAGTGTAATGTCCCTTTAGCTTTGCCTTGAAATTGTTGTCCCCCATTTTTGGTTCTCATCTTGATCTAAAAGACACTGATCAACTCAAATGCTTGAAAAACATGGGGTAATTTTTAAATTAGCATACTTGGCATAACTGAGTAAGTATTTCTCAAACCTCTCTGAGCCTGTGATTCCTTGTCTGTAAAATGGGTTACAGGGTTGTTGTGAAAATTAATAAATGGTTGATAAATGTTAGCTATTATTATATTAAGTATTAATAAGGAAAAGTCACCATTATGTATGTTTTAAATTTGAGTCTCTGAAATGAATGGTAACTTAATGAAATTTAATTTAAATATGTTTTATTTATTTTAATCTATTTAAATGTCTTTTAGTTTTATGTATTTCTCTCTTGCACATCTTTTTCTTGATGGTGACTGTTAATTAGGAAATGAGGATGGGATATTGAAGTAATGTATAATAGATGGCTTCCGGTGGGGGGAACCAGTGAGGCAGAATGGAGTGATTTCATAGAAGGAATAAGGGATTAGAAGTTGGAAGATTGGAGGTCTTGCTTTAAAGGTGACATGGATTGCTAGTGAACTTACTTATCTCTGTTTTGGCTTCTTTTCTCCTTTTTTAAAAAAATGTATTTTATATTGGACTAGAGTTGATTTACAATATTGTGTTAGTTTCAGATGTACAGCAAAGTGATTCTGTTATACATAAATCTTTTTTTGACTTTTTAATTCTTGCCTGTGAAATAACCCATTTGACTGTTGCAGAAATATGAGGGTTGGGTGGGCAGGTCATGTTTTTTCACCTTTCTCTCACTCTGAAAGAGGTACAGCATCAGGTTAAGAAATATCAGGTGTGAAATCCTTCTCCAACATTTCTCATTCCATTCCTCCTTATCCCATCTCCCCCAGCACATCTCCAAAGCAGGCTTTTCCTTAACATACTATTACGACCAAGATTATCTTTATCTCTGCTTGTAGCACTCATTAGACTCTACTGGAATTATTTGTTTACATAACTTTCTCTCCTGTAAGACTGAACTTGAGTACAGAGAGAGCCCTTTTTTCTTGTATTCTTAGTACCTATTACCATATTTGGCCTGTAATAAGCACTTGGTTTGTGTTCATTGAATGAATTTATATCAATGTTCATGTCATTCATGAGAAACAGGTACAATTTACTGAGTGATTCCATGGAGTACAGAGGCGGTTTCTCATTTGTGTTGCCTTTACTATTAGGTGTAAACCACCGATGATTTCTTACCACCTGAAAGAATTAAATTTATCATTTTTCTAGGTCAAGTAGTCTTTTATAAATTTTTGAGACCCTTTTATGAGCCTGACCATAGTAAGTGGCCTTGTCGGTGCTTTACAAATGTTGTGATTCGTGGGCACCTTAAGTATAGATTTCCTGCTTAAAGTGACTGAACAGAATAGGCACATTGTTCTTTGTTAGTTTCCTCAATTGGTTCTTGTAATTTTCCTGTTTCTACTGGTGATACCTTAAGGCATCTGGCCTGTGTTGAGTATTTCTTCCTGACTCATCATTCCTTCTGCCACCTGCCAAAGAAATGCTTTTACTTTGGTCAAGAACGTTTGGAGTGAGTTAGATTTCATTATGGGGTAGGTCATGGACCACCTGATAAGTCTAAGCGTGTCATACTAATTAGCATTGACTGGCTGCCACTAGAATGCTTAATTCTGGTGTTCTGCCTTTTAAACCTACAGGTGTTATGGAGGATGGAAAAATCCTTTATCTGAATATGAAACTAGGCACCAAATTTGAAGACTTTTCCCCCACTCCCAGTATGATTTTATTTTGTGTGAATTTCCAGTAGACCGTATTATATTTACTTTTACATAATCTTTCAGGATTGTTAGAATTTTTTCCTTAGGTATATTTAAGTCACCGCTTTTTAAGATAATTTAGAAAAGACGAATTGAGGGTTGGCAATTAGAAAGGAAGAAAAATGGCTCATAGATCGTATGTAGAGGTTTTAACCTTTCATCCTGGAAGAGAGGGATACTTTGGGGCACTAGTGCTTATCATCTTGTATCTGAGAGCTGGGAGGCAGCTGAGATCTGTGCTGGAAGGCCCCTGGGGCCCCCCAAAATAGGAATCCTTTGCAGTAAGAAAGGAATCTATTGGACTTACAAATGTTTGGACACATTCTTAGAATACATTTTATCTGCTGCAAGCCAAAAGAAGTTTACTCACATTTGAATGAAACTGTAGAAGGTGCAGTGTCTTTATTAGACTGTAGTAAATTTTACAGATATTGATAGGGGCTTCCATGGGTTCTTTTTCTACCTTTGGTCTCCCGGTTCTATCTTCCAATTAGATCTTAGATTCCCTCAAATATATTCTCCTGCTACGGAAATCTTTAGAACTCTTAGCCCCTTGATTGGGGAGGCACTACTTTCCACCTATATTTCTCGAAAGGGAAACGTAATAAATGTCTAGAAAGAGTTGTGTTGAGCTTAAAGAATAAGTACTAAAGGTGGGAGAAAGAAGGAGAAAAACTCAACGTTAAAGCAGCATCTGTTGAGTTAGACTCTGTGCAAAGCTGACCAACTTACCTTGTGATCTTAGCCAAGCCATTTAATCCTTCAGTTTACTTATATCTCAAATGAGTGAGGTGAACTCCAGTGCTCTCTGGTTCTTTATAAATTCATTCATTCATTAGATACTCATCGTGTGCCTGTGGTGCTGTGTATTCATCAGTGAACAAGGCAGATACGGGCTCATCCTTGTAAGAAGACTTCTGTTTCCCCTGTCTCTGCTGACCTGTCTTTTTCCCGTTCTTCCCTTATCTAGTAATTGGGTGGATAATGAGTAAATGAAGCAGTTTGAAATGATTAATTACAAATTTGGGGACCCTGTCTGCTTATTTATGTACAAAATGGATCAGTATTTTTTTGGGAAAAAAGAACAACTTGTAAAGACGATTGTTATATATATACGTTAAAAAGGTTATTAAAATGAAGAAGTGAGTTATCTGTTAGTGGAAATAATTGGGTGACTTAGGAGTGAGAGAAGTGAAAGAGAATGATCTTGTTTAAGTTTAGGTGTGCCAGGTATGAATGGAAAAGATTTATCCCTGACGTTGGAAAGTAATTTAAAAAAACGTATTTGAGCTTTTTGGGTGTAGTTACACTGTTGTATATGTTGAAGGTCAGATGTAATTTTTTTGGGTGGCGGGGGTGGGGGGAATCTCTTTGGTTTGAGTCAGCTCTAGTGTCTTGAGCTTTATGCCTTTAGTCTGGAGAACTGAAATTTATTATCTCACAGAAGGGGAAAATAATTTGAATAGAGTTAATTGAAATGAAAGGAGTAAATTTTTTTTAAGATTTAATCTTATTTATTTCTGGCTGCATTGGGTCTTCGTTGCTGCACATGGGCTTTCTCTAGTTGTGGCGAGCAGGGGCTACTCTTCATAGTGGTGCGTGGGCTTCTCATTGCAGCGGCTTCTCTTGTTGCGGAGCACGGGCTCCAGGTGCGCCTGCTTCAGTAGTTGTGGCACGTGGGCTCAGTAGTTGTGGCTTGCGGGCTCTAGAGTGCAGGCTCAGTAGTTGTGGCCACAGGCTTAGTTGCTCCACGTCATATGGGATCTTCCGGGACCACGGCTCGAACCCATGTCCCTTGCATTGGCAGGCGGATTCTTAACCACTGTGCCACCAGGGATGTCTCGAAAGGAGTGAATTTCTACTTAATTAAGAAATACACTGAGACATCCAAAGTGAAGAAAACTCCCATATTTGGCTTCTGGATCTAAAATGATACTCTAGTCTGTATAGGTTGGTTCAAGAGCATTTAACTCTGTTGGACGCAGCCAGGTTAGCTTTGTGGAATTTTAAACTCTGACTTTTCCCTAGATACTGACGAAAGCAACTAATTTATTGGTTATTAGGGAGCGAGGGTAAGTTCAATTTTCTCCAGACTTACGACAAATAGAGGTTGGTTCTAGCATATCTAATGCTTCAGTTTCAAGGCTACCTCTATTTGAGAGCTGTTTTGTGGAGATAACCTCGTAACACATACATTTTAATGAGTACATTACTTTTACCACCTGCTGAAGTCGACTTGGAGTGACTGCTGACCTGAAGTGAATGCCTGTGTTCAATATTAATACGCCATGTCTGGATCCAGACAGCAATCTTTCATTTTGACATGCACATAGTCAAAGTAAATTAATGTTTAAAACCCGAGCACTTTAAGTTCAGTCAGTGTGTGCATTCCATAATAATCCTTCAGAAGCAGTTTACATAGAAATGCTGCGTGCTTTCTTATACTTTATTTATCATACATACAGGTCCACATTATAGTATTCGTAACAAGATTTATCCATTGCTATTTTTGTGACTCACTTGTCTTGCGGTGGCTAAAGAAATTAATTATTTTAGGATTTAGTCTTTGCATGTTTTAAATAAAATTACACTGTTTTATATATTCATGCCTGGCAAGACAGTAGCCTAATTTCAGTTATCTTATTTTTAGATTTTTTTTTTTATTAACCTAGTTCCTTCCTTTATTTCTGCTCAAATCACACATTTTTGAAAGTATAGTAATTTTTAATAAACTAGGCCTGGAAATAATGCATATTTATGACTTTATGTATCAAGGATATTGCTGGAGGATTTTTCTTTTCTTCCTTACGTGCCGTTTTCTAACCTTTTATTGGTTAAAAAAACATTCATGGCAGATGTCGTAATGGGAAAATTATATTAACATTTAAGTATTAAATTAGCCTGTAGCCAGAGTTTCCTACTAATATGATGACATTTAGTGAGTTCAGGATTTTAAGGACCACACTGCACAACTCACTGTTGCACATTTCCTGTTTGCGTTTTTTGAAAAGTATGTTAGACCTGCCTTTTCAGATTGAAAATTTCCATTGTGGAATCCAATGTTGTTATTATTTTACCTTGCTTGTCAGTGTTTGTTATTTATATATTAAGAATATGTGTATAGTGACCATAATGAGAATAGTATGTGATTGGCGCCGTCTGCAAACAAGACAGTTTTCATAACACTTTTACAGCTTAATTTCAAAGAAAAATCTCAAGTTATATTTATTAGCAAACATATTTCAGCTAGGGAGTTTTTCATCCTCCAAAAAGATGGCAGATGGAAGTGAACCTAATATGTGTTAAAAGAAAATACGCTGCATTTATTTTAAATTTTATCTCTTACATCAGCATGATGCTTTTTATTTAGTCTTAGAGTTATAATAAATGCCGTACTTTCGCCGTAAAAGTCAAAATTAGATTTCTTCTGTGTCCGACAGAATTAATTTTCTGTTCAGAAATAAATAAAATATTTGGTTTAGGGCACAGACCATCAAATAACAACTGTTAGATTACTCTTCGTACAGTTTTAGTGTCCTGGATCTTGGATATTCCTACATCAGAAAACTATGTGCTTTACCCCTGGTACAGTGGGTTTAGATTGGATTTGGAAGCATTGTACAGAGAACACCTATTGTTTCCCTTGAATGATGTGTGCCCTACAGACGTGACCTTTGTGACCCACCGCTCTTGCAGTGGTCGTGGATTTGCACTGATTTGAGCACAGTCTTTCACTGGGTCCTGTTTTCCGTTCTCACGTGTGATGGCTGCTGGCAGAAGTAAACATCTGCCTTGTGGCCGCAGAAGCCAGTGTGACTGGCTGGTTCAGATTTACAGCACTGGCTCGTTGAGTATTATGCTGTCACTACCTGAATTAACTAGCTGTGGATAAAGTGTCTGTACCATGTGAACATGCTCATTTTTTGTTCTGCTGCGTGGGGAATTTTTGTCCTGTAAGTTTTCGTAAGAGGTTATATGAGTTTGGATTAACTGGAAAGTCAGCATTTTAGCACCACCTCTCTCCCAGAGACTTTGTTAGTGATTTCTACAAAAAGAGACGGTGTAAGAGATTATATGATCAGGCCTATTATTCCTGATCTGATTTTAATTTGCTTACTTTTATAATTTTTCTACAAAAAAACAGACATATTTTGCCTCTAGAAGGTTAAGGAGTTCAGCTAGAACGTATGCACGTGTAGGTTTTTATGGAGTCTTAGACATCTGTACAAACACACTATAGAGTAAGTGCATTTGGTTGAAGCAATAAGATCTCTCAGAAAGTAAGATGTTTGGAGGCCCCAGAGGTCTTGGACCATTTTGTTTGAAGCTACCGCTATACCTCCATAGATAGATGACGAGACAGACATTTTCTTTGGTGAAAAATAGTTCCCAGCCAACTCTGATATCCACTTCTTGCAGCTTTATGGACTTACTTCAGAGGGCTGGTTACTGAGAGCAAAATATGTGCATGATTACATATAATCAAGGTTAATTTTTATCAAGGGTCACCATGTTTTTGCTATGGTCTGACAGTCATGACCTACATTACAAGAGCCCTGTGGGTCTGTCTGGTGTATTTTTGCTTGATGTCTGGGTAGTTTATTTCAGATGCTTGTCAGTTTCATTATATATTATCATTTGGGGCTTTTGCTGGATTTTCAGGTATACCGTAAAAACAGTGCTCTTTGCAATTAGATTGTCATGAGGGAGCTTCTGTTTTATGGTGTGTAAACACTCTTTAATCCTGAAGGATGAGTAATTTGGGGGACACTTTCCATTTGGTTTTGTGTTATATTCACTTGGTACATTATTTTGAAATAGAATAGACTTTAGTTCTACAGCCAAGATTCCAGATTTGGTTCAGTTAATTCATTCTTTAGCTCTTCTTGGGGAAAATATTCTGGAGTTTTCAATTCAAATGCATTTTCTTTGCTCATGAAAAATCCAGATGAGTAGTTTATTTCATAGCCAGCAACTAAGTGAGATTTATAAGTCAGAAATTTACAAATTTCTTCCCCTTTTGCCAGTACAAAGGGAATGATAGACATTGTTTTTAAAAAATGTGATTTAGGACATTTTGGTAACTCAAAGACAAAACTTAATGGCAGTTAAAGCTGGGTATTTGGTTTTGTAGTTTGAAATCATATTTAATTTTGGCCATATCTATCTTAGTAGTTTAAAGGATAAACAGTTCAAACAGTAAGAAAAAAGCAGTTTGTGTTTTGTCAGTTTTCAACTTTAGATATCAGTAAATCATTGCTGTAGCCTTCTTTATCTTTTGTTTGCACAAAAAACCTGTTAGAATTATGTCTGGGGGGACCATCTGGTGTGGTTCCCAGTCTTGTCAGTGTGATAAGGGATAAGCTGTATAAACAGGGGCACCAAAAAAAAAAAAAAAAGAAAAGAAAAAGAAATGAAAAAGAAAAAAGCAGGCTGTTTCTAGGAAGGGAAAAGTATGGCGTAGGTTTAATTTTATAATGTACCCACAGAAAGTCATAGGATTTTGCTCATAGTCTATCAAGATTGAGGGTGTAATGTATTTATTTAGAAACCACTGGTCCATGTTATTTGAATGGTTTATCTTCACATTAATATTATATCTTCCTTTTTGATTACAGGGTTCCTATTTTGGAGGTCAGGCTTTTATAAGTTCTTTGAAAATATTTCAGTATAACTCTTGACATTGCAATGTTTTCCAGACTGTCTCTTCAGTTTTTGGGTTTCTTTTTCCTAGCTATTAATTTTTCTCTGAGTTGAATCCTCAGAAATCATCCTATTCCTTTTTCATTTGCAATGAGGTCATGGTGCTTCATAAGGAACAAGCCAGTCATTTCCATGGCAACACATTATATCAAAACATTGCAAACCTGTCTTGCCCCTTACCTTTAAACTCTCAAGTGTAGGAAGAAGGAGTTGTGTAAGCAGTGGCATTATTCTTATAGTATATTGGATTACAGGAGGATTGGCAGAAGGAGAGGAAAGTCAGTTAAAAAAAATTAATCTCAAAAGTACCTTAAATTCACTTAGTTATACATATGTGGGGGGTGTGTGTGTGTGTGTGTGTGTGTGTGTGTGTGTGTGTGTTATGATTGACTTTATTTTGAATTAAACAGTTTTTTTAGGATGGAAAAATGAAGATTCCAAATAACTGATTTGAAGACTGATCAAATTTAGTGTTTATGAGAACAGTAAAAGAAGAAAAAGTAACTGAGTTATATTATCCATGTAAACATATTACACAGTCACTCCAGTCAAGAAAAGTCTGCCTTTGCTTAAAGGCTCTAGCACATTCCCATCAGTCATTTTGGCTTAAGGCAGTATTATTTCAGCATCAGAGTGGTACCTTGAACTTCAAAGTGAGTTGTAGAATTTTGTCAGTTTTTTTTCCTGTGGGGAGGAGCTAGTGAGATGATGTCATTACCACTCGTTTATGGAGTGGGAGGACAGTGAGTGTTGTTGCATCGTTACTGAACATTTCATACCCTTTAATGTCAGGTATTCTGGAGCACAGGAACATTAATTTTTAATAATTAAAAGAATTAAAAATAGTTTTTATTTCCCTGTCGTATGTTTTTGCAAGATTCCCAGGGTTAGTTGGTGTGGCCTGTGAAGACGGTCAGTATAGTCAGGCTTAGTGCCTGCTGTTTGCCCCTGTCCCCTGTCTCAGGCCTACGCTGTATCTTCACCAGTCCTTACTGTAGAGTCTACCCGTTGTACTCCCGGAGCTTGCACACCTGACTTACCCCTGCTGTTGGATGGCAGGTGCTTGGGAAGCAGGAGCTTGCTTTCGGATGGATGGATGTCGCGTGGAGCAAGTGTGCAGTAAACGTTTGCTGAGAGAAGAGAGATCAGAATGAGTAGAGTTAGTTGTTTGTGATGAACCATTTTTTTTCTATGGCAAAGGTATATACTCCCATTTTTTTCCTGTGGCTATATAAAGTGAAATTGGAATATGTCCTACACACCCCTTGTGCCTTTCCAGGCCTGACACACAGCTATCACTAGAGAACTCCTCAGCCTGTCTCTTTTCCCCATTTACTTCCACTTCAGAGTAGTTAACCCTGGCAACTGTAAGCTGTCTGTTGTGGAAGAAGGAGCTGCTGGTGGGGAAGGTTTTCAAAGTCTACAGGCACTACTTGGTGGATTGCACTAAATTTTTTCATTACAAAATACTCGACAGAGAAAAAGACTAAAAGAATAAGATACAGAACAGCCATGTACTTCCAGCCCAGATTTAGAAAGAAAACATTATGGGTACAGCTAAAGCTCCCTATGTATGGAGTGGGGTTAGGTGGGAGTGTATTTTTCATTCTCTCTGCCTGTTTACTCCAGAAAAGCTCCAGCCTTTAAAGGAAGTCTTCCCCTCCTCTGTGCTCTCAGAGTGCTACCCCAGGCCTATGAGCCCGCCAGTGTATTATGACCATCTGTTCAGATGTCTGTCACCTCTGCCAGGCTGGGCTTCACCTTTGTGTTCCCAGCACCACACACAATGGTGGGGATGGAATAGGTGCTCAGTAAGTGCTTGCTGCATGAATGAGTGAATGAATGAATAGGTGCAGTTCTTTTCTAACAAATGCCATTTTCATGTAGGATTCTGTTTTTGCAAAACTATTTCCTTGTCTAGCCCATAGTTATAGTGCCTTGCTGCTCTGATTTGAACAAATTGAATTAAACATAAAATCCTGTAGAACAGATGCATTTACAAGTCTCTGCTCACACAGCTGCTGGTCTGTTTAATAAAAACATAGCTATTTTGATTGAGTATTCGTAGTCTTTCTTTTTGTTAACTCTGTTAGTATCGTAGTGTAGGCAGAGACTGCAAACTTTCTGAGATGAGTGGAAGAATGAGCCAGCGCTCAGAGCTGGGAGAGACAATAGGAGATGGCTGAGGTGCATGTAAATAGGAGGTGCGCTCTCAACACGAAGAATAAATAAATACATGTATTTGTCCTCCCTGGGCCGTAACTCGTAAGTTTTTGACTGCAAATTACTCAATTATTCTAATCTTTCCTCCTCGAAATCACCTATGTTTATAACATCCCTACTCTCAATTACGAGGAGGTATTTGCTTTTTAAATTAAAAATTCAGGTATAGTTTATATCCAATAAAATGTACAGGTCTTAAACGTTCAGTTTAAAAAATGTTTCCCATTTTGTACATCCATGTTCCACCACCCAAAGAAGATGGAGAACATTTCCATCACCCCAGGAGATTGTGTTGTGCCTCTTTCCAATCAGTCCTCCCTTTTTCTTCCCCTCTGTAGCAGGCAGTTTCTGATACTATCTGCTTGTTCTTGGGAGACATACAAACAAAATCATATGGTATGTACCCTTTTGTGTCTGGCTTCTTTTACTCAAAATAATGTTTCTGAAATTCATATTGTTGCATATATAAATTCCATTTGCTTCTGACAACAAAATGTGTACACTAAAAACCAAATACAAATTTATTTTTACCTTAAAGCTGAGAGATTGAGTAATGCTTTTTAACGAGTATTGTTAATAGAATTAATGACAGCTCACATCTATGGAGTGCCAGCCCTTATGCTAAGTGCTTTGCATGCGTTATCTTATTCAGTTGCATTCTGTGGTTATGTGTTTGTTTAGTTCTCTGTGGCAGACCTATTTGGTGAAGGACTGTCTTGTGTTGTAAAATTCTAACTGTTTTCCACAGGACCAAGCACTGTTAATGGCAGGTATTGATGAGCTAAAATATGAACCAAGAGGAAAAGCATAAAAGGGAGATGTAAAAGTGGCATGAGGTAGGAAAGAAAGCAGTGCAGTAGCGCAGTTTAGATTCCCCTTTCATGACTGCAACGAAATAGGCTTTGTATATATGAAAAGTGGTCATGTTAAGACTTTTCAAAGAGGCTCATAATAATATGATGCCGTTCTTTCTGTTCAGAGTTTTATCAGTCCAGCTTTGAGTTTTCATGTGTAGGTTTTGTTTTGCTTGCACTTACATGATACCTGCTGTGTGCCAGACACTGTCCTAACTGCTTTACATGTATTCTCACAAATGGGCAAAGTGTGAATTTTTTCTTTTTAATTCCTGTTTTGCACATGAGGCCGCTGAGGCACTGAGAGGTTAGAAGACTGGACCAAAGTCACATAAGTCCTAAGGGTGGAGCTAGGATTCTTACCCTGGGTTAGAGTGTTTGTAAAAATTTGAAGAAAAATTCTATACACGATATTAAATTCTTAGTTTATCACAAGTTTCATTAATCCTCATTTTTAATGCTGTTCCTCACAAAACGTGGGTATTAAAGTGACCCATGTAGTGTGACAGTAATGGCAGCTGCTGTAGCACCTTCAGATTTGAGCAGATTTACAGCCAGTACGAAGTGCCTGCAGCAGTCCTTGAAGTACAATCTCCAGTTTGGGTTTTATTTTACTTACGTATGATTTATACTGAATATCGTGAAATTGCAGGTTTTGCCTTTTGCAGTAAAGTACAAGTCAGTAAACAACCTTTAACACCCCAGTTTTGGTTTAGCAATTCATGGTAATATCTAAAATGTACTTAGCTTTTACTGTGTGCTAGGAATTATTCTGAACGCTTTACATATATATTAACTTCATGTTAATCATGGTTTTCAAAAAAGTAATACTAAATCTTTTTGGGAAAATACAACAGAGCTGTCTTGCACACCCTGGGTTTGGAAAGCCCAGCACCACATCCCCAGTCCTTTTTAAAAAACATGTGCATACAGATGTATAAATGTATTTTCAAAAATAGACATACTGCAAATTTATAATTATTTCGGGGGAAGGAAGTACTTCATGTAATCTAACCAATAAAATACTCTGATTGTTTCTTTCACAAGACATTTTATATAGACCTTTTCATATATGTGAAGTAAATTTTAACATGTTACTTAACTATTCAACATATCTATGAGATACAGTGCTATGTGCTGAGGGAAATGATTTTAAAAATAAAAAGATTTGGTCCTTGTCTTTATTTTTTCAGTTATCGCAGGTGGCAAATACGTATGATTCCAATATAAGGCGATGCCCCAGTTTTCCCAGTGACTAGATTAAATAAAGTGTTTTGACTAACTGGGATATATAAACTGTAGGAATGAAGATGAAATTGTCATCCTTATATTAAGTTATACATACGTATTTAAAATTGCATTATATGAAGTAGTTTTTAAATGTTGCCTTTCTCCCCTGGCTTTTCATGAAGCAATTTTATTTAAACACTTCGAGGGCATCTTGAACATAAGGGTTTTTTAACCCCTCCCTAAATCACTTTTTGAGTCATCTGACACAGTTTTCAAGACTTCACTTCCATTTGACTTGTTTGAAATCCAACATATTTTGAATCTATGATGAGGACCCTGGAAATTTTCTCCCTGGTGCCTGTTCTCATAATTAAAGAACAGTTGGTTTTTTCTTTCCTCCTGGAGAAGCATATATGTTGATCTCTAAAGTGTAACCACTTATTATAATGCTTTGTAAAAAATTTGTCTTTGAAAGACTTGTTTACAGTGAAATCCAATACTTGCCAGTGTCAGGTTATATCCCCAGGAGTTAAGTAAGGCTTAAATCCATTGCAGCTCTTTTGACCGATTCAGGTGACTTCCCTAGGCTTCCAGGGATCCTGTTGCTCAGGGTAATGTCTTCTCCAAGTGATACTGTAACTCGGAATAAGGGGGTGGAGAGAATAAGAGCTCCTGGTAAAAAGAAATACTTGGTAGGGACTTTATTAGAAGTATAAAACAGTTTTCTCCTTTCTGAGGGATAATTGTTTTGGGAAAAATAAACTGTGCC
The DNA here is from genome assembly GCF_949774975.1 of Lagenorhynchus albirostris. Taxonomy (NCBI): domain Eukaryota; kingdom Metazoa; phylum Chordata; class Mammalia; order Artiodactyla; family Delphinidae; genus Lagenorhynchus; species Lagenorhynchus albirostris. The sequence goes on along the minus strand of NC_083104.1, from coordinate 88,539,326 downwards.
TTACATTTGGGCATTTTTTAGAAGATAGCTAACACCTGTTGGAGAGAGTGGCTAGGTTGTATTTTAGCCCACTTTTTTCTTACTGAACTTTCACCATTGCATACTTGCTTTTCCTTGCCATGAATTTGGTTCTTTTTACCTGATATTTTATTTGTACATTTTTCTGTTTCATATTACTTTGTTAGATTTTTCCCCCATTTTGTCAGATGAAGAACATTTATCACTGTTGATGTCTTCAGAACCATAAATATCTGTAACTCTTGTTTCGGGTGTCAGAGTAATGTTCTATCGCCTAAGATTCTACCAACTTGACCTCCAGTACATATTGATGTATTTCTGGAATGAATGTTCCTGTGATCCTCGCTTGCACATTACAGCTTTGATATTTGAAATCAGAACTGTGCAGTGTGCAAAGACAAAATGCACTCTTAAAATATTTGCATGATAATCTAAAGGACAAAAACATTTAGTAGGAGTGGTGGTAGAATGTTTCCAGGATCAACACTTGAATGCTGTGGGAGAAAAAAAAATTTTTTTAATGGATGGCAGGTGGCAGAATTGAAAAACAGGTTTTTATAATGGAAATGCTAAGAGTCTTAGCTATAGTGCATGGTATTGTTGCACTAGATATAGTAGATGTATTGCATTATCTTATATAATCAGGCACTTTTGTTCGTCAAAGCTTCCCCTCCCCCCCTGCAATTAGTTTCAGCAGGCTTGCTGCAGAGAATGATTCCTCTCAACAATTTGAGCTACTTACAGAATTTTTGAGAGACTGAGGATATTATTTTATCTTTGTCAAGTTTTAACAGGTTTAATAAGCCTAAATTTATTTTATTAAAAATACTACTTTAAGCTAGGAAAGCAATTATAGGAAACAAGTCAGATGTATTCCAGATTAGAGGGGATATGACTTTGCCCCTCTAATGAACATCAGTAATGTTGGCTGCTTTCCTTTTTTTGATTTATTTATTTTTAATGTTACTATTTATATTTCACATTTGAGATTTGTTTTCAATACCCTTACTCTTAGAAAGGGGCTCAGGAAATTTTATTACATTTTATATAGTTGGTTTCCAATCTCATTCTTATTTTAAAATTTTGTATAATTTCTAAAGGCTTTTTGTAAATAGGGGTCTGTAGTGTCTATAAGTCCGGGAGGCTAGGAGGGAAAAGACCACGCAGCAGCTGGGTTTAGTCACGGTGAGGAAGGCACTCTATAGTATGCTTAAAGGCAAAGGAACTCAATTATATTCTAAGAAAGTAGAACCTGTTGGTCTGTTCTGAGTAACGAGAACACTGTCTGGGCGGGGTGGGGGTCAGTCGAAATAAAAGTGGGTAGTCGCCATTTGGGGATTTTAATCCAACAGGCAGGAGGCACTTTCAGCACATGCAGGCTGGAAATGTGTATCATCCTCCTCCGCCATCCTGGAGCATCGGCCTCCTGTGGGGAGGGGGGAGGGGGTAAGCTGTGGTTTGGTGAGAGCTGTGACCCCTTTTCTTCTGCGTAATGTTAAGCGTTCTCGGTACAGAACGGACTGGAAAGTCCTGCGCAAGTCAAGGTTTAAGCTGAGGTCCCTGGGGAGTTAAGTAGTTCCAAGAATGTATTTGTTTAGTAGAGCGCTTGCATCGTTTAATGTGTGCCAGCTTGCTAGTGCTAGGGGTACAAGGATGACTAAAGCACAGCCCATTCCGTTGAAAAGCTATCAGTCTAATGAGGCACGTGACTAGAACCATCAGAAGAGAATATTCACACATTCCCAATGCCAAATCCACCTACCTGCATGAATTTGCTTCGCCTCCCTATAGGCTCTGGTCCCTTCACTGCCCTTGATGAATGTCCATGAGCCCATCTGAGGCCATCTCTAATCACTATGCAGTCACCCCCTCTCACCTGCTTGAGGACATTGCTCCTGCAGTTTTCTCCTTCCTCCGTTGAATTATTTTCCCTTTTTTACTGGATCATTCCTAGCATCAAACATGCTATCTTAAAATAGTTTCCTTCCTTGACACCATATTTCTCTCCAACTATTCCATGTCCTTCTTCCTTTTTTGTAGGTGGCAAAAACTCCTTGTAAGCAGTTGTTTATACCTGCTGCTTCCCCTACTTTCCCCAACTTACTCCAGTCATGCCCCTTTACTAAAAGTACTCTTGTCCAGTTCATCAGGGAACGCTGTATGGCCAAATGCAACTGTCACGTCTTTGTGCTTGTACTCTTTATCTGTTAGCGTTTGACATAGCTGATCACTCTTTCCTAATCGAAATACACTGACTGGGCTTCCCGGACACCACTCCGTCTTGGTTACTGGTTCTCTCTTCCCATTTCACTGGCTGTTCCTTCAGTCAGTCGTCTTTGTTGATTCATCCTCATTATTATGATATCTAAATGTTGGAGTGTCTCCAAGGTACTTTGTTTTACTTTCCTACCTGTACTAGTTTGGAATTTTATAGAGCGCCTCAGCTTTTAAGTACTCTCTATATGCTGACACTTCCCTAATATATATTTCTGAATCTAATCTTGCCTTTGAACCCTGAACTCTCTGCTGTATATCATTTGACCTTGGATTTTTTTTTTTTTTTTTTTTTTTTTTTTGCGGTACGCGGGCGTCTCACCACTGTAGCCTGTCCTGTTGCAGAGCACAGGCTCCAGACGCGCAGGCTCAGCGGCCACGGCTCACGGGCCCAGCCGCTCCGCGGCACGTGGAATCCTCCCGGACCAGGGCACGAACCCGTGTCCTCCGCATAGGCAGGCGGACTCTCAACCACTGTGCCACCAGGGAAGCCTGACCTTGGATTTTTAATAGACGTGTCTATTTAACATGTTTAAAACTCCTAATCTCCCCCACAAATCTGCCCTTCCATAGTCTTCCTATTTCAGTACAAGGAATCTACCTATGTCCTTTCAGTTACTTGGGCCCCGAATTTTGGAATCAAGGATAACTACTTCTGTTTTCACACCCCACATTGAATCTATCAGCAAATCCTGATGGCTCTACCTTGAAGACATCCAGAGCCCTACCATTTTGATCAGCCCCACCTAGACTACCATCTTGCTCTAAATCAGTGTCGTTGTGTTTTACCTAGATTATAGTAGTTGCCTGATTCATCTCCTTGCTTTCACCCGCACAATCTGTTTTCCACACAGCAGTCAGAGCTTCTTTGAATATCATGTTATTTTACTCTTCGGCTCAAATTTCACAATGCTGTCCAATAAAACTTTCTGCAGTAATGGAACTATTCTGTTTTACATTGTCTGATAGGGTTAAAACATTGTCTAATACGGTAGCCATTGGCCATATGTGGCTATTCAGCACTTGAAATCTGGTTAGTGCAACCAAAGAACTGAACTTTAAATTTTATTTAATTTTAATGAATTTAAATATAAATAACCACATGAGTAAAAGCCAGAGTTTTTATCATGACTTTTGAGGTGTTAGGTGAACTGAACCCTTTTTATTTCTCTGATTTCATCTCCTACTACCACTGTTATCCTAATTTTTCCTTTGAACATACCAAGTATGTGCTCACACTTGTTCCCTCTGTGTGGAATGTTCTTCCTCCAGGTATCTACTTGTTCTGATCTTACATTTCAGGCTTTGTTCAAATAAATATTACCTTGTCAGAGAGTCTTTCCATGATTCCCCTATATAAAATAACATCCTTCCCTTCTCTCTACCTCTAATTTTCTCTATTTCCTTTGAGTAATGATCACCACCTGTTAGACTTATTTGTTTGTGATCTGTGTCTTCCTCACTAGAATATAAGTTCTGTGAGAGCAGGGGGCCTCATGTCCCAATACAGTTGTAGCCCCAGAGCCTAGAACAGTTGTTGGCACTCAGCCAACTTCATTAACTTATTTAGTTAATGAATAAGTAATTGGAGTCAAGGTGATGAACTCTTGTTGACTTATGAATGAAGGCTTCTTATAGGTACAAAGGAATTAGTAATGACTTCAGCCTCAGGACTAGGACTACCTTCATAGAACAGTGAAATTTGAATTAGGCCTTAAGGAATGAATAGAAAATTGTCTTATTTTAGAAGAGATATTAAAATCATGTGACTTAATTAATATTTTAGTTTTACCTTGTTTTCAACAATGCTGACCTTTAGGCAACTCAGATGAGTACACAAGCTCTGTTGTGTGGTGGGCACTGTGCTGAGCCCTGCTGATACAAAGAAGATTAATAAAATGTTCTTGCTTCCATCAGGGAACTCATTGTATGTGATATAGTGGCGTCCACCGATTAGAAATAGAGTAAAATAATGAAAAGTTTAAGTTCAGCTTTTTCTATTAGCATTTTAAATGGTATATTGATTATTTAATAATTAAGAGATTGACATATAAAACTATGTTAAGAAAAATGTCTATTTGATTCCGTCAGCACCTATAGTGACCATTCCTCCTAGTAGCTGATTTGCTCCAAGCTGTTGTTGATAGGAATTATTAATTTTTTTTCCCCCCACCTCTCTCCTCTTTTTCTCATTATGGGATTGGGTTCTATAGAAAGCTCACTGGGACAGTAAAATTCATCAGTTGTCTGTGAACTTTCAAAAATTACAAATCTGAACTGTTAAGATTTTCATTGCAAAAGAGAAGTGCTAACTAGGTTTACATGATAATCTTGGATTGCTGCAGAATAGATACTATGTGAATACTTGATGAATTTAATGCTTTTTAAAATCGAGTATAAATAAACTGAGGCAGTGTCTTAGTACCCTTTTCCTAGCATGTTGTGGTTCATTTAGGTGTTCTGGGTGATGAATGAGTGTTTCAAAAATGCTTTCTCGGGCTTCCCTGGTGGCGCAGTGGTTGAGAGTCCGCCTGCCGATGCAGGGGACACGGGTTCGTGCCCCGGTCCGGGAAGATCCCACATGCCACGGAGCGGCTGGGCCCGTGAGCCATGGCAGCCGAGCCTGCGCGTCCGGAGCCTGTGCTCTGCAACGGGAGAGGCCACAACAGTGAGAGGCCCGCGTACCGCAAAAAAAAAAAAAAAAAAAAATGCTTTCTCTTCTCCAACCCAAAGAGTATAGTCCTCAAAGTCACCTTCAGCATCCCTCCCTCACCCAAGAAAACTCATCTTTCCTCCTAGCTGCCTATGTTACTCGTATTTCTTTGAGCCCACCTTTGAATTTAGGACTTGTAAAATTATAAACATTTATAAATGTTTGATCTCTGTGTCCACGGAACAGCTTTAAAAATCTTCTTTAATCTCTGAGATGAGGCAGTCAAGAGCCAGGCATCTTCGATTATGGAATCTCTTTGAAGTTTTCTTTCTATTTCGGTTTTTCCCTCTAGCACTCCTCCCTTCCGTCGCTCAGAGGTGGATTTTTTTCACTAAAACTTTTTTTTCCCCTTTTGCTTAGGTCTCTTTGGCAGTCTTTCAGAAGTTCAGAGGCAAAATTAGTAAAATTAGGCTTTGAACTTTGTTTATTGTTTTCAAACTCCACTTCTCTACTAAGATAATCTCTTGAGATAGAAAGAGATCTCCTTTTAAAATATTTTCGTCTATTTTACATGCTATTGCTGCTTCTGTTGTAGGTATAATAGCCCTAAAAACAAGCTGTTGTTTTCCTTGACTAGAAAGCTCAATTAATCAAGATGTCTTGAGTCTAGCTACTATCCAGTTTTGTTTTATAGGATTATACACTTAAGTTTTGAAATGAAAAATCTGAAATCTTACGACACGGGATTTTCTTTTGTGGTTTTCTATGAATCAAAAGCATTGGTCCAGGGAACAATATGAAAACTCTCACTACAAAGAAGGTATCTTGTTATTTTTTCACTCAGGTAGCCCTATGTGAAATTTTTGGTGGTCTTTTTGTCTCATGAATATCTACTCTCCTGCCCTGAGAAATTTGCTTTTCCTTTTGTTTTTGGATGCATATGTTTTGAATATTCAGGGTAAATAGCATTAATCAGAGCTGTTAAAGTACATGTATCATAATATCTTGCATATTTATGTTGGGCTTTTACTTCATTGATGGGTTTGCTTCTGCTTACTCCTTTATACTTAGTATTACACACACACACATGCACACACATGCACACACATACACACACACACACACACACATTCTAGTTTCATATTGCTTCCTGTTTGATTTTGGATGTAATTGCTACCCTTACTGAAAGCCAGTGAAATTGAAAGCCAGTTGAAACTCTCTTTGTAAGAGAGTTTTTGTTTCTTTAATTCTGTAATTAATAATTATTGTTTCTCAAGTTTCCTTTGGCAGGTATTGTCATGGAACATTCCAGGATCCTATAATACTCCTTGTCTGATTAGAAAATTATTCATTACTTGCCTCTCAGTTCTTTAGGAAAATGGAGAGCCTCCCAGTTCACATCAGTGAGACTGAATTTCAGAAAAAGAATATACCACAAAAAATACTTATAAAATTATTTTATTAGGTGATTTTCTCTTATTTCAGTGAAATTTTAAGAATGAAGCCCAAATTTATGTTTTAGAGTTTTACAGAGTTACCCGTTGACTGTAGAATCGCGTTGTGTTATTTTAGACGTTCCGAGGGGTGGTCTAGGAAAGCAGGTAGGAATGTGTCATGGCAACAGGCTGCCTAAGTCCAAGAGCCACTTCATTACTTATTGACTGTGTCACCTTGAATAAGTTGTTTAACCTCTCTGTACCCAGTTTTCTCATCTTTAAGTAGGGTGATAGTGCCTGTTCTATATGGTTGCTATGAATAATACATGAATTTAGATTAAAATATTTAGGACACTGAGAAGTGCATAAAAGTGTGTTGAGAGGAAACAGTACTGTAGTAATAGGCAGCTGCTACTGCTATTATTGTTGTTGTCCTTATTATTAGTCTTAATAGATCTGTGCCTGAATTCTTGCTTCGTCCTTGAAGAGTTATGCGACTCTCCCAGCTTACTTTACTTCACGTCTAAGTTTTCATCTTTAAAATGAAGATTATATTATGTTGTACCTAATAAAAGTCATCATGAGGCATAGAGACGCATATCTAAATGATCTACAGTGATCTACAAGCAGAGGAGGGCGCCATAACTTTATTACTGGTAGTTGTAGTATTAATATTTTTTTCTCTTGAAAACCCTGCCTGATACCTGTTTTCCTTTTTCCTGAATCTGTTGTAATGTTTCACTGCTAAATGGATATCTAGAGAGTTTCCAGAAAGAGTAATGCTTTTGGGATTCAGGGGTTTAGACAGAATTGAAATAAATGTTGCTTAATTGCCGGCTGTGAGAGAAACATGGTGGGGATCGTTATACTTTCACCAGGGAGTGTGAGGATGTGAGTGCTGGGCCAGCATTTCCCCCCTCCTTTATCTCCCATCTACTGTTCCTCCTCTCTGTCCAGTGATATCTGTTGTGAGGTGGTTATGACCGCTGGAGTTATGGTGCAGACACTGTGGTGCCTGCAGTGTGAATCACAGTCCTTTTATTTTAGTGTCGGCATAGGGGCCACATAAAGCTGTGAAGGCATTAAAGGATTAAATGAGTTTCAGAGGTACTGTTAGAAAGATGAAGTTGCATTTCCTTAAATTCTTACATTTGTAATGGTTACAGCTACAAAAAGCGTTGGCATACTCTGGAACCTAGGGAAGGCTGTGGTGTGGGCTAGTTTTGTGGCAGAATTTGCTTTTGCTAATGTCACATGCTGATTTTCTTTTCCCCAGAAGGCAAAATTGTTTCTAAACTGGAACCTCAGCTTACTGAGCTTAATATTGATTTTGAGGGCTGTACAGTGATGACTGAAGAATAGGTTACAGCCATTTTTGAAGAGAGATCACGTTTGAACTTCTGCATTAAGGCTGGCACGTTCTGTGTCTGACACATCTTGCTGAAGCAAGTCATTAATGACTTGACCTCCTGTCACAAGCATAGACACATGTTTTAAATTCATAAATGGTGGCCCACTGAGAAATGTCTGCTGTGTTCATTAAAACATACATATGAAACTAGAATCAAATTAAACATTTCAAACAGCTCATTTTATTAACTCTTAATAATTAATTAGTTTTTAGCACTGAGAATAAAGGTAATTAAAACATATTTACTACATGCTATAAGATTTCTGCCTCAGGAAGGTGAAAGGGGACGTTTATTTTTCATACCCTTAAACAATGGCATTTCTGCTTTTATTCTCTGGGGCTTTTGTATATAACAAAAGAACTTACTGAGTTTTTCAGATGATAAAACTATAATTGTAAAGTACCTTTAATGCTTTTAAGTCTACTTAAATTCAATTGCAGTCTGTTGGAATGCTAAAATTCCACCTTTGACTTCTGCAGTTAATAAAAAGGTATTCTCTGCTACTGCAGGGTACTGTCACATCATTTCATTTACATTTTTCTTAATTTAATCTCTGGTATGATTTATATCTTTACATAGTTTAAAATACCTAAGACATAAAAAGATTCACAGGCAAAGGTATGTTCCTATCTGAATTCCTTATTTGCTCTGGTCTCATATCCTCTCCAGGTGAAAACATTGATTAGTTTCTGTGTATCCTTCCATAGTTTCAAAAATGCAAATACATGTCTTTGTCACATTAAAAAAGGTAGAAATCCAGACATATAAGGTAATAGGTAATAAATGTTAGATGATAACTTGGAAAGAACAAAGTCACAGTGTTGTTATACTTGGAAATCAGTTCATTCATCGTGTGTATCACCCTGCTCCCCTATTATTTCAGGTTGAGTGTACGTGTTTGCTTCATCTTCAGAATAGAAATTTCCTGGAGAGGCCCTACCCTTTCTGGAACTGTTTCTGTTTGACCCATCGTATGCAAACTTACTCAGTCATGCAAACATTGTGTGCTTTATACAAATATTACCACCTGTATTTTTTATTTGTGTTTCTCAAAGGAGTTTTTGGTAAAATTTGCATAGTGATTCTGCTCATTCAGCTTTGTATATTGTTAAGAGTTCAAATGCTGTGGATATGAAAGACTATAGTGTGTACCAAATAAAAAGGTACTGTGACAGGCAGCGTTCTCAGGATAACTCTGTCTCAGGTGTTCAAATCTAATTTGCATATTGAATCTAGACCTGTGATTATTAACCCAACTCCATTTACAGTTGATGAAAATTTGCATAAAATTGGTCTTCTAGATAGCTTAAGTGAGCAAAATGTTAACTCCTTATTTATGTAGCATGTGCAGCTCTGACTGTCATGATGAAAAACTAAGCACATTTGGTTTACTGACAATCTTTTCTGGAAATTAGCTGTGGTGTCATGTCACAATGTCAGAAACATGTCTGACAGTTTTTGTCTTTTCATACTGGAAATGGTGGATAGCACGTTTCAAATCCTAGAAGCTGTGCTGTGTCACATCCTCTCTGTGTGGATCTCGGTAGGCAGAGCATTCAGGAGCGGGGTACTATGGCTCGATGTGCTTTGTAATTTTGAAAGAAATTACACTAATTTTGTTCTCTTTATGTTGGCTCTTCCTTTATTTCTGGTGTTAACTGACAACTTCACCAGCATTTGGTCTTTTTTGTTGTGTAGAGAAGGTGACTCTTTTTATTAAATACTGAATGAGTGTATGCACGTGTAATGATTTACTGGAGGCAGTGAGCTTATATAAATCTTTTCAGATGAAATTCCTGGCTATTTACAAAGGTTGATTACTTCTTAGAACAGTGATTGCCTGAGATTTGCAAAGGCAGAGGAAAATCACACCTCTTATTTTACCTTTCTCCATCTGTTAAACCTACTGTAAATATATTGGTAAGGGTGTCAGGCCATTGAATAGGCCTCTGTATTTGAACAGTTTGATCCTATCAATTTCATTGAAGTCATTATCTGTAGGACCTCAGGATGATATCACTTTCAAGGTAGTGCCTAAACAAACATCAGTCCTTAAGTGATACAATTTTATTAAAATTTTTCTCCTTTTATTATGAATAGTCTCTGTGCCTTTTAAAATAAGTTTTTAATAAGATGGTAATTGAATAATAGTCAAGATATTTACTTTTACTTGTAAAGTTTTGGCTGCCTTGAACAAATCTAATGATGTCCAAAGAAACCTGAATGGATGGGTATATAAATGTAAATATTTTGTAGCATTATTTGTACATTATTTCTGCCTAGTGTGCACCCCTTAGTGTATTTAAAATATTAGATTTGTAAAATTCACTTTATGTACAATATTAGATTAGGATGTGTGTTACGTAAAGTGAGGCATGCCTCTATGAAACCTGGTATGTTTTTTTGTTCCCAGATTCTGTGGTGGGTGTGCTGAGTGATAAACAGTCATGCTCTTAGTCACGTTGATCCTGGATCCCTTGAGGGAACTGGCAGTTTCCCTTGGATGGCATTTTGCTCAGTCTCCACTTTTCTTCCCGACTTGCTCCTCCTGTGGTCCACACTTAGGTCAGATTTCTGAGAAAACCTGTGTTATTGATGAATGCTTTGTACATGATTGTAGAAGGCTCAGTACCTCTGAGAAAGAGCGGAAACACGTAATTAAATGCAAATGGTGGCAACTTGTTTAATTTTGAGTTAATGTGGGTTAATCCAATGCCATTGATCACTTGGGGGTAGCACTACTTGGGGTCCCTCTAATAAATATCATAATGATTGTTAGTTTTTCTTTTAGATAATAAATGCTTGCTCTCCTCAAACATTAATTTATTAAGTTTGAGCAAACATTTTTTTGGAGAGAGAATGGTAAGTGGTGATTAAAGTTTTGGGTTTAATAAATGGAAGGAAAAGAAAAACCCTGAGAATTGATTTAAATTTGTCCTTGGAGAAGTGGGAGTGCTCAGAGCTTCTCTGGTAGTGAGCTGGTAGTTGATGGGGATCAAGATGATGACATAAGCAAAAATCTGGGAGCATCAAGCACAGGTATACTAATAACACAGAGCTTACAAATTTGCTTTGTGCTTATTGCACTGTAGAATTGTAATGGAGGAAAGGACTCTTGACAGCACTCAACTGACACATGTAATAATATAGCTAAGAAAACCGAGGCACATGGAGAATGGAGGACGTGTGCCAAGTTACGGAACTAGTTAGTGGCAGGTTGGATTCCAGGTCTTATTTGTTTAGCTCAGAACCTTTTCCTTCGCTACTCTCCTTACTTGTTTATTGGTTATACAGAATTATTATTGGGCTACCAGATGGTTAGGTATGGTCGAGAAAGGAGGTAGGAAGACCTAATGCAAAAGTTTATTTCGCAGTTCTGCTGCAGACCAGGGCTGCTGACAGTCAGTTTAGTAACAGCAGCCAGTGTGACATTGAGGGCTTGCCATATGAGAGGCACGGGGCAAAGAGCTTTACACGCACTTGCATGTAATCCTCAAAAGAGATCTGTGAGGTAGATAGCATTGTTATACTATTTTGTAGATGCAAAAGTTAAGTCTTGAAGAGATGAAGTAATTTGCTAAAGATAAGTATCTACTGAGGGTAGGAGCGCAGATTTTTTTTTTGGCTGAATTGGGTCTTCGTTGCTGCACATGGGCTTTCTTGAGTTGAGGCGAGCGGGGGCTACTCTTCCTTGGGGTGAGTGGGCTTTTCACTGTGGTGGCTTCTCTTGTTGTGGAGCACGGGCTCTAGGCTCATGGACTTCAGTAGTTGCAGCACGCGGGCTCTAGAGCGCAGGCTCAGTAGTTGTGGCACACGGGCTTAGTTGCTCCATGGCATGTGGGATCTTCCCGGACCAGGGATCGAACCTGAGTCCCCTGAATTGGTGGGCGGATTCTTAACCATTGCGCCTCCAGGGAAGTCCCAGGAGCGCAGATTTGAACTCCTCTCATATCCCATTCTGCTTCCCATTGTATGTCAATCGTATAAGGGAAGACCTTTGCAAAAATCCAAAGCCCTTTCCAGCTCTACCATCCAATGACCACTGAGTTTTACTTTCTTTTCTTTTCAATTATAATGTGAAAGTTAGCTTATTGGATCTCACTTTAGCTTCTAAGAGGCGAGACTCCTTCATGTGGTATTCCGGAAGGTCTGCCAACGCTTAGAAAGGGAGCAGTGAGGTTAGCTTGACATTATTTGGTCCTCAGGATTTCAGACTTCCCCTCACTGGTTAGTGATTTCTTTCAGAAGTGGTTTTAAACCATCTTTAAAATGGCTTATTTACAGTCTTTTGAGGATTGATGACAAAGGGACATGTTACTCAATTTACTTTAGCTTTGAAAATTGGAATACTTACCTGCCTTTTGTCTTTCTATATTTCCTTATTTCTCAGAGATTAGTGATGGACTCAGCAGCCTCATCTGTTTGTTCTGTCATTACCCTGGGATATCAGTCACCTGGGCTGGATTTGGAGCAGTGAGGCACTTGATGCTTCTTTCTCATCTTGACCTCAAATTCCCTTTAGCCATGTTTATTGTATTCTTTTCTAATCTGAAGAAAATGGTCACACCCAGTTTCTCAAGGCGAGGAAGAAAAACTCAGTGACCATCTTTTCTCTGGGCCTCCTTTATTGCTTGGGACTATAGTCCTGTCATAGTGATGAAGTCTCAGAGGGGGATAGATTTAGGGAGTGGCATCCATTTGTTCCCACTGTGTTTGGAAACAGGGAGGGTACTATGAGCAATGGTTGTATTCTATGATTTTTTTCCCCTCCTACTTTTCCCTTTTTCTCCTGATTATTTGCCCCCGGCAGACACTGGTAAGAATCACAGTGCAGACATCAAGGATTTGAAGGCACATCTATGCCCTCTTCTGCAGATAATGATTCTTTGGAGAAAAAGCTCCTGGCTTGTGTTGGGCCTTGCTTGAGACTGAATACGTAATCATGAGGTATCACGTGACCATGTGGCCTGAGCTTCCTACCATGAATTGGGTTTTGCCTAGCCCATTTGGCCAGAGATTGGGAATGAACAAAAGCAATCTGTTATCAAATGGAAATGGTATATAACATTCGGGCAGGTATGGAAGGTATATCAAATTCGGGCAGGTATGGAAGGTATAAGTATGTTGTATGGGTAGGTGGCTCCGATGCCTTCAGTGCCAACTTTTGGTCGTTGCTGCTGCTTTTTCAGTCTATTCCTATGGCCTCCTTATGATCAGTTGAGCAAAGGAGAAAAAAACTTCAACCTGGTTTACAGATGAGTCCGCATGACATGCTGGCTGTCACTCAAAAGTAGATACTGCAGCACTAAAGCCCCACTCAAGACTAACCATGAACGACAGTGATGAAGGGGCATCAGTGGGCAAACTGAGCGGTATATTTTGTTGCCTGCTATGTTTGGAGTGGGAGATGACCAGAGATAAAGACCTACATGGATTAATGGGCGGTTGCTGATGTTTTGTCTAGAAGGACCGGAATCTGAAGATTGGTGACAAGGAAGTCTAGGGAAGAGGTGTGTGGATGGATCACTCTGAATAGTCACAGACTGCGAAGCCTGTTTCCCTTGCGAATGCCCACTGAAGGGCATCTACTGCACAGAAGGCTCTTACTAATGAGGTGGACAAAACGATGTATTCTGTGGATGTCAGTTAGCCTCTTTCTCCAGCCACCCTGGGTCTTGCTCAGTTGACCTATGAAAAAGTGGCTGTTTTGGCAGGACCGGAGGGTTCATGGTTCAACAGTTCGGACTTTCTCATAACAAGGCTGACCTGGCTAATGTTATTGCTGAGCGCCTAATCTGCCAACAGCAGGTTTACATTGAGTCTCTGACATGGCACCATTCTCCAAGGGAACCAGCCAGCTATCTGCTGGTGGTTGATTACACCGGACCTCCTGTATCATGGAGAGGACAAAGATTTATCTTCACTGGAATAGTCACATATTCTGCATATGAATTTGCTTTTTCATCTATAATGCTTCTGCCGACACCACCATCTGGCTTCACAGAATACTTCATCCACTGTCATGGCATTCTGTGTTGCATTGCTTCTGATCAGAGCATTCATTCCACAGCAACATAGGTGTAGAATAGGCTCCTGTCCTTGGAATTAACTGGTTTTGCCACATACCCTATTACCTGAAAGTGGCTTACCTAATTGAAAGGTGGAATGGCTTACTGAATACTCCATTGCAGCACCAGTTGAGACAGTACTATGAAAGGATGGGGTTCTGCATTATAGGATGCAATATATACTTTGAATTATATGGTTCTGTCTCTCTCATAGTTAGAATTCATGGCTCTGGGAATCAAGGATTGAAGTGAGAGTGGCATTTCTGTTATACCTAATAACACACTTGTAGAACTTTTGCTACCTGTTTTGGGAATACTGAGCTCTGCTATTTTGGAGATCTTAGTCTCCAAGGGGAGAATGTTTCCACTAGGGGAAACAACACTGGCTCCACTGAATTGGAAGATGCAGTTACTACTTGGCCATTTTGGGGTCCTTGTGACACTGAACCAACAGGTGGTGAAAAAAGAGGCTAACTTACTCGCTGGAGTGATCGCTCTTCATTACCAAGGGGAAATTGGGTTACTGTTATATTAGGGAGTCAAGGAGACAAAATCTGGAATCCAGGGGATTTTGGGGATGTTCCTCTTAGTATTTTTATTCACAGTAGTAAAGGTTAATGGAAAACTATGTCATCCAAAAGAGGGCAGAATGATTAATGACTCAGATCTTTTAAGAATGAAGGTTTGGGGACTTCCCTGTCGGTCCAGTGGTTAAGACTTGGTGCTTCCACTGCAGGGGGCGTGGGTTCGGTCCCTGGTCAGTGAACTTGATCCTGCATGCCATGTGTTGCAGCCAAAAATAAAAAGAATGAATGTTTGAGTCACTCTGCCAGATAAAGAACCCAGAGCTGCTGAGATAGTTTAATCTCTAGAGCTTCAATTTTTTTTTTTTGGTTTGGTTTTGGTTTTTCAGGTCTATGCTTAATTTCTTGAACATATATAATATAGTTATAATAACTTTTTAATGTTTCTGTCTGCCAGTTGTAATCTCTGTGTTAATTCTGGGTCAGTTTTGATTTGTGGATTTTTCTCCTCATTGTGGGTTTATTTTTCTTAGTTTTTGCATGCCTGGTAATTTTTAATTAGATGCTAGACATTGTAAATTTCACCTTGTTGGATGTGGGTATTTTCGTATTCCTGTAAATATTCTTGAGCTTTGTTATGGGATCCAGTTAAGTTACTTGGAAGCAGTTTGATCCTCTTGAGCATGACCATGCTTGGTCAAAGGCTCTGCTGAGGCAAGACCCTTCTGTGTACTCTACCCAGTGTCCCATGAATCATCAAGGTTTTCCATCTGGCTGGAGAGAACAGGCATTATTCCCAACCCCGAGTGAGCTTTGGGCACTGTTAACCTCCATTCTTTTGAGATTGTTCTTTCTCTAAATTTGGCTTGTTTCCTCACATGTTTGCACTTCTCGATACTCAGCTGAGTATTTGAAGAGCACCTTCTGCAGACCTCTGGAATTCTCTTGCTTTGTAGCTTTCTTCTTTCAGGTTCTCTGTCCTGCAAATCATAGCAAACCTTGGTTTCCCCAGACCCTTAACTCTTAATTTGGATTCCTCTGGACTGTCTTGGTCAAATACAACGCAGACTGGAAACTCTGGGAGGGCAATAAGCTTGGGGCAATTGAGAACCCATCTCATTTGTATCCCCTCTCTCAGGGGTCATTCATTGTCCTTCACAGTGTGATGTTCAGTATCTTAAAAACTATTGTTTTATATAGTTTGCATGTTTTTTCGGTTGTTTCAGGTGGGAGCTTTTAGTATAGTGTTTGAGACTGCATATTCATGTAACATTTAATAGGCTAAGATTAAACAGAACAAAACATACTGATTATTTAGAAAGTAAAAGTAAACCTTTCTGCATAATGGGAGGCTGTTTTTTGTTTTTTTTTTGCCGTACGTGGGCCTCTCACTGTTGTGGCCTCTCCCGTCGCGGAGCACAGGCTCCGGACGCGCAGGCTCAGCGGCCATGGCTCACGGGCCCAGCCGCTCCGCGGCATGTGGGATCTTCCCGGACCGGGGCACGAACCCGTGTCCCCTGCATCGGCAGGCGGACTCTCAACCACTGCGCCACCAGGGAAGCCCAGGAGCCTGTTTTTAGCCATTTATAACCACTTCTTAATCATGGCAAGATACATTGTCATTGAAGATTTGTGTGTGTCCAGAGTTTTTCTTTATAAATTGTAGAACATAGAGAAGAGAGAAAGCAGATAAGACTGACCTGATTTTCTCTGTAGGTTTGTGTTCGAAGGGAGGCTGAATGTATAGAATTTCAAGGTGATAGAGAAGGAATAGAGTTTATCTGAGCACAAAGAATTATTTGTAAATAAAGGCAGGATGAAAAAAGCAAAGAATCAAAAGAGCAGCTTTTAAAGCCCAGTATTCCTAAGGTCTTGTCTTCACGATATATTTCTGTCTTTGTTACTTATTGATTTGAGATCTGTTTTATGTATGTTGAATTTATCAGGCTGAAGGAGTTGATCCACACATGCTGCAGAAAAGTTGAGTAAGAAGTGGGAGAGCAAAAAGCTAACTTTCACGAAACTTTTCGTAGAATCGACTTCAGTTCAGGGTGAAAATGGCAAAACCCTGTGGCTCCCACTGTGGTTTTGAAGGGTATTCTGGCTGTTGGTGTGCTTCTTATGAAATGAGGTTTTTATTTCTTCGGATTCTTTTTGCCTTACTCTATGCCAGGTGCTTTACATATATTATGTCATCTTTTTCTCTTGACAAATCCTGTGAGGTACTTGGTATTAATCTCATTTTAAAGGTGGAGATTTTTGAGGCATATAAGGGCTTAGGTAGTTTGCTTAAGGTCACTGCTAGTAAGTGAGCAGGGATTGTGCCTGGAACTTTGACTCATAGGCAAGTATTCTTTATACTTCATCACATGGGTTGTGTGTTCATAGTTGCTTTTTCTGAAGTTAATACATGAAGACTTTTTTCCTTGGGTAAAGAGCAAAAACTGAAGAACTGAAAGTAGTTCGTAGGTTATCTCAGTTTCTTCTGGTCACCAAATTAACATAAAAAGGGAAGTATAGACTGAGTAGCCTGTCTAACCCAGGTTTTGTGTTTTCCCTGTTCTGACTAATGTACTTTTTGTTGAAATGCCCACACTTCTTTTGTTGAAGTGGCCATATTTCTAAATAAAATAGTTACATAATTTTAAATACATATTTTAAACAGTTAATTATGCATTCTTGTAAATGATCTGTGATAGATTTTTGTATCAGATAACACTTGGAGTCATAATGTTGGTATTACAGAAGAAAGATTCAGAGAGTCCCTTTCCCAAATAAAATCATCTGATCCCGAAGCACAGTTAAATAACACTATAAAAACAGAGTTATTATGACAGGGGGTGGTGGCTACCGCTTTTTCTTGAGAAGGCAGTGGTTGTAAGAATAGAGTTGAATACATGCAATGCCAGCATGTATTCTTTTGTTTAAGCCTATTGCATTATGAAGAATGTTAAATAATGGTGTACTGAGATAGCTCTTAATAGATAGCTCATAGTACTTTAAGTCTGAGTGTGTTCTCTTGTTCCTGAAATAAATTAACGTATGTGTAGTAGATATCACCATGTGGACAGACAGAAGGTTACTGAAGAACGGAGAAGTTTAGTGCTCGTCATATAAATGATATTATTGCTTCTGGTAATGTCTAAACCCTGTGGCCAAAGTTGAAAAGTTCTTGAACTAATAAAAATAATTCTCACTGTTTGATTGTGAGAGTGATATTGGCAATTGTGTACTTTTGTTTTCTTTGGTATATTCTGTATACTTCAGGAAATCATAAAATTTAAGAAATTGAAGATCTTCTTTTTTTTTTAGTACTTTTTAGGTTTGTTCCTGGTTCCAAGTAGGTATCAGTTTATATAACTGCATTGTACTATGTTTTACTCCATCTAAAAACAAACAATTAAATAAAATCCATTGTGTTATATCCTTGACAAAAACACTATTTTGTTGCTGGCATATGGTTAGTCATTAGTTGTATTCAGTACCGTACCTTCCTCATTTAATGGCACTATCTGTTAAAACTATGACATACCAGCAGAGAGAAAGCCAATTATTTTTTAGTTTGTGAACGTGGAGCAAACGAGAGTATGTCTGAAGTTGCCTGCAGTCAAGTACTTTACAAGTGGCTTAGTCAAACAATTGCAGCTAGTGCTACCTTGGGAAACCAGTCAGGAAAGAACATGATTTAGTGTCTTTACGTACTCTTAGCAAGGGGTAATGCGTTATAAAAAATAAATAACCCTTGATTAAGTTATTCAAAAAGATTTGCATGATATGCTTTGTTTTTAATGCTGTTAAACCACTGGTGTTTGTGGTTTGCGATTGCAGCTAGCGTGCTGAGGGTTGGAAAAGGTGTTCTCACAATGAGGCAAAAACCTTTATAAGAATGATTTTTCACAGACTAGGATTTAGGACAGTTAGGACAGTTATTTTTTTACAGTAAAATAACTCTTAAAGTTGTTAGACATTTATAAGTTGTTCCTTTTCATGTCTATGACTCTGTTCTGAAATAAAGTTTTGCACTGCATGTGTGAGGCTATAGCATACATTACAGGCCTTGCTGGGGTCGGGGGGACAGTGGTTTGTTCCTCACGGCCCTGTGTGTCGGTGGGGGCAGTAAGTGTGTGTGCTGTGACTCTTTTGCTCCCTCCATCTGGGCTCTTGGAACAGTTTTATTATTATTATTTTTTTAATAGTTTTGACTTTGAAATTACTTATGGTTGTGTTTTTGTCTGGTGTCCTCTTTACCCACCCTTCCTGCCCAGGCTCATTAAAGGACCAATAAGTAATCATCAGGTTAGGGTTTTCCATCCCTCTCTCTCCCCCTCCTTTCCCCCTTTCTCCCTTCTGTGAGTAAATCTTATCCAGATGATGAAAACAAAAATTAAGAAAATATAAAAGGTAGGGAAATATGGCAACAAAATGCAACTTTGACTTAGAATCAGTCTTAAATAACTGTGTCAGAAGAGGTCTGTGGTAGCATGACTGAACATGTTTCATACTTTTTGGAATGGGCATAATTTTTTAGACTGAAAATGATTTTCCCTCGGATCTTTGAGGCATTCTTTCCTTTTAGAATTCAGTCTATTTTTTTTAACATCTTTATTGGAGTATAATTGCTTTACAATGATGTGTTAATTTCTGCTTTATAAAAAAGTGAATCAGCGATACATACACATATATTCCCATATCCCCTCCCTCTTGCGTCTCCCTCCCACCCTCCCTATCCCACCCCTCTAGGTGGTCACAAAGCACCGCGCTGATCTCCCTGTGCTATGTGGCTGCTTCCCACTAGCTGTCTGTTTTACATCTGGTAGTGTATATATGTCAATGACACTTTCTCACTTCATCCCAGCTTACCCTTCCCCCTCCCTGTGTCCTCAAGTCCATTCTCTACGTCCACGTCTTTATTCCTGTCCTGCCCCTAGGTTCTTCAGAACCTTTTTTTTTTTTAGATTCCATATATATGTGTTAGCATATGGTATTTGGTTTTCGCTTTCTGACTAACTTCACTCTGTATGACAGACTCTAGGTCCATCCATTTCACTACACATAACTCAATTTCGTTTCTTTTTATGGCTGAGTAATATTCCATTGTGTATGTGTGCCACATCTTCTTTATCCATTCATCTGTCGATGGACACTTAGGTTGCTTCCATGTCCTGGCTATTGTAAATAGAGCTGCAGTGAACATTGTGGTACATGACTTTTTTTGAATTATGGTTTTCTCAGGGTATATGCCCAGTAATGGGATTGCTGGGTCGTATGGTAGTTCTATTTTTAGTTTTTTAAGGAACCTCCATACTGTCCTCCATAGTGGCTGTATCAATTTACATTCCCACCAACAGTGCAATCTCCACACCCTCTCCAGCATTTATTGTTTGTAGATTTTTTGATGATGGCCATTCTGACCCATGTGAGGTGCTACCTCAATGTAGTTTTTTTTTTTTTTTTTAACATCTTTATTGGAGTATAATTGCTTTACAATGGTATGTTAGCTTCAGCTTCACAACAAAATGAATCAGTTATATACATACATATATTCCCATATCTCTTCCCGCTTGCGTCTCCCTCCCTCCCACCCTCCCTATCCCACCCCTCCAGGCGGTCACAAAGCACCGAGCTGATCTCCCTGTGCTATGCGGCTGCTTCCCACTAGCTATTTACCTTACGTTTGGTAGTGTATATATGTCCATGCCTCTTTATCGCTTTGTCACCGTTTACCCTTCCCCCTCCCCATAACCTCAAGTCCATTCTCTAGTAAGTCTGTGTCTTTATTCCTGTTTCACCCCTAGGTTTTTCATGACATTTTTTTTTTAAATTCCATATATATGTGTTAGCATACGGTATTTGTCTCTCTCTTTCTGACTTACTTCACTCTGTATGACAGACTCTAGGTCTATCCACCTCATTACAAATAGCTCAATTTCGTCTCTTTTTATGGCTGAGTAATATTCCATTGTATATATGTGCCACATCTTCTTTATCCATTCATCCGATGATGGACATTTAGGTTGTTTCCATCTCCGGGCTATTGTAAATAGAGCTGCAATGAACATTTTGGTACACTCAATGTAGTTTTGATTTGCATTTCTCTAATGATAGTGATGTTGAGCATCCTTTCATGTGTTTGTTGGCAATCTGTATATCTTGTTTGGAGAAATGTCTGTTTAGGTCTTGTGCTCATTTTTGGATTGGGTTGTTTGTTTTTTTGATATGGAGCTGCATGAGCTGCTTGTAGATTTTGGAGATTAATCCTTTGTCAGTTGCTTCATTTGCGAATATTTTCTCCCATTCTGAGGGTTGTCTTTTCATCTTGTTTATGGTTTCCTTTGCTGTGCAAAAGCTTTTAAGTTTCATTAGGTCCCATTTGTTTATTTTTGTTTTTACTTCCATTTCTCTAGGAGGTGGGTGAAAAAAGATCTTGCTGTGATTTCTGTCATAGAGTTTTCTGCTTATGTTTTCCTTTAAGAGTTTTATAGTGTCTGGCCTTACATTTAGGTCTTTAATCCATTTTGAGTTTATTTTTGTGTATGGTGTTAGGGTGTGTTCTAATTTCATTCTAGAATTCAGTCTAATCTTTAAGAAGTCTGATGACAATCTGTTTTTTTCTCTCTCTAGGTATCTTTTCTTTCTTTCTTTTATTTATTTTAATAAAAATATTATAAATAATATTATAATTTACTTATAAATATTATAATATTTATAATACTGCATTGGGTATTCGTTGCTGCACACGGACTTTCTCTAGTTCTGGCGAGCTGGGGCTACTCTTGGTTGCGGTGTGCGGGCTTCTCATTGCAGTGGCTTCTCTTGTTGCGGAGCATGGGCTGTAGGCACATGGGCTCAGTAGTTGTGGCGCATGGGCTTAGTTGCTGCACGGCATGTGGGATCTTCCCAGACCAGGGCTGAAATCCGTGTCCTTTGCATTGGCATGTGGATTCTTAACCATTGCACCACCAGGGAAGTCCCTGTAGGTATCTTTTTTTTTTTTAGAAAACATTTAGGGCCTTATCTTTAGCCTCAGTGTGAAATATCAGAAGGGTATTTCCAGGTGTGGATGATTTTTGAGTTACCATACTTAGCACTCTGTCAGACAGAAGGTTCCTGTCTTAGCTCTAAAATGTTTTAAATTTTATTCTTTATTTCCATACCTTTATTTTCTTTGTCTTTTTCTGGCAATCCTATTATATATGTTAGTCTTTGTGGACTGAACTTCTTTGCCTTTTAACTTTACTTTCTTATTTTCTGTTTGTCTTTCTGCTGTACTTTCTGGAATTTCCTTGACAGTGATACACTAAAAAATACATGGTAACAGTTAATTTTAGTGCATATTTAAAAATCCCCCCCAAAATAAATAAAAATAAAAATCCATATATGCATTAATTATGCCTAAAGAAATCTGTATTCAGCATTCCACATTTTCATGCAGATTGTTAATATACTGTTGAATTTATATATACATATACAATGTTAGTTTTGTATGCTACCGACGACCACCTCTTTATTTTATCAGCAGTAACTTCTGGGCTCATCTTTCATGCCTCTCTGGAATTTTCCCTCATTTCTTTGCTGTAGATTGCTTTCTTTTAACCACTTAACTGCCTTGGTTTTTGTTACCTCCTTTCTAACCTGAGAAAGTATGTTAATGTGCATCTACCCACCCCAGAATGATTTTCTCCCAGTTGTGACCATTTCATCATCTTACTTTCGTGTAGAGAAAGACTGCAGGCAAACCATGCATTGTTTCTTGATAATATAGACTAGTAAATATAACGAGCAGTTGATTGTGCCTGCTACCTCTTTGGATGTAGGAGGAATTCTAATAGTCTGAATGAGAGCAAATTAGAGATTATTTTAAAGTGATAGTATCATTTTTAGGAGGCCAACTTTTTATTAGTATATTTTGGATAGATAAAGCTTTCGTTGTGGCCCAGGACCAAGACATTTGTTTTGTATTTCAGCTTTAAACTAATAGTGTATGTAACCAAGACTCTGGTATTTACTATTACTGTCATGTTTTTGGATTAGAGCTAGAATATTAAAAGAAATGTTTTTGAATGGATAATTTATTCACATGGCACAAAATTCAAAAGGAACAAAAGGGTATAAAGTACTGTCTCCATCCGTTTCAACTAATAAGTCTTTCTGAAGAAATCCAGTGTTAATTAAAATTTCTCTTTCTCTCTGTAAACGAGATGGAACTGTAAGGATAAATGTACATACATAATCACACATACACATATATAAACATACATATGTTTTTTGCCTTCTCCTTTTACCTAAAAGCTAGCATATAATACACATGGTTTTGCACCCTTTTCATTTAACAGTATGATTTGGTGATCATTTTCTACCAGTTCATTACAAATTTCATTATTTTTAAAAATTAATTAATTAATTTTTGGCTGTGTTGGGTCTTCGTTTCTGTGCAAGGGCTTTCTCTAGTTGTGGCGAGTGGGGGCCACTCTTCATCGCGGTGCACGGGCCTCTCACTGTCGTGGCCTCTCTTGTTGCGGAGCACAGGCTCCAGACGCACAGGCTCAGTAGTTGTGGCTCACGGGCCTAGTTGCTCTGCCGCATGTGGGATCTTCCCAGACCAGGGCTCAAACCCGTATCCCCTTCATTGGCAGACAGATCCTCATCCACTGCGCCGCCAGGGAAGCCCGAAATTTCCTTATTTTTTGAAGTAATATTGTATTCTGTTTTAGAGATGTAGGATAATTTTTTTAACCACACCCTTCATTCTAGACATTCGGTAGATACTGCCAAATTGCTTCCTTTGCTTATCTGATGAATGAAAAGTGATATTTCAGTGTCTTTGCATTTCTCATAAGAGCTCTTTGTATCTTCTTTTCTGTGACCTATCCATGTCCCTTTATCATTTTTCCATTGGGTGATGCTTATTAATTTGTAGGCCATCTCTGTGGGAAAGTAATCCTTTGTGATATGATTTCCAGATTGTCCCCTCTTTGTTGTATTTGTTGTTTATGGTTGCTTTTGCCATGAAGAAAGTAATTATTTTTTATACAGTTGACGTTACCAGTTTTCTTTTATTCCAAGATGATGATCGTAATTCTCTCATCATTTCTGCTGTGACTTTTTTTAAAGGTTCATGTCTTTTTTTTAAAAAAATAAGTTTATTTATTTATTTATTTATGTCTGCGTTGGGTCTTTGTTGCTGCACGCGAGCTTTCTTTAGTTGCAGCGAGTGGGGTCTACTCTTCGTTGTAGTGCACAGGCTTCTAATTGCGGTGGCTACTCTTGTTGCGGAGCATGGGCTCTAGGTGCGCGGGCTTCAGTAGTTGTGGCATGTGGGCTCAGTAGTTGTGGCTCGCGGGCTCTAGAGCACAGGCTCAGTAGTTGTGGTGCACGGGCTTAGTTGCTCCGCGGCACGTGAGATCTTCCCGGACCAGAGCTCAAACCCGTGTCCTATGCATTGGCAGGTGGATTCTTAACCACTGCGCCACCAGGAAAGTCCTCTGCTGTGACTTTAATGGTTTCATTTTCCTACATTTAAATCTTTGAGCTACATGGAGTATATTTTGATTTCTGTGTAACCTGTGGATCCAACCATCCCCCCTCTCCCCAGATGACTAACCAGTTCTCCTGACACTATTAACTGAATCGTTTATCTTTTCTCCTCTAATTTGAAATGCTACCTTTACCATACACTAAATTCGTAGATGCATTTGTATTTTATTTTCATATTTAAAAGTTATATTTGTTTATTGTGAAAGTTCAAACATACACACAAGTAGAAGGAATAGTTCATTGAACCCCCCATATCTATCAACAGATTGAATAATTAAATTTACCTATCAACAGATTGAATAATTAAGATTTACCTTTCTTTCATTATTTCTGTTTCTGTTGGAGAATTTTAAAGCAATCCCAGATACTGTGTTATTTGACCCGTATGTAACTTCTGCATGCACCTCCAAAAATATGCACATTTTAAAAGGTAAGTTAAATATTTGACTTTTTATTCCAAATTCAAGAGAAAAAACATTTGGGGCTAACATTTGGTGTCTCTGTGCTTTTATTAGTAATCAGTTACTTCAGAGGGTGACATCATATTAGCCCTCGAGTTGTTTAGTATTGAGTCATCATGAAGCTTTCCTCCTGCACTGTTTTTTTTTTTTTTTTTTTTTTGGGAGGGGCCTGGCACTGTGTACCATGGGTATTGAAACGTTTTATTAGTGTAAAGGTGTCCAGATGATTTCACTAGTGGGCCACATAACGAGCAGTCTGTGTGTAGGCTACATGAATAATAAAATTGTAAGCAGTGGTTAAGTATAGCCAAATGTATGGGTGGGAGCTGGGGAGTGATACACAAGCAGTTAAGATACATCTTAATCTATTTCTGACTTGTATAGAAGGCTAGTGCTAGAAATCGTTCTTGAGAATAAGGGTGTCAGGGCATATGTCCTATTTGATTCTAGAATTGTATCACTAAAGTTAGTGCTCGGTTTCAGATGTGTCAGTTTCATGTGAGAAAATACACTTCCATGATGCCAGATGGGTACAGAATGTTTTACATAACTATATATTTCGGTTTAAGTTATATTTGTCGATTAGATTCCATGGCTAGTATGTTTCCTTTCACTTTAATCTTCTTAAAACTGAGCTAACCTAATAGGACTTGTTCCTGATAATTCAGTTATATCCTCAGATTTATTTCCGAAGGCAGCTTCAGAAACTTAAAACATGGCTCGCATTCTTGTACACCTGTAAAACTCTTTTGAAAATGATAAACCATTTTCATCAAATAGCCCTGGTATTCACCAGGGTTCACCAAATACCTTACAGTGATATAAAATGAATATAGAATTTAGTTATTATTTGCACAATTCATATATCCAGTTTGACTAGGAATTCTTCCTTTTTTTTTTTGTAGAATTCTACAGTTCCTTGATTTTCTTCAGTTTCATTGTGTTTTATATGCCTTGTTATAATCTGTTACTGTCTAGTAGTCCCATAGATATTTGACTGGTTAGGTCTTCCAGAGCCCTACAATTCCCGAAAATGATCTGATAAGGCATTTTTTCATTTATCTCATTGGTTTTTACTATCTAGTCATTTGATTGAATTAAAGTCTGCATATTCTCCTTAAGCTTTTAAATATCCCCTTAATTTCTCCGTGTGTTCAGCCAACTTGGGAAGGTTATAGCACAATCCCATAATGAATAATTTAGTGGAAAGCTACTCACACCTCTTATTTGACTTGAATAAACTGGTTGAATCTTTTCTCCCTTGTGTAAAGTGTAAGCAAATTATCTATGGCAGGTGTACTCAGTTTTTCCACATTAGACAGAATTTCTCAGTTTCCTTTTGGTAGGTTTTTATCTCTATTATTAATTCATATGTGCTGGCTAAATAGATAAAACAAAGTGTGGGTTGAAAATCTTATTTCCCACATATATAAAAACATAGTTTATATTTGAGGGAAAACAAAAAACAAAACCTCCTCAGTCTATTTGAGGCAAATGGTAAAATCTGGAAAAGTATTATCTAGACACCATATATTTAACGAGATTGCTAAATTTTCTGTTTTTATAAATATAACCTTCTTTTAGAACTACTAAATTTAGAATTATTGAAAATAATTATTAGTCCGGATTCTTAAAGAATTTAAATATTTGTACCATTTGTTAAGCTTCTGCAGCGTGCTGGATCTGCCCTAGTAGCAACTTCATATATCATCTTTAACTTTGACAACAAATCCACAAAGTAAATATTATCTGCATATCATAGATGAAGAAACCGAAGCTCTAGAGGTTAAGTATCATCGATGTTGTCACACTGCAATGTATGATGCAGTGTATGTGATTCAGTGAAGATTTAAAGCTACATTTCTGAATCCAGAGCTCTTTCCTTTCAACATTTGATGGTTTCTACTGAATTCATGAAGATGAGAAAACTAGCACAGTTAGATTTACTATACCTGTATTCCCTGCTTTTCTAACACCTATTTTAGATAGGTGTTAGGGGTGGGTTGGAGAACTTCAGGTTTCAAAATTGATGAATATCTTTTCTTAACAGACTTAATTTTTTTGGACAGTTTTAAACTTAAAGAAAAATTGAGCGTGTGGTACAGAGTTCATATATAGGCCCCTGTTTTCCCATGGTTTCCACTATTATTAACATTTATATTAGTATGGTATATTTATTACAATTGAGCCAGTATTGATGCATTATTATTGACTAAGTCCATAGTGTATTCATATTTCCTTTGTTTTTACCTATTGTTTCACTTCTGTTCCAGGATGCCACCTAGGTTATCATATTACGTTTACTTGTCATGTCTCCTTAGGCTCCACTTGCTGTGACAGTTTCTCAGATTCTCTTTGTTACTGAAGACCTTTACAGTTTTAAGGACTCCTGGTCATTATATATGGTAGGATGTCCCTCTACTGGAATTTGTCTGGTGTTTTTCTCATGATTAGGCCGGGAGGATGGGTTTTGCAGAGGAAGACCACAGAAGTGCCATTTTCATCACATCATATAATCATATCACATCATATCAACATGATTTATGAACATTGATGTTGACCTTGATCAGCTGCCTGAAGTAGTGTTTGTCAGGTTTCTCCACTGTAAAATTACTCCCCTGTACTCCACCCTTTCCGTACTGTGCTCTTTGGAAGGAAGTCAGTCACGTGCAGCCTATACTTGAGGAGTGGGAAGTTATGTTCCCCTTCCTTTATTTTTTTAGTTAATTAATTTTTTTAAAGAATTTTTTTGTGGGGGGTGCTTCCCTGGTGGCGCAGTGGTTAAGAATCTGCCTGCCAATGCAGGGGACACGGGTTCGAGCCCTGGTGCAGGAAGATCCCACATGGCGTGGAGCAACTAAGCCCGTGCGCCACTACTGAGCCTGTGCTCTAGAGCCCGTGAGCCACAACTACTGAGCCCGTGTGCCACAACTACTGAAGCCCGTGTGCCTAGAGCCCATGCTCCTTAACAAGAGAAGCCACCACAATGAGAAGCCTGTGCACCGCAGTGAAGAGTAGCCTCCGCTCGCCACAACTAGAGAAAGCCCCACGCGCAGCAACGAAGACCCAATGCAGCCAAAAATAAATAAATAAACAAACAAATAAAATACACAACATTAAAAAAAAAGATTTTTTTTTGGATGTGGACCATTTTTAAAGTCTTTATTGAATTTGTTACAGTATTGCTTCTGTTTTTTTATGTTTTTTGGCCGCGAGGCATGTGGCCAGGGGATCAAACCCTCATCCCCGGCATTAGAAGGCAAAGTCTTAACCACTGGACTGCCAGGGAAGTCCCACGTTCCCTTTCCTTTAGACTGTAATATCTACATAATTCATTTGGAATTTTTCTGCATAGGAGATTTGTCTCTTCTCATTTATTAATTTATTCAGTCATTTATTTATATCACTGTGAATGCATGGATATAATTTTATACTTTAGGTTATAATCCAATACAACTTAATTTTGTTACTTAAGTTGTTCTAACTTTGGTCATTGGGAGATTTTTCAGTTGTTCCTTTGACATATCCCCATCAGTTTCTTTTTTAATTAAAAAAAATTTTTTTTACTACTTTCTGGCACTACAGGGTGCTCCAGGCTTATTTGTATATTTTCTGCCTCATTTCTATGTTGACTTAAAGAACGATGCAAACATAAGAGTTGTGAGTGTAAGTTTTATTCAGGGTCTTGCTGAGGACTTTAGCCTGGGAGACAGCCATTGAGCTCTGAGGAAACTGCTCTGAAGAGGTTGGGGAGAAACCAGTTTATATATGATTTTTGGCTAGGAAATATATGCAGTGAAGCATCTATCTTGGTAAGAGATTACTGCTGACCACAAAAAAAAGAGTATCTCAAGTTAATAATTTTAGTGTTTCTGTGTATGGGAAGATGCAGTAATCTGGGGTCATTGAAATTCTTCCTGAGGTATACTTCTAATTATCTACGGGGCTAATTTATCCAAAACACAGAGTGCCTTACGCTGATTTTTTCATCCTGAATTCCTCCAGGGTGCACTGTCAGTCAGCAGCTGCAGTGGGTTATCAACTCACCCTTGTAGAACTGGGTGGTGAGGAACATTCTTTGTTCACCCCCAGAAGCAGCCATTTCTCCAGGGAGCCCTGGTTCCTTTTACTAGAGAGAGGTATTAGAAACCAAGATTGGGGTGCTAGGTGTATTGGTTGCCAGTGCTTATTATTTCTTGTAGACCATCTCAGATGGCAAATCAAGGAAATGCATATGTGCATACTAACCCATGTATATACACATAGGTATAAATATTTCCATATGGATCTATATTAGGTTAAACATGAGTTCTTACCTATGTCTCCAGCTCTAGTTAGTATAACTCCTATTTTTAAAGTAATTAAAAAAAACATTTAACAAGTTTATGGCAGTTTTATCCTGTCCCACAACAGACACCCTTTTCTGTTGTTCAGCTTTGTTGTTTAGCTATATTTAGGCGGATTCAGTGTTCACTCCCAGTTGTTTCCTGTAAGGACTTCATTTCTATATCACTTTCATTCTTCCATGGATTATATAGCTTTTTTATACTCAAGTTGCTCCCCTGCCCCCCAGTGTTTATCGATACTGTATTTCCTAAGTTCTTACTCATATGTTTGAAATTTTTTTTTAATAAAAATTGATTTCTATCATTGTGATATTCAGAAATTTTATCCATTCACCTTTCATCCTCACACTTTTATTTATTTATTTATTTATTTTTTGGCTGTGTGGCATGTGGGATCTTAGTTCCCTGACCAGGGATCAAACCCATGCCCCCTGCACTGGAAGCATGGAGTCTTAACCACCCTTGGGGAATTCCCTTATAGTACTTCTTTTTGATTTTGGATGGATAATGTGGGCAAAGGAGTGAGGGATAACACTGAGTTGATGATTGAAATATTTTGTTTTCAGTTTTATATGTTTACTCTGCTTCCAGATGACATTTTAAAAAAATTTATAAAGTTTGGCCCCTTTTCAGGTTAGAACACTGGTGGTATTTTTCTTTGCTAATTTTATTTCTACTGTTTAATTCATTGAGATTTGAAAAAGATAGGTTCAGTGAGTCTGTGTTAGTTTGCCATCTTTTCCCTTGACCAACACATGTTTTCTTGAAAGCCCTTTCCACTCTGCTTTACTGCTTCCTCAAATTTACTATTTACATTTAAGTACTATTGCAATATCTAATTGTTATCTTAGCTGTTATCTAGTACAACTCTCAATTTTTCAAGAACTTAATTAGCTATCATTTTCATTAGAAACTGACACGTTGATTTTTTTAAACATCTTTATTGGAGTATAATTGCTTTACAATGGTATGTTAGTTTCAGCTTCACAACAAAATGAATCAGTTATATATATATATATTTTTAATACTAATCTGAAACAGAAAGGAGACCACTTGCATTTGCCAGGCTTTTTTCAATAAAATGTTTGGTGCCTAAACATCTTTGTGGAGACTATATTGTTTT
Source organism: Lagenorhynchus albirostris (assembly GCF_949774975.1). Taxonomy (NCBI): domain Eukaryota; kingdom Metazoa; phylum Chordata; class Mammalia; order Artiodactyla; family Delphinidae; genus Lagenorhynchus; species Lagenorhynchus albirostris. The sequence goes on along the minus strand of NC_083104.1, from coordinate 88,509,477 downwards.
TATATGGCTTTTTTTGGTGAAGAAAAATGTATATTAAAGGTGTTTTGTTGATTAGTGACCAATGAAATATAAATCTGTATATTTCCAGGGCAAAGCATAACTTCTCTTCAAATAGTTGCAGACAAGTTTTGTTGTTGAAGAAAGTCCATTCGTTTTTTAGTAACAACAGAAAAAGAGTTTAACATTGTAGTGAATTATATACCCTTATTTTAGAAGAATGATAATTTTTGAAAGATCTTAAGATTATCAGTACATAAGCTAACTTTGTAAGCCAAGAAAGCAAACTAATAAGTTTGTGCAGTGATCCATTTGGACCATGGACAGGGGAGTTTGATATAATAATATAACAGCCTGCCAACTTAGACTTACTTTGTAACTCTTAGGTTATTCAGTGTATTAAAGGTTTTAAAATGGGATCCTTTACAGTATACTTTCCCAAACTCCGTGGGAAAGGGAAATTGCTATGTTGTGTTCAAATCTTGTTAAAATCTTATTGCTATAATTTACAGAAAGAGTAGTATACTGATTCAAAAAATTTTTTATGAGGTGCAAGATGCTTGCTGTATGTGTTTTACAAAGTAAATCAAGGTGGAGGTTAGTAATTAATAGGGAGGTTTTATTGATTTCTAAGCCAGGGTGCTTGACAAAAAGATAGTGCTATGTATTAGACCCTTATTTTATTCCTGATATATTTTGAAGTGCTTTTAAATACATTTGACAGCAGGAGCGTATAAGTGGTGATTAAGGTTACAGAGTCTGGAGCCAGATTGCTCAATTCAAATCCTTGTTTTATCATTTGACAATGTGTGACCTTGGCCAAGTTACTTAAGCCCAGGTTCCTCATCTGTAAAGTGGAGACAACCATGTACCTGTCTCGTGGAATTGTTGTAGGGATTGAATGAATTTATGCATATGAAACTCTGAGAGCCTGGCACAAGAATGTGCTGAATAAGTGATAGTTATGATTTATATCTATTTATATCTCATTTTTAAAAAAGGCACATTGGTTTATTAATGTGCTTTTTTTGGGAGATTGGAGAACCGTTTCTATGCAGCTTATTATGGAATTCTTTTCTTGAAACTAGATCCTGTGCAACTGGGGAGAGTTTACCACCTAATTCAAGGGGTTTGTTTTCAAAGTTTATGAGGAGGCATTAGGTGGTTTGTGGTGAACGCTAGGATGAGGGGCTGGTCAGCTCTTGGTAGAGACCACTTTTTAGGAGTGGAGTAGTAGTATTTGGATCTGAGACCCATGGGGATAGCCTCTTTTCCCTATCAGTCAACTAAGAGGACAAACTCATAGTATTTTGTCTGTTTTTATAAGACTTTTCCTCTCTCTTGAAGTTGCTTCTTTTTATCTTCTTACTCAGGAATAGGCTAGGCAGATAATAGGGTGTCCAGCTGCTGCTCTGTCCTGTTTACAAAATATGAAAGTCCTGCCTTTGATGTATTTGGATCCCTACTTCTTTTCACCTTAATGCTCTCTTAAGAACTCAACACCACCCTAAGCCCCCCAAACCATATGAAACTGCGTATCATCTCAGATGAGAACCGAGGGCTACACTTAATTTAAAAACATCCATTTCCACATATGAAGGGAGTAGTGGGGGGGGAAAAAAGGAGAGACATGAAAATTTTTTAAAATTTAAAAATTTTTATTTTTTATACAACAGGTTCTTATTAGTTATCTGTTTTATACATATTAGTGTATATATGTCAATCCCAATCTCCCAATTCATCCCACCACCACCCCTCTCCGCCACTTCCCCCCTTGGTGTACATACGTTTGTTTGAGATGAAAATTTGAAAAGTATTTCAAATTATGAGATTACTTAGTACTAAAATTTTGTACATAAGCCTCTGTGTTTAAAATTTTGTATAGTACAGTATTTCTGCAGAGTTTATGGAATTTTTGTTTAATTGAATTTATTATATTCACATCAACAGCTGGTATTAGAGTAAGCTATAGCATAGAAATAGTTTCTTTGTAATAATGATTTTATTAAATTATTTAAAAAATAAATTTATTTTTATTTTTGGCTGCATTAGGTCTTTGTTGCTGCACGTGGGCTAAGCCGTGAGCGGGGGCTACTCTTCGTTGCGGTGCCTGGGCTTCTCATTGGGTGGCTTCTCTTGTTGCAGAGCACGGGCTCTAGGCGCGCGGGCTTCAGTAGTTGTGGCAGTCAGACTCAGTAGTTGTGCCTCGCGGACTCTAGAGCGCAGGCTCAGTAGTTGTGGCGCACGGGCTTAGTTGCTCCGCGGCATGTGGGATCTTCCTGGACCAGGGCTCGAACCCGTGTCCCCTGCATTGGCAGGCGGATTCTTAACCACTGTGCCACCAGGGAAGCCCAAAACAAAATTTTGTCTTTAATGTTTCTATGCTTTTTGGCATAGATCCTATGATTATGGTTTGTAAAATATTCCCACCTTCTTCATCTGAGTAGTAGCATGATTTCCTAGAATACTTATTAGCACACTTAATTCAAAAAGACAATATTTGTCTTTGCTATGGTTGCAATGAGATAAAACACTGACGCATTCTGGTTAAAGGTATTATGGACAGTTAATTCCTAGGAAAATTATTTCTATTAAAGCATTGTGTAAGAATAAAACCATAGATATGACTGGTATCTGTTTTTGTAACTGTAATCTAGAAGTAGTTCTACATTCTACGCCACTTTGGCAAACTTCTTTTAAATATGTTGTGAAACTTTTATTTACCTGGATTCTCTTATCTATCAAATATAAAAATGGCTGTTAGAGAAAATTTATTGGTTAACTAAGTTAAAGTGTTCAGTCGATACGCATCCTTTTACCTTTTCTGCATTGGTTAGTTAAACAAGAATTCCAGTGATGTGTATGTCAGTCTAGAGTGTTTCTCACAGTTCTCACCAGGGAAATGTGTGAATTTCACTAAATTAATTGAAAAGTTTTGAATGTCTTTGTGACTTATGATAAATTCCTAAAATTGGGGCTTTCTATTGAGTCAAGTTATATATAGGTAGTGTGTAAAAAGTCAATATATTGCTCTGAGGTACAGTTTAATAAGTGTTTAGACATATTTGGCTTAGATGCACTCTGTATTTTAACTCTCTTAAATGATTTGTAATATTTGATCTATCTTCCCCGTGAGGTTAAGTAGAAGTAAGGCATTTACAATCAATACATTGCTTCTGGGTAGAGCATAACATAAACAGATTTGGTTGTAGTGAAGATTATAAAATATCATTGTAGAAGAAAATATAGACTGTTAAGTGAAAAAAATTAAGCGAGATTTTAGAAAATTGGAATTGGGAGACTCTACATCCGTTTGACAAATATCGGCCTTTTTTTTTTTTTTTTTTTTTTTTTTGGCTTAACCTTAAAGCCATAGCACTGTCTCCAAGACCTGCCTTTATTGTGTTCCCTGTTACCCAACCATTAAAGTCTGTTTTGAGATCTGTGTTTTCTTTGCTGCGGTTACTTTGGGCAGAGTGGGGCTTGAGAATGTGGATTGAGTATGTTTTTTTCCTGCTTCTTTTATTTTGTAATTATTTAACTTGTAACTTCACTGTTACTACTTTTTTTTCCCTCCTAGACTCACTGAGTTGGAATAGTCTTATTCAGAAGCCTCCTTCCTTTATTGTTTTTCCTGATCCTTGTGTTGTACACTGAAACTAGCTTCATTGCTTTATAAATGTTGGTGTTAGGAGAGATCATTTTCCATCTGTCTCATTTTGCAAATAAGCTTCCTGCTAGAAAGTAAGCTGGGTGGAAAGAGAGGCCTTGACTAAATCACTTTGTTTTCCCAGCACCTGGTAGAGTGCTTAACACATAGTAGTCTCTTCAAGATACATGTTGAATGGAAGAAAGAAATTAGATCCTGAGAAGCTAAGTGAATATATGTGGGGAATGTATAACACATACTATCAAATTAATATTCATTATAAAAGTACTCCAGAAGGCTTTAGAAAGATTAGTTATTATTAGTAGTATTCATGCAATAGTAAATTGTTATTCATATTTTTAAAGAATTTATTATTAGATAACGTAACTTGTATTTAGATATGGGTGCTTTTCATTGTATGTAACAAAACACCTAGTCAACAGTGGCTTAAACTAATGAGGATTTATTTTTCTTACATGAGAAGACGTTTGGAGGTAGGGATCTTGCTTACATTGACTTAGCTGCTCAGCAGTGTCAGGGCTGTTCTGTAAGTTTCTTGGCCTTTCCTTCATGGTTGCAAGATGGTTGCTCCTGCTCTAGGCATCACCTTTCTGTCTGAGGTGCCACGAAGGGGTATGGATTGACAGCAGCATCTCTCTTTTTACCAGGAAACCAAAAACCTTCCTGGGACATCTCTAGTCATTTTATCAGGAGACCAGAAGCCTTCTTGGAAACCTTGTAGCACAGCAGACTTCCCCTTAAGTGTTATGGCCAAAATTGATTCACATGGCCACCGTTAAGTGGAAGGAAGGCTGAGAAAGTGTGATTTAGCTTTTCCAGCCTCTGGTAGAGATGGGGGAAGGGAGAAAGAGTTTGGAAATAGGTATTGGGTTTGTTAACCAATAGTATCTGCAAAATATATCACTTTGGCTAGCCAAAATCAAAATATAGCCTTCTTCTTATGAATGCATTTTCCATGGAATACAGTTACCACGTTTCTGAGGTAGATGATACCTGTTCTCATCCATGATTGCATCTACCTCTTAGTCCAGGATGTCTGCTTGATGTGTACTTTTCTCCATCAGGTCTGGTTGTAGCTCGTCTTCTGGTGACCTAAAGCTAAAAGAGAAAATCTGTGTTCCTTGTACACCCAGAAAACTTCAGTGGATAAAGGAACAAGATAACTTTAATGAATCCTCCCACTTAGGAAGAAGGGGGAGAATTAAAAACTCAAAGTAGTCCCTGGTCCACAAAAACACCATACTATGGAAGATGCTGAAGACTTCCTGTTCTGGCAGTGGATTAAATTCCTAAGTTAATCCATCTGCTGCCCCTGTTTTATGTTCCCTGGGGGGGTCTACCTCGGTCACAAAAGTCTTGTTTACTGTGGCTATACAAGAAGTCTTAAAATCGGGTAGACTAATTCCTCCTACTTTCTTCTTCCTTTGCAAAAATTGTTTTGGCTATTTTAGGGACTTTCCTTTTCCATATACATTTTGGGATAAGTTTGTCTGTGTCTACCAGAAACCTTGCTGGGATTTTGATAGGACTTGCATTAAACTTACAGATCAATTTGGGGAGAATTGACATCTTTACTACACTGAGTCTTTTAATCCATGAACATGGTAAGTCTCTCCAGGGATTCGGTCTACTTTAATTTATTTCAACAAAATTTTATAATTTTCAGCATACATATCTGGTACATATTTTTTTAGATTTACACCAAAGTATTCCATTTTCGTGGAGCACTTGTATAAGTGGTATTCCTTTTGTTGATTTTTTTCACTTGTTAGTTGCTAGTGTATACAAATGGAATTGATTTTTGTTTGTGGATTTTATATTCTGTGATCAGGCAGAACTCAATTATTAGTTCTCGGAGTTTCTTTTGTAAATTTCTTGGGATTTTCTACATAGGTAATTGTGTTATCTGCAAAAAGAGACAGGCTTCCTTATGATTTGTTTGTATTTTACTTCATTTGTTTGCTTCATTGTGCTGTCTAGACCCTCTAATACTGTGTTGCATTTGAGAGGTGAGATGGGACATCCTTGCCTGGTTTTTGATCTTTCACCTTTAAGTGATATTAGCTATAGAATTTTTGGTAGATATTCTGTATGTGATTGAGGAAAATACTTTCTGTTCCTAGTTTTCTGAGTGTTTTTATCACGAATGAGTGTTGGATGAATTATAGATACTTAAAAATACTATGAGGGGGACAAATTACTCTTTTTTAGTTGGAAATATGTTAATGCATGAATAGCAGAATGATAAAGTCTTTTACCTAATACATATAGTGCTTAAGGCACCAAAGACATTTTTACCTGGCTCTGAATCAATTTCACTTATTTCTCCGTATTTAAGGAAAGATTTATGAATAATTACATGTGAATTTTTTTTCTTTTTGGCTTTCATTTATTTATTTTAACATCTTAATTGGAGTATAATTGCTTTACAATGTTGTGTTAGTTTCTGCTGTATAACAAAGTGAATCAGCTATACGTATGCATATATGCCCATATTCCCTCCCTCTTGTGTCTCCCTCCCACCCTCCCTATCCCACCCCTCTAGGTGGTCACAAAGCGCAGAGCTGCTCTCCCTGTGCTGTGCGGCTGCTTCCCACTAGCTGTCTATTTTACATTTGGTAGTATATATATGTCAGTGCCACTCTCTCACTTCGTCCCAGCTTACCCTTCCCCCTCCCCTTCCCCCTCCCCATGTCCTCAAGTCCATTCTCTTCATCTGCTTCTTTATTCCTGTCCTACCCTTAGGTACTTCAGAACTTTTTTTTTTTTTAGATTCCATTTATGTGTGTTAGCATACGGTATTTGTTTTTCTCTTTCTGACTTACTTCATTCTGTATGACAGACTTTAGGTCTATCCATTTCACTAAAAATAACTCCATTTCGTTTCTTTTTAAGGCTGAGTAACATTCCATTGTATATATGTGCCACATCTTCTTTATCCATTCAACTGTCGATGGGCAATTAGGTTGCTTCCATGTCCTGGCTATTGTATATAGTGCTGCAGTGAACATTTTGGTACATGACTCTTTTTGAATTATGGTTTTCTCAGGGTATATGCCCAGTAGTGGGATTGTTGGGTCGTACGGTAGTTCGATTTTTAGTTTTTTAAGGAACCTCCATACTGTTCTCCATAGTGGCTGTATCAATTTACATTCCCACCAACAGTGCAAGACGGTTCCCTTTTCTCCACACCCTCTCCAGCATTTGTTGTTTGTAGATTTTCTGTTGATGGCCATTCTGACCAGTGTGAGGTGATAGCTCATTATAGTTTTGATTTGCATTTCTCTAATGATTATTGATGTTGAGCATCCTTTCATGTGTTTGTTGGCAATCTGTATATCTTCTTTGGAGAAATGTCTATTTAGATCTTATACCCATTTTTGGATTGGGTTGTTTGTTTTTTTGTTTGTTTATTTTGTTTTTGCAGTACGCAGGCCTCTCGCTGTTGTGGCCTCTCCCATTGCGGAGCACAGGCTCCGGACGCGCAGACTCAGCGGCCATGGCTCACGGGCCCAGCTGCTCCATGACACATGGGATCTTCCCGGACCGGGGCACAAACCCATGTCCCCTGCATCAGCAGGTGGACTCTCAACCACTGCACCACCAGGGAAGCCCTGGGTTGTTTGTTTTTTTGATATGGAGCTGCATGAGCTGCTTGTAGATTTTGGAGATTAATCTTTTGTCTGTTGCTTCATTTGAAAATATTTTCTCGTATTCTGAGGGTTGTGTTTTCGTATTGTTTATGGTTTCCTTTGCTGTGCAAAAGCTTTTAAGTTTCATTAGGTCTCATTTGTTTATTTTTGTTTTTACTTCCATTTCTCTAGGAGGTAGGTCAAAAAGGATCTTGCTGTGATTTCTGTCATGGAGTTTTCTGCTTGTGTTTTCCTCTAAGAGTTTTATAGTGTCTGGCCTTATGTTTAGGTCTCTAATCCATTTTGAGTTTATTTTGGTGTATGCTGTTAGGGAGTGTTCTAATTTCATTCTTTCACATGTAGCTGTCCAGTTTTCCCAGCACCACTTATTGAAGAGGCTGTCTTTTCTCCATTGTATATTCTTGCCTCCTTTTTCAAAGATAAGGTGACCATATGTGCATGGGTTTATCTCTGGGCTTTCTATCCTCTTCCATTGATCTATATTTCCGTTCTTATGCCAATACCATACTCTCTTGATTACTGTAGCTTTGTAATATAGTCTGAAGTCAGGGAGCCCGATTCCTCCAGCTCTGTTTTCTCTTTCTCAAGATTACTTTGGCTGTGCCAGGACTTATGCGTTTCCTTACAAATTGTGAAATTGTTTGTTCTAGTTCTGTGAAAGATGTCATTGGTAGTTTGATAGGGATTGCATTGAATCTGTAGATTGCTTTGGGTAGTAGAGTCATTTTCACAATGATGATTCTTCCAATCCAAGAACATGGTATATCTCTTCATCTGTCTGTATCATCTTTAATTTCTTTCATCAGTGCCTTACAGTTTTCTGCATACAGGTCTTTTCTCTCCTTAGGTATGTTTATTCCTAGGTAGTTTATTCTTTTTGTTGCAGTGGTAAACGAGAGTGTTTCCTTAATTTCTCTTTCAGATTTTTCATCATTAGTGTATAGGAATGCAAGAGATTTCTGTGCATTAATTTTGTATCCTGCTACTTTACCAAATTCATTGATTAGCTCTAGTAGTTTTCTGGTAGCATCTTTAGGATTCTCTATATATAGTATCATGTCATCTGCAAACAGTGACAGCTTTACTTCTTCTTTTCCAATTTGGATTCCTTTTATGTCTTTTTCTTCTCTGATTGCTGTGGCTAGGACTTCCAAGACTATGTTGAATAATAGTGGTGAGAGTGGACATCCTTGTCTTGTTCCTCATCTTAGAGGAAATGCTTTCAGTTTTTCACCATTGAGAATGATGTTTGCTGTGGGTTTGTCGTATATGGCCTTTATTATGTTGAGGTAGGTTCCCTCTGTGCCCATTTTCTGGAGCGTTTTTATCATAAATGGGTGTTGAATTTTGTCAAAAGCTTTTTCTGCATCTATTGAGATGATCATATGGTTTTTATTCGTCAATTTGTTAATATGGTTTATCACATTGATTGATTTGCGTACATTGAAGCATCCTTGCATCCCTGGGATAAATCCCACTTGATCATGATATATGATCCTTTTAATATGTTGTTGGATTCTATTTGCTAGTATTTTGTTGAGGATTTTTGCATCTATATTCATCAGTGATATTGGTCTGTAATGTTCTTTTTTTGTAGAATCTTTGTCTGGTTTTGGTATCAGGGTGATGGTGGCCTCATAGAATGAGTTTGGGAGCGTTCCTTCCTCTGAAATTTTTTGGAAGAGTTTGAGAAGAATGGGTGTTAGCTCTTCTCTAAATGTTTGACAGAATTCACCTGTGAAGCCATCTGGTACTGGACTTTTGTTTGTTGGAAGATTTTTAATCACAGTCTCAATTTCAGTGCTTGTGATTGGTCTGTTCATATTTTCTCTTTCTTCCTGGTTCAGTCTGAGAAGGTTATACCTTTGTAAGAATTTGTCCATTTCTTCCAGGTTGTCCATTTTATTGGCGTAGAGTTGCTTGTAGTAGTCTCTTAGGATGCTTTGTATTTCTGCGTTGTCTGTTGTAACTTCTCCTTTTTCATTTCTAATTTAATTGATTTGAGTCCTCTCCCTCTTTTTCTTGCTGAGTCTGGCTAATGGTTTATCAATTTTGTTTATCTTCTCAAAGAACCAGCTTTTAGTTTTATTGGTCTTTGCTGTTGTTTTCTTTGTTTCTACTTCATTTATTTCTGCTCTGATCTTTATGATTTCTTTCCTTCTGCTAACTTTGGGTTTTGTTTGTTCTTCTTTCTGTAGTTCCTTTAGGTGTAAGGTTAGATTGTTTATTTGAGATTTTCCTTGTTTCTTGAGGTAGACTTGTATAGCTATAAACTTCCTCTTAGAACTGCTTTTGCTGCATCCCATAGGTTTTGGATCGTCGTGTTTCATTGTCATTTGTCTCTAGGTATTTTTTGGTTTCCTCAGTGATCTCTTGGTTATTTAATAACGTATTGTTTAGCCTCCATGTGTTTGTATTTTTTACGTTTTTTTTCCCTGTGATTCATTTCTAATCTCATAGCATTTTGGTCAGAGAAGATGCTTGATATGATGTCAGTTTTCTTAAATTTACTGTGGCTTGATATGTGACCCAAGATGTGATCTACCCTTGAGAATGTTCAGTGCACACTTGAGAAGAAAGTGTAATCTGCTGTTTTTGGATGGAATGTACTATAAATATCAATTAAATCTATCTGGTCTGTTGTGTCATTTAAAGCTTCCTTTCCTTATTTATTTTCATTTTCGATGATCTGTCCATTGGTTTAAGAAGGGTGTTAATGTCCCCTACTATGATTGTTTTACTGTCGATTTCCTCTTTTATAGCTGTTAGCAGTTGCCTTATATATTGAGGTGCTCTTGGGTGCATATATATTTGTAATTCTTATATCTTCTTCTTGGATTGATCCCTTGATTATGTAGTGCCCTTCCTTGTCTCTTGTAACATTCTTTAGTTTAAAGTCTATTTTATCTGATATGAGTATAACTACTCCAACTTTATTTTGATTTCCATTTGCATGGAATATCTTTTTTCCATCCCCTCACTTTCAGTCTGAATGTGTCCCTAGGTCTGAAGTGAGTCTCTCATAGACAGCATATTTATGGGTCTTGACACAGCAAGCCTGTGTCTTTTGGTTGGAGCATTTTATCCATTCACGTTTAAGGTAATTATCGATATGTATGTTCCTATGACCATTTTCTTAATTGTTTTGGGTTTGTTTTTGTAGGTCCTTTTCTTCTCTTGTGTTTCCCACTTAGAGAAGTTCCTTTAGCATTTGTTGTAGAGCTGGTTTGGTGGTGCTGAATTCTCTTAGTTTTTGCTTGTCTGTCAAGCTTTTGATTTCTCCATCGAATCTGAATGAGATCCTTGCCGGGTAGAGAAATCTTGGTTGTAGTTTCTTGCCTTTCATCACTTTAAGTATATCATGCCACTCCCTTCTGACCTGTAGAGTTTCTGCTGAGAAATCAGCTCTTAACCTTATGGGAGTTCCCTTGTCTGTTATTTGTCATTTTTCCCTTGCTACTTTCAGTAATTTTTCTTTGTCTTTAATTTTTGCCAATTTGATTACTGTGTGTCTCAGCATGTTTCTGCTTGGATTTATCCTGTATGGGACTCTCTGCGCTTCTTGGACTTGGGTGTCTTATTTCCTTTCCCCTGTGAGGCAAGTTTTCGACTATAATCTCTTCAAATATTTTCTCAGGTTCTTTTTCTCTCTCTTCTGCTTCTGGGACCACTATAATATGAATGTTGTTGCATTTAATGTTGTCCCAGAGGTCTCTTAGGCAGTCTTCATTTCTTTTCATTCTTTTTTCTTTATTCTGTTCCGCAGGAGTGAATTCCACCATTCTGTCTTCCAGGTCACTGATCTGTTTTTCTGCCTCAGATATTCTGCTATTGATTCCTTCTAGTGTAGTTTTCATTTCAGTTATTGTATTGTTCATCTCTGTTTGTTTGTTCTTTAATTTTTCTAGGTCTTTGTTAAACATTTCTTGCATCTTCTCAATCTTTGCCTCCATTCTTTTTCCGAGGTCCTGGATCATCTTCACTATCATTATTCTGAATTCTTTTTCTGGAAGGTTGCCTCTCTCCACTTCATTTAGTTGTTTTTCTGGGGTTTTATCTTGTTCCTTCATCTGGTACATAGCCCTCTGTGTTTTCATCTTGTCTATCTTTCTGTGAATGTTTCTTGGTCATTTAGTAGTATATTGTTTAGCCTCCATGTGTTTGTATTTTTTACAGTTATTTTCCTGTAATGGATATCTATTCTCATAGTGTTGTAGTCGGAAAAGATAACTGATACAATTTCAGTTTTCTTAAATTGACTAAGCCTTGATTTGTGACCCAAGATATGATCTATCCTGGAAAATGTTCCATGAGCACTTGAGAAGAAAGGGTATTCTGTTGTTTTTGGATGGAATGTCCTGTAAGTATCAATTAAATCCATCTTTTTTATTGTGTCATTTAAACTTTTTGTTTCCTTATTTATTTTCATTTTGGATGATCTGTCCATTGGTGATAGTGGGGTGTTAAAGTCCCCTACTATGATTGTGTTACTGTCGATTTCCCCTTTTATGGCTGTTAGCATTTGCCTTATGTATTGAGGTGCTCCTTTGTTGGGTACATAAATATTTACAATTGTTGTATCTTCTTGTTGGATTGATCCCTTGATCAGTATGTAGTGTCCTTCTTTGTCTCTTGTAATAGTCTTTATTTAAAGTCTATTTTTCTGATATGAAAATTGCTACTCCAGCTTTCTTTTGATTTCCATTTGTATGGAATATCTTTTTCCATCCCCTCACTTTCAGTCTGTATGTGTCCCTATGTCTGAAGTGGTTCTCTTGTAGATAGCATATGTACAGTGTTGTTTTTGTATCCTTTCAGCCAGTCTGTGTCTTTTGGTGGGAGCATTTAATCCATTTACGTTTAAGGTAATTATCGATATGTATGTTCCTATTACCATTTTCTTAATTATTTTGGGTTTGTTTTTGTAGGTCTTTTCCTTCTCTTGTATTTCCTGCCTAGAGAAGTTCCTTTAGCATTTGTTGTAAAGCTGCTTTGGTGGTGCTGGATTCTCTTAACTTTTGTTTGTCTGTAAAGGTTTTAATTTCTCCCTTGAATCTGAATGAGATTCTTGTTAGGTAGCGTAATCTTGGTTGTAGGTTTTTCTGTTTCATCACTTAGTTATGTCCTGCCACTCCCTTCTGGCTTGCAGAGTTCCTGCTGAAAGATCAGCTGTTAACCTTATGGGGATTCCCTTGTATTTTATTTGTTGCTTTTCCCTTGCTGCTTTTAAGATTTTTTCTTTGTATTTAATTTTTGATCATTTTATTAATATGTGTCTTGGCGTGTTTCTCTTTGGGTTTATCCTGTATGGGACTCTGTGCTTTCTGAACTTGATTGGCTATCTCCTTTCCCATGTTAGGGAAGTTTTCGACTATAATCTTTTCAAATATTTTCTCAAACCCTTTCTTTTTCTCTTCTTCTTCTGGGACCCCTATAATTCAAAAGTTGGTGCATTTAATATTGCCCCAGAGGTCTCTGAGACTGTCCCCAGTTCTTTTCATTCTTTTTATTCTGCTCCCTGGCAGTTATTTTCACCATTTTATCTTCCAGTTCATTTATCCGTTCTTCTGCCTGAGTTATTCTGCTATTGATTCCTTCCAGAGTATTTTTAATTTCAGTTGTTGTGTTGTTCATCACTGTCTGTTTGCTCTTTAGTTCTTCTAGATTCTTTTTAAGTGTTTCTTGTGTTTTCTCTGTTCTGTTTTCGAGGTTTTGGATCATCTTTTCTATCATTACTCTGAATTCTTTTTCAGGTAGTTTGCCTATTTCGTCTTCATTTATTTGGTGTTGTAGGTTTTTATCTTGTTCCTTTGTCTGTAACATATTTCTTTGTCGTTTGGTTTTTTTTTTGTGCATGGGACTGTATTCCTGTCTTATTGTTTGTGTGGCCTGAGGCGTCCAGCACTGCACTTTGCAGGCAGTTGGTTAGAGCCAGGTCTTGGTGCTGAGATTAGGACCTCTAGGTGGCTTCACTCTTTTTAATATTCCCTGGGGTCTGAGGTTCCCTGTTATTCCAGTGGTTTATACTCAGAGCTCACACCACAGGAGCTCGGACCTGACCTCCGGCCTGGGAGTCAAGATCCCGCCAGCTGATTGCTGGGGTTCCTCCCATCCCCATAGGTGTCTGTGGTCCCCTACTGGTGCCTGATAGGTGCCCTAGTTGTTCGGAGACACAAAATACACGTCCTCCTAGTCCAGCATCTTGACTCCACCTGTCTCTCTTTGGCTTTTAAAGTAGATTTTCCTTTAATATAGACATTTACAAAAAACCCAGTTTGCCAGTATCTTTATTGGTCCTGCCACTGACATTGTTCCCATAAAACTGATGCTTGTTTTCCTATCAGAGAAAAAATACTTCCATGTGGATAGTCATATTCCGTGTTTTTTAATGCCTTTCGTTCTCTTGCAGTTTTTTGGTGGCAGCCTTGTATTCTTATGTTGCCAAGCAGCCTGTCCCTCTAATTGCCTCTTGGTTTCAAAAATAAAATAAAATAAAAAAAATGATGTTTACAGAAAAGTTGCAGGAGCACTACAGAAAATCTTTTCCTTTTCCTTTTCCCTTTCTAAGCCATTTGAGAGTAAGCTGTTCACTTTTGCCTCATCACCCCCAAATGCTTTAGTGTCTGTTTTCTTCCAAGTTATTGTCCAACAGAAACCACAACGCTGCCATCAAAAATGGGAATTGGCCCTCAGACCTCCGTACCATCTCTTCTTCACGCCTCACACAGGTTATCCCTATAACGTCATTTATAGCAAGAGGATTTTGCATTGAGGTGTCATGTCTCCTTAAGACTTTTGAAATCTGGACCAGTTTCTCTCTCTTTCCTTGCCTTTTTATCATTGTCATTTTTGAGGAGTACAGGCCAGTTATTGAATGATCCTCCCATGATTTGTGTCTGTCTAATGTTTCTCCTGCATAGGTTCAAGTTAGGCATCTTTGGTAGGAATATCTTCAAAATCGATCCTCTTAGTGCATCCTATCAAGTGACACCTGATTTGGATTTGTCCCATTATTGGTGATGTTAACTTTGATCAGTTGATTAAGGTGATGTCTGCCAAGTGTCTGTACTGTAAGGTTATTTTTTTCCTGTTGTTAATAATGTATTTTGTGAGAGGGTTCCTTGAGCTATGTAAATTTCCTCATCAAACTTTCACCTCTCTGGAACTCCTGTACTCTGTACCTTGGTGCGGCCCTACAGAGATGGCCTCCTCACCCCTCCCGGATTCCAGTGCCCTGCAAGCACAGCCTCCGAACACCTCGCAGGGCCGTCCTCCTGCGTGCATACTTTCCTCACCCTGTTTATGGTCTGACAGCAGACGCTGGGCAGCTGCCACCACCCGCTCCATGTGGCGGCCCTCGTCACCTCCATTGGGCTTGGGCTTCGCGGGCCAGGCTGTCCTTACGTGCATATGCCCCTCTCACTGTGCTGCAGCTCTGACACCCACCCTGGGCTGCCCCCTGCAGGGATGCCATTCTTGCTTCTCCTGGGCGCTGAGACCCTGGGCTGGGCTGTGTGCCTTGGGGGATGCTCCTGCTCTGCTCAGGCTCTGTCACCTGGCGTCAGGCCACTTTCCTTTGTGGCCGTCCCTCCCTTCTTCATTTCTTGTCCACTGATCCCCCATGCAGAGTCACCCTCCTGTACAGATGCCTTTCTTCTCCTGCTTGTGCTCTGACAGCCTCCTCCCCTTGGATGGGCTCTGATACCACCCACCTCCCCCAGCGTGACTGCTGACCTTGCTCGGCCCCACCCCATCGCCTTGTACGCAATCAGTATGGAAGGCGGGGAGGGTGAGGGGTGCTCCAGTCTCCTCTTAGTTGTTACATTCTTATCCAACCCCCCGACGTTTGCTTTCTCATCTCTGCTTTCTACTTCATAGCTCTTTATATGAGTATAGATAATTTATAGCATTCTAAATGTAAACTTTATTTTCTTTCTTTTTTTAAAATAATTAATTAATTAATTTTTATTTTTGGCTGTGTTGGGTCTTCGTTACTGTGCACGGGCTTTCTCCAGCTGTGGTGTGTGGGCTTCTCATTGTGGTGGCCTCTCCCGTTGTAGAGCACAGGCTCTAGGTGTGCGGGAATCAGTAGTTGTGGCACTCAAGCTTAGTAGTTGTAGCTCACGGGCTCTAGAGCGCAGGCTCAGTAGTTGTGGCGCATGGGCCTAGTTGCTCCATGGCATATGGAATCTTCACAGGCCAGGGACTGAACCCATGTACCCTGCATTGGCAGGAGGATTCTCAGCCACTGCGCCACCAGGGAAGCCCTAAACTTTGTTTTCTATAGAGGAAAGTAGATGACTATAATCTGTGACTAAATGTGCGAAGCTTAGTTGTTGTAGGCATCACGAAAGAAGTAATCCCTATACATGGGAGTTAAAGGCAACATTGCCATTTCCCTCAAAAGGGAAATTGATAGCGCAGATTTCAGAGTGCTTCAGTTCACCTGTTAGAGACACAGGTCGTCCTGGCCCTGCCTCCTGGTTTCCAGTTTAGGATGCCTCTCTGCAAGTCACAACATCTTTCTGTCCCTGTTTCCTCATCCATAAGGTGGGAATCATAAATACTCACTTCATGGGGCTGCTGGGCAGATTAGATGAGATGAAGTATTTGAAAATGCTTCGCAAAGGGTAAAACACTATGCGTATGTGGTTTTTTAGTTCTAATTTATTGCGTAGTCCAATGGAAATCTACAGGAAATTAAGTCAAGCATTTTAATTGCACTTGTGATCTCTAGGCGAATTCCCTCTGATTCATAAGGCAGAGAAGAGGTCAGCATAGTTTTTGCTTTTCGCTACCACTTTAAGTCCATTGTTCTGTCACCATTACTCAGTCAGGCAAACACTCCACTTTTGAAGTCCTGCCCACCCATTCTGCCTCTGTGACACATTTCCACCTCCTTGATGATTTTTACCCCTGGTGTACAGTAGTCCTCCTCACTGCGGTTCCTGGTGTCTGTCATCTTTGGTGACATCAACATCATTGATCTTATATGAGTTCTGTCATGCGTTTACAATTGTTTGTGGTGCAGTTCTGCTCACATAGATCACTGGATAGTATCTTAAAGTGAACGTGTCTAATGCCAAAGTTACACTCTTTTCCTCTGACCTGCTCCTCCCTACAGCTTCCACTTACGTTACTGGTGTCACTCTTTGCATTAGCCTTGTGGGTTAGAAACCTTAAATCTTCACTCTGTCATTTCCCATATCTAATCAGTCACTGAGTTCTTTTGTTTTTACAGAAACCTCTTTCCCACTGGAGGCTTCCTTTTCCCATAATTAACAGCCTACCTCTGTCCCTTATTACCTATCTCTGAATAGTCAATATAGCCTTCTTCAAGGCCAGTGTTAGAACCCTGGCTGGGCAGGTTCCAGCATGGGCCTCTCTTGAATAATTGGACGAAGAGAGGGCCCTTGGGGTCAAAGTCAACTCTCTGAGGGGCCAGCCCTTCCAGATGAGCCATTTGGATGCTATAGAACATGTCTCCAGAGACCTTACGAACCTCCAGATGCTTGGGATCAGGCTTGGGGAAGAAGCTCTGCCTTGTCAGGCCCAGACTCGTGTCTGAAAGCCTCTAGAATCTAGGAAGACCTGATGTTTAGAATATGAGTGCCATTATCAAAATACAGCTACTGTTAATATTTTGGTATATTTCCTTCTAATCTTTTTTTTTTTATTTTTTTATTTTTGGCCGCATTGTGTCTTTGTTGCTGCGTGTGGGCTTTCTCTAGTTGTGGCCAGCGGGGACTGCTCTTCAGTGCGGTGCGCGGGCTTCTCACTGCAGTGGCCTCTCTTCTTGCGGAGCATGGGCTCTAGGCACGCAGGCTTCAGTCGTTGTGGCTCGCGGGCTCTAGAGCACAGGCTCAGTAGTTGTGGCGCATGGGCTTAGTTGCTCCGCGGCATGTGGGATCTTCCCAGACCAGGGCTTGAACCCATGTCCCCTGCATTGGCAGGTGGATTGTTAACCACTGCGCCACCAGGGAAGCCCTCTAATCTATTTTTAATGCATAGGGTTTTTATTTTACTTTTTCTATAATTATATATATAAATTTCATAATGTATTAAATGAAAAAATTATTTCTGTGATAATTTTGTAAGTGTAATTAAAAAAAAATTATCAGTACACGGTGTTCCATAGAATGAAAAGTTGCTGCGTTATTTGTTCTTGTTAGAGCAAGAAGATCCCCTGGAAGAAATATCAGATTTGCTATCAGAGCTTGACCCCAGTTTCTGCTGAAAGTAGTATTTCTCTCAAGTTAACTTTTTGATTACTGACAAGAACTCGTCTGTTTGCCCCGGAAGTTAGGTCTTGATGAGTACTCATTAGCGCACCTTTCTGCTGCCCTGATCTTTGCTACTTTGCTCATTTGTTTGTTCATTCATGCGTTTCCCCTCCCCCTCTCTTTCTTTCTTACTCTCTCTCCCTGCCCTGGCTTCCCCTCTTTGCTTCTCTCACTCCCTCCTTCCCTCTATCACTCCCTTCCCTTCCTCCCTTCTTTCCCTCCATCCACAATAAGAGCATATTTTCTTCTAAGTCCTCAGCTTGGCTCTGGGGATTTAAAGATGAATAGACAATTGAGGGACTCATACTAAGGGGGGGACACATTTATGAATCTTTACCACCACTACTAGCTCATCTGTGCACACACGGGGAGCAGTGCCTTACTCTTTCTGAAGAGGGTAGAGAAGACTTCCTGGGGTGATGACGTACCTGAGTTGTGACAGGTGAGTAGGAGTTTGCTAGAGCTGGTGGGTGGAAGAGACATTTAGGCAGAGGGCACAGAAGTGAGGAGAGTGGTGATGGTGTGGCTCAAGCTTATCTGTAGTATTTTGTTACTGTTGTTGTGTTTTTTAAGCAGTTTTATTGAGATAATGATTCTCCTACCATACACCATTTGAAGTGTACAATTAAGTAGTTGTTAGTGTATTCACAGCATTGTACATTCATCACCACAGTCAATTTAAAACATTTTCATTACCCCAAACAAACTGCTTTAGCTGTCACCCCTCAGTCCTCCTTGCTCGCTTTCCCAGACCTGGGTAATCAACATTCTGCTTTCTGTCTCTTTTGACATTTCATTTAAGTGGAATCATATGACGTGTGTTCCCTTGTGACTGACCTCTTTCACTTACCAGGTTTTCAAGGTCCATCCGTGTTAAAACATGTATCACTACTTCATTTCTTTTTATTGCCTAATGATATTCCGTCGTATGGATATACCACAATGTATTTCTCCATTCATCACCTGATGGATGTTTGAGTTTTTCCTACTTCTTGGCTATTAGGGATAATGCTGCTATGGACATTGATGTACAGTTTTTTTGTGTGGGCATATAGTTTTACTTCTCTAGGCTATACACCCAGAAAAGGAATTTCTAGATCATATGTTAACTCTATGCTTAACAATTTGAGGAACTGCCAGACTGTTAGCTATACTAATAGTCAAATTAGCCATACTGTTTTACTTTCTGATCAGCAGTGCATGATGGTTCTAATTTCTCTGTGTTCTCATCAACACTTGTTATTATTTCATTTTATTTATTTTTATTATAGTCATCCTAGTAGATGTGAAGTGGTAACTCCTGGTAGTTTTGATTTGCATTTTCCTGATGGGTACTGATGTTGAGCATCTTTTCATGTGATGATGATTTATTTGTATATCTTTGGAGAAATGTCTATTCAGAGCTCTTGACCATTTTTAATCAGATTATTTGCCTTTTTTAAATCATTGAATTGTAATAATTTTTTTTTATAAATATTCTTTTTTTTAAACCCCACATTTGTTTATTTATTTATTTATTTTTGGCTGTGTTGGGTCTTCGTTTCTGTGTGAGGGCTTTCTCTAGTTGTGGCAAGCAGGGGCCACTCTTCATTGTGGTGCGCGGGCCTCTCACTATGGCGGCCTCTCTTGTTGTGGAGCACAGGCTCCAGATGCGCAGGCTCAGTAGTTGTGGCTCACGGGCCTAGTTGCTCTGCGGCATGTGGGATCTTCCCAGACCAGGGCTTGAACCCGTGTCCCCTGCATTAGCAGGTAGATTCTCAACCACTGCGCCACCAGGGAAGCCTGAAGTGTAATAATTTTTATATTGTCTCTAGTGTTTTGAAGCAAAATTAAGACTAGAGTACTTTACTTCTGACTTTAAGTAGAAAATGACTCAATCAAAATTTTGAATCACCTAAAAGAAAGAAAATTTAAATCTGAAAAGCAGATTTGGAGATAGGGGATATCAATATTAATTTTCAAAAGTGGTAACATTAATATATTCCACAAGTCAAATTCTAGTTAAATGATCTTACTCGTTTTATTAAGCTATTTCTCCCTATTTCTGTGCACTGGTGTCAGATAATCAAATACTCGCTTCTCTCAGGAAGTCCCCAGCTGCTGTGACAAATGGGCAAGGTTTTCTAATCGTTTTCTAATTGATTTCTTTCCCAAATTATCCTTGAAGGCAATGGTTTTTCTTCTCTTTGTCTCTTATTCTTTGTCTCAAATTGGTAAAACATATTTGTAATTTTAGAAAGTTTGATACTGTCATTTGGGGATATTATTTATGAATCAATTGAACAGCAGTTATTGGATGCCCGCTTAGGTATGCAGTTGGCGCATTTTGTTTCTCTCCGGGAGTCATAGTCAAAATATATAATATTGGTGTGGTGTGGGCATCAACAAGTCCGAATGGACACTGGCTTTAAAGTACTTCACTCAACAGTCAGTTTCATTATTCCAGTCATAGATCTTTGTTATTCTTCGTTGTACTTTGAAGTCCAGTGAACCTATGCCTAGTCCATAGCTTTATTTTTGATCTGGCTCTTTCCTCCCTTGGCAGTATCCTATGGATATTTCTCTTTTGATAACCAAACTGGTAATTGTTTTGACCCAGTAAGTTTGCTGGGTCAAAATCCTAGAGGTAGCTCTGGTATTAGCAATAATAATATTCAGCAGATAACCTAAACTTCCCTTCAAGGAGATACTTCTGTATTCTAGAATTGGTCGTGGAAGTGTACCATTCCAAGCAGATGAATCAAGTTATCGATTTGTGCTAAACAGTTGAGCATTATATATAATCTGAATGGAAACCAGATGTTTTGCAAATTTGCTAGTGAGTGGTTTCTCTAGGTTGTTATGATTTGCTCTTTGGGTAAATAGAACTCTTTTCAATATACTACTTTTAAAATGTTTGAATCAGGAAGGAAATTTTCCATGGAATACATGAATGTAAAGATACAATTGGACTAGTTGGCTGCTCTGAAAAGCCATCTTTTCATTGTCCCTGAGACTGGCTCCCTGTTCACTGCAGCCACAGGTCTGTATGCCTCCTCCGCAGACATGGACTCAGGCTGCTTCATTGCCAGAGTCCCCCAACTGGGGCTTTCTTTTTTGTCTGCTGCATTGGATCTCTGGTGTGCCCCACCATGTCAGACACGGCCATGGACACCAGCTCTGAGATCATCACCACGGACTTAAAGGAGAAGAAGGAAGTTGTGGAGGAGGTAGAGAGTGGAAAAGGTATACTGCTGATGGGAAGGCTAACGAGGTGGGGAACAGGAGGCTGCCAGTGAGGTGGAAGAAGGTGGGGAGCAGTGGAGGAGGGGGAAGGGGGCTGTGGGGAGGAAGAGGGTGGAGTGAAGACAAGGAGGCTGAGGCAGCTCTGGGCAGATGGGCAGCTGAAGGTGACAGGGCTGACAGTGTTGACACCAAGAAGCGGAAAACTGATGAGGATGACTAGACAGCAAAAACAAAGAAGTTAAACTAAGAAGAAAGGGTCGGGGGGGAAGGCCACCCTGAGCCATTCACTCCCCACTTCCTCTCTCAGAATCTAAACATGATTACCTTGGAGGAGAGAGGCCCCCAGGCTGCCCACTGCGGGCAGAGTCACCTGCAGGTGACGCGTGCTCCCCAGCACCCAACCAAACACACAACGTGAATTTGCAACAGAAGAAAAAACCCCAGATCTTTCAAGGTCCTGCTTCTTTTCTTAAAGGTGACATGGAAGACAAACTTATGGTTACCAAAGAGAAAAACCGGGGTGGAGGGGGATGAATTAGGTGTTTGCTTTTAATATATACACACTACTATATGTAAAATAGATAACCAACAAGGGCCTACTATAGCACAGGGAACTATATTCAATATCTTGTAATTACCTATAATGGAAAAGAATCTGAAAGAGGATAGATTTATATATGTATCAATATGTATATATTTGTATAACTGAATCACTTTGCTGTACGTTTGAAACTAACACAACATTGTAAATCAGCTGTACTTCAATTAAAAAAAAGTGCTTTCAAAAGGAACATTTGTTTGTATTTTAATTTGCATGTTTATTTTTGAACATACTCTTAGGGGTCAGCCATTTTTAATGATCTTGGATGACCAGACCAGCCTTTGGAGTGTCCTCTGTCCTACTTCAGACTTTACTTGTTGTGTGACCATGTTCATTATAATCTCAAAGGAGAAAAAACAACTGGTTAGAAAAAAACCAAAGCAAAAGCAACAACAAAAACAGTCTTATTCCCAGGA
Organism: Lagenorhynchus albirostris; assembly: GCF_949774975.1. Taxonomy (NCBI): domain Eukaryota; kingdom Metazoa; phylum Chordata; class Mammalia; order Artiodactyla; family Delphinidae; genus Lagenorhynchus; species Lagenorhynchus albirostris. Next base: position 88,487,632 of record NC_083104.1, on the reverse strand, counting down.
TGCCAGTAACTTTTTTGGGGTGTGTACTTAGCTGTATTATAAGTAGTTTTATGAGATGGTTATAAAAGCCAAAGATAAAAGATTAATTTTTTCCCCTTTTTTTCTCTATGAAGTGACTTTAGTTTTTTGGTCTGTTGATGTATGTGTGAAACACTGTTGTCCAACAATAAACTGGAATTTTATTTTACTGAGTTGTTCTTTAAAAAAAAAGATACAATTATATTTTTTAAACAATTCTATTTTTTGTTTTGTAGCAAATTCTCAATAATGAATTATGTTCTCCTTAGCAAAATATAGTTGCAGCTGGCTGCCAATAGTGTGTACCTTATTCACCCAGTTTTCATTGTCCACATGTATAGATTATCCATGATAATCTAGTTAAAACAACTCTTGCTTCCCTTTGGTTCATTGATAGTTTTCATAATTGCTGTAATGGCAGCCATAGGGAGGGAGGAGACGTACACAAGGGTGGCAGCTGTGGAGATGAACAGCAGACATATTCACATTCTTTGGAGGTAAAATCCTTTGGGAGTTGTTGGATTTGCTGCGAGAGATGGTGAGGTGAAAGGAATGATTAATGATGACTCCCAGGTTTCTGGTTTCAGCATGAGTACACTTAGATGTACTCTTAGATCTGAGATCCCATTTATGGAGATGGGGAATTCTGGAAGATGGAAGGTTTAGTCATTTGCCTGCTGGCTCTCAGTTTCAATTCCCTGATTTCCTCTGTCCTCTGTATTGCATGGAACTGCATTTCAGTCTCCTTGCCTTTTGGCTCTTGTGGTTAGATTTGGCCAACAGGAGGCGCTAATGGAAGCCTGGCGAATGGGAGTAGGGAGGAAGTAGGGTGGTTTCCTCCCACGCTTTTTGCTCTGGATCCGGTTCCAGGAAGTGGCAGTTTCATTCCGGTGGCTTCTGTCCCTATCAGACAGCTCCTCCCTTCGTTGCAGTGCTGCTTTCCGATGGGCAGCCCCTGTTGTTGCTCTTGCCCCTGCCAGTGATCACAGCTTCTGGGCTCTTCCAGTCAGTCCCTCCAGCCCTTAGGCTGATAATGGCTTCCTGCTGTTACTCATCTCCTGGTTGCTTCCCGCTTCCCCATTTGGTGAAGACATTTGGTGTCTTGGCTTTTCCATCGCCCATTAAGCACACTTCTGTATTAATTTTTCTTTATCTTAATGCCTAGAGTGGTTTCTGTTTTCCTAACTAGAACCTGAAAATTGGAGAGTTCAGTTTTGGAAATGGTCTGTGTCCAGTTCAATATTTTTTCAGTATGTTCCAGTGGAGATGTTACTAGATGAGTTGTATAGTGAGCTCAGATGGATGTCTGAACTGGGAGAATAAATTTGGCTATTACCTCTCAGTGCACTGGCAGTACTTAAAACCGTGAGAGGTATGGTTGGAATCATCCAGTGAATAGATGACAAGGGAACCAAAATCTAGTCCTAAGGAACTCTGCTTCATGGAGGGCAGATGGGAATGGATAAAGTAGAGCAGCCAAGGAGGTAGGAGGAAAACAGGAGAGTGATGCTCTCCACAACGTAAAGAAAAAAGTGTTTGACTGCATGGTGTGCTGTCTATGGCATTTGCCATCAGTTCCCTCGATGAAAGTGGTGTCCGGGGAATGGAGAGTGGTTGAAGGTCTTCATCAAAATGAAGTGGTGGAGGAGTGGATGGGAGGTGGCAGAGTACATCTGGTACAGACAGACACGTCTTTCCAGATGTTTGACTATGGAAGGGAGTAAAGAAATGGGAAGATAGGAGGATTAAGACAAGCTACGGTTTTTACAGTTGCTTTTTTACTTTGAAAATGCTTAATTTTTGAATAGGTTCAAAAATAAAAAGTAAGTTATACGAGGAAAAAAATCTTCCTCTTGTCTCCCATCAGTCCTATTCGACTCCTTCCTCCCCATCCCAGCCATTGCTATTTGTTTCTGATGTACATCCAAAATTTTTTTTAATATGAATACAAGCAAATGTGAATATGTATTCTCAGTTTCCAGTGGTAGCATAGTGTATATATATTTTTAGTGTCTTATTATTTTCTTTGAACAATGTGTCCTGGAGATCTTTTTATATTAGGACTTCGAGGTTATTCTACTTTTTTTTTCTTTTGTAAGTAGCTTATAGGAGTCTCAATTCTTTTTTTTTTTTTGCGGTACGCGGGCCTCTCACTGTTGTGGCCTCTCCCGTTGCGGAGCACGGGCTCCGGACGCGCAGGCTCAGTGGCCATGGCTCGTGGGCCCAGCCGCTCCACGGCATGTGGGATCTTCCCGGACTGGGGCACGAACCTGTGTCCCCTGCATCAGCAGGCAGACTCTCAACCACTGCGCTACCAGGGAAGCCCAATTCTTTTTTCTTTTAATTTTTATTTTATATTAGAGTATAGTTGATTTACAATGTTGTGTTAGTTTCAGGTGTATGGCAAAGTGATTCAGTTATACATATATCCATTCTTTTTCAGATTCCTTTCCCGTATAGGTTATTACAGATTATTGAGTAGAATTCCCTGTGCTATACAGTAGGTCCTTATTGATTATCTATTTTATATATAGTAGTGTATATATGTTAATCCCAAATTCCTAATTTATCTCTCCCCCCATAGGAGTCTCAATTCTGAATAAACTAAAATGTCTTTAGTCAGTCACCTTTTGCTGTTAGAAATAAAGCTGTAGTTAATGACTTTGCACCTGTGCAAGTACGTTTGTCATAGCTAAATTCTTGGAACTGCTTGGTCAGAGGATATGCATTTGCCATTTTGGGAGATCATGTCAAATTGCCTCCATAGGTGGTGGCCTAGTTTGTATTCCCACCAGCAATGCATGAGAGTGCCTGTTTCCTCATGGTTACATCAGTTCAGTGTGTTATCAAACTTTTGGGATTTTGACAATATAGGAAGTGAAGAAAAATGGTACAGTTTTTTTGGGGGGTGCAGTTTTAGTTTTCATTGATTAAGAATGGGGTTCAACATCTTTTTGTATGTTCAAGAGCCATATGTGTTTCTTCCTTCGTAAACTGTTCATAGACTTTGCCCACTTTTTTCCAATTAGATTTTGGTCATCTCAACATTTGAATTTTACTTATTAGGCCTGAGGGCCTAAAGGCTCAGTGTGGCAGGAACATAGTAGCATACAAGGTGGGCTTTGGATAGAGGGGTGGGGACCAGATCACGCAGTCCCCTCTGAAGTCCATTTGGTGTATTTATTGCTTCTTAGTTTACAAACCTATTTAACACCTAGAAATAGATATCCTTTTAGGGATTCTTTAGACACAGTTACTTCTGAAGTAATTATGTGTAGGGATCAGCAGAGCAATTTGATCTGGAAAGAGAATGGGGGAATATTAGCAGTGTTCTGTTCTACATAGTAATAAGTAAACGGTCTGTCTGTCTAGCGCTCTGATTTTGATTATGACCAGGTCTGTTTCGCTATATAATTAATCTTCAGTAGTTACTGGTAGAGTTTTGCCAGCTATTATTTCTCATTTAGGAGAAAAAAATGTTCTTTTCCCTTCATACAGTAAACAGAGTTCAAGCTGACCCTTGGTTTCCTCATCTTATTTCTGTGAAGCGCTCAGCATGACTGTTTTAAAAGAACAAACTCATTATGCGTGTCATCTCCAAGCCTAAGTGCTTTCCCCAGGAGCTGCTGTGTTCCACTTCACTCAGAAACATGCCGAACAGTCACCAACACTGCACAGTGGAGGAGGGTCCGTTCTTGCTATACGTATTTCAGCGTGGGAGCTAGAGATACTCTGTCAGTCCGTCTCTCTCTTTCATTTCTCCTCTCCATCTTTCCTACACCTTCTTTTTCTCCCTGTCTTCTCCCCAGCCTCCCACTCCTCCAAGCCTAGCTGGTTAAAGGGAGCATTCTTTGTCATGGATCACTTTGCTTTTATAAAATAGATTTTGAAAGCATGGTTACTCCATGCTGTGCATTTACACAGTCCCTATGAAGAACAATAAATGAAATGTGGAAGGAAAATATGAATCTGTTGACTAGAATTTTTGTTTTGCCTTTTATTGGTTTTAAGATTTTTTTCAGTATGCTCCTTAAAGGTGCTTTAAAATTTTTGTATTATAGCATGCTCTATTCTCTGAGTTTTTAGTAGGCATCCAATGATCTGTATTACATAAATAAACTCCCAGCTGTGATTAAACATAATGGACATTTAAACTGTTTGGACTTGCCTTGCCTTCCAGAGTTCTGTGGTAAAAAATTCCCCCCAAATGCTGTTGGGTCCAAAATAATCAAGACTTTTCTCCCTCTTCGTTTTGTTCTTAATGAATTTTTATTTGTATCAGCTTGCCTAGCTGCCTTACTTAAATCTATGGATTTAAGTAGTTGTAAGGCTCCTCTTACTGTTTGAGGCTGCTCCTCTAGTTGACTTTCAGATGGAACAGTTGTGTAAGGTAAATGGTTTATTGTGGGTACTGTTGATATGAACCATGCCCATCTCTTCTGTAATGCCACCATTATGCAGAAGGCTGCAGGGGGAAGGGAAGATTGGTTGCTTTGAAAGTCGGCCTGTGCTCCGCAGTAATGCTCCTGCACTCAGTATTTTTTTTTGTTTGAATTTTATTAATTTTTTTTAATAGCAGGTTCTTATTAGTCATCCTTTTTTTTTTTTTTTTTTTGCGGTACGCGGGCCTCTCACTGTTGTGGCCTCTCCCGTTGTGGAGCACAGTCTCCGGACGCGCAGGCTCAGCGGCCATGGCTCACGGGCCCAGCCGCTCCGCGGCATGTGGGATCCTCCCAGACCGGGGCACGAACCCGCGTCCCCTGCATCGGCAGGCGGACCCCCAACCACTGCGCCACCAGGGAAGGCCAGTTATCCATTTTATATGCACTCAGTATTAATTCTTTCTTTACTTGCCTGTTTCCCACTGATAACGGATGGCCAAGAGCTGACATGTTCAACATCTTGGATTTTGGAAATAGCCAAACAGCTCCATTTGAAGCCTAGTTATTTGTCTTATTAGAAGTAGTATCATGAAGCAACCTCAAGGTCATGTAATACATTTTTTACTTTGTTTTTAGGTATTGTCTATATTATTTTTGATCAAGAAGCAAAGAGCCCCTAATGAGGCATTCTAATTTCCTTAAATTTACAGTCTCTGAAGTCAGTTTGTCTGGATTTCTAATCCTGGCCCCTCTCTTACTGTGTGATTTTAGGCAAGTTACTTATCCTTTCTAAGCCTTAGATTCCCCCTCTGTAAAACTGGAGTAAAAGTTGAACCCACCTCAAATTGGGAGGATTAAATGGGGGAGAAAAAGGAGTATGAGGTGCTTGGCTCATTGCTGGGTACATAATATGTACTCAATAATGTTAGCTATTGTCATTATTGCCAATCAGATTTTTATTACTTTGGATTTAGAAGTAATTTATCTTGTATACATAAAGAAATAGTTTGGAAAGTAAATGCGTTTCGATTAAAACAAATAATAGTTTGTTTCTCCATCCTCACTCTCAAAGTGGGTGGTGTGTCAATGACCATCATTTTCTTGGTTCAGTGAGTGCAAAAGCTTTTAGCAGTGGGGAGAAAAGTCCCAGAAAATGTATATCAGGTCACTGTTTTCATGATGGATCACAGCAGGAAAATAGTTTATGTTCTTACCTTAAAATGAAAGAACACTATTGATTCTGAGCCCTATGAAAAAGGAAATTAAAACAATTTTTTTAAAGGCTTGATTAGTTTTTTTTAGTTTAGTTTAAATGCTGTTAGAAATTCAAACAATGAAGACAGAGGTAAATTAAATATTAATGTGCCCCTTCTCAGGGTTAAACTTTATAAAATTATAAAAGTAATATCCATGCAAGTTTAAACAAAAAAAAGAGACTATAAAAGTGCATATTAAGACAGTATTGGAGACCAGCTGAACCTTCATCTTATTTCCAAGGGCAAACACCTCAAACAGTTTCATATTTATGCTTTGAGAGTTTTTGTTTTTTTACTTAGAACAGGATTTCCTCTTTTTCCATTTTAAAACACAAGTGAAATTCAAGACCTACTCTTCACCTTGCTTTCATCTGATGATAATAACAAAGATTATTATAAAGTAGTACTTACAGATTTATCTTGCTTTTTTAACAGCTGAATGGCATTTTAGATGCAGTCTCATAATTTATTTAACCAGTCTCCTTGTAATGGATATGTAGGCTTTCCAAGTTTTTTGCCTTGTCAGTAATCTTCCATGTGAATTTTAAAATTTATATATGTGTACATATATATGTATATGTATATCTGTGTGTTTGTATATAAATATGTGTGTGTGGTGCAAGTATCCTACAAGCATGTGTAGGAGAAATTCTCATGCACATTTAAATTTTTGACAGCTATTCCCATGTTGCATTCCAAAGAGTTTTGTCAGAATAGACTTCATCAACAGAGTAGAGCTTGCCAGCTTCCCCATTCCTTTGCTAGCACTAGGTAGTACCATACTTTCTAATATTTTCCAATTTGGTATGAGCACAAAGGATCTTATTTCATTTCGCATTAAAAAAATTCAGTGAGACCAATGTGCATCGGGGTAAAGTTCTAATAGAGCAAACATCTAAATGTAAAACCCTGTGTGTATTAAAATAAAACATGGGTGAATTCCTTAATAATCTGGGAGTAGAGGAAACTTTCTAATTATGACTGAAAATCTGGAAGCAGTAAGAGAAAAGTTTGATAGATTAGCAGATACAAACTACTATATATAGGATGGATAAACAACAGGGTCCTACTGTATAGCACAGGGAATTATATTCAATATCCTGTGATAAACCATAATGGAAAAGAATATGAAAAAGAATATATATATATATATGTATAACTGAGTCACTTTGCTATACAGCGGAAATTAACAGAACGTTGTAAATCAACTATACTTCAGTAAAATTTAAAAAAGAGAAAAGTTTGATAAATTTGATATCCTGAATATAAAAAAGCATTAAGAAACTATAAAAAAGTAAAATAACAAGCCGGGACAAAATATTGTAACTTCTATCATAAACAGAAGATTAACATCCTCTTTGTGTGTGTGTGTATATTTGTGTATATTTGTAAATTAAAACTAGAGATTAAAATGACTATCCTGGTAGAAAAATGGGCTAAAGATCTGAACAGATGGAAAACGGGGGGGGGGAACCCCAACTCTGCAAAGGCCCTTAAACATGTGAAAAAATGCTCAACTCATTCTTAATAAGAGAAATGCACAGTTCAAATCCCACTGGCTCCCTGTTTCTCACCGCATTGCCAGAAGTACAGAGGTTTGATAGCACACTCCATGGGTGATGCTGTGGGTAGATGGGCAGTCTCATGCATTGCTCATGGGAATGTGGAGCCATGCACCCTTTATGGAGGGGAATTTATCCTTTGACCAAACAGTCACACCTTTTTGGACTTGATTCCACAGGTAATCTGGGAAAAATACAAAATGATATATGTACAGTGCTATTCATTGCAGCGCCATTTGAAATAATGAAAGACTGTAAGTAGTCAAATCTTGAGGTCTAGATTCCATCTGGCTAGCCTCAAGTGTGTAGCTTTTTACCCCAGTACTGATATCGCAGCTCTGGCATTGGCAATATTTGGCCTATGTGCAGATGATTTTCAGCTGCATGTCACGGGTTAACAAGGACAAGTGTTGGAGGACAGGTCTCGCGGTAGGTAGAATTGTTTCCTGGGTCTTCTCGAAGTCTGTGCCTCCAGTCTTGGCGCCTTCTTACTGCCTTTCCCTTCCGTGGTCCTTTCTTGCCCGTTTCCCTAGTCCTGTCCCCTGTGTTCTCCTCTCTAATTCTGTTTCCCTGTCCCAGACACTGGAGAACCTGACATGGATGCTCTGATTAAGGCAAGAACATAAGCTGTTAACCTTCTCTTAGCAGATAGTTAACCCAGTAACCTAATTACCTACCAGCAGTAGGATGTTTGAACAGTTATTTTATTTGGGGTGATGAGGTTCTAGAAATCTTCTGGTATTTCCTGATTGTTCTAGATGCTGCTGCTCTAAGGTAGACACGCCAAATACTAGCTTATTTCTTCTGTTTCAGATGCATCTCACCCCCACTCTGCCTCCTATATTAATGTTTGAAGTTGGGATGTATCTTAAAACTTAAAAGAACAGAGAATAATGTTCCACCTCTCTTGAAGAGCTGCTACAAATTTGGTTGTGTTTCTTATAGTTGATGGCATCTTAAAACCCAGGAAATGTGTTCATAGGGGGCAGAACATGTGGGATCACATTACTTACTGGCAAATAGCCATATACGATTTTCCTCTTCACTCCCCTTTGGTAGTGAGTTTGTTTTCTGTGTTATTTAAAAACCTTAAAAAAGGGCCTTTGCTGGGTGATTGTAAGTTGGCACAGAGCAAGCAAATACTCAAAATTGAGAAAGGAAAATGAAAAAGGGTGGAGGACCATCTTATTTTTTTTGGTAACAATACTATACAATTTATACAGATATCTTTCTTGAACTCTTAGCATTTAACACAATTGATTATTTCTTTTTAAAGTACTTCCTTCTCTGGATTTCTGTGACACCATGCTCCCTAGTTTTTATCCCCTTATCTTATTGGCTGTTCCTTTTCCATGTCCTTTTCTCATCTCAACTCCATCAGACCTTTGAACAACCCGATGTTCTGTCTTCTGCTTTTTCTCTCTCCTTTTTCCCCCCACCCTACATTCTCTCCTTAGGTGAGCACATCCATTCCTCTAAATTCAGGTATCTTTTTAGGGTTTAGATTCTCCCATTTGTGTCTCCAGCCTGGAGGACCCCTGTGAGCTTTGGTTTCATATATACAAATGGCTGATCAGTATTTCTAGTTGGACATTTAATAGGGATTTCAAACAAAACATGGCCACAACAGAACTATCGATTCTCTGTTCCCCAAATCCGTGCCTTTCCAGACCTCCGTCATCTCAGTAAATGGCACCTCAGTAACTGGTGCTCAGGCCAGAATCTTTTCCACGTGTTTAGCGATCCTACATGATGCCTTCTTGCACGACTTATACCTGATCTAACAGTGAATTCTTTTAATTCTACCTCCAAAACATGCCTCCATTCACTTCTCATTCTTGCCATTGCTATAATCCCAGTCCAGGTTTCTGCGGTCTTTCTCTTACCCTTAGACCAGTGTCTCAGCTTCCAGCTGATTTTCTTGCCTTTACTTTTTTCCCCACTTCTTTTGCTTTTACCCCATCTACAGACTTTTATTCACAGTGTTTCCATAATGGGATTTCTGAAGTAGGAATTAGTTCATGTTTGAAACCCAGTGGTGACTTCTCATTACTCTTAGAATAAATGTAATTTTCTTAACTTGCCAATATTATCTGGTTCCTGCCCACCTCTCAGACCTTTCTCTCCCTGGGTCCAATCACACTGGTCTTCTCTCTGTTACTGGAACATGGCAAGCTTGGGCCTGTTTCATGGCCTCTGCACTTGTGCTATTTTCTCATTGGAATGCTCTTTCTTCTGATCTTTGTGTGGCAGATTCCTTCCCATTGTTTAAGTCTCAACTCAGATTTAAGCTTCCAAGGGAGACTTTTTTTTTTTGACACCAATTGTACTTGAACATTTGTTACTTTTTTTAAAAAAATTAATTAATTTATTTTTGTCTGTGTTGGGTCTTCTTTTCTGTGCGAGGGCTTTCTCTAGTTGTGGCAAGCAGGGGCCTCTCACTATCGTGGCCTCTCTTGTTGCGGAGCACAGGCTCCAGACGTGCAGGCTCAGTAGTTGTGGCTCACGGGCCTAGTTGCTCCGCGGCATGTGGGATCTTCCCAGACCAGGGCTCAAACCCGTGTCGCCTGCATTAGCAGGCAGATTCTCAACTACCGCGCCACCAGGGAAGCCCCCAAGGGAGACTTATTTTGACCAGCAACCCCACAATTATTCTCTGTTCAGTACTCTCTTTAATCATCTTAATATCATTGACTGGTACCTGAAATTATCTTGCTTACTTCTGTCTTTTGTTTTGGTCAGACTTCCTCTTTAAGGCTGTAAACTCCTTGAGGGTGGAAACTGGTTTCACTCTCATATCCCTAGTACTTAGAACAGAGCCTGACACATAGTAAATCCTCGTTGTGTTTTGATAGTTGACTGATTTATGCTCGTAAGTAGAACAATCTGTGTTAGGTCCTGGACATTCAGAGAGCGGCAGAAAAAAATGTCTTCAATATCTCTTAAATAGTAATAAAGACAGGCTGGAAAAATGAATTATTTTAATACAGAATTGTAAAGTGCAAGAATAGTCTAGACACAGTCTACTGTGGGAGTGCAGAGAGGGGGCATCTCACAAACATCGAGCTGAAACTGAAGGATGAAAAGGAGTTAGCTAGGTAGATAGGCAGGTGAAAGGGGTATGAGCTGTCATTCTGTGAAGAAAATAAAGATATTCTAGGCAGATGGAATAGTGCAAGCTTGAGGAATTTGGGTTGGTGTGCCTGGAAGGACAGATGAATATAGGGAGAAATGAATATTGCAGTTGAGGAGGTGGAGATCTGGATGGGTCTTGAATACCAATTGTAAATCACTGTAAGGTTGAAAAGGTACTGTGGTCAGATTGCTACTAGAGGATTATCTTTTCGGTGGCATTGTGGGGACTAACTTGGAGGGAACTAGAAGAGGTCGGTGAATACTCGTCATTACCAAGTTTGAGCAGGCAAGTGGCGTCATCAGATTGCTGTTTTACAAAAGGCCACTCTGGCTGCTGGGTGGGAAAATAGACAACTGGGTGGGGATGGGGAGTATGAATGGAAGGAGGGAGACAAGCTAGGAGGGAGCCTAGTATTCAGCTGATGTATAGTAATGAGGAGCTTTCCTTTTCAAGAATTTGTGGATCTTATCTCTTTGTAAAAAATTTACCATTTTTATAACAAAATGTTTGGGGAAAAAGTTTTGCCAAGTTACCAGAAGCTTGGATGTGCTCACCATCCCCCTCATGTAATGCTCTCACTGGAAGCTCCATTCCCAGGTAGAGAATGTACACACAGACATCCATATGTCCTTAGTTCTTCATGTCTTTTGACCTCTGCTTCTGTTCTTGTTGAAATAACATTGAAGGTGCTGCAGTTTTCAACTTTGGTTTTTCTTTCATTGTGGTAATCCTATTTTAATGTATAAGTCCTTTTAGGCAGCAAGGCTGTTGGAATAGCATCAAGCACTTCAGGCATTTATAAATTCATTTCGAGGGACTTCCCTGGTGGTGCAGTGGTTAAGAATCCGCCTACTAATGAAGGGGACATGGGTTCGAGCCCTGGTCTGGGAAGATCCCACATGCCGCGGAGAACCTAAGCCCGTGCACCACAACTACCGAGTCTGCGCTCTACAGCCCACGAGCCACAACTACCGCAGCCTGCGTACCACAACTACTGAAGCCCTCGCGCCTAGAACCTGTGCTCTGCAACGAGAGAAGCCACCGCAATGAGAAGCCCACACACCGCAACGAAGAGTAGCCCCCGCTCACCCCAACTGGAGAAAGCCTGCGCATAGCAATGAAGACCCAGTGCAGCCATACATACATACATACATATTCATTTCAATAAACGTGACGGGTTTGGTTTGGGTAATTTGTTGTGTTGCTAGTGAGTTTGTTATAGTGTATAACAGTATCTAATCAAATTAGTGAGGAATAAAAGACTCACTTTGATGTAAATCATTAACTTTTTCAAAGAAGACAAACAATATTTTTAGTAACATCTCAAGCTGAAGAATATTCAGTGTATAATACATGTGCTTGAAAAATATTAACACAGCCTAAAAAGGGGCAATTAATTTCATATTCAGAGGTAAGATTAGGCCAGTTTTACTTTAGTTTTTGTTAGTATTAAATACTTGCAAGTATTCAAAATGTTTGAAGAAAATGCTTATCCTCTTTATATTTTAAATGAGAAGATAATAGCACAGGTTATATATTTTAATATTTATTTCTCACCAGTGTTTCCATGCTGAAGCAGTTATCTACTATGTTGTAATTGCCTGTTTACTTGACTCTACCCACTAGCTCTCTCTCCTCTCCCCCTGTGGTCCCAGTGCCATCTGAGTAAGCACTTGGATACTTTTGGCTGATTAAATGTGATACTTACTTTTCTTTTTCATATTTATCTTTTTAATAGAAAATGCATCAGAGGCAGACTTATGGCTCCTGAATAGTTGTACTGTAAAAAATCCGGCTGAAGACCACTTTAGAAACTCAATTAAGTAAGTGGACGTTGATTTTTTTTCTTATCTTTTTATAAGTGATGTAAGAATTAATTTTCAGGAAGTTAGCTTTTAAAAGATTCCTAACATTACAAATACTCAGTATGTTATCAACAAAAGTATGAGTTGGACTTTGGGCATTATACTGTTTTGAATTTATCTGGTAAGGAATAAAACTTTAAGGTAGACTTTTCTGATAGGTATTTGAGTATTTGTGAAGTGAGCTAATAGGTGATTTGAATATCTGTCAAGTATTAACAACATACTTTTCTCAGGGAATCCAGTCTCTACATTTTGAAACTATCCAAAGCAGTCCTTACCTCTTTTCTCTTCCCTGTCCATTAGCACTGTTCTAATAATGCCTGGCCATCAAGAGAAGTACAGTTTATTGGGGGAGCGGGCATGTAATCCGTGGTTCTTGAATTGTTCCTCAAGTTACAGTGAAAGAAGTATCTTTTTTTCACATCTCTGAATCATACTCCACCCACTCCACCCACTTCTTACAACCTTCATTCTATAAATTATTTCCTCATTCACCTCTATTTTCATCTCTCCAACCCCATTGGTGCGTTTTCATTGGTACTTAAACAAGCTCAGACCTACTCAGCCCCGTACACCCCTTTTAGCTCTGGTCCTATTTTTCTTCTTGCCTTCCCCGAGAGACTTAAAATTTTTGGCTGCGCAGCACGTGAGATCTTAGTTCCTGGACCAGGGATCAAACCCCCTGCAGTGGAAGTGCGGAATCTTAACCGTGGGACCGCCAGGGAAGTCCCCCGAGAGACTTGTTAAGATTTTTCATTTCCTGACTTCACTCTCAAACTCAACCCCCACCACATTGGTTTTATTGTGAAATATATCATACATAAATGAGTTTATGAAACATGTACAGTTTAAATAAGGTTAACAAACTTAACACCTAATATCTACCACCCAGCATAAGAAATAAAGCATTGCTGAGACCTTAGAAACTGCCCCGTTGTCCCTCTTTCAGTCATATCCCTGAGATGTAACCTTTATCCTGACTTTTGTGGGTCATTCCCTTCCTTTTATTAGTAAACTTATCATCTATTAAATATATCTCTAAACAATGTGTTGTTTAGTTTTGCCCTCTTTTATGTTTATTGGACTTATACTGTTTGTGTTCTGAGATTTGCTTCTTTTCCTTAACATTTTGCTTTTAGATTTATCCATGTTGATGGATGTAAAATAACTGGCCATTCATAGTATTTTACTGAATGAATTTGTCACAATTTATCCATTTTATTATTGAAAGAGTTTTGAGTTTTCCCTGTGTTTTGCTTTCATGAGCACTGCTGCTCTGAATATTTTGAACATGTTTTCTGGTGCGGATGTGCAAGAGTTATTTTAGGATATGTACCTAGGAATTATTGGGTCACAGGTGTGTGCATATTCAAAGTTTTAGGTAATGATGAACTTTTCCCCCAACGGATGTACTGGCGCTCACTCCCACCAGTCATGGATGGGTGTGGTTGTTCTCCACTCTTTGCCAGTACTTGATATGGTCAGGGTTGTAAATTTTTGCCCATCTGGTGGTGGAGATGGTATCTCAACGTGGTCTTAATTTGTGTTTCTGTGATTACTAGTGATGTTGAGCATCCTTTTATATGTTTATTTGCCATTTAGATTTTCCTTTTCTGTGAAGTGGCTCTTTAAATATATTTCCCTGTTATTTTTTTATTATTTGTTTGTGGGAATACATTAAATGTATTCTATATACTAATCCTTACATATTACATATGTTGTATCAATTGTGGCTTATCTTTCACTTTCTTTTATGGTATCTTAGGATGAAGAGAAATTCTGGCTTAAAATTTATCAACCTTTGCCTTTGGGTCCGCGCTCTTACTGTTTAAGAAGTCTTTCCTTACTCTGAAGTTAAGATATTCTACGTATTTTCTTCTAAAAATTCCATGGTTTTTACTTCTTACATTCAGGTTTATAATTCATCTGGAGTTGATTTTTTTTGGTATGATACCAGGAAGAGGATCCCATTTTATTTATTTATTTTCTGTGTAGACTCCGACTTTTTCCAGTATCATTTATTTTTTGAAAACCTGTCCTTTCTCCTTTTATCTATATATTATCCACTCTGTCATAGGCTGAGTGTCCATAGATGGTTGGGTCTGTCTGTGGGCTCTCTATTTGGTTCCACTGATCTGTTTCTTTATTTTGGTGCTTATTCTACTACTGCTTACCTGACATAGTCATAATTAGTATAGATTTATAATAAGTCTAGATGTTTGATACCGCTAGTGCCTTTTTGTTCTCCAGTTTGAAGGAAGACATGTTTTTGTTTTCGAATGTGCTGTATGTAAAGTTACAGCTAAATGTTATAAAAAAGTAATGGATAATATTTGATTTTTATCAAGTGTCTTCTATGTGGCAGGCACTGTTCAAAGTGCTTTACATCAATTAGATATTATGTAGTTTAATTCTTGCAGTCTACCAATGAGTTGTAGGTTCCAATTTTATTTCTGTTTTACAGATGAAGAAGCGTCTGTTTTGCAGATGAAGTTCTCTAAAGCTGTTGAGTTCATAAGTGGTGGAGGTGGGATGTTAACCTAGGTAGTCTCACTAGAGCCTGTGCGATGTTAAATTTAATACCAGGTAAAGAAGTCAGATAAGCAGTTACAGAATTGAGGCAGATATCAAAGAGGCACCACTAGAGGTACAGATTTTGCATTGTTTCCATAGAAGCGATAGTTGAATATGATGGTTTCCTCAACTTAGAAATCATGGAAGGAGCAGAGAAGAGTTGTTACCTGAACGATGGTGGGAGGCTTAGGAGGGTGGTAGTGATGTGAGATGGAACAGGGGAGTTAGGGTCATGGTTAGGACCAGAAGAAGGGAGAATTAAACCAAGAGCAGAGCAGGATGTTTACCAGGTGCTGCTTATTTTCAAAGAATGCCTTTTATGGGAAGTCTATCATGTTCCCTGATTATCTACTTTTTCTCCTATAGGAGAGGCATAAGATACAAAGATACTTTAGTGCCTCTAAGTACAAACCCCAGAGAATTCAGTTTGTGTGATTATCAATTTTAAAATGTGATTAACCGATACACTTCTAGACTGTTTCTAAAAGTTTATTTAAAAACTCAAATATAACTTGTGTCAATGGGTTTTCTTACATAAACTCTGGTGAATGCAGTTCAAGGTAACGATACGGTGTTTGAAAGATTAAGTGAGGTAATCACTTAAGATGTTTGTCATTTTAACACTACAACACTAGTGGTAGAGAGCACAGGTTCCTTTAATGCACTATTCTGCTTGCTTGAAAGAAAATTTAAAAACAGTATTATAGGTGATTAAGTATTTTTTTAAATGGCTTTGAAAGCTTTTGCTAATCGCAGCTAGTTCTTGTTAACATACCGCCTAAGCTAACGTTGGATTTGCTTCCAGAATAAATATAATCCTGTAGAAGGCACAGTAACAATTAACATTGAGAAAATGTCAAATTCAAGTGACATTTATACATTTAAAGACTTTCAGTGAAAGATTACCTACTCTTGTCAAGCATTTTGCTTTACTTAAATGTTCCCCCCCTTTCACCACTGTCTCCTAACAAAGCAAAACAAAGAAAAATAGTTCATAAACTTTATTACACCTTCAGTCATGCGACACATTTGTCTTCTCTCAGCCTCCAGCTCCGTCCTTTCCCTTCAGCCTCCTCATGAGCATGCACTTTTCCCCCATGACAGTGAGGCAACATTTAAATTCAAGGAGGCCCTGATAGGGTGTTTCATCTCTCCTTGTTCAGCTGCACCTAATGCATTATGCTCATATTCACCCATTTTCAGGATGGACTGGGGGCTCTTTTTTTCTAACCTGAACCCCCTACAAATAATGATTGCTTCACTTTGCCACTTATTTCTGAGCGTTCGCCTTAATTTCTGATCATCTGCTTTTGTCTCTCTCCCAATGTATTCTTTTTTTTCGACTGTAGAAATTTTTTTTATTGAAGTATAGTTGATTTACAATGTTGTGTTAATTAATGCTGTACAGCAAAGTGATTCAGTTATACATATATATACATTCTTTCTTTATATAATTTCCATTATGGTTTATCATAGGATATTGAACGTAGTTCTCTGTGCCATATGTATTTTTGATATTTAATAGTTGTTTGTGTATTATCAACTCATTTTATTTCTCCTGAGCTACCAGGCAGTAGGACCCTCTTGTTTTAACAGGAGAAAAGGAAGAAAACTGAGAGATTTACTATCTTTCATGTAATCAATGCATAAGATCCCAGAATTGTGAATTTGTGACAAGACAGCCAGGGCCTTTTTTTTTTCTTCTCTTGGTGGTGGTGGTCAAAAGTATTAGTTTTGCAACTTCACAGTATAAAATATATTGGGAGTATTATTTAACCTTGGTCACAGAGAATAACGGCTTAAAA
Organism: Lagenorhynchus albirostris; assembly: GCF_949774975.1. Taxonomy (NCBI): domain Eukaryota; kingdom Metazoa; phylum Chordata; class Mammalia; order Artiodactyla; family Delphinidae; genus Lagenorhynchus; species Lagenorhynchus albirostris. The sequence goes on along the minus strand of NC_083104.1, from coordinate 88,471,034 downwards.
TTATTTGGAAATTTTCATTTTATACAGTAATGCTGACAGTAAATCATTCTACTTTTAAATAATTCCTTAATCTAGTCCAAGTTACATACCTGGCATGAAAATGCATATGTGTTAATCCGTAGGCTGTACTGATCAGTACTTTCTACTAGTTGATCTAATTACTAAGACTTTACAGTGTTTGTATTATTGATGTTCAGATTGATAAGACAGTAGGAGTTTTAAGTAGTAAAAAAGGAGTTAAGAATGACTTTTCTGGCTGCCTTTTGAACTTTGAAATGTTAAATGCTATTGCCTTTACTAATTTTGAAAAAAATCTCTAATGAGGCCCATGTTTTGTGGTGGCAGCCTGTTGTATGCATACTCTTTCCTCTTGAGCATTTGCCAGTTGCCCTGTCCTTGTTTTATGCATTAAACCAATTTGATTTAGACAATATGGCCTTAAACTTGAGGGGTTCTTGAGTAAACGAAAAAGATCAAAAGTTTCAAAAAAATAAAATTTGCTCTTAATGAGAGTATCAAATAAGAAAACTCCTTTGGTTAGTGCTTTATAGAAATGTGGAATCTTTTCCATGCCACCTAAAGGAGGTCATTCAGAGGCTGGTGAAGATAAACACGTCTTGTGTGTTCTATATAAATGACAGAAAGAATAGCCAGCTTGCTTTGATCATGGACTGTCAACCTCTGTTTGACCTTGTGCGTTATTAACCCAAATGGGCACTGTGGTTTAGCCACACTGATAGTAGATAGATGAGTCACTAGTTCTTTGAACCACCTTTGCCTGTAGAAATAAATGGTAATGTTGAAGGGATGGTTTAGATATCTCAGTGAAATTACTTGAAAGAACAATGGAAATATAAGGAGAAATGGACAAAGAAGAAAAGTGTATGTTGAGACAGGATAACCTGCTTTGTATTATATCTTCTGTTTAAAGGAGAGCTCTTTTTAGAAATAGTGTTCTGTTGATCAAATAAATTATTGGATGTTCACTCCTATTATGAAAAGATTTTTTGCTTTATGTGGATTTGACTTTGAGTTCTTCATTGTAAACTGAAGTTGGGGGAGGCATCAGAATATTGTTTCAACTTGAATTTGTAAAATAAATTGCCTTCACAAAAGCTGACTTATTACGAACAGAGAAGTGCTTTCCTTTTCAGTTAGTAATTATACAGTTTAAAAAAAGAAAAAAACTCGACTCGTTCTGTTTCTAACTAGATTTGTTAGTAATCAGGTTATCTTTATTTTTTTAATTAAAAAAATTGGCATTGGGAGATAAAAAAGAATACTAGGTTTTAGTTTGGCCTTTTTCAAGAAACAGGTTAGGTAACGCAAGTTCTTTTGTTAAACTTATTTTTTAATGTTGTTGATTGTGGGTTTTTTCTTAAAACTTAGATATTTTAATTTTGGCTTTTCTAGTATGAAATGGCTTTAGTTCAGTAGCACTTTTATGTTATTGTTTCAAGTGTCGTTCATTGTTTGCTTTTACCAGTCACAGTCTCATGGTTCCAGCTATCCTTTCCCACCTTAAAGGTTTCCCTCTATATGGAAAGTTAGTTCAAAATATTGTACTGTTTGACTTAATATATATTGTCAGTTAAGTTTTGTCTAAGGCTATTGTTTTTCTCCAAACAGTGCTATTTTTAACTTGAGTTTACGTTTCCTCCTACCATTTCTCATCTACTTCCACTATTTAGATACTATCTGTGTGTTGATTACTCCCAAATTTCTGTGTCTGACCCTGGTCTCTCCTTCCAAGAACCAAACTTGTATGTCCATTGTATGTCCAGCTGCTTTCTGGACTTTTCCATTTAGATGCCCCTTAAAGTTGACACTTTAAATCATCGTGTCAGAGCCTCTTCATTATCTGCCTCACCTTTTCCCCAGCTAATGTTCCTGTTCGTATTGCCTGTCTTGTTTGGTTACAAGGTCACCTATCAGATAGTCTGGGAGTTTTCTTTGACTCCCTCTTTCCCTCCCCTATTTTCCATCCTTCAGAACTGATTCTACTTCTAAAATATCTTTTCCTTCCTCCCTTTGATTCCTTCCTTCTCATTACTTTTGCCCAGTGTTAGTGTTTTGTTCCTTCTTGGAACTTGCAGTGAACCACTGTGTTCTCATGTTTCATCAGATTGCCACGAACTAGACACATATCTTTTGAATTTAATCCTTTCTCTCCATCCCTATTGCTAATGTCTTAGTTATGGTCCTCAATATCTCTTGCTCTTATATTACAGTAGAAGTTAAGCTTGTTCTCAGCTCCTTTTCTGTTCCAGTTCATGCGTTCCTCTCCTTCACACCCTGTAATGGTTCCTTCTCAGCTACATGATAAAGATATAATTTCCTCGTGTAAAAAGGTCTTTTAAAATAATCTGTTCCTTGCCTACCTCTATGCCTCTTTTCTCGCCACTCCTCCATAGAATTTTACTTCTTGCCTAAATTGTATGATTTTCCAGACATATAATGTGTTTGCATATGTTTTTCCTATTCCTTGGAACATGCTCTCCCTTTCCCCCAAAGGCATGCATGTGTGCATGTACATGCTCACGCGCGCCCACACACACACACACACACACACACACACACACTCATGCACCCCATGTAATTCTACTTGGCAACCTAGTCATCTTGTGGGACTCATATCAAAGGTAATGCTGTGTGCAAGGTTATCTCCCTTCTAACTCCCACCCTTTACCTCCAGGGTCCCCAGAGTTAATCACCCTCTGTTCTGTGCTACTTCTTTATCCCGTACAAACATCTATTGTTGCATATTACATTTTATTATTTGTTTACATATTTGGCTCTCTACTAGATTGTGGTCTTGAGGTCAGGTTATTGACCTCAGGAAAATCCTTTTTTATGAAGTCTTTGACCCTCTGACTCTACCATGTAATGATTTTCCTTTTCCTGGGAACAGATACCATTCATGGAGTAAGACTTGCTTGTCAGCTGTTCTGAGAAGAGACTCCCAAGGCACCTGTGAATCCCTTGTAGAGACAGGCTGTATATTTGCAAAAAGGGGAAAGAACATTCTAATTTGCAAAGATTGTACTAAAGGGCTCTCTTTTTAAGAAATCGTGCTGTTTTGCTTTTTATGTTTTGCTTATAAACTAGGAAGAAACCTGCCCCTTCTTGTCCTAAATGAGATAAGAAACTTGTGCTTGCCACTATTGGTCCACAGTTTCTTTCCAGAGTAAAGTAGTAAAAGGAGTGAGAACTGTTCTCCCTTCTTGGAGTATTGCTTGGTCTTGGCAGAAGCTCAGCTGCGAGTGGCAGGACCCTGTTCTTCTTGCCAAACTAAGTGGACTGGCTCTGCTTCAGGACCTTGGCCACTGGATTAATTGAAGCATCTCATCTTGAGTCAAAGGGGTAACAAAGGTGTAGATAAAAACCAGGTAGTGTTAGACCTTGTTTTAGACACACAGTCTGTACTCAACATGTGTTTGTACACTTAGGTTTTAAATGGATTGATTCTTCCTTTTTTGGGAAGAGTGCTTGGCATCATTCTGCTGTCAGGGCATCAGCAAGTTATTGCTAATGTATTATTTTGTGTTAAGTGTATTATTAATTATATAACTATATTAATATCACAACACTTGTCTTACATTTGAGTATCAGATTGTCCAGTTTCAATGAATGAGCAAAAAACATTAAAAAACACCAAAGTGGGAGAAAGAAATCAACATGGCTGTTGTGGGGTAAGAAGTAGATGTTTTGGAGAGGTTGACTTGATATAGGATCTTTGAGAGAAGAGTGGAACAGTAAGATCTATGCAGACAGTGATGTTGTCTCACTTGTTTACTGAGGGATCCTTGGTCTCTGGTACAGTGCCTGGTAAATATTTGGCACTGAGTTTGGCATTGAATTGAAAGCTGATTTGATGAAGACCAAATTTCTCTGGATAAGTTGCTGTTTATGTGTTAGGTCTTCTTACTGTCTACCATATGTGAATTCATATTATTCAAGTCTTAAGTCATGGGTCTGTTTAGTCTACTTTCTGTTGATGCTAGGACTTTGTATTGTTTTTTCTGTGTCAGCTAGTCTGGGGTTAATGATGGTATTAGAGGAACATGCTTTCTGGAAACATAAATGAAGAGTTCTCTGTTGATTCCTAAAGTGAGGGGTGAGAGTTACATAATTCAGAGCAGATTTTGACACATTTCCTGCTACAGACTTTAGTTGTTTGTCCCCTATCCATGGAAAACATGGAGACGAATGGGAGTGCAGGGAGACTATTACATGATAAATCTCAGTGAGAAATTTGATGGGGAGAAAGGAGAAAGTATATTTTAGGATTGAATTCCTGGTTGACTTTAAAAAAATGAAGGAATAGTTAAATTTACAGTTGTAAGATAAGTTACTTAATTTGCAAATCAGGAACAGAAAAAGCAGTTTAGATGTAATAAATCATTATAAAATGCAAAACTGAGTTTCATAGCTATCAAAAATCTTTTTGGAGAACAGTATTTTGCATATTTCATGATTACTGTTACATCAACAGTTGCTTTGTTTTTGGCATTTTAAGCAAGAGAGTAAGTGAAAGAGGTCAGAGTATTATGTACTGGCAACAGCTGGCTGATAGCATTGAATACTTATGTAATTAAATATATGTGTTGGCTGTTGTCCTAACAGCTCTGTAGGTGGAGGCCCCAGAAAGCATGCAGAAACTTGCTTCAGCAGGATTAAAGAAGAAATCAACATGATCTAAGCCTGTGCTTTCAGCCAGGAGTGATTTCCTATTGTTTTGGTTTGAAAGACATTCTACTTATTCTTGGTGTGTGTTTTAATACAACAGCAGAGAAAAAAAGAAACGTATTTTTTTACTCCCCTTCTTGTATGCTCTAAGTGTGAAAAACATAATCTTTCTTAATTTTTGGTCACTCAGTAGTGTTGTTTATTAACTGATGACCTTTAAACCCATAGCACACAATATTAAAATATTAAATGTTAACTATTTCTGTTCCTTATTTATGGTTACAATTAGGTTTAGGTGTCCTCTGGGCCATATTAAAATAGTTACGTTGATTTTAGACTGCATTAAGGAATGGTTGTCTGTGATCATCAAAAATTGGATAAGGGGTGGCAGTGAAGGATAAACAAAATCCTCAGGTAACAACTCTGCCTTTAGTTAATAGTCTTATGTGTGGGTGCAGATTCTACTCAAAGTACCTTATGTTTACCTCTGTTACTGTTTTTATAGCTCAGGGGCTGAGGGCAGTCCTTGAGGCACCTTTGGGTACAGGCTTTGATGAGTGGATGTTACCTTTGTGGGATCAGGAAAAGATGTCAGTTCTTGTAGACACAATCCGGCACAGCTGTGTGTGGCTGCCCCTATAAATAACCCTGTATTTTAATCATATCTTCATCCGTCTGCAACCCATTTCAGAGTTCCTTAGGGACAGCCACTATGTCTTTTATCTGTATCCCAGCACCTAACACAGTGGTTGCCAATAATAGTTGAACAAATGAATGAACCAACTCATGTGTTTGCTTTCTCTGTATGTTTTTTCTCCTCACCCCCCCTCCACTCCCTGCCTCTGTCAGAACAAGTGTCTTCCTCTGTAGCTTTTCACAGAACTTCTTCTGTATCTCTTTCCTATTAGATTGCATTACTTAGAAATTAAGTTCAACCCCATGTCATAGAGGACCCTAAAAGTAGAAGCTTAAATAAGATAGGGGGTTTATTTTTCTTTATATAGTGCGAAGTCCATAGTTAGGAAGTTGCTGGCTTTGGTTTACCAACTCAAGGATGTGAGGGCAAAGTCTCTAAAGTTTTATTGATCTTTCCATTATGATATAAAATGGCTGCTACTCTTCAACCGTCATATGTACTTTACAAAAAGGAGGAACTACCGAAAGGGACAGTACCAGCTGAGTTGGTTCCCCCTTTAAGGGCACTTCATTGGAAGTCCCACACAGAGCCCTGTGTTTGCATCTCACTGGCTGGAGCCACATTACATGACTACCTCTATTTGTAAGGGGGGCTAGGAAATGTGGTTTATTTTCATTTGTTTTAGACTAGTCATGTTGTTGTTCCCAACAGAATTGGGGTTCTGTCAGTACTGAAGAAAGGGAGAATGCTCACTGGGTCTTAACTTGATGCCTCTGCTACAGGTTGTAGTCTTTGAGGCAAGATACGTATTTTATTTACCTTCTTCATTTATCAGGACTAGAGTATTGGATGAGATTCTCAACATATTTGTGAACCAATGGCCCTTCTTTCTCCTGTTTACTTTATGCAGAATGTTTAAGAAACAACACAGTTGACATTTGAGAACTTTTCTTCTTTTTGGTTACCCTGAGCTGTCTCTAATGAAGTAATGATAATAACAATAACAAAATACACTGGAGAAGCTCATGGCTTAGATGTTACATACACAAATAATAATAACAAAAAAGGATAATTGGGATTTTCACATATTTTCCACTCTTAAGAGCTGCAGTGACCATATTTGAAATGGGATCTATGAGGAAAGTATATATCTCATTGTTTCTGATACTCCATTTTGTGATAACAATGATTATAAACCTGATTTAGAAACTAGAAATTCTACAAGAATTTAGACAGAAAGCAAAAGCAGAGTTTAAAATTATCACAGAAGGTCTTAACTAATTGGAAGAAAGTTTGAGACTTAAGTTCATTCTATAATTAACTGCTAGAAAACAGTATTTTATATAATTCTAAAAAGTTTGTTTCAGCTGAGAACAATGCTTCTTTTCACTCAGATAGAAAGTTAGTGTTTTACATTTAACTTGGGAAAAAAAAAAATGGAGAATTCAATGTAAGCACTGAAAAGCTAACCAAAGGGAAGAGTCCTATAAAACTTGCTGTAGGGTTTCTGTAGGTTGGCGCCATTGGATACTATTAGAGGAAAGTTAGGAGTATCCAATCCTCATCCTAGATTGTGAACAATCTGAACATTCTGCAACAGTGTCTTTTTGTGTCCTTGCAAAGATACTCTGCTGAACCATTGTTACAAACTGCCCAGATTTATTTATGTTGTAATGGCCCATTCTTTGGTGTTTTTCTTCTTGTGGTGAGTGAGAGAGACAGAGTGTGTGTGTGAGAGAAGGAGGGGGTGGGGAGAGAGACAGAGAGACAGAGAGAGAAGGAGAGGGAGAGAGAGAGAGAAGGAGAGGGAGAGAGAGAGAGAGAGAAGGAGAGAGGGGGAGAGAGAGGGAGAGAGGGAGAGAGGGAGAAGGAGAGAGTGTGTGTGTGGGAGACAGAGGCAGAGAGGGAGGGAGGGAGGGAGGGAATGTAGATGCATTAAGAAAGAAATGACAGAATCACATGATACAAACTATTTTGGGAAAAAATACAAATTAAGGTGTATGTCAAGGCTCTCTTTTACAATATGTTTTAGAAATCAACAGCTCATCCTTTGTGCCAGCCAGTGATGTGCTTTCTAGCTCATAAATTTCTTTTCTAAGAGGGATCAGATAAGCAAGTTTATGGCAAAACTAAAACGTTTAACTTGATGCTTTCCTTAAATGCCTGTCAGTAGCTTATGATAGTTACTGAAGGGAAAGACTTGTTTTGCTTTAAATGAGAAAATGTTTTGAGTCAACTTTTTAAATAATTTTTTTGTCATCTGCAGTTGAAATATTGATTAATTTGTTCTTTTGATGTTTTTACTCCTTTAATAAATAACAAAGGTTTTGGTGTCATTGATCATTTACATTTAAAAATGATAATTTTTAAAGAAACACGAAAATAGAACTGATGGATATTCCATTGAGCAAATCCTGGGCACATGGTACATTGAGTATATATGTTTCTTATCCCCTCATTGTCCCACTGGCTAAATAACTTTGGGCATCTTTTAGAGCCTTAGAACTCTGTGTTAGAGGAGAACACAGATGGAGTTGAGACCCTGGGTCCTGGGAAGAAGGTGTACCTGTGTTAGAGGAGGGGGCCTTATCTCTAGTCCTAGTGGGGGTGGAGAGGAGGGTAAAAGATCTACAATCTGAGGAGTCTTTTCTTCTCCTATAGGCCTACAGCAGTGCTTCTGAACCTTATCAGACCCAGTGATCCTTTTGTATAACAAATGTTTAGCAAAGTACCCTTTAGTAAAATTCATGAATAACATAACTTACCTATACACATTATTACAAATAACACAGTGCTCTGAATATAATTAATGTAGGGGGAAATAAACAGAAACATTGGTAATGTAATATATATTTCAAAATATACTCAGGTACTAATACACCAGAAGACCTGATGAAATCACCTATATGTAGAATTACACTGAATGTGAGAGTAATGAATTCCATCTGATATGTGTATAGCCTTAACAGCTTAAATACCGACAATGACATTGCCCTAGGGATGCGCCTTAGATTCTAGGACTAGATAATGTAAATATGTTTTTTACCTACTTGAATGTTTAATAGGAGATTCAGAACTCTTGCAGGACATGTGGAGTTATTTGTACAGGACAGACATGTGCCTTAGAAGACACCTAGCACCTCTGACTTATGCCCACTAAATGGCAGTTACATTCTCCAAACCAGTATCACAACCAAAAAGATTTGATAGATTTAACCCCTAGTGATTATAATTTCTGTATGGTCTGAAGCACCCAAAACAAGATTTAAAAAATCTATAGAGATTTAAAAATATATATAATATATGTGTGTATATATATATACATATATATGAACATATAAATAAATGTATATATGAATAATATCAAAGAGCTCCATAAATGAGACAGCTTAATTAAAAAGTCTTCAAAGGGTATGAACAGGCAACTTATGGAAGAGGAAATAAGTATGAAAAGTTCATTCATCCTTACCAGTGATCAGAAAAATACAAATTAAAATGAGATACTGTTTTTTTGCTGAGTAAATTGGAGTTTTCAGTAGAACTGGTGGTCCTAAGATTTGGGGGAAATGTTTGCTCTGATATTATTGCTGGTGAGAGTCTGAATTACCACAGTCTCCTAGGAAAGTAATTTTTTGATAAGTATAAAAATTAAAAATACGTATGCACCTTGATTTAGCAGTTCTGTGTTTTATGACCCTTTCCTATAGATATAAAAACACGTGTCTGCAAGGACAGGGATATAAAGTCATTTATTGCATCATTGTTTATAATGGCAAAAAGTGTTACAGCAAATTTGACTCTTCTATTCCTCTCTCCCTTCCTCTCTCCTTCCCTTTATCTCTCCTCCCTCTTTCTTCTTCCCTCCTTTCTTCAACTAACTGTGTACCCTGGAATAATTCCCTACAGGTGTATATAAAGCTTCCTTATTCTAGATTCATAGACTACTTTGTGCTCTTATTTATTTATGGATTCATAAATGTTCTATTTTATATACATGAAATATTATTTACTCATCTGTTGATGGACATTGAGTTTTTTCCTAATACTTGGCTATTATAAATATTGTTTATAAACATGCTTTGACTGGAATTTTATAGAGTATTAAACTTTTTTGTTTTAATTTGCATCTTGAAATAATGTCATACTGAAAAGTTTCAAGAACAGTGCAAAGACTTCCCATAGAACTTTCACCCAGCTTCCTCTAACGTTTAAATATCTTACATTACCATAATGCAATGATCAAACTAGGAAATTAATATTGATACAGTACTGTGAACTGTTATACAGACCTTATTCAAAATTTGTCTTTTTTTTTTTTTGGTTCAGGATTCAATTTAGTATCCTACATTGCATTTAGTTGTCTTGTCACAGTCTCTTCCAATCTAGGACAGTTCTTCAGTCTGTCTTTTATGACAATGGCACTTTTGAAGAGTGCTGGTGAGTTTTGTTGTGGAATATTGCCTAATTTGAGCTTTCCTGATATTTCCTCATAATTGGATTCAGATGTTATGCACTTTATCAAGAATATAGGGAGTGATAGGTATGTGTCCGTCTCAGTGTGTCATACCAAGGAGATTCAGGATATTGTTAAATCTTTTTTTTTTTTTTGTTAACTTTGACAAATAGTAACTAGGTGTTAAATTCATCTACTTAAGGTGGTAGCTTTCAGCTTTATGCCTTATAGTTACTATCTTCCCCTTTAGAGTTAATATGTATTTTGTGGTACTTTGGTTTTATGCATATATCCTGTTTCTCATCATGTTTTCACCATTACTTTTAGCATCCGTTGATTACTTTTGCATATAACATTTAATACTGTGGTATTTATCAAGTGATGATTTTTCTGTTGCCATCATGCCATCTGCATTAATTAATTGGAATCTTACTGTAAGGAGGAGCCGACTCTTCACCCTCCCATCTGTCTGTCTATCTTTGTAATATTGTCTTCATAGAGTCAAGGTTATTTATTTTAACCTTGGGCATAATCCCTTGCTGTCATTGTTTTTACTGCACAAATTGTTCTGGATTTGGCCAATGGAAACTCCTCTAAGTTGGCTTCTTTCTGGTACCAAAGAGTCCAGGCCCATCTTGTACTTTCGTTGCTTTGGTTATCTATCTGTATATGTATTAAAAAACATGAGGTCATACTGTGCCCTTTGACTCTATTTCAACTGCATAGGATTTATTTCTAGCCTAGCCTCCCTCCCTCCCTTCCTTCCTTCCTTCCTTCCTTCATCTTAGTTCCCCGACCAGGGATCAAACCTGAGTCTCCTGCATTGGAAGCGCAGTCTTAACCACTGGACCACCAGGCAAGTCCCCTTCCTTTTCTTATATGTAACTTCATTCTGTAACAGTGGGAAACGCAGCTCTCAGTTTTTACAATGCATTTATGTTATTTGTTCAATCCTATTAAACATCTTAAGTCCTTTTTGTCTTGAATCTTACATTATGTGGTCAAACTGCTGCTTTCCAAAGATACTGGAATTCCCTGTTTATTATCCCCATTACTCTCTTTCCATCCTAATCCCACCTGTCTCCATTAGCTTCTAGTTTATTCTTCCTTTTTTGTACATATGAGCACAAGTCAAGTTGTGATTCTTCTATTTCTGTTATGTCTTCTACGTTTATTAATTGGGCTTTTACTGTGAGGAAGAGTTGTTTTCTTCCCTGTCAATTTATTTAATCATTTATATCAGTATAGACTCATGGTTATTCTGTGGGTCATAATCCCACAGAATACATATGCAGAATTCTGTATGCGGAATCCATGTACATTTTTAAAGTCTCCCTTTGTTTTTTACTTAAATGGTAGCATATTCTAGATATTCTTTTATTCTTTACTCTTTGTAATATAGCCTGGAAACTGCATCAGTCGACAGAGGTCATCCTCATTCTTTCTTATGGCTGAATAGTAACGTCACTGAATGGCTGTATCATGGTTCATTCAGCTTGTGTGGACATTTAGGTTATTTCCAATATTTTGTAGTTCCAAATAGTGCCGTAGTAAGTAAACTTGTGCACATATATTTTTGTATTATTAGAAGTGTATCTTCAGGATGAATTTCTAGAGTGACATGGCTAGGTTGAAAGGTAAGTGAATACATAGATATTACCAAAATACTCCCCCCCCCCCCAAAAAAAAATCAGTCTCTTGGATTTTAAGTTTCCTTCTTCTGAGGGCGCATTCCTGAGATTCTCCATTTCATATTCTCTGGTTCCATTTTAGATTCAAATCCCTTCACACTCACCTTCTTTATTTTAAAAGGGTGGTTCCAGCATTATTTGGTCTCTGAATATTTCTGTCTTACAATGCTGTTGTCAGTTGTGGCTTTAGAATTAAAGTGCTCTTTTCACTTTTAATCCTTGTAGCTTGAATTCTACTTTGCTTTCTTTTGTACTCTCTTTTTATACCTTTGTCTATCCCTTTAATTTAGCCATTCTGAGCTATAATACTTTGTTTAAGACGTGTCTCTTGTGTATAGAACAAAGTTGGATCTTGCTTTGTGAGCTTAAAATTTTTTTCTTCTAATAAAGAAAGCCAAGCTTCTTTACATTTGTTGATATGACTGATATATTTTGTCTCTGTGGTGATAGTTTGTGATCCTCTCTCTCTGTATAGATTATTTTATATTTGCTGTGTTTCTCTATGAGATGTATTTTTTTCCCTTAAATCAACTAAATGGTATTTAGGAATGTTTGTGTTTTTATTCTAGTAGTTACATTTGTCTTTATACCTTTTAAATGACTGTATTCCTCTTTTACCTATTTAATCATTTACCGTCTCTTCAGTGTTCAGAGTTTAACTTCTGACTTTTGCCAACCAGTGAACTTATTTTACTTTCTCACTTCCTCTCTTTTTTCTTCACTTTTTTTGCACTGTTTGTACTTTGTTACAACTTGTAACATTTGTACATTAATCTTCAGCTTTCAAAGATTAATGTCCCCACTTTTATTTTAGTCTCATATCTGCAGTTTCATGTATAAATGGATGTATCACTCTATTTTGCTGAAATTTCCGTAGTCTTCGGTTGGTGCATTAAGCTCATTCTGTGGTAGATTCTTCAAGAAGGGATTATGAATTCCTGTATGTTTAAAACTGTTTTTATATAGCATTGATACTTGAAGGACAGTTTGATTGGATATAAAATCCATTATTCATTCTTTCTTTCATTGAATTTCTTAAAAAAAACTGTTCTATTGTTGCCTTGCATTGTGTTTTATTTTAGACAGCTCCGACCCCAGATCAGATCCCAGATTTGCCTGCCTTTGTTCATTATTTTATCTTTTTTGCCCAGAGGCCTTGAGTATCTTTTCTTTATCTTTGAAGCCTAAGAGTTTACTAAGGTCTGTCTGGGAGGTGATTCTTCCCGGTTAATTATCCCAGGTATTGGGAGAATTTCAATATGTAGATTCAGATCTTCTTTTACTTCTGGAAAGTTTTCTTGGCTTCTAGTTTTAAATATTGGTTCTATTCCTTTTTTTAAAAAAAATCTTCTTTTGGACTCCAGTTTTATGAATGTTATTCCTATTTCCTGTTTCTCTCTGACTTTGTTTTTTTAGCTTCTTTATCTCATTCTTATTATGTTGATTGTTTTACTGCATTTCTTCAATATTCTCTATTGCATTTTTATTAGATTTTAGAATGGTTCTTTATAGTTAGGTGGGATCATTTTGGGGTGGGCTAGTTGGGAAGGCTTTTGAAAGAATAAGTCTTAATCTAGATCTCAGATGAGTTCTAGAATATTTATTCATAGTAAGAGAAGAACATTCCAGACATATCAGAAAAACACTAAATAAAAATCTTTGTATATTATATTCCTTGCCATTCCTATTGCTGCCATTCTAGTTCCAGTCCTCTTCAGGTGAGACCTAGATTATTACTTGGAATGGAAATTATATGTGGGTAGTATTTTGTTCTGCTTGGAACTAGCTGACAAAGGGTTTGTTAAGATCAGTGGTGGTGAATAGAATAAATTAAATGACTATTTTTAAATTAGTAATTGTGAATATGAGATAAAATGAGTGGCACTGTTATCCATGGCCTGAGCCACCTTGTAGATTAGACTGCCATGTAGAGAGACCCTTTTAGCCATTTCTTCAGCAAGTATCATCCCTTATCTCTTATATGTTGGACAGTATACTGGGCACTGGGGCATGCCCCCTGTCCTCAGCTATAAATAAACCTCTTTAGAGCAGAGCTTTGTTCTGTGTTGAATGGCTTTAGAGGGAGGTTCTGGTGTAATTAAATTGTATAGTTTCTGAAAGATGAATGAATGTTGCTTTTGAAATTTATTGGAAGAACATCTTAGAATGCAAGGACGTTATCAATTATGTCAAGTTTTTAAAAAAACTTTATTTTATGATGATTGTACACTCCCATGTGTTAGTAGTTTTTAAAGATATGACATTATATTTGAAGTTAGTCTTCTTATAAATATGTGCCAAATTAAGGAAAATTGAGGGTGAATTTCCTGACAGTGCTGTTAGCAATGTTTGATTTTTTACGTTCATTGCTCAAAGTAACAATTTTTGATACCAGTGATGCTAAAGTTTTTAATGCCTGGAACTAACAATCAGTATTTTGTGAGAAATGAGAAACAGGCTGGGAAGGATCCATGGTTTCAGTGTTGTTTGCTGCGTCACATTAGTGGGGGATCTTTAGCTTAAGCCTCTTTCCTGTTGGCCCGCTTTACCTCCACTGTTCAGTGTTGTCATGAATGCCTTTACAGTTCTTCTGAACGATGGCCTCTCTTTGGAGGTGAATCCCTATAAAGAACACAGGAAGTTGTTACAGCAACTCCTAAGCATGCTCTGGAGTCCAGAATGTTCCCAGGCAGCAACAGTCCTGTGCATATGCTGACCTCCGGGAAATCCAGTTCTTTCCTGCTGCTTAGTTGTGTGTCGTCCCGGCCCATGACCGGACAGGCTTGAGCCAGTATTTGCCTGGGTCTAAATTCTGTGTTCTTTCCATTTTACTGTGCTTTACAAATTTATTAAATTCCTACTTTATGCCAGGCATTGTATTAGGGGCCAAGGACCAAAAAAATGAATAGGGCAGAGTACTGTCTTTATTTGATAGGAGAGACAGCGTGCCAGTTATCTGTCCATCATCTCTCAGCCCCCAGTTCAGCCTTCTTTGCCTTGCTTTGTGGGACTGGAACTGGGCCTGGACCCAGTAACAGTTCTCCTCTGTTAGCAGCTGCAGTCAGTAGAGGGTGCTGGTGGGAAATTGCAAGGCTGTAGTAGCAGGAAAGCACTTCTCCTCTGGGTTCCAGGCCTCCTTTCTTTCTTACTCTTATTGGAAGAAGGCCACCTTCTTCCTCATTCACTGCAGAGCCAGGTGTGGGTGTGTGGAAGGCCTGGTGACGTTCTGGTGACAGTACAGATCCTGCCTCCTTTCCAGGGACATTGCAGGCCATATCCCTCAGGAAACTCTGGTTCTAGCTTTACCATACCATCTGTACCTCCCCTGATCTTACATTCCTTCTCTGACTGGATAACATTTCTCTTTTATTATCCAGATCCAGCAGTGCAAGCACTTCCCTCTTGAAGTCTTCCCTGAACTTCCAGCCCAATTTACATTTTCTACCTTGCACTGCTTTGAAGCGTACTGTGTTTACCATAGTTATATCATCCTATTAGAGGGGATTGTGATTTTCAGTTGGTTTGTATTGCCCTCCTTGAAAACCATGAGCTTTTATCTATTTCAGTGTACCCAGCACCTAGCATAGCCTCCCAGATGCTGACTGAATTGACTTCAATCTTTTATTTCGCTCTTTACCTCTTCCTTCTACCTAGTAAAACATTGTTTCTGAGGGAAAATGATAGCTATCTTTTATTGAGCAGTATGTGAAGCACATCTGTGGACTTTGTCTTATTTAATTTTTTTTAAGCTTGAGGAAACAAGTATGATTAGAGGGGTCAAGTATCTTGCCCCCAGGTTTACGTGGCTAGGAAGTGATGGAGTTCGTTTTAAACCTGGGTCTGCATGTTCAGAAGATGTTAAAAGTTAAGCAAGTTTTTGTATGTTTCTAATTTTTATGTTCGTTATAGTTAGTATAGATCTATTAGAGTACCATAGTAAACTAGCATTTGGTTAATTACTCCTAGTTTTATTTATACTTAGAGATTTATTTGTTAGCAGAAAATTCTAATGGATAGTGTCTTCTGCTCTTCAAAATTGGAATTAATACATGGTTCTTTCGTCTCTTACATAGTGATTTTTAGGGGATGAAAATCATGGGGTCAAAACCATAATGTCCATTTTATGACTCTTGTATAATTCTGCCTGCAAATAAATGGTGTTTTCTTTGTCATTGATTGTTGTTTTTTAAAGGTTTATATGTTGTGACATTGATTTTCAAAGTTATAGATGCTTTATCTCAGAATCATTCAGAACTGAATGATAAGGAATTCTGTTTTTATTGTATAAGGCTTATGTTTCATAAAGCTAGTCTTAGTGTTAGAAAAACAGCTGATTTTTCAGAAATATCATTGGTTGGTGATCCATAGACTTATAAAACAGTTTTTCTTCTCAATTATTAAAAAAAAAGGTAGCTTGTAAAATGTTTGGAAAATGCAATTTGAAAGTCACATATATCCCTTTAGGCAGTTAACATGCTGCCTATGACTTTCCAGTCTTTATCTGTATTGGTTTCTCTTTTACATAGATGAAATTGTTTTGTGCTATTTTTGTATCCCACTTAAAAAAACACAAGTTTATTACTTGATTAATATTAATTTTAAATGGCTGTGTAATATTTCATTTTATGGATAGTTTATGTACATTCTTTGGCTGTTGCTTAGATTTTATCCAATTTGTCATTCACTACAATAAATGTATTGTATCCATCAAATAAATGAACATCTCTGGGTGTAAATCTTTGAGTTCATTTCTGGCTATTGTATATTTTTATAATGTAGCTTAGATTTGCAAAGGTGGAATTTTAGGTCAAAAAATGAGCATTTCAAAAACTCTAGCTATATTTTGTCACATTACTCTCTAGAAAAAGTGTGTGAGTTAGCCCCCTGTACAGCAGTGACAGAGACACGCTTCTCCCTCATGTGCTTTTGGAATTAACAAATTTTGACTTTGCTAATTTAATGGGGATTGGGATGACAGTTCATTGTTTTAATATGTATTTCATTGATTATGAATAGAATTGAACATTTTTACATGTATTTGGGTTAGTAACCGTTTACCTTGTCTTTATTATAGACAATGTTTTTCAAGTATGCTCATATGAGCTTCTTTGTATATTGAGAATCAGCTATAAGAGAACTTTTAAAGTCAGGACTGCTCTACTATGCTAATAAAAACAGTAATCAAGAATAAATTTAACATTGAAATCTTGGGAGAAGGTTTTGCAGATCTAATGTGAGTTCATTTACTAATATTCCTGTGTATCCACCATGGTCTGCTTGAGTACTTTCAGCAGTGTACAAAAAAAAAGGAAATTGAAACGTAAAATAGATAGCTGGGGGAAGCAGCAGCATAGCAGAGGGAGATCAGCTTGGTGCTTTGTGACCACCTAGAGTTGTGGGATAGGGAGGGTGGGAGGGAGGGAGATGCAAGAGGGAAGAGTTATGGGGACCAATGTATATGTATAACTGATTCACTTTGTTATAAAGCAGAAACTAACACACCATTGTAAAACAATTATACTCCAATAAAGATGTTAAAAAAATAAAAGGAAATTGAGATTATGATATGTTATGATAATTATTTTGCCCATACATAATGATGAATATATTTTTCAAATAAGATGAAATATATATTTCATGAAACAAATGCTATATTACTAGACTTTTTTAAAAGTAGGAAATATCCAAGGGAATAGGCAACAGTGACTTTGAATTCTTTAGGGACTGTGGTGGGTAAGATGCTTTATGACCTAGCTCCCAAGAGGTTTTGTGGCTCTCATTGGTAAGCTGCCATTCATTGTCCCGCCTCTTGTCTTTGGCTCTCTCCAGCTTTCTTCTTGAATCTTTGGACTAGTTCCTGTGGAAAATATGAGTTCCCAGTGGTGCCCCCTGGGCCAGGGCATCTCTGGGCCAGCAGTCCCTGAGCAGCCAGGCTGCTGAGAGCAGGTGCGTGTGCAGATGGCGTGGTGGGGCAGCCTGCCTTCTGCTTGGTGGAACTGGAGGAGGTGATTGGTCATGCAGCTTGCTCTGCATAATGGTCTGAGGCAAGGGAGCAAGTGTACCAGGCGAAGTGCAAGTCAGAGCTGGCAGAGCAAACATCCACACTTAATTTAATCTGAGTTTTATTAAACGTCCGTGTTAGTACTCCTAAGCAGTGGCCTCCGCACATGCTGTTTTGCCTCCTTGCCTCCTCTCTTGCCCTGTATCTTCTGAGGGAGATGATGGTAGTAGATACAGAAAGGGCAGAAAGCAGCTGTCCAGGATTGGAGAAGGTATTCACTTGTCAGTGCTCATAACTTAGACTGGACTCCAAGCAGTGTAAAGGCAGCTCATTATGTGCCTCAGTCTGGTTTCTGTCTTTTCCTGTAGTTATCTCTAAAATGGAGTACACATACCCCTAAGGTAGATAAAACCGTGCATTGGGAGTTGGGTGGGAAGAAAATAGTAAAAACTTCATTTTTATCTCATACTTTTAAAATTTCTACTTCTATATATCTTTTATAAAATACACAATCAATCTGTACAGTAAGACAAGTATATAATTTATAAATAAATATGTATAAACTGGGGTGATATGCTCAAACGTTTTTTATTTTTAACTTTAAGTTTTCAAAGCATGAAGCTTTTAAATTTTGTAGGACTTTGTCTTATGGGATTTGTTGTATAGGTATGGTAACTTTTGCTTATTAATACTAGGACATTGGTGAAACCGCAGTCTTTCTTGGATGGGACTTGAACCCAGCTGCACCTCAGATTGGGATTTGAACCCCATAATCCCTGATTTAGGAGGGGACTCAAACCCACTGTCTTCTAATTGTCTTTAATTTAATCGTCTTTAACTCACCTGGTGTCAGGACTTAACTGAAGCTCGGATTCTTTTGTCTCACAGAAAGAATTCAGCTTGAGGCAAGGCCATAGGCAAGGAATGAGTTTAATAGCATAGGATGCTCGTGAGAGATGCAAGCAGGCACACAAGGAAGTGCAGCCCTGAGAACAAGGAGGGCTACATTTTTGTAATCAAAGGAAAAGTGGGGAGAGGAGAAGACCACCTTCTTCCTCATTTGGGGGTAGCTGTCATTAGTTCCTCCTTTAACCCTGTGTGGTCTAACTGGTACTGTCATGGTGCTATTTAAATCATATGTATATTAGCAAAAGGGTGGTAACATATACTAAAATATGGCAGTTCATCTCAGGTTTCGGTATAATGTCCCCTTTCCCCTATATTCCTGTCTTGGGCACAAGCAGGAATGCAACTCCTCAAGGACCATTCACTCCCTGACTTCATATAACAAGATCCAGACCCCATGTCTATTGTCTTGTGTTTTAACTATCAGGACTTGGTGGCTTGAGTGTGCCTGGAACTTGAATGCGCCTGGTCTTCCTTCAAGGTAGTGTAGACTGTTGCTGGGTTACTGGGTTTTTTCCTTGAATGGTCATTAGCTTAGGACAGTCTCCCAACCTCCCTTAAAATTCCCTTTCTGTCTTTAATCCCCCAGTGGGACTTTTAAACTAACTAATTATCCTACTCTATCCCTATCATTGGGACATTTATATAAGACTACTGTCTACCTATTGAGAGTTTTTTGGTTTTGGTTTGTTTTTCCCTCAGAGTACATCAGGCTTAATAAAGTACATATGAAGGGCATGAGCTCGAGGACAGTTCTCACTATTTCTTTGCCAGGATTTTACTCTGAATTTAAAAATGTCAAAAAGAGTAAAGGCTTCAGTGCTGGCTAGTGTGGATGCATTCTCGGGTTGTCACTCAACCTCAGAGCTCACTTGGAGTTTTGTAGCTGTTTTAGACAGCTTTCTGTTGGAGCCCCAAGCATCAGGGGCTCTTGTGAATTCTGTCTACAGCTAATAAATAGGTGTAATGATAGTCTCTGGTTTTCTTCATCTTTCCTTCTTTTAAATGTTTGTTTATGATGTTTGAAACCACTCTGGCCTTTTAATTTGGTATTCCGCAGAATTTCTGTATGGGTCACAGAGGGGTTAGTTATTTTTGGGAACTCTGAAATTTTATTATTCTTGAGGCTTGAAAATCATGAAACCTGCAGTGAGACCACTGTAGAAAGGTTAGTGATGGGGAGTGTCAGCTGTGAGAATTTATAGTAATTCTCATTTTTGCATTTTTTTTCTTAGGATGAATTATTTTTTGAGGCTTCCTTTTTAGTTTGAGTTGTTGCTGTTTTTCAGCAGCCCCGAACAATAAGAAAGAATAATCAAACCGTTTGGATAAATTTGGAAAAATCAGTATTTTGAGGGGTCACAACTAAGAGAAGATGGGAGCTGCCAACAGTGGTAAGAAATTAAGAAAGAGCCAGAACTGGCAAGGGATCAGATCTCAGCTGGTCTTTGTGGAGGGTGGCCCTTCCAGTTCTAAGACAGACTCTCACTTGTCTTCCTTCATTCTCATTTCCTCGACAAATATTTTAACTCTGCAGATATTTATTGGTTTTTCTTGTTAGTCAGAAATACTAACCATTTGTGATAATTTACTGAATTGAGATAAGGTAATTCTTGTTTATGCAGTTACAGATTACTGAAATCCCTTTGAGACTAAACTTTTAGAACTACCACCTGTTAGAACTTTTTGTGTGTTTTTTATCAAGAGGAAGAACAGTCACTTTCTTGTTTCCCAGAAACAAATAGTGAAGAACAGGACAAATGACCAAATTATCTTTCCAGATAGATGTGTTTCTTCCAGGGACAAATGTTCTGTACTTAGTTTTTTTAGTTGATATACTTCATATTAGTGTACACTTAGTACTACACACAACAGCAGTCTTACTTTCTTGCCTTTGACTTCCCAAAAGGTCAAGACCACAGAAGTACTTTTGCCTTCTCTTGTCATGTCTCATCCATTTAATGTGGTTGATTGAAGTCTAATACTGAAAGCTTTTCTTAAGACCTAGTTATACTTGAACTTGGGGTTACTTAACTCAGAAAAATTCTAGTTTAATTAACTTGTGGTTCAGAACCTGCCAGCTACGTTCATAGGAGTCACAGTTTTTACTCTGGATGCAGGAGGAACCCCTTCAGTTCCATAGAAGGAGAAGAAAGGACATCTCTACCTGTGCATCAGGATGTCCTTCTCTGAGTTGTACAGAGTGTTCTCCGCCCCCATCTTTTGCATAGTCTCCATGTTTATATTAATTTGTTATGAAGCATCAACTCAGGAGAGGTAACAGGAACAAGAGCTACATTGATGCCAGGGCTAAAGAAGTCCTTTCTGTCTTTTTCATACAGCCCAAGAAAGTAATGAAGTATGTCATCATCCATGTACTGAAATACATAAAAACCATATTGAAGACCTTTGTCACTGCCTTTCACCTCTAGTGAAAAAGTAGAAAATGTTTTAAGTCCCTGTATAATGCAGAGCTGCCTCTTTTCCAGCCTGTAAGTTTGAAAGAAATAGATATAATACATGTTTTTTAGGACTGTGTCTTCCTGGGAAAAAAATCAAGTTGTTCAGCGCCTTCAGAACTGGATGTTCTCATGCTTCTAGATGAAATTTGGTATTGATAGGTATGTCCAGAATTGCTTCTAAAAAGGTATCTAGGGCATTTGGCTCACCTGCCAATAACCCTTTATCTCTCAGATGAAGGGTTTGTTGTAAAACTCATCTTCTAGGACTGTTCAGGTTATAGTTCCATCCAGATGTTCATAAATACACACAGTCTTCTGTTTTAGAGCTGAGCCCAGATGTCAGGTTATACTTGGAGGAAGTGGTATTTCTATACTACCAAGGTGCTTTGGTTCTTCCTATCTGCTAATTCAGTTGCCACCTGGTTTCCTGATATCTGTTCCCTCTACTTCCATCATTCTTCTGCTGTTCACTTTTTCTCTGGCCGTGCAGGTATACCCTGGACTGCCACCCATTCTTCAGGATGCTGTGTGCAGCCATCCTGGTTTTCACGGATTTTATTTTTTTATTATGGTAAAATATACATAACATAAAATTTACTGTTTGAAACACATTTAAGTATACAGTTCAGTGGCACTAAGTACATTCATATTGCTATGCAACCGTCACCACTATCCTTATCCAGAACTTTTCATCTTCCCAAATTGAAACTCTGTGCCCGTTGAACACTAACTCCTTTCTCCCCTCGCCTTAGTCCCTAGTAAACATTACTCTGCTTCCTGTCTTCATGAATTTGACTGCTCCAGGTACCTCATATAAGTGGACTCACTGAAATTTAAAAAATATATCTTAAAAGGCCACTGCCAGATTTCTTGAATGTGTGGTTTAAATCACAAGTTAAGTTTGCTTTTCGTCTTCTCTTAGCTGTGGCCCCAAAGGCATTCCACAATGACTGGCCAGCTAGGAGCAAGAGAGCAAAACATGGAGGAGACCCGAGAAATCTTGGACCTTCCTCCTTTTAATAAAAACCGATCCTGAGAAGTTATCTAAAAATGAAGGCGTTCTTCCCCATATTTTTTACAGCCGTCAGTGGCAGCAGCGTTGTACTTCTGCAAAACAGGAAGGATTTCAAGTTCAGGCTTTACTTCGTCTCCAAGTCTCTAAAGATTTTTAAAGTTAGACTGAATTCTTTAAGAAATCAGGTAGCTAAAGGCATGTGAAATTAGTGAATAAAGTCCATTCTTAGAAAACAAAAATTAGAAGTTAGCCTCACATTTAGCAAGGACATTTTCTTTTGGTTTTCTCTCTAAAGTTAGTATATGGACATTTTAATTTGGAACTCCTTTTTAATCTCTAGCCATCATTTCATGCTTGGATTAGAGAAAAATTTGTTTTTATTTTAATAATTTTTAAAGTAAATATTTTAACAAAATTATTTATATTTTAACGAAATGTCTCTAAACTTATTTTTATTTTTTCAATTTTATTTATTTTTTATACAGCAGGTTCATATTAGCTATCTGTTTTATACACAGTAGTGTATATATGTCAATCCCAATCTCCCAATTCATCCCACCACCACCCCCCCGCTAAAGTTATTTTTAATATAGGATATGTTAAATTGAAAGATACTGTCATGCAAGGAGAACCACAACTGATGGTTATACAGCATTTGAGTCAATGCTGTGTAACTCTTTCGTTAACTTTAAGAAAGTAGTCCATGGCCCCATCTCCTGCTCATTTTCCTTCCAGCTTTCCCCAGTTAGGACTTGATCCAAAACAGAACACGCTGAAGGGTATTTTGTATGATGTGGGTACTCGGCACTTGATTTTCATAGTGTTCATTTGTGATAAATTTTAGCATTTTCCCATGTTTGCTCATGAGGATTAAAAAAAATACTGCATATTGCTTTATCAGACACTTTACTGCTGAGATGATCATATGACCTTTAGCAGCATTTCTGGTGACTATTTAGAAAGTTATTTTTCTGTACCAGTTCATTCAGGATGAAAAAAATCACGAGAGAGGTGCAAGAGAAAGAAAATTGTCCATTCTTCTCCCAGGTTGGATGAACTAGACACTAAAAGATATATAGTTCAAGAACTAGTGTAAAACATAGCTGAAGTAAACTGATTTTGTTTGTAAAAACCAGACCAACTCCTCTGAGATGTGCAGATCATTCACGCCCTTGGATAAAATGGTTTGAAATCCAAAAATGCATTGTTCATCATTGTCTGAAAATAACGGCTTCTTGAAGAAAGTTTTGATTTCTGCTTTGGGTAAGGTGTTTGAAAGGTCAAGTGAATTGTATAATAGTTAAATTTTTCTCTGTTTTTAGAAGGTATGTGGTATTCATTTAGATCAAACGAGAAGGCCACTTGTTTGGGGGAAAATAGAACTTGTGTAATTTAAGGGAAGACTTATTTTAATGGAAAAAACAGTAATTGTTGGTTGACTTGATTATTCAGGGCTGGTCCTTAATGATTTCTGAGTCACAGATCATTTTAATAATCTGGTAAAAGCTAAGGACATTCTCTCCCTACCAAAAAGAAGCACATTCACAAACACATGGAAAGTTTTCATATAATTTCAGCTGGATTTCTGCAAAGCCATACATGAATGTCAAGTTAGAACATACACGGATGCCAAGTCTTTCTCTAAGGGGTGTAGTGAATTGACGGTAAGTCAGGTTTGTCATTCACAGCACTTAGTTTTTGCCAAACAAGTTTGAGGCAGGAGAGCTATTTCTTTACAAGTCTCACACCACATTCTGCCACACAGAGATATGTATTAATGATTCATTAGTGAAGCAGGCTCAAAACAGTTAATGCAGTTTGTTACATAAGCTTGATTGAAGGTTCAGATCTCTGTGGTCTTAGGTCCCTTGACCAGCACTTTGTCTGGAAGGTTCATCCAGGCAAATGCAGTGACATTTCAGAAGTAGGATTCAGTTACCTTTATATTCAACATCAGACAACAGAGAATCCTCCTAAACCCATGACTGGACACAGGACCTTCTAGAGATTAAATTTGGGGAGCTATCTCTAAGGATAAAAGCTATGGGCCTCACTAACTCTATGCCCTGTTGATTCAGAAGTGTGTCATGTCTCTAAATTGTTTAGTCAGTCTATATGTGTCAAATACTGTTACTTTCAATAAATGAAAACCCGTTTGTGGCAAGAATCCTGCAAGTCAACAAGCTACTGTTTTTACCAGTAAAAACTCATTTCTGACGTGTAATGTACCAATTAGCAAACCCTGAGTTGTTACTTGAGATATTGATAATAGAAATATTTATAGTAGCTGTCTCTGGAATTGGGATTCTGATTAGAGTACACTGGGATTTGCGTTCTTGACTAGGGCAACTGAATGTCCCTAGACTCCAGGTTTGAACTACAGAAACTACATTCTTTATGCTCAAGTATTTTAAACTAACTGACAGACATTGTAACAGCAGGTAATAATTTGTATGCTTTCTATCAATGAGACCCTTGTTTCATACTGGCCTGCTTTTAATCATTTTCCTATTGGGTTGATTTTAGTCCCAGTTTTGTGGTGTTCCAGTGTGTGTTCGCATGGTCCCTGTCTCATGGTGGGGTCTCCAATGCATTGTATTGTATGTGGCTATAATATTTTGGCTGCTGAATGAATTTTGGTTGAATGAATAATGAACATTCAAAATCCCCGCTGAGCAAAACTTTAGACAATCTTTTAATTTTAGAAGAATTTTAAATTTACACAAAAGTTGTGAAGATAATGTAGAGAATTCCTGTATACCCTTCACCCAGTTTCCCATATTGTTAACATCTTACATCACTAGTGTTTTTGTTACAACTGAGAAATTAACATTGGTTCATGTTACTATTAACGAAACACAGTGCTTTATTCAGATTTCGCTAGTTTTTCCCCAGTGTCCTTTTTTCTGTTCCAGGATTTCATCCAGGATTGCATTTCATGATCATGTCTTCTTAGACTCTAGTCAGTGACAGTTTCTCAGACTACCCTTGTTTTTGACAGTTTTGAGGAATACTGTCTTGTAGAATGTTCTTCAATTTGGGTTTGTCTGATATTTTTCTCATATTTAGAGTGGGGTTATGGGTTTTGGGGCGGAAGATCACAGAGGTGACGTGCCACTCTCGTTATGTCATGTCAGGGGTACATGCTAAACAATTTTATTTTTAATATTTCAGTCTCAGAATGGAGAGAGCAAGAAGGTGAAATTTAAATGTTAGTTCTGCCATGGTAAAAATTGTGGTAAAGGTAAGGCGAGGGCACTGAATCTACAGGAAAATTTTCAACTTATCTGGGGGAATTCAGCCCTTGGTATTCCTGTCATGCATTGTGTTCTATGTTGGAGAGTTGGTAGTATTTACTTTATTTAAATGCTTGACTGATATAAATCAGAGAAATGAAAAGGCCAGTGGTATATAGATAGATATACATCAAGGCAAACTGCAATAATCTTTAAAAAGTCTCTCAAATAACCAATTTTTTGAAGTCAGAAAAATTCTTAATTGGATTTTTTTCCTTTGCGGCTATGTTTTTTTCTTTCCCTGTGTTCTTCTGCATTAGGGTTTATATTTTTCAAGCTGAGTTAATGAGATTGAGAAACATTTCAAAGCATTTGTCACCAGAGTAGTTCATCCCTTAATTAATGGCGAGGTGGTTTTGCAGACAGGTGACACACTTTAATGTATCGCAGAGACTAGTCTTGTTAGTTATTGATTAGTGGCGAATAAATTACTGCCATTTTTAATCAGAAGAAAATTTCCTTTGAGGATAATTAATCAGATTTGTGTATTTCCCAACCAGTGTAGGGTTATCATCTCTTTTAGCTACAAGAATGAACCTGCCTGCCTCTGCCCTGGATAAATTCAGGACAGAGCAGACAGGTTTCCAGGTTTGTATTTTGATCTTTACTTTTATTTAGGCAGATGAGAAGTGTACTTGCTTAAAAATTACTTCAAACTGCCTTTCCTGTTGAGTAGGTTTTGAACTACCTGCCTGACAGATGGTGTTGGAAGTAATTACTAAAATCATGTGTTTACCTGTACATGGACATGTGTTCACCAGATGCACCCTGTTTACCCAGTGCTGCTGATTTCTTAAAGAAATATACACCTTCTGGATAGAGTTGCATAACTTAGGAGAAGGAATAAAAGCTCGGCCAGCCAGAGCTCTCCATCTCTCTCAGTTGCAAAATCAGCTGTACTGAGGACCATTTACATCTGTCTCTTCATGAGTAGGCAGATTAGTTGAAAGAACCACTTTCAGATATTATTTAGCTTTCCTTCTTTTGACTGACTTAGTGTTTTTATTTTACCTGTCTACTGATTTAACAAATAGCCCCCTCAACTGTATACTCAACAATAGTAAAAGTGATCAGTCAGGCTTTAATATGATGGTATGGTTTATTATATTATTGTATTATCTGTACTCAGCATTTTAAAAAACATGTTTTCCAGATCATATGGTAAAGATATATCTATCCTCTCTCTTTCTAAATTCTGATTTTGGAGGTCTGGCCTTTGGATTAAGCTTTTTTTTTTTTAACAACTCATGGGCAATTTCTTTATTCATGAAGATTGAGAACATCTATTTTAATGTTTTTATTTATTAATCATCAAACCCTAATTTATGTTTTCCACCTCATTTCTGTTTTACTTCTTCTTAAAAATAGTTTCAAAAGCTTAATTTTAGTGACCCCCCTTTTAACATGTGTGCCTTAAGTGTTCAGTTTTGAAACTTGGTACATTTCACTGTCTATAAACCTTGAGAAACAAGGAAAGTCATTGTTTCAAGATTTTGACAGGTGCAAAACTGTAAATAATTACAGGCCTGGGCAGAAACTAGAACAGAAGTTGTACAGCAGCTGGCAGGCCTGACCTGTGACAGGTCTGACCTGAGTTAAGTAGCCTAAATTTTATGGCAAGCTCAGATTTGTTTTATAGCACGAAATTCACCTTCTGCTACAAGATTCCAGTGATTGAGACTAGATATCAGCTGCAAAGGGAGAAATGTATACAGAATATTGAGAAAGAAAACTGTCCATTGAGCCACCGTTTGTGTAACGTTAGGACCAGATGGAATTTTTATTTATTTTTATTTTTTTATTTTATTTTTTTTTTGATGGAATTTTTATAGATGAATTTTGAAACTGATTTACATGTTGACTGAAATAAATCACTCAACACCCAAGGAGGGGGGTGGTCTGGCTTTTTTTTTTTTTTTTTTAATACTTTTTATGTTATCTGTTTCTAAAACATCTTGATTTTTAGTCTTAGGAACATACTTGACTTTTGTAAAGAAGAAAGCAATTTTAATTATTTATATCTTGGGAATACCTGAGTTGTACTTTTCTCGGTCTTCATAGAGAATAATGCAGATTTTTCATGGGATTTTATCACCTTCAGGTTCCATTAGGCAGTTCCCCACCTTACAATTGCCGGCTTTGTTGCTGATCCATGAACTGCCTCCCACTGCACTCAGCTTCCACCTCCATGCACCATGTTGTTACTGCTGGGGAAGATTATAATAATAGCTAACGGGAAAACATGAAGTAATATAGTTAGTAAAAACATGGTATTAGTAAAATAAAAGTCTTGTTATGTTTTGGGCTACAGCTTTTTTGGAGGGAAGAATATAATGGCATTAAGTGTGAAAGCATGATGTTACTTAATTAGTTTTACACATAATATTTTCAGGAATATATTTAATGCTTAAATGTGCACATATGGTTCATTGTGGTGTTAATTTAAACTTTGAAAACTGATAAAAGTTTCAGTTAGTAGAGAAATAGTGAACTTTCATTTAATGATCAACTTATAGATGAATTAACTTACGATCTTTATTGTTTTCAATTTTGGGAACATTTGAAAATAGCAGGTCTGTATTGTGGGATTCATTCGACATGTTGATTGAGTGTCTCAGGAATTAAGCAAAAACACTTAGTGACCATACATGGGCAAGGAGAGAAATAAACATTCATTGACATTTATTGAGCGGAACCAAATGCTCTTTTTTTTTTTTTTTTTTTTTTTTTTTGCGGTACGCGGACCTCTCACTGTTGTGGCCCCTCCTTCCGCAGAGCACAGGCTCCGGCCGCGACCGCGCGGGCTCAGCGGCCATGGCTCACGGGCCCAGCCTCTCCGCGGCACGTGGTATCTTCCCGGACCGGAGCAAGAACCCGTGTCTCCTGCATCGGCAGGCGGACTCTCAACCACTGCGCCACCAGGGAAGCCCCCAAATGCTCTTTTAATTCCTTGGGGTATAGTAGTGAAAACAGATTTTTTGTCTTTTATGTGTTGACATTGTAGTTGGAGAAGAGAGGTAATGTATAATTCTATGAAGAAAATGAAAGCAAGGTCTTGGGAGAGAGATTGGGGATTCTAATTTGGATAGGATGGTCAAGAAAGATTTCTCTGATAAGATGACATTTGAGCAGAGACTTAAATGAAATAAGGTAATAGCAGTGGGGATATTTGAGGAAAGAATATTCCAAGCAGAGGGAATAGCAGTGGGATAGGAATGTGCTTGGTTGTTCAAGGAACAGCAGGGAATGGCCAGTGTGGCTGGCGGAGAAGGAGCCAGAGGAAGAAGGGTAGGAGAGGAGTTTATTTTCTACTTAATGAATGACTCTGAATATATATATCGGGGTAAAGTCACATGGGACCAAGCTACATTGTATATGAAATGACAGTGGTATAAAACAAGAAAATAAGGATCTGTGGAAGATGTCCCAAGACGAGATCAGGAAATAATAGAGTCAATTTGCTCATTGTTTCTGAAATTGAATCTCACTTGTGACTCTCCTTGTGATTTACTCTTTCAAAATGGAATTCTGCATGGTGTGGTCCATGCCCTGAGGTTTGTATAAATTGTTGAATTTATGGCGTGGCAATACCCATTACAGGGTGGCGATCCGGTTAATTTGCAGCAAAGAATATGAGGTTTGGGATAAATGGGTCAGAAAGCCTGACTAAAATGAGAATAACAATTTGCATTCAATTAAAATGTGCATAGCCTGTAACAATGTTTCATTGTAGTAGGGTTAAGGGGAGAACAAAAGTAGAATGATAATTAATAGTTGTAAATTTAATAAAAGTCAGCTTTATTCCAAGTGTTAATTGGTCAAGTTCCTGAAATTGTAGAAACACAGATCATTGTGTTTATAATTGAGAGGCATGCTAGGTAGCTGACCCCAAGTGTGAACTAATTAACTTATGGCTTGTGTAATCTGCTTTAGCAAAAGTAGATATTTAAAGATAATTGTTTTTTTTTTTCATTTTACGAATGACAATATTTATGTTTACGGGGTTTTAATTTATTGTAATATCACTGAGAACATTTTTATGGTGATTCTTTCCATTTTAACATAGGTATCAATAAATGAAATTTTGTTTCAGGCATAATATTATTATATTACTTCAGCTTATTCACAAAATATAAAGAACATCATCAATCAACTGTTAAAACTGTACCATATTTAAAACAGTGCAGGTTTTTGAAATGCAGTAGTAATGATTATTGAAATGCCGTACAAAGATAAGACTAATTAAATCTGTACCGTTTAGAGAAGTATTTCACCAAGAAGGCCCCTACGTGTAAACAGATTGTGTTAAAAAAAAGTTCTTTTGAAAATACTTGCGGGAATTCAGGACTCATTTTTACCCAGGAGTAATAATATATATGGTAATTGATTTTCAGCCAAGCCCAGAATATATTAGGAATCTATATATATGTCATGGATTTTAGAGACAACTCTCGTGCAGTTTTGAGCAGGTCTAATTTCTAGTAAGAACCTGTAGCTTTTCTTTTCCTTGGTGTACGTGTTTCAGCAGCACATTCCTCCTTGAGTCTGTTTAGGATTACTTGTCTGTTTGTTGCGTGTGTCGCTTTGTCCCCTGTGGTGGGTAAGGGGGTCTGTGTTCATAGGGTTGCTTCATGAATTGGGTCTACAGGTGAGGCAGTTATTGATGTCACCAAACATTTAATCCCGTCACTAGCTCTTCCTAGGGCAGCAGTTCTTACCCATGGGTCCCCATCCCCTTGATTCTCAGCCACAAGAAAGCTGAGGTGATGGGTAGGGCCGTGCCCCTGACTACCCATTTGCTCCCCAAGTTGTAGGACAGTAGGAGGTGGGGAATGCCAGGTACGGTGCTGGGACCAATACCCTCTCTCTACTTAACGGTCTAAGGTGCTTCCTCTGAAGATTCCTTTGCCTTAATTCTGCTGCTAATCAGGGGATACCCACCCCCCTCCCTAGCTTTGCCTGATGTGGGGAGGCAAAGTTGTTTGGGGCTGGGTGTTGGCTGGAGGGTGAATTGTGTGGTGGGGGAAAATAGGGAGGAAAGAAGAAGAATCACTCAACCTAACTTCTCTTACTTTCCATTAGGCTTTCTTAGTCCTTTTTGGTAAATTTGAGGTAGTGATCAGATGCCCACAGGCTGACTCAGCCAGCTTTTGCCTACTTTCCACTCTTAAATTTCTGTTAAAAATATCCTGTAAGTCAAATTCCAGAGAAACTGGCCACACCCTTCTCCTTACTGCTGACTTTATTTCAGATTTGTAACATCTTACCTTTATTTACTGACACCAGAATGTTCACTGAATTGAGCCCCCTAATTTTACAACCGAGTAAAACAGTACCATCAA
This sequence comes from Lagenorhynchus albirostris, assembly GCF_949774975.1. Taxonomy (NCBI): domain Eukaryota; kingdom Metazoa; phylum Chordata; class Mammalia; order Artiodactyla; family Delphinidae; genus Lagenorhynchus; species Lagenorhynchus albirostris. Next base: position 88,440,542 of record NC_083104.1, on the reverse strand, counting down.
ATATATAACCATATTTAACTAAATATGTGTGTATCTGTATATCATTTATGTATGTTATCCAAAGTAATAAATAATCTAGGAGTATAGCATCTGTCTCACCTGCTGCTCTCTTTATGATGTGGAGGGATGAGTCACATGAGTAATTGTATTACTTGTGTAAAGTACTTGGAAGAGAGTTTCACTTGCCTAAGTCCTTTGCTGCATGTCATAAAGATGAAAAGTTTGAGCCATCTGTTACTTAAAAAAAAATTACCCTAGTATACCACCTGGTGTTTAACTAGGCCTCGGGATTTGTTCCAGATACAGCACTGCTTCATTGAACAAATATTGGGGTGAGTGGTGGGTAGGGTTTGGTGATTACTTCTGCAACTTGGGAGGGGCCCTTTTCACTGAGTCTTGAACAGTGTTATTTGGATCATTGTTACTTCCTATTGTGGTTTGCCTGCCGTTAAAAACAATTTTGTCTTAATTTTGAAAATTGGATATGAGGAGTAACATTACACAAAAACAACATTATACAATGATGGAGATAATGTTCTGTGCAGCATGATTTAATTTGGAGCAGTGGATGGCCACCTGCTAGGCCTTTGTTCTTGTGGCAGTCTGGCAAGTGGCCCCAGTGTTTTGGTTCTTTCGTTGGTCACGTGGCTGTTGAGATCTGCCTGGTTTAGTTGCAAACCATTAATCTGGTAGCACAGAATGATGGAATATTTGACTACTGGGTGTTTGAAGTAAGAAAACAAATCCCTTTTAAAGTTGTTATTCAGCAATCACAGAATGCTTTTATCTTGTTGATATAACATCTGAGTCTTTACATTTTATCTAGGGGTAGCTTATTCTTATCTACAACATAGAAACAGAAATCTAGTAGTATTTGGCATTATGGTAACTAGCTACCATACAGCACCTGTCTGCTTACCCACTGTGGTAGGGTAAGCCTGTAATTCAGTGACCAACCTGGGACCCTTTGAGAGTGACAGAGAGCCACTAAAAATTATAATGGGATAAGAGGCATAGACTAGGACATATGGGTACTGTATTTATAAGACATGGCCATTTTTATCATCCTCTGTGATCAGGAATAACCAAATATTCCATATGTTTTTAAGGATGATTTCTATATTTAAATTTCCTTAATTCAGGCTGGTACTGTGTCTCATACAAAGTAGGCACTAAATCAATGTTTGCAAATTGAATAAATGTTTATGTTTTTAAAAAACTTGGGCTTCCCTGGTGGCGCAGTGGTTAAGAATCTGCCTGCCAATGCAGGGGACGCAGGTTCGAGCCCTGGTCCGGGAAGATCTCACATGCCACGGAGCAGCTAAGCCTGTGTGCCACAACTACTGAGCCTGCGCTCTAGAGCCCGCGAGCCACAGCTATTGAAGCCCGCACACTTAGAGCCTGTGCTCCGCCACAAGATAAGCCACTGCAGTGAGAAGCCTGTGCACCACAATGAAGAGTAGCCCCTGGCTCGCCGCAACTAGAGAACGCCTGTGTGCAGCAACAAAGACCTAACTCAGCCATAAACAAACAAACAAACAAACTTAAAGCTTCCTGCTATTTAAAGATATTTATATTTAAAAATGTACTTTTTTTTGTGTGTGTGTGTGTTATGCTGGCCTCTCACTGCTGTGGCCTCTCCCATTGCGGAGCACAGGCTCCCGACGCGCAGGCTCAGCGGCCATGGCTCACTGGCCCAGCCGCTCCGCAGCACGTGGGATCTTCCCGGACCGGGGCACGAACCCGTGTCCCCTGCATCGGCAGGCGGATTCTCAACCACTGCACCACCAGGGAAGCCCCAAAATGTACATTTTAAAACAGCTTTGGGTTAAAAATCCTCTATATTTTCCCAATATTCAGGCCCAGTCTCAGGCTTCCCCATAGTGATAGTACCCATTGGCCTATGATTTCAACTCTGAAACCATTTTAATATGTAGTTTATTTATTATAAAGGTAGGGAAAGCACTTAAAAATTGCAGTTGCTTATTGTTCTGTCTAAAATAATTTAAAATACATACTAAGAGAGTGAGCCGTTTAGTCAAGTGCTTATGACTTACCTAGTAACTTACTTACTTTACCTTGTTACTTGAAGTTGTAAAACAGTTCATTGGTTACTTAACAGTTTCTTGAATTTCTTCTGACAAAATAAGGATGCCAGATTATTCAGTTTAGTTATCTGATAGTACCCAGTCAGAGGCGTTCATAGGAGGATTGAAATTTTGGATAATTTTTTATGCTGAGCTTTAAGTTTGTGTTTATCACTTTAGAAATTTTCTTTGTTTTAAAACATGTTCTCTCTCTCTATAAGCCTTAACTTATTTCATATAAGAAATAGAAAAGGGTGCAGGAATTTCTCTCCTTTCCTACATGAGATAATCAAATGGTGTTTCTTGCCCATCTGGCCATCTCATGAGATGGATTTTCAACCCTGGAATGTGGGTTACTGTGTGGTGGGTTTTGGAAAGTCAGTTGTGGTTTAGAGACAATCTGTGATGTGGGCTGGGAACTTTAGTGTTTTCTTCTGGTCTGACATAGGTTTTTTTCTTTTCTGATTTCAAAAGAGGTGTTAGAAGATCCTGGGTTCTAAACCTTGTTAGTTGGTTTGACGTGCTATTTGTCCTAGTCTCCTTGTTTCTAATATGAAAGAGTTGAGATAGATGTTAAATTCCCATTTCTTTATTCTTTGTGTGTGTATGTGTCCTGATGATTTCATAGTCTTGTTCTTGCTCCATCTTCCCCTTTTTCTTTTCTACAATTCAGACCTGATTTTTTTTTTTTTCTCTTGATCTTTCAGTTTTTTCTTCTTGTTCTCAGGTCTTGTTTCTCTGATTTTTTTTCGTGTTGGTAGGAGTTCATGCAGTCTTCTTGTTTATTTCTACCCTAATTGTTCATAATATTCAGGTACTGGTCATGATAGAACTTTCTCAGGTGCTTCCTGATTTTCGTCCAGCAGAACTAAATCCACTAGGGAGATATTTATTTGCTTGTTAATTATCTTACCCTTTTTCAGTGGAAGCTCCCAGGGCAGGCATTCTGCTTTGTTTACAGCTATATCCCCAGAGCCTGGAAGTATGCTTGGTGCCTAATAACTATTTAAAGAAATGAATAGAAATGCTTTAGTTTCCTGATAGTTTATTAGGTCAGATATTAATTAGGGAGAGTCTTGGAGTTCCTTTGCTTTACAGAAGACCTGAGTCTTAGCTGGTATTTGAACCGTCTGCTGAGGGGGAAAGTACTTTGGAGTGATTCTTCTCGTAATAATGTGGGACTTACAGTCTCTTTCCTTTCTAGTGCTTGTTGTCCCCAGACTTGATTTTACTATTTTAGTTAAGGTCCTTTTTGCTGCAAGTAATAGAAATCTCAGCTGAAGCTCGCTTAAACAATAAGGAAGTGAATTATTCTCACAACAAGAAGTCCTGGAAAGCTTCAGAGTGAGTTGATTGCACTTTACTGTTGTCATAAGAGACCCAGGTTCATTTGTTCTTTTTCCATTTCCTTTTACATTCTTAGCTTCATCCTTAAAGCTGGTTCTTTCTGTGGTTATTAGGACAGGAGCAACGGTTGAGTCCCTATTTTACCAGTGGGAAAGAGACTGGCTTTTCCTTCTTTGAAGGCCTGAGCAAGACTTTCTCCATGTATCACTGATCCAAATTGGCTTCAGACTACTCTTTCCTGAACATTGGCAAAGAAGATGGAAGTATAGCAATTGACTTGCACTAATCATCTCTAGTGAAATAGATGTTGGAATCAGCTCCAACACTCCCTGAGATTTCATATGAATTAACCTTTTAAAATAAATTTCTAAAGACTGTTGATTTCCTGAGTTCCAGGTTAGTACTTCCCAGAGTAATTATGTTCATAACCAAGAGGATGCTGAGTGAAGTCAACATCATCATGATAATTGCTTCATTAGGGAAATTAGTGTTTAAATTAAAAAATGTGACAATTTTGTTCTGCCTTCCCAGAGTCTAATAAGTATGACGTGCTACAATGTTTCTATAAAGTAGAAAGTAGATATGTAAAGTCAGAACCATGATTCCCTCTTAAGTGTATTTGCACTGATAACAATTGGTATGTTTAAATTATTTAAATAAAATGAAATCTTGTTGACTAGAAAAGTGGAAAAGATAACTAGGACATAGTGAAGCTTACTTAAAAAAATAAAAAGTCAATATAAAGGCAATGTGCATCTGTCACCTTAACTTACTAAAAGGTTTTTGATTTACTTGAACATAACAGTAATGGATTATTTTTGTTTGGCCAAGAATTATCAGTAAATATTTAATGCGCAACTTGGAAGCATTATGATATTGTGGAGAAAGCACTGAATTAGGAATTGGAACCCAAATTTCTAGTTCTGATTCTGACCCTAACTACCTATATGACTTCTAGTAAAGCATTCAACCTCTATGAGCCCTCATTTCTTTATCTGTAAAAGAGTTCCCCTTTAGTTTTCTACAAATGAATTGCGCTTCAGTGGTTGAAACCATTCCTTTCCTGGGAATTTAGTGATATATCTCTTTCCTTTAGAGGTGTGACTTTTTAGTGTAATTAAGATCATATGTGATTTAAGTTTATTTGAACAAGGAGGGACAGGTAAAAATTGAATCCAAGTTGTGAGATAGATAGGTGTTCTGTCTTCAGTGCATATAGCTTATAGAAAAGAGTCTTTCTGTTCTGATACATACATTAGAAAGGCAAGTATTTTGTAGATATATGTGCATTACATTTTCCCAATACTTCTGGTACCTCATTAGCCAAAGATGAGCTTCTAATGATGTCTGGCATCTGGAATGATGACACACTAATAAGTTTGTAAACAAAATGCAGATTCATGGATTCCCCAGATCAACTGTAATTCAGTAAAAAGAGGTTTGGATTTGGAGTCTTAAGAGTAGGTTGAAATCCTGGCTCAGCTAGTTGAGAAGAAAGCCTGGTAGGTAGTATAGTAGAATGAGAATATGGACACTGGAAGGTGTTTCGTTTTACCACTTACATTAATACATTGTGATGAACCAGGACATTTCAGCTTGGATACCTTTGGCTTTAGGTAGCAAAAGACTCAACCAAAAGCAGCTTGAACCGTAAGGGTTTTATGATCTCACATAATAAGAAGTCTGGAGGTTGTCAGTTCTAGTTAGATTCATTTCATGGCAACAACGTCTTCTATGAAACACGGTCCTTTTGATGCTGCTGTTCTTTCTTTGTGGCAATATTGCTATAGTAGCAATAGTTTCAGGTATTATATGCACTTATGACGACAGCCAATGAAGAGAGGTATTACTCTCATAATTCTCTTCTTAGTAGAGAGGAGAATCATTCCCCTTAGTGCCAACTGCATACCACTGGCTAGAACTGGATCCCAAAGTCAGACCTAAAAGTTACTTACTAGCGAGGAGAATGAAAACATCATGACTGACTTAGACTATTTTTTAACCTGCCCTGGGACTTTGGGAGACTCCTTCCTGAGCACAGTGCCTCAAAGGATTGACAACAAACAAAATCAGGTTTTTGATAGCAAGAAAAAAAGGCATGGGTTGGGAGAAGGGATCTGAGTTGGAAAGCAATAGTGAGCATACCTTGTTTCTCAGAATCTAATAGGAGACGCACATAAACCAAGAGATTGTGATAACGGAATATGATACAGTCTATGACAGGGAAGCGTATAGGGCACTACAGCAGAACACAAGAGAAAAACTTAAGTCCTAAAGTTGCAGTGGTTAGAAAAGACTTTTCTGGAGGAAATGGCGTCTAAGTCGTTACTTGAAGAATGAGTGGAAATCAGGCAATTATTAGTCATTGAGCCGCGCTCCCTTTTCCCACATTTATAAGAGGTCAAAACCTAGCCATCATGGTGTATCCAGGACTATTTTAAGAAGAATTTTAGGGCAGAAGTTGTGGATTCAATACCCAATCAGACTTAAGCCCCATTACCTATAGCTATAACAACTAATGTTCAAAATGATCCTTATTCTTCAAGTGAAAGTTATATAATAACTTTCCAAGTGCCATATATTTTTGGTATGAAACACTTTTATCTTTGTAGGAGTCTAAGAATCAGGACTTGGAATTGTGCTGCGTAACCTCTTCTGTAAAAAACAACCATTACTTACCTGATGCCCTGTAGTGAGAAGTGTTTAGTAGACCAAAACCTAGGATGGCTTTCATTACTCAGGAAGCACCGGTGAGAGACCTTTCCCCTTTGATTAAAATGCAAAGGATATACAGTTGGCCCTTTGTATGGAAGGATTCCACATCTTTGGGTTTGCATCTGCGGGTTTCAATCAACTGTGGATCGAAAATATGCTGGGGGGTGGGGGGGATTCCAGAAAGCTCTAAAAAGCAAAACTTAAATTAGCCTCACAGACAACTGTTTACATAGTATTTACAACTATTTACACAGCATTTACATTGTATTAGGTATCATAAGTAATCTAGAGTTGATTTAAAATATATGGGAGGATGTGTGAAGGTTATATGCAAATACTGCGCCATTTCATATAAGGGACTTGAGCATCCTTGGATTTGGGTATCTGTGGTGTCCTGGAACTAATCCCCGCTTCGTACCGAGGAATGACTGTACCTGGGATTAACCATTCTGCTATGTTATTTTACCTTTAGTTGCATTCTTTAAGCTCTTTCTTCTTGAGTTTCAATTGAATTAATTAATTAATTTAGAGAGAAGACTATCAAGTGTTTTTCCTTCTTCCGATGATTAGGAAGTGAGAGTCCATTTTCTGTCCTCTACTAGTATTTTTCTTGTCTTTAAATAATACCAGTATCTTATATTCTTTAAAAATGATACTGCTTCCTGCGCAGAGTTCACGAAGTGACTCACTTTTGGCTTCTAGTCCTTGTTCTCCACAGGCATAGACATTGTATTAGGAGATTGATACTCTGTTTTTTTTCTTGTTACTGGGAGAATGTTTGCAAGATTAACCACGTATTTCAAGTAGGAAAAGGGTGTAGTAGAGTTTACAGATAAATTCTTTTTTTTTTGTAACATCTTTATTGGAGTATAATTGCTTTACAGTGGTGTGTTAGTTTCTGCTGTATAACAAAGTGAATCAGTTATACGTATACATATATCCCCATATCCCCTCCCTCTTGTGTCTCCCTCCCACCCTCCCTATCCCACCCCTCTAGGTGGTCACAAAGCACCGAGCTGATCTCCCTGTGCTATGTGGCTGCTTCCCACTAGCTATCTACTTTACATTTGGTAGCGTACATGTGTTCATGCCACTCTCTCACTTCGTCCCAGCTTCCCCCTCCCCCTCCCCATGTCCTCAAGTCCGTTCTCTACGTCTGCGTCTTTATTCCTGCCCTGCCCCTAGGTTCATCAGTACCGTTTTTTTTTAGATTCCATATATATGCATTAGCATACGATATTTGTTTTTCTCTTCCTGACTTATACAAATAAATTCTTGATGAACTAGGACTCATACAATGTACAATGGTAATTCTTAATTAAGAATTTATAATTGATATTGCCTTATGTTTTAATTTTCTCTTTCCTCATCTTGCTGAAAACAAAACAAAATCTAAGTTCAAAAATGTAATAATTACAATTGAAATAAAAATTTCAGGCATATTCTTTATTGAGCCTTTAAAATACCTTCTCACAAAATATTACGAGGTGAGTACGTGGGAGAAATCAGAGTCACCTGTGTGGGCTGGTTACTGTAAAGCCCAAATGTGAGAAGTATATTATCTATATTAGCAGGCTATTTTAAAAATCCATCTGTGTTACTAATTTTGATCATATATGAACTTTTAATAAAATTTACCCTCACTTCTTTAAAAAAAGAAAGAAAACCTAAGTGTAAGGAAAATGATTTATAGGATATTTATAAAGCATTTAACAGAAAAGACAGATTTTTTCCACTTGTTTTGCAGGGGGGAGATCAGGAATTCCGATTGGATCATGCTTAATTTGAGATGCTTACAAGATACCTGAGTTGATATGTTTGTATATATGAGGTTGAGGTTTGAGAGAGGTACCTGGGAATCCTTATCCTGGTATATAAAGCCATGAGACCAAAGAAGTTCGCCTAGGGAATTAGGGTAGATAGAGAAGAAGACCAAGGACTAGGATCCAGCAGAGGAGGCTCAGTCGAGGTGGAAGAAAGCAGGAGAGTGTTTTGTCTCAGCAGGCAAGTGAAGGATATGTTTCAAGAAGAGGGATTGATCAGCTGTGTAAGTACTGCTGAGAGATTGAGTCAAATGAAGACTGAGAATTGATCGGCTGGATTTGTCAAGAGGGAGTGAGCTGGTGGTGGTTCTTGATGAGCAGTTGCAGTGGAGAGGTGGGGATATAGGACTGATTTGAGTGGACTTAAAATGGAATGAGAGTGAGACAGAGTACAGATTGCATCTTAAAGGAGGTTTGCTATAAAGGGAAGCAGAAATGGAGCTAAAGCTGTGTGGGGAGAGGTTTAGAATCAAAGGAGAGTTTTTTTGTGTTTCTAAGATTGGCTGTTACTGCGTATTTATATGCTGTTGGAAATGATCCATTATAGAGGTAAAAATTGCTTAGTAGAAGGAAAGAGGGTGATTATGGGAGCAGAGTATACAAGAGGGACCGGGATCTAGCGCACAAGCAGAAGCATTGGGCTTACAGGGCAGTAAGGACAGTGGATTTATTTTAACAGATGTTGGTACAGAGCAGGTAGTTTGATAGATGCAGTGGTGGAAAGAAAGAGCAATTCTCTTCTGATTGCCTCTGTTTTTCAGTGAAATAAGAAGCGAGGTCATTTGCTGAGAACCTTAACGGAGAGAGGCCATGTTAGAGCAATATAAAATGTTTGCTTTATTTTCTAAATAATATTTAGGAAATATATTCTTCCCTTAGCTGTTGAGTTTTTGTTGTTGTTATGGTGGTTAGCAATCTATGCCCATACATTTTATTGCAACAGGGAGAACCGAATTTCACTAGGACTTGTATGGTATAAATCAGATTCTGCCCTCTCCTCTCCTACTGCCTTTTGAGGGTGGGGATTTGAAATTTAGTAACCTTATGTTTTGGTCCTTCTCCTTGTTCTAGTTCTTTAATTTTCCAGTGGTAGAGAGGGAAGATGGTTTCGTTGAGTTCAGTTATGTTTTGCAGCACCTGCTTGCTTCCAGGACTTGGGAGTAGTTGAAAATGCATTCCTAATGCAGTGAAGTGTTCCAACTTCTGAAGCTCCAGTGGCCTACCTACCCCCCTGGTGAAAGTGACCCGAGTGGAGACATGCTTTTGTTCAGGTTTTAAGTGAAGTCTTGTCCTTCCCCTTCAGTAGGTGTACAGATCTCCTGCATTTCTTCTGTTTTCTTTGAGTACTTCAGAGTATCCTTTTTGCTTTAAGTAGTAGAGACCAATGTTAACTCCTCTTTTATTCTTGTATTCCATTTTTTAGCTTGCTTCTCTGAACTTCATTTTCCTCATTTGTAAAGTAAGAATCCCTCACAGGTTCTTGAAGATTTCATGAGGCGGCATGTGATGTATGTGAAAATTGCTCTAGAAAAGCCTAAAGCAGTATAAAAAGCAAAATCCTGTTGTCATGATGATAATTTTTGTTATTCTCTAGAAGACATGGACCATCCTTTAGACTCTTGGGTTTCACCTTACAGGGGCATTCATTTCTTGTTTTCTTATTTCTTTTCTGTTAGGGACTTAACGTAGTGACTTGAGTATTATTCGAGATTTTGATGTGTGGGGTTGAAATTTGAACATTGCAAAACTGGAGGTGGGAGGAAGGAAACTGAATTTATTGCCTGCTTTCTTTTATTTTATTCTAACTTTTTAAAGCCACAAACTTTCCCTTTTACCACAGTTGTACAAACGGATACGTGAAAGCATAAACCAGAATTTAAAATATTAAAACTGAACTTTCTTCTTATATTTTCATTTGCTAATTTTCAAGTCTGTTACAGATCAGCTGGGTGTAAAAAGATTGAACATACATTGCAGCTTTTTGGGGGGAATTTTCAAAGAAATTTTTCTTTTTATTCTAATTAAATAAAATTTACTAATTGAGAAAGAAAAGAATTTCTAACGATGTTATTTGCCACTGTGGTATTTTTTCTTAATCTTGGTGGCAAATGCTACCTTTTTGGGGCAGATATTTCTTATGTCAACCAAGATTTTTAGTGCTGGAATACGTATCAGGGTTCATCTTGTTTAACCATTTTCATATATATGTGAGAAAATTAACGCTCAGAGACAAAGACGATTTGTCTTGCTGTCAATTCATGGTACAGCTGGGACCTGAATTTAGGTTTCTGGACAGCGTCAGATTTTCCTTCTTGAACTGCCCTGCCACTTAAATCTCACAGTTGGGTTTGCAGAAAGAACGAGAGAAGTTGCCCATATACAGTACAGGAGAGCAGACAGAGGTGCATTCTGTGCACTCTTCATGCTTTTTAATTTTCCTGTCCTTTCAGTGGTATAAATGGTAATTAATTGCCACAAAATATAGAAAATAAACAAGTTTTGTGATGTTCTCTTGGAATGTCTTCAGTAATGATTCTGACTTACTTGGTCTTTTCAGTGTCATTCCATTTACCTCCAACAAAGATGGTCAGGGGACAACATACAGTTTTGTTTCTACAAGCGTGCATTGGGGTTCTTCCAGCTAACTGTGACATCCTGTTTACATACCACGGGTTAAAACCGCTTTCATGTGGGTTCTGAGATATAGGGAGTTTGAAAAGGCTTTAGAGATGGATACCACAGTTTTACTTCTCTTCCCCTTTTTGTTTACTGGGAAATCTCTGGTTATTTAGTTCTAGAGTATTTTTTATTAGAGATTTATTTTAACTTTGTTGTAAAATACAATGATAAGTTTTAAAATTGCAGAACAACGTATAGGTTAGGGAACTATTTTAAAGCAGAGACCCCTGTCACTGTCCCCCCAGTTCAAGAAATAAAACATTGCTAGCCACTCTGGAAACCCCTTTACGTTCCCCATCACAGTCACAGCTCTCTCCCTACCTCCACAGATGAGCACTGTCTTGACTTTTATAATAATCACTTCTGTATGGCTTTATCCCTTATGGCTTTATCACCCACGTTTTGTTTTTAGACAATGCAGTTAAATCTTGCCCATTTAAGAAAAAAACCTGAAGTGTATTTTAAATCTCTCTTAATCAATAGGTTCCCCTTCTAGCTCTTTCTTTTCCTTATAACTTACCTGTTGAAGAACTTGGGCCTTTTGACCTGCGAGCTCTCCGTAGTCCAGATTTTGCTGATTGCATATTCAAGTGCAGTTCAGCACCTTCCTCTGTTTTTGTTGCAAATTGGCAGCTTGTTATAGAGCCTTGGCAGGATTTTAGGTTGAATTGTATTCTTTCATTGGGAGGCTCGTAACGTGTGGTGGTTTCTCTGTTTTCGATGCTGCCAGCCGTTGACGTATAACGCCGTGAGTCATTATTTCTTTGGGGTTTGGAAAATGATGACATTCTATTATATCATCTTGTCAGAGATTAGCTGTAATAATTTGATAAGGAGATGTCTCCCCTCATAGCTATTTACTCACTGGTAGAGTTTATAGAGAATGGCAGGATAAATTCTAGATTCCCTTATTTACCCGATTTCTAAGATAATAAATTGGATCCTATCATTCTCTGAAGGTAACTGATAGTCCCCCCCCCTTTTTTTAAAGTATGATTAGAAACTCATGATTTTAAACATATTTGGACTTCAGTCAATTGTGATTCTTACCCAAGTTCAAATTGTCCTGTCTTTGGCCACTGTGATCCCCTTCAGGTTGATTTCTGTGTCCTTTTGACATGACCCTGGTATTCTTTTTTTTTTTCCTGGTACGCGGGCCTCTCACTGTTGTGGCCTCTCCCGTTGTGGAGCACAGGCTCTGGATGCGCAGGCTCAGTGGCCATGGCTCACGGGCCCAGCCGCTCCGCCGCATGTGGGATCCTCCCGGACCGGGGCATGAACCCGTGTCCCCTGCATCGGCAAGCGGACTCTCAACAACTGCGCCACCGGGGAAGCCCGACCCTGGCATTCTTTGATAGCTTCCTTGCTCTCAGGTGGTTTGATAAGGTGTTCCAAGCTCATCGTGTACATTTCTCATCCCAGACATGGAATCAACCATTTCTCTAAGAAGCCCTGGTTCCTTCAGTGGGAAATGGCATTTCATCGCCACATCTGGGTACTTTGCTTCTGTTGTTGGTTATTGTTCCTAGGCTTTTCCACTCTTTTCAGTGGACACATCCACACTTAAACACAACTTTTAAGATAAAATACCTCATGAGTTCATATTGACATTTCCAATTTACATTTAAGATTATAGAGTTTTACCTTAATCTCATATATTACGTATATATTTCCTTCCTTCTTCACCAAGAATCCTAGTTCTCAAGAACATAGGGGATGATAGAATTATCCCATAGCCCTCATTAGCTTTATTCCGCTTTATTTATTTATTATTTTTTTTCCTCCAAACAGTTTTATTAAAGATAACAAAGTTCTGTATACAAAGTGAGCTAAACCTGTTGCTTCAAACATGATACTTCCCTTAACTAGTGTTTTGATAAGTCAATCCATAGAGTGTCAAAAAGCAGCTTACTATAAAATTAATAGAAAAGTGCCCAATGCACATTACATGAATGGCCTAATCACTGGAACTCTGATAGTTCTGTAAGGTAATTAACGTAAGGTACAATTGAGTCTCTATGACAAGCTGCTGGAGAACTGATACGGGATGTCTTATACATACTATAGTTTCAGAATAATAATAGTACTTGTACATACATCACCAGTCATGATTACTGAAAAAATTAAAAGGATTGTTTTGCAAATGCTATATCCCCATTCTCCTCCCAGATATTTTAAATGGGAATTCTGTATCTACATTGTCAAATCATATAGTCATTACATACTCAGTTTCTCACTTTTAACCCTTATTTGATATTCATTCCATAAATAACTATGTACTTAATGCCTGCCACAGAGACCCCATGTAAATATCCTTCTAGTTATTTTTGGTGGTTTGAAGTACGTTTTAGTAGGTTCCTTAGGAAGGGCCCCTAGGAACAACAGTCTCTTAGTCGTGATATGTTGATACTACTTAGTGCTCCTTATACTGTATATCCAGTCAGTTTTGCTGGATATAAAATTCTTGGGTCACATGTTCTTTCTGGCGTAGAGCACTGGTTTCAAAGTCTGGTGGCAGTGTAATTCTTTTCCCTCCTTATAAGTAATGGGTTCTTTTTGCCTAGAAGCTCAAAGGAATTTTTTCTTTTTCTTAAAGTCCAGTAATTTTATTAGAATGTGTCTTGGTGTTGGTTGTTCTTATTGTTCTGGGGTAATGTTCTCAGGTATATAGTATAATCTTCCAATTTATGGACAAAACTTTTAAATTTTTTAATGTAAATTTTCTTGGATTATAATTTTTAGTGTTCCCTTCCCTTGCCTTCGGGTTTCTTTTTCTTCATCAGGACCTCTTCTTATTCATATGATAGATTGTCTTTGCCTATCTTCAGTAATTGTTACTTTCTTTTGAATCCTGTGGTCTTGCTGAACTACCTTGTTAGTTCTAGTAGCTTTTTATTCCTTTAGGATTTTATCCATATTCGATCATTTCATTTGTGAAGAAACCCTTTTGATTCCTTTTCTCTGTGATTGTATGCCTTTTCTTTCCTTATGCCTTAGCAAGGGCCTCCATTATAATATTGACTAAAAGTGGTAAGAATGGGCATCCTTGCCTTGTTTCTCATCTTAGGGAGAAAACATGATGTTAGCTGTAGGTTTATTATAGATATCCTTTATCAATTTGAGGAAGTTCTCCTCTAATTTTAGTTTGCTGAGACTTTTTTCATGAATGGATTTTGAAATTTGTCAAATGCTTTTTCTGCTTTTGTTGAGATGATCATTTGGTTTTTCTTTTTCAGTGTGTTAATACAGTAAATGTGGTTCTATTTTTAGGAGCTCTGATTCTAGTTTGCTTAGGGGGTGATAGAAAGGATGATAAGATCACGATTGGCTGAGGAATGGCTTCCTCTTGAGAATATGGGAGTTCTTTCAGGTGTGGTGATTGTGGCCCTGTGGTGGCTTTAAGTCATTCGGTGGCACTGCTCTGCTTACCTGGTTGCAGTGCTAATGCTCACAGGTGCACATATAAGACCTTCTACTTTTATGTTGGGAGGTGTACTTGAGGTCATAACTTGTAGGTGACTCTGGAAGCCAATTGCTGTGAGGACAGGGGACTCAAATCATTGTTTGTCCATCTTTAATTATGGAGATCAGCTTTTTCTAGGCTCCTTTCACCTTTGATTTATAGGTTTTCTTTGGAAAAGTCACTTTTTTTTTTTTAAGTTTTACACAAATGCTCCATGACTTCGGTTACTCATGTTCCCTTTCCCATGTATAAACTATGTCTTCTCTGGAATTTTGGGAAGGCGCAGAGATGTTTCTGTTCATTTGGTCATCTCAGCTCTCTGCTGGGATCAAAGTACATAATTTGGCTTTACCTTTTTTTTTTTTTTTTTTTGCGGTACGCAGGCCTCTCACTGCTGTGGCCTCTCCCGTTGCGGAGCGCAGGCTCCCGACGCGCAGGCTCAGCGGCCATGGCTCACCGGCCCAGCCGCTCCGCGGCATGTGGGATCTTCCCGGACCGGGACACGAACCCGTGTCCCTTGCATCGGCAGGCGGACTCTCAACCACTGCGCCACCAGGGAAGCCCTGGCTTTACCTTTTAGAAGGTGTAAGAATATAGTAAATTTCCACACCTATATTTTGTATTTTAAGTGAGGCACTGGTGACGGCAGCTGCTGTGGTTCCAGTTGTAGCATGCTCCTCCACAGCAGTTTTTTTGCAGTAATTCTGAACGTAATTCTCTTATTTCTTTCAAGTCCCATTTCTTTTTTTTCTAGCTTCAAATTAAGGATTTTTTAATATTATTTATGTGACCATAGCAGTCTAATTTTTTTTTTCATGTGTAAAAATACAGGTAATATGTAGTACCTTATTAGTTCTGAGATAAAAATGACGGAATATCAGTCTAATAGAGTGTTGGTTTTCTCTCTTTTTCTCATATATATATATATATATAGGTATGTATGTGTATACTCCTGTGCATTAGTAAAATATAGTTACTTAAAGGGCCAGTTAATTGATTAATTTCAGTAGAATTCAGAGAAGAATCTCCAGAGGGAAATGGAACCTTTAAATTAACCACAGATGTCAGCTAGCCTTAATAACTAAAAAAGCATCCCAAGAATGACATGCTTTGTTTCTACATATAAAGGGAAATGGATAATTAATAGGATTATACAGTTAAAGCAAACCAAATCTTTCTTTTCATCCTTAACGTATATAATTTTTCACCCCACATATTTCATACTTGCTACATAGTGATTGTTCCATAAGTATTAGTTGATTAAATAAAATTTTTTAAATTGCTGCAGTCCTCTGTGTTGTTTTTCGTGTATACACAGCCTTTTCATTGTTTTTTCTGTTCCCCGTGGCGACAACATTGAACATGGAAGAGACACTCTGAACACGTTTCGTGTGGCTCAGAGGGAGCCTGTAGTCTCTTTCTGTATGACTCTGCTGATAATAATGAAGTAATAATGAAGACATCCTCTCTTTAGTTTATTATGGTTTAAGTCGTGTTTCTAAATGGTAAATGTCATTTGCTTGGTTATTTCCGTTGATAATTTGAATTGATGTCAGGCTGACGTTGGTATCAGGGTGATGAAGTTTGTCCTTTGCTGGCATTGCAAACAGGAAAAACTTGACAGTTTTTTTCCCCATCAGAATGGATTTTGTTTTGTACATTGATGTTGGTAAATGGGGCATTTTCATGTAGAAGACAGTGTTTGTTTCACTGAAATTGCTTTGCTTTCTGGGACTAGAGTTGAGTAGTAGCTCCAAGGTTTGTCTGTGACCAGCTATGTTGGTTGCTGCTATAAAAAAATCTTTTTTCTTGTGAAGTTAAAAAAAAAGTTGTATTTGTGATCAGTACCTTTCTGAACTGAGGTCAGAGTAATTATAACTAATAGCTGTATTACTTTTCTGAAGATAAAATGAAAATTTAAAAAAAAATTTTAAAGAAAGAGTGATGGAGGGGACAAAGGAGAGAGTTGAAAGGAAAACCGTGCTGTTTAAACACTAAGAAAATTATTCTTAAGAATATGATAGTAATTCTTATGAACTGTTTATTTGATTTGTAAAAGAGTCTGAGGACTTACCATAAAATTCAAATGTACATAAATGGTGTTGACACTAATCAAAGGTAGTTCCTCTGATTGGATTATCTGTGTTTCTGATGATGAAAAAGATGGATTCCTGCTTAGTGTTGGCCTTATTAAATTTTAAGAGACATAAGCATGGCTCTTAATCACAATTTTAGTTAATGATTGATTCTAGTGTTATTTCCTGTTAATTGGTTTTTCATTCATTTATTAAATTGCAAGAGGTTTCTTGAAAATGTACTGTGAGGTGTGTAAAATGAATCATATCTAGGCATTGCCCTTAGGGAGCTTATAGTCTTGTAGGGGAGAGAAATCTATTGGAAGAGCTATTGATATATATCTATTGATATAGTATCAATACTATATAGGTCAGTGCTGAAGATTATAAATCATTTGCCATAAGAACAGTACTGATAATTCCTTCTGAATTAGCTAGTTCAACTAGAATATGTTAAAAATAAGTTTTTTAATAGTGCCCTGAAATACTGATATTCTCTGCCTCTTGCGCCTCCTGTGAAACCTCTTGATCATGCAGGAGTTAGAGCTGGCTGAAACGCAGTTAAGCAGCTTGACTTAGTCTCTTCTGTTGCCTCAGTCCTGTAGGTGTAAATTAGCCAAAGACACAACTCCGCAGATTCTTATCTTTTCCAGGGCACAAGTGTCTCTTGCTTGGCCACTTTTTAATTGTATTATTTTAAATAACAAAGCACTTTTTTGTTACCTCCTCCAGGGGATCAGTTTTTCCATTAACTAATGCCTCTTTGGAAAAGTGACTTTGAAAAAGATGTAAAAACTTGAAAATTTTGTTTAGGAACCTTTTATAAGCGTTTACAACAGCTTGTTACTCAGACTGTATAAGTCGGTTCTAAATTCTAATTTTTTCTGGGTCTCCCACCAGAAACCAGGTTGGGATCTAATAGTACTGTAGCTCAAATTGTATTCAGGTTGGAACTCTAAATAAGACCAAGTATGCATTTTCCTTCAGAACTTTCATCCCTGTAATCCCATTTTTTAAAAATAAATTTATTTATTTATATTTATTTTTGGCTGCATTGGGTCTTCGGCTGCATTGGGTCTTCGTTGCTGCACACGAGCTTTCTCTGGTTGCGGTGGGCGGGAGCTACTCTTCGTTGCCGTGCGTGGGCTTCTCATTGCGGTGGCTTCTTGTTGCGGAGCACAGGCTCTAGGTGTGCAGGCTTAGCAGTTGTGCCTCGTGGGCTCTAGAGCACAGGCTCAGTAGTTGTGGCGCACGGGCTTAGTTGCTCCATGGCATGTGAGATCTTCCCAGACCAGGGCTCGAACCCGTGTCCTCTGCATTGGCAGGCGGATTCTTAACCACTGCGCCACCAGGGAAGTCCTGTAATCCCATTTTTAATTGGAACCAGAACTGTAAATTTCCCTCGTTCCTTGCTCAAAATATAGATTCCTAATTTAATTTTGGTATTTCTTGGTGAATGTGATAATTAGAGTAAACTATAATGAAATGTGAAAATTGGATGGTGAATTGAATAAATGTAACAGCTGATCAGGGCATCTCTTTTCAGTGTCACTTTATTAAGGTCTTCCTATATACTGATGCACATCGGAATTTTATTTTTAAAAAAACTTCTTTTTCCTTTCTCTCTTTGTTCCTTTCCTCTGTTGAAGGGTATTACCGTCTAAAGTGTTTGCTATGAGTAGAGTATCGGTGTTTTGATCTTAGGGAGGTGCAGTAATTACAGATTTGCTTTTCATTTTATGGGGATAATCTCCATAATAGGAATATACATGTCATATACTTTAGGTTATTTTTTTATGTTAATCCTTTTAAGGAAGGAGTGTTTTACTTACATTAACTAGCTTATCAAGAAGAAAATAATTGATTCAAATACTAAATGCTGTGCAAGTCCTAAATGCAGTTTTTGTTTGTTTGTTTGTTTTTACATCTTTATTGGGGTATAATTGCTTTACAGTGTTGTCTTACTTTCTGCTGTACAGCAAAGTGAATCAGCTGTTGGTATACATATATCCCCATAGCCCCTCCTTCTTGAGCCTCCCTCCCACCCTCCCTATCCCACCCCTCTAGGTGGTGACAAAGCACTGAGCTGATCTCCCTGTGCTATGCAGCTGCTTCCCACTAGCTAGCTATTTTACATTTGGTAGTGTATATATGTCAATGCTACTCTCTCACTTCCTCCCAGCCTCCCATCCCCACCATGTCCTCAAGTCCATTCTCTACGTCTGTATCTTTATTCCTACCCTGCCACTAGGTTCGTCGGTACCATTTTTGTAGATTCCGTATATATCTAAATGCAGTTTTAAATGTAGTGAGGTATCATATATACAGTGGTCTGATTTTCACTAGCCTCACTCATCTTACTTTGCCTTGGATCTTCAAGTTACATAAAAAAATCCTCTGAACCTTACACTTCATGATGTAGGGTAGGGAAAACAATACATACATCTCTTTGTATGTATGCTCTTAGGTTCAGCAACTGGGGCATGTGAGTCAAAGTGATAAAAGACAGACTAACGGGAAAAACAAAACAAAACAGTTGTAATTATGCAAGTATGCAGGAGTTAGAATTTGGTGATTATATACCATCTTAACAAAGGGGGTAAAGAGTGGAGAAGAGTTTAGACAAAGGGAAAAGGGCTTATTGGGGAGGTGTAAATTATGAGAAGGTGATTAGGAAATATATGATAAATAAGGCTTTTTAGTAAGGCTTGTTATGCAGGTAAGAGTCTGGTGATAAGAGCTGTCTCTGGAGTAGTTCTCTTCCTGGTACTAGAGAGGGAGACACCTTTACAAATGGAAATTTATGTCCTGCTTTTATCCAGATGGGAGAGGGGAGAGAGCTTTTTTCCTGAGTCTGCTGTTTCTTAATTGCCTTCATCTCAAAAGAATTCTTATTCCAAAGTGGCATATTTTGGGGTGGCATATTCTGGTCCTCTTAAATGAGAAAAGAAAGTTCTAGGTGAATGATAACACTACACTAGATATTATGAGGCCTACTAATCCTTTATTTGAGCCTGCAACAACTCCTCCCATTTGAACTCAGAGCACTAAAGTTATTTTGCAGCATTTCACTTAAAAAATATAATATTAAGGTATATTTTATAATGTACATAATACATTAATATAGTACCCCATGTGTATGATTTATATACAGTTGTATGTATTTATGTATTTGAGGTCCATCTCTTTTTTCTTTAACTGGTGGGTACCTTGATAAAAAGTTTGGTGGGGCTTCCCTGGTGGCACTGTGGTTAAGAATCCGCCTGCCAATGCAGGGGACATGGGTTTGAGCCCTGGTCCGGGAAGATCCCACATGTTGCAGAGCAGCTAAGCCCGTGAGCCACAACTACTGAAACCCACGTGCCTAGAGCCTGTGCTCTGCAACAAGAGAAGCCACTGCTCTGAGAAGCCTGTGCACCGCGACGAAGAGTAGCCCCCGCTCACCACAACTAGAGAAAGCCCTTGCGCAGCAACGAAGACCCAACACAGCCAAAGATAAAAAAAATTAAATAAATAAAAAAAAAAAAGCTTGGTAACCACTGCTCTGTAAATTTATTTGTTCTTTTTGATGTTCTAACCTTGTACTTAAAATATTGATTTCTATGTCTGTTCAGTTTGCATATTTCAAACTTTCTTTTTTGGTCTTTTTAACTTCCTGTGTATTCCTTGAGGCACAAATTCCTCTTGGTATCCGATAGACCTCTAAGCATATATTGTACACATAACAGACACAAAATATTTCATTAATGAATTTGTGAAAATCATATATAAAATGAAGTTTTTGATTGTTGTCATTTATTCCAGAAATTTTTGGCATGGCACTTAGAAATGGTGGTGGTAGGTTGAATAGACAAGTTAGAAATATATTGAGAAGTAACAGCTGACACAACAGAAAGAGAAGAATCAATATATGTGGCTTACTGAGGTTATTTATTATGGGGCCATACAACCTTATGGATCTTGGTAAGCCCTGGCTTAGGACATCATTATATCAAGGCAAAGGGCAGTGATGGATGACTGCCAGTACTGTCTTGACTTTGACCTTGGGCAATCTGTTTAATCTTCTGATCCTCAGTTTCCTCTTTTATAAGTGAAATGATAGGGCTAGAAAATTTTGGTTGTCTCTTACAGATGTGAAATTCTATATCTACTGTGATTATTTAAGGCAATCAACTATGGGTTCAGTTAGATTCACTGTATCTTGTGTAATAAGAAATGTAAGCATGCCATGTATTTTAGAAACATTTCCTTGAGAATGGTTACATATGTTTTGCCTGGCATGTAGGCCAGTGTGTAGGGAATAAAGCTTTGGGAGGTGAAAGAAGGCAAATTAGAATGAATAAGTGGAAGCTATCTAGAGGTAGAGTTTAATAAGAAGAACATATGGACAAAAACATGTGTACAGTGATTAAACAGGAAATTTTGAAGTAATGAACTTCCTGCCATTGAGGAAGTAAAGCAGAAGCCACATGACCATTTATAAGGAATATTGTAGAAAATATTAAACATTTGGGTAAAATTTATTTAACTGGGCAACCTTCCTATCCAAGAGGATGTCTGGGAATGTTGGGGAGCACTGTGAGTTTACCTGAAGTAAGTTAGGGAGGTAGATAGGGAGGAATATGGCACATAATCCTCTGAAATTGGTCTTTATCCCAACATGATGGCTCCCGAGAAGCTGGTCCCGGTGCCTTACCACAGATGCTGGGGAATCTTTCCCTTGCCCTGTTTTGGTGTCAGGCTTTTGAAAACAGTGTTGTGAGTGTCTTCTTTATTTTCTTAACTCCTTATCCAACAGAGATAACTATTATTTACAATTTGGAATATTTCCTTTCAGAATCCCTGGCAGGATTCAGAGAGAAGCATCTTCCTGTAAGCCTAAGGAATCTTTCCCATTCTCTGAACTTGATTCCCTTTGGAGCATGAGGCTGCCCAGGCCCACCTGGTGCTTTCTCACTGTGTTTCTTATTCTCTCGTGAGCGTGCAAGCACAAGTCACCCATTTTCTGATTTCTGCAGGAGGTTCTTCTTCCTGCTTCTTGCCATCCCTCCTGTCTTTGGTCTCTCCCCCTTCCCCTATCACTTTTTCCCCTATAGCTTTTTAAAAAAACATTTTTATACTTCTCATTGAAATTCCCTTTTCTATAATGAACCAACCTTCTTTACGCTGTTAACCTCTTCACAGAAGTCTATGTCCTTGTCAATTATACCTCAATGAAGCTGGGAAGAAAAAAAGTCCATGCCTTGTTCTCACCATCTTTCTTAAAGTCACAGTATCCTTTCTTCAAACAAAATATTTCACAGACTCTTGATAGGTAGAGCAGATGAAAGCACAGTAACAGGATGTAGGAGGAAGAGGAAGTTTCTGGTCCTGCTTGCTCAGCCCCCTCTGTGTCCCTGGCCTGGTCCCTCAGGGACTTCACTGGGAGTCAGCGTTCCACAGCCCTACATTCAGAGAATCTACCTCTCTTTCATAACTGGGTACCCTTGGGTCTCTTTACATGGGCACATGCTTCTTCTCCCACAGGGCTGCTCGCAGCTGTCCTCACTACCTCGGCATCTCTGTTCTTTCCCTGCACGCAAAAACCTGGGTTGTAAGGCCTATTTCTTCCTTTTCTCACTAGATTGCGAGAACACCTTGAGGGTAGAGACTATCCTTTTATTTTTTTTCCCCTTGTGTTTAGCATGTGGTGAGTGACTGAATGGTAGAATGGAAAAATAAAATGCCGAATTAATGACTTTTAAATAAATAATAGTTCTTATAGGTGAATCCAGGAACTTGTATTGCAGTAAGCACAATAAAGGAAACCTATTGAACCTGAAATCAAGTGGGAATTTCTTCACTGGTTTTATATGGCCAGTTCATCAGGGAATGGCAAGTTGTTATATCCAGATACACTTTAAAGAAATGACTGCTGTGTCTAAAAGGATTAACTATTGTACTATGGTAATCTGCCTCAGGTGCCTACTTTGCCACTGTTACTAAGTGTTGAGAAACTTTTACCCTTTGGACTCCTCTTTTCTAGTGCAATGAAGACCATTCCCCGTGTGGTAACATTTTTTCTTCTCATGGGGCATAAAATGTGCAATTACGTTTTTAGTTTTGTTGGTTAAAATAATATTCAGTATTGTGACCCTGAGATTAAACCCCAGTTACTTTGGATTAGAATGTCTCCAGACAGCCCCAGTTACCTATTTGAATATATCTGTTTGCATTATTTTTTTAGACTGATAAATCCTATCAAGACTTAGAGTAACTTTATTTTCAACTTTTGGTGGCTCCTAGCCTAACTCTGCAAGTCTTGATAACAGTCATGTATGGAGACAGTTGCATTGTTGCTGCCAACTCTTTCCTCCTTGACTGGTTGTTCCAAAATTTAAAAGAAGGGCATCGTGGTTATGGAAATAGATCACAAACATAGATCCTTAGTTGTTTTATCTTAGATTATCTGCTGAGGTGTTTTTATGAGTTTCACATGGCTATATGCCTGCACATAAATACTTAAAATAGTGTCCTCTCACTTGAGTATTTGAATGCAGACAGTACTCACTTGCAGAGTAGTTAAGAGTGCTTGCTTTGCATAGAAACAGATTGGTTTTGACCCTTCTTCCAGTACTGCTGTTTTAAGAGGGGTATCAATATACATTTAGAAATTAAAAAATCAGATGTATATTTAAGAATACTTTTTCATAAAAGAAAATTTTGATTGAAGACTTAGATATTACTATGAGTATTTTGATATAGGTTAAATATCAATTTGCAGGAAGGATATAAGGAATAAGAGAAATGAACATGGAGAAGAAGCAACATTTCCTCTTTATCTGCTACTTATAGGGAACTGAGTTTTTCTTGATGGATCCATTAATTTACTGCTCTTCTATTAGACTGTGATTTTGTTCACAAGACTCAGGAAAACAAGAGCTGTGAAATATTAAATTGTGTTTCTACTTTGAAGACATTCAATGTATTATAATCTGTGTCAGTTTCTGTGTTGTTTTAATCAAGAAATGTTTGCTCCAATGTTTATTACACAATCAAAGCTCAGGTTTGATTTATGTTCTGAAATGTAGGATTCAAGGACTCAGGAGATCCTGGGTGCTCATCCCAGCTCCAGCACTAAATCCACAAAGTGTGGAACTTTGGACCTCGACCATTGCACGTCTTCTTGAATATCAATTTTCTCATCTGTGAGATAATGATATTATATCATCTTTATGCGTTTTCTATGATGCTGTGAATTTTAAGATTCTGTACAAATTATTTCTTTCATTTGGTGCTTGGCAGAAAAGAAGAAAAGATTTCATTATGTTTTCTTTATTACTCAAGTTAATGCTGTAGACAAGGATACATCTCTGTTTTAATTTAGAAATGCGTTTCAAGAAAATATGAATGATTATATTGAATTAACTTTACATTCAATTTTCATTTTACTATATGTGCTGCCGAAGTGAGCACTCAATTTTCATTTTACTTGACATTTCAAGGCTATCTAAAATGGAAACATGGACATTTATAGTATTTTAAAATTTCTTAAGGTATTATTCTTATCAGCATTCATATGTTGAAGGATAAGGCTTTAAAAAATATGTCTGTGCTGGGTACATTTCTAAAGAAAAAATTTTCAGGCCTTATTTCAGGCTTATGAACCTGAGCAAAGTTTACTAAACAAGAAGAACAGGATGTAAGAAAGGAATGTTTAGAACAAGAACACTCTGAGAAATTGCATTAAAACTTTTGATACTTTATTTGGTCACAGAGTGTAGCATCAATATTCCATAGCTGGGGCATGATTTTTGGCTTATAGTTCTGGTCTACCCTAGCATTTTAAAGCCAAATTCAATAAAAGCGTGAAATAATATTTTAAATAAATTATTTAAACATCTCTATTTTGAAATTTCCTCTTAATTTTCTGGGGTTCTGCTTACTCCCTAAAATCAGTCTTGGACTGTTCTTTCATGACCTGGTCTAGTGTTGATAAAGTCAGCAGAACGCTTTCCCTGGGTTGTTGTATATTGGCTATACTGTTTTCAAATATGTTATACAACTAACTATATAATGGTGACCTTGATGAAGTACATATAAATGCTAATCATGATTATTATTGCTGTTATAGTATGGTTGGTGGTGATATTAACTTTTTTTGTTTTTGACGCTAATATTTTTTAGCCTATGGGAATGCTTCTACATTGCTAAAGAACCTTACAGTTTTGTACTCAGTAAGGATTCTCTCCACACCTTTAGGGATTGTTGCATCCACTGTCATCAACCATCACTTTGGAATACATTTCAAAAATCTACCACCAGCTCTATTGCCAGCCAGCTGAATTGCATCCAGAGACTTGATGGGCATTAGCAGAACCTCAGACGGGGTGTGTCATATTGGAATCTCCTTCTATACCAGTACTCAGCTTCTGCTGACAGCTAGTGGCACCACTTTTCTTTTATCTTCTTAGACTAGGGATCGGCAGCCTCTGGCCTTTGGGCCAAGTCTGACCTGCTGCTTGTTTTATTTATTTATTTATTTATTTATTTATTTATTTATTTATTTATTTAATTTTTTGGCTGCGTTGGGTCTTCGTTTCTGTGCGAGGGCTTTCTCTAGCTGCGGCAAGCGGGGGGCCACTCTTCATTACCGTGCGCGGGCCTCTCACTGTTGCGGCCTCTCTTGTTGCGGAGCACAGGCTCCAGACGCGCAGGCTCAGTAGCTGTGGCTCACGGGCCTAGTTGCTCCGTGGCATGTGGGATCTTCCCAGACCAAGGCTGGAACCCGTGTCCCGTGCATTAGCAGGCAGATTCTCAACTACTGCGCCACCAGGGAAGCCCTTGATGCTTGTTTTTAAAAAAGTTTTATTGGAACAGAGATGTACCCATTTGTTTAAGTATTGTGTCTATCTGCTTTTGCTCTAAGGTGGCAGAGTTAAGCAGTTACAACAGAGACCTGTGATCACCAAAGCCTGAAGTAATTTACTCTCTGGCTTTTTTTAGAAAATGTCTGTTAATCCCTGCCTCAGACTCAAAACCTTGACATCACCTTTGATTCATCCTTGGGGTTTCTCAAGTATATTCCAGCAGGAGAACTCATCTCCTTTTAACTTTTTTTTTTTTTTTTAATCCTCCACATGTGTTCAGGTCCTCACACCCTTTTGCCTAGGGTATTAAATGAATTTCCCCAACCACTGGCTTCTTTTCCCCGTGTATTTCATTTTGCACCTTGCCACCAGGGTCCTGTTCTCAAAGTTTGGCTTTACTCTGTGTCCACTCTGCCACCAAAATTTAAATTTTCCCCACTGCCCACTACATTGGAGCCTGTCCAGCCTTTTTGTAAGGCTCCTTCCACAATATGAGCCCTATGTCTCCCTTATATAGAAATTCTTTCTATAATGAAATGCTTTCCCCTAACTTCCTCCCTTCTTGCCCTTGTCCGTGGTGTAACAACTGCCTGGAGCTTTTCCTGCCTCCATTTCACCCTCTCCAACTCCTGTCTCCCCTTAAAATCCTCTCAACTTTTTTCATAAAGCTTTTTACTGTATTTTTCTGTGAGCATATTCTTTGTCCCTCCATGATGTGTTGCCTGTACATCTTTCTGTCACGTTAGGGCATTTTACTTGATGCTGTGTTGTTTATGTTCTTTCACATCTCGTCTCATCCGTTATGAACCAGAAGCTCGTTGAGTGTAAAGTGCCTGTCTTCCTCTTACTGTGGTCCCTTAAACACTCACTATCATGTCTTAGACGTGCTTAATAATTAAGTAATTGAATCACATTACTGGAAGCCAGCTTTCTTTTTTTTTTAAATAAATTTATTTTATTTTTATTTATTTTTTGCTGCATTGGGTCTTTGTTGTTGCGTGTGGGCTTTCTCTAGTTGCGGCGAGCAGGGGCTACTCTTCGTTTCAGGTCGGTGCGCGGGCTTCTTACTGCGGTGGCTTCTCTTGTTGAGGAGCACGGGCTCTAGGCATGCAGGCTTCAGTTGTTGTGACTTGCGGGCTCAGTAGTTGTGGCTTGCGGGCTCTAGAGTGCATGCTCAGTAGTTGTGGTACACAGGCTTAGCTGTTCCGCGGCATGTGGGATCTTCCTGGACCAGGGCTCGAACCCGTGTCCCCTGCATTGGCAGGGAGATTCTTAACTACTGCGCCACCAGGGAAACCCTGGAAGCCAGCTTTTTAATTTGGATTTAATAATTGGTGACCTCACAGACCCTTGAACATTTGGCAGTGATTCTAGGTGCATAGCTAAAGTTTGGGAAGAAACCAGATGTTATTTCCTTGTACATGTTATTAATGTAAATGGAAAGATTTTTTTGTTTGATAAGGTATTTCACATTTACTACAAGAAAACTATTTGTGTGCAATGGTGTGCTTGGTACTGACAAAAAAAAAAAAAAAAAAAAGTAAAACCAAGTGGCAGAGCCAGGCAGTAATTCTCTTGGATATGTTAAGCAATCTACCAACGTCAGATTTTCTTGATTCTATTAACAAGCTTTTTCAGGATTCCAAATGGAAAAGTTATACCAGAGTACTTTAAGAAGTTACGGAAGCGAAATGCTTATGGATGCTGTTAAACTAGTATTTTGTCCTCTGCCCGTTCGTTCATTTAATCATTCTCTGCACACTTCCCAGGGGTTTTGGTGTGGCTGTTGATCACCCATAGCTAGTTCTGTTAACCATCCCCTGCCACCTTTTTTTAGGCTTTCGGTTCTGAATTTGTAGCCTGGAAAAAGTTGACAGAAACAAAAAAGGGTGTCAGATACAGAGACTTTTCACTTCATGGTGGTGTAGTCTAAAAGTTACAAGTCTGGAAACTGGACTGCTGATTCCCTTAGCTTTCTCAGTTGGTTTCAGAAACCTAGACATTGCCCGGGGTGGGGGGCTCAGAAACACAGTTGGTGTACAAAACACAATACCCGAGCAACCAGGGGAAAAAAGGAAACAAAGCATCACACGTCCCAAACCCACATACTTGAAGAAGAATTGAAGACTTAAAATTTTAATATAAATGGGTAAAGAATATGAATAGTTTCTAGGAGAAGTTGTTAGCTCTGCTTGGTTTACCACTGTCTTCTAGCACAGAATCAATGTATGCAATGTATCAATGTATATTTTACTTTTATACTAGACAAAAGACTGGGAAATCATGTATTATGTTTTAATATTAATATTTAAAATAATGAATGATTTAAAATAATTGAATGGCTAATGTCTATCTGGAAAATGTGGTTTTCAAGAACGATTTATATCCTTGAATATTCTATATAAGTAAAATTTTTTGTTTTATAATGAGGCTGTAATGAAAGACATTATCAGATTGGACTGCCATTGTGTTGTTTATGGTGTGTTAAATAGACACATAGTTCAGAAGTCTTATTATAATGCATGTTTTTGAAGCAGTTGTAAGAAAATCCTGTTTGATGCTAGATGGTCATGTTATGTTTTAGGGAACTTACGTGCACTAACATCAGTTTCCAAGGGTACGCTTGTGAGGAAAAGAATTAACACTGTTTTCTCTTCAATCTTTTAGAAAAGCTCAAGAGGAGAACAAGAAAATAGTGCTTGCTGGATGTGTTCCTCAAGCCCAGCCTCGCCAGGACTACCTTAAAGGGCTGAGCATCATAGGGGTAAGCTTGCACCTGATAGGAAAAAAGACAGTCCTACATTGTTAAAACTTGTCATGGCTCCACATTTTATTTTCTATGTCTAGGTTATTTACAAGCTAGGTTACACTTCTGGCTGTCCTTAACATACTTTCCCTATTGCCACGGAAACTTTGTCATGTCTGTGTAACATCTGAACCTACTGCGAAAACATGTTCTAGGTTCTCTCATTTAAAAAGAAAAACTTACACAATAAAAAGCCATAGTATGGAATTTAAGGTCGTTAATTATAACCTGGTCTTTATCTGTGTGTCCAGCACTATCTCTTGCCATATCATACTATATAGGTGTCTTTTTTGGAATGTCCCACTTCCATCTTACTCATCCCCCAAGACGTGGCTTCACCATTACCCCTTCTCTCAGCCTGACCTGACTGCTCTGCGCAGGCCTCGATAATCCTGTCTCTGGGTTCCTTTCACTTACTATGCAGTTACCTTTCATTTGATCTCTCAGCATTTCACAGAGTTGTATTTTGGGGGTTAACTTACGTGGTTTTTTGAATACAGCCCACCTCTCTTTTTGAATTATTAGCTCCATGCTGACAGCTTTTCAGTCTTTTTTTAAACGCCCACCACGTTTCTCCAGCCTTTGCCAAGGTGCCTGAAATACAGTAGGCATCCTTTCAATCAGTGTTTGGTGACTGACTGAATGAAAGAAGCTTCCTTTTGTACTTCTGTTGTTGGTGTGCTTCTTTCCCTGTTGGGCAGTAAGTTCTGTGAAGTCAGGGGATGACTACTTCCTATAATATCTTTCTTATTCTTTGTGGACATCACTGTTCACAAACGCCCAGAGGGAGTTAGCATTTAGACAGTACTTGTTGACCAAATGGTGGTGTTTCATCCTTCCCACCATTCTGTTATAGCTGTACTCACTGTGGTTAGTAATGATTTTCTTTTAAAGAGGCTCTATTAATTTAAAAATATATATAAAAATATTGTATGCTCATAGAAAAATATGTATGAAAAATTGGCATCTGGATTGAGACTTACTGGAGTTTTTTCCTTATTTGATGTACTATTGATAGGTTCTTTTTTTATATAATTATAATTACCTCTGGAAGGTTTGCTGTATTGTTTTTTTTTGTTTTACAAGATGTTGGGGGTAGGAGTTTATTAATTAATTAATTCATTAATTAATTTTTGCTGTGTTAGGTCTTCGTTTCTGTGCGAGGGCTTTCTCTAGTTGTGGCAAGCGGGGGCCAGTCTTCATCGCGGTGCGCAGGCCTCTCACTGTGGCGGCCTCTCTTGTTGCGGAGCACAGGCTCCAGACGCGCAGGCTCAGTAGTTGTGGCTCACGGGCCTAGTTGCTCCACGGCATGTGGGATCCTCCCAGACCGGGGCTGGAACCCGTGTCCCCTGCATCAGCAGGCAGACTCTCAACCACTGCGCCACCAGGGAAGCCCAATTGATAGGTTCTTATACTGTATTCTCAGTGTATTGAACTTGTTTTCTGCTGTGAAGTCCTTGCCCCATTGGCAAATTTAATAATCTTTGAACAAGCATTCTCATGTTAAACAAACAGAACCTGAATGTTTGGGAACTTTAGTTTGTTTTCACCACTTGTCTGTTTACATTTTGATTTCTCTTGGTTTAAGGAATGAACTGAATATGGACTCCTGAGCTATCTTTTCATGTCAGACTAACTTTCTCCATAAACATAATCCTGCTGTGTTAGGGAAATAGAAAACTAGTTAGGATTCTGTTTTAGAGATAAAGCATGGTAAAAGCTTAGAATTCATCTTTCAATTCATCTCAAGGAATTAAGTTCCCAGAATAGTAGAATTTCTGTAGTATGGCAGAAGTCTCTTCTCTGTGTACATTATGGTAACATTTCCCTGAACTCCACTGTGTATTGTGAAGAGCTAAGTGTATGTGAGTATATTGGGGAGATTCTCAAGATGGTGGGAGAGAGGATGCCCAGCGCTGGTGATACGGAACACTATTTTCAGGGATGATGTAAACTCGTGCGTATGGCAAATAAACATTTTTTTCCCCATTTAATCTAGCATGCTTTCTGTTTTGTCTCTTTGTCTCATTTTATTACCCTTAAAATTCTTTATATTTATTTAGCTTCTTTATAATTGGAGAAACAATACATGTTTGAAAAAGTGAATAGAAAGAAAATTCATAATCCTCTCACCCTAACACAATAATCATCCCCTTCAGACTTTTAACCTCTGCCTATTTTACTTAATTGTAATCTCAAAACTATTTTGTGTCCTTATTTTTCCATGAGATTTTATTCCATGAGCTCTTTAACCATTTTAAGTCCTGTGTTAATTTTCTGCTGAAGGGTATACCATAAGTTATTTAACTGTTCTTAATTGTTGGATATAAGTAGTTTTCTAATTTTTAGGAAATGTACATCATACAGTAATGCTCATAAAGGGCTTTTTAAATTTAAGATCAGTATATTGTGAAAAGTTTCCAAAAGTAGAATTGCACTAACAATAACAACATTTCGGGGTTGTAGTTTAATTATATCTTCAGCATTTGGTATTATTAATAAAGTATAAGATTGTTCTTTGTCAACATCATTTTATAGAGCATTTTTATCTGTGGCAGCTATATGACATCTATCATAACTGACACTTTATATATAAAAATTATGTACAGGAGAACTGAAAATTCTGAAGAAAATTTGGAGAAGGAAACCAATATTATTTATAATTGGCATTTCGAGAGATCTATTTCTGAATATAATTGTTGAACTGCTACAAAATCAGAAACCTTCTGAAACATAGTGAGTTACAGTCAAGTAAAGAAATGAATTAGAGGCTTCCCTGGTGGCACAGTGATTAAGAATCTACCTGCTAATGCAGGGGACATGGGTTCGAGCCCTGGTCTGGGAAGATCCCACATGCCACAGAGCAACTAAGCCTGTGAGCCACAACTACTGAGCCTGCACTCTAGAGCCTGCGAGCGACAACTACTGAACCCGTGTGCTACAACTACTGAAGCCCGCGCGCCTACAGCCTGTGCTCTGCAACAAGAGAAGCCACCACAATGAGAAACCCACTCACCGCAATGAAGAGTAGCCCCTGCTGCAACTAGAGAAAACCCTTGCGCAGCAACGAACATCCAACACAGCCAAAAATAAATAAATTTATTTTTAAAAAAAGAAATATATTGGTTTACACAAAGGAAAAACAATTCTGAAGTGTAAAAAAAATATGAAGGTGTTTAAATTCATTGACTTGGGAACCTGTTTTTAGGAGGATGTTTAGAATTGTATTGCACAGTTGATTTACAGGCTGTGTGAAAACTGTTATTCCTTCACAGAATTTTCCTCACAGAGTTTCTGTGATGGGAGAGCGTTAATAGAAGTCGAAGGAAGACCAGCTGTAACTGTATTATGTGCTTTCACCTCCTGCTAGGATTTGTCTGTGTTGTGCCACATACAGGGAGGATGGTCTGCTCTGTTGACCAAGTGATCGAAATAAAAGGCTGCCTTTAGATGGTGAGCAAGGTACTTATTGCACACTTGAGTTAAAAAGACAAGTCTGGGGCTTCCCTGGGGGCGCAGTGGTTGGGAGTCCGCCTGCCGATGCAGGGGGCGCGGGTTCGTGCCCCGGTCTGGGAGGATCCCACGTGTCGCGGGGCAGCTGGGCCCGTGGGCCATGGCCGCTGAGCCTGCGCGTCCGGAGCCTGTGCTCCACAACGGGAGAGGCCGCGGCAGTGAGAGGCCCGCGTACCGCAAAAAAAAAAGACAAGTCTGTCCCATGTTTGCAGGTGCTCCTGGAGTAAGCATTTAAGAAGATGTTTAATAAGGAAGAATGATATTTGTTACCATCATAACGTTAATTTCCACCCATATCAACCTTTAGAAATGGGACAGTTAATTTGTTTCCATAATCAGAGAGAGCAGTGTGGTGAGGGCACTTAGTAATTGGTGATTTGACTCCTGGGCTTTATATTATCATCTGTCGTAATGTCTCCTGAATCTAGTTGTGATTAATATTATCTGTGTGGTGGAACGGAGAAAGAAAATAACAGAATATCAACCAGAAGTAATACCTATCAACCTCTGGGTCCAGAAGAACTGGCTTTGGTGGCAGTAATCTGTAGGCTTCTCCCATCCGGGTTTTTTTTTATAGCAGGAGAGGAGAAAGAACAGATTTGAAAACGTATATGTGTTGGATAGAAAGACCTTTTTTTAACCAAAACTTTTTCCCTAGCATGATTAAATGAAGTTTATATCTAGAATATAAATTTATAAAAACATGAATTTATAGGTAATCAGTGCAGAATCAAGATCTTTTTCATTTTTATGGGATCTTGAAACATTTTACCTTACAGTGAAAATTTTCATTTCTCTTTTTTCAAATAAAATTCATTCATTCATTCATTCATTCATTTTTGGCTGCGTTGGGTATTCATTACTGTGTGCAGGCTTTCTCTAGTTGTGGCTTGCGGGCTCTAGAGCACAGGGTCAGTAGTTGTGGTGCACGGGCTTAGGTGCTCCACGGCATGTGGGATCTTCCCGGACCAGGGCTCAAATCCGTGTCCCCTATATTGGCAGGTGGATTCTTAACCACTGCACCACCAGGGAAGTCCCTTCATTTCTCTTTTGACAAATACAATGGTTAACTGTTCACCTTGGAAGCAGTTTTCATGCAATGTCACTTTTGTTTTTTTAAATCACTGCTCTTATTTGTTTACATTGGTTACTCTGTGTCTAGCTGTAGGTAGTTCCAAGATGTTGTGACTGTACCTATTGAATGCTACTTTTCTTCTCTTTAGTTTGCTTTTTGGCAGGAAAGCTTCTTTTAGCATAGTCAACCAGAAAGGATGTTCTGTTTTAAAGTCTGGTAGCAAAAAAGAATAATAGACTTCAGAGCTCAGAAAGCCAGGCTTTAAATCCCAGGGGTGCCACATTATTGTTTTTTTCTATTCAGCTAGTACTTACTGAGTGCCTACTAAGTGCTAGCTACTGTTCTAGGTTCTAGGAATGCAGCGGTATATAAAATCACCAAAGATCCCTGTCCCCATAGAGCTTGCATTCCAGTTCTTGGGGAGAGAAATCTGATTTGAGCCTAGAACATCTTCAACCTTCTGGAGAGTGTGGTGGGATGGGTCCCTAGATGATGGGGAGATTGATTAGTTGGGAATTTCTCTGTAAGGTTCAGATGGAAATACACTTTGTGTCCATCAGCTGGGAGTTGTGTTAGGAATAGATGGCTGAAATAGTATTTATTTGCTTGAGTTCTGCTTAAGGTAGTGTTATTTCTCAGTTCTTATAGTAGTCATTATTGATAAGCATGACATTTATTAGGAAGGTTGGTTTTTATTCTGTTACAGGAAAACATGTTTACAGAATTGTACATTTTGTGTAGGTTTTCTGAGCTAATAAAGACTGTATCTGAAATTGGTCTTGGCATTGATTCATTAGGCTTATCTTCGTATAATATCTCTAGAAATCCTAAATAAACTGTGAATTAATAAACAGGTTGTAACATTTAAAAACATTTTTAAAACATGCAGTTCAAAGCAGAATACCGTTAGATGCTGAGAATTTGTATATGACAGCACGTCCTGATGTGCCAGCTCTGAGCCCTGCAGGCAGATGCATGTTTCCTTTGGGCGGCTGAGCAAAATTGTGGTTTAACGCAGGTGTCCACTTACCTCAGAGACTCTTACCAGGTTGATTTGCAGTGGTTTAAACATCTTTTCAGGCAGGCTGCTCTAATCCTGAAAAGTCAGACAGCATGATGGCTCTTTCATACGTGAATGTTAATTTTGAAAATTACGTGTATAAATAAAGCAGCATTTGAAAGAGGATACGTTTTAGAACATTTCTATCGTATTACTGTATTCCAGAAGGTAAATAAATTCATGAAATGGAATAATGTCACGGTAATGGTGGCATCGATATTGAGGGCAAAATTTTAGAAACTGTCCTTCTCCTATTTGTCTCTACTTCATGTCTTCTGATATTTCTTCTTGTCATATTCCATTTTTTTTACCTTTAATTATCAAAATGGCAGTATTGTAACAGAATGACATGTAGATTTAAAAGCCCATTCATTTTTTTACCTTCCTAGATCTGTTGTTTTTACTTTTTCATGGCTTCCTCTAATTTTATCTATATGTGTATACATTTTTCACCTACTGAATTATAAAAAGGTAGTCTAGCATACTAGGAAGAGCATGGATTTAGGAGCTAGGTTACACAGGTTCATATCCCTGCTCCACCACTTATTAGCTGTGTGACCTTGTACAAGTTACTTAACCTCCCTGTGCCTCAGTTTCTTCATCATAGAATGGAGATAACAATAGAACCTAACTCCGAGTTTTGTAAGGGTTAAAGTATTTAATACACATGATGTGCTTAGCATGGTCCCTGGCACATAGTTAGTGCTCTGTATTAGCATTTTTTTAAAAATTTAATTATCTTACTAGTAGAGTTAACACTGAGCACAGCTATGTGCCTGGAATGAAACTATTTGCTAGAGATACAGAGCTGAATAAAACTTGTCTGTCCTTAAAGACAGTAAAATCTGAGGAGAGCTGCAAATAATCATGATAAATATGCATAGGGATAAAGTCTGGTGGGCACACAGAGGTTGAAACCATTCTTGACCAGGGTTTCAAAGGATGAGTAGTGGTTTGATGAATGGAGAAAGGAGAGAGGGCTTTTGAGCAGAAGCAGTAACGTATCTAAGGAAAAGCATGTGTGCTTAAGGGTGCCTGGAAGGGAGAAGGAATAGCAAGAAGTGCACCCTGATTTGAGTGTAATTTGGAGGCGCTAATTTTAAGAGGTGTAGCTTGGAGTAGTGCAGATGAGTAATAAATAGGGTGGAAAGAAAGAGTTTACATTCAATGAAATGCTTAAGTCAGAATCAACATGACAGGGTGAAAGACTGAGGGAGGGTAGGGGTAAGATAGTGTGAAAAGGTAAGTGTCAGAAGCAGTATAATCTAGTGGTTATTTCTATATGCCCTTTATTCATTATATGTTAATTATTTTCTTGTATGTTATTGATACTAATTTTTTGTTATTTTAAGTACAATTTATTGAAATATAATTAACATGTAATGAAATCACCTCTGATGAATTTCGTACAGAACATTTCCATGGCACCTGAAATTTCCCTTGTCTCCTTCTGTGGTCAGCTCCCCCAACTCCCACCCCCAGCAAACAGTAAACACAGTCCTCGGAAACCACTGTTCTGATTTCTGTCCCTATAGTTTTGCCTTTTTCAGAATGTCAAATAAATGGAATTATAGGCATACCTCAGAAATATTTTCGGTTTGGTTCCAGACCACTGCAATAAAGCAAACATCACAGTAAAGCAAGTCACATGATCTTTTTGCTTTTCAAGCGTATATAAAAGTTGTGTTTACACCATACTGTAGTCTCTTAAGTGTGCAATAGCATTATGTCTAAAAAATGTATTCATACCTTAATTTTATTTTATTTAAAAAAATATTTACTTGGCTGTGCTGGGTCTTAGTTGCGGCAGGTGGAATCTTCACTGGGGCATGCGGGATCTTTAGTTGCGGCACGCGGGATCTTTAGATGGGGGTGTGCGGGATCTAGTTCCCTGACCAGGGATTGAACCCGGGCCCCCTGCATTGGGAGCATGGAGTCTTAACCACTGGACCACCAGGGAAGTCCCCATACCTTCATTTTAAATAATGCTTTATTATTAAAAAATGCTAAGCATCATCTGAGCCTTCAGTGAGTCACAGTCTTTTGGGGGTTGGAGGCTCTTACCTTAGTGTTGATGGCTGCTGACCGATGAGGGTGGTGGTTACTGAAGAGGGGTGGCTGTGGCCGTTTCTTAAAATAAGAGAACACTGAAGTTTGCTGCATCGACTGACTCTTCCTTTCATGAACAGTTTCTCTGCAGCCTGCAGTACTATTTGATAGCATTTTACCCACAGTAGAACTTTCAAAATTGGAGTCAGTTCTGTCAAATCCTGCTTCTTTGTCAACTAAGTTTATGTAATAGTCTAAATCCTTTTTTGTCATTTCAGTAATCAGTTAAGTTTGCTGTCTTATGTGGGTGCCGTTCATGCTGCCCTAAATTAATTACAGTAGTGACATTAAAGACCACTTATCACACATCACCACAACAAATATAATAATGAAAAAGTTTGAAGTATTGTGAGCATCACCAAAATGTGACACAGAGACAGGAAGTGAGCAAATGCTGCAGGAAAAATGCTGCCAATAGACTCGCTCCATGCAGGGTTGCCACAAACCTTCAATTTATAAAAAACTCAGTATTTGGAAAGTGCTGTAAAGTGAAGTGCAATAGAATGAGGTATGCCTGTATATGTTACTTTGTTTCTTTTTTCACTTAGCATGATTCATTCAGTATTCATACATGTTGTGATTATTATTATTTTTTAACATCTTTATTGGGGTATAATTGCTTTACAATAGTATGTTAGTTTCTGCTTTACAACAAAGTGAATCAGTTATACATATACATATATCCCCATACCTCTTCCCTCTTACATCTCCCTCCCTCCCACCCTCTCTATCCCACCCTTCTAGCTGGTCACAAAGCACCGAGCTGATTTCCCTGTGCTATGTGACTGCTTCCCACTAGCTATCTGTTTTACATTTTGTTGTGATTATTAATAGTTTGTTACTTTTTATTGTATGGAATTATTTCACTGTATGGATGGATCACAGTTTGTCTATACATTTAGCAAGTTGATGGAAAGTTGTGTTGTTTCCAGTTTGGGACTATGAAGAATAAAGCTGCTGTAAACATTCGTGCACAGGTCTTTGTGTGAATTATGTTTGCATTCTCTTGGGTGAATACCTAGGAATGGTATTGCTTGGTCACATGGTCAGCATCTGCTCAGCCTTTTAAAAATTGCCAAAGTGTTTTCCAAAACAGCTATACTATTTTGCATTTCCACCAGCAGTTCATTTGCTTCACATCTTGACCAAAGCTTGGTACTCCCAGTTTAATTTTAGCTGTTGTGCTAGGAATGAGTAGCATCTCATTGTGGTTTTAATTTGTTTTCTCTGTTGGCTAATGATGTTGAGCATATTTTCTGTGATTGTTTAATATCCATATATCTTTGATAAAGTTTTATCACCTTCCCCTCTTTTTTGGTGACCTTAAATTAGGAAACTGTTTCTTAGGTAGCCACATACAGCTATTTCTTAGGACACAGAAGAAAAGAAATTGATAAATTGGACTTCATCAAAATTAATTCCTTTGGCTCCCCCAAAGATACTGTTAAGATGAAAAGATAAGCCAGGGATTGGGAGAAAACATTTCCAAAACACATATCTCCTAAAGGGTTTATACCAGAATATCTAAAGGACTCCTACAACTCAACAGCAGGGAATCTATTTTAACTTGGGAAAATTTGTGTGTCTCTTTATCATTATTTTTCATTGCCTTTTAAAATTTTGATATATTAGAAACTTGGAATTTGAGGGAGAGGGGAATGAGTGGGTAATTTCTCCTGTGGTTTCAAAACTTAAAATTTACGTTTCCAGGATCGAGGAACAGGTCTGATAAAGTATATATTTTTTCTTTTTCTTTTAGACCTTTTTTTTAATTATGGAAAGGATTTGTTCAGCTCTTCGCTCTGTCTGCAGTTTACTGTGGTGGACACTTACAAGCTCCACAAAGCCAGGGATTCTGTGTGCTATTATTTTACAGCTTTACTTTTTGTTGTTTTTGCGGTGCGCGGGCCTCTCACTGCTGTGGCCTCTCCCGCTGTGGAACACAGGCTCCGGACGCGCAGGCTCAGCGGCCATGGCTCACGGGCCCAGCCGCTCCGCAGCATGTGGGATCCTCCTGGACCGGGGCACAAACCCGTGTCCCCTGCATTGGCAGGCGGACTCTCAACCACTGTGCCACCAGGGAAGCCCAGCTTTACATATTTTACGTTAGTTTCTGTACTTACTACAGTGTCTGGCTCAGTAAATACTTATTGAGTGAATATTTGTTAAATATGAAGTATGCATTTATTTTTTTCATTGTTCTCAGTTCCAGCAGCATTTATTTTTAAAATTTCCCTTCCCTCTTTGATGGTGCTCTTATCATGTTTGTTTCTTAATTAATGTATGAGTTTCACATGTCCCATAACAAATTACCAGAAACGTGGTTGGTTAAAACAACACGTATTTATTATCTTACGATACTGGAGATAAGTTGGGCATGGGTTTTACTGGGCTAAAATCAAGGTGTTGACAGGGCTGCATCCTTTTCTGGAGGCTCTAGGGGAGTCTTCTTCCTTGCCCTTTCCAGCTTTTAGAGGCCACCACATTCCTTGACTTGTGGCCCCCTTCTTCCATCTTTAAGGCCAGCAATGCAGTGCCATCTCTCTCTGACCCTTCTTCTATCTTGATCTCTCTCTCTATCCGGAGATGGGAAAGATCCTCAGCTTTTAAGGATAATCCAGGTTAATCTCATCATCTCAAGGTGTTTAATCTTAATCACACCTGCAAAGTCCATTTGCCATGGAAGGTAATTTACTCTCTGGTTCTGGGATCATGACTTGAACATCTTTGAGAGACCATTATTCTGCCTACTACATGCAACATTGTTTATTAGTTGATGTTTTACATCCCTAATGTGTATTTCTGTTTTATTCTAGTACTACTGTTTTCAACTTTAGTATTACTTTATGTATAATTTTTTACTTTATAACATGTCCTATTATTTAATATGGCTATAATATTCTAATGTCCCAAAGAATGTTTCTCTATGTAATTGAATTTAGCATGTTGATTTTAGTTTCTTAAAGATCCCCCCCCAACCCCTGTGAGAAAGTTTTATAGGTATTTTAATTGGATTTAAGGGGGAAAAGTTCCTGGTACTGATCCCCATTTTGCTGGCATCCATCTAGCCTGGCCTCATCTTTCACTTAGTAATTTTTATCTCTTACTCAGTGTTCGTCACTCACTGGTACCATTCAGGTAGAAAATATGCTTCTAGTGGTGTGTGGAATGTGCTGTCATATAACTTTTGATGAAAGGGCTATTTGTACTGCTGGGGAAGAATTTTTCTCAATGAAGAGGTGAAAGAAGATGAAACTGTACTGGCAGATGAGAAAGTTTTTTTGAAAAAGTTAAACCACATGTAGCATCAAATGCTCTTTTGTGTAACATTAGTAAACTTGTTCATGGGCTTGTGAATTCAAGAAATCTGTCTTCCAGCAGAGTTAGCTAGTGCCTGCTCTGGACTTCTCCAAATTTAAGAGATTTGGAAACTGAGCTCTTCCAATACCATTTATAGAGGTAGGGATTTCCCTTAACAGCTTGAAGGAAAATTTTTTAGAGAGAAAAATATTTTTTTTACCATGAAGTCAGTATTGAACTTTAACCTGTCAAATGCTGATTATTGGATCAAGCTCCCATCATGGTAAAAGTGAAAAATCTGAACATGCATTTAATGGAAAAGGCTTTTTATAGTATAGTTCTTCACAGAGATAGAAAGAAAGGCATTTTTTTCTTTTAAAGGTTGATAGAGTTTTTAGGTGGTTTTAAAGTGTTGGTCTGATATTTCTTAATTAGAATGAAATGACAGGTTGTCCTACTTTATTTATGTACAATCAAAATTAAGAGAGCTAATGAGAGAGTTCCTCTGTATCTATGTTGATGTGTATCTATAATTTATTAACCTTTGTTAACCTTGAAAGGATTTGAAGTGTCTTGGGATAAAATCAAGAGGTAGTAAAACCCCAGCGAGATTCATACAAGTATAAAAAGCCTCACACCAAGTAATAGAGAAATGTGGAGAGAGAGTGCTGTAGAATTAGCCTGAGCGATGCTACTGAGATTGTTCAGTTAACCCTCCAATCACACTTCCTTTCGCAGGTAGAATATAAAGTGTAACCGGCACAACATGAGCTACAAGGTCTCACATAGCCTTCCTTCCCTGATTATCTGACCTCATCTCCTACCACGATGGCCCTCATTCGCCATCACTTCTGTCTCTCAACCCCTGTATGTGCTCTTCCCCCTGGACGTTCACGTTGGTGCTTCTGCCTTATGGTTCACGTCCCAGCATCAATGCTGCCTGTCCAGCGGTTGACCTGGACCACTGTAGCAAAATTGCCCTCTCCTCCTCCGGCCACTCCCAGATTTTATTTTCTTCATAGCATCTATCATGATAGGAAATGAACATTTTCCGTTGTTTACCTGTTTGTCTCCTCCAAATAGAATGTAAGGCCCATGAAGCGGGGACTTGGTATTTTCACCATTAGATCCCCCGTTCCTAGAACAGTCGTAGTGCTTGGTTGGTGCTTAATAGATACTTGTCAAGTGAATGCATGCACGGCAGAGGTGATTGGTGGGTGAGCGTTTGGGGGAATAGTTGTTGCCTGGTTAACTTGAAAGTCCAAGTTCAGTTGGATATCGTTTTGTGATCAGTTAGTAATGACCTCGGTGTGTAAAGGAAAAGGGAAATTCACAAAACGTGCCCCTTATGTGCCATTCCTAGATAAGATATACTAAGACCACTTGGCTAGAATTTAGCAGGATACCTTCGTGCCTTAGTTCCCTCAGCCTAGGAAATAACAGTAAGTGTCTACTGCTGAGGGATGTTCTGAGGATTAAAAGTGATGGTGCATGGGGTGTGTTAGCACGGAGCCTGGGACGTGGTAATTGCTCAAGAAATGTTAACTATCAACGGTGTCATTAGTAGTCTGGTTGCAACTTATCTAGCTGCTGGTTGTTCAGAAAAAAAGATACTTCAAGTGCATATGAAAGCTGAACTTCTGACTGCAGGACAGTATTAGCCTGTTCTCTGATGACTCTTTTATTTTAGCCTAGTTGGCAAAATTGTGTTTGAGGTGTGTGTTCGTTTCCTAGGGCTTCCTTAACACGGCACCACAAACTGGGTAGCTGTCCTAGCCATACTCTAAACCTGCACTTTCCAGTGTGGTTGCCAAAAGCCACAGGTGAATATTTAAGTGAATTAAAATCAAAATTCAGTTCCTCAGTCACAGTTAGCTGTGTTTCCAGTACGCAGTAACTACATGTGGCTAGTGACTACCATGTTGGACAGCCCAGTGTGTAAACATTTCCGTCCTTGTAGAAAGTTCTGTTGGACAGCACTGCTCGAAACAATTAGGAAACTTCAGAACAGCTCTTTTATTTGCTTTAGGTGGCTTTGTATAGGTTTGTTTCTTCAGTATATGTTGAGTTATAAATTTGGAGTAGTTCATAATAGCTGAATAAAATATTTTTATGGGTTTCTTTTAAAAGTTCTGCAGCAGAATGACTCATTAATGTTATTTATGAATTGTTTATTCACCAACTCCTTTCTTCATTGTCAAGATCATATGGAGTCTGTAATAGAACATACCGCATGTCTTTTTTTTTCCTGTATGGTTATAACTAAGTGCCTGAAGGACACAAGATACTGTTCTATTTATTTTATTTGAATTATATGCCAGAGACTAAGCTCTTGTGTATTCAGGGCTACAATTTATAGTGTTAATTAAGAACAGCTTTCCTTTTCTTCCCAGAATGAATTCAATATATTCCTCATTACTATATGTGAATCTTGAGTTTGTTCTCACTCAGGACTGCTTTTTCTTCTCTCCCTGCCTCCCACCCTGTTCTTTTTGCCTCCCAGCCTCTCCCTCTTCCACTTAATTCCCCCTCCCCGACTCTTCTCTCTCTTTCTTCAGTCTCCTCTTCTTTCTTTTTTTTCTCCCACTGCTTCCTCCAGTATCCTCCTTACTAGAAATGGAAGTGACACAACATTTTCTTTAAAGCATTTAATGAACTTCCCCCCTGCTTTTTGTAATCAAATGCTTTTTTCTCTTTTTCTTAAAGTTTGGTAGAGCCTTCCTTTTGAAGTCCTGGATTCCCCCCATACCACCCAGCAATTACTGATCAGGAGTAGGCAATAT
Source organism: Lagenorhynchus albirostris (assembly GCF_949774975.1). NCBI lineage: Eukaryota > Metazoa > Chordata > Mammalia > Artiodactyla > Delphinidae > Lagenorhynchus > Lagenorhynchus albirostris. Next base: position 88,398,858 of record NC_083104.1, on the reverse strand, counting down.
CTATTTTTCTGCCTTAAAAGTGAATGTGATAATCAAGTACTTTTTCAAAGTCAGAGCATATATTTTCAGCTTGATGCATTTCAGAATTGATGCATTCACGTCAATTCTGTGTGACCATTAGGGTAAAAGAAAATCTTCATCTCTTCAACACCCACACCCATGCACACACTTTAAGTTTTATTTATTATTTATTTATTTATTTTTGCGGTATGTGGGCCTCTCACTGCTGTGGCCTCTCCCGTTGCGGAGCACAGGCTCCGGACGCGCAGGCTCAGCGGCCATGGCTCAGGGGCCCAGCTGCTCCGCGGCGTGTGGGATCCTCCCAGACCGGGGAACGAACCCATGTCCCCTGCATCGGCAGGCGGACTCTCAACCACTGCGCCACCAGGGAAGCCCTAAAGTTTTATTTTGACATAATTTCACACTCACAGAAAAGTGGTGAAAATAAAGAATTAACATACACCATTTGCCCAGATTCCCCGAATGGTAATATTTTACCAAATTTACGTATTGTTTTTATATATAGACATTTTCCTGATCCTTTTGAGAGCAAGATGTAAACCTGATGCCTCTTTACTTCTAAATGTCCTTATATTTAAAAAACAAGGCTATTCTCATATCACTGTAGTCTAATTATAAAAATCAGGAATTTAACATTGTTAAAATACTATCAGTTAGTGTGCAGACCTTATTCAGATCTTGTTAATTGTTCCAGTGTCCCTTATAGGAAGAGAAAAATCCCAGATCTAGACCCAAAGTTACATTCAGTTGTCAGGTCTCTTAAGTCTCCTTTAACTGGAACATTTCCTCAGTTTTTTCTTGAGTTTCATGACCTTGACATTAGAACATTTGACCACCCTCAACCTTTTTTTGGGGGGGATGGTGGCAGTAATAACAGCCCTTCTGAGATATAATTCAAACACCACACTATTCTCCCATTTAAGTTGTGTAATTCAGTGGTTTTTAGTATATTCACAGAGTTATGCGACCATCACCACAGTCAATTTTATAATATTTTCATCACTCCAAAAAGAAACACAGTACTCCTTAGCAGTCCCTCTCATTTCTTTCACCACCCGTCCATAGGTAATCACTAATCTACTTTGCCTCTGAAAATTTCCCTATTATGGTCATTTCATATGCATGGAATCAGACAATATGTTGATTGGTTTTTTCCTCTGGCCTTTAGCATAATGTTTTAACATTATTAATACTTCATTTCCCTTTATGGTTCAGTGGCACTTTGTTGTATGGACATGTACCACCTTTTGTTTATCTATTCATCAGTAGATGGGACTTAGGTTGTTTCTGCCTTTTGCATATTATGAATAATGCTGTGACTGTTTGTGTACAAGTTTTGTCTGGGCATACGTTTGCATTTCTTTCGGGTATCCAACTAGGATTGGAATTGCTGGATGATATGGTTTAATGGTTTGAGGATCTGCCAGCCTGGTTTCCAAAGGAGCAGCCCCATTTTATTGCATTCCCACTAGCGATGTGTGATGTGGGTTCCAATTTCTCTGTATCCTTGCCCACATTTGTTACTGTCTGTCCTTTTGATTATAGCCATCCTAGTGGGTATGAAGTAGTATCTTATTGTGGTAAAATATACACAACATAAAGTTTACTATCTTAATCAGTTTTAAGTGTATAGTTCAGTGGCGTTAAATACATTCACTCTGCTGTGGAACCATCACCAGCATCCATCTCCAGAACATTTTCATCTTTCCAAACTGAAAATCTATGCATGTTAAACAGTAACTGCCCACTTCCTCCATTGTGGTTTTGATTTGCATTTATTGGTTGGTTAATGATGTTGAGCATATTTTCATGTGCTTATTGGCCATTTGTATATCTTTCTTGGAGAAGTGTCTAGTCAGATCTTTTGCCCATTTTTAAATGGCTTATTTGTCTTTTTATTGAGTTCAAGTAGCGCTTTATATATTCTAGATTCAGGTCTCTTATCAGGTATATGATTTGCAAAAATGTTCTCCCATTTTCTATGTTGTCTTGTTATTTTCCTAGTAGTGTCCTTTGATGTACCAAGAGGTTTTAATTTTGATCAGTTTGCCTTTTTTATCACTCATTCTTTTGATGTAATAGTAAGAAACTATTGTCTAATACAAGATTCATCTAGATTTATGGCTTTGTTTTCTTCTAAGAATTTTACAGTTTTAGCTTACCCGCAACTTTTTAACCTTTTAACTCCTCCCTCCACATGTTATTCTGACTTTTCTCCAGGGAACCCGCTTCTTATTCAGTCCATGTGCTACGAGATTGGGTGCAATACTCCCTTTAAACTGTGATGTCGCCAACTGCATAGGAAAGCATTTTTGTTTTGGTTCCATTATTGAATTATTTTATATTGTACTTCTTTTATTCTGTCTTTTCCTCAACTGATATGTTGGTCATTCACTGGGAAATTTGATCAACTCTTCCTTCCTTATCCTACCTGTATTTCTAATATCGTGGGCAATCTGAGTGTCCATATGGAATGTCTCACCAACATTCTAACCGTATTTCCTTACTTCTCAACTCCAGTGGTTATCACCTTTATCAAACTCTTTCAGCAAATTGTTCTCATGACTAGATCTTGGACCTTGCTGTTCTTCAAAAATACTAAATACCTATATCTGTACTCGGTTATAACCTCCTATTCTCTTTTCTCCTTTATCTCTCTCCATCCTCGCTCCTCTTTCCCACCCTCCCTTTCCTTTCATTCCTTCCTTCCTTCAACCCCCAGCCACTTTATTTCTCCTTTCTGGTTCTGCTTCTTCTTTATCTATCTAACCTATACTTACAGTTTCATGTTATCCAGCATAGTTTCCTTTTTTCCATATCCTTCACATCTGTCCTGTAAATCTCTGTGCTATTTCCCCAGACTTTTGAACCTTCCTGGCACTTGTTAGATGTTTAACAAATGATGAGTGAATGAATAAATGATGGAATGAACAAACGTTGGGTCAGTCCATTTGACTGTTTCGTTCCTACATAATATCTGCTGGGCCCTGAGGAAAATGACAGCTATACATGGAGTCATTGTTAAAAGTTCATGGTATCTAGTTTCAACTGGTATCTCAATACCGTAGCAATTTTTATGTGTTTCTAGTCTTCTCTCTCTTTTTTTTTTAACCAGGTATTAAACTTTTAACAGGTATTTTAAACATCCACTCTGTTCTTATTTAACAATATGCTTGCTCACTCATAGCAGATGAACTTCCTTCTTATTTCACTGAGAAAATTGAGGCCAACAGATGGGAATCTTGTTTAATATCCTCTTTGACTTCTACAAGAGTAATAGCATCTGTTTTCAGGCTCCCCTCCTAACCCCTTGTCTCAGAAGATGACTTGGCCCCTCTCCCATTCTGGCTTGTGTCTCTACTACCTGTGTTTTGGATCTTACCCTCTCTGCTTCCTGAAGGACCTAGCTCCAACAATTTTTTCTTCTATCTTCAATTCCTTTTTATCTATGGCCTTTCTCTCCTCAGCATGTAAACTTTAAAAAAGAAAGGAAGGAAGGAAAGAAAGAATTAAATGTACTAACACATGGATACTCGATTTTTTTTTTTTTTTTTTTTTTTTGGCTATCAGGAGTCCTCTTTCTCTTTTTTCTACCCAGCTTTCTGTAAGAGTTGTATGTATGAGCTGTCACCATTTTCTTATTTATGATTCATTACTACCGAACTGGGTTCATTGACCCAGTTATACCCAGGTATACCCATTTTAGTCTTTATGTTACTTGTCATCTCTGAAGCATTTGACACTGCTGGCTACTTCTTCCTCTTTGAACTCTCTGTTATCCTGGGTTTGATCACATTCTATAAGGAAGCCATGTGGATTCTCTTAATAAAACCAGAACTTAATGGTTCCAGTGGTTCTAGGTGGACACATCCATCTCCAGTTAGGTAGGTTTGTTTAGGACTAAATATCTTACTTTCTCTGAGATTTACTTTGCCTTTGACAATTTCTCAATAATTATTGTTACTACTACCATCATGCTGGGCTGAGTGGTCACAGGCAGAGCTGGATTCAAGTGTGTTCTGTCAAGTCTTCCCTTATTTCCTATAAGGCACTGAGGCCAAAAGAATATTTCAAAGAGATGTGACATTGCATTTTAAATAAAGTGTTTTTAAAAGGTTCTTCTTGTCTCAGTTGAGTTCATTGCAACATCATTGTATAATAATGAACGATTAGGAGTGACAAAAATGCTCATCAGTAGGGGAATTCATCGCTACTGAACTGTATGAATGCATTATGTTATATCCATATGTGAGAGAGTAGGCAGCTAGTAAAATGAATGAAGTAGACCTAGATGTATTGATGATGTATAGAAAAACAAATCAAGCTGAGGTCTGTTATTTTATCTGTTATCTATCTAATAATTTGTTATGGAAGAAAACGCTACAGAACAGAATTATGTGTAAATGTTTAACACTTGGTATCTACTCATCAAACTGTTATGAGTGATTTCATCTGAGGAGTGGAAAGTGTTATGAGTTACTTTATTTCCTTTTTATATTTCTATTTTGTGATAAAACAATAATGGTTTTGAGGATTTTAAATGTAGAATAAATATCAACTTATGACCTTTTGTTACCTGTCTTGCTCTCCTTCCTCTAGCTTCTTGGGCTACAATCTTTGCTTTTTTCATTTTCCTTCCAAACTGTAGCCACTCTAACTGAATTCCCTTAGTGGGCTTCTCCTATCTGAATCCTTTTTATCCCTCAAGAGCCATCTCTGGTTCCCTGAGGAGCATTGCTGGATTACTCAGATGTGTTTTATTATCTTCCCTTTGTGTTCCCATGGTACCCTGGGAAATCTTCCTTAGTCACTTGCGTCTAGGGCAAGAGCTGTTATTTGATTTTGTATTCCACGGACCTGAGCGGGGTACCTGGCACATGGTAGAAATTCATTAAAAGGGGTTTCAGTGTTAAAATAATAAAGCATAAAATTTGGAGTAGATCTTCTTAATACCAGCATGTATCCTTTTGTGTAGGTTGTCATATTATGCTATTTTCCTTGAAGCTCTGTGTGAAGATACATGTTTTAATTAAACTGCAATTTATATCTCAGGATGTGTTGAGTTTATGTTGATAGGCTATCCTAATAGAACTCCAGGCAGTTTATTTAAATGTAATATGATTTCTTCAATTATAATTGGAGGACAGGAGAGTGATAATTTCATACTTCATTGTAACACAAACAATATGGAGTATTTCTTATAATATCTCCAAATGCATTAAAGAAAACTTGCATTTGTGTGCTTCGAAATGTGTTATGATAAACAAAAATTGCTGTTTCCTCTGCATGTAAATTGCTTGTCTAACAGTTTGTTTTCTTTTTAGGTTCAACAGATAGATCGTGTGGTAGAAGTTGTGGAGGAAACAATTAAAGGTAATTGTTGAAAGTCAGATAAGCACATGTATATATTATAAAATACTACTTAGTTAATATTGTCAAACATTTTTATAGAAGTTATTGTTGGACAAAAATCATAAAATTTTGTCCTTGACTGCTTTGTGCATTGGCCAATCCAATATAGGAGGCATATATTTGGTTGGCTTATAAATGTCAGGTATAGTCTTTTTAAAAAATCTTATTTTAGCGTAAAATAGATTTAATTTGAACCTGAGATCAGGAAGACAGAATTTAATTTTAAAATAAGGAAACAGCTTTATTTTCAGTTTTATTGAGATATAATTGACATTATTTGCTTGTTTTTATATCACATAATTAGCTGTAGTTATTCCTTCTGAAAGTACTTTAAAAGTAGTATTCAGTTTTGATTCCTCTTCTATGTATAATTTTTGTAGTTACAGAAAATAGAATTATGCTTTGATTGTTTTATTAGCCAGTGTTCTTTGAAACAGATTCTTATTGAAGCCACTGAGGAATAAACCATTCTTAATTCTGTGGATTAATTTGTAAATATAGTCTACTTTTCTTCTGTTAGATTAGTACAAATGAAAACTGATAATATGATATTAAAATATTAAGTGAATTGAGGTTCTCACTTAAAATTTTTACCATTTTTTTTAATAAATGGGAGTTTGTGTTTTAAAAAAACAGTCTACTTCCATCAAATTGAGATTTTTAACCACATACTCTTCCTGCTGGCTTGTATTTACTACCTTCCACATGCCTTACATACTTTGCACATTTTGAGTCTTTAATTTATTAGGTGACCACAGAATATGAGAATTTTAGACTATACCTTAGTCTTCCTTGAAATCCTGAAATAAAATGAAATGTCACGATTAAAAATTTGTAGCAGTGATAACTTTGAATATTGTTTTTCAAACTATACCTCAACCCCATCTTGTAAGGTCTAGAAGTATCACTACTAGCATTTATTGTGCACTTACAGTGTGACAGGCACTATGCTAAGCATGGAGTAAGTCATTTAATTTTACAACAGTACTGTGAAGTACAGTGGGTACCTCCTCTGTTTTCCTCATTTTTTAGAAGAGGAAGTTGTGACATAGGGGCACACAGGTAGTAAGTGCATGGTTGGAATCTGAATCTAGGCAGTCTGATTCCAATGCCTGTTCTCTTAAATTTGACACTACGTTCATACTATACCATGATGGCTGTGCTCTCTCCCAGTTGAGAGTCACTGCCTTAATGGTTGGTTGTTCAGTTGAACTTCTTAAAGCAGTGCTTCAGGATGCTTGAGGGTATTGTCGCTTGAGTACCAGGCATATACTAGCCATTAAATACTTTAAAAAAACTGAATGACAATAAAGATCATGCAGGAGGAAATCTAGGTGACCATAGGTATGGCAGTTACTTTTCAGGTGTAACACCAAGGCATGATCTGTGAAATAAATAATTGATGAGCTGGACCTCATTAAAATGAAAAACTTCTGCTATGCAAAAGACAGTGTCAAGAGAATGGGAAGACAAGTCACAGGCTGGAAGAAAGTATTTGCAAAAGACATACCTGATGAAGAACTGTAATCTAAACTACACAAATAACTCTCAAAACCCAACAACAGGAAAATAAGCAACCTGATTAAAAAATGGGCCAATGACCTTATCAGAAACCTCACCAAAGAAGATACACAGATGGAAAATAAGCATATGAAAAGATGCTCCACATCATATGTCATCAGGGATGACACCAACCAGCCTGTTTCCTCCAAGAGTTAGCTCATTGCTACAAATTCAGATTTGCTTGAAAGGGGCTTATTATGAATAACAGAAGATGCTCCTTTCACCCTATCACTCAGGAAATCATAAGAGTTTTAGGAGATCGATCTGTACCAAGAACTGGGGATGGTGACCAAATATGTATTTCTTATATCACAATATCACAGAAGGCCTATCACTTCCAGGTTGGGTTAATTAGGGATAGCATCTCACTGAAGAGTTTTGCTTAAGTGGGTTTATTGGAGAGACTGTAGGTGGGTTTAATTGTGATAGTCTACAGCAAGAGATGAGTTGAAGATGAAGTTGCTGTGGGTGTTCACTGGCAGGTTGGTTTGAGGGTGGGAAGATTGATGAATTAAGTCTTGGTAATACAACAGGAGAATTTCAGAGATGGGAGAAATAATTTTGTTAGATACCCTTAGTTTGCAGATGAGGAAGCTGATCCAGGAAGGGGTTAAGGGACTCATCTGAGATCTTCTTGTTAATGGAGATCTGGGCCTGTCACTGAAACTTCCATTCTTCACTTTCTTTTTCTACTGCCAAGTCTTACAAGACAGCACAAGTTAGTGAAATAATGTGGTCCTTGTAACAGTTAACTACTTGTTGGTTGTTTTTCAGTAAGTTACTTTTCTGAGACTCAGTTTTCTCAGTTTAAAATGGAGAGAATTAAATGGATATGACTTTTGAGATACCTGGGATATACTAGGGGAAATGCATGTTAATATTTACTTCTTACTACCCCCTTAATACTTAGGGTGCAGGAGTAATCTAACTGACCTCCGATTGCAGTGATGCTGCTTTCATTCAGACTGTATATACGGCTGTCATTTTCTGGGAATATCTCGCTCTCCTGTATGTGTACCTTCGGTGGCTGCCTGTTACCTACCAAACTAACTTGTGACTTCTACCTCATTCTACCATTTCCACTTTTTCTTCCATTAATTCCGTACATACACCTTTGCTCCAGTCAGCTGTACTGTTTGATATGTCTTGTATATTATTTGCAGTTTGCTTCACATTCATCTTAGGATCTTGCACAGAAGTGGATAAGTTCTGTTTCCCTCCAGATCCATTCCCCACCCTTCCGCACCTTGATGTGTGTCCATGGAGGCAGACCTGTGTGGACTGCATCCGTAGGATCCTTGCTACCTGGCATCTACTTGGATTTCTCCAGTTAGAGGTTGGGGGTGTGACTAGGGTGTGAAATGGGAGGATTCGTTCCCCTCTCTCACTCCCTTCTTACCTGCCCGTCCTAACCTGAAGGTCACAACTCCTGTCAGGTGGCCCTCTCTATTCATCTTTTTTTGCGGGTTCCTGTAACTCTTCCTTTCCTTTGCTTTTTCAGGCCCAGGGGTGAAAACACACCCCATTGTTGCTAGCCTGAGAGTACTGCATTGTCTCTTGTTGGTTTTTCTACTTGCCAAGCTTTAGTAAATAGTCCCTTTATTAAAATCTCTTCAGTTATGCAGCGTGCCATCTGCTTTGCTGGGACCCTGATTGATAAATGCTCCATGGAGAAGAAGGCTGTGCCGAGGAGGGCCAGATGGAATGCAGCCTGATGAGAGGATTCTGCTGTAACTGTCTTGTTTCCACATTTGATTCCTGTTGGGCTGTCTTCATATGTCTTCCTTGAAGGGGGTTTGGACACACAGCCTCTGCCACAGCCTGTTTGCATTCTTCTTGTGGTATACCAAATAGTATTTTTTAAAAAGATATTAATAAGATACACTGGTGATAAAAACATTTAAATCTATTGTAATTACAAGAAAACCAAACAAAGCATATTACCTTTATATCTGTCTTGGTTGGAGCAAACTGGAGAATTTAAGATATGCTGAATGAGTTCTCACTGTTCGACACTAGTTGCCTGAAAATTCCATCCATTTATAGCATTTGCTTTAGGAGACACCATATTATAAAGACTTTAGGATTTTGTATCATCTTGATAGTTGAACAAGATATGTAATTAAAGCTAAGGGAAGAAGTACAATATTTAAAGGATTTACCTTTTTTTTAACATCTTTATTGGAGTATAATTGCTTTACGATGGTGTGTTAGTTTCTGCTTTATAACAAAGTGAATCAGTTATATATATACACATATATCCCCATATCTCTTCCCTCTTGCATCTCCCTCCCTCCCACCCTCCCTATCCCACCCCTCTAGGTGGTCACAAAACACCGAGCTGATCTCCCTGTGCTATGCGGCTGCTTCCCACTAGCTATCTGTTTTACATTTGGTAGTTGTATATATGTCCATGCCACTCTCTCACTTTGTCCCAGATTACCCTTCCCCCTGCCCGTATCCTCAAGTCCATTCTCTAGTAGGTCTGCATCTTTATTCCCATCTTGCCCCTAGGTTCTTCATGACCGTTTTGTTGGGTTGTTTTTTAGATTCCATATATATGTGTTAGCATACGGTATTTGTTTTTCTCTTTCTGAAGAAGTGACTTACTGCACTCTGTATGACAGACTCTAGGTCCATCCACCTCACTACAAATAACTCAATTTCATTTCTTTTTTATGGCTGAGTAATATTCCACTGTATATATGTGCCGCATCTTCTTTATCCATTCATCTGTCAATGTACACTTAGGTTGCTTCCATGTCCTGGCTGTTGTAAATAGAGCTGCAGTGAACATTGTGGTACATGACTCTTTTTGAATTATGGTTTCCTCAGATTATATGCTCAGTAGTGGGATTGCTGGGTCGTTTGGTAGTTCTATTTTTAGTTTTTAAAGGAACCTCCATACGGTTCTCCATAGTGGCTGTATTAATTTACATTCCCTCCAACAGTGCAAGAGGGTTCCCTTTTCTCCACACTCTCTCCAGCATTTATTGTTTGTAGATTTTTTGATGATGGCCATTCTGACAGGTGTGAGATGATATCTCATTGTAGTTTGACTTGCATTTCTCTAATGATTAATGCTGTTGAGCATTCGTTCATGTGTTTGTTGGCAATCTGTATATCTTCCTTGGAGAAATGTCTCTTTACGTCTTCTGCCCATTTTTGGATTGGGTTGTTTGTTTTTTTGATATTGAGCTGCATGAGCTGCTTGTAAAGTCTGTAGATTAATCCTTTGTCAGTTGCTTCAGTTGCAAATATTTTCTCCCATTCTGAGGGTTGTCTTTTCGTCTTATTTATGGTTTCCTTAGCTGTGCAAAAGCTTTTAAGTTTCATTAGGTCCCATTTGTTTATTTTTGTTTTTATTTCCATTTCTCTAGGAGGTGGGTCCGAAAGGATCTTGCTGTGATCTATGTCATAGAGTGTTCTGCCTGTGTTGTCCTCTAAGAGTTTGATAGTGTCTGGCCTTACTTACACTGACCTTACTTACATGTAGGTCTTTAATCCATTTTGAGTTTATTTTTGTGTATGGTGTTAGGGAGTGATCTAATCTCATACTTTTACATGTAGCTGTCCAGTTTTCCCAGCACCACTTATTGAAGAGGCTGTCTTTTCTCCACTGTATATTTTTGCCTCCTTTATCAAAGATAAGGTGACCATATGTGTGTGGGTTTATCTCTGGGCTTTCTATCCTGTTCCATTGATCTATATTACTGCTTTTGTGCCAGTACCATACTGATTACTGTAGCTTTGTAGTATAATCTGAAGTCAGGAAGCCTGATTCCTCCAGCTCCGTTTTTCTTTCTCAAGATTGCTTTGGCTATTCGTGGTCTTTTGTGTTTCCATACCAGTTGTGAAGTTTTTTGTTCTAGTTCTGTGAAAAATGCCATTGGTAATTTGATAGGGATTGCATTGAATCTGTAGATTGCTTTGGGTGGTAGAGTCATTTTCACAATGTTGATTCTTCCAATCCAAGAACATGGTATGTCTCTCCATCTGTTTGTATCATCTTTAATTTCTTTCATCAGTGTCTTATAATTTTCTGCATACAGGTCTTTTGTCTCCTTAGGTAGGTTTTTTCCTAGATATTTTATTCTTTGTGTTGCAGTGGTAAATGGGAGTGTTTTCTTAATTTCACTTTCAGATTTTTCATCATTAGTGTATAGGAATGCAAGAGATTTCTGTGCATTAATTTTGTATCCTGCTACTTTACCAAATTCATTGATTAGCTCTAGTAGTTTTATGGTAGCATCTTTAGGATTCTCTATGTATAGTATCATGTTATCTGCAAACAGTGACAGCTTTACTTCTTCTTTTCTGATTTGGATTCCTTTTGTTTCTTTTTCTTCTCTGATTGCTGTGGCTAAAACTTCCAAAACAATGTTGAATGAGAGTGGTGAGAGTGGGCAACCTTGTCTTGTTCCTGATCTTAGTGGAAATGGTTTCAGTGTTTCACCATTGAGCACCATGTTGCCTGTGGGTTTGTCATATACGGCCTTTATTATGTTGAGGTAAGTCCCCTCCATGCCTACTTTCTGGAGGGTTTTTATTATAAATCGGTGTTGAATTTTGTCGAAAGTTTTCTCTACATCTATTGAGATGATCATATGGTTTTTCTCCTTCAGTTTCTTAATATGGTATATCACATTGATTGATTTGCATATACTGAAGAATCCTTGCATTCCTGGGATAAACCCCACTTGATCATGGTGCATGAGCCTTTTAATGTGCTGTTGGATTCTGTTTGCTGGTGTTTTGTTAAGGATTTTTGCATCAGTGTTCATCAGTGATATTGGCCTGTAGTTTGCTTTCTTTGTGACATCTTTGTCTGGTTTTGGTATCAGGGTGATAGTGGCCTCATAGAATGAGTTTGGGAGTGTTCCTCCTTCTGCTATATTTTGGAACACTTTGAGAAGGATAGATGTTAGCTCTTCTCTAAGTGTTTGACAGAATTCTCCTGTGAAGCCATCTGGTCCTGGGCTTTTGTTTGTTGGAAGATTTTTAATCACAGTTTCAATTTCAGTGCTTGTGATTGGTCTGTTCATATTTTCTGTTTCTTCCTGGTTCAGTCTCGGAAGGTTGTGCATTTCTAAGAATTTGTCCATTTCTTCCGGGTTGTTCATTTTATTGGCGTAGAGTTGCTTGTAGTCATCTCTCATGATCCTTTGTATTTCTGCAGTGTCAGTTGTTACTTCTCCTTTTTCATTGCTAATTCTATTGATTTGAGTCTTCTCCCGTTTTTTTCTTGATAAGTCTGGCTAATGGTTTATCAATTTTGTTTATTTTCTCAAAGAACCAGCCTTTTTTTTTTTTTTTAAGAACCAGCTTTTAGTTTATTGATCTTTGCTATTGTTTCCTTCATTTCTTTTTCATTTATTTCTGATCTGATCTTTATGACTTCTTTCCTTCTGCTAACTTTGGGGTGTTTTTGTTTCTTCTTTTTCTTTTCTTATTTTTTGCTTTAGGTGTAAGGTTAGGTTGTTTATTTGAGCTGTATCTTATTTCGTAAGGTAGGATTGTATTGCTATAAATTCCCTCTTAGAACCGCTTTTGCTGCATCCCATAGGTTTTGGGTCATCGTGTTTTCATTGTCATTTGTTTCCAGGTAGTTTTTGATTTCCTCTTTGATTTCTTCAGTGATCTCTTGGTTATTAAGTAGTGTGTTCTTTAGCCTCCATGTGTTTGTATTTTTTACAGATTTTTTTCCTGTAATTGATATCTAGTCTCATAGCGTTGTCGTCGGAAAAGATATTTGATACGATTTCAACTTTCTTAAATTTACCAAGGCTTGATTTGTGACCCAAGATATGATCTTACTGGAGAATGTTCCATGAGCACTTGAGAAGAAAGTGTATTCTGTTGTTTTTGGATGGAATGTCCTATAAATATCAATTAAGTCCATCTTGTTTAATGTATCATTTAAAGCTTCTGTTTCATTAATTATTTTCATTTTGGATGATCTGTCCATTGGTGAAAGTGGGGTGTTAATAAAGGCCCCTACTATGATTGTGTTACTGTTGTTTTCCCTTTTATGGCTGTTAGCATTTGCCTTATGTATTGAGGTGCTCCTGTTAGGTGCATAAATATTTACAGTTGTTATATCTTCTTCTCGGATTGATCCCTTGATCATTATGTAGTGTCCTTTGTCTCCTGTAATAGTCTTTGCTTTAAGGTCTATTTTGTCTGATATGAGAATTGCTACTCCAGCTTTCTTTTGATTTCCATTTGCATGGAATATCTTTTTCCATCCCCTCACTTTCATTCTTTATGTGTCCCTAGGTCTGAAGTGAGTCTCTTGTAGACAGCATATATACAGATCTTGTTTTTGTATCCATTCAGCCAGTCTGTGTCTTTTGGTTGGAGTATTTAATCTATTTACATTTAAGATAATTATCGATAGGTATGTTCCTATGACCATTTTCTTAATTGTTTTGGGTTTGTTATTGTAGGTCTTTTACTTCTCTTGTGTTTCCTGCCTAGAGAAGTTCCTTTACCATTTGTTGTAGAGCTGGTTTGATGGTCCTGAATTCTCTTAGCTTTTGCTTGTCTGTAAAGCTTTTAATTTCTCCGTCATATCTGAATGAGAACCTTGCTGGGTAGAGTAATCTTGGTTGTAGGTTTTTCATCACTTTAAATATGTCCTGCCACTGCCTTGTGGCTTGCATAGTTTCTGCTGAAAGATCAGCTGTTAACCTTATGAGGATTCCCTTGTGTGTTATTTGTTGTTTTTCCCTTGCTGGTTTTAATATTTTTTCTTCGAATTATAATTTTTGATAGTTTGATTAATATGTGTCTGAGTGTGTTTCTCCTTGGATTTATCCTGTATGGGACTCTCTGTGCTTCCTGTACTTGATTAATTATTTCCTTTCCCATATTAGGGAAGTTTTCAACTATAATCTCTTCAAATATTTTCTCAGTCCCTTTCTTTTTCTCTTCTTCTTCTGGGACCAACATTTGAATTATATAATTCAATAATTATAACTCAAATGTTGGTGCGTTTAATGTTGTCCCAGAGGTCTCTGAGACTGTCCTCAGTTCTTTTCATTCTTTTTTCTTTATTCTGCTCTGCAGTAGTTATTTCCACTATTTTATCTTCCAGGTCACTTATCTGTTCTTTTGCCTCAGTTATTCTGCTATTGATCCCTTCTAGAGAATTTTTAATTTAACTTATTGTGTTGTTCATCACTGTTTGTTTGTTCTTTAGTTCTTCTAGGTCCTTGTTAAACGTTTCTTGTATTTTCTTCATTCTATTTCCAAGATTTTGGATCATCTTTACTATCATTATATCTTTTTCAGGGAGACTGCCTATTTCCTCTTCATTTGTTAGATCTGGTGGGTTTTTACCTTTCTCCTTCATCTGCTGTGTGTTTCTCTGTCTTCTCATTTTGCTTAACTTACTGTGTTTGGGGTCTCCTTTTCGCAGACTGCAGGTTCATAGTTCCCCTTGTTTTTGGTGTCTGTCCCCAGTGGCTAAGGTTGGCTCAGTGGGTTGTGTAGGCTTCCTGGTGCAGGGGACTAGTGCCTGTGTTGTGGTGGCTGAAGCTGCATCTTGTCTTTCTGGTGGGCAGATCCACATCTGTTGGTGTGTTTTGGGGTGTCTGTGGTCTTATGATGGTTTTAGGCAGCCTCTGTTCTAATGGGTGAGGTTGTGTTCCTGTCTTGCTAGTTGTTTGGCATAGCATGTCCGGCAGTGTAGCTTGCTGGTCATTGAGTGGAGCTGGGTCTTGGCATTGAGATGGAGATCTCTGGGACATCTTCGCCGTTTGATATTACATGGAGCTGGGAGGTCTCCTGTGGACCAGTGTCCTGAACTTGGCTCTCCCACCTTAGAAGCACAGCCCTGACGCCTGCTTGGAGCACCAAGAGCCTGATATCCACACGGCTCAGAATAAAAGGGAGAAAGAAAGGAAGAAGATAAAATAAAATAAAGTAAAGTTATTAAAATAAAAAATAATTATTAAATTTTTTTAAGTAGTTAAAAAAAGAGAGCAGCCAAACCAAAAAACAAATCCACCAATCATTACAGGTGCTAAAAATTATACTAAAAAAAAAAAAAAAGTAAAACGGACAGACAGAACCCTAGGAAAGATGGTAAAAGCAAATCTACACAGAGAAAATCACACACAAAAGCATACACATACACACTCACAAAAAGAGAAAGAGAAAAAAAAATATATATTGTTGCCCCCAAAGTCCACCTCCTCAATTTGGGATGATTCGTTGTCTATTCAGGTATTCCACACATGCAGGGTACATCTAGTTGATCGTGGAGATTTAATCCGCTGCTTCTGGGGCTGCTGGGAGAGGTTTCCCTTTCTCTTCTTTGTTCACACAGCTCCTGGGGCTCAGCTTTGGATTTGGCCCCGCCTCTGCGTGTAGGTCGCCGCAGGGCGTCTCTTCTTAGCTCAGACAGGACGGGGTTAATGGAGCCGCTGATTCAGGGGCTCTGGTTCACTCAGGCCGGGGTTGGGGGGGAAGGGGCACGGTGTGCGGGGCGAGCCTGCGGTGGCAGAGGCCGGTGGGACGTTGCAGCAGCCTGAGGCGCCGTGTGTTCTCCCGCGGAAGTTGTCCCTGGGTCACGGGACCCTGGCAGTGGCGGGCTGCACAGGCTCCCCAGAAGGGGGTGTGGATAGTGACCTGTGCTCGCACACAGCCTTCTTGGTGGTGGCAGCAGCGGCCTTAGCGTCTCATGCCCATCCCTGGGGTCCACGCTGATAGCCACGGCTCGCGCCCGTCTCTGGGTCTCCTTTAAGCGGTGCTCTGAATCCCCTCTCCTGGCGCCCCAGGAAACAACGAGGCAAGAAAAAGTCTCTTGCCTCTTTGGCAAGTCCAGACTCTTCCCTGGACTCCCTCCCCGCTAGCCGTGGCACACTAACCCTCTGCAGGCTGTGTTCACGCCGCCAACCCCAGTCCTCTCCCTGCGCTCCGAACGAAGCCCGACCTTCAGCTCCCAGCCCTCGGCCGCCCCGGCGGGTAAGCAGACAAGCCTCTCGGGCTGGTGAGTGCTGGTCGACACCGATCCTCTGTGCGGGAACCTCTCCACTTTGCCCTCCGCACCCCTGTGGCTGCACTCTCCTCTGCGGCTCCGAAGCTTCCCCCTTGCCACCCCCACCCCCCACCCCGTCTCTGCCAGTGAAGGGACTTCCTAGTGTGTGGAAACTTTTCCTCCTTCACAGCTCCCTCCCAGTTGTGCAGGTCCTGTCCCTATTCTTTGTCTCTGTTTTTTCTTTTGCCCTACCCAGGTACGTGGGGAATTTCTTGCCTTTTGGGAGGTCTGAGGTCTTCTGCCAGCGTTCAGTAGGTGTTCTGTAGGAGTTGTTCCACATGTAGATGTATTTCTGATGTATTTGTGGGGAGGAAGGTGATCTCCACGTCTTACTCTTCCGCCATCGTGAAGCTCCTCCTACATTTCTTTCTTTAAAAAATACTCATATGCACCTTAGTCTTGCTTTACATGGTCATTAAAGCCCCCCCCCTTATTTTTTGGTATAAAAGCTTTGAAGGACATATAAATCTGGGTATTTGTTCTGATATATATATATATATGAAATCCTCTAAACAAAAAACATCTTTAAAAAAGTTCTTGTCTTTGGGAAAGGTAGTCAAACCAGATATCTTAAGATAAATGATTGCAAATAAATGTTGTGTATTGAAAATAGAAAAATGTTTTTACTGTTAAGTCATATTTCTTCTCTAGTCAGTCTCTAATAAAGGAGGCCTCAGTTGTTTTAATATGTTTGCTGGTATTTCGTTTAGTCTGATTTCAGTTGCCTCCAGTGTTGGTAATTGAAGGCTTTTCCAGTATGGTACAATCTGCAAGTTTAATTGATTTTCCATTTCCCCTACCTTCTCAGTAATTGATGTGATCTTGGATTAGGCTGACCTAAATTCCCAGGGTGCTTCACCAAACAGCTCTTTCTTATTTAACACACTGCTATTAATCTTCACTCTGTCAGAATTGTACTTTGCATTTGATACTAATTTAGAATATAAACTTTTTGTAAATTGAGACTGTAAGGCGGAACTATCTCAAGTGTGGTTTTATCAGTGTTAATGACTTAGTAACTTCTCTTTCGATGTCCGGTGGAGATTTACTTGAAGATGTTTCTAAACTTAATGAGTAAGTGAACTGAGCTTCGGTATATAGCATGGTACATCTGGGATAGTATTGAACCACAAAAGCACATCTCCTTTTTCAGTATTTGCTTTTCAATAAAATAATTTTTTTTCTTTTTTTTTTTAACATCTTTATTGGAGTATAATTGTTTCACAATGGTGTATTAGTTTCTGCTTTATAACAAAGTGAATCAGCTGTACATGTACATATATCCCCATATCTCCTTCCTCTGCAGTCTCCCTCCCACCCTCCCTATCTCAAGTGAATAAACTGGCAACATAGAGTAATTTGATGGCTCAGATGTAACTAGACAGGAAATTTAAATCTGATTTTCTCTTTTTCTTGAAAATTTTGATAATTAAAAGTATTTAATAGTTCGTTACTTTTTATTGTCCTAAAGCACAGAGCTGATTTCCCTGTGCTATGTGGCTGCTTCTCACTAGCTATCTATTTTACATTTGGTAGTGTATCCATGCCACTCTGTCACTTCGTCCCAGCTTACCCTTCCCCCTCCCCATGTCCTAAAGTCCATTCTCTATGTCTTTGTCTTTATTCCTGTCCTGCCCCTAGGTTCTTCAGAACCATTTTTTTGGTTTGTTTTTTAGATTCCATATATATGTGTTAGCATACGGTATTTGTTTTTCTCTTTCCGACTTACTTCACTCTGTATGACAGACTCTAGGTCCATCCACCTCACTACAAATAATGCAATTTCGTTTCTTTTTATGGCTGAGTAATATTCCATTGTATATATATGCTACATCTTTATCCATTCATCTGTCGATGGACACTTAGGTTGCTTCCATGTCCTGGCTATTGTAAAGGGTGCTGCAATGAACATTGTGGTACATGACTCTTTTTGAATTATGGTTTTCTCAGATTATATGCCCAGTAGTGGGATTGCTGGGTTTTATGATAGTTCTATTTTTAGTTTTTAAAGGAACCTCCATACTGTTCTCCATAGTGGCTGTATCAATTTACATTCCCACCAACAGAGCAAGAGGGTTCCCTTTTCTCCACACCCTCGCCAGCATTTATTGTTTGTAGATTTTTTGATGATGGCCATTCTGACTGGTGTGAGGTGATACCTCACTGTAGTTTTGATTTGCATTTCTCTAATGATTAGTGATGTTGCTTTGAATGGATACTCTTACGCATCATCACATTATGTAATCTCTTATGTAGTTACTATAGTCTGAATATAGTAGAAAAAGTTGTGCATTGGCTTTACATGTTGGGAACACTTCCCAGTCTCACTGGTGTAATTAGATAGGTGATAACTTCTGCCTTCTAATAACTAAAGGTGCCAGAAATTTATTGCTGTTATTTAGTTTTGGTTTTTTTCTCATGAGCCTGTTTGTTTTAAGTTTATGTTCTGTGTTAATATGTGGTTACAGGTTGGTAAACATTGCATTTTGCCACCTTCTTAGATGTGTCAGTTCATGTCCCTTTCAGTCTTCTTTCCCTTCTCTCTCCTGCTTTGTTTCCCTCAAATAACCAGTCCTCTAACTTTACTTATTTATCCTCTGTGTTTCTTATATGTTCTAGAATGAACTTATTTTTATTCACTGTATCTCTTTTACGTAACATTTTTTCAAATCATAATAATTTTAGGAGTAAGACCAGGCAAATATCTTTATGTCCCAAGCAGCAAAGTTCTACCATAAGACTGTAAGTTGATTTTTCACATCACTTTCTTTTATAATAGCTAGTTTGGAATAATGGCTGGCAAGGACTGTTTATTGGAGAAACCACCAATGTCTTGTCTGTATTTCTCTAACTTTATAAGTTAAATTATCGGTCCTGTTTCTAGCCACAGAAACACTAAGCAGTCCCAGAATTATTTATCTCCAAAATCGCCAATAGATGCTCTGTAAAGAGTCTTCTTTAAACATTGGAAGTAGTCATGTTTATTTTATTTTTTAAAATAAAAGTAGTTAAGTAACTTTAATTTGTCAAATATTTTTCTGCCTTTAAAACTTTTAAAACTCAAATAAATGCATAAATGTGTCCCCCAGGTGAATTCTGCTGTGCTGGCTTCAGGCTTGTTTTATATGTTTTGGTTTGTCTTAAAGTTAATTACACTGCTTTTGTGTGTTCATCACTTATATTTCCCTTTCTGTTCAAAGATGCATTATCTTATGGTTTGCAACCAGCTTTTATTAATAATGGAATTTATTGATATGAAGACTTGGGTATTTCATTAACTTTGACTTCTTCATTCCAGAGTGCAAGTGGGGAGGGTGCATAGTGTTGAATAGTTTGTTAGGTTGATGATCGTGTTAGAGTTTGCACGTAACGCTGTTATAATGGTTCACTGGATTTGATTGTTCAAAACAAGGAGAGGAAATTACTTTAAGTTTGAACTTCTCAGGCTTCCCATGACCCAACCCTTGTGTTAGTGGTCCCACTGATCTGTCTGGTAAAGTAGCCCCATCCTTCCTTGTTTAAATATTAACAGGGACTTGGCTGCTGTGAAAATTGCACTTACCTGTTACCTCTTTGCAAAGCTTGATTCTGCCTTGGCAGATTCCATGAAGGTGAGACTGCAAGTATTGTTGAATTCTCTAAAAATGCGTTACTGTAGTCTAGAGTTTTGTGAGAACTGTTCATGTTAAAACAGTTTATAAAGTTTGAACATTTATCATGTCTGCGTATTAATAATTTTCATTGCAGGTATTTGGTATTCTCAGATATAACAATTTCTGAGTCCCACAGTTCTAATTTCTATTTATTCTAATAGGATTTATTTAGTAAACAATGACAAGTAGATCAGTTAATCCTGTTTTGAGGCTCTCATAGAAAACATTAAAATTAATATAATAAAAAACCTTTAATGTACTTAAGTTCTTCCTTTGTTGTAACTACCTTTGTAGAGAATTGGAACGCGGTGCACTGCCTTTATACTCTGCGTGCATATGTGTGGTTTACTGCATGTCTGGAGAAGCGTTAGTCTTCATTTAAAGAATCTACTATTTTTGTTTAGTAAAATATAATGAGAATAGTTGGGATGATAAACTTAGAGAAAATAATCCTAGCAGATTTATTATGTTTTTTTTTTTTTGCTGTACGCGGGCCTCTCACTGTCGTGGCCTCTCCCGTTGCGGAGCACAGGCTCCGGACGCGCAGGCCCAGCGGCCATGGCTCACGGGCCCAGCCGCTCCGCGGCATGCGGAATCCTCCCAGACCAGGGCACAAACCCGTGTCCCCTGCATCGGCAGGCGGACTGTCAACCACTGCGCCACCAGGGAAGCCCTATTATGTTTTTTAAATAGAGGGTGAAATTGTAGGTTGATTGTGGTATTTTCTGTTGCAGTTTGACTGTTCTTTAACACAATAGTAAATTGTATTGTATTGGTAATTCTTCTTTGGTACTTTGTAGCTGGGTTCTGTAAAAATAGAAATACAAAGTAGAAACCAGGTGATGTTAGAGGTACAGTATCTAAAACTCCAGTAGCAAAATATACATAAAAATTATGACATTTTTGAAAATTTTATTAAAAAACAAATATTGATATTTTATTGCCAGTAAAATCATATAACACAAACAAGTGAAAAAACTGGCAACATAGGGCTTCCCTGGTGGCGCAGTGGTTGAGAGTCCACCTGCCAATGCAGGGGACGCGGGTTCGTGCCCCGGTCCGGGAGGATCCCGCATGCCGCTGAGCGGCTGGGCCCGTGAGTCATGGACGCTGAGCCTGCGCGTCGGAGCCTGTGCTCTGCAACCGGAGAGGCCACAACAGTGAGAGGCCCCCGTACCGAAAAAAACCAAAAACAAAAGCAAAACCAAAAAAAACTGGCAACATAGAGTAATTTGATGGCTTAGATGTAACTAGACAGGAAATTTAAATCTGATTTTCTCATTTTCTTGAAAATTTTGTGAATTAAAAGAATTTATTTAATGAGACTAGTTGTAGGGTGTCTTTTATTAGGTGATACCATTGACCTTTCCTTAGAAAACCTCGTATTGTTAGCACTTGATATAGAGAAAGAATGCTCAGTTGATACAGTTTTGTATCTAATGTTTGGAGATGCACATCTTTTCTTTTAAAAGTTCATTCCATAACACTCTACAAAGCACACAGCATATGTGTAGCAGTTACTTCTGAGACTGAGAGAATAAACACTAATTTCACTTACTTGTTAGTTTGGGGGTGGGGGGACTCATCTGCAGAATCTCCAGTTAGGATATCAACTATGGATGGATTTTTAAGGAGAAGTTTATCAGTACTACCGTTATAACAAGGCATACATTTTATTGAGTAATAAATAGTAACTGAAATGTCTTTGTGAAAGATGGTTTCTAACACATTAAATCTTTAGCGTAACTCTGAAAATTCAAGTGCCCCATTTCTTTAAGCTGCCCTGAAGTCTGGTGCTGTGATGGGCTAGAATCATGGGTTGAGGATGTGAAGGGTTATGTTGAATTACTTGGTCTGCCGCTAACAGCGTCGTGTTTAACAACCCACGCAACCTGGTTGTTCTCAGTTTCCTGGGCTGTAAATTGTATGACATGGAAGGTCCCTTCAGCTCTGACTGACATTCTAGGAGTGTTGGAGTCTGTAATATAAAACTGAGTTTCAGAGCCTGTCATTAGAATGAGACATTGACATTTTGGACAGTGATCTCTAGCAAAAGTTATTGTAATGTGACTAGCTTTTTCTTGCATCCTAATCTCCACATGCCAGAGTTTGCTTTTTCTTTCCCCATACCTTCTTACTTACAAAATGAATTTGAAGGCATTTGTGGCAGACATACCATGCATTTTTCTTTTGTATGTATTTGTATTCTCCAGTGAAGAGGGTCTTCAGTAAAGCACAGTTCCCTGACTCCTTTGCCTTTACTCTATTCCGTGGTAATGCCATCCTAGGTGGTGACAAGTGGTGTACTTGGAGTTTTGTGCTTCTCTAAAGCAACTTTCATTTCTACCCTGGGGCATATTTATTTTTGGGACTTTGAGGCAGGCAGTTTTCATCTTGGTGACTGGGATTGCTGGGGGGAAAAAAGTAATTTGAGAGGATTTAATGCAAGGTGTGAACATCACCTGCAGCAGTGATTCTCAAGGGTGTTTGCTTGGAGAGGGACCCTTAGCCAGAGTGGGAAGATGGCAGGGTGGCTTACCTGAACCTGGGGAAGCTGGGGGGCTTGGAGATTCTGCCATGTGGCCCTTCACCTAGATTCATTTGCCATGTGAGCCACTGTCACAGTGGTAAGCATCCTATCACTCAGATGTCCTGGGGTGGGAAAACAGCCATGGCTCTCTGGCATCTATGCTTAGACTTACCCAGGGTCAGGTGCAGTTTCTGGTACCCTACTTATGCCTTCTTTCTCTTCCCTCATATTCAAGAACTTGTATCGGAATGCAGTGAGTGATTTGAGAGGGATGACCTTGAATCTACTTTGATTTATATATTTAAAATATTAAATCATTCGCAAATCTGATTATCATTATCAATGCAATTATTTGTGACCTATTTCCTAGTTCTCCAGAGGTTTAAAAATAAATGGGATCTGACTTTATTTTACAGTGATTGAAAGTTTTAAAAATCTCCTTGCCTTCTTGCTTTTGAGAAACGTCATTAGCATTATAGGTCTTGATAAGATTACAGTTGCATTAATTATAGTAGCAACTGTAATTACCTTCTGTCTGGCTCTTTGTAGCTTACCCTTTCGTATACATTAATTCATTTGTACTCCACAGGAACCCTGGCATTACTGATTATATAGCAAGGCCTCCGTGTACTATAATTTGAAACCTATTCCTCTAATCTCAAGTTCTTTAGGTTCTGTTAAGCTGCTTACCTTGAATGGAGGGAAGTGAGAAAGTGAGACCCATTTATTGTTATCTCCATCCCTCCTGCCTATTGACTAAGGTCACGGCTCAACCATTTCTAGTTCCCTTTCATATTCTCACACGTTTTGTTCCTTCATGTTTCTTGTTTCCTCTTTGATTTCTTTTTCCCTTTCCTGCTTCTCAGTTTTACTTGCCATTTTATTTTGTGGCAACATAAAAACTTTTTTTGTAAGGAGTTAATAAAGATTTGCTATATTTTTTAAAAAAAAATCTGAAAAGAATATTTTAGTCTTACCTTGCTATAAGGGTGCTTAATTTAGGAAATGAGTGAGTAAACGTATTCCTTAACTGTAAGCAAACAATAAAGAAGCTAATCAAACCAGTAAAAACCTAAAGAGATTCTGCAGAGAGAACTCTCTTGGGTGTGTTTTTTAAAGGTAATTTTGGAAGGTTTTAAGGTAAGACACAGTTTATACTGTTTCTACTGTCAAATGATTAAGTCAAGAAAGTCCTTCCATGTTTTTTAAGGCTATGGCCTATGTTCTAAATTCTAGTTTTGTATTTAGGCCAGATAAGTATTGAAGCTGTAATCTGAAGGATTTTGATGTAGATAACTTTCAGTCTTTAACATTTCACAACCAACATTAATTTTAAATTCTTGAATTAAGGTTGGTTTGTTTGTTTTTCAGTGTTCAATACTGAGGTTTTGAATTAACCTTTAAAAATAATGTTTGGCCAGTCTTTTGATTAGAACTAAGAATGCATATCTCAAACCCACATAATTCCTATCTCATAAACTATGTTTAGAGGCATTTAATTTTTGAAGGTGGGGTTTTTCACAGTGGAGCTCCTTTATGCCAAGTCTTAATAAATCTTTTCAGTGAATTCTGGTTTTAGCGATAGGCTGGTTTAAGAAGCAGAAGATGAACAGACAGGATTTGTAGCAAAGATCTGTGCTGGCTGTGTTAGCAGTGTTGTGTCCGGATGTACGGGGAAATCTATGTAGTTGTGTATGTAACTTGTTTCTGGCCTGCTCAGCCTCCCACACTACAGTGTCATTTCTCCTCGAAGCCTTTCCTGGTCTTTTTTTAGGAGAGTTGACCACGCTCTCATGGTGATCTACTGTCCTTAAAAACACTGATCAGACCATGTCTGACATTTCATTCCAGTTATTTGTTTACAAGTTGTTTTCCTCAAGACTGTAAGTCCCTTTAGGGCAGAAGTCATTGTGATGACTCAGGACAGAATAGGTTTTTTTTTTGGCGGGGGGGGGTTGGGTTTGGGGAGTCTTTATGTTGTATCTAAATATTGATAAAATAATATTTCAAACCTACTTCATTTTTTACTCATCTGTAGCATTTTGGAACTTCTGTTTCGGTTATGCATGTGCATTAGTGTATTGTGTTGTGATGTAAAATGTCCATCCTCTTTGTTTTTCGTACGTTTCTACACTTATTTCACTGTCTTCATTTCTCCAGAAGGGCATTGGTAATGCCAGTCACAAGGGGTTGAGGACTAAGATTGTGAATTTAAAGCCAACAAGTAAGTGCCGGATGTCCCTTCCCTGACTTCCCCCCTTTAGGTTGCCTTTATACTGCCTCCCACCGCTCCTCGGTGACACTTTATAAGGGTTTGAAGAGTTGCAGGAGGAGCTTGACATTTTCCTTCATGATCGGATGTGGGGATCTGAGCTAAGTGTGGCTTACAGGTTCCTTATTCTTGTACAGTGTTGTTCTCTCTCTCTCTCTTTTTTTTTTTTTTAGGAGCTTGAATGCCATCTGTTATTAGGTCTGTTATCTCTGCTTTCATCACCTGGTGCAGTAATTTGGGGAATATGGGTTTGAGCATGAGCAGTGATTAAGTTTTTGCATTGCTGCCATGGATGCTTTACTTACTGAAACGGAAGTACTGAGTAGCTTTATGCCATAAACATTAAAGCTGGGGAGGGGGAAGGGGAAGCTGGGACAAAGTGAGAGAGTGGTGTGGACATATATACACTACCAAAGGTAAAATAGATAGCTAGTGGGAAGCAGCTGCATAGCACAGGGAGATCAGCTCGGTGCTTTGTGTCCACCTAGAGGGGTGGGATAGGGAGGGTGGGAGGGAGATGCAAGAGGGAGGGGATATGGGGATATATGTATACGTATGGCTGATTCACTTTGTTATATAGCAGAAACTGACACACCATTGTAAAGCAATTATACTCCAATAAAGATGTTAAAAAAAACACCCCAGGGCTCCCCTGGTGGTGCAGTGGTTGAGAGTCCGCCTGCCTATACAGGGGACATGGGTTTGTGCCCCGGTCTGGGAAGATCCCACATGCCGCGGAGCGGCTGGGCCCGTGAGCCACGGCCACTGAGCCTGTGCGTCCGGAGCCTGTGCTCCGCAACGGGAGAGGCCACAGCAGTGAGAGGCCCACGTACCACAAACAAAACAAAACAAACAAACAAAAAACACCCCAAAACATTAAAGCCTTGGAGCTACTGAAATTTAGAATTCAGGAGATGTGTGGTGACCTAAATGGGAAGGAAATCCAAAAAAGGGGATATATGTATACGTATAGCTGATTCACTTCGCTGTATGGTAAAAACTAACGCAGCATTGTAAAGCAACTATACTTCAACACAAATTTTAAAAATAAAAAAGTAAATAAATAGAGTGTGGGGAAAAAAAGAAAAGAAATATATAGAATTCAGGGGAGCCTACTGTAGCAAGACAGCCAACCACCTGAGTTCTTTTAAGGGTCAGTACTGAGGTGGAGTTAACTGATGTGCGAATGCTTTGACTTGTGAGTATTTTGATATACACTTGATTTAGATTGTGAAAAGTAAGTTGGCACCGTATAAATCTCCCACTGTCATAAAAGGTATATCTGCTTGCAAAAGATGTAATTAATTCATAAAATTAAATGCTTCTGGTAGTTTGCCTCCAGAAGGTATTTCCATTACTATAAGAAGACATCTTGCTTATGTGGATTATTTATTTTATGTATTCTTTGTCCAGTATGATGACTTGAAAATAGTTGTCATTAGTTGTACCAACAGTGCTGTACGAATGGAAGAAAAAGTTGCCTTAGAATTCTCCATTCCAACATGTTTTCATCTTTACATCTTCCACAGTTCTGGATCATACATAAATTTCACGTCATTATAATTATAGTGTAGATACTTTTTTGTGCAAGAAGAATTTTGATATTAAATAACCCTCAAACTTTGAGGGGATTTAAACTTTGTGTTCTGTCCCTATCTTAGCTTCCTCTCCAACCCAAAACTCTGGAAATGCATGCTGGTAACATCAGGACCTTAGTAGAGGCTCTCTTTGCTTATACTTTGATTCACGCTTTGAATTCTGTCTTTTTGGACAGTTGATTCTTACCATTCTTCTCTTATTTTAATGTTTTTTTCTAGGTGTCATTGTTCTAGTTAACATTTAAATTCTTAGTAATTGCTGAAATCTTAGTAGCTAAAATTGGCGCTTGAATTGTAATGATCTTGTGTTTTGAGTCAATTCTAGCATTTCGGGTAAAATTTTCCAACCCAGACTAGCTGCTTCTTTCACTTAACCCAGCATCTTTGTTCCACTTTGCTTTCTTCTTTTAAAATGAGAATATGTCAGGAGAGTTACTTAGTGTGACCATTAGAGAGTGCTTGCTTTCTTGGGAGGAGCTGACATATGAGGAATGACATTGAACGGAGCAGAGAGAAACTTGGGCTAAATTTTTGTTTTTCTGTGTAATTAAGTAGTTAAAAAGCCTTTGGAGGCCATGCTGAGTAACAGCTCCAAGCATTTTGTAGAAAAACAGTAAACTGAGCTTTCCTTTCTAATATTCTTAAACAATATTCAAATTGATGGGGCTCTCTTAAGTGAGAATTGACGTCTGTAGTGCATTTACTCATTTTTTTGTTTTTGTTTTTGTTTGTATATCTACCAGTCTTCTCTTACCCTCTGCACCAGCATTGGGTTGGGTTTGCTTTTATTAGGAAGCTTTCCAGCAGGACGACCCAGAGCTTAGGGTTCAGATAGGTCTTCAGAATGTCTGTTAATAGGACTGAATTTGTGTGAAGTGAGAGCAGTGAGTAAGAGGTGAAAGCAACTTGGCATGAGGCCTCTCTGGTGGTAGTGGAGGTGGGTGGTAACATATTAAGGAAACAGTGAATGGCCTTTAAAATTAGGTGAGAAGAATGAAGTATTGAAGGAAAGTCTGGCTGTTTATAGAGGCTTTAGAAGAAAAAGAAATTAAAGGAAAAAGAAATAAACAATTGGAGTCCAAGTTGCCAGATTATTGGTGCTTCTATAATGTGTAATGATATTCTAAGGCTAACTTGTACAAATGACTTTAGCTTTGAGAACCAGAGGGGGAACGATTGGTTTGTATGTAGAAACATAATTTAATTAATAAATACGTATTTTGTAGGTAGTCCTGTTTCTGTGTGTGTGTGTGTGTGTGTGTGTGTGTGTGTTGCGCGCGCGCATATGTGTTTACATATATGCTTATATTACAGGGGTGGGTACTTTTCTGCTTTTGAATGACCATTATAATTGGCTTCTTGACATGTTGACAGACAGGGCTTTCTAGTATGTATGGGTGGGATGTTTTTCCTCAGCTCTAATAATGTTCAGTGCAGTTAGCACTATGGGATTTGGGAAAGATTATTTGCTCATGAAGATCCATAAACCACTCTGAATATCGATTCAACGAGTATAGCCATTATTGCACAAAATATGCCTTTTTTCGTGTAGGTTTTTCAGTGTTATGAATTCACAGGTGTGCATATAATAGTGAATTATATAAAACAAACTAGCTTTTGGTTCAATACTTTGTAATATATAATAATTTTAGCTAAAAAAATAGTAACATTCTTTACTGGATTAGATCAAATGTAAAAACGAGCACAGAATCAGGGTTTTGTAGCTGATTTATAAATAACTGCTGAAAGCCTCAGGCTTAAAATTAAATTTGGTTTAACAGGACTGAATTTTATGTGACACTTGTAAGTAACAACTTAGAGAGATGTTTATTAAAGATGGTTAATAAGCCCACTGAGACATATTTGACCATTATTTAGAGGAGATGAAATGTGAATTTACATTGAAAATGGGAAAGATAAAATCTTGGAAATAGAACATTTGAGTATGTCCCATTCTACATATAAGGCAATCTTCGTTTTTCATCCTTGGATTAAAATTGCATATTTCTATTTTAATAACTTACATCTTTATCCCTGTCTCCTCAGTGGTCTCATGTTATTATCAGTTTATCTGGTCACACTGAGCATCATTGTTCCCATCTGTTCCTATTAATATTTCCTCCTTTAATTTCTTATTACGTGTGATTGAAATGATGTAAAAACCAATATTTTCACTTTCCTTTTCTTTCAAACTCTGTTGTCCTGATTTCTTTTCTTCCTCTCCTTCTCTTCAGTCTAGCCACAAAGGGTGATGAAATCCGCAGTAGTCACAAAATAAATTGGTACTCATTGAGCAGTGTTCTTTTTCTTTCACAGTGCTAGGCATCAGTGACTAATCAGAAGGGATTGTATAGAGAAGCAGTGTGTGAGTGTCTAATGGGGGTCCTTACGGCTTGGTCCCTTCATAAGTATAGCATGTTCATTTTCAGTATAAATTTGCTCCAAAAGTTTCCTTTTTACCTTTCACATTTTTATTCCTTCAGCATGTTTCCCTGTTCCTGAGTCCTTGTTTCCTTTCCTTTTCGTCCCACAGATACACCTTCTTTAAGACATCTCCTTCAGTTTTATTATTTATTCTGTCAAATTTCAGTTTGTTTTAGAGGGTAATAATATTGATAACTGCACATATAATGGGTATTGATTTGTAGTATATGTTTTTATTCTGTGGTCTATAGATTTAAGGAGTTACTTTGAAATAGCAATTCTGTTTGCAAAAGGATTTTTTAAAAAGATGGTATAACAAGTATAAAAGTTCTATTCTGCTAGTCTGTTTTTTTAAAAAATAGTCATTATGTGGTTGAATTTCCTTTCTTTCATCTTTGACCAGATATAATGAGGGACTTTTATGTTATTTCCTACTTTGTTTTTAGTGTGGTATATTTTTCAATTAAAAGAAAAACAGACTGTCGCTAGGTCTGCCACTCTTTAATGAATCATTGGATTGGAAAATAACTCATTATATCATCAGGCAGGATATGTTCCTTTATTTGCATGTAGATAGTTGGAGATGAATAATTTATCAAATGTTATTAGTACAGGCTCATATTGCTGAAGTCTCAGCAGGATATAATGAAATTTGTCTCAGGCTAGTATGAAAATAGCATGCCTTTGCGTAGTCATTATTGAACTTTTGGCATCTCTCAGAGAACTATTATGTTATCATGCCAATCTTGCTCACCTCTTCATTAACTGGACTTGTGATTGAAGAGTTCAACTTATCTTGAAAATCTGTGAAATCTGGTATGCCAAATGCTTGAGTCTAACTGTGTTTCTCCATCAGAGCAAGAATTTTCAGAATGAATGAAGTACTTAATGTTTCTTATTAAAGCGATTAGTACAAAAAAGGCCATGACTGATGGTTTTATTACTTCTGGTCCTGAAAAGCTGTCTGTACAGGAGATGTTTAAGCAGTATATCTTTCTCAAATGAGGGGTGATGAAACATACATATAATTGCTTAGAATCTTATATCTGTACTAATTACGTATTTGAAGTTATTTTAAATAACTGCTTTTAAAAAGTGGGCTTTGATTAGCTTGTGGCACGACTGCGTGAGAAGGTCAACAAATCTCCCCGCAGGCAACAACAAAGCTGGACACATGGTCAGAAAGAAGCCATTCTTGCGTTCTGGAAAGTGAGAAAAAGCAGGCAGCAAGCTGGGAAGTGTTTGTGCAAACAACTGAGCTTTGGGTCAGAACAGTGTGAGTCTGTGGTGTTTGTGCCTGGTGCTCCTGCCGTTTTCCTTCCTCAGCTCTGTGGGCAAGGTTGTTCAACCAGGGCAGGGCAGGCTGTAAAAACCAGCAGCTTCATTGCCGCTCCCAAGAAGGCTCAGTTGACTTGGAGGACTGTTTGGGAAAGTGAAGATGTTTATGGCGCATGACGGGGGGCGGGGGGTTAGGGGATGGGGTGTCTCTGGCTCTACACACCTGAAGTTGTAGGCCTGTTTGGCAGGAGTGGTAGACAGACAGACTAGCCATGGATTTAGTAGAGACTTCTGGGAGGTGAGACAGAGAGAGGATGCTTGGTAAGTCTTCGCAAACTGTAAGTTGATTGGACGTTGTGCACATGCACAACAGGGACCAGAGTGGGCCCAAGCTGCCTACACTTATCTGTTGGCTGGAGCTTGTATGCACATCGTGAGAAGGTGGGAGAGGACCCAAGAAAGCCCAGGAGAAAGTAAAAGGTGGGGCAGGCTTGAAAATGGCCCTAAGTTTGAATGCTCTCGTCTCATACACAGATCACTTAGCACCTCGCTAGGAATCTTACTGGTTTAAGGTGTTTGAGCATATACGTGACCAGTCCTTGACTTAGCTTTGCTATGCAGATACAGAATTGACTGCTGGGAAGTGACGCTTTGGAGGGAAGAAAGCCAAAAAAGCTAAGAAAGGAGATTAATGACCATTCGTTGTGGAGACATAAACTTCATAGACTACACTTTGGGTGATTAATATGAATTGAGAGTTGCTACAATATATTAGCTAAAATTTCTAGTATTTAACAAAATATTATGATACATACAAAGAAACCAAGTATAACCACGTTCAAGCGGGAAAAAAGCAGTCAGTATCGACTGTCGTTGAGCGGCCAGAAGTGTTGGATTTAGCAAAGACTTGAAAGAACTAAGTGAAACGATGTGAAAAGCATTTAAGAAAAGGATGATGATGGTGACTTGAGTACAGAATCACAAAATGATAGGAATTATAAAAGAGAACCAATAGGAAATCTGGAGTTGAAAAGTACAATAGCTGAAATGAAAACATTCATTAGAGGGGCTCAACTGCAGATTTGACATGGCCGAAGAAAAAGATCTGTGGATAGACCAAGGGAAATGATCTGATTCGGATAGAAGAAAAGAGGAAAAATGAAAAGGGCCTCAGAGACCATTGGGACAACATCTGGCACACCAAAAAACGTGTCATGGGAATCACAAAAGAAAAGGATACAGTGAAAAACAGCAACAGCAACAACAGTAGTTTTAAACCGTACTGGATGAAAACTTCGCAAATTTTATGAAAACCATTACTTTCGGATCCAAAAAGCTAAATGAATTCCATGTAGAGAAGTCCCAGATATCCATACCTATACACATCGTAGTCATTGTAGAAAGAGAGGGAAAATCTTGACAGCATAAGAGAGAAATGACATACTGTGTACCAGAGAACAACAAGATTAATAGTCGACTTCTCACCAGAAGCACTATAGGTCAAAGACAGTGGAGTGATATAGTCAGTGCTCAAGGAACAAAACTGTCAACTAAGAATTCTGTTGATATATCCAGCAAAAGTATCCTTCACAAATGAAGCGAAATAAAGACATTTCCAAATAAAAAAGTTTTTGCTAGCAGACTTGATTTACAAGAAATACTGAAGACAATTTTTCAGGCAGAAAGTGGTAGCAAATGAAAATCCCCAGGAGGAAATGAAGAGTGCTAGAAGTGGTAATTATGTGGGTAAATATATAGTACTTTATAAATATATTTTTTTCACATTTTTCTTTAAAAAAACATACAACTGTATAAAACAACAATTGTAGCACTATATTTTAGGGTTTATACAACTATATATGTTAATATGTGTGATGGCAGTGGCACAAAGGAGAAAGAAGGAAAAGAAATGATTCTGGGACAGTTGACTATCCATGTGCAAAAATAAACTTAGACCTTTATTATACACAAAAAGTAACACAGTGTATCCTAGACCTAATTATAAGAGTGAAAACGATAAAACTTGTGGAAGAACGAAATTGAGCTATTTGTAATGAGGTGGATAGACCTAGAGCCTGTCATACAGAGTGAAGTAAGTCAGAAAGAAAAAGACAAATACCGTATGCTAACACATATATATGGAATTTAAGAAGAAAAAAAAATGTCATGAAGAACCTAGGGGTAAGACAGGAATAAAGACGCAGACCTACTGGAGAACGGACTTGAGGATATGGGGAGGGGGAAGGGTGAGCTGTGACAGGGCGAGAGAGAGTCATGGACATATACACACTAACAAATGTAAGGTAGATAGCTAGTGGGAAGCAGCCGCATGGCACAGGGATATTGGCTCGGTGCTTTGTGACAGCCTGGAGGGGTGGGATAGGGAGGGTGGGAGGGAGGGAGACGCAAGAGGGAAGACATATGGGAACATATGTATATGTATAACTGATTCACTTTGTTATAAAGCAGAAACTAACACACCATTGTAAAGCAATTATACCCCAATAAAGACGTTAAAAAAAAAAACAACTTGTGTAAGAGAATGTAGGAGAAATCTTTGTGCTCTTGGGCTAGGCAGAGATATGACACCCAGAGCATGAGCTGTAAAATAAAATATTGATAAGTTGAACTTCATTATATTAAAAAAACCTTTAATTTTCAAAAGATGCCATTATGAAAGTGAAACTATAAGCCACAGACTGAGAGAAAATATTTAAAAATTATATATCTCATAAAGGTCATATAACCAGAATATGAAAAGAATTCTTATAATTCAATAAGACAAATGCTATAACTAAAATATTGACAAAATACTGGAATAGACATTTATATTAGTGAGGGTTCTTCAGAGAAAGAGAACCAATAGGGGTGTGTGTGTGTGTGTGTGTGTGTGTGTGTGTGTGTGTGTGTGTGTGTGTGTGTGTGTGTGTGTGTGTGTGTCATAAGGTATTGGCTCCCACCATTAAGGAGGCTGAAAATTCCCAATGTCTGTAGTCGGCAAGGTGAAGACTGTAGAGAGCTGATGTGTAGTTCCAGTCCAGGTCCAAAGGTCTGCGAATCAGGAGAGTTGTTGGTGTAAGTTACAGCTGGCAACTGGGCAGGTGCGAGACCCAAGAAGAGCTGATATTTCAGTCTTGAGTCTGAAGACTGGAAAAGACCAGTTACGCAGCTCAGTAGTCAGACAGGAGGGGTTAATTCCCTCTTACTCAGCATTTTTGTTCTATTCAGGTCTTTGATTAATTGGATAATGCCCACCAGTGTTAGAGAGAGCAGTGTGCTTTACTCAGTCTACTGATTGAAATGTCAGTCTCATCCAGAAATACCCTCACAGACACACCCAAAATAATGTTTGGCTAAATGTCTGGGCACCCTGTGGCCCAGGCAAGTTGACGCGTAAAAATTAACCATGACAACATTTTACCAAATGGGAATACAATTGGCTAATCACGCGAAAAGGTGCTCAATATCGTTAGTCATTATGGAATGCATATTATTCATTCAAAGCACAATAATATACCACTGCATGCCCACTAGAATAGCTGTTGTCAGAAGTTACAGTATGAGTGAAGTCTTGGTGATATGGAGAAACTCAAACCCTCATACATTGCTGGTGGGATATAAAATGGGAGCACTTCTTTGGAAAAGTTATTTCTTATAAAAGTGAATATAAATTTATGACATAACCCACAATTCTTTTCCTAGGAATCTGTCTAAGAGAGGTGAACACATATGTCCGCATGAAGATCTGTATTCAGATATTCATAGAAGCATTATTATAAAAGGTGTTAATTGGGAACAGTCCAGATGTTCATCAGCTGGTTGATAGATTAGCAAAATGTAATATATTTGGTATGGGAGCATGGATAGACTATAAATAAGCTTGAGAGAGTTTTGGGGGTGATGGAAATGTTCTAAAAATGGGTTGTGATGATTGTACAACTGTATAAGTTTATTTAAAATCATTGAATTGTGTACTTACAATGGGTGAGTTTTACAGGATGTACTTCAGTAAAGTTATAAAAAATAATATGTATATAGAGGAAATGATAAATATGGAAAATAATATTTAGTGAATATCAAGGAGATGGGAATTATTCTATTCTTCCAACTTTTCTGTAACTACAATTAATTCAACATTTTAATGGGTCTTAGAAGTGTTCTGATTCTTTTGTAACGTTTTAAAAAAAAATAAGGTTAAAAGCTTTTGTTTGTTCTTAAAAAATCCAACCCTAGAGTGTCTTTTTTTTTTTGCGGTACGCGGGCCTCTCACTGTTGTGGCGTCTCCTGTTGCAGAGCACAGGCTCTGGAGGTGCAGGCTCAGCGGCCATGGCTCACGGGCCCAGCCGCTCCGCAGCATGTGGGATCTTCCCGGACCAGGACACGAACCCGTGTCCCCTGCATCGGCAGGCGGACTCTCAACCACTGTGCCACCAAGCAAAGCCCCCCTAGAGTGTCATTTTATCTCAACTTTTTAATTCTTTACTTCTTTGATTTACAGTTTGCTTTGAGCAGATGATCTGCTTTTGCACTTGGCCTGCAGGGCCAGTGCCCAAGTGAACCCTTCCTGCTTCATATTTACATATCTGGTCTATGTTAGGGGCCATTCGTACCTGTGGAATGACACTCTGAGGATATTTCTGTTTCTCTCATCTGTGCAGTATTAATGTGCAGATATTCTAAGCAAAGCACTTTTGACTGTAGGACTTGAACACCGCTGCCTTTCCCTTTGGTAGTATTTCTTAGGTTCAGTGATCATATCTTCTCCAGGTTGTTTTTATTTGTTTTCATAAAAGAAAAAGTTAAATGCAAATATTAACACATTTGTTGAAAGCAGTAAATTAAAGTGAAGTTCTATGACTCATGCTAACGTGTTTTCTATGCTTTATTTGAAGGTCACTCTGTGAGACTGCTGGGTCAGAAAAAGGATAATGGAAAACGGTTGGGGGGAGCACGACTGGATTTGCCAAAGATTAGGAAGAATCCACTGATAGAAATCATTTCCATCAACACTGGGTAAGCTTTTCTCTAACTCATAAAATATTCAATATACTCCATGAATTTTCCTGGCTATATGACACAGAAAAGTAGTTGAACATTTCCTTGGGAAAGAAAAATCAAAAATGAATTTTTAAAAAAATCAGACATGAATATCGTTCCCTCTAAGATGTTCCCTGTATGCAGTTGCATTTATATATGCAGCAAGTGTTTTTTTCTTTGATTAACATTACTCTAACTTCTTTTTGGTAATAAACGTGGATTTTGTTTTCCAGCTCTGCTCTTGGTTAAAATCTTTTCAAGAAGAGTATTACTTCTTCTTTTTTTTTTTTTGCGGTACGCGGGCCACTCTGTGGCCTCTCTCGTTGCGGAGCACAGGCTCCGGACGCGCAGGCTTAGTGGCCATGGCTCACGGGCCCAGCCGCTCCACAGCATGTGGGATCTTCCCGGACCGGGGCACGAACCCGTGTCCCCTGCATCGGCAGGCGGACTCTCAACCACTGTGCCGCCAGGGAAGCCCAAGAAGAGTATTTCATTCTGTGAAATGGTTAATACACCCATCATCTTTGACTAGTTTTTTCAATAGCATTATAGTAAATATTGCCCAAGATCCTAACCATATTTTGATTATTAACTATCTGAAATGAATATTTTTAAATGTTACTTTTATGAGCCTTAAACTGAAGATAAACATCGTGACTGAATATAAAGTACTCTTTAATTGCCATGTTGGTCTGAAGTTCTGCCTGATTATAACTCCTGGTATAATCAGTCATACTTGGTTTTATTTGCATTTGTTGAATTTGGTTCTTTTAAATAGTGACTCCATTTGAGAAAGTTACTTATTTCCCACTTTATATTATCATAGTCTGGTAATAAATTTAAATTCAAACCTCATGAAAGTCCCTCCATTCATGCAGCTGCCTCACATTTCCCACAGATTTAAGCCTTCTGCTACTTTTAAATTTTTAATCTTCCTTCTCTCTTTTTAAAAATTGTCCTCCTTCTGCCCTTTGCTTTCTTCATGATCTTTCCCACTGAGAACGCGTGAACTTATCTTTCCGGCTCCAGCATCTTTCTACCTCTCTCCAAGCCAGTGCTGTCCTTTCCTCCTGCACTGTTGCAGCTGTGTTGTCACTGGTTGTCTTTTCTCTTCCCTTATCATCCACCTCTGGTTCATCCTCCCCACTGCTGCCAAAGACCAGGGACTGTTGAAGAAGACATTTGGCTTTTCCCTAAAAGCCCTTGGGGACTTTCAGTTGACTTCGTGAACTTGTCCAGGACCAGTGTCTGGCCTTCAGTGTGGAAGATTCATAAACCTGGACTCATCAAGCTCAGAGACTACTAGCGACTAAGTCAGAATTTAACAGTCAGAAGCGTAGCTGTCGCATTGACCGGAGAATCTGATATATTCTCTGGAGCCTGAGCCAAGTTACGGGTGTAAGGCTGTTTGCTGTTGCCTCTGTCTCAGTCACTCTTCACCTTCCTTCACATCCTGCATTGCTGCTGCTGTTGTTTTTGACGCCTGAATTCAAATTCCTATTAAAATTTCAGCATACCTACATTTCCTTTCCTCCATATTTGCCTTATTTTCCTTTGTAACATTTCTCGGTATTGAAATAGACATATGTCCATCTATGTTGTAATTGTCTCCCCTCACTGGCATGTAATAAGCTCCATGAAGGTAGGGAATTGACTTTCTTTTTTATCATTGTATCCTTAGTACACAGAAGTATGTACACAGTAGGGATTTAGTAATTGTTCACTTATGAATGAATAATTGAGTTCTATAATTAGAAAGTTGAATGGGGTCATGTTAATTTCTTGTTGCAGTACAAATTGCCTTGCTACTTGCTCAGTAATACTTGGAGTTTGGCTAAGTGCACTTTCTCCTAAACAATGTCTTTAGAGGGGCAAAGTCTAAATGTTTCTGATAGTCTCATTTTTTAAAAAAAAACACAGGACTGATCAACTCCTTTTTGACTGGCACATTCCTTTAAGTATGTTATTATTTTAGGGCCTGTCAAACCCTTTTGTATTAGAATCTGTTATCTTAGGATCAAGGTGACTTTGTAGCTACTTGTGACCTGCTGAGTGTCGATTTTAACTGTTTGTTTTCAAAGATACTTTATATTTTTAGTCTCCGTACTTCTCCATTCTGTCACTCCCCACCTCACACTCCAGTATTCAGTCTCACTGAACTACTTGACATTCTCAGCCTCAAGGTCCTTCTCTCTCTCGACTCCAGGCCTGTCTGTGTGCTGTAAGGATCCCCTGGCGTGTCTTACCATTTCTCCACTTACTCGCGGGTAATCCTGCGGTACGCACTTGTGTGCCCCTTCCTTTGGGTGGCTGCTTGTCCCTCCCCTCCTGACCAGGCTAAATACCTCCATCTTTCCGTTGTGCGTCTACAACATTCCCTGTTTACCTCGATTGTGGCACTTCTCAGGATGCATAATTTATGTTTTCTACTTAGTTATGAGCTTCGTGAGTTCAGAAGGTATTTCAGTCATCACTATTATTATCTCTGACTTGAGGGTCCAGGACAAAGTGAGCACTCAATAAATGCTGAATCAGTGTTGTATTTTCAAGCCACTACTAATTTATTTCGCCGTATATTTTTCAAAATTTCCCTTAGGTAGCCATTTTAAATAGCATTAAGTTAAAATTTTTCATATATTTATAATTTGAATTTTTCTTCTCTTGGATTTAGTGTTTCTTATAATGAGGCTATAGACTTTTTTAAAGCTCACTGGGTATTTCCTTTCACATTCTCATCCTCTCACATCTCTCATATTACAGTATAGCATTGCCTCTTAGTAAATAAATTAGCAAACATTCTTTTGCTGTTGAGAGCATTAATCTGTGCTGTCACTCGTTGCGATAAGAGTCTCTGAACTTCTCTGACGACTAATCATTTTCCTGAATCTGTTGGAGCCTTATCACTTGTTCTCGGATGAAAGTCTCTCCATGAGTGTTTGTCGACAGTATCACTCTTAACATCTTTACCTTGAATTTTATTTTTTTTACCTCCAGTAGAGCTCATTGCTTTTTTTCATTTACATTTAAATGTTTTAAAAGAGTTCTACGGATAATTATTTCTTTCACGCAAGAATTATCATCTCCATCAAAATCTTACACTTTTCAAAGTTTTATGGCTTTGAAATTAAATATGGATAGATGTTTCATATAAATTTTCTATCCATCAGTTAGGGAAAGGACCCCATTTTCAGCAAGTTTTATTACATGTATGGGTAATTTAGCAAAGTTACTATTAAACTCTACAGAGTTGTTATGCTTTGTTACGTTTCTAACTTAAAATGTAAAAGGAGTATATTAGTTGCTTTAGCCAAGGAAGAAGTTGAAAATTTCATATCATGCTAGATTGTGGATGAGCTGAGACCACTACTTGTTTGATCACATTGTGTATAATAAGAGTACCTTTAGTTCTTTTTTTTTTTTGCGGTACGCGGGCCTCTCACTGTCGTGGCCTCTCCCACCGCGGAGCACAGGCTCCGGACGCACAGGCCCAGCGGCCATGGCTCACGGGCCCAGCCTCTCCACGGCATGTGGGATCCCCCCGGACCGGGGCACGAACCCGTGTCCCCCACATCGGCAGGCGAACCCTCAACCACTGCACCACCAGGGAAGCCCAAGAGTATCTTTAGTTCTTAAATAACATTTATTTTTTCTTTCCATACTCTCAATTTTATGTTCAGTTATTCATCCTTCTTACGTTTGCTGTATTGCATATAAAAATTTGGTCTACTCGGTTCCTTGTCTCAATTTACAACATTCTTTTTTTTTGAGGTGAGCCTTCTGAGGTTAGCTGCCCCTTGTCCAATATCACTCTTATTTCTAGACTGTCCCTTATGGGGTAAGGACTCCCTGTAGACATGAATAGGCACATGTTTGTCTAGTAGGATGATGAGAGCTGTATGGACATGACTGAAATGCAGGAGAGAATGAAGTTAATCATTGCTAATGTATATTGAGTGCTTAATGTGGGCCAGACAGAATTCTGTGAAATGTGTATTTTTTCCTGTATTTCGTCCTCACAACAGCCTTGTGAGATTTTTCAGTAGATGAGGAAACTAAGTTACAGAGCGGTTAGGTGACTTCACCTTGTCGTGCAGCTAGTAGGGGACTGAGACTGAGGCTTATCTCTTGCGCCCGTCAGACACTTCTGTGGGTTCACAGGAGCAAGGGATCATATCAAGTGTGGGAACAGAACAATCTTTGCATTATAGTGACATTTGAAATGAAATTTCAGCATCTATAGGCCACCCACATTTCTTGCTTATGGTTCCTATAGCAACCAAGCCAGGAAGGAATGAGAGCCTGGGTGGTAGTTTTGGGAAGGAAAAGCAAGGGTGGCAGTACTGTGTAATAGTTAAGAAGATGGGCTTTGGCATTCTCCAGTGGATTTATTTGTAACCATGGATTTGGAAGTTCCAAAGAGTGGTTGGAGATAGAAATACAAGGCTGAAAAGAAGCCTTAGTTGGAGGGGTGAGAGTTGAGGTCAGTGAAGGTGAATGGTCAGTGCTTGTATATAGGAAATAAGAGGAGAGAGAGGAATTATCTATGAAATAAAACAAGTCAGTGGCGAAGGTTTTATGAAAAGAAGTGTCTAACTATCAATTACTTCTGATCCCTTGAGGAGAAGTAATGCCAGGTTAGGTGAATCATTTTCGAAAGAGCCGGAAATTTGCAAACCACGTTAGAAATTAGTAGGCCTTGCTACAGGAGGACTGCTCTTTGGAGGAGTTCTGCTATAAAGTGAGAGATGTGGTCTTTAGAATACAAGGATATTTCTATCTGAGCTTGTTTAGAGGCAGAGGGGTAAGGATTAGAAATATATTGACAGGAGAAACTGTTTAAACAGGAACAGTTGTGAACGTAGTTAGAAAGGTAAGTGTTGGAGAGAAAGACCCCTTCATGCTTCCTCAGACATAAGAGTAAAGGATGTAAGTTTAAGTGTAGAACTTATCAGTTCATTTTTCTTAAAGGTCTTCACTGATTTAATTTAGAGAAAGGTGCTCAGTTCCTCCATGCTGTCAGGCAAAATGGAGGGTGGAGGGTTCAGTGTCCTGTCCCTTTATGTTCTGGTTAATATACTGTGGTCTCTTTTTGATTCCATTGACTTGAGATACAGCCAGTTCTCGATCAGAATCCCCCCTCCTTCCAAGGTTTGTCAGTTTTCTTCTTCTCCGATTTCCTCCCTTTGGTGGTGGTGTTCAGCTGATATTCTACACTACAGATTTTCTATAAACTGGAAGCTCTGTCTAATCTGAGATTCTAATTAAAAATTTGGCCAGAAATAATCTTGTTTCTGGGGTAAATATATGAAATTTGCAGAGTCATGCCAGAGTGTTCCATTTTTTTTCATGAAATTCGTGGAGTGAGGTCATGGTCCTGATGCACAACAGAGTAGGAAATCTGTGGATATTTATGTAGAAAAGTATCAACCAGGTGCCATGGTCAGTATAATAGGGAGTCAATATGTGCATAAAAGGAAGAAGTGAGCTGAGGTTGAAAAGCTCAGGTTTTGTCAGGGGACCCCATTTGTGTGATTGCCTTATTTTTTTTCTAGTAGTAAGAATGGAGTGTGGAGACAGAAGGAAATACAGGGGACAAAAAGTTAAAAATCAGAAAATGGGCCATAAAGAAAATCTCTGCTTCATTTTGCTGTCTCTCTCACTATCAAAGTCATCATCTTGACAATCCCTGGGCAATTTTCATTCTTCCAAAGCCAAGAGTTGGGTGCTACTCAGCAGTTCTGATATAAAGTATATCATATTTTAGATACTACTATCAGATTATCCCTAGTTTGAAGGGGTAATCCTCCCTAGGGCTAAACACATCTTAGAAAATACCATCTGACCCTGTAATATTTTACTGATACTTTCACTTTTAAAATTTATCATCTTTCATGTTGTTTGCCATCTGCCAGACATAAAATGATGGTATATGGGAACCTTTAAGGGGAATCTAATTTTCTTTGAGATTACATACTTGAATTTACTACAGTTTTTTAAAGTATCTGTTACTTTTCCCCCTGTGACATCTTAGCTTTTGGAAAACAAACTAAGATATTTCAACTTTTTTTCTATAATGTCCGGAATTTATCAGTCCCTATTCCAGGGCTAGATATATAGGTGAATGAATGAATGAAAGAGAAAGAATGCAAATTTCTCTCATAGAAGTGAAGTAGGATCATTACTAATAACATTTTGCTATCTTTCTGGTTCTAATGATTAAAACATGAAATAATTATTAACTACATATAATCACAGTGCATTTGAAAATATAATGATCATGTGCTTACCACATTACCAGGTATGGTATTAGATACTATGACATATACAAAGATAAACATTTCCCAAGTCAACAGGTAACTAACATTGACTGAAATAATCCAAAAAATCCAGCTGTAAACACAGTTAATTGCAGCTCCTGTATGGGGAGGATTTGGGTCTTGTTCTGTTCCACGTTCTGGGGAGTGAATGCTTTTAGGTGCCAGCATGGCACTCTTCATGAGAGTGCACAGCAGTGACTCCTGAGGCCTCTGAACGTAAGCGGTGTGGGGCACTCAGGTGTCCTCTTGCTGCCGCTCTATGAGATGTGGCAGCAGCAAAGTGAAGAGGTCTTCTCCTTGCCCTGTGTCATCAAACTCGACTACTGCCATTGTCAGTACACGTGTGGAAAACGTAAGCCTCAAATGCTATCTTTTAATGTTACTCTTTAAATTACAGCTTTCAGAAAATAACATCCTATTAAAAAAATTTGGTGGTAAAAAACTCATTGGGTTGGTCAAAAAGTTCGTTCGGGTTTTTGGTAACATCTTATGGGAAAACCCGAACGAATTTTTTGGCCAACCTGTAATTAGAAGTGTTCTTACAAAGCTTGAATTAAGTTTCCAAAAAGATCCTGTTAGAAGGTTGAATATATGCAATATCACACTTGTATTAGGGTGAATCTTTTTAACATTTTTGGAGAATAAAATTTGGGATATTTTATTTTATAATCCCTTTGAAATGACTACGTGTTTAGTATATTCAGTGATTCATTAACTTCTTGTATCTTAGCATGGTGTCAACAAATAAGTGTTCTTTTTTTTCCCCAGTTATACTGTACTGTTCTGTTTACATGTCCTGATTGTAATAACCGTGGCACTATCCTGAATCTGCTCTCTTGAGAAAAGCTCCCTCAGCCTCGGTGCCGTCCTCAGAGACATCTATTAGGTCCTGACACCTTTTTCCAAGAGGCAGTATCTCAAGATAAAACATTTTCCAAAAAGAATTCAGCAGACTTAATAGTCACTCATTTATTTAAAAATTATTGGTCAGTATCACTTTTTTATATATTGGGCACTGATGACTGTAAATTAATGTAAGTCAGTTTTGTCATGTATACTCTTAGAAGTTTTTTTGATAGACAGTAGTACCTACCAATGAGGATTAGTTGCTTCTCTACAGCCCAGTTGTCAGGTTATAATGAAAGCAAGTCCCAGTCCAGAATCTGCAATAAGAGTTCATTAAGCAAGCTGGCACCGTCCACCTGTTCTTACAAGCTTTGTGAAGTCCTCTTTCTTCTTTGGGGTGATTAAATCGAACCTTGCACGAAAGTCTCACTTGAACCAGATGAGACAGTATTGTCAGCCTCAAGCAACCAGAATCCTCTATCCAATATCTAGAGTGAGGGTAAAGGAGGGACCAAGACAGAATAATATCCTTAATGGTCCAAGCCAGTGCTACCCAAAGTGTGATCCATGGACCAGTGCCAGGTTATTAACTATTGATGACTGGTCTGTGACAAGTATAGAAATTGAGAGTAAGCATGTTAGAAACTTTTAAGATGATTTAACGTTGCTGCAGTGTCTTATAATTCCTTTTCACTGTATTTTACAAAAATACTGGTTTATAAGAGGTTGGAAATAAAAATCCTGATCTGTCTCTATAGATAGTTTGAGAAACACTCGTCTCAGCTACGGTGTTGCAAAATTCTTTACCCTCTTCTGGCAAATATTTTAGCCAGTCAACTCATCTTGAATGTCACTGATTCCACCAGTGAGATCCCATTTCTACTATCTTTTATGCTATTAGGTAACCACTTGTGTCTAGTAGTTAACCACTACTTTCACAAATGAAAACTTATTTCTGTCACTTATTATGCTAATTTGCAAAGCCTCTGCTGTTGACCAAGGATAAAAGACAGCTAAAACATACCAGTAAGCTCTGGAAGGTAGCCATTCTAATTAAATACTAGCAAATTGTAGCTTAAAATAACTCACACATTTTATGTTACCCCCTTGACATTCAGTTCTTTCAAAAGTAAATTATAGAAGTCCTAACATGGCCCATGTGAAACTTGAATCTAGAGTTTATAACCGTTCTTTTGGCACATCCGTAAAATGTGTAAATAACTGCTGTTACCCATTTATTATTCTTGATCTTCTGTAAGCTTACGGAGGCCAGGAAGCTTATCTCTTAGTAATGAGCCTGGAATGTGGTACCAGCCTATTCCGGAGAAGACAGTAGAGTTTATGGTACATTGGAGAGACCTCTGTGCTCTGGGTTTGGAGTCTTAGACATTGTTATTTTCTATCTGCATGACTCAAATAAACTGGGTAACTGCTAAGAGCTGATCTCTTTCGTAACATGTACTACCTGCTGTATATGTAGCCTGACACATTGTGGGCATTTTAATAAGTGTTTTCCTTACAATTGTGATCTTGCTATATCCTGTTCTCTACCAGCATTCTCCAAGACCCCCTCTCCCTTTCCTTTCTCTGCATCGTTTGTACTATTTAGGCCGGAAAGGTGATGGTACTAGAATTTAAAGTTAGGAGTTTATTCGATTCATCACCAGCTCCTCAATCTCCTCTTTCATTTGTTCAGTTTTGAGTGAATGTTTGACAAATAAATGAAGAAAAGTTAATCTTAGTCTCTCCTGTAGCTTTTAGAACCGTCTCGTTCACAGTATTCACTTAAGTATTTTAGTATTTCAGTAACAGCAGGGTTACTTAAATGCAGAAAAAATTTTCTGGCTGAGCTGGAGTATAATTCCAATTACTTCTCTCTGGCTATAGATGATTGTTTTGTAGAGAAAAATGTTAATTTGGACCATGAATGACGTGAAACTTATCTCAAACAATTAAATGTGTGAAATTGAAGTATTTATGTCAGTTTTGAACTTGTTACATTTTTACTTTTATCCCAAAGCTAGTTGTCCTGAAATTTGCAGCTGTTTTGATATCTTCAGTGAAATCCCCAAATACCTGTTTTCACTTAAACATTGTGCAAATAAAATTTTAAAGTAATCCTATTTTTAGTGCATTTTAAAAATTGTATTTGGGCAAGATCATTCATAAGAACAGTGGATGGCACTATTGGCTCATACCTGTGAAGTAATTATCATTAAGTTGCAGAACTTTGAAATGCAGGTTTAATAAATGCCTTTAAGTAAGTGGCCCAGTTAGAAATTTTAGACAGCATTAGCATGAGGATTTAGTCTTAAATTTTGTAAATTCTTCTTTATGTAACCATTATTTTACATAAACTTTGAAATGAATATATAACTTTTCTAGTAATTATATATAAAGAAAAGGCTGATTTTTAAAAGCCATTTCAAGTTCTAGTATGTTACAGAATGTACCATTGCTGTAACTAAAGAGTGCATCTTGCTTACCATTTTTCTGATAAACAAAATTATTTAGTTTGAGGAAGGTAGAATAACTGAGTTTGGATAAAAATCAAAATTTAAAGGTACG
Organism: Lagenorhynchus albirostris; assembly: GCF_949774975.1. Classification (NCBI taxonomy): domain Eukaryota; kingdom Metazoa; phylum Chordata; class Mammalia; order Artiodactyla; family Delphinidae; genus Lagenorhynchus; species Lagenorhynchus albirostris. Next base: position 88,354,293 of record NC_083104.1, on the reverse strand, counting down.
CAAATTTTGGCATATCATTAAAGAAGCCTTAAAGTTAATCGAGTAGAATGGTTCACACTTTTTTCAGGTTAGTTCATAGATTGTGTGGTGAGGATGTACATTAGTTATAAATACTTAAAGATGCTTTTATAGTTTAGAAAGTTTATTATTTTATTTCATATGTAAAAGTCTTTTATGTTTGTTATTGAGCCCTGTTTCTGGACATTCATTTATTCAACAAACATGGCTGAACATTTGTCAAGTACAGAGGATTGACAGGTACCTTCGTTTGGTGTCTGCCCTTGAGAATCCAGCAGGAGAGAGAGTAAAACAAGCAGAAAAAAATTAAATTATATCATTGTAAGTACAGTAGTACAGGAGCGAACAAAGTTATTTATGAGCATGATGGATTGTTTGGGTGAGTTAAAGGAGCTTCCCTAGAAGCTCAGTAGATACTGAGGCTGTCTCTCAAAGTGTATCTCATTGGTGGGTTCAAAGGCAATCTAAGCGGGTGCCCCTCTTTGTATTGAATTGTGAAAGGCAGTGTCTTACACAGAGAATGATGAGTGGATCGGGTGTGTGTGTGTGTGTGTGTGTGTGTGTGTTTTGAATTAGGGAATGGTAGGAGAAAGGCTAGAAAGAGATAGCTTGAGATTGCCTGGGTTCAAACTTGGCCTTATCATTTTATCATTTGCTGTGTGATATTGTATAAGTTATTCAACACCTCTGTAGATCTCAATTTTCTCATCTATAAAATGGGGATAATTATGGTGTTGTGAGAATTTAAAGAGATCATCCATTTAAAATAATTAACACAATGTCTGGCACATAAAATGTGTTCAGTACAATTACTATCGAGTTTATTACTATCACAACTATGCAGAAGGCAGACCTCGGGCCTAATTAGATTGCAGTGTGCTTAAGACCACAGAGCAGTGAGTGGCAGAGTCGTAACTTAAACCACATCATCTAACCAGTTCTTTTTCCAGTAAACCACAGGTTCATTGGCTTCTAGCCCAGTTTTCTATCCTTGCGTTGGAACTGTGGTTGTTTAGTTAGTTGAAAGGAAAGCCAGTTAGAGCTAAAGTTTGATACTAATCTAGAGGTTAGCCAACTAAACCCGAAAAAGATGCTGTGGGCCCCAGAATTTTACAAAGAGAAAGGAAAACATGGGCCGTCAAGTGTAGGTGGGTTGGGAGAATTTCTGCTCTTTTCTTATATTGTACTGTGTCAAATGCCTCTTAAGATGCATTAAGTTTATCCAGTGGGATGGAATCTGAATTTCCTATTATGATGTTGAAAGGATAGAACTGCCGAGTCATATAGATTTACAGATAGTTGATAAGTGTACCCTCCTGTCTGGTTGTCTTGTTTGTTTGTTTTGTTTTCTTGAGTTAGGGTGCACTTGGAGTCAGTACTTGAGTTAGGGTGGACTTGGAAGGGCACAATAGGAGTGAATGAACGGATGTTTCCAAAGAGCTGCCATCTGTCAATTTTCCTATTGCTTGAAGAAAACTTGTTTTCCAGCCATATCAGGAAGGGGAAAAAAAAAACCCAATACTTGTGTTGTCCAACTTTAAGTATAATTGGACACACATGTGATTGTGGATAAAAGCCTGTCGTTTTTTTCAGTACAAAAATAATATATATCTCATATTTATTTGTGAAACTACTTTGCTTTTATTTTGCTACATCTCAGCATGGTAGCACCAGTTGTTTTATTTTTGCCAACCCTGACAAAGCAGAATGTTTTGTTTGGCTTTTTAAAAAGGCAGCAGTGCATGTAGTTAAGACCTCATTTACTTTATCTGATGAAGTAGTCCCTGAGGAATGTGTATTTTTCTGTAAATCCACTAAAGAAACTGGGTTTAAGGCAAGGTCATCTTTTAAAATCCTGGTTTTCTATTTTTAAACAATGTATATAGCTCTGTGATTTGTAATGTGTATTTCTGCGGTTCTTTTTAGGTTGTCCTTAAAATAAATATTAATGGTGAGAGATAATACGGATTTAGGAAGATCTTTCTACCTTGTAAAGTACCTTTTATTTTTCCATTACTGCTCTTGAGGAAAACATAAACTGTCTGAAATGAGATTTTTAGTCTGTTCTCCTCCTCCCTCACTTCCTTTTCCCCATCTCTGTTTCTCTCTCTCCCCCGCCCCACATCTATAAATTTATGAGAAAACAGGTATGTACAATGGATTTATTTATTTAGGACCAGTAGCCCTCTGACTGGAAGATATCCCCAGTCAAGATTGGTGGTTGTCTACTTTATTCATCGGTTTGTTCCCATATTTGTTTGTTTATTCTTTAGTCATTCACTCATTTATTCAACAAACATTTACAGATATCTGTATGTATCAGATACTCTACTAAGTGCAATAAAAGAAACAAGGTTTACCTGTTTTATCACTGCCCCCATAAGTTTTTTATTACTAGCATAGTTTCGTTAACTGGTAAATAACGCTGTTTTGATCATCATGGAATATAATCATCAGGTTTTAAAAAAATACGTGTGAGACTTAGAGCTATGTACCTAGAAATGACCACAAATACAGAGAATGAATAAAACAGGACTCCTACGATATATGATGGCTGAAAATGGGCTTGTACAACAAGTAACAAGTCAGGTTGGCGGGCCTCTTTGGTAAATTGATTACCGTTGGGAATTCCATTATCCACCGTCACATACTGTTCTCACTCTGGAATTTAGGCAACCCCTGATCCTTTGAATGTTGAGTCTCTGCCTACTCTGTTAAACACCTGATTTCACTTCCAGAGAATGGAGTTGTTAAGACCCCAGTTTGCTTACTCCAACTTCTTTCTCATTCTTATTTCTCCTATTAGGTTTATTTTTTCATTTTCCTACCTTCTCAATTTTATGCAAAGTAAGAAACAAAGCAATAACAATAAAAGCAAACAAAATTTTGAAAAAAAATTTTTTTTTTTAACCACACTTGTGGGATCTTAGTTCCCCAAACAGGGATTGTACCCGGGCCCTCAGCAGTGAAAGCACCAAGTCCTAACTACTGGCTGCCAGGGAATTCCTGAAAATTTTTAGGAAGATCTCTGTCCAGTGCTCATGAGGAGAGAGTGGGGGTGAGGTTCTGCTGGTGCTGAAAGCCAGTCTTAGTGATATTTAGTGATGCTCAATGGTTTCTACGTGGCAGTTGGCAAAATGCAAGTTTTCTGTGTGAGTTGACTTGCACTTACATATTTTGTTTTTCACAGTAATATATCAAATGATGAATTTTCTTAATTTTATTGTGGCTTTGTATCTAAAATTTCTATTTGGAATATAATTGACATAATTTAATACTCCATTAACTTTAAATTCTGTGATAGATTTTCAAAGGTGAATGATGGAATTAAGAATAGTACAGATATTTCAGTTTCTTTTTTTTTGATTTTTAATTTATCTTATTTTTGCATATCCTAATAAAGAATCCAAATTTGATTAGGGCTTATATGTATTTTCCTGATACACTTAACAAATGCTCATTTGAAGCAGCATCAGTGTGACTTGCCTAATTTTTTTAGTTTTTTCTTTATCTTTTATGCTTACATCTTAATGGTTCCTAGACAACTTTAATTAATTGATCCTGTCATGTCTATATTTTCTGATTTCTCTTGTCTTGAGTCTTTTTATCTTCTTTAAATTGTTGCTTTGTTCCCTTCCCATTCTCCCATCCTCTATGTCTCCTGTCTTTTCATGAGGTGCCGTTACCATCAGGATACGTTGATTACTAGAGTAGTTTGGTCTTCGGGTATCACCAATATGCTATTTTCTTCTCTACATCTGATATGGAATTACGGGTGTGTTTTTCTGTTTTGTTTTGTTTTGTTTTTTTTTTGGAGAGTGGACCATGGCAGAACCTTTTTCCTGAATTGAGATATAGTGACAACAGCCAGAAAGTAGCTCTTATGATCTAGACTAGATTATCCGTTCTTTTTAGAACACAATACTTCATAATTTACCTTTGTCTTTTTGTTTTCTTTCTGTTCTGATGGTGTTAACTACAATTAACTTTGACATGTCTAATTTGTACTCTTACATATTAAAAAGCATAGTTTTTCAAATATATTTCATTAGAATGAATTTACAGAAGTGGAATTATTGTGTCAAGGTTAAGAACCTTTTTATGAGTCTTGGAATATAAACTCAGATTGCTTTCCAAAGCATTGTCATTTACAATGCTAACAAGAGGGTACGTATTTTACTTCACGGTAGAGTCTTCCTTATTATTCCTGTTTTATAGAAACTGAGGTTGAAGAGATAAAATAATGTGCCCAGAGCTACCGTCTAGATTTAGATGTAGCTAAAATGTGCAGCCGCGTTCATTGAATGTGAGCGGCCATTTGGCCTAGTGTTAGGAGTATAATTCTGGAGCCGGATTTCTTGGGTCTAAATTCTGGCTCCAGTGCTTACTGTGTAACTCTGGGCAGGTTTCTATGTGTGTCAGTTTCCTCATCTCTGAAGTGGGAATAATAATAAAAATAATGTGTTTCCTAGGCTTGTTGTGGAGATTAAATATATCTATATATAGCTTAGAAAAGCATCTGGAAAATATAATTACTATATAAGAGATTGTTACCATTATCACTATTATTAATTCTTTCTAAAACAACATAGGCGTTTTGGGTTATCAAATTACTGAACCATTCAGACTTTTGTTTTGAGTGGATAAACGAAAGAAAGAAAGCCAGCCAGCCAGCCAGCCAGCTAGCCAGCCAGACTAGAACCCACATCTTTGGCTTTTATATAATTATGTTTTACTAACAGCCTCCTTATTTTGAAATACTAGATGAGAAAGAACTAGTCAAACTTAAATATGTCTATGGTAGACATATGGATTTGTCCTCTGTAACGTTTCCTTGCCAAATGTTTGGATGGGTTGTATAGCAACATGGTAGTTTGCAAAGTGAGCAGCAGTTTGATTTAAGCTGTTTAGTAATGCGTTATACTGCCGAAGATCGTTTGCCAACTAATGAGGATGGTCTGAGACCTTTTTTTATAAGGGATGGAAAAAAAAAAACCCTTTTAATTAGGGATAGGCTTTGCAAACTATTTAATAAGTTTCTTTATTATTTGTAGCCCCATGGCCAAATACCAACTGCCCGCACACCTTCTTAATACGAATCTCTTCTTGGATAATTAAAAATCCTTTTGGCAGATTTATATTTTCAGAGACTGTTAGAGCTAGAAAGAATTTCAGATATTTAAAATCTTTTTTTCATACATGATGCAACTGAGGCCCACGGGACCCAACAGCCTGAAGTCAGGTGGCCTGCCAATTGCACTCACTTTTGGAGAATTTGGTTCGTGACAAACAGAAAGAGACCCCTCTGACAGGTGGTAGACCTTCACCTTTAGGATTTTACAGCTTGGTGGGAGGGTTAGAAGCATTTGTGGTCTGCAGGGTGTCATAAAAATGATATATTATTTTAACTTGCGTTGAACTAAATATAGATCAAAACACCAGAAAATGGTATTGCTTTGGCCATTAATGTTTGGCAAATAAACAATGGAAAACAGTGACTCTTTCTACTAAGTGAATTGGGTTACATGGGTTAAAGAGGCTATTGAGACTTAAGATTCTCTTTTGACGTGTGAGAACCTTCACAAGAACTCCAGACTTTACATCTTCTTGTGTTCCTCTTCTGTTCACTCATTGTTTGCCTTTCCCATCAATGTTTCGGGTTCTGATCTTTACCTTACATTTATTCCTGTAGGTTTATGTGTTTGTATCCCTAACACCTAATAGTCACTAGCATACGGAAGCTCTCAAAAAATATTTTATGACTCAATAATGGTATGTTTTCATTCAAAGGGTCTCTTGCTGTTTGCTGAGTCTTGACCATGTATTCCAGCCTTTCTCAGTTTGTGCTTTCTGAGAGAATTAAACCTAAACTTACAACCCGAATGTTCTAGGCATTCACTGTGGTTAATGAATTCTCTTTTCTCCTGGGCATCTAGATTGGTAAACAGCTGTGTACCATTCTTAGGAGATTGGAGAAAATGATCATTTAGGTTATTTTTTGTAGTACTTAATTATCTCGGCACACTGGTTTAGAAAGGCTGGTTTATTCCTAATACCCTTCTGAAAGCTTACTTCTAAGAAGTGTCATCGTTGATTGACTTCATTTTGATGCCAGTGTTTTTACCCCACATTTCCTTAGGTTGCATAGACTTAAGTTTTTACTAAGGGTGGTTGCTCAGTTTGCTTTATGCTGAATAAGTTACAGAAAATTGTCTTAGTCTTTTAAAAGAACCAGCAATAAGTGTGTAATGGAGCTCTCATATTGCTGTATTTTTCTCATGTAAAGCATATACAGCTTGAATGTCAAACTGGTCACTGCTTGGGTGAGCTTGTATGTGAGACAAGCTGGGACCATGACAACACAGGTTCTAAGGGCAGAGGAAAGAGACTGGTGGAACTAGTAGGTTGAGTATCATTAACACCAATGTGGCCACTCCAGCTGACCCCTGAGAGTCAGCCCTGTTTTTAGGCATGGCATCTAAGCCTAGTAACTGTCTGAGTTCTTCCCAAAGGGGGTCAGCATTAGATGTGTCAGGGCTCAGTTGTACTGTTACCGAGTTCAAGCTCATACTGCTCACCGCATGACAGGCCAGTAAATCAAGAGACGAGTTGTTGGGGAAGGAGTAGCGACTTTATTCGGAAAGCAGGCAGACCGAGAAGATGGTTGGCTTGTGCCCCAAAGAACCATCTTGCCTGAGTTAGAATGCAGGCTTCTTTTATACTAAAAGGGGAGGGAGTGAAGTCAAACATTTCCTGGTTCGGGTCGGCCTCTGAGGGGATATGTTCATTTCTTCCTCCCTGCAGTCATTCACAGGTGGGCCTGGTCAGGATGTTTCCTGTGAGCTAAACAAAGGTATTTTAGCTTAATGCTCATTACCTGGGAGGCAGGGTTCCCAGAGATGGGCCGTTATGTATAATTTAAGCTTACAGGCAACATTCCTTTAGTGATTAACTTGTAATAGAATACAAAAGCTTCTTCCCTATTACAGTATGAAAATAAAAGAAGAAATAAAACCATACCTATCCACAGATGACATGATTATTTACATAGAAAGTCCTATGGAATCTACCATAAAACACCTAGAACTCGTGAGTTTAGCAAGGATACAGTGTAAACCCACCAAAAAGCAATCCTATTTCCATATATACTAGCAATGTACAATTGGAAACTGAAATTTTAAAAAATATTTTACACAGTAGCTCTAAGAAAAATTAATTAGGTATAATTTCTTAGGTGTAAATCTAACAAATCATGTATAGGATCTGTATTTTGAAGACTATAAAACAGAAGGAATCAGAGAGGACCTAAAAAATAGATATATGAAGTTTATGAATTGGAAGACTCAACATAGTAAAGGTATAAACTCCCCCCAGGTTCATCTGTAGATTTAAAGTAATTTTAGTGCAAATTCCACTTGGATATTTTTTGTAGGTATGGACAAGCTAATTCTGAATTTTCATTTTATAATGGAAAGACAAAGGAACTATAGTTATCTAAAACAGTTTTGAAAAAGCACAAGATTGGAAAAATCATACCATCCTATTTTAAAACTAATTATAAAGTAGCAGCAGTCAAGGCAGTGTGGTAGTGGTAACGGGATAGACACTTAAGTCGGTGGAAACAGAATAGCAAGACGTAGGCCCACACAAATTGGCCAGTTGAGTTTTGACTAAGGTGCCAAGTCTTTTCAAGGGGGAAAGAAGTATTTTCATCAGAATGTGCTGGAACACATTGAATATCTGTGTGAAAAAAGAAAAAAAGCCTTGACCTAAACCATATATATATATATATGTATGTGTATGTATGTGTGTGTGTGTATATATATATATCCTAAAAGGATCAACTGTCTAAATGTTAAATTTTAAAAATTATAGAAGAAAACAAAGGGAGAATATTTTTGTGACCAGACCGGTGGTTAGGCAAAGAGTTCTTTGACATGATACCCAAAGGACAATCTGTAAAAGGACAAAAGATGGACTTCATCGAAGTGAACAACTTTTGCTTTGTGACTGGCACTATTAAGAGAATAAAAAGCAAGCTGCACACTGGGAGAAAACGTTACATACCCAAGCGGTACCAGGTGTTGATGGGGTTACGGAGCAACTGGAGTTCTTACACATCGTCGGTGGGGATGCGGAAAGGTACAGCCGCTCTGTAAAACAGCTTTTCAGTTTCCTTAAAAAGTTAACCGTGGACTTACCACGTGACCAGTAATCCTACTTCTGGACATGAGAAGTGCAAACTTAAATTCACAGAAGAACCTGTACACAGATGTTTGTAGCAGCTCCCTTCCTAATTGTACAAAACTGAAAACAAGTCATATGTCTTTCAGGAGTTGAATGAATATACTGTGTTACATTCATTCAATGGAACACATTACCAAGCACTAAGAAAAGAATGAATGGTTGATACCCTCACCATCTTGGATGAATCTCAAAAGCATTGTGCTGAGTGGAAGAAGCCAGTCGTAAAAGGCTGTAACTGTGTGATTTATTTATATGACATTCAAGAAAAGAGAAAACAAATGGTGATGGAGAAGAGGTCCATGAGTTCCAGTGGGTAGAGGTGGGGAAAGTGTGCCTATTAAGGGATAGCAAGCGGGAGTGTGTTGAATGGTGGAACTCATCTGTACTGTTATTGCCACGGTGGTTCCATATGTCCATATATGTGCTAAAATTCATAGAACTATATACTCTACAAAAAATCAATTTTACTATGTGACAATTATTTTAAAAATTGATTGGCCTGTAAAGAAAAAAATATATTAAGAAATGTTTAGATGGGGAGTTAAGAGATTGAATTTTGTGAAAAATTGTTTATACCTCATTTAAGTAGGAAGCAGAGTCATCTGGACAGAGTGGGAGATGGATTTGTGTCTGTATATTTGAGAAGAACTGAGCTTTGGAACAGTTGCCAAGGGTAGATGAAGCATTAGTGAGTTTATCCTCAGCACTGAATGGGATATTGTCACCTCTAGGTAATATGAGGTGAATAATGATAGTGAAATGGCAGGATTATGTCATGATTTGATCTATTAAATAAAACTTTTTAGTTACCTGGTGCCATTTCCCATTAAAGAAGACTTCCTTTCATTTTGACAATTCCTGCTGGTTGCCATTTGTTGGTCAGAAGACAACTTTCAGAAGTATTCTATTGTTGCTGGAGGTGGGAATGGGCAAGGGTGGAATTTGGTTAGAACAAAAATGTCCCAGTCACAGAATAATTTTGTTATCAAATTGGATGGCAGAGCATTGTGTTTATTATCCAGTGGCACTGTGCTAAAAGAATACAACATGCCTTGACATTACCAGAGTAAGCACTTATCACAGTATTCCCAGTTCACAGGAAAGCAGCAATCAGAAAAATTAGACAACTTAAAATGGAGTATCTGTTCCCAGCAGAATTTCTTTACAAAAGGAAAAAAATGAAAATGAGGCTGCAACCAAATGAAGTTTCTGATTAGCACTTTTATTAGCCGAGCAAAAAAAAGCCACTCATCAATAGTGATTTAATTAAATCATGTTTGATCGTAGCGCTGTGTCCCGTGAAAATGAACTTTTAGATGTTAGGTGAGAACAGTTGCTCAAAGATTTGAGGACATTGGGAGCTATGTCAATAGTTAATTATAAAACAAGACAAATGATTTCATGTGGTTTTCTTTGGGTCTTGATTAGTCAGCAGATGTTTCCAGTGCTTCTCAGTTGTTTATTAGAGGAACCAGTGATGAGTGTGTAGTGATGGAAGAATGAACCTCTCTGAATAGATTGTGTCCAACAATCTACAGGTGAGAATATTTAGGCAGAAAGTAAGAAAGCACTAATTCAGTACAAGCCGAAGTGGAATCTGCTAAGATGTGTTGAAAGTCTTAGACAAGTTTACAAAGGGGAAATTGTAGAGCGTGTAAAGCACATAGTTATTCATTGTGTTATTCAACAGTAGAAAATATTTGAGGAAAGTATTTGAATCTTGTCATGTATTATTGAACCGGTGGTGTCGTTGGTGAACTTCATTTTTTTCTCACAAACTTAGCCTTTCTCAGTTCCATGAAATTTTGTCAGAAACTAAAGCTAAATACAGTGACTTGCCTTACTACACAGCAGTTAGTGACTTAGCAGTGGCAAAGTTTTACTCTGATTTTTTTTGAGGTGAGGGCTGGAATTGAAATTTTTCTGAATGGGGGGAACCACTCTTAACTACTATTACTGAACACTAAGTGGCTTTGGAAATTAGGATTTGTTAAAGATTTGATAATATATCTTAAATTAAAATGAAAAGGTAAAATGGAACTTATATATAAAGCTAATACTACAGTAAATTCATTTTGTTAGCAACTAATGTTTGCATCACAAGTAATGTCCAGCTACTCTTTATGCTTCATGTGCTGTCAGGACTTAAACCAAGAAGCACACCCTCCATTCCCACCTAGATTTGCAGCAGATACATATTTTGAGCTCCAGCTACCATCCTAGCAGCATTTTTTGGACCTCAGTGGCAGAGCAAAGGCAATTTCTGTACTGCAAAATCCATTTACGTGTGCAGTGAGGAACTCCCACCTAACCTTCATTGGAAAGGATTAATCTGCCTTGCAATGAAAAGCTAAAAGGCAAATATCAAGAATAGAATTCTGTAGATGCCTTCCAGGTGGTGAATATGCTCAATTACAATCATGCTTGTGTGTTGCTGTTAGTATTTGCCATTACTGATCTGTGTGAAGAGACATTTTCAAAGATAAAATAAGTAAAATCTCTTCACATATCTGTCTTAACAGATGAACATTTTTAACTGATTTTGATGATAGGGGACAGTAACTTTGAACTGAAATTAAGTAAAATATTGTCCTCCATAAAGAGTTTCATTCTTCTCATTAATAGACTTGTATTACAAAAAAAATGTATTCTGTTACTGTATTTTGAATTTTGTCAGTAAAATCTTATGGAAATTTGTTTTCTCGTATTATATAAGTGCCTACATAATAATCTTGATATTGCCTTTTGGCCTGGAAAGCCTGGCCTGAAAAAATATTTACTGTCTTGCCCTTTATAGAAAAAATGTGCTACCCCTTTGTTAGTTGACTGAAATGTGGAAAGGGGAGTGATGGAAACAGGAGACATGATGCCTGTGGTTTCTGGCGTGACATTGCCATGATGTTCTTGCAGACAGGAGTTCAAGAGAAGAAGAGGTTTGGTGGTGAGACAAAGAAGAGTAGTTGAATTTTGGACCTGTGTTTGGGATGCCTGGGGGAGATTTTCAGGAGCCAGTTGAAAATTTGGGTCTGGGTTTCAGGAGAGAAATTAGGACTAGATGTGCTGTCATTAGTATAAGTTGGTAATAAGGGTGTGGTTTTAAATGTATTTTGTATTCCTTTAGAAAACAAGTATATTTTCCTACTATGTTTTCTGTTTTGAAACAAGGCTCAGTTTTCATGGAGTTCCTGAAATACAGACTCTGGTCACTAAGTAACTACTGTTCTTTGATTTTATAGTAAGGAGGATATTTCACCTTCTCTTCTTGACTACATGATATAATTCTCTTTCATTACGTATACTTTTCATTCTCATCTAGAAGATCTTTTTTGAAGGCAAAAAGCATACGTGCATTTTGGCTCCATCAGTGTTGCTTGCAGTAAAACCACAGTGTTTTTATCAGGGGGAAAGCAAAAACTTGTTTATAGTGGAAAGCATAACAAAATCTGTGATCTTTTTGCCTGAGGACTCTTTCCAAAACAACTTACTGTAACAGACATCTAAGGTCAGTATTTCCTAATTAAGACTGTTTAGCTAGAGCTGGGGCTCCCAGTCCCAGCCATCACCCATAGGGCCGTTCCTTCCTTACACAGGGGCACCCCACACACACACCCCCACACACACCACACACACACATTCCTTCCTTACACAGGGGCACCCCCCCCCACACACACACCACACACACACATTCCTTCCTTAATGCAGTGTGTATTTCAGCTTACTAGTCAGCATCTGGGGGCCATGCCCTTTTTAGCTTAAAATAATATGCTAAGAAAAAGATGTTTTACTTCATATCACTAGTGATTTTTAAACTATTATTTTTGCCTTTTTCTGAAAACAAATTTAGAAATCCAGTGTGCCGAATAGGAATATCTCTTCAGTAGCCAACTGTGAGCAGAGAATATACTGCATTGGTATTTTTGTATACTAGGAATAATTTGTGTACCTGGAGTACGTGAGGTGAAGCTCTGCCTGAGGAGCCAGCACACTTCTTTTTGTTCTTGTCTGCTCTCTGCAGAACGCCTCATTCTAGTGAATGCTTAGGAAATATTTGTTCGGTTGAACTCAATAAAATTATGAAAATAGAGGATTAACAATTGAAGAATAAATAAATTTAGAAAGGAGACACTTACAGATGGGTCGCTCTGGTTCCTGAAGAGTGACAGAAAGTTGGGGATTGGTTTGGCTCATCCTTTTTATTTTTAGCTGACTTTTTTTCTCTTTTAAGAATGTAACTCCCTGAAGAAAGATGATATTATTTTTGTGGTCTTACGAATAGGAATTACTAAGGAATATTCACTATGTTTAGCATATGAAAATAATAAATACAAAATAGAAAGGGAAGCAGCAAGTCAGTTTAATGGTACATCTAAACTTTTAGTTAGATGTCCCTATAGACTCATAGTCATCCTTTATTTTGTATCCTATTTTTCTACCTTTTACTCTTCCACATTTCCTTTATTATTATTATTTTTTAATTTTTTTGCGGTACGCGGGCCTCTCACTGCTGTGGCCTCTCCCGTTGCGGAGCACAGGCTCCGGACGCGCAGGCTCAGCGGCCATGGCTCACGGGCCCAGCCGCTCCGCAGCATGTGGGATCTTCCCGGACCGGGGCACGAACCCGCGTCCCCTGCATCGGCAGGCGGACTCTCAACCACTGTGCCACCAGGGAAGCCCTCCTTTATTTTTTTAATTATGGAAGATTTCAAGGTGTAGAAAAGAGAGGGTAATATAATGAACCCTCAAGTACTCACCAGGCTGCAGCGATTACCAACTAATGGGCAATCCTATTATTCACCTGCCTCCCGACCCCCCCCCCCGACCCCCCCGACCCCCATCCCCTTGCCTGCCCTAGCACAACTTGATTATTTTGAAGCAAGTTCCAGACAGTGTATTATTTAATTGGTAAATATATCAGTTATGTATCTCTAAAGAAAAGATCTTGTTCATTCTTTTTCCTTCCCATATTGGCGGGGGCAGGGGGAAGAGAAACCAATCTAATACCATTGTTACACCTAAAATAAAATGAATAGATTTCCTTACTATCAACAAATACCTAGTCAGTCTCAAAACTTCCAGTTGATGCCCTTGTTCATTCTTCTTCTCCATCTCCCCCAACCATCTTTACAGTTGGTTCTTTTGAATCGGGACCCAAAGGCGATCCACACACTGCTTTTGGCTGATACATCTGCACCACCACAGCACTTGGTTATGTGTCCAAGTTGGCCATCAGGCTCACAAGACTCAAGTGATTTTAATCTAATACTACTTTTATGTCAGTTCATAGAAGGACCAAGGGCAGGAGACATAACAGGTGCAACATTTTCATCTCATCAGGAAGCCTGGTCTGTCTACTCTAATATACAGCTTATTTTAGCCTTCACCTATATTGAACATTGCAGCTGCCGTGGTCAAGAGCGAAGGTGTGTGGATGCCACCTTGACACAGCGTTGACTCAGACTCAGTTTTTCACTACTTTTTTAAACCGTTCGGTTAAGTAGGCCCAGCCCTGCATACCATTTCACTGAATACAGGGGCAGTTTCATGTAGCGGATGAAGCAGATATAATGTTCTGAGTTCGTCTTAACTCTGATGTTTCCAAGTAGGAGAAAAGGGACATTGAGGTCATTCCCAGGAAAGTCTGCATCAGCCCAGGCCAGTGTTAACCCTTTACTCACATGGTCTCTTATGTATTTCTTCATCTGTTGTTTGGTTTTTCTCTTTCTTTTTTAACTTAGGAAATCATTTCGTTTGTCCTACAATTTCTCACGTTCTGGATTTTGCTGATTATATCCTCACTGTGTTATTTAATATGTTTCTTTATTTCCCAGTTTCTGCTGTGAACTGGAAATTAGATCTAGAGGCTTGATCAGAGTTTAGAATTTTGGCAAGAATACTTCATAGCAGGTGGTGTGTACTAGTTATTGCATCATATCAGGAGGCTTATTTCTAGTTATCTTACTTTTGTTACTCTGTGCTGTCTTAGTCTATTTGGGCTGCTGTAACAAAATACCACTGGGTAGTTTATAAACAACAGAAATTTATTGCTCACAGCTCATGAGGCTAGGAAGTGTAAGATCAAGGCATCAGCATGGTCACCTTCTGGCCAGGGCCTTCCTCTTAATTCATAGCTGTTGCCTTCTTGCTGTGTCCTCACATGGTGGAAGGGTCAAGGGATCTCTCTGGAGCCTCAAAATTATAAGAGCACTAATCCCATTCATGAGGACCCCACCCTCATGACCTATTCACCTCCCAAAGTTCCCACCTACTAGTACCATCACCTTTGGAGGTTAGGATTTCAACATTCGAATTTTGGTGGAACATGCATTCAGACCATAGCATGAGGATTATGTTGTTAACTGAATCCAACCTATGTGAAGTTTCATCAGCTTTTTACTTACTGGTGGAAAAAAAAAAGGCTAACAAAATAAGAAATATAGATCAATGGAACAGGATAGAAAGCTCAGAGATAAACCACGCACATAAAGTCACCTTATTTTTGATAAAGGAGGCAAGAATATACAATGGGGAAAAGACAGCCTCTTCAGTAAGTGGTGCTGGGAAAACTGGACAGCTACATGTAAAAGAATGAAATTAGAACACTCCCTAACACCGTATACAAAAATAAACTCAAAATGGATTAAAGACTTACGTGTAAGTAAGGCCAGACACTATCAAACTCTTAGAGGAAAACATAAGCAGGACACTGTATGACATAAATGACAGCAAGATCCTTTTTGACCCACCTCCTAGAGAAATGGAAATAAAAACAAAAATAAACAAATGGGACCTAATGAAACTTAAAAGCTTTTGCACAGCAAAGGAAGCCATAAACAAGATGAAAAGACAACCCTCAGAATGGGAGAGAATATTTGCAAACAAAGCAACTGACAAAGGATTAATCTCCAAAATTTACAAGCAGCTCATGCAGCTCAATATCAAAAAAACAACCCAATCCAAAAATGGGCAGAAGACCTAAATAGACATTTCTCCAAAGAAGATATACAGATTGCCAACAAACACATGAAAGGATGCTCAACATCACTAATCATTAGAGAAATGCAAGTCTAAACTATAATGAGGTATCACCTCACACCGGTCAGAATGGCCATCATCAAAAAATCTACAAACAATAAATGCTGGAGAGAGTGTGGAGAAAAGGGAACCCTCTTGCACTGTTGGTGGGAATGTAAATTGATACAGCTACTATGTAGAACAGTATGGAGGTTCCTTAAAAAACTAAAAATAGAACTACCGTACGACCCAGCAATCCCACTACTGGGCCTATACCCTGAGAAACCCATAATTCTAAAAGAGTCATGTACCAAAATATTCATTGTAGCTCTATTTACAATAGCCAGGACATGGAAGCAACCTAAGTGTCCATCGACAGATGAATGGATAAAGAAGATGTGGCACATATATACAATGGAATATTACTCAGCCACGAAAAGAAACGAAATTGCATTACTTGCAGTGAGGTGGATGGACCTAGAGTCTGTCATACAGAGTGAAGTAAGTCGGAAAGAGAAAAACAAATACCGTATGCTAACACATATATATGGATTCTTAAAAAAAAAAAAGGTTCTGAAGAACCTAGGGGCAGGACAGGAATAAAGACACAGATGTAGAGAATGGATTTGAGGACATGGGGAGGGGAAGGGTAAGCTGGGATGAGGTGAGAGAGTGGCATGGACATATATACACTACCAAATGTAAAAGCAATAGCTAGTGGGAAGTAGCCACATAGCACAGGGAGATCAGCTCGGTGCTTTGTGACCACCTAGAGGGATGCGTTATGGAGAGTGGGAGGGAGATGCAAGAGGGAGGAGATATGGGGATATATGTATATGTATGGCTGATTCACTTTGTTATAAAGCAGAAACTAACACACCATCGTAGAGCAATTATATTCCAATAAAGGTGTTAAAAAAAAAATAAAGTCAAAAAAAGGCTAGACAGCCAGCTGCATCAGGGGTAGGCAGATATATCCTGTAGTGTGACAGATAAATATTTTAGGCATTGTGGGTCATATAAAATCCTTACTGAATAATTTTCTTTGTGTCATTTTACATCTGTTTACAAATGTAAAAGTCATTCTTAGCTCCCTGGTCATATATAAACTGTGTGAGCCAGATTTGATCTACTGGCTGTAGTTTGTCACCCTTCGTCCTACATCCATTCTTTTTATTAAGCATTGCAAAATCATTAAATTTTAATTCTCCTACTATTGCTTCTTCACCTTTTAGTTGGAATGCCTATGAAAATAATTTTTTCCTAATTATTTGTTTACCCTGACGTACAGTTCCTGTAGAAAAGGCAGGATGAATGCCTGATTCTTTCCCTTTTAGTTACTGGCATTGGAAAAATAAGTTGGCTCCCTAGTACTCTCCAAAAGCAACTATTACATTTTGTTTTGCTTTAAATTTTTAACCAAGAATCATTACACACTTATGGATTTTTTTTTTTTTTGATGTCTTTCAAACCATTGCATGTTGGCTAGTGGAGGTTCCTTCACGTTGGGTCCTGGGTGTTTTTGCCTTGGTCTCAGTGATCTTTCTAGTGTACCAAGTAAAGAGTTGGACATATGCACCATCACCACAATCATAATGAACATTTCACCCCCAAAGTTTTCTCATGCTGCTTTAAAATCCAATCCTCCCTCCTTCCCTATCTACAAACAACTGATCTACTTTCTGTCACTAAGGATTAGTTCGTATTGATATTTTATAGAGTTTTATATAAATAAAATCATATAGTATGATTTTTTCTAACTTCTTTAATACAGCTTAGATTGTTAGATTCATTTATATTGTTGTGTATATGATAATTCATTTATTTTTATTGCTGAGCAGTACCCATGGTAGGGATATTGCAAAATTGGTTTGTCTGTTCATTTGTTGATGGATACCTGAGTTATTTATTTTCTGATTTCAAATAAAACTGCTTTGACCATTATTGTGTGAGTCTTTCCATAGACAATTGCTTTCATTTCCTCTTGGGAAATATCTAGGAGTGGATTGGCTGAACTGATTGTACCGTTTTGTCTTTCTGCTAACAGTTGGTGACAGGTGCAGTTTTCTACATTGTTTCCAACACTTGATATAGTCAATCAGTGCTAGCCATTGTAGTGAGTATGTATTTATATCTCAGTGTGGTTTTAATTTGCATTTCTCTTATGACTAATAATGTTGAATATGCATATGTCTTTTTAGGTTAGTGCCTGCTCAAATCTTTTGTCTTTTTTTATTGGCTTGTTTGGCTTACTATTCAGTGCTGAGATTTCTGTGTATATGTTGGGGACAAGTTCTTTATCTCATATATGTATTTTCTTTCTTTTTCTTTTTCTTTTTTTGCAAATATTTTTCTTCCATTATGTGATTTGTCTTTTGAACAGTTTTAAATTTTTATGAAGTCTAGGTTATTATATTTTAAAATACAATTTGTACTTTTTATTTTATTTAAGACATCTTTGTCCATCCAAGACCACTAACATTTTCTCTCTTTTTTTCCTAGAAATTCTACAGTTTTAGCCGTTACATTTAGATATATTATCCATATTTGGTTAATTTTTGCATGTTGTGTGAGGTAAGGGTTGAGGATCATTATTTTACATATGAATATACAATTGTTCCAGCACTGTTTGTTGAAAGTATCATCTTTTCCCCATGTCTTTGAACCTTCATCAATAATCAGTTGTCAGTAAACATGTGCATCTATTTCTGGGCTATCCTGTTCTACTGATCTGTATGTCTCCCTTTGCACCAGTTATACACTATGTTGATTAGTGTTGCTTGAAATCAAGTAGTCTGTCTTCCAACTTCATTGTTCTTGTGAAAAATCAATTATACTGTTGTAAATCATTTGCAGTTTTAGAAATTGTAGAATCACCTTTTCAGTTTTTACCAAAAATAAAAAGGCCTCTTTTATGATTTTTAATCAAATTGTATTGGATTTATAGATCATTTTGGGGAGAACTGACATCTTTACAATGTTGAATTTTCTAATCCCTGAGGATGATCTATTTCTCCATTTACTTATATCTTCTTTAATGTCAGTGATGTTTTATAGTTTTTGTTAACAGGTATTACACATCTTTTGTTAAATTTATTCTTAAGTATTTTGGGGGGGGGATGTTATTATAAATGGTATCTTAAAATATTTCAATTTCCAAATGTTCATTACTATTATATAGAAGTATAATTGATTTTTGTTTGTATCTTACCATCTTGCTAAACTTACTTATTAGGTCTAGTAGTTTTTTGTAGGTTTTTTTTTAGAGTTTCTTACATAGATAATAATGTTGTCTGCAAATAAATCAGTCTTCTTTCTTTATGATCTCTAAGTCTTTAGATACTTTTTCTTGCCTTATTATACTGGCTAGGACTACTAGCCTAATGTGAAATAGAAGGATAAGAGTAGCAGCTTTTTTTTTATATATCAGGTGAAAAGTAGTGGTCTTTCACAATTTAGTATGATGTTAATTGTGGGCTTTATGTTGTTGAGGGAGTTTGCTTGCATTCCTAAATTTGCTAAGGATTTTAATCATGAATGGATGTTTAGTTTTGTCAAATGCTTTTTCTGCATTTATTGAGATGGTCATATGCATATTTTTTCTTTTTTAGTCTTAATATGGTGAATTGAATTAATAGATTTTTTTTTTTTTTTTTTGCTATACGCGGGCCCCTCACTGTTGTGGCCTCTCCCGTTGCGGAGCACAGGCTCCGGACGCGCAGGCCCAGCGGCCATGGCTCACGGGCCCAGCAGCTCTGCGGCATGTGGGATCTTCCCGGACCAGGGCACAAACCCATGTCCCCTGCATCGGCAGGCGGACTCTCAACCACTGCACCACCAGGGAAGCCCGAATTTAATAGATTTTTGAATGTTAAACCAACTTTGCTTTACTGGTATAAATCCCCCTTGGTTATGATGTGTAATTATTTTATGCATTTTTGGATTCAATTTGCTAAAATTTTGCAACGAATTTTAAAATCTATTTTCATGGAAAATGTTGGTCTGGAGTGTTCTTGAAGTCTAGCTTTTATATCATGGAAATGCTGACCTCCGTCTTTTTATTGGTATGTTTAGACCACTTACATTTAATGTGGTTATTGGTGTGTTGGATTCAATTCTCCCATTTTGCTGTTTTCTGTTCATCCCATATGTTTTGATTTCATTTGTCCTCTTCTCCTGCCTTCTTTTGCATGAAATGTGAATTTTAATTTTATCCCTTTATTTTGGTCCCATTTTCTTAGTAGTTGCTCTACACAGTTTACCATATTTATATTTACTACAATTTACTTCCAGGTTATACCATTTTAGATATAGGTTAAGAAACTTATAGCAGTATATGATTACATCCTCTTTTCCTTCTTTATTCAATTATTGTCCTACATTTTGCTTTTTTATATATTGTAAACGACATAATAAATATTTCCTGTCACTTCAACTTGGCCAGAAGCAAAAGTCTTTTTGCCATTGTTTCATTTAGCATTCTTGCTTTGGTATTCTTGAGAATGGTTGCAGTTTTGGTTTTTGAATTCTTTGTCAGATTTCTGAATTATTGTCATGTTTGTTTCATAAGAAAAGTATTGGATAATTTTCTTATTTTCCTGTGTTTAGGAATAGTTTATGTAGCACTTGTATCAGTGGTGGAAGGAGTTTAGATTCTCTGTTTCTGCTCTAGTAATAGGGTCTTTTGTGTTCCTGTGTTTTCGGGGATCAGTTTTGCTAAATTGTATGTTTCTAGAAGGCATTCATTTTATCTAGATTTTAAAAATCATTTACATAAGTTTGTGCCGAGTAGTTTTTTATTTCTAAAATTTTCTCTGTTTTGACGGTTATTTCTTTCTTGCCTTTTCTGATTTTTGCATGTTTTTTTCTTTATGCCTTGCTTCCTGATTAGCTTATTGTTTGTACACTTTTTTTATGGAGTCACCTTTATTGGCTTTTATTCTGATTTTAAAAGTAAGCATGTTTATTGAAAAAAGGTTTAGAAAATTTGGAAGAATCACAAATAATAGGATAAAAATCAGCTACTCTACCACCCAGATATAGCCTTTGTTAACAGTTTGGTAACATTTCATATGTTAAATTAATTGCATATTAATTTAACACAATTGAGATCAGTTTTCTGTGCACATACTTGTGTTAATTTCCTAGGGCAACCATAACAAAGTACCACAAACTAGGTGGCTTAAAATAACAGAAATTTATTCTCTCACCATTTCAGAGGCCAGAAATCCAAAATCAAGGTGTAAGCATGGCCATGCACCTTCGAAACATGACTCTAATCTATGTTCATTTTCACATGCCCTTCTTTCCTGTGTGTTTGTGTCCATATTTCCCTGTTCTTTTAAGGAATGTAGTCATTGAGTTAGGGCTCGTCCTAATCCAGTTTTAGCTCATCTTGACTTAATTATATCTGCAAAGACTCTATTTCAAATTAGGTCACTGTCACAGGTTTTGGGTGAACATAAATTTTGGGGGTACACCATTCACCCAAGTACTGTATTCTGTTATTTTCCCTTCTATTTATTTCAAGGCCTTCTTTGTACTTTTATTTTTATAAGTGAATTTTATGGTCTACTGCTGGGCACCATCAGTGCTAGAGTATATCAGCAATGTGGTGTGCTAGCAGCCAGTTATACGTCCAGTTTATCCGTAAACACAAATTGCCATCATTACCTAACGAAGTGTCATCATAGGAAAGAGAGGCAGGGCTCATGAAATTTCCTTAGAGCTTATATCCCAGTTAATTTTAGAACATGAGACTGTTCTTTCTCGTATCGTTCTTGAAAATAATTAAAATGTATTATATCTAAGTGAATAGAACGAACGTGGTGTTTTTTAAACCTGAATTAAGAATCATAAAAATGCAAATAGATTTAATCAAATTGTATCATCAGAAAACTTCAAAAAAAAATTGGTGGCTTGCAGGCTTCCCTGGTGGCGCAGTGGTTGAGAGTCCGCCTGCCGATGCAGGGGACACGGGGTCATGCCCCGGTCCGGGAGGATCCCACATGCCGCGGAGCGCCTGGGCCCGTGAGCCATGGTCACTGAGCCTGCGTGTCCGGAACCTGTGCTCCGCAATGGGAGAGGCCACAGTAGTGAGAGGCCTGTGTACCGCAAAAAAAAAAAAAAAAAAAAATTGGTGGCTTGAGTGGTTTTTTTGTTGTTGTCGGTGGTGGTGGTGGTTGTTCCTGGACCCTTTTTATGATATCCATCCTGGTCCTCACATATCCTATAATATTCTCTAGTTATCTTCTGCATTTCTTTAACAAATGTTGATCTATCTCTGTTGCTATTTTTGTAACTCAAAAGTCAATGGCTTTTCCTTATGATGAATTAATAAGTATTTATTGTGTGGCTGTTTAACATGTTACATTTTAATTAGTCTAGATACAGGATTCTGGAGGGCAGGGTATGGGCAAGGACCCAACATTCTTTGAGGATAGTACGTGCAATGTACTGTGTGATATTACATGTTATTTTTGCTCATTTCTTAAAACTGACTGAAAGGTAAGTATTACAGCATTTTCAATATTAGAAACATGAAGACAAAATCATATCACTAGTTATTGGTATAATTGGAACTGTAATTTAGGTCTTAATTTTCAAAATTTTGCTTATAGCACTACGGACTTAGGATTTTTCAACTTTAGGGTGGTGTGAAGGTGATACGCATTTAGTAGAAACCTTATTTCAAACTCTACATTTTGATCTTTGCCCAGGCTAGTGGAGGGAGTGCAATGCGCTCTCAGTGCCGGGCAACAGAGGCGAGCAGCCCCCAGCCAGCCATGCCATCATGAGGGTAAACAGCTGGTACACTTACAACCAGTCCCTACCCAGGCAACCGTTCTGTTTGTCACTTTTCAGTACAGAATTCCGTAAATTACATGAGAGATTCAACGCTTATAAAATAGGCTTTGTGTTAGATGATTTTGTCCAACTGTGCGCTAATGTAAGTGTTCTGAGCATGTTTAAGGTAGGGTAGGCGAAGCTATGAGGTTTGGTAGGTTAGGTGTATTAAATGCATATTCTCAACTTAGGATCAATTTATCGGGACATAACCTCATCGTAAGTTGAGGAAGGTCTGTAGTTCTTTTTATTAGTAAATGTACAAGCAGGGTCCAGCGTAGAGACAGAAGGTATATATAAATGTCCTCTATAAAGTCTTCTATAAGGCAACCCATTTTTAAGAGTTGAAGTGGAATTTGCTTAATTAGTTTTTTCTTTAAATTATTTAAATTCTCAGTCATATACTATCTCCTCATCATCATTACAGGTTTAAAACAATTCTCTGTCAGAAGGTTGGAGAAAGTCATGGTCAAACCGCTTTTATTTTATCCTACTGATTTGTTTTATGTTATTGGATTAAGTAATATGGGGACTTCTAGGTGTTTTAAAAACCCATCTTAAAAGAAGTGACTATTTATTGTTTTTTGAAGGGTAATAATGATGTGAAGTTGTCCTCCATCTCCAGCCAGTACACACATGCACCATTTGTCTAATCAGCTTTGTGTGACCCAGGAAAGCACAGACTTACTACTGTTATACTGAGAGGTTTTATGGTTTATAGCAACAAGGAACTATATCATAGGATTTTTGTGAAAAAAATTGCTTGATCTTATAGAATGCTTTATGAAAATAATGGTATGCTGGATGAACATGAGTATAACCTGAAGTGCCTGGCTCTCAAAGAAACTTCCTATTCCTGAAGAAAAGGTCTTTTACTCTTTTCCAAGCCTAGTGCCCCCACTCCCCACCCCTATCCCATCCCTCCCATCCCCATTCCCACCCCATCCCCATTCCCATCCGCATCCCCATCCCCATTCCCATCCGCATCCCCATCCCCATCCGCATCCCCATCCCCATCCGCATCCCCATCCCCATCCGCATCCCCATCCCCATCCGCATCCCCATCCCCATCCGCATCCCCATCCCCATCCCCATCCCCATCCCCATCCCCATCTGCATCCCCATCCCCATCCCCATCCGCATGAAGACTTACCAAGTAGTCATTACATTATGGTTCATACTGTGGTGTCAGCTTTTCCCAAAGGTACTCCCCTCAAACTACTGAGTCATTTCCATGATGATGGCTTATTTCAGAGCTTTCACAATCTTGTTTGGTCTTGTGGGACCAGATGTTATACTGTCACAACCAAGAGTTAGATTATGGTCTTTGATAACATGTCTTAAACTTGGAGTTAGCACTATTTCTTCACCTGAGGAATGTTTCCGAATTGAATCTTATAAACTGTTCTATGATAGTAATGTCATGTGTCTCAGATTTGTACCTCAGTCATTACTCACATGCTATGGAGCAATAAACTCAAATTATTATAACATTATTGAGTTGTCAGTATTTTAAATAGCAATCCAGTATCAACTAATTATCTTTTTTGTGTGAGTGTTTTGTATTTAAGAAAAGTGGTAAGGTTCTTCTCATTAAAATTAAGCTAATGTTACTTTTCTACCTCCTATACTTGAAATCAGTTACTTAAAGGAACTGTAGATCTATATTATAACCACTGAAAATAAAGAAGAGTGACTACATAATTTCCCATTCAGGGCTTCTACTTCATAAGGCTTCATTCAGAATCAGAGTAAGATTTGTTAGAACAGATGCATTAAAATTACATAAACATTTAAGAATTCATAGTAAAATTCTTATCAATATATTATGCTGTACCAGTATGGTGCCCCTGTTGCTATGAAGTCACAGTGAGATGCTGTGGTACACTAGGGAGGAGGGAGAGAGGCTCTTTGTTCATCCTCTTGTGACACATCTTTATGATTGCATATGTTTAGAATGTAGGTTTTATAGAATGTTTTAAAATCTTTTTGTCCTCTTATGTGTTATTAACTAACACAGGATTGTTTCTCCAGTTTGAGGATGCTGCAAGTGCTTGATTTATGCTTTATATTAAACGACTCATTTGGTTGAACTAGAGTTAATGGTGTTTACAAGTGACTCACTTGGTCTGGTTGTTGAGAACACTTTCTGACAGTGCCATTTTCAAATGGTGTTTTCTGTAATTTTGGCCATCATGTAGCTAGCATATATTGTTGCAGAACTTTGATTTATATGTTTGCTGTTTTATTTCCCCATGTTTTGCTTGCTTAAATGTTTATCTAGAGTATATATTTTTTACCTATATTGATGGATAGTTCGTTAAAGATGACAGTCTGCTGGGCTATCCAAAAAAGTTTCAGGTAGGTTATAAGCAAACATCTCTTTTAATTTGCTAGGCAAAATAATTCGAGTGTATTTTTTGAAAACCTGATAGGTTTGCCTTGTAGGTTTCTTCTGACTCCAAGTCTCTATGAGTATAAGAATTTCGAATTTTTTGAAGAAGTGGCAGACTATTCATTGTTGTTGGCAAATGTATTTCTTTTGGATTCATTTAGGGCTCTATCTCCTGTATTCCTGATGGTCAGACTGATACCTGAACTTTGCTTCACCCCTTTGGTGACAGAAAACACCAACTAACTAGATACTGTCCTATGGTGACCAGGTGATCTAAATATTCATCTTATGCTGTGTTGAAAGCTTTGATCACTAAACAAATGAGATTTTTCTATACTTGAAAAAAATGCAGTGTGAAGATTTATTTAATGAATATGATTTTTAAAAATATATTCTGCTTTACAAATGGATTTTTATTATAGAAATAGGAAGATAGCAGTAAATCCCATGTCAAAAATTTTTACTTTTCATTTTGGTTGACCATGTAAGAGGATATCTCATGGACCTTGTCTGCCCCTATCGGTGATGCCATGAGCTGATATGGAGGCTGCTTAGTACCTGTAGTTGCCCCGGCTTCCTCTACCCAGAGAACACTACAGGGCTGAAGTCTAGGGTGTAGCCTGCCATGGGGGCCAGTGGATTCCCTCCAAGAGTCTGTGCTTGCTTTCTTTTGGTGCTTCTCAGAATTCCCGAAAGTAAGCAGAAGTTCTTAGGGATAAAAATGTGTAGACAGCATTGTCACTGCTCACAGCTTCTCACAAGTAAGGATTGTAGTAGTGCTGGCAGAAGAGGGTGTAGGCTTCTGACTCTATAATCACACCTCCTTTTGCTGCCTGTGGTTATGCCAGTACATTCAGTCTTGTTGGAGTCAAGTTGTCATGCCTGGAAGCCATTTTCTTCTTTAACGGTGGTGGTGGTGGAGGAGGATGAGGACGAGGAGGAGGAACCCTTCTGCTCTGCTTGCTGGTGAGAGTGTAGATTGGCAGCCACTTTGTCACTATATGGAAAACAGCATGGCGCTCTAGCTGTATCTACTCAGTGCTCAAAATGTGAACTTTGTAGAGGGTGTGGCACTGGTCTGACAAGGTGCATACAGAAATAGAGAGTGTTTAGAAACTTCGTCAGGTTTTTTCGTTTGTTTTGTTTTGGGCACTTTAGATTTAAGTAATATTACATTGTGTCACACCCTGTGCTTTTATGATAGCTCTTGTCAACTTTTAGAGTATGACTTGATTCTTCTTGGCAGTACTTGTGACGTGAAAGCACATCCCTTAGTGACAGGCTGTATTTACTGTAAATACTTTAAAAACTGTTGCTGACAATACACGTCTAATTAATGAATTTTTAAATGATCCCAGGTTACAGATACTAATAACCCCAGTTGCTTATTTGTTATGACTTAATGAAAGTGTTGCCAAGTTCCAAATATGGGCAGGCTGCGTAGAGGCCCCCAGACCTCCTGCAGCCCATTCTTATGGTATTCCTTTATGGATTTATATCTCCTCTCCATTCTATGTTTTTAGATAAATTTTGGGAGATTACTACATTACATTACATTATATTGGGGGCAAAATTAACTGCTTTCTTTTTATTCACAGAGAGGACCTGAATTTGGTCCTGGAAGAGGTGTTCTTGCAACATGTAATTATTTAATGTCCTCTTCAAACAGGATCCACATCTAAGTAGGTGTAGCAACTTTCCATCTATCTGCAGCCTTTCTCTTTTGAGTTAGAAATGGAGTTCTGGGTAAGAATTGCTCTCAGTGGAAGCCAGTCCCCTGTCCTGGTGACCTCAGCCTGGTTGTCTTGAGGAGAGTGTGGCTGTCCTGAGTTCATGTAAGTGCAGGGGAACCTGCTGAATGAAGAGTCAGTGTGACAAAAGGCTGTGACTTTTCTTCTGCCTAAATATAGTAGTTTCTCACTGTAAGATATTTCATCCTCTGATTTACAGTGTTTCTTTTTGTCTTTCTTTCTTGCTTCCTTTGTGAAACTTGCTATTTTCAGGTGTTTTGATTTGGGGGGAAGTTATAAATGGCATTGTGTATTTCGGAGAAGGTCAGGTTTAGGAGGCATCACTCATCACATGCCTATCTCCCTTTTTTATTTTTAAATGGCACACGATGTCTGACTCGCACGTGGTGTTTCTTGCTTGGCCGTCTGGTGCCAGACTCTGTGTCTTTTGTTTTTAAGAGATAAACGTCTGGTGGTTTTTGTTTTTCTGTGAGACACATGTGAGTCATACTTATCACAAACTATGCCCTTCTTCCAAACCTCTAATTATTTTGGACAGCTTATCTTAATGTCTAGAAGCTAATAGGTTAAAAATTTCAACGTGTGTGTCTGTTTATAAAGGTTTGCTGAGTCATCTATACTTTTCATTCCTTTATAGGTTGATACAGTTATATCTTAGTTGAGTATCTACCAATGCTGTTGGCACTAACTTTGTTTTTATACTTCTGTATTGATTGCAAAGTCAGGAAAAGACTTTTTAAAAGAAAGTATTGCTCAACCTGTGTGACTTACATCCTTCTCCGTCACGGGCAGTACCAAAAATTGAGATTTCATTTGTGTGTTTAATCCTGTGAATTACCCTCTCTAGCTCAGTGGCTTGTAGTTTTAAAAAGCAAACAATACTAATGATCAAAAAGACATCTGAAATATTTCATATAACATTACTGAAAAACTTGTTCAGCATTATCAAACTCATCCTTATTTCCCCAGTATATTATGACAGGGAGTATGTGTAATGGTTAAGAGAGTGGATGTGGAAGCCGGCCTGTCTGGGCTTACATACTACCTCCACCACTTAAATGGTTCTGTGATGTTTGTGATATTTGTCAAATCACTTTGTCTCTATGTGCCTCAGAAAAATAGGGAATGATAATAGTACCTACCTCATAAGGTTGTTTTCAGGATTAAGTTAATATATATAAAGTGCTTACAACAGTGCCTGGCCCTGCCAGGTAGGTGCATGTAAGTCTTAGCTATCATTAATCATCATTGTGATTGTCTAGTTTTACAAATGGTTTGTTAATAACAATAAGAATTTTTTATTATATATTAAAAGTATGTACTAGGATTTATGTTTTTTAAAGCTAAGAATTTCCAGTAGAAACCATTTTTATCTGTAACTCTTAAGAAATAAATTATAGCTAACCACTTTTCATTATCAAGGACTATTGCAAAGTAGTGTTTTAAACATTTAAAAAAAAAGTCCATGGAGTTGTATGTAAGACCAAGTAATGTGATTTTGCCTCTTTTAGCATTCTGTGTTCTTTTAACATTTGCTTCAGTTCCTAGTTCAAGACATAAAAACATCTGATTTTGAACAAAGTAGGGACTAAATCTTGTATGTCTTATTATCTAAAACTTAAGTTTTCATTGAGTTACTACTTAAGTTTTCTTGACTGTTGATACACTTCCACATTATTGTTTTAAATAGTCTTTTTTTATTGGGAACATTTCCTTGAACATTCACTAGAGTATCAAAAGAAGTTTTTGTTTGTGGTTGGAAAAAATGTCTTTAACCTGCCAACAGAACTTAAAATTGCATAAGAAAATGGGTGTTGATGCTGAGAAATGGTGTGTAGGCAGCAGATCTCTTGTTCTGTCTGAAAACAGTGATGAAACACAAACAACAAATGTGGAATTGCTGCTGCTCTATTTTTGTGTGGGAAAGACAACTTCAGAGTAGGAGAAAACTTTCTGCTGTTTTAATACATTTTTATTATATTTAGGCGTGGGATTTTCTTGGCAATCATTATAGGGATCACGGAAAGCTAATTTCTATAAAAAGTACTATGGTGCCTGTTTCATTATATTTGTGTTGAAATTTAGCAGTTTATAACTTGGGATTCATTGTTGATCTTTAGGTAATCTGTGAACTCTTGAAATTGTCTACAGAATTTTACTTTGTTTTTGAAGCTTTCATGGTGCATTGTTATCATTAATCAATTTTTCAGTCTTTTTTAAAATTGTAGTAAGGTATATATATAACATAAAATTAACCATTTTAACCATTTTTAAGTGTACAGTTCAGTGGCATTAAGCACATTCATATTTTTGTGTAATCATCACCAATTGTCCATCTCTAGAACTTTTTGATCATCCTAACCTGAAACTCTGTACCCATTAAACAATGACTCTCCATCCCCTCCCCTGCCCCAAGCCCCTGGCAACCACCATTCAACTTCCTGTGTTTATGAACTTGACTACTCTAGTTACCTCAAATAAGTGGAATCATACAACATTTGTCCTTCTGGTTCATCCATGTTGTAGTATGTGTCAGAGTTTTATTTTTTAAGGCTGAATAACATTCTGTTGTATGTTCATGTATTTACCCATTGATAGACATTTGGGTTGTTCTACCTTTTGACTGTTGTGTATAATACTGCTATAAACATTGGTGTACAAATACCTGTTTAAGTTTCTGCTTTCAGTTCTTTTGTATATATACCCAGAAGTGGAATTGCTGGATCATATAGTAATTCTGTGTTTAATTTTTTCAGGAACCAACTTATTGTTTTCCACACTGGCTATACCATTTTATTACCACCGTCTACAGAGTTTTGTATTGTGTACATTTTTCTTGAGAATTAATTATGAGATTTCATCACAGCCTCAAAGTGAGCCATTGTCCTAGTATTTAGTAGTCCTTATCAGGTTTAATTCCTACATACCTGATACAATGAATATTGTATTACAAATATTAGTTTTATTAGGCCACCTACTTGTTTCCTCATTCCAGCAAAACTTCCTTGGGAAGACGAAATGCACGGCATTACCTTTCAACTTTAGTCACATAAGTTAACATCAAAATAGGTAACCGTAGGGCTAGGTAGACTCTTGTGTTCAAGTAGTCCTGAAGAACAGAATTATTTTTCAAGCTCGCCAAAAGACTGAGATGACAAAACACAAAAAGTAACATCAAGTATTTTATCTCAGGTCCTTCTATACTGAGAGTATGGAAGTGGACTGACATTAATGATTTTGATTTCTCAGATTCATGGAAGAGACTGTGGGTCCACAAATACTACTGTGTACCTTTAAGTATATGGATAAACTGTTTTTAATGTGAATTTGATAATGAATTTATGTAAATATTTTAACAGTAGTTTTGTTATTCTTTACTTTAAAATGGATTATTATCAACCAATGACTTTATCATAGGTGAACATTTTTTCACATAACTTTAGAATGAGGGCTAACAAAAATAAATTGATTGATCGTAGAGGTATGACTCCCTTTTCACTTTCTCCAAACAAATAAAAGAAACCCAATGACAAAGAAAGGTCCAACAATATCTTTTGTCTTATATCCCTGTAGCACTTGACAATGATTATATGAAGTCGAGCATGATAATTTGAGATACTATTCAATATTCTTCTGTTCATTATATTTTATTTCCTAAGGCAGAGAAATTGTGCCATAGAAGATTTTATTTTTAATAAATGAATTTTAGAATCATATATTTTGGGACCAAATTTAAAAATCCAAAACGAACTAAAGAAAATTGCATATGACATCTAATATAATAAGGCTGCGGTACAAGAAGTTGTCTCCCCCAGTGTCAGTGGTGAGGCTACCTCAATCCACCTCCTCTTCTCCCGTCAGGATTTCTGTTGTTGATGGGACTGGGGCCCGTCTCAGTATTGTCTTTGGGCAGGAGAAAAGGTTGACAACAAGCAGTACAGTTAAACTGCATTTTAGGAAATATGCTTTTTTTTCTCCTTCTTCTTCAAATTAATTAGCTGAATCACTGGGTCTTCGTTTCTTATTTGTAAAATGAGAGGATTGAACTAGAAGGGTGTACTTTCTGACGTTCTAACTCTGATTTTCTTCTTTGTGTGTGTGGGGTGGCGAGGGAGTATGATCCTGGAGTCCTAGAAACACCCCAAATTCTGAAACCTAGCAAATTCCCCAGATCATCTTTATAGGGTTTTGATAATGTGTCTATGCTGTAATTCTTTCCTAGTTTGAAGGCAGGGACCATCCATCCTGTAAACCTCGTATCTCCCGTTATAAGGCATTTCTCAAAGTTGGCACCTAGAAAAATTGCAAATGCAAAGAAAATTGTTCAGATTAAGGAAGGTATAAAATTATTGTGGCAGACACCATTTAATTGGTTCTTTGAAGCTCTTAATGGATTTTGGTGCATATATTGGTTATTTGCATCCATATATTTTGACTGCAGATCATAAATAACTTAATGATAATGAAATATAATGACTTGCGTAATGCAAAGTTAAGAGATACACCTTAATCCAGTGGCTTTGTTTGCATTTTGCTGTGTTATTTTTGGCAACCTTCCTCTGGCTTTCAGACCCTCAAATGGTCTTGAGTGCAAACCTGTTACTTCATAATCTCTAAAAGAAAGGAGCTGTTTTTAAGAACAAAATCTTTTCCCCAATGTCTCAGTGCATTTTATTGATATGAATTTTATCAATGTACATTTCTGAACTAATTCCAGTTTCCATAAGAATGCCATGTGCTGATTGGCTTAGTTCTGAGTTCCTGAACTCATTTATTGGAAAAGGAAAAGGGGTTTCTCTGTAATCATGCCCTACTCTAAAATTGGTGCTAGAGCTGGTTTCTCTTGGGTTTTATGGATGACATGAGGGAGGAGTCGATTCCTGAACAAAACCAGTGTTCTTTGAGGAAGGGGAGTGGGCATAAGTCCAGGGCAGAAATCTAACAACATGCCCTATAGTTCACCCTTTTCACTCCCAGACTTCCTCTTATACACGTTCTTAACTAAAATTTACCCTTCAACGGAACACCCTCACCACCTCCCAAAACAAGGACATTTCAAAGTCTCAAACAGTTCCAAGACCAGGTCCACTTTCTCAGGTCTGATGGAACCCCTCATGGTCTTGCAACCTAAGGCTGAAGAATAACGTCCGTATGTCTGTTCTTAATGCTGGAGCAAGAGCAGGATGACAATGATAAAAGTTCCCCTTTTTAAAGGAGGATAGCGGAAAACTACACACATTGGCCACTCTCTCATAGTCCAGGAATGGTGAGTACTCCCTATACCAGCAGGAAGTTAATTTCTTAGTCAGTGTATTTGACAGCAAGCGATTTTTACCGCTGAGCGTGTTTTCTTTATCCTTGTCTTCTGTAGCACATCTGGGATGGCCTGTGGGAAGGACTGTCCATTTGGGAACTGCAGCTTCTAGTAGCTGTCCTGCAGTGGACATGACGTTGAAAGGAGGGTTGCTTCAGAGCAGTGGTTTTCAGTGTGGTCTCAGGACCAGCAGCACTGGTATGACCTGGATAGCAAGTTCTTGGCTGTCACCCCAGACCTGTTGTATCAGAATAGGGGCTCCAGCAACCTGTCCGTTAACAGAGCATTGGATCTACCGAGGTTTAGAACCGTTGACATAGACATTTAGCAGGTTTTGTGGTTTCTTTGGCAGATTAGCTCCCTGAAAATCTAAGTAGGTTACTGGTCTGTTTATGGTCAGGTGCATTTGCAGTGACCAGTCAAAGGCTCATCCTTTCTGAGCCTCGTAGGGCATGAAGCCTCCACCCAGGCCCTGGGACCTTATATAAAGGCCACTGCCCCATCTTGGCCTCTGTTTGCTCCTTGCCCTTAGGCTGCATTTCAAATACGTTTTCACAATGAAGTGTATTGTCTTCTTTGTTAGGCAAGGGCAGGCCTAGTGGCTGGAGGTGCTCGGATGGACAGCTCTGGGGGTGGGGTTAGGTGTCTTCTAGGCTCCAGTCTCATCCCCAGTGGAATCTAACTCCCCAGCCTCTCTTTTCACAGACCTTAGCTTGGCTTTCACAACTTGGCTTTTTGTTTGTTTGCTTGGTTTTTGTTTTAACCCTGCTGGAGTCCACACAACCAGACTTTTAGCTTATTTGGGTTATAGAGGCAGAGAGGGCCCCTTATAGCAAAGATCCTGTTTCTCCCCTCTCTGCTTTTACCCTAAGCTTATCTTTATCTAGGCTACAAGTAAGCAACACATGTCATCGTTCTTAATTTCTGTACCGTATTAAGTTTTCTTTTACCTGAAGCAGCCAAGTAATAAATGCCTGGAGTAATCATGAAGGCCTTACTTACTAGCTCATTGGTTAAGAGCGCTGATGTTCAACTCTCCCTTTTGGGGTTAGAAACATGTGCCACGTTAACAGGGACAGGAGGCAAATGAGAAAAAGGAAGTCCTTTCTCTCTTGTTCAGCCTTCCTGTCTCCCTCTTTTGCTTCCGGCTCTCATGGCCTCACTGGGACAAGTTTGGCAAAGAGTGGAATCTATGGACTAGTGCTCAGCAATAAAAAGCAGTGAGCTCTTGATACACTCCGCGACATGGATGAAAAAAGCCAGACAAAAAGGAGTACATACTCTTTCATTTATATAAATTTCTACAAAACTAATTTATCGTGAATACCAATTTACAGTGAAAGAAAGAACAGGTACTGGGTAGTGGGGTGGGGAGGTGACAAAGGGACTGGAGGGAAAGATGACAGAGAGACACAAGAAACCTTTGGGGTTGATGTATTTATATGTTAATACTCAGCAAATTACACATTTTAAATATGTGCAGTATATTGTATGTCAGTTTTACCTCAATAAAGCTATTAAGATTATTAATACACTTACTCATTAAAATAATACCTATTCAGCAATTAAACAGGGCCTCCTCCTGCCCACTAAAAAAAAAAACAAAAAAAACACCCAACCCCTTGAGTATTCTTAAAAGTAAAGAGCTGGGTGCAAACATTACTTCTGGCTTTTCATTAGTCTGTGTCCTGTAAACCGCTGTCAACTTCAGTTTTCTTCTCTGAAAAACAGAGCTTTTACTACCGGCAAGGAGGCTGTGAGAGGGAACGCTTTGCGTGCTTCGAGTTAACACTCTTCTCTCCTTCCTTCCTTCTTCTGAGTGTTGAAAATATACCCCGTGGGATCCCGCTCTGGCCTCCTTTTCCTTCTGTATAATGGAAAGGTAAGGGGAGGTTAGATTGCCCCTGGACAGGCCACATGTGCATTATTTGGCTGTGAATTTGTTGAGTAGCTGTGTCATTAGTTTGGAGATGCCCTCAAGAAATGGCAGTGGGAAAAGATAAGCCTTGAAGTAGATCAAAAGGCAGTAGCACCACCAAGGCAATCATATCTAGAAACTCAGCTGAAACTGCAGCTATTCTGTGGCAAGTCAAATGGCTTTACAGCGGACAAGAAATAGATGCTCTTGTGCCTGTAGTACGTGTTCCACTGGGGGACGCATTCGATGAGTTGTGACTTTGAAGGGTGCACAGCTGTTGTAGGTTAATATTTTGTAGCTAACGAGCTACTTTTCTTGAAATAAGGACAAAATAATGTTTATTTTCTCGGCAGTTAAAAGATCCAAAAATGTAAATAGTTTCTTTTTTTCTTTAATTAGCATAAAAGGAACATATTTTAATGATATTTTACTTTTTAAAATTTTAAAAAATTTTATTATTTTTTTTAACATCTTTGTTGAAGTATAGTTGCTTTACAATAGTGTGTTAGTTTCTGTTTTATAACAAAGTGATTCAGTTATACATATATGTCCCCATATCTCTTCCCTCTTGCATCTCCCTCCCTCCCACCCTCCCCATCCCACCCCTCTAGGTGGTCAGAAAGCACCGAGCTGATCTCCCTGTGCTATGTAGCTGTTTCCGACTAGCTATCTGTTTTACATTTGGTAGTGTATATATGTCCATGCCACTGTCTCACTTTGTCCCAGCTAACCCTTCACTCTGTATGACAGACTCTAGGTCCACCTCACTACAAATAACTCAGTTTCGTTCATTTTTATGGCTGAATAATATTCCATTGTATATATGTGCCACATCTTCTTTATCCATTCATCTGTTGATGGACACTTAGGTTGCTTCCATGTCCTGACTATTGTAAATAGAGCTGCAATGAACATTTTGGTACATGACTCCTTTTGAATTATGGTTTTCTCAGGGTATATGCCCAGTAGTGGGATTGCTGGGTCATATGGTAGTTCTATTTTTAGTTTTTTAAGGAACCTCCATACTGTTCTCCATAGTGGCTGTATCAATTTACATTCCCACCAACAGTGCAAGAGCGTTCCCTTTTCTCCACACTCTCCAGCATTTACTGTTTGTAGATTTTTTGATGATGGCCATTCTGACCGATGTGAGATGATATCTCATTGTAGTTTTCATTTGCATTTTTCTAATGATTAATGATGTTGAGCATTCTTTCATGTGTTTGTTGGCAATCTGTATGTCTTCTTTCGAGAAATGTCTGTTTAGGTCTTCTGCCCATTTTTGGATTGCATTGTTTGTTTTTTTGATATTGAGCTGCATGAGTTGTTTGTATGCTTTGGAGATTAATCCTTTGTCAGTTGCTTCATTTGCAAATATTTTCTCCCATTCTGAGGGTTGACTTTTTGTCTTGTTTATGGTTTCCTTTGCTGTGCAAAGGCTTTTAAGTTTCATTAGGTCCCATTTGTTTATTTATGTTTTTATTTCCATTTCTCTAGGAGGTGGGTCAAAAAGGATCTTGCTGTGATCTATGTCATGGAGTGTTCTGCCTGTGTTGTCCTCTAAGAGTTTGATAGTGTCTGGCCTTACTTACACATAGGTCTTTAATCCATTTTGAGTTTATTTTTGTGTATGGTGTTAGGGAGTGTTCTAATTTCATTCTTTTACATGTAGCTGTCCAGTTTTCCCAGCACCACTTACTGAAGAGGCTGTCTCTTCTCCACTGTATATTCTTGCCTCCTTTATCAAAGATAAGGTGACCATATGTGCTTGGGTTTATCTCTGGGCTTTCTGTCCTGTTCCATTGATCCATATTTCTGTTTTTGTGACAGTACCATACTGTCTAGATTACTGTAGCTTTGTAGTATAGTCTCAAGTCAGGGAGCCTGATTCTTCCAGCTCCGTTTTTCTTTCTCAAGATTGCTTTGGCTATTCGGGGTCTTTTGTGTTTCCATACCAATTGTGAAATTTTTTGTTCTAGTTCTGTGAAAAATGCCATTGGTAGTTTGATAGGGATTGCATTGAACCTGTAGATTGCTTTGGGTAGTAGATTCATTTTCACAATGTTGATTCTTCCAATCCAAGAACATGGTATGTCTCTCCATTTATTTGTATCATCTTTAATTTCTTTCATCAGTGTCTTATAATTTTCTACATACAGGTCTTTTGTCTCCTTAGGTAGGTTTATTCCTAGATATTTTATTCTTTTTGTTGCAGTGGTAAATGGGAGTGTTTTCTTAATTTCACTTTCAGATTTTTCATCATTAGTGTATAGGAATGCAAGAGATTTCTGTGCATTAATTTTGTATGCTGCTGCTTTACCAAATTCATTGATTAGCTCTAGTAGTTTTCTGGTAGCATCGTTAGGATTCTCTATGTATAGTATCATGTCATCTGCAAACAGTGACAACTTTACTTCTTTTCCGATTTGGATTCCTTTTATTTCCTTTTCTTCTCTGATTGCTGTGGCTAAAACTTCCAAAACAATGTTGAATAAGAGTGGTGAGAGTGGGCAACCTTTTCTTGTTCCTGATCTTAGTGGAAATGCTTTCAGTTTTTCACCATTGAGGATGATGTTGGCTGTGGGTTTGTCATATATGGCCTTTATTATGTTGAGGAAAGTTCCCTCTGTGCCTACTTTCTGGAGGGTTTTGATCATAAATGGGTGTTGAATTTTGTCGAAAGCTTTCTCTGCATCTATTGAGATGATCATACGGTTTTTCTCCTTCAATTTGTTAATATGGTGTATCACGTTGATTGATTTGCGTATATTGAAGAATCCTTGCATTCCCTGTAAACCCCACTTGATCATAGTATATGAGCCTTTTAATGTGCTGTTGGATTCTGTTTGCTGGTATTTTGTTGAGGATTTTTGCATCTGTGTTCATCAGTGAGATTGGCCTGTAGTTTTCTTTCTTTGTGACATCTTTGTTTTGGTATCAGAGTGATGGTAGCCTCATAGACTGAGTTCGGGAGTGTTCCTCCATCTGCTGTATTTTGGAAGAGTTTGAGAATGATAGATGTTAGCTCTTCTCTAAAAAATGTTTGATAGAATTTGCCTGTGAAGCCATGTTGTCCTTGGCTTTTGTTTGTTGGAAGATTTTTAATCACAGTCTCAATTTCAGTGCTTGTGATTGGTCTGTTCATATTTTCTATTTCTTCCTGGTTCAGTCTCGGAAGGTGGTGCATTTCTAAGAATTTTTCCATTTCTTCCAGGTTGTCCATTTTATTGGCATAGAGTTGCTTGTAGTCATCTCTCATGATCCTTTGTATTTCTGCAGTATCAGTTGTTACTTCTCCTTTTTCATTGCTAATTCTATTGATTTGAGTCTTCTCCCGTTTTTTTCTTGATAAGTCTGGCTAATGGTTTATCAATTTTGTTTATCTTCTCAAAGAACCAGCTTTTAGTTTTATTGATCTTTGTTATTGTTTCCTTCATTTCTTTTTCATTTACTTCTGATATGATCTGTATGATTTCTTTCCTTCTTCTGACATGGGGGTTGTTTTCGTTCTTCTTTTTTGAATTGCTTTCGGAGTAAGGTTAGGTTGTGTATTTGAGACGTTTCTTGTTTCTTAAGGTAAGCTTGTATAGCTATAAACTTCCCTCTTAGAACCGCTTTTGCTGCATCCCATAGGTTTTGGGTCATTGTGTTTTCATTGTCATTTGTTTCTAGGTATTTTTTGATTTCCTCTTTGATTTCTTCAGTGATCTCTTGGTTATTAAGTAGTGTGTTTTTTAGCGTCCATGTGTTTGTATTTCTTACACATATTTTCCTGTAATTGATATCTAGTCTCATAGCGTTGTGGTCGGAAAAGATACTTGATACGATTTCAATTTTCTTAAATTTACCGAGGCTTGATCTGTGACCCAAGGTATGATCTATCCTGGAGAATGTTCCATGAGCACTTGAGAAGAATGTGTATTCTGTAGTTTTTGGATGGAATGTCCTATAAATACCAGTTAAGTCCATCTTGTCTAATGTATCATTTAAAGCTTGTGTTTCCGTATACTTTCATTTTGGATGATCTGTCCATTGGTGAAAGTGGGGTGTTAATGTCCCCTACTATGATTGTGTTGCTGTCAATTTCCCTTTTTATGGCTGTTAGTATTTGCCTTATGTATTGAGGTACTCCTATGTTGGGTGCATAAACATTTACAATTGTTATGTCTTCTTGGATAGATCTCTTGATCATTATGTAGTGTCCTTCTTTGTCTCTTGTAATAGTCTTTGTTTTAAAGTCTGTTTTGTCTGATATGAGAATTGCTCCTCCAGCTCTCTTGATTTCCATTTGCATGGAATATCTTTTTCCATCCCCTCACTTTCAGTCTGTATGGCTCCCTACGTCTGAAGTGGGTTTCTTGTAGACAGCATATATATGAGTCTTGTTTTTGTATCCATTCAGCCAGTCTGTGTCTTTTGGTTGGAGTATTTAATCCATTTACATTTAAGGTAATTATAGGTATGTATGTTCCTATTACCATTTTCTTAATTGTTTTGGGTTTTTTATTGTAGGTCTTTTCCTTCTCTTGTGTTTCCTGCCTAGAGAAGTTCCTTAGCCTTTGTTGTAGAGCTGATTTGGTGGTGGTGAATTCTCTTAGCTTTTGCTTGTCGGTAAAGCTTTGAATTTCTCCGTCAAATCTGAATGAGATCCTTTCTGGGTAGAGTAATCTTGGTTGTAGGTTGTTCTCTTTCATCACTTTAAATATGTCCTGCCACTCCCTTTGGGTTGCAGAGTTTCTGCTGAAAGATCAACTGTTAACCTTATGGGGATTCCCTTATGTGTTAATTGTTGTTTTTCCCTTGTTGCTTTTAATATTTGTTCTTTGTATTTAATTTTTTTTTTTTTTTTTTTTGTGGTACAAGGGCCTCTCACTGTTGTGGCCTCTCCCGCTGCAGAGCACAGGCTCCATATGCGCAGGCTCAGCGGCCATGGCTTACGGGCCCTGCCGCTTCGCGGCATGTGGGATCTTCCTGGACCAGGGCATGAACCTGCATCCCCTGCGTCGGCAAGCAGACTCCCAACCACTGCGCCACCCGGGAAGCCCTGTTTTTTGTATTTAATTTTTGATAGTTTGATTAATATGTGTCTTGGCGTGTTTCTCCTTGGATTTATCCTGTATGGGACTCTCTGTGCTTCCTGGACTTGATTAACTATTTCCTTGCCCATATTAGGGAAGTTTTCAACTATAATTATTTCAAATATTTTCTCAGTCCCTTTCTTTTTCTCTTCTTATTCTGGGACCCCTATAATTCAAATGTTGGTGCGTTTAATGTTGTCCCAGAGGTCTCTGAGACTGTCCTCAATTCTTTTTTCTTTATTCTGCTCTGCAGTAGTTATTTCCACTATTTTATTTTCCAGGTCACTTGTCCGTTCTTCTGCCTCAGTTATTCTGCTATTGATCTCTTCTAGAGAATTTTTAATTTCATTTATTGTGTTGTTCGTTTGCTCTTTAGTTCTTCTAGGTCCTTGTTAAAGGTTTCTTGTATTTTCTTCATTCTATTTCCAAGATTTTGGATCATCTTTACTATCATTATTCTGAATTCTTTTTCAGGTAGACTATTTCCTCTTCATTTGTTAGGTCTGGTGGGTTTTTGCGTTGCTCCTTCATCTGCTGTGTGTTTCTCTGTCTTCTCATTTTGCTTATCTTACTGTGTTTGGGGTCTTCTTTTTGCAGGCTGCAGGTTCATAGTTTCCGTTGTTTTTGGTGTCTGTCCGCAGTGGTTAAGGTTGGTTCAGTGGGTTGTGTAGGCTTCCTGGTGGAGGGGACTAGTGCCTGTGTTCTGGGGGATGAGGCTGGATATTGTCTTTCTGGTGGGCAGGTCCACGTCCGGTGGTGTGTTTTGGGATGTCTGTGGCCTTATTATGATTTTAGGCAGCCTCTGTGCTAATGGATGGGGTTGTGTTCCTGTCTTGCTAGTTGTTTGGCATAGGGTGTCCAGCACTGTAGCTTGCTGGTCGTTGAGTGGATCTGGGTGCTGGTGTTGAGATGGAGATCTCTGGGAGATTTTCGCTGTTTTATATTACGTGCAGCTGGGAGGTCTCTTGTGGACCAGTGTCCTGAAGTTGGCTCTCGCTCCTCAGTGGCACAGCCCTGATGCCTGGCTGGAGCACCAAGAGCCTGTCCTCCACACGGCTCAGAATGAAAGGGAGGGAAAGAAAGAAAGAAAGAAAGAAAGGAAGGAAGAAAGGAAGAAAGGAAGAAAGGAGCTAAAATAAAATAATTAAAAAAAATAATTATTAAGAAAAAAATATTTTTAAGTAAAAAAAAAAAAAAATTAAAAAACGGCCAGACAGAACCCTAGGACAAATGGTAAAAGCAAAGCTATACAGACAAAATCACACACAGAAGCATACACACTCACAAAAAGAGAAAAAGGAAAAAAAAATAATATTATTGCTCCCAAAGTCCACCTCCTCAATTTGGGATGGTTCGTTGTCTATTCAGGTATTCCACAGATGCAGGTATATCAAGTTGATTGTGGAGCTTTAATCCGCTGCTTCTGAGGCTACAGGGACAGATTTCCCTTTCTCTTCTTTGTTCGCACAGCTCCCGGGGCTGAGCTTTGGATTTGGCCCCGCCTGTGCGTGTAGGTCGCCTGAGGGCGTCTGTTTTTCCGCTCAGACAGGACGGAAGGGGTTAAAGGAGCAGCTGATTCGGTGGCTCTGGCTCACTCAGGCCGGCAGGGAGGGAGGGGCACGGAGTGCGGGTCGGGCCTGCGGCGGCAGAGGCCAGCGTGAAGTTGCATCAGCCTGAGGCGCGCCGTGCGTTCTCCCGGGGGAGTTGTCCCTGGATCCCGGGACCCTGGCAGTGGCGGGCTGCACAGGCTCTCCGGAAGGGGGGTGTAGATAGTGACCTGTGCTCGCACACAGGCTTCTTGGGGGCGGCAGCAGCAGCCTTAGCGTCTCATGCCCGTCTCTGGGGTCCGCGCTGATAGCCGTGGCTCGCGCCCGTCTCTGGAGCTCCTTTAAGCAGCGCTCTTAATCCCCTCTCCTCGCGCACCAGGAAACACAGAGGCAAGAAAAAGTCTCTTGTCTCTTCGGCAGCTCCAGACTTTTTCCCGGACTCCATCCTGCCTAGCTGTGGAGCACTAGCCCGTTCAGTTTGTGTTCAAGCCGCCAACCCCAGTCAGCTCCCAGCCCCGCCCGCCCCCGGCGGGTGAGCAGACAAGCCTCTCGGGCTGGTGAGTGCTGGTCGGCACCGATCCTCCGTGCAGGAATCTCTCCACTTTGCCCTCCACACCCCTGTTGCTGCGCTCTCCTCCGTGGCT
This sequence comes from Lagenorhynchus albirostris, assembly GCF_949774975.1. Taxonomy (NCBI): domain Eukaryota; kingdom Metazoa; phylum Chordata; class Mammalia; order Artiodactyla; family Delphinidae; genus Lagenorhynchus; species Lagenorhynchus albirostris. The sequence goes on along the minus strand of NC_083104.1, from coordinate 88,313,524 downwards.
TCGAAGGTTCCCCCCCTCCACCACCCGCAGTCTACTCCTGCGAAGGGGCTTCCTCCGTAGTTTCTTTGAGAATTTACCATGTGTTATATATGTTTTAGTTGCCTTTAATATTTTTCTTTTATCATGGTGGAATTTAGATGCCTTAGGATATGATATTTGGTAATGGATATCAGAACATAGTAAAATCGTGTATATTAGTCTAGCAAATTTTGACTTTGTATATCGAAGTTGGATGATCTAGGGCTTCTTGGTTTCAAATCCTAGCCTCACACCTAATTAGTAGCCTTTAATAAGTTACTTAGCCTCATTCTGCCTCAGTTTCTTAATGTGTAAAAGAAGGTCGATAAAAACATGAACCTAACAACGTTGCTCTAAGGATTGAAAGTGATTTAATACATCTAGAGTGCTTAGTGCCTCGCAGACAGTAAGCATTGTGCAACTGTTAGCTTACTATTATAATATGTCAGCAATAGTGTTGTGGTTTTAAGAATCTGTACTTGATGCTAACACATATATATGGAATCTAAAAAAAAAAATGGTTCTGATGAACCTAGGGGAGGGACAGGAGTAAAGATGCAGATATAGAGAATGGACTTGAGGACACGGGGAGGGGGAAGGGTAAGCTGGGACGAAGTGAGAGAGTGGCGTGGACATATATACACTACCAAATGTAAAATAGCTAGTGGGAAGCAGCCGCGTAGCACAGGGAGATCTGCTCTGTGCTTTGTGACCACCTAGAGGGGTGGGATAGGGAGGGAGGGAGGGAGGGAGATTCAAGAGGAAGGGGATATGGGGATTATGTATACATATAGCTGAATCACTTTAATATACAGCAGAAACTAACACACCACTGTAAAGCAATTATACTCCAATAAAGATGTTAAAAAAAACTGTACTTGAAAGATTATTTCTTTGCACACTGTATACAGATTAAACAATTTAAAATAAAATGTTTATTACTTTGGAAATCGAGTTATTGGGGAACATTGTGAGGCTTTTTAACACGTATTAGCAGATTTGTCTTCAGAAAAGTTATACTAATTTGCACTCTCATCAGCAACCTCTAGAGCCCCTGGAAATGGAATTAGTAACCCAAATTAGAATGATTTTATCTTGATAAATTTTAAAATGAACCAGTTTTCCCCACTTAATCTAGAAAAAAATGTTAAATAGGACAGGAGATATTTGGAAATATAAGAAAGAATTTTCCAGTAGGATCTGTTGGAAGCCAACAAAATAAACATTTAAGGATAGGTAAGAAATCTACTCTGGGAAATACTAATAAACAGCATTTCCTATCATTTGTTTTGTACTCTTTGGGAGTTGTGGGTGCTCAGGTACCTGGTCTGATCTCCAACATTTGGATAAACTATCTTACTGTATTGCATCGGTTGATTCTTTTAAACAAAGGTAACATTCCATACCTTTGTGTCTGCCTGTATGACTAGCCCTACTGGGGAGCCAGAGGCTTCTTATGATTCACTTTTGCCTTCATCAAAGGGTGGCTTCTTTAGGATCATATGCCCCATGTGTATCCCCACCTCTTGGGAAGGAAGTTCTCCTTAACTGGTATATGGCTTTTCTGTAAAACATTCTCCTTTAGTGTTCCCATTCGAGTTTTGTTTTTGTTTTTGTTTTTTGCGGTACGCGGGCCTCTCACTGTTGTGGCCTCTCCCGTTGTGGAGCACAGGCTCCGGACGCGCAGGCCCAGCGGCCATGGCCCACGGCCCCAGCCACTTCGCGGCATGTGGGATCTTCCCGGACCGGGGCATGAACCCGCATCCCCTGCATTGGCAGGCGGACTCTCAACCACTGCACCGCCAGGGAAGACCCATTCAAGTTTTTAAATTGAAATATTTCTTCCATTTGAGGTACATTTTTCCTTCTTATCCTAATGTTTCTGAAAACAGCATGATTCTTTAGAAAGGATTAAATTCTGTATTTAATTGGGATAGCTTTTATCACTCCTTGTCCCAAAAAAGAAAGGAAAAGAGCTTTTATTGAATCAGTAGGGGTTCTTACAATCATTCAAGGAAATAGGTGTAATATGTATGAAGGAGAATGATGTACACTAAACAAACCATTGTGCACCTGAGTCTTGAGTGGGAAAAGCTTTCCTCTTGGAGGTTTTGGTGGTTGGCTTGATAGCTAGTGACTTTACGTTAGGGACCTGCTGGTCCCCTCATTTTTTTTGGAGGGGGGATGCTGCCCGGCGTGACATTTAGGATCTTAGTTCCCCAACCAGGGATGGAACCTGTGACCCCTGCAGTGGAAGCACTGAGTCCTAACCACTGGACCGCCAGAGAAGTCCCTGGTCCCCTCATTTTATCTCTGATATATGGTATTTTGTCTTGGCCCTGCTTTAGGTATAATTGCCAAAGGGGAGACATAGGCATTGGCTTTTACTTATTCGATCATTATAATGCTAATTGGAATTGTAGCTCTCACATTTAGAGGATTTGTTGAGGTGAAAATGGTGAGTAATTGGGAATTCCCTGGCAGTCAAGCAGTTGGGACTCCCTGCTTTCACTGCCAGGGGCCCCGGGTTAGATCCCTGGTCAGGGAAATAGAATCCCACAAGCCACATGGTGCGGCCAAAAAAAAAAAAAAAAACGAAGTTGGGTAATTGCATAAATGCTTAGGCTTTACTTTTCCATTTCAATTTAAAACACCTCCTCTCTCTTCATTATGTAATTACACCATTATTTGACCCAAACAATTTATTTTCCTACACAGGTTAGAAAATTATCTGAGTTTAGCGTTCTAGTTTCAACACAGTTGAAATATAAGACTTCTTTTTTTTTCTGTTCCCAGGATGTTTTGACCCATGTTCGAACAATACCTTTTATCCTAGGCGCCAAAATATGGTACCTGTTATATGTTATAGAATTAGTTTCTGCCAGTGTTTCCTGTGAGATTTCACGCCGGCAGACGTCAGCCTCCAGAGCCACTAAGGAAGCAAAAACAATACCTCTCTGCTGATACTCCTTTACTTTTCAATATAGTTTGAGGTTCATTATTCAGTTTTTTCGGTTCATTTTTTTTTTTTGGTTGGTATAATTGTGTGTGGTTAGTCAAACTTTGAGGAGATTAACTCTTAGATAAGTCTTTGCTAGAGATCACTTCCCGTATGTTATCCTTAAGAATACTCAAAAGTGAAGATTTAGTTTTCCTTAGTTTAATAGGAGATAAGTGTTAACTATTAAGCCACAGGAAGTAAATTGTTATTTCTAATATTATCACCAAGTAAATTTGGCTTCAACTCAAGCATATAAAAATAGTACTACGTTTTACAAATGCATATGCCTTGGTTCCATTTTTGCAGATTCTGATTCAGTAAGTTTGGAAAGGGGGCCAGGTACCTGTATGTAAAAACAAAAAAAAGTCAAACACAAACTCAGAGATGCAGTGAATATTTATGAGTGGAAGTGGCGAAACTGTGTGTGTGTGTGTGTGTGTGTGTGTGTGTGTGTCTGTGTACTTGTGTGTTTGTGCTTTACATACAAATACATATCTACTTGATTATGTTACTTTAAAGAGTATTTGTTATTGCTTCTTTGACCTTACCGTATGTTAGGAATATGTCCTACATGGCAGAATTGTATTTTAAAAGGAAGAATTATATGTATATATTTATAAACCTAAATACACACATAATATGTAAACATAATATATATGTAAATGTATATATGATTTACACACCCACTGTATAAATAAAGTCCCCTACCATGGTAGCAGATAAATAGTTGTCGTCAGAGTTCCTATTTCTTTTTCCGCTTGGACATAAGTTAATTCAGATCAGCAGCACAGAGTAACTTTGTATGGGTTCTCCAGTTCTAATGGCCAATCAGGTAGTTTTGCTTCAACTAGCAAATGTTATTTGGTGGCTACAGCTACCTCCACTGCTGTCTTTGAAAGGTATAGAGATAATAGCTTAGTCTTAATTGTTTGTACTGCTGTCATTGTTTTATAAAACTAAAAATAACAATGTAGGCGGAATAAAAGAAAAATTTTGGAAAAGTACGTGCTCTGTGGTTGTCAGAATTTCCTCATCTTTCACCATGCTATTTTGGTAAACACACTCAGAAAACAGTTGTTGCTGTTATGGGGGTGGGGCTTTGTCCCCCAGGGAGTAAACCACTAGCTATAAATAGAACACATTGAAAATCCAACTGTGATTATTATTGTGGCTTATTAATTATATTCTATGTTTGTATCAGTTGACATGTTACTCGATTTAGGCTAATATTCAGTTAAAGCCATTTTTCTGCTATTTTTGCCTGTACCTCTTCAATTCTAAAGATTATCATAGACCAAAGAAGACATGAAGATGGCCAAAAAGCACATGAAAAGATGCTCAACATCACTAATTATCGGAGAAATGGAAATCAGAGCTACAATGAGGTATCACCTCACACCAGGCAGAATGGCCACCATCCAAAAGTCTATAAGCAATAAATGCTGGAGAGGGTGTGGAGAAAAGAGAACCCTCCTGCACTGTTGGAAATCCACTTCCAGAAATATAAAATGGTCAGGCACACAGTGAATCACATACATACAAGTATAACCTGTTCAGCTCAATTCAGAACTACTTGAAACTGTGTGTGTCAGATATCATCCATTTAAAGTTACTTTTCCCGTGAGAATATCAAGCTTTTATTTTATGTGACTTATAGGTTATAATGTTATTATGTAAACATTCAAGGAATGGAGTGATAAATTACTCCTATTAATAATAATAGTAGCTGCTAACATTGTTGAAGTGCATTCATTGTTGAATACTACATTTAGTAACACTGAAGACTTAAAGAGAAATCAGATATTTTATTTTATATCAGATTTTAATATTTTATATATTTTAAAATATAAATATATCTTATTATAATAAAAATATTAAAATTTAAAACATTTTAAAATATAAAAATATATAAACACAATAGGGTAGTTTAGCTTTTTAAAAAAATGTCCTTACTTGGCAAAATAGAAAGTTTGCGCCCTATTTGGTTGCCAGTTTTAAGTGTGTGCATTTTAAATTTATTGCTCTGTGACATCTTAAGGTCTGGGAACTATTGATGGAAAATGTATGTTGAAAATGGATAAATGAAATCATTGGTTCTTAATGGATACTTTGGCCCTTTGATTTCTCTTGTCAGATGGTCTATTTGGTTTGGTGTACACATTGTACTGTGTTTATATCCTGTGTAGGGTCCCTGGCCTTACAGTTTTAGTCTCCAAGCTTTAGTTTCCTGTTCCCAACTGCCTGATCTTGAAGACAGGAGTGCAGATCCTTTTGCCTACCAAGATCCATGGTATCTCCCCATCCCTCTCCATTCCTGGCTTCCCTTTCCCTGCTTCATTGTATCTTTCTGGATGTGTTTCTAAGCATGTAGAATTAATAATTGCCAGCCCATTTTCTGCTAAGCACTGCTCCCGACTCTGTAACAAAGTATTGGCTTGACATCTGGTCTGGTTCATTATGAAATCACCCATAACTGAGTATTTGTTGATATTCTAATAGTATACAAGTTACTGTGTTAGATACTACGATAGTAAGACGAGTAAGATACATGCCTATTTTTTTAAATAAACTATAATCTCCTATGCATTAAGCCCACAAATAATCATGTATTCTTTTAAAAAAATTTTGGTATACCACAAGTAACATAAAAGTTTCCATCGGGTTCTTCCCTGGTGGTGCAGTGGTTGAGAGTCCGCCTGCCGATGCAGGGGACACGGGTTCGTGCCCCAGTCCGGGGAGATCCCACATGCCGCAGAGCGGCTGGGCCCGTGAGCCATGGCCGCTGAGCCTGTGCGTCCCGAGCCTGTGCTCCTCAACGGGAGAGGCCACAACAGTGAGAGGCCCGCGTACCGCAAAAAAAAAAAAAAAAAAAGAGTTGCCATCGTAACCATTTTGCCATCTTAACCATTTTTAAGTGTACAGTTCAGTGGTATTAAATACATTCACATTGCTGTGCAGCCATCACCAACATCCAGCCCCATAAGTCTTTTTGTCTTGTAAAATTGAAACTCTAGACTCATTAAACAATAACTCCCCATTTTCCCCCTCTCCCCAGGCCCTGGAAACCACCATTTTACTTTCTGTCTCTATGAATTTGACTACTCCAAGTACTTTCGTATAAGTGGAATCAAGTCTTTTTGTGACTTGCTTATTTCACTTAGCATAAAGTCCTCAAAGTTCATTCATTTTGTAGTGTATTGCAGAATGTTCTTCCTTTTAAAGGCTGAATAATATTCCATTGATTTTGCTTATCCATTCGTCCATCGATGGACACTTGGGTTGATTCCGTATTTTATTGATTGTAAATAACATTGCTGTTGCCATGAATATGATTGTACAAATATTTCTTCAAGACCCTGCTTTCAATTCTTTTGTGTATATATCTAGAAGTGGAACTGCTGGATCATATATGGTAATTCTACTTTTAATTTTCTGAGGAAACACCATACTGTATTCCACAGTGGGTACCATTTTACATTCCCACCAGCAGTGCACAAGGATTCTGGTTTCTCCACATTTTCTCCAACACTTGTTCTTTTGTTTTTTTGGTAATAGCAATCCTAATTGGTGTGAGGTGGTATCTCGTTGGAGTTTTGACTCTTATTTCCCTACTGATTCAGTGATGTTGAGTATCTTTTCATGTGCTTATTGGGCATTCATAGATCTTCTTTGGAGAAATGTCTACTCAAGTCCTTTGCCCATTTTTGAATTGGGTTGTTTGGGTTTTTGATATTGTTGTTGAGTTTTTGGAGTTCTCTATATATTCTGGGTATTATCCTTTATCAGGTGTATAGTTGGCAAATATTATCTCCAATTCTGTGGGTTGCCTTTTTACTCTGTTGATAATGATGCAAAAAATTAAAAACTTTTCCTGAAGTCCTTTGTCTGTTTTCTTAAGTTGTCTGTGCCTTTGATGTCATGTCCAAGAAATCATTGCCAAGTCCAGTGTTGTGAAGCTTTTGTCCTTTGTTTTTTTCTAAGAGGTTTATTATTTTAGGTCTTACATGTAGGTCCTTGATCCATTTTGAGTTAATTTTTGTATACAGTGTTAGGTAAAGGTCCAACTTTATTCTTTTGCATATGGCTATCTAGTTTTCCCAGCATCATTTGTTGAAAAGACTGTCCTCATCTCATTGAATGGTCTTTACACTCTTGTCAAAAATCATCTGACCATATACAAGAGGGTTTATTTTGGGCCTCTCTGTTTTATTCCACTAGTTTATATTTCTGTGTTATGTCAATACTGCACTGTTTTAATGTAGCTTTATAGAAAGTTTTCGAAATCAGGAGCTGTGAGTCCTCCAGTTTTTTTTTTTTTTCAAGATTGTTTTGGCTGTTTGGGGTACCTTGAGATTTCATATGAATTCTGGGATAGATTTTCTATTGCTGCAAAAAATGTCATTGGAATTTTGAAAGGGATTGCACTGAATCTTTAGATCACTATGGGTAATATTGACATTTTAATGATATTAAGTCTTTTAATCTATGAATATGGGGTGTATTCCCCTTTATTTATGTCTTCTTCAATTTCTTTCAGCAATGTTTTGTAGTTTTCATTGCATAAGTCTCACAACGCTTTGGTTAAGTTAATTCGTAGGTATTTTATTCTTTTTGATGCTATTGTAAATAGCACCATCTGCAAACAGATCCTACTTGGATGCCCCTTCTTTCTTTTACTTGCCTAATTGATCAAGCTAGAACTTCCAGTATTATGTTGAAGTGGTGAAAGTAGGCATCCTTGTCTTGTTCCTCATCTTAGAGGAAAAGCTTTCAGTTGTTTATCACTGCAAATGAGGTTCTTTGTGGGTTTTTCACATATAGCTTTTATTATGTTGAGGGAGTTCCTATTTCTAGTTTGTTGATTGTTTTTATAATGAAAAGATGTTGAATTTTGTCAAATGCTTTTTTTCTACATCAATTCATATGATCATGTTTTCTTTTTTTTCTCCTTCATTCTGTTGATACGGCATTTACATTGATCGATTCACACTGTTGAACCATCCTTGCATTCCAGGAATAAATCCCACTTGGTCATGGTGTGTAATTCTTTTAATGTGCTGCTGAATTCTGTTTGGTAGCATCTTTTTTGTTGAGGATTTTTGCATTGATATTCATAAGGGATATTGGTCTGTGGTTTTGTTTTCTTTCAGTGTCTTTGTATGGCTTGAGTATCAAGGTAATCTTGCCCTCAGAGAATGAGTTCGAAAATGTTCCCTTCTGTTCAGTTTTTGGAAAAGTTTGAGAGGAATTGGTATTAGTTCTTCTCTAAATGTTTGATAGAATTCACCAGTGAAGTAATCAGGTTCAGAGCTTTTATTTGTTGGGAGATTTTTGATTACTGATTCAAGCTCTGTACTAGTTACAGATATATTCAGATTTTCTATTTCTTCATGGTTTAGTCTGGGTAGTTTTTTTGTTTCCAGGAATTTGTTCTTATCAACTAGGTAATACAATTTGTTGGTGTACAATTGTTCATGTCACTCCCTTATAATCCTTTTTATTTCTTTAGGATGAGTAGTAATATCCCACTTTCATTTCTGATTATACTAGAGTCTCCTCTTTTTTTTTTTTTTTTTGTTTGTTTTTTTGTTTTGTGCAGTACGCGGGCCTCTCACTGTTGTGGCCTTTCCCGTTGAGGAGTGCAGGCTCAGCGGCCATGGCTCACGGGCCCAGCCGCTCCATGGCACGTGGGATCTTCCCGGACCAGGGCACGAACCCATGTCCCCTGCATCGGCAGGCGGACTCTCAACCACTGTGCCACCAGGGAAGCCCTAGAGTCTCCTCTTTTTGTTCTTAGTCCATCTAGCTAAAGGTTTGTCAATTTTATTGATCTTTCTGAAGAATCAACTTTCAGTTTTGTTGATTTTCTCTTTTGTTTTTCTATTCTCTATTTTGTTTACCTTTTCTAAAATCTTTATTTCCTTCATTCTGCCAGCTTTGATTTTAGTTTATTCTTCTTTTTCTGTATACTTACATTGTAATGTTGGGTATTGATATGAGATCTTTCTTTTTTAAGTGGTTATAGCTAGCTTTGAAATTTCCCCATAGAACTCCTTTATCTGCCTCCCATAAGTTTTGGTGTGTGGTGTTTGTTTTTGTTCATCTCTAAGTATTTTCTAATTTCTTTTGTGATTTCTTTTCTGATTCGTAGGTTATTTAAAAGTGTGTTGCTTAATTTCCACAATTTTGTGAATTTTCCCTCTTCTTTTTGTTACTTATTTCTGACTTCATTCTCTTGTGGTCAGAGAAGAAACTTTGTATGATATCTATCTTTTAAAATATTTGGGGGACTTCCCTGGTAGTCCAGTGGTTAAGACTTTGCCTTCCAATACAGGGGGTGTGGGTTCGACCCCTGGTCAGGGAGCTAAGAGCCCACATGCCTTTCGGCCAAAAAACCAAAAAACATAACAGAAGCAATATTGTAACATACTGAATAAAGACTTTAAAAAAATGGTCCACATCAAAAAAAAATCTTAAAAAAAATAAAGTATTTGGAGTCTTAATTTGTGGTTATATGGTCTGTTCTGGAAATTGTCCTATGTTTATTTCATTGTTGTTGGGCAATTTGCCATTCAAATCTTCCCTTGGAAGTTGCTAGCCTTCAGCTGACTCCAGAGTTCCAAAATAGTTACACCAGACAGATTCTGCCAGTGCAGTTGTTGTCTAGGTGGGGAGACAGATTCCTGGAGCTTCCCACTGTGCCATCTTCCCATAATCCTTCCCAACAATCACGTATTCTTACCTAGAGTAAGATATTGTATCTTAAGAGAAGTAGAGTACAATCAGTGATCAAAGAATTTCAGATAAGATTGATTGCATCTTTCACTTGGCCATCTATGCAACTTTGGGCTAGTTTTTAAATCCCTTTCGGCCTCACTTTCCTGTATGAAAATTAAGGATAATGATACTTACATCAAGATTGTTGTGAGGATAAATGAAACAATATAAGTGTATGGCTGAGTGTCTGGCGAGCATTCAGCAACCATCTTTTACTCTTATTAGCACCTCCCATACTCCAAATGATTTTAAAGCTTGTGATGATTTTTTTTTTTTTTGCGGTTCGCGGGCCTCTCACTGTTGTGGCCTCTCCCGTCGCGGAGCACAGGCTCTGGATGCGCAGGCTCAGCAGCCATGGCTCACGGGCCCAGCCGCTCCGCGGCATGTGGGATCTACCCGGGCACGAACCCGTGTCCCCTGCATCGGCAGGCGGGCTCTCAACCACTGCGCCACCAGGGAAGCCCTTGTGATGATTTTTATAGAGATTGATGGGTGATGATGATAAGGATATCTCTTTCAGGTAAAGCGAATGAGAAATAAGGGTACAGAGTTTAAATATGATGGCACAAGTTTTTGAAACAAAGGATATAGTACAGCGGCTAATGGGGGTAGGATAAGGAAAAAGTATAGCTGCAATTGTTTTTGAATTTTGTACAGATAGAAGGGTTAGCAGCTGGGTTCCCAGACCTACCTCTGACCCCTCCTCTCTCCCCCTCCCCCCCAGATGAAAAGGAACTCCACAAAGGGCACAATTACAGTTAAAGACAGAGGTGGTAATTATTAGAATGGATTTTTGGAGTAGGAGATTGAGATTGGAGATCGAGGCAGTAACTCAGGTGGAGAGATTTGTTACATTGGAGGAGTCCTGGCCACAGGAAGCTTAAAGAATTTAGGAGATATTCTGCTAGTTTTTCAGGTGTTATTTTTCCTTTGCTTGTTCAGGATTTTGATCTTGGCAAATAGGAATTATCATTTGAAGATCCAATCAGATTTTGCTAAGAGTATCTCTTGTATTTATTTAAAAGATCAAAAAGTGTGTAATTTTCCTGGAAATACTTTAAAATACTTTAAAAACCATGATGAGGGCTCACAATAGGCGATATTTAACAGTCACGTCTGGCACAGCCTACAGTGTGTGAACCTTCTATTTCTTGAGTTTTTGTTTTTTCTTTGCTTCAGGAGGCTTCCATATGGAAGGCCACAATATGATTTTTCCAAGGTTTTGCTCTATGAAGGGCTTATTTTGTAAAGTTTGAAGCTTTGAGAAAGATAATGCTCTGTCAACTGATTAAAAATAAATAAGGATTAAATTATGTGAGTGGCACAGAATGTTAGTTTGAAGTGTTAATGTTATTGTTAAAACAATAGTTTCTGCATATTTCAAATTATCTTTGACCCTAAGCAGAGAGAAGCAGAATCCTGAGTCACATAAGCTTTTTTTCGCCTTAAAAAAAGTGATATTAGTGTGGGTGAAACTTTAAAAGTATAAGTCTGATTTTTAAATTATTCCCAAACTTCTGATATCTAAAGATGCTCTTTAGAAGAAAAAGCCTAATGTATTAAAACTTTTAATTTTTCTTTGCTTTATGTGGTTTTGGTATCAAATTGGCATGTTGTACATTTGAACCCTTTGAAATATTTTAATTTTTAATTTTAATTGTGAAAATTTATTGTTATTTCACATATTTAGTTTCTGTAATTTAAAAATATTCTACCACAGATGCTTTTTAAGACTTGAGTTATACTGCTATATTAAATGCCCAGTCTGTCTCTGCTTCTGAGGTTTTTAGTTATTTCTTGGCCTGTGGCCATATAACAACCTGTACAAAGATGAGTAGGTAGGGTGTGCTACCTTTATCCTTCTATCACAACAGGCTATGTCTGTTCAGGATTTTGCCTCTTCCTTGCAGTTCAACAGCCATCTCTTTTTGGTTTTGGCTTTCAACAGTCGACCCTCAAAGACCTTTTGTTTTGTGACGGTTAAAGAAACTGGCTCAGTGTTCTTACTCTTAGACAATTATTTAATTGTTTACAGATAACTGAAACTACTAAAGGTTTCTATGATGAATCCTTTTATTTTGTTGGAGGCTTGTCATGTCGAAATGATTGGTCATCATAATTCCTGGTGTTTGAGAAGATTGTTTTTAAGCCAAATAGCATCAAAAAGCTCTTTCTTTCTTTTCTGATTTTGTATTGGATATTTTTCCTGTGTATTATAACAAATATCTCTCCTTTTTAAATGTAAGACATAGCAGATTTAATGCTTGATTAGTGCTGTTATAACATGCTTATAGAAATGCTCTCTATAGAAATTTTCACTTTATTGAAATAATATGAAGTATTACTTTGGTAATTGCAGATAAGGATGAACCCATCTTATGCAATAAAGAGTTTAGAACTTCAAAAGTATATCACATCAACAACTCTAACCCCAAGGGAGCAATTTAGTGAAGAATATTTTGCATTCTTAATGTACTATTTATACTTACTGGCTTATTTTGATTCTTATAAATGTTTCCAAATATCAGCTTGTTTTATTTAAATGTTTTAGTACATTTTCATGAGCGATTTTCCATGGGGGGTAATACATTTCCACCTTTATTAAGTGAGCCAGTAGGAAAACATGGTTTGGTTTCCATAGTTGATTTAAGTCAACCTATCAGCAACACATCTGTTCCATAAAGTTAGGTACCCCTGGAACATGATAGTGCATAATTAATTCCTTACAGAATTGTTTAGAACAGTTGCATTAAAGTTACTGATCACTTACTAGGTGCCGGCAGTATTCTAAGTGTTTTATGTGTGTTAATTGATTTATGTTATAAATATTTAAAATACATGTTTCCCTTCTGTTTTCCTTCCCCTTCTCTAGGCTAGTGTCCCTTAAGAAAGTTATTTTTAAGAAATAGCCCAAGTTAGAAATAGTATTAGCTTTTATCGAGATTGTCCACTTAATTTATGGAGCTCTCCATTGGGAATAAGTAGTATCGAGGGTAGAGAGAGCAGATTCCTCAGAACGGTGCCGATTCAACTTGAGTGAATGGCAGTCATGAGGGGGGATCCCAGGTGAATGAATAAGGTGTCTTTTGCATTGAGCCCATCATGAAGCCACCGAGGAGAAGGACAGAGAGAGGAATCAGCTTGGAGGACCTGAGCAGTAGAATTTAAAAACCATGGCAAGACAAACAAGGTGACATATTTTGCCACAGAGCAGCAGTTGGATGAAAAACAGAACTTATAAACAACAACGGTGAAATAACTAGTTTGGGCCAGTGGATGGACAAGAAGCCTAGCCTTAGATTTCCAAAGAATAAAGGAGAGAAACAGGTTTTAAACAAACAGTTCCATACACAGGATGATGAATACCAGCCATATCTTTGAATATATGTGTTGTATTACTTTATATCTCATGTCAGATGATTGCCTGTCTTACTATTATTTCTTATCTGCATTTGTCTATAGCTAGGATATTTGATACATATTTATTCTGGGGAGGCAGCTTGGTATGGAAACAGGAGGGAATTTGAAATTTGGCAGGCTTATATTTGAATTTTAGCTGTTACATGTCTCAGACAAGCTACTTATCTGATTTTTCCCCCACGGTTTTACTGATATAATTGCCATATAACATTGTGTAAGTTTAAGATGCACAACACAATTATTTGATATATGTATGTATTGTGAAATGTTTACAACAGTTTTAGTTAACATCCCTTGTTTTACATAATTACAGATTTTTTCTTGTAATGAGAACTTTTAAGTTCTGTTTTCTTAACGCTGTTGAGATATACGATACAGAATTGATAACTACAGTCACCATGCTGTACATTACACCCCCAGAATTTATTTATTTTATAACTAGAAGCTGTTAACTTTAGACCACCTTCACCCTTTTCCCCCACCTCCCACAAATCTCACCCTCTGGTGATCAACAATATTTTCTTAGTTTCTATGAAGTTGGGTTTTTTTCAGATTTTGTATGTTTATTTTAGATTCCACATATAAGTGAGATCATACAGTATTTTTCTTTCTCTGACTCACTTATTTCAGTTAGCATAATGCCCTCAAGATCCATCCATGTTGTTGCTAATGGCAGGTTTTCCTTATTTTTAATAGCTGAATAACATCCCATTGTTTAAACGTATCACATTTTCTTCATCCGTTCATTTGTTGAAGAACAGTTGGGTTGTTTCCATGTTTGGCTATTGTAGATAATGCTGCAATGAAAATGAGTTTGCAGAAACCTCTTTGAGGTAGTGATTTCATCTCCTTTGGAGATAAACCCAGAAATGGAATTGCTGGATCATATAGTAGTTCTATTTTTAATTTTTTGAGGAACCTCTATACTGTTTTTCATGGTGGCAGTACCAATTTACATTCCCACCAATAGTGCACAAGGGTTCCTATTTGTCTACATCCTTGCCAGGTGTTGTTAACTCTTACCTTTTTGATAATAGCCTTTCTATCAAGTGTGAGGTGATACTGTGATATTGATTTGCATTTTCTTGATGATTAGTGATGTTGAGTATCTTTTCTTGTACCTGTTGGCCATTTGAATATTTTCTTTGGAGAAATGTCCATCCATATTATTTGGATGTCTTAAAATTGGATTATTATTATTTATTATTGAGGTGCATGAGTTTTTAAAAATATATTTTGTATATTAACCCCTTACCAGATATTATGAATCCCTTATTGTAGAGTAATAATCATATATTATTATGAATTTATTATGAATCAGATATATGGTTTGAAAATATTTTCTCCCATTCTGTTGGTTGCCTTTTCATTTTGTTCATTGTTTCCTTTGCTGTGCAGAAGCTTTTTAGTTTGATGCAGTCCAACTTGCTTGTTTTTGCTTCTGTTACTTGTGCTTTAGGTGTCATATCCACAAAAATAATTGCTAAGAACAATGTCAAGGAGCTGTTTCCCTGTGTTTTCTTCTAGGAGTTTTATGGTTTCTGGACTTACATTTGTCTTTAATCCATTTTGAATTAATTCTTGTCAGTTGTATAAGTTAGTGATAGTTCATTCTCTTGCATATGAATATCCAATTTTCCCAGCACTATTTGTTGAATAGACTATCTTTTCTCCATTGAGTATTCTTGGCTCCTTTGTCAAATGTTAGTTGACGGTATATGCGTGAGTTTATTCCTGGGCTCTCAATTCTTTTATGTTGGTCTATTTGCCTGTTTTTACACCAGCACCTACTGTTTTGATTACTATAGCTCTGTAATATAGTTTGAAATCAGGAACTGTGATGCCTCCAGCTTTGGTGATTTTTTTTTTTTCTTTCATCAATGTCTTAAACTTCTCATTGTACAGCTCTTTCACCTTCTTGGTTACATTAATTCCTGGGTATTTTACTGTTTTTGCTGTTGTAAATGGGATCATGATTTAGTCTTGGTGGGTTGTACATTTCTAGCTTATTTATTTACTCTAGGTTGTTCAGTTAATTGGTGTGTGGTTGTTCATAGTATATAGTATCTTATGCTCCTTTGTTTTTCTGTGGAATGAGGGGTATTATCTGACTTTTTGTTAGCAGATTCTTCATCTGTAAGATGGAGATAGTAACATCAACTCTAGAAGAGTTAAATGAGATAATGTATGTAAAACATCTAGCAAAATGACTGGTGCTCAATCAGGGCTAAACAAAAGTGAGTTACTCTCCCAAGGAGAAGCCAAAAAAAAAAAAAACCAGCTTTCTTTTTGCCCTTGTTATGGAACAGATGGAAATTGAAAAGAGAAGACATATAACAATTGGGAGACTGGAACCTCTATTCATAAGAGAGAGGCCACAATTTGTGTGTGTGTGTGTGTGTGTGTGTGTGTGTGTGTGTGTGTGTGTGTGTGTGTGTGTAAATGGCTTAGGAAGAAAGGAATGTTAGCTGTTTAAGAACATGTGGTCAGTTAAAAATCAAAATGTGTGTGTTGTTTCACTTAAGAGCTCCATGCAAAAATAATTAGAAATTAAGCATTACATTGTTGCCTCGTGAGTTCAATGATTTATATGTATTTTAAAGTCATATATTAACAGAATTACACATTGGCCAGTTATAATTATTAAAAGTTGTTTTCCTCTGTTTGAAATTTTAAAGCATTTGTATAATGATGGTCTTTTAAAACCTTGCTATTTATTATAGCAGTTGAATCATTGAAGAAATGTTATTCTTTGTTTTGTTCAATGTTGTTGAGCCTTATCTTTCTGACATAAGAATATCTTATATGTAATTGTTTTTCTTTAATTTTATAATAAGAAAATTTATTTAAACTATATTTTGAAATTATAAGAGTAGAACAAACATTTTAGGTTTTTTTTCTTAATTAATTAATTTGTTTATTTCTGGCTGCATTGGGTCTTCATTGCTGCACGTGGGCTTTCTCTAGTTGCAGCGAGCAGGAGCTACTCTTTGTTGTGGTGCATGGGCTTCTCATTGCGGTGGCTTCTCTTGTTGTGGAGCACGGGCTCTAGGCATGTGGGCTTCAGTAGTTGTGGCACACGGGCTCAGTAGTTGTGGCTCGTGGGCTCTAGAGCTCAGGCTCAGTAGTTCTGGTGCATGGGCTTAGTTGCTCTGCAGCATGTGGGATCTTCCCAGACCAGGGCTCAAACCTGTGTCCCCTGCATTGGCAGGCGGATTCTTAACCACTGCGCCACCAGGGAAGTCCAACATTTTAGTTTTTAAAAAACAATTCTGTATCATGTCTGAAGTATTTTGGGAATTAATCCTATTTTTTGATTTTTTAAAATTAATGTCATTATTCTTCTTTACTTTGACTAATATAATCCCAAAGAGCATTCACTGGACATGTTTTAATATTTTTTTCTGATTTCAAGGAGTTAAAAATATTATCTGAAGATTTCTTAGGGTGTACTTTCTTATGAGAATTCTGTACTGCCTATTTATTCTTTTTTAAAATTTTATTTATTTATTTGGCTGCATTGGGTCTTTGTTGCTGTGCGCAGGCTTTCTCTAGTTGCAGCGAGCAGGGGCTACTCTTCATTGCAGAGCACAGGCTCTAGGTGCATGGGCTTCAGTAGTTGCAGAACGTGGGCTCAGTAGTTGCAGTGTGCGGGCTCTAGGGTGCGTGGTCTTCAGTAGTTATGGCGTGCGTGCTCAGTAGTTGTGGCACATGGACTTAGTTTCTCTGTGGCATGTGGGATCTTTTCCGGACCAGGGATCAAACCCATGTCCCCTGCATTGGCAGGCGGATTCTTAACCAATGTGCCACCAGGGAAGTCCCCGCCTGTTTATTCTTAAATCATTAGTTAAAAGTTAAATGAAAAGCTTTTTCATTTATGAATAATACGGTATATATAAGTGATACTAAAATTTTAGTTTTATGATAGCCAAATAAATGTCATTGGTTTTAAAAAATGTGAATCTTTAATTTGTTTTGATTAACCATTGTAAGCATTTATCATTTTTGTTTCCACATTAATGTGTGCATTTGAAGATAATATGGGATTTGTACAATCTTTCTTGAATAGTTGAAACTTAACAGAATTGCAAATTGCAGATTTCTGTGCCTGGTGGAAATAAAATAAATATGAAGCATGGTAGATATTCATTTTTTATATCTCTTACATAACCTGGCAAGTGATACTAAAACAGCACTTTGGTGTATGTTTTGGATATTTTTTCCCGTGTTAAGTGTGCACTGTCTTTAAAAATTTAACTTTATTTATTGCTGTCGTTTGAACAGGTGTCTCAATGCTTGTACCTACTGCAAAACTAAACACGCCAGAGGAAATTTGGCCAGTTATCCAGTTGATGAGTTAGTAGATAGAGCCAAACAGTCTTTTCAAGGTAAGAGTTTCTAGAATTCTGTGTGATTATAGTCTTTTCAATAAATTATAATAGTCTTCTAAGTAACAGTTCACTTTAGATACATGCTTCTTTAGCTTTCTGAAGAGTTTACAAATGTTTCAGCTTATCTAATAGAAGATGTTACCAGATTCAGGTTATAATATTGACATAACTCCCCTTTCACCACTCTTCTGTTTTCTTATGACTCTAAGGTAAGTGATGTATTTTGAAGTTCATCACCTATCTTTATATTCCATGGAAGAGGCAAAAAAATAAAAATGAAAGCCATGACCTTCTGTTGTGTGTTAATAAGACTTTTGTGGACTGAGTGAAATACTCAAGATTTCTCCCTCTTTCTTTGGTAATTCTTGGTCCATTCAGAATATAGAGCTAATAAGGGTTGCCAGGAGTTTTGGAAAGAGAAGGTAGGTTTTACTGTGAGCCAGAAGAGATAACCCTCGTCGTCCACAGGACTGCTGTGGGGCAGTAAATATTGGTACTGGTAGAGAGTCCTAATGAGAACAATTTTTGTGTGGGTGGCCAGCTACTTTGAATCATCACTTGCTGGAAAATGTGATTGCCTAGGTATCTCTCAGCATATAGTAAGACGTATCTGTAACGCGAGTCTCAGTTGTGTTGAGTCACAGTTGTGTTGATACCTAACCATAAATTGCCCCTTTTGTCTTGGCTTATAATACGTGTATATAACATTGATGTGCTTTTATAACCAACATGAGATAATCTATTGTCTCATAATCTTGTGGGTTAGTAGTTATTGGTAATGTACTTTGCCTTTTAGCAAGTAACTTGGAGAGCTACTTTCAGTACTTCACATCCTGCATCTCAGAATGTATGAGTTCCAAACAAACTTATTCAGTCTAAAGCTTTTATCAACATGAATTTGAAATGCTCTTTATAGCAGAGAGAAAAACACCCTTGATTAATCTAACACGTCTCAACAATTTTTTTTCTACCTTTATATTCTTAGCACAGTCCCCTCCTCTGTTCACATTCAGCTTGTATTGAAAGAAATAAATGGAAACTCACTGACTCTTGCAGTTGTTTGCTTTCAGAGCCAGGTAATTGTCTAATTTTAGGAAAAGTCTGGGTGGTTGTCTTTTCTGCAACATGGCTACTTTAAGGATTTTTCAGAAAGGGCATGAATTTGCACAGAAACCTACTTTATTTGAAAAATGATCCCTTTGCTGGCATTCTTACTTAGTGTTTGTTTTTCCATATATCTGTTGGATAATGGAGATGTTAAAACTATATGATCTATCCACCTAACTCTGCAAATTGGAAGGTATTCAAATTACAAATACAAGTGACTTTGCTGGTTAAGGTGAGTGATTCAAAGAATATATCAGAGGTTAGCAGTGATTTAGTGGCTATTTATAGAGAAAGTATTAGAAGATGTTTATTTAATACTACATTCATCATCATCAGTAGATACGGATGTGCTTGGTTATTCCCAACCAAGGAATGTTTGCAATGTAAAGTTTTTCTTTTTTTTTGAATTTTATTTTATTTATTTTTTATACAGCAGGTTCTTATTCGTTATCTATTTTACACATATTAGTGTATATATGTCAATCTCAGTCTCCCAATTCATCCCACCACCACCACCACCCCGCCTGCCACTTTCCCCCCTTGGTGTCCGTATGTTTGCTCTCTACATCTGTATTTCTGCCCTGCGAACCGGTTCATCTGTACCATTTTTCTAGATTCCACATATCTGCGTTAATATACGATATTTGTTTTTCTCTTTCTGACTTTTTTCACTCTGTATGACAGTCTCTAGGTCCATCCAAGTCTTTACAAATGACCCAGTTTCATTCCTTTTTATGGCTGAGTAATATTCCATTGTATATATGTACTACCACATCTTCTTTATCCATTCGTCTGTCAGTGGGCATTTAGGTTGCTTCCATGACCTGGCTATTGTAAATAGCGCTGTAATGAACACTGGGGTGCATGTGTCTTTTTGAATTATGGTTTTCTCTGGGTGTATGCCCAGTAGTAGGTGTAAAATTTTTCTGTTGTCTTGTTATCTGAATATTAGGGTTGAAATGGAAGGCTAGTTTTTGGACTGGCAGGCTCATTTTATTGCTATGTGGAACTGTTACTAAAATATCAAGGTCATAACTTTCTAGGTAAGCCAGTGTGTTTAGGCAATTTTAAGTCCTAAGATGCTCTTTGCCATAGGAGAGTTTGAATTCAAAACAGTGCTCTGCTGCTTACCAGCCACATGATCTGACCAAGGTACTTGACCTATATACAAGCCATGGTTTTCTCATTACTGTGACATTAAGTGTTGCTTGTTGTTTGAATTTGAGATAACTTACATGAAGTAATTGGTTGTGTCCTTATTATGAAGAAGTCATGTTACTTAAACTGAAGGAATTTAAAATAAATCCAACAAGAGAAGTCTAATTTTGAGTGAGAATGTTGGAACATCTAATATTGGAACATTTAATGATTAGAATCAAAAGACAAATTTTCTTTTGCTTCTAAAATATGTCTTATGAAAAATGTCTCTATAGGTAGAAACTAGTATGACAATTACCTTTTATTTTCTTAACTTAAGAATTGCAAATTCATGCTAAGGATGGTCTTATAATCTCACAATAGGAAATAGCAGTCTATAAGCTCACATTTAAAAGACATTGAGTTAGCAGCATTGTCTTTTTTCTGCAGAAGACATTGGGATTATAAGGGTCTTACAGGATTCCTATGTTTGAGTTTTAAAATTGCGAAGAAGGGACTTCCTTGGTGGTCTAGTGGTTAAGACTCTGCTTCCACTGCAGAAGGCGCAGGTTTGATTCCTGGTCAGGGAACTAAGGTCCCTCATGCCGTGCGTCACAGCCAAAAATTTTTTAAAATAAATAATAAATAAAATTGCGAAGAATAATTATGAAGTTAAATGTAATAGAAGAAATAACCTGTTTTTCGTATTCCTGTGACTTCTCTGTAATTCATTCTTTAGTAATTCAGATATTAGGAACGTTTGGGGGGGGTTAGAGCCCCTTAAATTCTACATTATGCCATTATTAAATTGTCCTATAATCAGTAATAAACGTTATGATTCTTTGAAAATTTACTCTAAGATGAAAGGTCTAAATATGCTGTCAGTAAATTTTAGTGCTACGTTTAAAGCCGTCCTGTCAGTGCAAGTTAAATTTCCCAACTGAAAATTGCGTTTCCTTTCTTGCTTTTTCTTGAAGTTTTAAATGACTGTGTGTCACAAATACAAAGTGATTTAGAAAAAAAACTCTACACCAATTGTAGAATAGGGATTACAATCCTGGTTGCCAGTCACGTGACAGACTATTACAATAAGATCACAATTTCTTTCTGAGTAGCGTATTTATGAAACATTTTATATTCATAAACATTTATTTCTTAGAAGTGTAATGAGTGAAGCGACTAGGGCTAACCCATAGGCAAGGGAGCATTCAGAAGAGATTCTGAAATAACCATGAAATCATTCTGAATATAAAATGGTTTCCTAAAGTACTAAAAATATACTGACTGTACATTCAGCTGCCAGGAATGAGAAAGGGAGCTCATTAACTTTTGAATGGATATCAGTAAATAAAATTGTTTATATTTTTGAATGGAAACTTTAGTTTACCTTTTGTGCAAAAAATATAGTTTATATTTCACTGGTTTCCTAGCATTTTTTTTTTTGGACTTATCCTAGCCCCTTGACATTTTCATGGACTATTTTTACCTTCTCAATGTGTGTATCATTTTTGTGGGCAGTTCTGCATATGAGTATAATATTTACCAGGTTAATTTCTGGGTATCATCACATTGTTCTAACAGACCATTGGGAAACCTCTCCCCTCACTTCCTCACTTATGCCAAACTTTAGGTTTTAAAATTTCCTAGTCTTTGGGGGCTGGGGTTTGACATGGTTGCATTTTAGACATCTAGAAAAACATGTCAAGCAATGACCTATACTTTGTTGGGGCCAGAATGAATTTACAAGCTAGTATTTTCTAGGATATTTGTATTGATTTTTCTCTAGCAACTAATCAATCAGTTTCAGTTGTATAAGTGATGGAGCAAACCTTTTTAAGTGTGCTGGGTGAGTGGTGTGGAAACAACACCTTTCACTGCTGTCTCTGGAATCAAAATGTAGAGATGATGGATGAGCTGTTTTTATAGCTCTCATGTGCTTTTCTAGATCTCATTTCTGTGTTGCTACTTTTTTTCTCCCTCATAAATCTGAACGTCCCCCACAAGATAAGTGGCATAAACCAGTTATGGAAAGGTAAATAAATTAAGATGAAATATTCAGGGCAAGGAGAAAATTTCTTGATGCTTAGTGATTTCAAGATTAATGTTGGAATTTTATGAAATGAATTCTGTTTTATTTCAAGACTTGCAAAGATACTGTCTATTGTGTATGAGATTAATTATGCAGTGCAGCTGGAAAACATTGCTTCCTGCCCTTTTAGATAGGAAAGGATATGAGCAATATTTGATTTTCTGGTGTATGAACTTCAGATTGTTGAGCTGTTGCATTTGACTTATCACCTTTAGCAATGAGTACTGTATATTGATTTTCATCTAAGCTTAAAAAGAGACCAATAATTGCATCCTATTAATTTATATTGGCAGTTATTTAAATGTCTTTTATTCCTTTATCTTTTCACTTGTGCTGTGTTCAAATTGAGAAATCTGTTTCTTCTATAGGATTAATAATGTTACTGTACATATTTGTTATACATTGTCAACTTCCCAAAAGGGATTTTAGGCAGCTTACGTTAAATGATTGTATGTAAATAGACCATGAAAATAAACGGTGTATGAAATGTTGTGTTATGTTTCAAGAGGGAAGATAATTATACCAACTTGAATCTTGGCTGATTGGTATATTGGTATATTGGTATCAAGTTGGTATATTCAAGTTGGTGAATCTTGGCTGTCCCAAAGAATAAGGAGATAGGGTGATTTATATAACTTGTATGAATGTATAAAAGGAAGGATATATTTTTAAAAATTAATTTATTTATTTTTGGCTCTGTTGGTTCTTTGTTGCACATGGGCTTCTCATTGTGGTGGCTTCTCTTGTTGTGGCGGGCGGGCTTCTAGGGCAGGTGGGCTTCAGTAGCTGTGGTGCGCGGACTCTCTATTTGTGACTCGCGGGCTCTAGAGCGCAGGCTCAGTAGTTGTGGCGCACGGGCTTAGTTGCTCCACAGCAAGTGGGATCTTCCTGGACGGGGGATTGAACCCGTGTCCCCTACCTACATTGGCAGGCAGATTCTTAACCACTGCACCACCAGTGAAGTCCCGAGGATATAGTTTATAATGAGAAATTTACATGTTTCTAGGCTGTAAACACTAAGAAGAATTATTTTCTTATATTCTTTTCTAAGAGACATTGACAAATATAATAGAAATGCCTTTAGCTGGCAGTTGTAGAATTTTAAGATATAGTTTCTACATTGTCTTTTCTTCTGTTGATTCTTACAAATCCCCCAATATAATATTAAACTATAACTTTTAAAGACATTTTAATGGGGGGAGCTAAATAAATGTAATGTACATAATACATATAACTTGATAGGGAGATCTGACGCCTTAAAGAGCTGTTTATCAGATATTTAGTTTAAATAAGCTGAGATTAATCACTCTTATTTCAGAGAATGTTAGTTAAGGCTATCTGTGGCAGACCAGAGTATGATTTACTTGGTTCTTGCCTCTTTAGACCTTTGAGTTTCTAAGTCAGTGGTGTTCAAAGTTTTCTTAGCAATAAAGGAACTTTCTTCAGATGAATTTTGAAAAGTGAAAGCAGAACTGCCAGGATTGAAGTAGAGGTGGGGCCCTGTTTAATGAGCCCTTGCTTCTGAGGCCTTTCCTCAGAACCTTTAGGATTTGGCCTGAATTGGCTGGTGTAGTTTAGTATTTCTCTAGTGTACCCTTAAGTACACCAGTCCAGGGCTGGAAGATGTTTTCTTAAAGGGCCAGATCGTAAATATTTTAGGCTTTGTGTGCTACAAGGTGTCTGCTGCAACTGTTCATTTTTGTCCTTCTAGCATAAAAGCAGCTACAGACAGTACATGAATCAATGGGAGTGGCCGTGTTCGAATAAGGGTTTAATGGTCAACTTTGGAGAAAGCTAACTTAAAGTAAATGAGACGTTATTGGGAACTTCCTATTGTCTCTAATATGCTAATACACATCATAAATTCATAAGAGATGGATGTAGTCTTTAGAAACTAATGTTGATCTAGAATAGATTAGTATTATCAGTCTAG
This sequence comes from Lagenorhynchus albirostris, assembly GCF_949774975.1. Classification (NCBI taxonomy): domain Eukaryota; kingdom Metazoa; phylum Chordata; class Mammalia; order Artiodactyla; family Delphinidae; genus Lagenorhynchus; species Lagenorhynchus albirostris. Next base: position 88,289,651 of record NC_083104.1, on the reverse strand, counting down.
CTGTTCATTTTAGTCACGTGCAAATTTTATAAAACCAAAACCACACTGATGTCTGTGTCCCATTGCTGACTACTACATCATTATTTCTGTGGATTGGGAGGCCCTGCATTTTCTAAAATATAGTTGATTCTAACATATAAGCCAGAGTTGAGAACTTGAATTGAGAACCACTAGTTTAGATAATTTTTTGGTTGAAGTTATTAAATGAACTGACCCTCTTGACCTCTAGAGGTATTGTGGGGAGGAAACCCTGGTTGATTAGTAAAGAATGAGCCATGTAGCACAGGGAACTCTACTCATTGCTCTGTGGTGACCTAAATGGGAAGGAAATCCAAAAAAGAGGGGATATATGTATACCTATAGCTGACTCACTTTGTTGTACAGTAGAAACTAACACAACAATAAAGCAACTATACTCCAATAAAATTTAATTAAAGAAAAAAAAAAAGAATGAGCCAGGTTAGGGAGGTTGGCAGGTCAGAACAGCGTGTTGTTCATTTGCAGACACCACCCTGCTAGTAAATGGCTGGTTTCAGAATCCAGTGGTGCTTATTTAGTGAAAAGACTCGGTGATTTTTGTTTTCTCCAGGTATCACAAAAGGGTCAGCTGGCATTTTATGAGTTTATTTACTGTGCTGTATGGGAATGAAAAGGGTGGAAAAGATGGGGTCCTTGTCTCCAAGGAGCTCCTCCTAGTTTAGGAGGACAGAGTAGCCAGTTGGACTAATGAGCATTAAAAGTACACAGACCCAGGAAGCAAGTCTTCAGATGGCAAAAACCATTGAGCCTTTTAACTTAAATATCTCTACATTTTGAAAACATCCGTTATCTGTCAGGGTGGTGTCAGCAAATTGGCAGCCCTTGTGCTGTGCCTCTGCCTTCCCAACTCCAGGCATCCTTTACTGATCAACCAGGCTTTCCCCAAAGAATCCCTCTTAATACAGAGTTCTTATTAGCCACTGCTTAGTATTCCAGATGAAGTCCACTTGCCATCCTTAATCTTAAGGTTTATGTGATGCTAGAGGTCTATGAAAGAAAGAAACCAAACAGTGACTCTTTAACTGAAGTAACCATTGGAACTATATAGTTGTTATTTTGCCATTCATTCAACAAATATTTATTGAACGTTTATTCGAAACAGTTCATATTTCTCCTGATAGGCACATGCTTTAGAAAAGCGGTGATAGCAATACATTATTATAATCAGCCTTTCATTACTTCTGCCAATAAGATAGGGAGGCCAGTGGTGCGGTTTGCTTATCTCTGCTGTGGGAAACAAGGATGCAGTCCCAAGGCTGTTTTACGAAATGACATCTGTTCATAATTCTCTAAGCTTTCGTAGTTCAGAGTACATGTAATCCAAAGTACGGAAAATTTGGAGCTTCTGGGAATACGTTTTTATATCCATCCCCCACTGTTACTGGTGAGTTTTATCTTTTTTACTCTATTTTGTTCCACAAAACAACCTGCAAGAATGCAAGTAAGTATGAAAACCATATAAAATAATGAGACCTTGGGAAAGGAGATGAGGAAAGTCAAGACTTGATGCAGCATGGGAACACGGGAAAGTAAGCCATAGTCAGATAGGCAGTTTCGACTCTGAACTTTTCTTAAAAGCTTATATAGTCTATAAGGAATAAAAACAACCCAACTTGGCATTAGATTTGCAAGAAAATTTTCACACGTGAGCTCTTCTAGGGAGTACTGAGAGATGCATTAGGCCTCAACAGCATCCCTTTAACACTCAAACTCACTTACTGAGTTTCTTAAACTTGTATGCTTTGGCATTCCTTGTTAAAACTTGCAGCCGTGCCCTGTAAAGCATAACACTCTGGAAGGATTTCTTGGGAGGCTAAGACAACACATGCTAAGTATTTGGTACTCCAGTGATCTGACCCCACTTCCATAGTCCTTGGGCACCACAGAGGAATCCTGCTGTGGAGGCTCCTAGCTTAGGGTCTGCATGCCTGAGGTCGTGTAGTGAGATGATATGTCAGAGTGCAGGAAGAAGATACTAGAATTTATATTGATCTGTATTTTCTCTTCCTTAAAAAGTTTTTTGGTGTATGTTTCATATTGTATATAATATATTAGCACAGTAGTGCTTGAGTGTCATTAATAAATACATCTCCCTTGGGCTTCCCTGGTGGCGCAGTGGTTGAGAGTCCGCCTGCCGATGCAGGGGACGCGGGTTCGTGCCCCGGTCCGGGAGGATCCCACGTGCCGCGGAGCAGCTAGGCCCGTGAGTCATGGCCGCTGGGCCTGCGCGTCCGGAGCCTGTGCTCCGCAACGGGAGAGGCCACAACAGTGAGAGGCCCGCGTACCGCAAAAATAAATAAATAAATAAATAAATAAATAAATAAATAAATAAATCTCCCTGGAGATGCATTTAAAAAAATTTTTAAGCGATTCCGGAGAGTGATTTTCTAAAATATGGAGACCACTGATTTAGAGGAACGAATAGCCTGCCCATTTTCCACTGGAAACCCAATTCTTTCCACCAGCCATTTGGTTTCAGCAGGGCAGCAGAGTTCTTTGCTCTCTGTCAAGGTCCTACGGTGCCTGTATTCTGTTTTGACTGAGTGCACATCCATCTGCTTTTGAGATCAAATAAGCAAATAATGAAGTTTGTGCCCTTTGGAGGAAACCTGAAGTACTTAACAAAGACGCTTGCCGAGCGTCCACTCAGAGGCAGGCTCTTGGTCCTGCAACAAATGTTCCCGCTCTCCTTCCATCTGGGTTTCAGGTCACTGGGGGACTGAGCCAGGAGGGCATCGGGCCAGGCATGGGTGACAGTGTGTATTTGGGTTTAGTAGGTGCTCAATAAATGTTGAATGAGTGGCTAATCCTGAATTGATTATACTCGATGAAATTCCATATGCGACTTGGAACCTACAATGAAAATAAAGCCTGGAAAATCTATATTTCTAAAGTGGGCTAGAGATATTGCTTAGTTTCAGCTGCTCTTCCTTCACAATTGAGTACTGTGTCTTATAACACAGGCTTGATTTTATGATACCAGATTATCTGTGGTGGTGGCAGCTTTCCAGGATTTGCAACAGAGAAATAATTTACTTTTAGAAAGTAGTTGCTGATAGTTAACGGGTATCTGTCATTTTACCAAATGAGTATATCCATGTAGGTCCGCGTTTCTAGTTATAAATAAATATTTGCTTTGATATTTTTCTTCTATGAAACAGAATTCTACAAATGATTTCTGGGGACAAGGGGACAGAAGTTAACCAAGGGTTTGCTTTCAGAGTTTGAACTGAGGCTGATCTGTCTCTGGGATCATTTTGGTGAACTTTAAAGGCTGCAAGTTAGTTTTGGAAGGTTGTTTAATGGAATTTTAATAGCCCTGGAAAGATGTGAAAGTGATACTGCTACCTGGTGGTTTGTAAACCTGACCTTTGTGAGATGTTTTCTGGGCAGAAGTACTACTTTGTGATGCCAGCAGCTTTTATTGATTCTGCAGAGTATGCAGTTTTCTAACACTGGCTGTCAATTCATTCCAGCTGAAAAATTATTAAATTTCTTCTCCTGCTTGTGTGGATATTAAATTGCAGTAAACATACTTGCACAATGTCAGGTGCGGCAAGCACAATTTTCTGCGTGAAAAAAATATTTGTTAGTGGGACCTTGGCTGTTCAGCAGAGGTTATAAATTTCTGTATTTCTTTTTATTTGTTGCTCTCAGTTATGCTTTTTATTTCTCTTTGTGAGTTCCAACACATTTCTTGTTATTTGTAATATAAGAAAGAAAAGTTTGATTTAGACTGCTGACTTTAAATACTATGCCCTTTAGTTCATTTCTGGTATGGGTGAGAACCTGGGGGGTAAGAGGATTTAACCAGTGAAAATATAATTGGGGCAGAATGAGAAAGATCTAATGAAAGAATGTATTGAATGAAAAAGGGAAGGAATGAAGGCTTAGATGATTATACGCTCCACATAGATCTTTTTGACTTGTTGAATTTTAGTTAAGGAAGGTGAATGATGGTGAGGTAGTAATCATCTATGGAAGCGGTTCTTAAACTTTACTGTCTCTGAGAATAACCACTGGACCTTTGGGATGTGTATTTAAAATGCAAGTATCTGGCCATATTTGCTATTCAGTAGGTCTGCCATAGACCCGGGAATTTACATTTTCAAATGACTCGCTCAAAATGACCCAGGTAGAGGTGTTGTGAGGACCACTTCTAGAAACTTGTCTAGAGAACCTTCTTGATTCTCAAATACCAAGTCATTTGATCAAAATATTGAATGGAAGTGGAGAAGAAACGTACCATTTACGGTCAAGAATATCAGCATAAACAACGTAAGCTACGTAAATGGTCTTCTACATGTTCATCTCATTAGGAAATACATATTTGATTTCTCTAAATACCTTCCTCAGTGGGTGTGAAGTGACAGACTTCAGTGGTGTGTGTGGGGACAGTAGCAGTGTTTCATGAGTCAGGCCTGATACAGAATGTGTGTGTGTGCATGTGCATTTGATACGGCATGATTAGAGCTCAGAAATATGGTGGAACTCAAAAAAGTAGCCCAGGAAGTCATCAAAACAAAGAGATCTGAGTCAGAAATCAAAACCAGAGTCTGAAACCAGAAAACTAGAGAGAAAATAAACCCAAGCACATGGGGAATAAATAGGAGAAAATCCTAGCTAATTAATTAGAATGGGCCACATTGCTTGCCACTTGCAGAGTGCTGGACTTGATTCAGGGTTAAAAGGCTATGTGTGCAATGGACAAAACCCACTTTTGTCATAAACATTATTTGAAATATTTAAGCTTAGTTGATTTTACGTTTCATAATTACTTACAGATTTTATAAATACATTTTAGAATCTAAGATTTAACAAACCCAGGGAATCAACAATTCCTGTTTTCTTCTCTCTAAATACCATGTGGATAAACTATTGAAAAATCCTGGTAGACTGCTGCTCCGTGGGCCTCATTGAATCACTCCTCCTAGTATTCATGCTTCGTGTAGATAGACCCCTTCCACATTGACTATCTGCTTGTCATGTGTCTTGCTTCGGCCAGTGGAACATTAGAAAGCATTATGCAAGCAGAGTTTGATAAGCACTTGTATACTCGGGCTTGTTCTTATGGAATGTTGGAACCCTAAGCCACCTTGAGGGAGGTCCAGCTACCCTACTGGCAGTATCATATGGACAGAGAGATGCATAGTCAGCCCACAGATATTCTAACTGAGACTCCAGATGTGAATGAAGAAGCCACATTGAATGTTCCCACTATCACATTGATCCAAAAAAAACCTGCCCAGCTGGACCTAATCCACATTGCAGAATTAGGAGCAATAATAAATTATTGTTTTAAGCCGCTAACTTTCTGTGTAGTGTGTTTTTCAGCAATAAGTATATTTTGTTAGATATTTAAAAATATATTTTAGTATTAAAATGTCATAATGCCATTATTATATTTACAGTACCTTTTATTCCATATAATATTATTGTGTATATATATTCAACAAATATATTCAAGATTGTTTTCCATTAAACTAAACATGGTGGTAATAATAGGATATGGTTTAAACAATTACTGGCATATCACCAGGAACTGTTAGCGTAGAGGGAGTTAAAAATCACAGGGCCATGTAGCTTATAGTCTGCAATTTAGTAAGTAAGCCATAATATCACTGAGTGATAAGAGCAGTGATTCAGATAAGCCTTAGATACTGTGGCATTTTGGTTAAGAACAGAAAGGGTTAAATTCTGTCTCCGTAGTTTGTTAGCTCTGTGCCCTTAAGAAAACTGTTTATTCTCTCTCAGGCTTAGTTTTTCGTCTGAGAAATAGGAGTAAAGCATACTCATTAGATAATCAGCATGAATATTAAACAGGATAATGTAATGCTAAATCTGATACTTTGAGAATAATAAATGGTTTCTTATTATTATTGTTGTTGTTCTTAACAATATAGTAAGAGGGCAAGAAGGAGGAAGGGGAACAGAAAAGAGAAAATGCTGTTGCCATTTTATTTTTCTTTATTTTTCTGTTCTGTGTGTATTCACATGCTTTCACATGCCCATGCCTGGCTGTTTTTAAGAAGAAACACTGGCCCGTAGATGTGCTGCTCACACTTTAAAGGGCGGACAGATTACCTGGAGATTTTGTTAGCGTGCAAATTTTGTTTCTAGAGGGTCTTGAGTGGGGCCTGAGAATTTGCGTTTTAAGTTCTCTGTTGATACTGATACTGCTGGTCCTCACGGCCTTTCATATTTTAGTCTTAAATCTCCTCTTCAGCTGTCATTTCTCACCATTCATAATTTCTTCAATCACACAGAATTTTTTCTTCACACATCTGTGATAGTGCTTACCAGGTGTAGTTAAAGTGACTTGTTTAAATATTTATATTCTCTACCTCCTCTGTGATCTCTGTGATAAGGACTGCTTGGGTCTTACTTATCTTGATATCACAATTAATGTTCAGTAAATGTTTTTTGATACATGCCCTTATGAGTCTCATAAATGTAGACTGGAAACTTCGTCTTTCATCTTACCTACTAGAAGTAGTAAATGTTCTCAGAACCTTTGAACCCATGAACCTTCTCAATATCTGGCTGTGGATCCTGGAGTTTGAAGGAGTAGTCAGCCAGTATCCTTGATTGGTAATGAGAGAAACATGGATTGTTCACAGATGGAAGGTAATTTGGAGAGGATAACGTGGGTTGGGCACAGTTCAGACTGTTTCTTTCTGTGAATATTAATGTAGACCCATACTATATCATATAAGCAAATAATGGCCAACTAGATAATATTTGAAACAAAGTGAATGTTCTGCATAGGAAATGTTGAAGAAAACTGGATTTAAAAAGATAATAGCTGTTTTCTTTGAAAAATTGGGTTGCTATGTATTATATACAAGTGAATTCATTTCTGTTTTTGTATCTATATTTGTTCTCTCTGGCTACATCTGTGCTTTATTTTTTAGATTAGAAATAATTTATATGCAATGGTCTGACCTTCATTTACAGTTGTACTGCCTTAGAGATATAATTCACTGTGTAATTAGTTTTAGTAAAAAGGGAGGGGGGTAGGAGAAGCTTGGCACTATGTTAAGTGGAGAATAATTGAATAAAGGTTTTAAAAATAATTTCTCTAACTGTATTAGCCCAGCATTTGAATGTTTCCAGCAGTATTATTTCTGCAACTAAATTTTCAAATAGTATATGCTTTGTATAAATTCATAAATCTTTCAGTGGCATGAAAATATACCTCTCCATATGAATTTCAAAAATCTGTAAATTTTTTTGCTCTGACTGACTAACATTTTGCTTTTTGATGACTAGTTCTTGATTTAAAATGATGATGTTTAAAATAACTTACTTTTGAGTAAATACAGGAGAATGAGGTTTTCTGTAGCACTTTAGCCAAGGTTAGTGTTGGATTTAATCTTAATTGTTATTACTATTATTTGTTTATTTAACAAACGTTTGTCAAGTACCCATTAAGTGGAAGATTTGTGATAGTGAAGTGCTGTTTACAGTTTACATTTTTTGTAGTGAATCCTGGAACATTTACAAGAAGCAATTTGTGATTTGTAAGTATGACTTGATAGCAGGTTATGAAGCAAAAACATATTTTTCTTCACTAAAATATAGAATTTGATAAAATATAAGTTGCTGCTTAAAAGAGTCTAGCTTGTTCAGAATAATTTATATAAAAGGAAAAATAAATGGACCCTTGGACCAGTGTATTTTAAGTAGGGCAAGATATTTCTCAGATTGGGTGTCAGCTCACTCTTGACATCTGATCACATATTCAGCCACTGTATTGCTAATTATTCTTAAATATGGACTTCAGGAAGCCAAATTGCCATCCCTAAGCAAAGAAAATTTTATTTTATATGCTGCCTAGTATTTATTATATTCTACTACCAAAAAACATAAAATAGAATGTTTGCACATCACCGATTTTATTCTTTGTTTTATTTTCATTCTTATTTGTCATACTGATTTTTTGTGATGAATACAGGCATGATTATAAACATAATTCAGACATTATGCTCTTTTGTGGGCCCTTATATTAATAAAATTGTCTAAGAAGCGGATGTCAAATGATATTCTTTGTACTTTTACATGTAGCTTTTCAGTTCATCCTTACATTTGCTTAGTGAATTATAGCTGCTGGTGCTTGTTGTCCCTGTTTCACTGAAGCACAGAGAGGTTACACTGCATGTCTGAAGAAGAGTGATAAAATAGAGCTTTCCTGATGGATGGGCCATTGTACTTTGCACTATAGCATGCTGCCCCTCCGGGAAGATGATGTACTCAAATACTTGATACTGCAAATGCATTGGTTGCTATAGTGTGGTTTAGTTTATTATGGTAACTGGGGTCATTTCATCAGTTGGGATCATTTTGAGAGAGGCCCTTAGTAGAATTGCAATCATAATGTTCTTGAATGGTGGCACTGACACATTTCACAGGTTTTCAGTTTCATTGGCGTCGCTGTTTCAAACCAAAAGATTAGATACCTTATAAAAACAACAGAATGCTGAAAATCAGACCCAAGCAGTAATTTTAGGTTCTAGTTACCTTAATACACTAGGAGAAAGTATTTTAATATGTGTGTCAGTAAATAGACTACATTTAAGTACATTCATTAAGTAGTTCATTAAGGTACATTTAAAACAAACTCTGCTTAATTTGTAGAAATACCTGTTCTTTTCAAGTTTGGAGATTGAAAATATTTAAAAGAAAATAAAACTGTATTTCATAGTTTAGAAATGTATGTAAAATGAATATAGTAATGATGTTAATGATGCAGAAAGATTAGTTCTACTATATGTAACTATTACCTTGAGGCTTTGCATCCATGAAGATACTTAAAGTTTCTAGTGTACCCATCAGAGTAGCTTGATTGCCTAAAATCTGTGTTCTCCTCAGCTGCGGATTTGCATTAAATGAACTGTGAATTTTAATTTGAAATGTATTTGGAAACCAATTCCTATTAAAAAGTGGATTTATAGCTTCAAAACTGGGTACTTCCGAAATGCCAAGTAAATCCAGTTCATCTTCAGTTGCCAGTTGTGTCTGTTTTTAATTTTAGGCAATTGCATTTGCGACCCACTCTTGTTTGGCTTTACTTTTTGAGAACCAGTGCTCCAAAGAAAGAAAAAATAAACCCACTTTTGTTCCTAGTTTATTTGCAAACCAGGTCAGACGCCCTTGATTAGCTCTCAGTTGGAGGATAATTTGAACCTTGACAGATTGAACCCAAACAGCAGGGTTTCTCTAGTCTGGCCAACAGATAGAAAAAATAAAATAAAAGCTAATTCCAGTTCACAAGCCGTACAACAGGACTGAATAAACGTGCAACTGTTAATGAATAGCTATTTCAAATATTTACAAAAGGCCCAAGAAAAAAGAAAAGATTAGCATCTTAGGCAGCTGTTCTAAGGGAGCCCTATTAAAAATAAACATGATAAATGCTGCTCAAGAGCTAATACATCCATCAAATATCAAATACATTCAAAGAAGAAAACACTTTCAGAAATAAAAAACTATTAAGACTTTGGAGCATGACTATCTTGCTTTGTGGTTTACACCAGAATTTTATTTTTATTCTGGTTTAAATGTATCTTTTCTAACCCCTCAAATATTCTTAGGGATGCTATTTTATAGATAGTCAGGTTATGGGTAAGTGAATGGAATCATCTGAGTGGTATCCATTGTGATTAAATTGGTTAGAAACTTTAAAATTCAGCTGTATATCGTTTGAATGAAGACATACTGTTAATTGTTATTTTATGGGATTGCAGATGATATAATGGTTTGAATATGACCATAATAACATTTTAGCATCATGGCAATTGTGCTAGGAAATGCTACATAAAGATGGAAATTATTACTGAAGCAGTAAGGTGTTGGTTCCCAGCACTGATTACAAGTACAGTTATTATTGTCTCTGTGTGCTTTTAACAGTGTTTCTACAAATGCATCCTAGTCTCCTCATGTAAAGTACCCTTTTAGCGCTTAGCTAAAATTAAACTGTACTTGCCATGCATTAATGACTTGTATAGTAGACTTTTGGCATTCAAGACTTACCATTTGTGTTTTTAACTATTTTTTGATACTTTGAAAGTGTGGAAAGAAGCAGTTTGAATTTTCTGATGCTTGTATTTGTATTTGAGTAGCTGTGTTTCAAGGCTAAAGTGGAAGATCAAGTCATTTATCTGATGAATGAGTTTAGCCAGCAGCTCAGCATTTATTTCAGTGTGATGCAGAGTAAGTCTCTTGTAATTTTTTAGTTGTAAATGACTAAATCTTTGTTTGTGTGTCCAAGATGTCACCTAAAAGAAAGCCAATTACTAGTGGTATAACCTTTGTGGATTTGGAGATGATAATGATCTACTGTCTTAGTAAATGAATATTTGAAAAGTTTGAAAAACTTAATTATTTTGATTTGAGGTCATTTCTAATTTGTAGAAGTGTGATTCTTTACCAGGAGTGTGGATCATTTTGTGGAAGTTCAAAAACCATGCTCCTGAATGAAGTGCAACCTGTGTGGGAGTGATGTCTGTGATGCAGATGTAGAGCAGCTTGGTCATGATCTCAACTACAAGTCAGTTCAGATATGTTGATGTATTATTAGGCCCACTGTTTGTTTTCAGGTTGGTTTCTGAGCCAGTGCAGAAGTATGGCCATCCTTAGTCCCTTCTAGAGAGGGTATGTATTATTTGGGGAGACCATGTTGAAGGCTGGCAAAGAATCATGGGATGTCATTATCCGGCCGTAGTGTTTCTCTGACTTCATAGTGCATTCCTCTCCAGCAGGACCTTTATGGACCCATTTCTCCTATCCCCACCCAAATTGGCACAATTGAATGCTACATAATAACCTATCACCTGGAATAGCCTTTAATCACCGTTAATTCACTTTTGCTCTCTAATGTAAGGGTTAGAAAATGGAAGGGATATGACTAGAGAACATAAATAAAACACATGTATGAAGGGGGCATGAATAAGTAGTAAGGGGATGAGGAAGAAAGCTAGACAAATCAGTCCTTTCTTTTGAGCCACATGTTGCTTCTGTGTAATAAACAATGTTATTATTATATTGCTGTTTAATTCTTTGAAATATACACACTGCCTATACACACACACACAGGAGGGGAATTATATTATGATTTATACATAGAAGGAGAGCAGTATCAATTTGATATTTTTATGGTAACTTTTTTATTTGTACTTTGTTGAAGGGGTGCTAAATATCACCCCCATTCTAAAAGTGGTTTTAGTGAAATCTGAAAGTGTCTGTTCCTTACTTCAGAAATACTTGCATTCAGACTCCATTGATAACACTAAATTTTCATGCCGTTCTGAAGTTATGTTAGGCCCTTAAACTTAGACTCTCTTTGTACTTCATCGTTGTAATTTACACACTGGGTTGGTACATTCTCTTCAAGACAGTTTGTCTTGTGCCTCCAGCTGCTCCCCAATAGCCGTTGTGCTGAATAAGCACTTATTTCAGTATGTCCTTGATACAATTAAGGCAGGCATCTGCAGAAGCGGCGGCGGCAGCTGCAGTGCCTTATGGAAGCCAACTTCTGCTTAGCATTGTGATAAAAGAAATGGTTTTGAGCTGGAAGCTAATGTTGGCTTATTTTTAGCATAAAAAGAGTTGCACCTGCCAGGGCTAGCGGAGGACTGAGGTTTGTTGATTACACGTTCTTGTTAGTACCATTGTTATTGGTAAAATGGGGATGATGTCATCCTCATCAAACGGAATTGGCACCCTGTAGAGTGACAAATAATTTACCCTCTGCGGTTTTATCAGCATGGGCCGCATGTTAGAAGCAACCAAGTGCTGAGTTTTCACAGCTGAATGCTATGGAACTGCAGAGGTGTATGAAAATGAAAGGGATTGATACTTGTAATCAGTGCACATAGTAATGGCCAAGGTGTAATGAAACATAAGTGCACATTTAGGGTAATTATGCTGCTACCAGGTGGGGCCCTGGGGCTTTGCATGTATAGAAGCTGCTTGAGGTGGTGGATGTGCAGCGAGGAATCGTGCAGCACCATCTGTTAGATTCTCATTTTCTCATTAATTCTTCTGTCCTCTAAGTCTGGGCTACATTGACTTTGAACAGCACTTCATCTGTTCAGTATCTCATCTCATTTTAGTTGGGAGTTGCTTTCAACAGTGGTATTGATATGATGTAATTCACGGTCTCAGCTATGTGAAATATATTAAAACCAATCATCGAGTTCATTTTTTTTTTTGAGTAAAGCTGTCTTTAGTAACATCCACATGACTATCTAATTCTAAATGATTCACCACTTTTGTCGTTATTTTTTAATAAAATAATTAAAATAGCTGTTCACATTGACTAAATGCACATTGTTCTCCAAAATGTTTTATAAATAAGATTATTTTATAAAAAATTACAAAAGTGCATCTTTTGTAATTTTTAAAAAATTACATGTCTTATTTCTACAGGCTGATGTAATTTTTGTCTCAAATATAACAAAAATTTATTTTTCAGTCAAGCTGAGGAATAAGTTATTTGTACAACAGTATGAATATACTTAATACCCCTGAGCTGTACACTTATGAATGGTTAAAATGGTTTTTAAAAAATGATACTTGAAGTTGTATATATAGGAAAGTAAAATGCTTTAAATGTGCTAAGTGAATTTTATAAATATTTTCACTAATATTAAGAAAAATATTCTTAAGGCACCTAGCATAATGTTGTAGGTAGTTCACATATGACTGCTTTCTTTATTAATATGAATTTTAATATGAAAAATTTTAATACATTCATGTAACACGAAAAGTAACAATAAAGTAGCATCTAATGGCCAACTTTTTTACACCATATATTATTTTATATCAGGGTTCAGTGTATCAGAATAATTTGGGCAGTCTTCTGGACTCTCTGCTTGCATCTGACTGACATAAGATTAGCGATTTCACAATCTCTTTAATAAATACAAGTATAATATTTGTATGGTCTGAGTGGTTCTCTAAGAGCTTTCTATAAATAACAGAAATACCCCTATTTAAATTTTCCACCAGGAGAATCCCCATGCATTTTGTCATTCCATTTCCATGAATTTTTCTAAAATGGAAAACGAGAGAAAGACATATTAGCTTCTTCCAAAAACTACATGAACGCCCCCAGCTATGCCCCTGCGGTCAGTGTTTGTCAGTGGGCTTGCACAGAGGCTTGGAGAGCTTTTCTCTCAGTGACAGTGCTGCCACCTTAACATCCCTTCGATGGATCTCAGCCTAGTAACCAGCTACCTCCAGCTCCATGGAAGGAGAGAGTTAAAAGCAATTTACTACCCAACTAACTTTTTTTTTCACGTTTATCTTGAATAAGGCTCCTAAAACATTAATAAAATGTATCTCATTTCCCCCTCCTTCCTATTATAAATTCATGTAAGGCAGCAAATGAGAAGAGGTTGAAAACTCCTTGTAAGTTATCTCTTGGGAAATTACTTGATTATTACTTAATATGTAGTGTGGTGGTGGACAGAAGGTACATCAGCAATACTTTATTTCTCTCCTAAAGTTTACTCATTTGTATTCAGAGCATTTAAATATCAGGATTTTTTTTTTTTTCCTCTCATACATCCAACAGACATTAGCTAGATCACCTATTTACTAGGCTGTGAGCTTAGCAAAGGCCAGGCAAGAGGTCAAATTATTTGAATCCTGGCTTGGCCACTAGCCAGATATGTGACTTTGAACTAGTAATTTAACCTTTCCAAGCCTCAGTCTTCTCATCTATAACCTGGAAATAAGAATTCTTTACTTTGCACAAATTGTGAGAATGCATGGTAACGTATCTCTACCAGGGTGCCTGTGAACGGGCACTCACTGGGTGCTTGCTGCTGTTACGGTTCTCGTTACTAACAAATATGATTAAGAGCCCATACTCCAGTGTTTAGATTATCTTCACAGAAACCATTGCACAGGAAAACAACAGTAAGTCATCATCCTTTATTTACTAGCACCGCATATTCCTCAAAGGCAAGGGTGGACATATACCTACACAGTTCCAAGATACTTAGTAGATTAGAAATGCCAACTGAAGGGTATTAATCAACTAGGAGAAATACATGTATATCCCTTCTCATGATGGTACTTTTAAATACATAAGATTTTAAAAGAAAGCAAATTATATTGAAATATCATCAGTGTTCAGAAAGGACATTTTTGTGATATGTGTTTCTTTATCAGTACATTAAATAGCAAGATGCAGCTATGTGTCTAATAATTTTAATCATTTCCTAATAGTGATATTTCACAATACCTGGAATAACTGTAATGTGATATGAAACTATAATTTTTATGGACAAAAATCACAGATACTGCAAATACCTGTAACTTGTTGGCATAATTGTAAAAATACAAAAATTTGGCAAAAGATTAATGAAAACAAAGTTGTGACTTATTTTTTTCTCATTCAAGTTCACGCATTCATTCCTTCACCCCTCAAGTGTGTCATACCTTCAGGGCTTTTGTACCCAAAATAAGAACCCCTGGTGGAGTATAGGTAACTTTCAACAAGCTTTCCTAACAAAGGAAAAGATGTAAACAACAACGACAGAAGCTAATACACACACTTATCAACATCAACAAAATACAAAAATGACTCAGACCAGCTGGTTTGTGTTTTATTAGTCCTCGACCAAGACCCCTGATCAGTGGGCTCTTCAGTGCTACCTCTGTCCATCCCCTCCTATAACATTAGCTATGTCTTACAGTCTTATACTCAATAGTTCCTTGTTACTTATGTTTCCAGATGTACTTACTGTTTTATTTGAAGTAGAATACGAATTTTCCATGAAATCAATATAATTTCCTGTCAAATCTATCTGTGTCACAGGACTATAACATTCACTTACTTTACAGACAAAATATCTGTCTCTTTACCTGTGAGCAAAGAATGCTTAGGAACACAGTAGGCTTGGAGTTCTCAAACAATGTGGCCTGAGCTTTAGGGGATGCCTAAATTGAAATCTTGAAATTATTTTGTCCAAACAGAGAGCAACAGGAAAGCTCCAACCATATTTATTCCTCAGAGATTGTAGTTACACAGTTTTATATATCTTTAATTATAGAAGATTGTAGCCACAAAAGTATACCATATTTTAAAAATATATTCAGCAACTTGTATTATTAAAAATATTTTAATTTAAAATGTATACTTTAGAGCAGCAGTACTTTGTTTTCTTAACTCTGAAAAGCTTACTTTTCCTAAACTGCACTTTTCTGATTATAGTTTTGATTATCAAAACTGTACTCAGAACTAAGTAAAAGTAATTTAGTGAGAGTCATCAGAGTGCAGAGAAAGATTAATTTTGGCTTTTAGGATGGTGCGGGATTTTCTAGGAGGTACCTTTAATCTAGGTTTCAAAGGACATGTAGGATTTGGTAGATGGTAATGTGGGAAAGGACATTTCTATTCTAGGCTGCAGAAAAAATACGAGCAAATACTGAAGGAGTTGAACATGCGTGTTTTCGTTAGGAACACAGCGCAGTCTGGATAGCTGGGTGCATGGCGGTGATGAGTCTATAGAGGCCCAATTATTGAAGCTTTATGTCCACAGCTAAGAAGCTTAACCATTATTTTGTAATTATTGGAAGGAAATAAAATTTTTCTTTGTTAATCAGAAAGAACGTAGGAACAAATCCACATTTTAGGGAAATAATTCAGGTTATATAATAATATGAAGGATGATTAGAAAAGGGAAAACATTGGAGAAGAATGAGATTATTAAAGGCTGTTCTGTTCAAATGATCCAGGTGAGAGACTTGAACTTGGCACTGGGAATTTTGAAAAGGGTGAGTTAGAACCAAGGGATACTTTAGAATACAGATTTTTCAAAATTGGAGGGTGGAAAAAAGAAACACACAGTCATAAATGACTGGAATTTGTAGTCTGATTGATTGTAAAAGGAAATGGAAATTGAAACAGGAGCATCTTGTTTTAGAGGAAAAGGCAGTTTTAGGCTTAGGCTCAGTGTAGTGTTGGAAGTCTTTCTTTGTAGAAAAACATAGCTGTCCGTTCCAAATTTTCATCTGGTGCTCTCTTAAAAAGTTCAAGTTTACATGAGAATTGGGGACTCAAACTTTTTTTTTTTTTTTTGGTGGTATGCGGGCCTCTCACTGCTGTGGCCTCTCCCGTTGCGGAGCACAGGCTCCGGACGCGGAGGCTCAGCGGCCATGGCTCACGGGCCCAGCCGCTCCGCAGCATGTGGGATCCTCCCGGACCGGGGCACGAACCCGCGTCCCCTGCATGGGCAGGTGGACTCTCAACCACTGCGCCACCAGGGAAGCCCGGGACTCAAACTTTGAAGCAGAAAACTGAAGAGATGCCATCTGTTTTGCAGAGGTTGAGTAGGATGAGATTTAAGAAGATATCGTTGATATGACAATTAGAAACTCATTGATTATCTGAAGAGAACAATTTCATTGTAGTAGCCATCCCCAGACTTTAGTGTGCCTAAGAATGGCCTTAGAAAGCTTGTCCAAAATGTAGATTTGTTAACTCTTTATCACAGGTCTCTAGGACTAGGGCAGTGCCTGGAAATCTGCTTTGAAAAAGCACTCAGATGATGATGATGATGATGACAGTAGCTGATATATATATATATATATATATATATATATATGTGTGTGTGTGTGTGTGTGTATATGTATATGTGTGTACATGTATGACTTTTTATATGCCAGACACTGTTTTAAGTTTATGATATTTATAATCATGGTCTTATAAGAACCCTATGAGGTATGTATTGTAATCTCCCTATTTTACAAATAAGAAAACTGAATCACAAAGAGTTAAATAACTTGCCCCAATGTACACAGCCAAGAAATGGTGATTCCACAGCCTGTGGTCTTGACCACCATGTTACTCCCAGTGAGTGCTGAGAATCAGTAACTTAGAGCACGGCCCATCAAAGGCAAGTGAAGGAAGACCACTGCCCAGCCTTTCATCCACCAGGGCCCTTTGTCATTTTATTTATTTCTGTGGGTGTTTTAAAAGGCATTGCTTTGTTTCCTGTTACAATTCTTGTAACACTGTTTTGACCTTGCTTAATTTTTAATATTCTTTGATCCTTAAAAAATGTGAGTGACCAGGTTTCGCTTAACTTTCAAGAGGCCCTGGGCAAGTGATTGCAGAGGAAGTTGGATTGCAGTGAAATTAGTAGCTAAGGGGAGGCAAGGAAATCAAAGTAGCTAAGGTTTGGAGGTTAAGGAGTGGCATCTGGCCCAGAAGTCTGTGTAGAAGGATCTTAAGGGTGGCAGTTCCAGGTGAGGAAGCTGTGGTTTTAAAACAAGCATACTGGGCTTCCCTGGTGGCGCAGTGGTTGCGAGTCCGCCTGTCGATGCAGGGGACGCGGACTCGTGCCCCGGTCCGGGAAGATCCCACGTGCTGCAGAGTGGCTAGGCCCGTGAGCCATGGCCACTGAGCCTGCGCGTCCGGAGCCTGTGCTCTGCAACGGGAGAGGCCACAATAGTGAGAGGCCCGCGTACCGCAAAAAAAAAAAAAAAAATTCGCATATATAAACCAAGCATACTGATTCCACTTAGAGTTATGCTTATTTGTACTGCCTTGAAGGACATTGGGCCAGGGATACAGAAGGAAATAATTGGGGTTGGGAGTGGGGGCAGGGGGAGATTGCTAAAGCCCCATAAAAACTACCCTTTGGTGCCCCCGACTATGGAAAAAAGAATGGAAATGGTGTGGTAGATGATGAAATTGTATGGAGGGAACACTGTTTTTACATTAGGGGCTATTTACGCATGTTTCTGTATGACAAGGAAAAAGGAGGTAGAAATAAAGATTTTGGTCTTACTAGAGAGATGGATCTTACGTGATGGGAGAGCAATTTCGAAGGAAATGGGAAAGGATAGTAAGGTTAGATAAGCAAAAGAACAGGAACACTTGTTACTGTGACACGAAAAGGGAAAAGGAGAGTTCATGTCAAAAAAAAAAAGAAAGAAAGAAATTTTGAAGTGATGGAAGGAAGGTTAAAGACTTTCAAATGTTCTCCAGCTCTTTTAATAAGTAAGTAGCAAGGTCATCTGCTCCCAGGAATCACTGGGGATTTGAGAATGGTTGTATATCACCTGATAATTATATGTCTCTGTAGACCTTTGAAATTGGTAAGAGAAAAAATAATAGAAGCTCTTAGAAGATGTTTCAGTATTTAGATTTAAAATATTTCATCTTCACTGTTGTTTCTGAGATATGTTGGGGGGGGGTTGGAAGACTGATACCAGGAGGGGGCAGCAACGCTATAAGCATTTAATTTGGGTTCGTATTTCCTTTCTCTGTTCACTTGGCTTTAAAAAATTAAGTAGTAATGTGTTTTCTGTCCCCATTACCTTAACTAACGAAAAAAAGGAGCCTATAAAACTATTTAATAGTCTTACAATTTATTAATTTACTAGTCTCACATTGCTAAACACAGCAATTGTGGAAAGTACTGAAAATTATCCTTGTATGTAATAGTTTGGTTTGAAAAATTTTGGTATGATGTAGGCCTAATTTTGTCCCATCTCTGCGTGTGGCTTGTATAATAAGAAATTCAAAAAAAAGCTCACCAGCTTAAATAGCTTTTAAGATATAAACTGTGGGAATATAGGACTAATTGGGCTTGTTGAAAGAATTTTTAACATATAAACATTAATTTTTATTGAGCACAGACTGAATTGGAAAAGGCTAAACTTACATGTTAAAATAATTTGGCGATCTAACTGCAGATTCAAAATTTCTGAAAATGTAAATAAATTAAAATGTTAGGCAGTGTTTTGCCATCTGTAATGAATTAGCATTCCATTTTACCAGCTGCTGCTGGGGTTTTGAAGCTGACTCAGGATCTGAACACACTGGTGGGTTGGTTGCTGCTGATAAATCTGAGAACCTGTAGTTTAGACCGACAGGGCTGGACTGGTGATTAGAGAAGTCACTGCACTTTTAAGCAGCAGAGATCCTTACACTTGGGGCAGGAGGTAAGGGTATACTTTGTGTACAGATGTTACAGTACGAATGAGGAAGATGGGTACCACCACTTGCTGCTAAGGGGTCAGAACATGCAGGATATCACTACTGTTGAGCATGGAGTCATCCTTGGAGGAAAAAACTTGTACCCATCTTTTATCTAATAGACATATTTTAGGCTAAATGGCAGTATTTGTACATTGCTGGGAAATCTTATACTCTAGGTTAAATTCCCTAATATTTTTTTCTTCTTGTATTTCATTTCCAAAGCTTTTATTCTGAGCCTAGAGGATATAATGATTTCTTGGAAAGAATTTGAACTTTGAAGTCAAACATACCTAGATGTGAATTCAGAGTCTGTCATTTCTTAGGTGTGTGATCTTGTCAAACAAGTTGCTTAAACCTTCTGAGCCTCAGTTTCCTCATCTGTGAAAAAGGGATGATATCTACCTGGTGGAATTGTCGGGGTGATTCTTACACCTTGGAAAGCCACTTCAGTCTGATACTGTTTCTATAGCCCTGAAAACATGGAAGTAAATGAAGAAAAACAACAGTGGCTCATATTTGGTCACTATGCCTTTCTGAGGGAATAAGCCCTAGCCAGGTATCTGTTGATTTTCCTACACCGTGTTAAGATCTGTGATACTATGAGTAGTAACCAAGAAACAGATGTGAAGGTTTAGCATTTACTCTGTAATAATGTGCCTAAATGGCACTATATTCATTTCACAGATAGGAGATTACTTATATGGTTAGTAGCCTTTTATTATTTTTTCCCTTGGTGTAGACTTATCAAAAGGACAAATGTTTACTAAAAGTTTGTTTGCTTCAGAATTGAAACATTTTGGTGTCCTAAATCCTTACATTGATAGTGTCATACAAATTCAATACATTCTGGTTCTATAAGTAGTAACACAGATTTAGAATTCAGTGTATAATCATTTTGTTTTCTTTCCTCATTGAAGAGGAGACTCCATTTTAAGTGTTTTGCTTTAGCACCTTTAAGTAATGAAAACAGTTAGTTAAAAGGTTGACCAGTTCCCAGTATAACACACACACACACACACACACACACACATATACCTGTGAGTATTCCTCTTACCTCTTTACTATCAATCTTTTTACAAATCAATCTTCTATATGTTATAAATGTATGTGCTGGCCAGAACAAGCTAAAAGTCAATACACTTATTCATTCAACACATTTATTTAGTGTATTGTATGTGCTAGGTACGGGAAGACATAGCTGTGACTGTTATAATTTCTGGCCTCATATAGCTGACATTCTAATGGGAGTGGAGGGGAGATGGTGTGGACTGCTGTAAATATAGAAGAGTAGACAAGCATTTATATTGTGATCTGATCATTGCTGTGATAGGGAAGACTAGTGTGGTTAGGGAAGCCTTCCTGCAGCCAGTGGTACGAAATATGCAACACTTCACCAAAAAATATATTTGTAACAGCAGTTAGGACTCAGGGATGTGAAAATGCCTCCCTTGTTCGATGGCCATAGTGATTCTGACCCTGACAGATTTGTGCATGACATATGGACACCTGTGCAGTCTATGACCTGACCAATTTAGGGAATTTTTAGTTAAATATAGTGAAAGTATCCTGGGAGTTTTCAGATCTTTCTTTGTCTAAAATTTCTGTCCTGTTCCCACCATCACAGAATCTTCAGGTGTCCTCCCGGGCTGACCAGGACTGAGATGTACCGATCTGGCCATTATACAGGCCTGCCTGAGCTCACTGCCCTGGAGCAAAGACCTGTGTCATAGATTTGCTAGTGACTCACTGTGTATTACTCTGGCTGGCCCTGACTCTGCTTCCTTAGTGGGAGTTCAGTGTGAACTCAGAGAACCTGTTTGTGACCCTAAATTTGTTCTGTGTGCATTTCTCACCGTTACTCATCCACGCATGACTCATGGCTCGGCTCTCACTTTAAACATGTGCGTTGGGGTCACTCTTAATTGAGCCTTCCTTCTCTTAGAAGCAGAATGTCATACTTATCCGGTGTTGACTCAGCCCTTGAATGTTTGAAGTGTCTGTATTTGGCTTTGTGTGGTTATAATCCTAGCTCCTTAGCCTGGAAATCTAGGCCACTTGTGGTCTCTATTTCCAGCCATAGGCCTGACCACCTCACTCCCTGCTGCTCCCGTCAAGCTCACCTACTTATACTTTTCCACATGTGTTTCAAGCTTTCCCACCAAGATGATGGATCTTTGCTTACCTGGTTTTCTTCCTTCCTTCAGGCCGAGTTCAAAATGGCCACATTGATTTTGGAATTTGAGGTGATTTCTCCAAACAGAAATAATTTCTCTCTACTCAAGACTGTGATATATCTAATAATATTTTATGTTTTTGTCCATATCCCATGTACTGTCTCATACATATATGTTCTAAGTAAAATTTTGCTGCTGGAAAGGAGTGGGGAACTAGACTTTAGTAACTGAGAACAGCAAGATTGAATGCCTTTCTTATCTGTTATCTAATAAGCTTCTCCCTGTTCCCCTGCAGACTTTGATCTCCAGCAGCCATTTCTATGCTAACCTACTCTGCCCTCATTCCTACATACATAGCAAGCAGCTTTGCACTGTTATCCTGCACTCCTTCAATTGTTGAATAAGTCAATAGATCTTTAAAGCCAACCATAACACCCCTATGTTTTTAAATACATCTCTCCCATCAGAGATTGTTTCAGTACTAAGAGGACAGAGAAGTATCTACACAGTCTTAAGATTGATGTTCAGGTGGGCTCTGCTCCCATTTTTGTAGACCCAGAAAGCCACTAGTACCACTGACAAAGCCAGGCTCCCTAAAAGGGGCAGATAACGCTTTGGAAGTGGGAGGAAGGTAAGTAAGAATCTCCATGTGGTTTTAAAGTATTGGTACTCCCTGGTTAAGATGAACAGAATATACCTCTTGGGTTTAAAATGGCTCATATATGCTTAAAAAAGCTCTCAATAAATAATATTTCCTGTCTGTTACATACAAGGTGCTTGAACGGTTTTTAAGCCATTTAATCTTCAAAACAGCTTTTTTGGTAATTATTATTCCTGCTTTTATAAATGAAGAGCCTGCGATTCAAAGATTTATGCAGGAAGCAAAAATGTGTGTCCTGGGGTCAGGCTTATTGCTGTCTCTGCTTGGTGTTTTGAAATTAATTTAAACTTCATTCTCCTTTTTATCAGCAAATTCCTTCATATCCTTGCTGGATTTCGAGACTTTTTGCCCTTGACCTCCTCTGACTTTTCTTACCTCTCTGGTTTTAGAAGTCATCCCTGATTCCCTGGACTTCCGGTTCCTATTCTGTGCAATAATCCCTGCTATTTGCTGCCTGTATCCTGGAGTGATATTTAGTGAGAGAATCCAACCTGTCAAAACCAGGAAGTTGACAAAGTTTTTTAAACAGAACCTTTTCCTCACAGTCAATTAAAAGGTTTACCCTGACTGTCCATTTCTCAATTACAGCACAAAATTGAGATACTGGTTATCCTCTCTCTATTCCCACCCTTCCCTCATTTTCTCTTACCGTGTTTTACATCTGTGTGCCTCTTGTCTTCCTCAGTTTCAGGCCTCCCTGACTGTTATGAGCAGGGTTGTCTGCCGTGTTCTTGCCATTGCTTTCCAGCGTTTAGTTCACCAAGATAGTTGTTTTATTTTTCTCAGAGGTTGTGACTTTAGTAATTATTATTATTAAATATCTTATTATTAAAATGTTAAATATTTTATTGTTAAATAAAGATTTTTATTTTTATAAATAACTTCCATGTCTTCCACATCCCACACAGAGAAGCACTCTGGGATATTTTATTATATTGGAATTTTTGTAAGTAATTTCCTTACGCACCAGCATGAAGAAGCTTGCCGAAGGCTCCAGAATACTTAGAATGGGAATGTGAGGTTAGCGTGTAAGCAGCTCTATGTATTTTATGTTATGGGTTTGTGTTCTTTCAGCTTTTACAGTATTTTAATGTGAAACCAAGATGCTATATCTTAATACTGGTCTTTCTGTTATTTATACATTTCTCTGGGACCTATGTATCTTATATGGGCTATATAAAGCCCCCTGAATTCATGGATAATGTAGGTCTGAAAACATATTTGAAGCTCGACTATCTAAAAGTCAAATGATTGATTTATATGTTGTAAAGGGGGGAGGGTTGCTAAATGAGTTCCCATGAGGCTTAAAGAAACAGATTGTAAAATTACTTATTGTTGGTTCCTGCAACACCTGAGCAACTCAGCAGGTGGGAGAACATCCACAGGTGACTTTGCTGGATGGGTTTGGGGGCTTCCTCGGCAAGGGGTCACCAGCTCTCTGAGGACTTGAGGAAGTTATCCAGGCATCTTCCTTAACTACTCTTTCTCCACCTGGAACTTATGTCAGGATAAAATATATATATGTGTATATATACATATATATCCTTAAGTATAAACTATATGTATATAAAAAATGAGGATTTAATATGGTGTCCTTCCAGACAGTTGCTAAGTCTTTGTCCCATCACTATTCATTAAATAGACTAGCAATTCTCCAAGTGTGATCCCAGACCAAACAACATCAGCATCTCGGTTCTCAAACTTAAAGGAATACCACAGTCACCTGGAGGGTTTATTTAACAGATTGCTGGGCCCCGTCCCCAGAGTTTATAATTCAGTGGGTCTGGAGTAGAGCTCAAGTACTTGAATTTCTTTCAAGTTCGAAGATGCTGCTGCTGCTGCTGGTCTGGGACTATACTTCAGGGATGACTGGAAAAGGGACCGTCCTTTCTCCATTGGTGTATTAGTCCTTCTTTACCATATATGTTTATAAACATATATTCTCTGTATATGGTGCATAACTCTATAAACCTTCATTTTTTATTCTTTATTCTGTACATTTCTTATTAGGATTTTATTTTTAGCTTACTCTTCTTGTGAGTGGATTCTCTTTTTTGGTTATGTTTTCTGTCACTTACAGATGGGCAGGCTATTGATTTTGCTATATTTATCCAGACATTTGATTGAACTTTCTTATTAATTATTAATCCTGTAGCTTTTTAGTTAGTTCTTTTGGGCTTTCTAGGTAAATAGCCATATTATCTCTTTTTCTCTTTGAATTCTGCTTGTTCTAGAAATGGCTTTCTGTGAAATGCTTTTCCTTTCTGCTAGCATGTTGTTGTTATTTGTTATGGTTTTATTTCTTAAGTCCTTATTAATTTATTTTTAATGCAATCTTAAATCTCCTATTTCTGCCTCCAAATTAAACATTTTTTTAAATTTACATACTTTAAAATTCATTCTGTTTGGAAACTGTAACTGGGATTACAGTCAAGATACTAAACAGTTGTACTACTCACAAAAATGCCCTGCTTGGGGGCTTCCCTGGTGGAGCAGTGGTTGAGAGTCCGCCTGCCGATGCAGGGGACACGGGTTCGTGCCCCGGTCTGGGAAGATCCCACATGCCGCGGAGCGGCTGGGCCTGTGAGTCATGGCCGCTGAGCCTGCGCGTCCGGAGCCTGTGGTCCACAACGGGAGAGGCCACAACAGTGAGAGGCCTGTGTACCGCAAAAAAAAAAAAAAAAAAAAAAAAAAAAATGCCCTGCTTGTCCCTTTGCAGTCCAGCCCACTTCTCACTGCAGGCCCTGGCAACCACAAATTTGTTTTCTGTCCCGATAGTTTTGCCTTTTCCAGAATGACATATAAATAGAGTCATATAGTATGTAGCCCTTTCAGTCTAGCTTCTTTCACTTAGCCTAACATATTTAAGATTCATCCATATTGCTGCATGTTTATTCCATTTTATTGCTGAATGGTATTCCGTTGTGTGAGTGTACCATAATTGCTGAGTAGTATTCCGTTGTATGAGCGTACCATAATTGCTGAATGGTATTCTGTTGTATGAGTGTACCATAATTTGTTTATGGGTTCACCAGTTGGAGTACCTTTGGGTTGTTTCCAGATTTTGGCAGTTATCAATAAAGCCACTATAGAAATTCACATACAGATTTTTGTGAGATAACATCCTAAGTAGTTTCTGACTTTCCTCACCAGTTTTTCCTTTTCATGTTGTCTTTACTACTATCATGTCTTCTCATAATGGAGTCAGTGTGCTTTTGTGTGTTGTTAAGAACAAGTTTCTAAAACTGGAAAAAAAAATGTTCTTTTATTTACATTTTATGTTGATGAGAATTTGTCTCTCTTTGGCACTTTGATTTTTTTTTTTTTCTGTTTTACTGCTGAAATTTTTGTTCTGTGTTTTCCTTGCTCATCCTTTGTAAGAGAGAAGTCTACAGTCATTTGTGAGGTATAGATGAAATTAGATACTTGAAGTATTACCATGAGTTCTGACATAGATTGGTATAGGGCCCCACCTATAATTCTTCCAACAGGATCTTCTCAAATCCATATTGAAGGATAACAAAACCCAATTCTCAGTAGGTGGCTGAATGGGAAATGGAGCAGCAAGGAACTGGATTTGAGCTACAGGCATGAGCCTCTTCTCACCTTCTCTGCATGCATTGTTTTCCCAGTTGTTGCATTTTAGTCAAGACAAGGATGACTAATTCCAGGCAGCTGCCCTTTTCCCACATGTGGTAGGCAGACTTGAAATACGGTCCCCAAGATTCTCACCCTCTGCTGTGCATGCCTTACATAATTCCCTCCCTTTGAATGTAGGTGGAATCTGTGAGTATGATAGGATATTCCTCCAGTGATTTTGTAGCCACTAGCCAAAGTGGCAATTCAACATTGAAACGTGGCTGATACAAATGAGCAACTGAATATTTTTATTTATTTAATTTTCATTAATTTAAGAATAAATAGCCATATGTGCTTGCTGAAGTATTTGGAATGAAGTGTACTGATGTCTGCATCTTACTTTGAAATGCATAAAATATTAAGATGGATAGTTATGTGGGAAAGCAAGTATGGTAAAATGTTTCTATCATAGAATTTAGATGCTGGTTATATGGAGTTCATTATACAGTTATTTCAACTTTTTCTGTATATTTGAAGTTTTATAACGTGATGGGAGGAAATCTTTCGAAGTACTTTACTGAAAAATTAATTATAACCAATAAAGAAAAGTCCAGGACCAGATGGCTTCACTGGAGAATTGTACCAAAGATTTCAAGAAAAATTAACACTAATCCTTCTCAGACTCTTTCAAAAATAGCAGAGGAGAGAACTTTTCCTAACTCATTCTCTGAAGCCAGCATTGTTACCCTGACACCAAAACCAGAAAAAGACATTAGGAGAAAAGAAATTACAGACCAGTATCAATAGTGAATATAGATGCAGAAATCCTCAGCAAAAGTACTAGTAGATCAAATCCCACAGCATATTGGAAGGATTGGACACCACCACCAACTGGAATTCATCCCAGGAATGCAAGGGGGTGTTTAAACATAGAAAACCGATCAATGAAATACACCATATTAGATAATGAAGGGGAAAAAAATATATCATAATCTTATTTGACACAGAAAAAGCATTTGACAAAAATCCAACACCTCATTTTAATTAAAAACACTAAAAGAAAAAATTCTAAAAATAGAAGGGAACTTCCTCAACACAATAAAGGGCGTTTATGAAAAACCCTCAACTAACATCATACTAAATGCTGAAAGACTGAAAGCTTTCCCCCTAAGATCAGGAACTTGCCCCCACTACTGCAGTTTAACATTGTACTGGAAGATCTAGCAAGAGCAATTAGAAAGGAAAAAGAAGTAAAACACACCAAAATTGGAATAGAAGAAATAAATCTTTCTTTACAGGTGATAGGATCCTATACACAGCATATACCGATGAATGTAGAAGAAAGCAACTAAAGCTAATAAATGAGTTTAGCAAAGATGTAGGTTACAAGATCAACACAAAAAAGTCAGTTGTTTTTCTGTGCACTAGCAATGAACAATCCAAAAATGAAATTAAGAAAGCAGTTCATTTACAATAGCATCTAAAAGAATAAACACTTAGGAATATATTTAACCCAGGAAGTGAAAAAATTGTACCATGCAAACTGTGAAACATAACTGAAAAAAATGAAATAAGATATAAATATATGGGAAAACATTCATGTTCATGGATAGAAAGACTTAATATTGCAAAGATGTCAGTATTATCCAAAGCAATCTACAGATTCAACACAATACCTATCAGTATTCCTAAAGCCATTTTTGCAGATACGGAAAAGCTGATACTCAAATTCATGTGGAATTCCAAGGGGCCCTGAGTAGCAAAAGCATTTTTTAAAAAAAGAACAAAGTTGGAATACTCATACTTCCCAACTGCAAAACTTACTATGTGGCTACTGTGATCAAAAGAGTGTGGAACTTGCACAGGGACAGACATTCAGATCAATGGAATAGAATTGGGAGTACAGAAATAAACCCATACCTCTACGGCTAACTGATTTTTGACAAGACTATCAAGTACATTCAATGAGGTAAAAATTAGTATCTTCACCAAATGGTACTGGGACAACTGGATTTCCACATTCAGAAGAATGAAATTAGACTCCTTGCCTTATGCAAAAGAGTTAAAACAGTAAGACTCATTGTTATATAAGACTGGGAGAAGATATTCATAATATATTTATTTGACAAATGATTGCTATCCGAGATTAAGAATTCTTAAAACTCAATAATAGGAAGATAAACAACTGAATTTTAGTTTTTTAATTTTTAAAAAATTTTTAAAAATTATGTAATTTTTAAAGGCTGCTTGCCATTTATAGTTATTACAAAATATTGGCTATGTTCCCCACATTGTGCAATATGTCCTTGAGCCTATCTTATACCCAGTAGTTTGTACCTCCCACTCTGCATCCCTATGTTGCCCCTCCCCCATCTCCCCACTGGTAACCACTAGTTTGTTCTCTGTATCTGTGAGTCTGCTTCTTTTTTCTTATATTCACCAGTTTGTTGTATTTTTTTGGATTCCACATCTGAGTGATATCATGCAGTATTTGTCTTTCTCCATCTGACTTATTTTGCTGAGCGTACATAATGCCCTCCGTGTCCATCCATGTTGCTGCAAATGGCAAAATTTCATTCCTTTTTATGGCTGAGTAGTATAGACACACATCTTCTTTATCCATTCATCTGTTGAAGGACACTTAGGTTGCTTCCATGTCTTGGCTTTTGTAAATAATGCTGCTTTGAACATTGGGGTAGCACATGTATCTTTTCGAATTAGTGGGGTTTTTTTTTTTTTGATATATACCCAGGAATGGAATTGCTGGGTCATATGGTAACTCTGTTTTTAGTCTGTTTATTGATTGATTGATTGCTGCATTCGGTCTTCATTTTGGCGAGTGGGGGCTACTCTTCACTGCGGTGTGCAGGCTTCTCATTGCGGTGGCTTCTCTTGTTGCTGAGCAGGGTCTCTAGGCACGTGGGCTTCAGTCGTTGCAGCACGCAGGCTCAGTAGTTGTGGCGCATGGGCTTAGTTGCTCCGTGGCATGTGAGATCTTCCCATACCAGGGCTTGAACCCGTGTCAACTGTATTGGCAGGCAGATTCTAAACCACTGCACCACCAGGGAAGTCCCTATTTTGAGTTTTTTTGAGGAACCTCAGTACTGTTTTCCACAGTGGCTGTACCAATTTACATTCCGACTGACAGTGTAGGAGAGTTCCCTTGTCTCCACACCCTCGCCAAACATTTGTTTTTTGTGTTCTATTTGATTATAGCCATTCTGACAGGTGTGAGGTGATAGAACATTGTGATTTTGATTAAACAACTATATTTTTAAATGGGCAAATGATTTGAACAGATACTCCACAAAAGATGACAATCAAATGAACTATAAGCCCATATAAAAGTGTTCAGTGTCATGAGTAATCAGGGAAATGCATTCAAATTACAGTAAGGTACTGCTGTACATTCAGTATAATCACTAAAATATAAAAGATGGACAACACTAAATGTTGGCAAGGATGTTGAGTGACTGGAACTTTCATACATTGTTGTTGGGAATTGGGGTTTCTAACCACTTAGGAAAAGGTCTTACAGTTTTTGGGTTTTTTAAAAAATTTTTATTTTATTTTGATTCTTTTCTCTTTTTAAAAAAAATTATTTACTTTTGGCTGCATTAGGTCTTCATTGTTGCGTGAAGGCTTTCTTTAGTTGCAGGGAGCGGGGGCAGCTCTTCGTTGTGGTGCGTGGGCTTCTCATTGCGGTGGCTTTTCTTGTTGTGGAGCACGGGCTCTAGGCGCACGGGCTTCAGTAGTTGTGGCTCGCGGGCTCTAGAGCACAGGCTCAGTAGTTGTGGCACATGGGTTCAGTAGTTGTGGCTCACGGGCTCTAGAGCACAGGCTCAGTCGTTGTGGCACACGGGCTCAGTAGTTGTGGCTCGCGGGCTCTAGAGCACAGGCTCAGTAGTTGTGGCACACGGGCTTAGTTGCTCCATGGCATGTGGGATCTTCCTGGAGTAGGGCTCAAACCCGTGTCTCCTGCATTGGCAGGCAGATTCTTAACCACTGCACCACCAGGGAAGCCCAGGGTCTTACAGTTTCTTTAAAAAGTAAGTGTACACTTACCTCATGATCCAAGTATTATACTCATTTACTGAAGAGAAAGGAAAACAAATGGTCACAAAAGATTTGTACGGAATGTTTATAGCCATTTTGTTCACCATAGCTAAAAAATTGGAAACATCCCATGTGTCCATCAATAGAAAAATGGATAAACAAAGTGTAGTTTATTCACACAAGGGAATATCATTTTGCAATGAAAAGGAACCACTGATAGAAGCAAAAATGGATTTATCTCAAAAAGTGCTAAGTCAAAGAATCATTACACAAAAAATACTCAGGGTGTGTTTTCCATTTACATGAACCTCTAGAACAGGCAAAACTAATCTATGGTGGGAAAATGTTCAGTGTATTTGTTGCGTCTGGAATGTGGCTGGGGAGGAGGTGGTAGAGATTGATTGATTAGGTGCATGGGGATCACTTTCCAGAGGAGTGCTGATGGTGTCTTGAGAGTAGTTTGCGTTCCACAGGTGGTGTATATTTGTCAAAACTCACTTAAGATCTGTGCATTTCCTTTTATGTAAATTTTGCATTAAATAAAAAAACTCTAGTTAGTGCTAAAAAAGGAAAATAATTCTAAGAATTCAGTGGCATAAAACAAAACAGCGGCATGTCTTATGGGGCTGTTACTGCTGGCCTTGGGCAGTGAGAGCCTGGTGTTTTACAGCGTATTCACCATGTATCTTAAAAGCAAGTACTTTAAGCTACATCTTGATGTTTCTGACTGCTTAATTGTCAATTTGTAGACTCTAAGGAAGATGCACAAACGCCATTTATGGAAGCTTTCCTTTCTCAAGAACTTCCTTTCTAGTGATAAAATTGTCAGGACCCAGATTTGAACACTGTAAGCAGTTGTGAAGAAAAAACTGCTTGGCAATTTAAGTGGAAGAAAGTGTGCAGTAGATAATTTGATAAATTTTCAGGGATGACAGAGTATTTATAAAACCGTGTTTTTCTGTTTGTGTCCCTTGTAATTTCAAACAGTCTGATGGAAGAGAACCTTCTGGTGACAGCCAAATTTTTCTCTCCTGAACTTTCCAGAGTTTCTTTAACATTGCTTAAAATAAGAATCACCTGGAGTGTGGGTTCAAAATATATTTCCTACACTCCTCTCCTGGACATTTTGCCTCAGTGTGTCTGGATGAGAATCATGATATTTGTCTTTTTAACAAGTACATCAGACAATTCATGTCAAATTGTTTGGGAAACACTGCTTTCAGATTGTAGGTAAAGGCATCAGACCTGAAGTACTATTGTAATTCTTAGTGGTGACCAATAATAGCTTAATTATTCAGTACAACAATAATAAAAATGATAAGATAATATTATTGAATGTTACACAGTTACTCTATTCCAGTCACTCTTGTGAATGCTTTGTTTGTATTACCTTGTTTAATCCTCAGAAAAGTAGAAGGTGCTATTATTATCTCATATTACAGATGAGAAATAGGTCCAGAGAGGACAAATAATTTGCCCTTGGTCACAAAGATAGAAGGTGACAGGGTCAGACTTTAAACCCAGAGATTCTGGCTGCAGAGTCCATGCCTTACCCAGCACTTTGGCCACAAAATGGGTTGTTGAAAAAATATTTTCTTCTTTTTGAAAGTTGGAAGGAATTTTTCTCCAGTAGTGTGTTGAGGTATAATGGTAGTCCAGTGCCTCTGTCCTTCCTCTCTTGTCTCCTTGCTGAATCACTAGTGCTCGTGACCTTGAACCGCATAGGCCTTGGAAGGCTTTGGCTTGAAGTGTGACTTGATCACTTATTAACAGCAGAACCTTGGGCCTGCCTCAGCCCGTCCCTTCCTCGAGTTCCTCATACTTCCTGTGTTGGTCAGATCTCGGGAGGTGATGCCACGTGGTGTATCGCTCATCCTCCGCTCGCCTGCCGTTTCCCCCTTTGCCACCCACCCTGCTCATTCCTTATCTGCACATGGGGCTCAGCTGTGTTTTTTGATGGTCGTCTATTTTTCTTTTTTAAATTTAGTCTAATCTCCAAACTTTTTTTCTCAACTCTTTCGGTTGCTGTAGCTTCCTTTGAGTTGCTCTGGTTTTGTGTCTCTCATCTTCTTCAGCATTTTGTGATTTTTGCTTATTGTGTATCTCCATTCAAATAAATGTTTCCACACCACAACCCATGAGGAAACCTTACCCAAAAGTTGAACTCAGATTTGATTAAGGCAATGCAGAAGACGTGGGGATACAGGAAACTGCATTTCAGGGATGCAGTCAGTAAAACCCAGCCTGAGGAACTTTACAGGAAGACACAGTTTCTTCAACAAAGAAGGGGGAGTGATAGGAAGAGAGTTGGAAGGGGAACCATACAGATGAAAGGATTTTAAAAGAAAATTGCAATGTGTGGATCCTTATTCATACAAACAGTTTTTGTTTGACAGTTATAAAATTGAATACTGATGATTTAGAAAAATATTTTAAAACATTTTCGCTGTGGTAATAATGAAATACTTATGGGTGAAGTGACATATCTGCAATTTGCCTCAAAAATCCCTGGGAGGGGTTGGAGGAGGGCGTGTGTGGATGGGTGGCCACAGGTCTGTATGGGTTGTATTTATTGAAGCTGATTGATAAGTACATGAGGGTTTTATTATACTATACTGTCTACTTGTATATGTATTTGAAATTTTTTATCATAAAAAGTTAAAATGAAATATGTGCTTATAATCCTTCCTTGTCTGCACAAACCTCCAGAATTAATGAAGCAGTTCTTACTTTAAAATTGATTCTTTATAAGGAGTTTTCGTTTACCTCATACTAACTATACACTTCTACCTTGAACTGCTAAGATTTTGTTCCAGTATTTTCTGACAGGATCTTTCTAGATAAACCAAACCTTCAGGAAGCAGTTGCCCTAAGCATCTGTCAGTAGAGTCTGATCAGATTGATTAAATTAAATGAATTCAACTGAGGCAAAGTCAAGCAGATGAGAACCTCCTGGTCTCCACTAAACATCTGCTCCTGGTGACGGGCTCACAAAGGTCAGTCTTCCTTCTTTACCTGAGCTGGATTTGAGGGAGCAGGTGCAGCGTCCTTTGCTTCTTTTGTCCTGCACCTGCCTCACCTCGGGTGAGGGGGAACAGCTGTGGAAAGCAGAATAGCGTTGCTCTGTAGGTGGTGGGTCTGGAACGATCCCAAATAGGGAGTTCTCTGTGCAGCCTCATTTTTACTAGCTGATGTTTTTGACTTGGCATCACAGCAGAAGCACATTAGGACATCTGAATAAGGTACTAAATTCTTTGGGATTTTGACTGGAATCAGATAATCATGATTCATTCCACTACCTGCACCGAATGCAGTTTAGAGCTTACTTCCACGAGGCATTTGCTGCCCTTTTCCTTGCCTCAGAGCAAAAGGACAGTAGGGTTCGGTGCACCTGCCTCCCTGCTGTATAACTAAACATTCTTGGCATATTCAGTTTAGGTCTCATGCCTGTAGCAACTGTTTCTTTTTTTTTTGTTTTGTTTGTTTGTTTCTTTATAATTAGAGTAAAGAGTAAGGGATATTACAGGATATGTTAAGGCTGAATTGTTTGAGTGGGGAGGGCCTGACTCGGGGGAAGATACTGTAAATTTTTTAAGGTGTGTTTGTCTCATTGCATAATTTTTATTTGTGTACAGAGTTGCACTTATGTCTATTCTTTATAAGGTTTTCTGTCTGGTAGAATGTATAGTGGTTAAGTAATTGACTTCCTCAGTCAGATGAATCACTGTTCTCCTATTTGCTGAGTCTACATGACTTTAAATGACTTATTTAATGTCTTTTTCCTCAGTTGCCTGTCTGTAAAGTGAGGAGAGTGACAGAACTAACTTCATTGAGTTGTGGTGGGAATAAAATGAAGAAATATATGCAGAGGGCTTGGCAAGGGGTTGGGCTTGAAATAAGTGCTGCTGCTGCTGCTGATGGTGGTGGTGGAGGTGATGGTGATGACGGTGGTGGTGGTGGTGATGGTGGTGATGGTGGTGGTGGTGATGATGGTGGTGGTGGTGGTGGCGATGGTGGTGGTGGTGGTGGCGATGGTGGTGGTGGTGATGGCGATGGTGGTGGTAGTGACGGTGATGGTGATGTTGATGAGTAGGAGTAGTAGTATAGTATTATATGAGCAAAAAGATTGAGTGTATAACTTTGAACATTTCTTACTCGATTAGAAATTATTTTATGCTAGCAAAACAGACCTTGCTAAAGCATTCAAGTGATGTGATTATAAATGAAATATAGGTACATAGAAAAGAAACACGTTGCAACTATTTGGTATGTAATTGTGTACTGAGCCCATTTTAATCAAGGTGAAAATGGAATTATTGCCAAGGATACTGGTGGTTCATTTGCTTATTGACTGCATTCTTAGTATCTAAAATGTCATTTTGGAGTCAGTCTAATACACCAGTTTCCGCTTCAGCAAATTATTGACCTCAACTATTTGATTCTTTAAAAATTCAGCTTAAGTGTATTTTTAGTCAAGTATTATTTAGTAAATTAATATACACATTCAAGAAAAATTCTTTTATTCTTACCATACCATGCAGATGGTCTTCATAAATCAACAGTGATAAATTTACCAGTGTTCGAACTTGGGAGAATTAACCTCTGATCTTGCGTTCTGCACTCTCCTTGCTATGCTTTCGATCATGTAGGAAATAATTCTTCCAGTGGTATCAGAGGAAAGCACATTAACACCGTAAGTTTTTAAAAAGTCTTAAATTTAAGCAGATTTTAAAAGAATTTTGAATGATGATCTTCTTTGTAAAGGCTGCTCTTCTAAATCAGAGATTCTCCATTTGGGGAAGTTGGAAGAAGATCTTTCATTTCATGTTTGAGTGTTATAGGTGTAATAACTGACTCCACATTTATAGACGTGAACCACTCATTTATAGAGGTAACTTATATTTCACTAAGTTATGTACTTTCTAACTTGAGTTTTGACAAATAAAAATAACACATAAAATACATAATTAATATATCAAAAACTGGTGAATCTTTCACAGAGAAAGAACAAGTGTTAGTATTGTCACATGCTCTTTAGTGTTTTTTTAAGAAATAAAATATTACAGGTAAAGTTGAAATACCCCATCATCTCCTACCAGGTTTTATTCTCCTGCTTCTCTCCCAGAAGTAACTGCTGTCATGAATTTGTTGTTTATTGTGTCTGTGTGTGTGTGTGTGCATGTGTGTGTCTTGTATGTTTATAATATTAAAAAATGGTTTCATACTCTCAAATATTTTTCAACTTTTGTCTTTTCACTCAACATTTTGTTTTATAGAGCTATCCATGTTGGTCCATATATGTGTTTCACTCATTTTAATAGCTCTGTAGTATTTCATTTTATGAATTTATAATTTATTCATTTATCTGGTGATGACATTTGGATTATCTTCAGTTACAGTGAAATCGCAATGAACATCCTTATGCTTATTTCCTTGCGTACCTGTGTGGTAGATATTACCTCTAAGTGAAATCTTGGGTTAATGGATATGTTTATTTTCAGTTTTACTGGATGTTACCTCAGTGCTCTCATACAGTCCTTCCAGAAGTGTATAAGTTATTTCCATTTCTCCACATCCTTACTATTCATTTTTAGAATTCAGAATCTGAAATTTCTATCAGAAGAATATTGTGTGTAAGCTGATAGATACATAGATAGGTAAACAGAGATGCGTTTGTTCAGTAGGTATTTATCATCATTGTGTGGATAATTTCCATTAGGAGATTTCAGAATTTGCAAGTGACATCTAACGTTGGCTGTTGTGAGAGGTCAGGTAAGTCTCTGTCTCTTTAGCTTTGTTTAACTGCCGCTATTTATAATCATTCCTGGAAAGAATGGGAATGGCTTCCCATAATAACCTACCCTAGTGCAAGCACCTGTGTGTCCAAACCGCACCCAGGTGCATGACCAGCCAGTGGAAATATGCATGCTTTGATAGTCACTCCTTAAAATTGTGTTCCTCCGCTTTCTTTACCCCTTTGGAGGAAGCGAAAAGTCTAATTTCCCTTGCGCCACTGCAGATCCTGACATGCTGCCACTCACAGCAGGGTCTCCAACACCACTGAGCTAAGTATGTCAAAGAAAACTTAGCATTCTGGGCATTGGCTGAAAGGGAACACTGCCAGATAAAAATTAAGAGATTGGGATTTGGGATTTGGAAATGGCTTTTTTTCTTTTGCAAGCACTTTATGAAATTTAAAAATGGGATTCAGCAGAATTGATAGCAAAGTCTTCGTAAAAACAAATTAGTAAAGCAGTTATACCCCAATAAAGATGTTTAAAAAAAATTAGTAAGTAAGACACTTATATTATGTCCGGTTGATGTAAAATGCATATT
Organism: Lagenorhynchus albirostris; assembly: GCF_949774975.1. Classification (NCBI taxonomy): domain Eukaryota; kingdom Metazoa; phylum Chordata; class Mammalia; order Artiodactyla; family Delphinidae; genus Lagenorhynchus; species Lagenorhynchus albirostris. The sequence goes on along the minus strand of NC_083104.1, from coordinate 88,253,803 downwards.
TTCACAATTGCTTAGATGAGTGTTTTCCCCTCATCTAAGAGTGGAAATAAAGAGTAAGGAATATTTTAAATCAGTAATGAAAAGCAGGGATTGGGTTTTGTGGTTTAGAAATAAGTATATATAGTTGGGTTTGATTTATGAACTCATCAAATTAATGTGGTGCTTTGGTTTTTCAGTTAACGTTTCAACGTAGATTAGGTTTCTGTGCCCCATTTTTGGAGACTGAGACTGCTAGGTGGGGCAGGGACCACCAGGATGAAAACTCCATCCCTCTCCTCTCCCTACCCGTCTCAAAATAAACCTGTCTTCCAAAGAGAGCCGTGGCCTTGGAACTCTGTCGTACGTAGAACTCAATAAGGTTAAAATGGTCCTGAGTTCAGAGGATGATCTCAGAAATCATTTTTTACTCAGAGCTACTATCTCCAAAGGAAAATAAAAAAGGCCTTTAGACTTGGAACTTCTGTTGGTAGATGTGAGTTTTTAAAAAATTTCTGTTTGAAACTTATATTTAAATGATGGATGAATATGTGTTAGGATCTGCCAGGTAGAGTGTTGAGAAGTGTGGCAGTCTTGTCTAAATGTACTTAATAATTTGGAAACTATTAAGTTTGATTGTTTCAGGATTCCTACACTACTAATATAGATTCAAAATGGTCCTAGACAATTCACGTGTTCAACAAGCAACCAGTTTTCTGCTGGAGACATGATTCTCTTTATGGAAAAGACCACCTTCTTAGACCAAAACCCACTGAGATATAAAGGGTGGATGGGGATGAAGGCTGGGATTATACTTTTGATCTCCTAATGCCGTAAACCTTGAGATAAGGGTCGGGGGACAATTTAGGTTATTTTACACTGTTGGGATGAGCCTTGCTTTCCAAGAAGACCCCAATCTATACCCTTTAATTAAAGATGATTTAACTGGAGATTTTTTTAGAAAGGAGTTAAGTTAAATGAGCACCACAAGAAAATCAGCTCTCTTTTCTACCCTTTAGTTGAAATGAAGAGCCCATGAGTGGGGATGGGACAAGGCAGGCTCAGATGAAGAATTCATTAGCATGCCATGCCTCTTAAAGGGGAGGCTGTCCACCTTGCCCCACACCAGACTGAGAGTGAAGCCATATGTCATGGCCTCTTTGACCTTAGGAATCTGGGAGCAGTCAGGTACCTCAAGTAACGTATATCTACAATTTAGTAAAAGCAAATATATGTTAGGAAAGTCTTCCTAGAAATAACTCTAATTTTATATTTCTTTCGTACCAGATCTTCAGTTTTATAATCAGGTGATAAGTCTGCTTTTCTAGAAAGGGACCACAATCTTATCCCAGTTATTTATGGGAAAATGATGTCTCTGTGTATAGAAGAAAGAATGGATTGAAATAAAATAAGTAATCTCTCAGTAATGGGATTTAGTTATTTTATTTTTATATTCTATAGAATTTATTACAGTGAGTGTCCAAAACCTTTCTCCCACAATCAATGTGAGTTAACTCCTCCCATTATAAAGTAATTAAAAATACATAGTTGAAGCACTTAATGGTTTTAATGCTGCATAGAAGGTAAGAAGATATGTGACGGCCGTGATGTTTTTGTAGTTTATTCATTTTTCAGTTAAATGGCTGCAAAACTAATAAATCAATCTGTTTAAGATTGGATTATATGAATGACTCAGTCAAGGTCTGATGAATTGATGAAATGAAGTTTCTGAGTCTGTAGAGAAGTCCATGAAAAATGTAGTTACTCTTCAGGGTACAGTCTTGTTAATCAACAGACTTTTACCCATTTACTTCTGGGCGGAGAAGGATAACCCAGCTACTCTTGGGTGTGTTTCACTTTGTGACAGTTTATGACAGCTGGGTTCTGTAACGCGGGGACACCTTGGGCTCTCTTATACTGTTTTTACTTGGTCTGAGTTTTGTTTCATTTGCTTCTGCGTATCTCAGCATTTGCCGTCCTGTACTGCTTGTCTTTCTCTGTACCTCTAGATATTCTCTTGGTCCTTAGAGGTGCATTGTTTCTGCCCCGCCCCCTCCTTTTGTCTCTCTTCATGTTCCTGAGGATTTTGTAGCCCTCTCTAGTTGGGGTATCCCAGACGAGATTTTTAGGCGGGCTAGACCGTTAATGACTGGAGCAGACTCACTAAATGTGACTCTTCCTGAGAGTGGCTTCCTGCTTAGTTTTCTTTAGCTTCTTCTCGGGAGTGAACTCATTTTTATAGGAATGTTATCATTATTCTAAAGCGGCCTACTCTTGACTAATGACTTTTTCTTGGCATCTGAAATCTTACAGATAGAAACCCAATTCCTCTTTCTAAATACTCTGGATTCGATAGGACTAGGACCACCTATTGAGAGTCCTGATAAACTAAACATTATTTAAATGCTCCCATCATGAAAACTATTGAATAATGTTCTGGAAAGTCAGTCATATATATATTTTTAATTCTCTAACAATAAGATTCTGTATTTAAAATAACCTTATGATGACACTTTTAATAAAACAATTCCCTCCTAATTATGTTTGCTCAGAATAGCTGACTGCTAAGGTTAATGGCTCCCAGCGTTCCCCCTATACAAAATATTAGTGCCAAGAGTACTTTGGACATCATCTTACTAAATTCCACATTTTATTTGTATGGAAATTGAGAGCAGGAGGGGCTAAGTGACTTGTGCATGTTATATAATTATGTAACTAGTTCTAGCGAGCTCAGTACAGCAAGACACAGTCTCCTGGGATCCTTCCTCTTCCAATTCTTTAGCTACCACATGACACTACATCCTGTTAATGGGATGTTATTTTCAGGGCAGAGCGTGTCTTGTTCCTGCTGCAATGAATCTTGTTAGCAGAACGATTCTGCTTTTTAAAGCCATTTATTGGGCATATAATATCTCCAGGTATTGTGCTAAGCAATTTACATATCATTAATTTCATTTTTATTCTTACAATAACCCTGTGAAGTTGTCATTACTAACCACATTTTATTGATGAGGAAACTGAATCAAAGGGGTCCTGAGAGATACGACCAAGGTAATGCAAGTGTTTACTTTTAATGACCATGCGTGTAAGCTTGAAGCAGTGATGTTCGGTGACTAGAGATGTTGCCTGGACCCTCCGCTCTTAATACCCTAGGGAACAGTTTAAGATTTACACTTGACCTGCTGAATATTCTAGTCCTTAAACTTTACCCACAGTAACTTTTCTTCAGTGAAAGTTTGAGACTGAACAGTGCCTCCTCCTTTACCCGTATAGAATTTGGCACCTGTGCTGCCTTGGTATAGTGAGTGTATGGCCCAACCCTCATAAAAAGTGGTAAGCAAGCATGTACATGGAATCACACTAATCGGAAATCACCGTTTTCCGAGACAAGTAGGTAAAATGGTGTTATGAAAACAATGTTTTGGGACTTCCCTGGTGGCGAAGTGGCTAAGACTCCGCGCTCCCAACGCAGGGGGCCCAGGTTCGATCCCTGGTCAGGGAACTAGATCCCACATGCATGCCACTACTAAGAGTTCGCATGCCATGACTAAGGAGCCCGCCTTCTGCAACTAAGACCCTGTGCAACCAAATAAATAAATAAATAATAAAAAAAAAGAAAAATAAAAAAAAAGAATGCTATTTAAAGAAAAAAAAAGGAAGAAAACAATGTTTTGGTATCTTCTGTTATTTAAAAGATAGTCTCCAAACTGCTGTGGTAATGTACTTTAGCGCTGATGATTTCGCATCTTTGGCAAACTGAGATGCTCAAGGCTTATATCCTAATCAGCACTGTCACGTGGCCTCTTACGTTTTCACTTTAGATAGTGCGTGCTCTGATGCGGTATGCAGATGGAAGCACCAGCACCGTAAATCGATATTGCTAGTGGCACATAATGTATAGGCTATTTCAGAGGAAAATGTTGCTGTTAAATTTAATGATGAGGTTGAGTGTCATTAACTGTGTGCTTATCTAAAGCGGGTCCCTCCCATCCCAGACATCTGCTCCCTTCTCAGCAATGTCACTTTTAAACAACACCTGTAGGTTAGAGTCATTTCCAACTTTCTCTTCATGGACTCACCTTGTTTTTGCTAATGGATTTCTTGGTAAAGGAGGAAAACACAAACTCTCTTTTGCAAAATACTACTGTAGCATCTCTGCCTAAGTAATGGGTTGTAGAATGTAAGAGAATGGGCAGCATTCCTTAAGGAAATCTTTTATGAACGTGTGATAGAATATTTTATCATTTGTGTAGATCTTTTCCCCTGGAAGTTAAATATTAAAATTTTATGGAAAATCATTGTCCCGTGGGTTTTGTGTAATCTCTAATAGTTTCAACTGCAATCATGTACTGAAAATCAGTGGGACATGTCGTCTTCCATATTCATGACGAGATATTGTCCATTGGAGCTCAGGTATTCAAATATGAGCGTTTAGGTTGCTTTTGAAATTCAGAGATGCCAGCCTCACTGATGCTTTCTCTGTGTGGAGGCAGGTGCCGGGGGGGGAGCTAGTGTGTGAGTTCTGTGGTTTAAGAGTCAGCTGCAATGTCAAGTAGGCCTTTTGGTGATGTCCAGGTATAAAGATGGAGTCTTTATTTGTGACTCTTACCTTTTATTGCAGAGTCTGTTTTTTTCTCTTGAATTAGTGTTTAATATCACTATTCAGTTGTAGCATATATACAAAAAATTGTATAAATCTTAAGTGTACAGTTTGATTTTTACAAACTGAAACCAAGAAACATAACATGTAACCAGCACCCAGATTAAGAAACACGGCATTCCCATCAACTCAGAAAGCAGTTTCTTATCCCCCAGTCATCTGCCCAGAGTAACTCCTTGCCTGAATTCTAATACATCGATTAGCTTTGCCTTTATAAATGGCCAGATTAAGGGTTTTGAACTTTATTTAAGAACAAAAAGAGGAAGAAGTCATATGAAAAGGTTTGAGGTAGTGGCGTGACATCATCTGATTTGCATTTCTAAAAGATCAGTAGCTGCAGTGTAGAGAAGGGGCCCAGAGTTTAAGTGGAGGGACCAGATAAGAGGCTATCTGATGAAATCACCTGGTGGTTTGACCTAGGTTCATGGCAGTGGAGATGGAAAAAAATGGAGAGATTCAAGATGTGCACGCGTGTGTACACACACACACACACACACATGTGCTTGCCTACACAATTGGCTAGATTAAATAAACAGAAATTAGATGTAAGACGTGAGTAGGTGGCAGGGACGGCGGCGTTAATATTTCCAGGTTTATGGATGAGGTCTAATGTACTGAATGAGAAAGACCGGAAGAGGCAGGTGTTTGGCTGAGAAGCTCTGGAGGTCCTGTCTGGGCATGTTATTTTTAAATAGCTGTGAGCTGTCAAAGGGGGATGGTCAAGGAGGTAGTTGAATACATAGCTATATCTGAAGTTTGAAAAAAAAGAGTTTGAGCTGGAGATCTGAATTTAAGAATTGCTGATACAGATTACATTTAAAACCATGGCTATTGATGAAATAAATCTCTTAGAGATGGAGTATAGAGTGAAAAGAAATGATAATATTTAAAAGGTATGGGATACAAAAAAAGGGAGGCAGAGAAAAGAAGATGCAATCCAAAAGGCAATAATGGAAGAATGGCTGTTGGCAGTGGGATGACAGCAGGTCATTTAGGCAGTCCACATGGATGACACATGAAGAGTGTATAGAGGTAAAGCCCTCCTGGGAGTTGAGGAAAGTAATGATACACTCAGCTGTGATGTTAGGACTTTTGCCCATGAGTCATCCCTCTGTCTTATACTGTGGCTGTCACTATTCTATAGGCTGAATGGCACTTAGCTGTAATAGGAAGCTGCTCATTTTTGAGGGAAAACAGGCAAGTCTGAAGTTGTGGATAGAAAAGCCAAATTATTTTTAATATATCCTTTGGCCAGTCCTACTCACCAAAAGGCTCTGCCCAATTTCTATTTGAACAACCAAACTTAACCCCACCTGTTCTCTCTCCACTTAACACACACACACACACACACACACACACACACACACACACACACACACACACCCTTTAATGCTGAATATCTTAATTTTGATATCAAAGCTTTTCTGAGGATGTTAGTCTTTGAAACACTAGCTCCTTTAATCTTCCCAAGCATCATTCTTTGGAGATGTGTTCTTGAGTAAAGTGCTGCTGGAATTGGTAAATGCATGTTCATTACTTTACTCAGCCTGAGTTCCTTTGAGACTTTATAATTGAGCATTCGTAATATGCATCACTTTAGAAGTCTTCAGAGACCAATCTTGATGTTCCATCTTTTAGCTTTGCTACTTTTACAGTGCCCTTCTATATTTATTGGACAAGATGAGCTGATTTTCTGCTCCTATATCCTTTAGTATGATTGCTCAGTCATGATTGTATTTTCCATGTAGTGCACATAGCAACTGAGAAGAAGAGAGAATTCTGGTAATGAAGGTGCTGCTTCTAAATAGAAAATGTTTTATTTGGAAGAGCTTATAACCACCCCTAAGGAACAAATGAAACTCTGAAGTCCCTATGCAATCATATCATAGGGCAGAGTTGGGCTTGCTTTATTTTGTTGTGATAAACATAAATCCTTTTAGGATTAGAAATTGTAGTCTCAAAAGTGACTATGGGGCTTCCCTGGTGGCGCAGTGGTTGAGAGTCCGCCTGCCGATTCAGGGGACGCATGTTCGTGCCCCGGTCCGGGAAGATCCCACATGCCTCCGAGTGGCTGGGCCCGTGAGCCATGGCCGCTGAGCCTGCGCGTCCGGAGCCTGTGCTCCACAACGGGAGAGGCCACAACAGTGAGAGGCCCGCGTACCGCAAAAGAAGAAAAAGTGACTATGAAGAAAAAATAGTAATTAGGGAAACAAAAAACAGCCCTAGGCAAGTCCTCTCACCACTGTGGTCTAGAAGTTATGTGTATCAGTTAAGGATCTATCAGGGGAAGCAGGACCACTGAGAGTTATGGGATAAAGGCTTTACTGCAGGAGCTGGAGCCTCCACAGTGTGGCGGGAACTGAGGGACGCAGGTCCGGGCGGGAGACTGGCAGTGGGCTGCAGGCTGCTCCTGGTCAGCAGGGTCCACTTGGACACAATTGCTGGAAACAGAATGGAGGAGAACGAGACGAAGCTGGAACCTGCTAGCGTTTCTGTGTCTTTTGTCAGCACCTCTAATCACAATGACCTTCATTCAGAGAGAAGTGGCTGCTGCCTCACTTCTGCTTCCAAATCTCATGTGAGCTCCTCCTTGGGCTTTAACTCAAGGACCGAACAGGGAAGGAACAAACTATCACAGGATGGAATCTGAGTCATGGGGCTCCTGAAAGTGGATATATTTTCTCTACCACTTCAAATACCAGAATTATCAAATGGCGATAAAAGAAATGGTCATGTACTTTTCACTAGAAGACAAATGACATCTTGTATGTGCAAGATCAGCTTAGTAAGAATTGAGTACTGTCTGTTTATCAGATTTACATGGGCCTAAGTATAATTACTTGAAAATATTTAGCATTGATTAAAAATATCATATTTAATATAAGAATTATAAATACAAATTTAATTGAGTGATTACAATGAATTCCTTCCTCAATCTTCATTGGTAGGCAAATGAAAAGACACACTGGACCAGACATGACTCTAGATTTTAATCCTAGCTGTATTATTAACCAGCTATGTGACTTGGCATAAATATTTAATTTTTTTTATCTTTACATTATGGGGATTAAAAGAAATAATGTATGTGGAAACTAAGAAGCATTATACAATCTTCAGATATTACCATGTCTTTAGGGGAAAATTTTCCTCCAGTCAACAAGAGGTTAACTTATATAGTAAACACTTTTATCCTAAGTAATGACCTTCTAATGAATAGACTCTCTGCATTACATATTAAGTCTGATTCCATTGAAGTCTGTCTCCAAGCAATTGTAATGTGACAGAATATTTTTATTAAAGTTTAAATACTCTTATTTCTTGGTTATTTTTCTAAGAGGAATCTTCACTTATGTTTTCAGTGAAAGTACTGGTTTAGCTTCATTAATAAGAAAATTATTCATTTTTGTGAATATATCCTGTGTGTCTTGTTGCTACAATATATGTATCTGAAGGAGTACTAGGCATTGGATCTGTCCTAATGAATTGTCAAATTTTCTGGTTGTTTCTTCTTTGTTGTTGCTGTCTCCTTTCCTAGTAAACAAAACTATATTAAATAAAAGGTGAAACACTGTAAATTAAAATCCAAAAGCTAAAAAAAGCTGTAATGTGATAAAAACGTGTGCATTTATCTATGTGATTTGTGTGTATGATGTGATATGTATAACGGGTTTGTTGAATTTAAGCCTCCCTAGGACAGAGTTCAAATTGCACAGAGCTCAGAAATCTTTCCAAACATCTAGTACAAGAAGAAAATTGGAGTTAGATAATCAGAATTGATGAAGGAACCAAAAGTGGGTCAGATTTTCCAAAGAATATATCATAGTTCAGCATCTCTTAGAATTAATCCAACAAGTCTTGACTCATTCACTATAATTTAGTCTTATAAACCAATGATACTTTGCTTAAAATGGCCACTAGTCATATCTAGACTATTATTGCATATGCAGTCAATGAGATTTATCTAAGTGCTTTAGGTGCTTCATTGAAGATCAGCTTAAAACACAGATTTTATTTTATTTTATTTATTTAATTTTTTTTTTTGCGGTACGCAGGCCTCTCACTGTTGTGGCCTCTCCCGTTGCGGAGCACAGGCTCCGGACGCGCAGGCTCAGCGGTCGTGGCTCACGGGCCCAGCCGCTCCGCAGCATGTGGGATCTTCCCAGACCCGGGCACGAACCCGCGTCCCCCGCATTGTCAGGCAGACTCCCAACCACTGCGCCACCAGGGAAGCCCCAGATTTTATTTTAATATGGTACTTGCCCTGGTGGTTTTGTTCTGTTTTTTCCAGTGTTTGAAACATACATCAGTACTTTGAGCTGCACCCAGACCACCCACCACCTATGTGCAGTTCTGCCCTTAGATTCTCCATGTACAGGGAGAAAGATGATGTCCCCACGCAAGTGAGGTTGAGATTCCGGAGGCAGTGAGAACATGCTCCGAGGCTAGGCCTCAGGCAGAGCAAAGCTGCAGTGCCAGGAGGGGCAGAACCGCAGGTGCTCGTTTCCGCCGGGAGGTGGACTTGGTGGTGGGGCAGTCTGAGTTTAGCAACTTCAGCCTGGTGGAGTCAGCCCAGTGGGGAACAGTGTGACTCACGCAATCATCACACCTACTCCCACCTCCCCAGAAGGTAAGCATTAACTATTTGTGGTTATCAAGTCCTATTTCCTCCATTCTCATGTTCTAAATTAGAAAAATGTTTGTTATTCCCAGCTGTTTATTTCTCGATGTTGTTTTCACTTTATCATTCTTCCTCGTAGTTCTTATACTAACAGCTCTTCAACTGTTCTTTGTCCTCATCCAGCCCATTGTTTTCCAAATGTCTTTGACAAGAATCATCTTGGCTACTGGTTAAGCCTCTGGTTTTCCAGACTCTTGCCATGGAGGGTCCGATTCTGTGATCCTGGGTGGAACCTGGGAATTTGTGTGTATAACAAGTACCTCAGGTGATTCTTACGGTTTAGGTAGTGCTGCCTGACCTTGAGAGACGAGCTCAGTGTGGCAACGCACTAGAAAATGCATCCATGGGTAGGTTGCCAGCTTTAGCAAATAAAAATACAGGAGGCTCAAGGGACATACTTATACTAAAAATTATTCATTGTTTATCTCAAATTCAAATTTAACTTGGTGTTTTATCTGGCAGTCCTACCTTTGGAGAAAATAGATCTGTGCTGTAGAAGCAGCTGTTTGAACTTGTAGCCTGGGGACCAGATGAATTCTAGCCAGGAGTTAGAAATCTCTTGGACATAAAATGTAGGTGCCACTTCAAGTGCTCTGTGTGTCCCCTGATTTGCTGGAGCATGGTGTTATGGGTGAAATTGCATCCCCTCCCCCAGATTCATATGTTGAAGTCCTAACCCCCAGCACCTCACCTTATTTGGTGGTAGTGTTGTTACAGAGTTAATCAAGTTAAAGTCATTAAGATGGGCCTTAATCCAGTATGACTGATGTCCTTATCAAAAGGGGAAATTTTGTTGACAGGCACTCACATAGGGAGGATGCAATGTGAAGATAAAGGCAGCTATCAGGGTGTTGCCAAGGAGCCCCAATGTTGCCAGTAACCACGAGAGGCTAGGAGACAGGCATCAGATTCTTTTTTACAGCTGTTGTAAGGAACCAACTGTGCCAACACCATGGTCTTAATCCTCTAGCCTCCAGAATAGGAATTTCTGTTGTGTAAGTCACTCAGTTTGTGGTACTTTGTTAGGGCAACCCTAGCAAACTAACAAACATGCGGTACGGAAATTGTGCTGATGAACTTTCTCTTGCCTTGGTGTGGAAAATCTGTGGAATGTAGGCCTGACAGCTAGCATGACCTCCATTTTACAAATGTGAAAGTTGAAGCTCAGAGTGGTTAGATGACTTAACCCAAGCTGACACAGCAAGCCACTGGTTAAGGTATTCATATTTACCAACATTTATTAACATATAAATATGGAATAATGTTTATTACCAGTAAAGTAAAAGGTAATAATAACCTTTGTAGAGTGATTGTCATGTGCCAGACACTTCATGTGCATTATCTAATTTAATCTTCAGGATAACCAGTGATTAGGCACTGTTCATGAGCTCCATTTTATGGATGAGAACTGAAGCCGAGTAAGATAAGGTGTTTGGGCACAGGCACATAGTAGCTACCAAGAGGAGGAACCAAGAATCAAGCCCAAGTTCTCTGGTTCCAAGCTCTATTCTATATTACTTCTAGACAAGAAGGATGCCAACCAGTTGTATAACTCTGCAAAGGACTAGATGAGAGTAAAGAGGCTATTTATTTAGTTGGGTTTTTTTGGCTCTAGAATTATGTATTTTGGTTCACATTCTTATTTTGATATGTGCATGTGAATTAGTAATCTTTGATGTGGGCAAGGTCACCCAAAATGCCTTTGTTCATGAGTGTTACCAAGAATTAGAAGAATGTGGTACAAGTAAGGTTTTCATCTTATTATTTACGCTCTTTTTGTTTTGTCTTTAGACCAGGATAGACATTGTCAAATTTGATTTCTCGGTATTAAATTCCTATTAATGCTTAACAGTTTCCCTACAGGATTGCTGTCAATAAAATCTTCCTGACGCAGGAAATAAGACTTTATTTCTCTCTTCTTCCTCCTATGTCTTCCCCGACACCTGAGATTTGTGATGCAGACTTATTTCTTTGGGTTTTCACTGTAATGTGTCTCGTCCAGCATTTGAACAGTTAATGTGTGCCTAGCACATAGGAAGGGAGGGTTTCTCACCAGAGGTGATTTCTGGCATGCAGAGTGTGTGGCTTCTGAGATTTATTATTTTTACGGGGTGGAGAAGTTTCTCCAGGCATTTCTGTGAATGAGAGATCAAAGTCAGATGGATCTGACAACTTTCCTCTGAGAAGGACCACCCAATAGTTTGGTAGTTCTTGTGTTTTTCTACCGCATGGTGACTGATGTTCTCATGACCCAGTGCCATTTGGTTTTGAGTGAAAGTGTATGAAGAAGCCCCTGTTTGTGCTCTTGATTTTTACCAGGAAACTACTGGGTAATTTTATTGTTATTATTATTGTTTAATTCAAATTCATAAAAATTTCCAGGGTTCTTCTCCCTCCAACCCCTGCCCCCCCCCCACACACACTTCTCTTTAGCTACTATTTGTTTGTTTCCCCTTCATCTAAAGTGGAGTTCAGTGAATCCTATTTGACTCCCTGCCTGGGTGGGGAAACAGCAGGCTTTCCTAGATTGGGTCCTGGCATCAAACTAGGAGACCAGCTTCACCTTCTCTTGAGGTGAAGTTGGTCTCCTAGTTTCTGCTGATGAATAGTTTTATCAGGGAAGTGGTGTGTTGATCTGGCCTTCAGTTCCTAACCAAGGGGAAGGAATTCAGGAGTCTAGATACATGAGGAGTAAGGGTGATGGTCTAATTTAGGAAGAGCTGAATGAGGCAGGTAATCAAGAATGAAATCAGAGGCACCTTGTGAAAAACAGATAGCCCAGCAAGCAGGATGTGAGTTGGAGGCTAACATGGTCAAATAGTTGATCTAAGAATCAAGTTTACCAGAGGAAATTTCTGAGGATCTCGCTTTCTATCTTCCCTTGTGGGAGGTCAGTCCTGATTCTAAAGAGTCCATGTTTCACCCAAATGTCACCTTCTCAGGGAAATCTTCCCTGACTGTCCTCTCTAAAATAGCACCTGCCGCCACCCACACCCCCATCTTTTAATGTCTGTATAGATTCACATTTCTTCATAAGAATTATTATACATCCGTTCATTTTCTCCCTCTGTCCCACCCCAGCCCAGTGTAGATTCCAGAAGAGTTTGGACTGGATATTTTCTTACTGCTACTAGCCAGAGTCTAGAACTTAGTAAATGCTCGATAGAAATTTGTTGTTGAATTTTTGAATGACTGTCTTAATGGCAGAGATATTAACACTACCTGTCTGGTCCTGCATTATTTTCTAAAACGCTACTATTTAAAACAGGTTTTAAAAGCATAATAATAGTTTTCTGCAGTTTCATGTAGCCCCCTAAAAAGGTCTTTAGTAGTCATTTGACGTACTACCCAATTTTCCCACCTGTTTAATGTGAAGATTGTCTCACAGCTCTGGTACCACTTTGACAAAATTTACATATCATTTGTAAATCTAAAGCATTACTCATAATGCTCACCTCCAAACTCACAGTATATGACTAAACATATTTTTTACTTAGTTTACCATGGTGGTTGTAAAATTGGAAATAGGGTAATCTGTTTTACTTCTTCTTGCAGAATTTACTTGCTAAAATAATAATGGACTTTATTTTTTTATAATTTTTTTGAATTTTTATTTATTTGCTTATTTATTTATTTATTTATTTATGTCTGCGTTGGGTCTTCGTTGCTGTGCGTGGGCTTTCTCTAGTTTCAGTGAGCGGGGGCTACTCTTCGTTGAGGTGCGCAGGCTTCTCATTGTGGTGGCTTCTTTTGTTGCAGAGCACAGGCTCTAGGCATGCGGGCTCAGTAGTTGTGGTTCACAGGCTCTAGAGCGCAGGCTCAGTAGTCGTGGCACACAGACCCTAGAGTGCGTGGGCTTCAGTAGTTGTGACACTTGGACTCAGTAGTTGCGGTGCACAAGCTGTAGAGCGTGCAGGCTTCAGTACTTGTGGTGCGCAGGCTCACCAGTTACAGCTCTCAGGCTCTAGAGTGTGGGCTCAATACTTGTGGTGCATGGGCTTAGTTGCTCCATGGCATGTGAGATCTTCCTGGACCAGGGCTCGAACCTGTGTCTGCTGCATTGACAGGTGTATTCTTAACCACTGGACCACCAGGGAAGTCCCTAATGGACTTTACAATAAGGTGTTCTCACATCATATTTGCTGAATCTTTATTAAATTCTTAATCTTTTGCTAGGCAATATGCAAATATCTGAAAGAATATTAATTTATTAAAAATTGATTTACATTTTGAAAATCACAGATTATTTAATAATGGGAAAAAATTTAAAAGCAGTGATGAGAACAGATATCTCTGCTTGTTTCCTAATTTTAGGGTTCTATATTACTCAGAGTTCTCCAGAGAAACAGAACCAGTTATACATACACACAGGCACACAAAGGTTGAGTGAGTGAGTGAGTGAATGAATGAATGAGTGATTTAAGGAATTGGCTCACATGCTTCTGGGGACTGGTAAGCCTGAAATCTGCAGGGCAGGCTGAAAATTCCAGCAGGAGGCAATGCTGCAGTCTTGAGTCTAAAGGCTATTTAAATTCTTTTCTCTTCTGGGAACCTCAGTCCTTTGTCTTAAGGGCTTCAACTGATTCGAATAGATTTACCCACATTATGGAGGGTAATGTGCTTTACTCAAAGATTTAAATGTTAATCACATCTAAAAAATACCATCATGGCAACATCTAGACTGGTGTTTGGCCAGATAACTATATACTATATAGCCTAGCCAAACTGACACAAAAATTAACCATCGCAGGTAACATATGACCCAGCAGTCCCACCTGTACATGAGTATACATGAGTGTTCATAGTGGCTTTATTTGTGATAGCTCCCAAATGGAAACAACTCAGATGTCTTTCAACAGATGAATGGATAAACAAACTGTGTTCTTACAGTGGAATGCTGCCCTCCCAGCCTTGGGAACCACTGATCGTTTTGCTGTCTCCATGCTTATGCTTTTTCAAGAAGGTCATATAGTTGGGGGTCATATAGTATGTAGCCTTTTCACATTGGCTTCTTTCACTTATTAATATACATTTAACTTTCCTCCATGTCTTTTCATGGCTTGATAGCTCATTTCTTTTTAGTGCTGAATAATATTCCATTGTCTGGATGTAGCACACTTTATGTATCCATTTACTTACTGAAGGACATCTTAGTTGCTTCCAGGTTTGGGCAATTATGAATAAAACTGTTATAAACATCAGTGTGCAATGTTTTTTTTTTGGTTGCGTTGAGTGTTAGTTGCAGCACTCAGGATCTTCCTTTGTGGCGCGCAGGCTTCTTTCTAGTTGCGGTGCATGGGCTTCTCTCTAGTTGTGATGTGTGGGTTTTCTCTCTCGAGCTGTGGCCTGCGGGGCTCTGTAGTTGTGGCACATGGGCTCCAGAGAATGTGGGCTCTGTAGTTTGTGGCACGCAGCTCTCTTGTTGAGGTGTGTGAGCTCAGTAGTTGCAGTGCGCGGGCTTAGTTGCCCTGCGGCATGTGGGATCTTAGTTTCCTGACCAGGGATTGAACCCACATCCTCTGCATTGGAAGGCGGATTCTTTACCACTGAACCAGCAGGGAAGTCTCAATGTGCAGATTTTTATGTGGACATGTTTTCAACTCCTTTGGGTAAATATCAAGGAATGTAATTGCTGGATTGTATGGTAAGGGTATGGTTAGTTTTGTAATAACCTGCCACACTATCTTCCTAAGTGGCTGTACCATTTTGCATTCCCACCAGCAGTGTATGAGAGTTCCTGTTGCTCCATGTCCTCATCAGCATTTGGTATTGTCAGTGTTCTGGAGTTTGGCCATACTAATAGGTGTGTAGTATTGTCTTATTGTTGTTTTAATTTGTATTTCCCTGATGACATATGATGCGGAACATCTTATGCTTATTTTCCATCTGTATATCTTCTTTGATGAAGCATCTGATAAGGCCTTTAGCCCTTTTTTTTTTTTTTTTCCGGTACATGGGCCTCTCACTGTTGTGGCCTCTCCCGTTGCGGAGCACAGGCTCCAGATGCGTAGGCTCAGCGGCCGTGGCTCACGGGCCCAGCCACTCCGTGGCATGTGGGATCCTCCCGGACCGGGGCACACACCCATGTCCCCTGCATCAGCAGGCAGACTCTCAAGCACTGCGCCACCAGGGAAGCCCAGCCCATTTTTTAATTGGCTTGTTTATTTTCTTATTGTTGAGTTCTAACAGTTCTTTGTATATTTTAGATAACAGTTCTTTATCAGATATGTCTTTTGCCAATATTTTCTTCCAGTCTGTGGCTTGTCTTCTCATTCTCTTGATACTGTCTTTTGCAGAGCTGAAGTTTTTAATTTTAATTAAGTGCAGCTTATCAGTTATTTCTTCTATTTTGCATCTAAAGAGTAATTATTATATCCAAGGTCATCTAGGTTTTCTCCTATGTTGTCTTCTAGGAGTTTTATAGTTTTGTGTTTTACATTTAGGTCTGTGATCCCTTTTGAACTAATTTTTGTGAAGAATGTGTCTGGGTTAATTTTTTTACATATGGATGTCCAGTTGTTCCAACGTCATATGTTTGAAACACTATCTTTGCTCCATCGTATTGCCTATGCTACTTTGTCAAAGGTCATTTGACTGTATTTATGTGGGTCTAGGACTCTCTGTTCTGTTCCACTGATCTATTCTTTGATCAATACCCTGCCTTGATTGCTGTAGCTTCTTAGTAAGTCTTGAAGTTGAGTAGTGTCAGTCTTCCAACTTTGTTGTTCTTCTTCAGTGTTGTGTCGGCCATTCTGGGTCTTCTGCCTCTCCATATAAACTTTGTTTGGTGATAGCTTGCTGGGATTTTAATGGTGATTGCATTGAATCTATAGATCGATTTGGGAAGCATTGACATCTTGACCATATTGAGTCTTCCTATCCATGAACATATAGACTATCTCTCCATTTATTTAGTTCGTCTTTGATTTTATTTATCACAGTTTGTAGTTTTCCTCATATAGATCTTATACATAGCTTCTTGTATTTATACCTGCATACTTCATTTTTTGGAGGTTGCTAATGTAAATGGTATTATGTTTTAAATTTCAAGCTCTACTTGTTCATTGCTGGTATATAGGAAAGTGATTGACTTTCGTTTATTAACCTTGTATTCTGCAACCTAGCTATGACCACTTATTATTTCTAGGAGTTTTTCTGTTAGTTCTTTCAGATTTTCTACTCAGATGACTATGTTACCTGCAAGTAAAGACAGCTTAATTTCTTCCTTCTCAGTCTGTATATCTTTTATTTCCTTGTGTTTGTCTTTTACACTAGCTAGTACTTCCAATATGATGTTGAAAAAGAGCGGTGAAAGAGGTTGCCTTGTACCTGACTACACAAAGAGATTTAATATGCCATTAAATATCATAAGCTTTACCTGATTTAAAACTTTCTCTGATAAAAGTACTGTTAAAAATGTTATTTTAAAAAGAAAAATGACAATCATAATAATCTTGAATTTTGCTGGAAGATATGATTGTAGGCTAGTTAGATTTGGGGGACTATACTCCAGTAAACAAGTCTGTCTGTTTCCCTCTAATGGGAGAATTGTAACACATGCTCCTTCTTGCACATCAAAGAAAAGCCACAAAGAAGAGTAAGACATGCTCATTCTATAATTCTGCCCACATATAAGTACTGTGAAGTTTTATGTGTGCTTCTAATCATTCTTAAGGCTTATACAGTCATCCTGCCTATCTGCAGGGATGGCTTCCAGGACTCCTGCAGACACCAAAATCTGCAGGTGCCCAAGTCCCTTATATAAAATTGCGTAGTACAGTTGCCCTTCCGTATCCGCAGTTCCACATTCACAGATTCAACCAACCGTAGATCAGTTTTGACCAATAAGTTGGTTGAATTCCCGGATGCAGAGCCCCCAGATACAGTGAAGGCCCACCGTAAATGCGTATCGTTTGTTTTAGGACTTCAGCCTGGAGGTGATAATCCTCTTTCTTCCACTTCTCAGTCTCTTTTAACTCACTTACATTCCTATCCCTAAATACAGTTTTTCACATGGGAGGCTACGTAAAATGATGCTATGTTACAGAGCATTAAGAAACAAGAATCAACCCATCTTTGTTGTGTTTATCCATGCTCGATGTTGAGTTGAGCAAGAATGTAGCCAGCACTTAGTTTTCATGGACATTCCTACCCTCTAGGATTGGCCAATAGCAATATTATGCATATCTTATCCTAGAATCCTTCACTTTGTGAGTCCGAACAAAGTGTTCATGTTACAGAGGGGGTTCCACGTGAATGCACATGTTTAATGATGAAAGTGACTTTCTGTGAGAACTCAGCAGAAACTGTTATGTCAGTAGTCATTGAGTTACTAAAGATAAAAGGAAAAAGGAAAGAGGAAAGGGAGGATTAAAGGGAACAGAATTCGCCGAGGTGTGACGTAAGTCACTAAGGGGCCTAAAGCATCAGCTGTGCCTCTACAGTTTGAAAAGGTTGAGGGTGACTAAGAGGTATCGGAAATGTTGGCACTGGGCAGTTAGGAACACTACAGATTTTCTTCTTCATTCTCTGTGATAGACTTAAATCATGATTGGAGATACTGCTGGAGCCAAACCATATTTGTTTGCTATATTTATGATTTAATTATTTGCTGTAAAACACGTCTCTTTTCCACGATGAAGGGCTGAAGACTGTTCATTTTCTTATTTATGTGGGTGTTTATTTGGTCTTAGCAATTTATAGCCTGTCCAGTTGGCATTAGTTTTGTTTGCCGGCTGCCCGGTACCTTTTGAACGCTCTTAACTCTAATCTGGGGTGTTTCCAACCTTGTGAGAACTAACTCCCCAGGATGGAACTGAGAAGACTAACCTCCTTTGCCCTAGGCCACTGGAATGTGACCTAGATTCCACCTACAAATCTAAATTCTGAAATGAGCTATTTGAGGATAGAGGCTCCATCTATAATCCGTTTTTGCTAGCCAGAGTGGCAGTAGTGGCAGCCTGCCCTTGGGGATGGCAGTGTTTACAGGGTTGAATTCCTGGTGCAGCAGAAGCACTGACATTCTCATTAGGCCTGTTTTGTACTATGTTGCACATTGTTCTTGGAAGCTTAGTATTGAGCCTCATTCTCATTATCCTTTTAATAAACCCTTTTCTGTGTGATTACTCAGAATCAGCTGCTGTTACAACTAAGAACTTGAATGGTATCAATTCTCAGTTAACGCTGTGGAGCACCTTATTAGGGTGTCAGACTAAATTTAGCCTGGCTGTGTTTCAGTGACAGGTAAAGACAGAGGACAGGGTCTAGGCTTAGAACTTGAAAAGAATTATACCATTTTTAGGACTAGACCTAGGAAAGTAGGCCTGTAAATGAGGAGTGATGCCTGGGTTCAAGATAAAGGTTTGAAAATACCGTATGGTAACACATATATATGGAATCTAAAAAAAAAAATGGTCCTAAAGAACCTAGGGGCAGGACAGGAATAAAGACGCAGATGTAGAGAATGGACTTGAGGACACGGGGAGGGGGAAGGGGAAGCTGGGACGAAGTGAGAGAGTGGCATGGACATATATACACTACCAAACGTAAAATAGATAGCTAGCGGGAAGCAGCCGCATAGCACAGGGAGATCAGCTTGTGACCACCTAGAGGGGTGGGAGGGAGACTCAAGAGGGAGGGGATATGGGGGTATATGTATACATATAGCTGATTCACTTTGTTATACAGCAGAAACTAACACAACATTGTAAAGCAATTATACTCCAATAAAGATGTTAAAAAAAAAAGAAAGAAAAAGGTAAAGGTTTGAGCCCACCATAGGAAAAGCTAACGCCAAGACAAGGTGACGGTAGAGATTGAAGTGAGTAAAGTGAATGGAATATGTTAGATTCATGCTTGATTGACACATTGAAATATGGGTAATTTTTGTCTTGGTTTTAGAAAATTTTAGATTTCAATACCTTTTTCTGATTCTGACTTCCCTTTGTCATATTTCCAAGATTTTCAAGTCTTAAAAAGTTTCGAAGATTCAGATTCTTTGTCTACCATATACAGAAGTGACTAAACCAGAATTATTTTTGCTTTTAGTATTACGTACTGCCATTCACACTTTCATTTAGTTGTTTTTCAAATAATGATGATAATTTTTCAGTTATTAGTGAGTAGTATGCCCAAGAAAGCACTTAGAATGAAAATACACTTCCAGAAATTGTGGACCTATGGAATTGTCATTCAGATACTCTTAGTAGATTTATTCCAATATTGAGAGTTTTACTTACCTTTTATAGAATGAACTACTAACTCTTAGTTTGGGAATATGGCAATCAGGAGGTAATGTTACTTTAATAATATGGTCCATACTGCTAAGTGCCTCTCTTTCTTGAGATTCAGATGGTTGTCTCAGTTAAAGCCCCTCTCATACATATGCAACTGAAAGTTTCCTTCTTAAAAATTTCTTATTAAAAAATAAAATGATAATAAAAATGGCTTACATTTATTTAGTGCTGATTGGGTCCAATCACTGTGTTATATGTTTTGTAATACATAAATGATGTATGAGCCATACAACACCCAGAAAGACAAGTTGTCATCCCTACCTTATCAAGAATGTAAGGCCCAGAGAGCTTAAGTGACTTGCTCATGGCTCTCCAGGTCTGTTTTAAGTTGATGTTTCTGAGTAAATTTTTTTTTTTTTTTTTTTGGCTGCACTATGAGGCATGCAGGATCTTCCCCAACCACGGATCGAACCTGTGCCCCCTGCATTGGGAGCGTGGTGTCTTGACCACTGTGCCACCAGGGAAGTCCTCAGAGTAATTTTAAATTAAACAAAAGGAGACCAAGGTGCTTTTCTTAAGAATCTCTACTTGTTACCCTAAACCTGATCTCAGAGTCTTAAGTAGAATGGCCCTGTGGCACATCCTAGCTTATATCTTCAGAATAGTTTAACCTGTGGACCAACTTTGTGGCTTGATTTCACAGACTACTATCTTTTAAAAGCTGGCAATGACTACTAAGAATCACTTCATTTCACTCCCTATTGGTAAAGTAATTCCCCACAGATTTGAGCTGCACTTTCAACTAGTTTCCATTCTTCACGCACGGCCAAAACAGCAAAATGAGAAGAAAGTGCTGCGTGGAGAATTTAAGCCCTCTGACTTGTTTCTCAACAATTGCAGGTACCTCCACTATTTTCTTGTTTCAGGAAGGAAAAATAAGTCAAACTTTTCAACTTTTCCTCTCATACTGGGAGATGCCAGGCCTGATTTGCACTTACTTTAGGGGCCCTAATATATTTATTTGTAGGCTGTTAACTGTGAATGAAGCGCCTCAGATAGATTTTCCAGAGCTGTATTACTTAAAAGCATAGGATATTTTGAATAAAGTGTAATAGGATATTTGAACAAAATTCAACCTGGTTTTGCGATAAGGGCATACACTCTGAACCAATGCGGAGAGAAGAATGACATCAGACTTCTTTCAATCCTCCCATGCTATTTGGGAAAAAACTTGGTATTTGAATAGATCATCACCCCATCAACATTCAAAGGGTTTGCTTCTCCTGCCATAATGAATCACATATTCAAAATGCAGACATAAAAGGAAGCACTGTAAAAGTTTTTTTGTATTTTAGGCTGTAAAGAAATTGTGGTTTTGAAGTTTTTCTTTCTTTACCCTCTTCAGTATTCTTGATTTTGGGAAGTTTGTGTGGGGTGATAGAGGAACTTAACAAAACAATGATCTCGGGTTTCCCTGGTGGTGCAGTGGTTGAGAGTCCACCTGCCGATGCAGGGGACATGGGTTCGTGCCCCGGTCTGGGAAGATCCCATATGCTGCAGAGCAGCTAGGCCCGTGAGCCGTGGCTGCTGAGCCTGCGCGTCCGGAGCCTGTGCTCCGCAACGGGAGAGGCCACAGCAGTGAGAGGCCCGCGTACAGAAAAAAAAAACAAACAAACAGTGATCTCACCTGAGAAACACAGAAGTCAGACAGAGGGGACAGTATGGAAATGAAGATTTTAAGTCATATAATAATCTAGTAACATCTGGTAGTATGTGTGTATGTACTGTTTTGTGAAAGATGACAGGCAAGCTGCTGTAGCGAAAGAGTGGTGAGGGTAAACTGAGGTTAAACTGAGGGTTCCTTAATTTCCCTGTGCATTGCATTCAATATTAGGCTTTAATTGTTTGAGTCAAACAGCTCCAAGCTTTTTCACCCAGAAAAACAGTCTGCAGGTTGTAAGATCTGACTGAAGGCTGGGATGACAGTAGAGAATCGGGAGTTGACTTTTATGGCTTGACTTTGTTCAAGCAATAACTCTCCCTTCGGAAGCTTTTGTTCATTACAAAAGTAGGTTGTTTCAGTCAGTCTAAATAATGCACAGAAGTTTCCATCATTTATCAAATGGTTTGTAATTTCAGCTGCATCTATATACCATTTGAGCTGATATATTAAAATGAATGAATAGCATAATTTATGTTTCAGGTATATGTCTTAAGCATTAGGCACAAGAGTATTTATTAGGTGAGGGGGTATTTGACTCAAAACTGTTTTATTAAGGCAGACTAGAACTTATAAAAGAGATAAAGTAATTTTAAAAGGTATTTAGAGGGGAAAAGCATGTACATATGAACTTAGGTATTTATTTAAGGTGTTCAAAATTCTAACAAAGAAAATTGGTTATTAACACACTGACTCGTTAAATAGTTAACTCTCTAGCTTACATTATAAATACTACATAAGTGATGTTCCGCGTTGTACTTATTATAGAATATAGTATTATAAGAGCAAAAATCCACAATACCTTGTTTAGTAAATTTTAGGGTATATTGATTTTTACTTTGAAATGAGGATGCATTTACATATCATTTTACATCTAAATGAAGATGCATGTTATAATTGAGGGAATTTTGTAATTATTTGGAAATATTTTGTGGTGGTTTTTTCCCTTAGAAGCACACTTTATAAAGTGCGTTTTATTTTACTTTTTTCCAGTTTTATTGATATGTAATTGACATATAACAAAAAAGGTGTATTTTACATTGTTGGTGTCTTAGATTCCATTATATATAGTAATTGTCTTTTTCTTTGGGGGCGGTTATAGTTGCTTTACAATGTTGTGTTAGTTTCTGCTGTACAGTGAAGTGAAACAGCTCTATGTGCACATATATCCCTCCCTCTTGGACCTCCCTCCCACCCCCACCCCCCAATCCCACCCCCCAATCCCACCCATCTAGGTCACCACAGAGCACTGAGCTGAGATCCCTGTGCTACATAGCACGTTCCCACTAGCTAGCTGTAGTGTATGTATGTCAATCCCAATCTCCCAATTCATCCCCCCTTTTCCCCCAACCCGTGTCCACATGTCCATTCTCTACATCTATGTCTGTATTCCTACCCTGCAAATAGGTTCATCTGTACCATTTTTCTAGATTCCACATATATGCATTTATATACAATATTTGTTTTTCTCTAATAGACATATCTATAAATAAGAATTGTGAAGATACTAGAACCTCAACAAATAGTCAAAATATCAAGCCAATGATATTGGTTAGTAAGTACTATGACATTTTGAAGAATACTTCCAATCAATTTTGTTTCTTTCTTTTATGATAGAGTAATGGCCCATCTAAAAATGTGGAAAGAAATTAATGTTAACTATGTAGACATCAATGAAAATTTCTGCCAGTTCCATTATATTTTTCCCATAATAATTTTAGGAAGATGAACTCAAACATATTGAAGGAACTTCTGTAGAGCTCTATTAATAGCCTGAGGATGGTTTTCTACAGAGGATATCATTAGCCTGGAACAATATTGCACTTTATTTAGTAAATGGAATGAAAAGCATACAGAGGGTATTGATGCATGACATCAATATGGGAGAAATTGGTGGTGTCAAGAGAATGAAAGAATCTAAATTAACCTAGGAGATTTGGTCCAAAACATCAATAGGTGTGTAGTATGATGAAATGTAAATCGTTTCTGTACAGAATTGAGGCTTGGCACTAACCCTGCAGGGGAGTGGGAGGTAATCTGGGCAGCTCGCTTAGATTATGTCAAGGATATGTTGTTCTTGTCAGAGTTACCATTACTTTGGGGTAAACCATATAAGTGTTGAGAAATAATCCTCTGTTACACTCTGGAGAAATTCAGTGAAAATGAGTTAGAAAAAGAGACCTCTGAGAAAAATTAAAAGAAATTGAAATGGTTTGCTTTAAACAGAAGAATCAAGAGATTAAGAGTTATAAGAAGAGGTACCAGCTGTTCTCCATTTCTATTAACAGAGAGTAAGAATAAATGGATATTAATGAGAGTGGGAAATAAGCAGGTTGGTTGTTGTAATAGTACCAGAAAGAAAAAGGAGAGCCTATCCTTAGAAATTTTGAATACAGTACGTAATTGCGCCTGGTAATAACTATGTAGTCATTTGATAAATATGTATTGAATGTCTTCCATAGAAAGGTCTAATGTTAGGTGTTGATCCCTGTTTGAAGATAAGAGACTAAACTAGGGACTAGATATACAGTGTCCTTCCTAGTTCTGTGACTTTCTTGAAAGTAGTTAGCAGGCTAAGTGAGACTTCTTGAAAAATGGAAAAACCTGTGTGGTATCCATTCAGTGAGGTAATGTATCAATATATTATATACAGAGTCAAGAATAGAATGGTTCTATAGAGTTAGTCACCCTTTGATATCAATTAAACTGACGTTAATATATAAGTGTCTTTTGCATATTCCTTAAGAAATGTCAGGAGAAGCAAGAGAAGGTTAGTAATGCTTCTATTTTTTGTCATTATTTACAGTGTATTATGTACACGGTGTAATCCCTCAGCCAACTTTAATTTCATAAGCTATTCGTTGTGTTTAAACAGTGCCTTTCTTATATTAAATATTTATGGCAGTCTTTGAGAAGAATACATTAAAATGACAGATGGGGGTCCTTTGAAACATTTCCTTGATTGAAGGCAAGGGACCCCCTTGTGAATTTATAGTCTGCTTTCAAAGAAAAGTTCACAGTGTCTGATAATAACCCAAAGAAGCAAGAATTCCACCAATTCCCAGCACTGTGATTTCAAAAAGCAATGGCTGCAAACAATCTTCATGCTTCAGCACCTCCCATTTTGAAATTGTTTGCAAGGGCAGTGAAGAATGATGAACAAAAGCATTTACAATTGTATTGCCTATTAATAATTCAATAAGAGTACACCTATTTTGCATTAATATTACTTTTTCATTGATTTTTATCCACAGTAACAAAGATAAGTGGAAAATCAAATCTTTGACCTATGTTGGACAAGAAGATATGTCCTAAACTCTAGAATTCTGGAACTTGAAGAATACTCTGGGAATCACATCCTAGGTTTCCTAAAGGAGGGATGAGCTTTTTTGCTTTACTATTTTCTATTTGCCTAGTTAGCCAATAAGCCTGAATAATGGTTATTTATTGAAAATGTTAACCGGAAATAATGGAGGGTTTTTTTCCCCTTAAGAATGGTATCTTCTAGTTTAAACTTAGAAGAACTTTATATCTTTAATTACATTACTTTCTTTAGTAGTCATCATAGAATCTATTCTCTTTAATAGGAGCTTTGCTGAATATAAAAATTAATTATGTGAATTTTTATTAAAACCTTAGATGGTTATTTATTAACTGTCTCATTTGACTGTTGATAATTAGGATGCTTCTTTCTTACTCTCTTTTTCTAAGCGAACAGCCTGTGTTTGATGTAAAAGGGAAATGACTGTCTCTGAAAAACTTGTTTTAGCTTTATCCAGCTATTTCATTAATGTTTCATGAGAGCTTTGAAAGTCTCTGACCAAAGAGAAATTATGACTCTTGTAGTATTGTAGGTCAGTTGCCAATCAATAGTGGCTATCCTTGGTTGATAGTGGTTATTTTACAGTTACACAGAAAGTAAGTGTGTGTATGCGTGGGTACTATGGGCAGTCTGGTAATTTCAGACTCCCTTTAAATTTATATTTTTCAAGTTATTATCCAACAGTTATTTCGTGAGTATGTGAAGCAGCTGATTTGCTAGTGGTAAAAATTGTATATCTTTATTTTTTTTAATGGTTTCTTATGTGTATGGACTGTAGCATCACATTTTAAAATATAGTTGAAGAATTCTTCCACACATGTGCTTTCAAGAATCTATGAATCCCCTAAAATATCAAGCACAATGTTGTATGTGGCTAATTTCTGGAAAGTGATCCATACTTTCCATCAGTGTCAAAGGCAATCTCTAACCCAAAAGAGTCGAGCTAAGTAAATAGCCTGGTCTAATCTTATTTTCCAGATGAAGAAACTGAGATCCAGCAAAATCAAGTGACTTATTTAAAGGGAGACAATATTGGAAGAGCTGCAGTTAAAATCCTTTCTCCTACCATAGACTGTCCCTGAGTTTCCAATATTCTTTTAGAAGTTAGATGCTCAGAACCTGGAATTGAAAAAAATTATGGACCTTTTCCATACAAAAAATGTATTCAACCCCAAATATATATGAGCTAGAGACCTGAACTTACAGTATCTCAGGGATATTGTTTTGAGTTCCATCTTAGCTTGACGTTATTACCGGTAGAAGACAGCCAGTATTGATTACATTTTGTAAGAGAAAGTAATGCCTCCTCCCCTGCCCAATTTTAACCCTATATAATAGAAATGTAGCTTCTCCTTCTTCCAGCATCTGTTGAATACACCTTGGTAGTTCCAGATAATGAGGAGGGGTCCCAGTAGACACTGAAAGCCTCCTTACTTAAAGGCCCAGGCTTAGTGGGACCATCCTGGGAGGATGGTGATAACAAATGGTTTTAATATATGCAACTTACCCGTTGGTTGGGTTTTCTTCGGGGGTACTCCTGGTCTTCTTGTGGAGAGGGCACATAGAGATATTATCCCATTCTTTCTGGTAACAAAGGCTAGCCTTGGGGGCAAGGATAATAGTTACTAGTGCAGTGCAGTGTAGGAGAAAATGGTGGAGGGAACCCCAAAGAGCAGAGATGGTCTCCAGCAAGAACCATAGTAGGGAAAGTAAGATACAGTCAAGAAGGCAGTGGGATGAGGATGTTCTGAGAAGGGCAGTTACTCACAAAGAAGAAATGATAGCAGATTGGATGTTTCCTGTTTAATCTTAATCCTATTTAATTTTAATTTTTTAAATTAATTAATTTATTTATTCATGGCTGTGTTGGGTCTTCGTTTCTGCACGAGGGCTCTCTCCAGTCGTGGCAAGCGGGGGCCACTCTTCATCGTGGTGTGGGGGCCTCTCACTATCGCAGCCTCTCTTGTTGCGGAGCACAGACTCCAGACGCGCAGGCTCAGTAGTTGTGGCTCACGGGCCTAGTTGCTCCGCGGCATGTGGGATCTTCCCAGACCAGGGCTCCGAACCCGTGTCCCTTGCATTGGCAGGCAGATTCTCAACCACTGCATCACCAGGGAAGCCCAATCCTATTTAATTTAAAACTAATCTTTCTAATTATTTTCATGTTTGTAGCAGTGATTTTGCTTCTCATTTAGCTTTTCATTAACATTCATAATTATTAAAATAGCTTTTTTGGGTTTCGTTTGTAGCAGGCAGGGCATGGGCTAGGTTTATTATTTTTATTTTTACTTTTTGTGGCTCACACCAGCCCTGACTGAAAGTCTGCACCTGTTCACCTGCGCAGTCACTGGCAGGTGTGTTCTTCCTCATGGGCAGGTGGGCCGCCGATGGCCCCTTCCTGCATAGCATTCAAGGACTAACTCACGTCAGTGTCTCCCACTTGGACCCCAAAGAATACAAGGACAAAAGGCTAGAGATTTGGCACCTTGTTTTTTTGTTTGTTTGTTTGTTTTTTGGGGTTTTTTTTGCGGTACGCGGGCGTCTCACTGTTGTGGCCTCTCCCGTTGCGGAGCACAGGCTCCGGACGCGCAGGCTCAGCGGCCATGGCTCACGGGACCAGCCGCTCCGAGGCATGTGGGATCTTCCCAGACCGGGGCACGAACCCGTGTCCCCTGCATCGGCAGGCGGACTCTCAACCACTGCGCCACCAGGGAAGCCCACCTTGTTTTTTTAAAGGGTGTCCGCTCCTGGCTTATGATTTGAGTATTTGTTTAAATACTCTAAAACTGTATTTTCTTTTTTCCTTTAATTTTTAACTCATCTTCATAAAGTTCATATTCAAAAAAATTTATCAAGTTGGTTTGGATTTTCCAGATCAAAAGTGTAAGTAATTTCTGGACAAAAAGTGCCAAGAAAAGCTGCTTTAAAACAACAAATCTAATTTTAGAAAACACATAATGAGTTAAAAAGCAGACTCAAACCAAACTAATGAAAGCTATTTAAGAGAAGTCAGTTGAAGTTTCTAAGCATTTATTTCATTGCTTTTTTAACTCCTTGACTGTTAACACTATAAACGTGAATTTTAGAAAAATGAGCTTGTTTTTGAACTCTATAAAAAGTATTTTTTTCGGGCTTCCCTGGTGGCGCAGTGGTTGGGAGTCCGCCTGCCGATGCAGGGGACGCGGGTTCGTGCCCCGGTCTGAGAGGATCCCGTGTGCCACGGAGCGGCTGGGCCCGTGAGCCATGGCCGCTGAGCCTGCGCGTCCGGAGCCTGTGCTCCGCAGCGGGAGGGGCTGCTGCAGTGAGAGGCCCGCGTACCGCAAAAAAAAAAAAGTATTTTTTTCTCTTAATTAACTTTATTGTTTTTAAAGCCCTGCATCAGGCTCTATTTCTGTGCTTGGGTAGTTGCCATTTGCAAATGGGGCCATTTCTGCATATAGGTCTGAACAGACTATGCCACAATTATCCTTTTTATTGTAACTTGACTGTCAAAGAAGTAGTTTTCTTCTCCAAATGGAAATTCAGAGTAACTGAAATGACTTAGTAAACATACTGTCATTTCCAATTTCCAAAGGCAATGGCCCCTGGTCCAGCAAACAAAACCCATGTTGAGACCTGAAATAGATCCATATCGCCTCACTGTTACTTTGGTATTTCACATGATAATAACAGTTGCTAGTATTTGTTGTTTACTGTGTGCCAGGCAGAGTGGGAATTGCTTTGTACGGATTGTTGCATTTATCTTTACATCACCCCCTGTGAGGGGTGGGTGTGATTATCTTCATCTCACAGCTGAGGAAACCTAAGCTCTGAGTCATGTAGTTAACTTACTCAAGGCTACCCAGCTGGCAAATGGTAGAGTCAGAATTCTAACCCAGACTCTAAGCTTGCTGTAACATGAGCATCTGTGCTATATTGATACACAGGGATGTATGTGTGTGTGTGTTTCTCATTATAATTCATCTTTGAAGCCACTTCAGTTTAGAGGAGTAACTATGCATAGTAATTGGCCTCGTGGGCTTCTGCTCCTGTGCTGAGTTTTTTACCGGAAAATTTGCCGTCATTGAATTGTCACAATCCAATGTCAGTATGCCCACTTTGCAAACAAGACATAGAAGATTTTATGTGGTCATTGTCACTAACTAGGAAGAGGCCAACCCAGGGATTAGAACTTGGTCTTTCTTACAAATATCGTATGATATCGCTTGTATGCAGAATCTTTAAAAAAAATGATTCAGGGCTTCCCTGGTGGCGCAGTGGTTGAGAGTCCGCCCGCCGATACAGGGGGCACGGGTTCGTGCCCTGGTCCGGGAAGATCCCACATGCCGCGGAGCGGCTGGGCCTGTGAGCCATGGCCGCTGAGCCTGTGCTCTGCAATGGGAGAGGCCACAACAGTGAGAGGCCTGCGTACCGGAAAAAAAAAAAAAATGATTCAAATGAACTTATTTACAAAACAGGAACAGACTCATAGACTTAGAGAATGAATTTATGGTTACCAGCGGGAAAGGGTGGGGGGAGGGATAGGTTGGGAGTTTGGGATTGACAGGTACGCACTGCTATAATTAAAATTGATAACCAAGAAGGACGTACTGTATAGCATAGGGAACTCTGCTCAATATTCTGTAATAACCTAAATGAGAAAAGAATTTGAAAAAGAATAGATACATGTATATGTGTAACTGAATCACTTTGTTGTACGCCTAAAACTAACACAACATTGTTAATTAACTATATACTCCACTATTTAAAAAAAAAAAAAAGAACTTGGTCTTTCTCAAAGCTATTTTTCTATTTCTGGTTAGGAGTATCTGGACAAGCCACCCAAAAGGATTAAAGTACAATTGAGGGGGTTTTGTTTGTTTGTTTGTTTGTTTTGTTTTAGTGTATGATGGTATTTGTCTCTATGGCATCTGATTAGAACACTTTCTAAAAAAATATTTCCTAAATATTGGGAAAATTCGTTTTGAAAAAATTTGCCCTTTACTAGAAGGTTAAATATTTGAATGATTTCCCTCCTTTCTGCCCCATCCCTTTCCTTCCTTCAGCAAATATTAGTTAAGTAGTTATTATGTGCAATGGTCATTGTATGAAGAGCTGGGAGCACCTAAAGAAAAAAACACATTCTGACCTGTAAGAACCTACAAATGCTTTTTGAGCAACTACTGTCTACTACTTGCTTTGAAGTTTACAAATGAAGGAGTAAAAGTTCATAAACTCTTCAGAGGATTGATTTTACAGTACAGGTTATCTCCACGTATTTCACATGCATCTCAGACATTGAGATCTTTCTCTGTGCTTTAGTGCCCACACCTAACCATAAAATCTGGCCACTGTATCACATGTTATCTCTCCCAATTCTGTGTTTCTCTCAACGGTAGTGGAAAACCTGTACATCACGGTGACACACGAACCATTTGCAAGCTCTTGTTAAGAATCCGGAGCCTATATTCCTTTTGGAAATCAGTAATTGGGAAGTGTGAAATCATAGTGTGAGTATTAACTGAATTCAAGGAGGGAATTTTAAGTCTTTAAAAGGCGTGAAAAGGTATTTTTTTAGAATTTTGATAATATATTTCATTGTTGTTGCTGTATACATGCACGAAGCCTAACCTAGTGTTTCTCTAAGTGTGGTTATCAGTTAGCAGCAGAGTACGTGGTCTTAGACATCAACCCACGCTTACTTCATTGGAATCTCGCCCACCCCGCTCAAATTTTTAATATGCGTTGTGATTCTTGAGCACAGTAGTACTTGAAACCTATTTTCTTGTTGATTTTGTATGTATTTAAGCAGAAGCAGAAGAAACTCTGGTTTGAGTAAAAAAGAAATTACAGAGGGATACTCAGTGACTTGTGAGCCCTAAAGGAAGCCTCAGTAGATCTCTGTAAATGAAGTTGAAACAATGCCATCTGGCCCAAAGATGTGCCTTCCTTAACAGATGGTAGTTTCTTCAATGGTTCTGAGTAGGATGAGGTCAGAATCCCCTAACACCAGATTCCAGAGCTTGGAAAACTCCCACTTCTTAAAGAATCTAATTTTGTAACCAACACCAAAAATATTCCCTTAAAGAAAAATGGAGGGAGAGTATTCTTCTACTTAGTTCCAAAGAGACCCCTTTTTCTGATGAATTCATGTAATCCTCACAGACGCCTCCTAGGGGAACCCAGCAAACAGTGTTAACTTTTTTGTTATATACTTGCTGTGAGCCAGACCCTCTACTAGATATTTTTGTGTTATTGAATTGAACAGTTAGGTGAGATGATTATTATTTTTCCTTAAGTCAGTTAAATAACTTGCCCAAAGATACTGAGTTAATCAGCAAAGGATTTAGGAATGAAACCTTGGTTGGCTGAGTTACAAAACATGTCTTCCTAAGGCAAGAAAAATGGAAGACACAGCTTCCCACTCTGAATCCCACACACAAAAAGTTGCATCCCATGAAGCCACCATCTTTCCAAACTTAGCAGAGTAGGTTGAGTGAAAGGACTTTCTTCATCTCTCCTGAAAGAAGGGTCATCTCCTTTCTGAATTTAAGTGTTTACCTTACGCATGAGAATATAGTACCCTTTGCCTCAGGACAATAAGTTAATTGTTTTGGTTTTAAAGGTCTTTCCTTCTGGCTCTTACAGAATTAGAATAAACAGAAGTGATGTTTTAGTCAACAGTGTTATACACCGGATAGGTGAGGGTCGATGTGAAAGCTAGATGAGAGTTGACTCTAAGACAGTGATGAGACGTTTATGAACTAAAACTAGGACTCAAAATTAAGAATGTCTCTGCAACTGTAACTTTAGCACATTTGCCTGAATGTTATAATGTATTCACTGTAAAGTCTAGAAGCCTTATAAATATATGACTGGCAGTTGCCTTAGGCAGAAATCTTTTACTGATGTAATGAGATAAAAGTAACTAAGCTACATGTAGACTGATGGGTAATTAAATCCATGTGAAGCATTTTGTAACTAATTGCTATGTTCTAATCACAGATTGCTTTCTATTTGTCAAGGTAAGTGTATATAATTACACAGTCCTTATTTTCTTTAATCTGAAATCATCCCAGTTGGGGGAATATTTTTAAGCATTCTGAATCTTAAAATATTCGGTACATTTCTTGCATAAAGATAACTTGCATATTTTATAATTTGAGGGCCTTTTATAATAAAATAGCTGTTAGGGACACTGACAGCAATTCTGTGGTCAATAGAGATTTCTACA
Organism: Lagenorhynchus albirostris; assembly: GCF_949774975.1. NCBI lineage: Eukaryota > Metazoa > Chordata > Mammalia > Artiodactyla > Delphinidae > Lagenorhynchus > Lagenorhynchus albirostris. The sequence goes on along the minus strand of NC_083104.1, from coordinate 88,221,999 downwards.
ATCTAGGTTCATTGTTCATTTTTAATTTATTTTTTAATAGTAAAGCTGGTTTGTTATTTACTGAAACCGGTAATGTTCAAAGCATTATATGGACTGTGGTGCCGATCGCAGTAGTTTGAAAAAACCAAGAATCAGTAAGTGATGTGAAAGGATTGCAATTGAAAATGGAACGGAGGATGTGGAATGGAGAATCTCACGCACGTGCTCTCAGAACAATGGAATTTAACTGAGAGAATGATTTCCCATAAATGTCTGATTTACGGAAGACCCAGTCTTAGCTCCTGTATAATATCTCCTAAACATCCGCCAAGTATCCCTCCCCATCCTTAAACCACTGAACTTACTGCTTGGACTCAGGCTGGACTTCCCCCTCTTTCCACTCCTTGCCCATAAATACAGCAGACTCCCCTGTAGCTTGCTGCAGCATGCATTTTCCAAATTGTGATTCCTCTGCTCTTCCCAAATAAACTCAATGTCTGGTAATTTGAGGTTGCCTAAATTTACCTCTTTATTTAGGTTCACCGTGGATTAAAAAATAGGATATTTTGAGTGACACAGGTAGAATAAATAAATAGCTCTGGGGGTGGGAGGGTCTCGGTATGGGAGAGCAATACAGTTCAAGGAGTGGCTATAACTACTTGGCACATTAGAGCAGGTAGACAGCCATCTCAGGACTAGAGGGGATTTGGACACCCACCTGAAGTATGGGTTTTTCAATACAAGTTGCCTCTGCTCCTCTGTGACGCTAGACAGTGTGCTTCTAGGATGTAGGACCTGTGTCTTGTTCATCTTTGGTCTCTAAGCATGGTGCCTGGCATATGGATCTCATTTGGTTAACATTTGTGGAATTATTATGAATAACATGACCAAAAGGAATCAGAGATCATTTTCTGCAGATTATCTTCATTTGTGAATGCTGCTTTTTCATTTTCTATTTGGATAGACTTTTCTGACCTTTAAGGCATACTATAAAGCCTTTGCATTAAAACAAAACAAAACACCTGTATTTAATTTACTTTACACATACTTTTTATTAAATTAAGTGCGTAACATTTTTTATTGCTAATGATTTTTAATAGCCTTGCAATTTATAATAAATATTCTTTAGCTTTGGTCTTCTCTAAGTGGTAACTATTATGAAAGGCATGGTTTTCAAAGCTGAATTGTAATATATTTGTTAAAAATCCAGATACTTCCCCCTCTTATCCTTCCCACTGTTTTTCCTGCAACTGTTAAAGCAGCCCTGTGTGGGGTATGGAATTGGGCTCCTGTAGTTGCACACCAGACCTGCTTCCTTGCCATCTCTATGAAGAGTGTGTTGGCAGCTTCCAGGGACTGGATTCTCTCTTATTCAGATACAAGTGTTATGTTGATGCCTTTACACCACTCTTCCTTGTCCTGTAACTTCGCCTGTGTATTAGTGCATATGTAATAATAAATATAGATGTAATATATTTTATCTTCATTATATCTAAGTTTAATACCTCAGAAACTTAGAATATTCTTTCCTGTTGCATGTTGACATTATCATTTTTACATCTCCCTGGCCTACTCGTTATGGTTATTTACATGATAGGCAATATCTTGTAAATATTTAACTTAAGAATATTCTGTACATTTAATTTTTAAATTCTCTTCCACAGCTGTGTCAGTTTTGTTTATAAGTGCCTTAGGAAACTGAGAAGGTTCACATAGGGCTCAATGGTGACTTCCTAATAAATACTACTTTGTGATGTTAATGGCAGTACTATGACATGTTTCAAAAGGCAGTCTTTTCGCTTCCAACAGCAAATAAATATATAACATTTTTCTTCTTTACGTAGTGTGTGCAGCTTTTTATTTGAAGATGAGTTCTTCAAATCCTGTTCATTTGATGGATTTTTTTAATAAGGTGATAATTTTTAGAAGCATCCTGACATTAGCTATTTTAAATCAGGAAACTGTACTCATTGCTAAGGGAAATGGGTTCTTGATTTGCATTAGACAAAGAGTAGGTTGGGTCTGCCCTACGTAAATTTCACTCTGCACAAAGAGTAAGTTGGGTCTGCCCTATGTAAATTTCACTCTGCATTAAAGTGGTAAGCAAAGGTTTCACAGATACACACTATTCTCCTGGTAACAAATACCCTGTCTTGATCTTATTCCTTTTAAACTTTTATTTTGAAATAAGTCTGGTCTTAGAAAACGTTGCAAAAATACTATAGAGAGGTCACAGTCTTCATCCAACTTCCTCAAGTGTTAATATTTTACATGACCATAGAACATTGATCAATAGCAGAAAATTAACATTGATGTCATACTGTTATGTAATGTATAGACCCTATTCAGCTTTCACCCATTGCCCCACTAAAATCCTTTTTCTGGTCCAGGATCCAATCCAGGACCTCATATTACATCTAGTTATGTCTCCTGAGTCTCTTCTCCTCTAGTCTGGGATAGTACCTTTGCCTTTCTTTATCTTTCATAACCTTGATATTTTTGAAGTTACTGGGCGAGTTATTTAAAAGAACCTCTCTCGATTTTGGTTCGTCTGATGTTTCCATGTTATTAAATTCAGATTATGTATTTTTGGCAAGAATACCACTGCAAATGATGTTGTGCACTTTTCAGGATATCCAGATTCGTGATGCTGAGATGCCTGATTACAGGTGGGGTTAAATTTTTTCACTTAATGAAGGTGGTATCTGCCAAGTTTCTCCACTGTGTAGTTACTATTTTTCTCAGTTAGTAAGCATCCTACGGGGATACACGACAAGACTATGCAAATAACCTGTTTCTCCTCATACTTTTGCCCACTAACTTTAACATTCGTTGTTGATTCTTACCTCCAATGATTATTACTGCACTGTTCGCCAGTTGGTGATTTTTCTATCTTTCCTTTTGCAGTTAGTAATTGGAATTATATTATAAGGAAGAGCTGTGCTTTGTCCCCTGTTTTTTTTCAAATATTTATTTATATAAGTATGGATTCATGCATATTTATTCTATACTTCAAATTCCATTACTATCATTATTTATATTACAGCTCAAATTGTCCCAGATTGGCCATTGGGAGCTTCTTCAAATTGGCTCCTGTGCTCTTTAGATATACTATGAGTTTTTTGAGCATTTTCTTCGTTTCTGGTACCAGAAAATGTTTCAGCCTTGTTTTGTACTTTACTCACCTCAGTCCTAGAATCTACCATTTCTTCAAGCATCTGTTGTTGTTTTTATGGGAGAATGGTGTTTAAACCCAAGATCTGGTCACTAGTTATGCTCACTGCTTCTGGGGTATCATCATCTGGCTTGATCTTTTACATTTCAAATGTGTGGAGTTCTGTTGGAACTGAAAAAAGTGCACTTCTAGGCTTCCCTGGTGGCGCAGTGGTTAAGAATCCACCTGCCAATGCAGGGAACACGGGTTCGAGCCCTGGTCTGGGAAGATCCCACATGCCATGGAGCAGCTAAGCCCGTGTGCCACAACTGCTGAGCCTGCACACCACAACTACTGAAGCCTGCATGCCTAGAGCCCGTGCTCTACAACAAGAGAAGCCACCGCAATGAGAAGCCCGCGCACCACAATGAAGAGTAACCCCTGCTCGCCACAACTAGGGAAAGCCTGCGCAGCAACGCAGGCAAAAAAAAAATGAATTAAAAAAAAAAGTAAATAAATAAAATAAACTTTAAAAAAAGTACACTTCTGTATATACTGATGATCTTCAAACGATTCTCTAGTGGAACTCTGCTTTTCCTCCTGTTAAAATAATGCTGTTTTCTTTTTCCTTATTTTCCTCAATATTTATTAAGTCAATGGATTGAATTATCTCAATTGTCAGTATTTTTCAGAAAACTTTTTCTCATTGTTTTTGATGGCTATCCTCTACTTGGCTGGATGTATAAAAGATGACAAATTAGTGCATAAATAGAAAACAAGTATTAACAGAAGCTCAAACAATTTATTACAATTATTTTTACAGTCTGTTCTGTTTTTTCCTGTTAAATACATATATTCAATATATCTAAGGCATCTTCTGATTGTGCAGTGTTCTGCATTTATATTTTGTGTTCTGTTTGAAATACTATGACTTTCTGGCATTCCTACCACTTAAACAAACCTGAGACCTGCACTTGTAGGCTCCTTGTTCAGTCCCACATGTTCTCATCCCCGAATCTTCTCCTTGTCTTCTGTTTCACGTGTTCCTGTCCTCCTATCTTTTTATTAATTGAATAATTCAATCAACAAATATTCATGGGATGCCCGTGAAGTCTCAGGCACTGGTCTATTGCAGGAGATACATCAGTGAACAAAACAGGTGAAAATCTCAATCTTATTGTAGCTTTCTTTCATCCTAGTTGGAGGTCGGGTAGAGAGACAATCCACAATAAACATAAATAGAAGTAAATTATAGTATGTTAGAGATATTTTCCCCCATATTTCCTTCTGCCTGCTCCTCCCTCCTGTGCTGTTCACCAAGTCATTTCTCTCCATGGATACTGTTGGAAATCTTTAAAATAAACAATGAATGAAAGAGACCCTCTCTAGGACCTCAGCTTAATCCCCAACCAACTGAAGTCACATGAAATAATGATGGCAAGAAATTATCATTTTCCCTCATGAGGTAGCTATTTTAAAATGGCATTCTGTTCTCCTCTTAGGCTAGAGAAGAATTAACGTTCTCTTTTTAAATATTGACTATTAGCTATCTAGATTAACCTCACATAGCAGAATTTAATAAAGGTCATTGTGCTTAATTATGCTTATAGAACCACTTATTTTAAAACACACTGATTTCATTGGTTGATTTAGCTTCCAAATGTTTCGTAAAACAGAAAAAAAAAAAACTTTACCAGTACTCATTTAATGATGGAGATTGTTAGTTGTCATTGAAAATTTTAATTGTAAAATGTTTCCAAAATATAGAAAACTATAGAAAACTAACACAGTTAAACACACACACACACACAGACACACACACACCAATTACCAGCTGTATCAGCTCCTAACATTTTATTATATTTAATTCAGACTTTTTTTTTTTATAAAGAAAGAATTTTAATGTTGAAGCCTCTTGTGTGTATCTCTCCATGATCCCATTTCACTCCTGTCTCCTCTGGAGTTAATGATTTATTGTTATTTCCATCGTTTTCTTATTCATTCTTTCTTCTTCTCCTGCCTACTTCTGGACTGAGTATTAGGATTCCATTTTTATCTCCACTATTGCCCTGTTAGCTATAACTCTGATTGATTTACTGACTGATTGAGTGATTGTGGCTGTTCTAGGGTTTAAATACTATTCTTTAGAGTAGTGGTATGCTGGTAATGAATTCTCTCAACTTTGTCTGAAGTCTTTATTTTGCCCTTATTGGACAGATATGTTTCTGTTTTCATTGAATCCAAATTCTAGTTCGGTTTTTCAGTGTTTTGAGGATGTCTCTTCATTACATTCTGGCTTGCATAGTTTCTGACAAGAAGTTTTCTACCATTTTTATATCTCTGCCTGTGTACAATGTCATCTCCATTCTCAACTGCTTTTAAAATTCCCTCTTTATTTATTTATTTATTTATTATTTTGTGGTACGCGGTCCTCTCACTGCTGTGGCCTCTCCCGTTGTGGCTCCGGACGCGCAGGCTCAGTGGCCATGGCTCACAGACCCAGCTGCTCCGCGGCATGTGGGATCTTCCCGGACCGGGGCACGAACCCGTGTCCTCTGCATCGGCAGGCGGACTCTCAATCACTGCGCCACCAGGGAAGCCCCCTCTTTATTTTTTAAAAAAGAATTTTTTTATAATGTGCTTTTGTGTGGTTCTTTATTCTACTGAGGTTGATTGAATTTTTTAAATTTTTAGTTTAGAGTTTTCATCACATTTGGAGAAAAATCAACCATTATTTTAGGGAATCTAATTATGTATGTGTTATTCAGCTTGGTATTGTTCATTTCATGCTCATTCTCAGTGTTCTTTGCTTCTTTGCTTCATTTTGGATAGTTTCTGTTACTAGATCTTGAGCTTCATCTCTAGAAGTTCCAGTTGTGTCTTTTTCTAGAATTTTCTGTTTATTTTCTCATCATGTTCATGTTTTTTGAACATGTGAAACACATTTACAATAGCTGTTTTAAAGTCCTTGTCTGCTAATTTTATCATCCTGTCATTTGTCACTCTGTTTCATTTGGTTGATTTTTCTCCTCATCATAACCATAGTCAGTATTTTCTTTGTTGTCTGCATGTCTGGTAATTTTTGTTTGGCTGCCAGGCATTTTGAATTTCATTTTGGATTTTGTTGTGTTCGTTTATAGTGTTTTGGACTTTGTTCTGTTTTAGAGTTAAAATATTTGAAAGTGCTTTTATTTATTTTTTTTGAGGCTTTCTTTTTAATGTGTTAGTATAGGTCCAGAGCAGCTTTTAGTTTAACACAAATTTTTCTCTACCACTAACGTGGTTACCCTTCTTGAGGACTCCATCCAATAATTTGTGTATTCTGAAGTCTTTCTTTTGGTTTGTAGGAACACAAACTGTTCCTGGTCCTGTGTGACTTCAAGGAATTGTTTGTCCTACTGCTTTTCTATGATTATTTACCCAGCCTTGGGATTTAGTTTCCTCTCTTGCATTCTCAGCCAGAAACTTGAGGGCAGCCCTCTGCTGATCTTGGAGCTCTCAGGGAAGCCCACAATATTTCTTTTTAATTAAAATTATATGTTGTCATTAATATGGCTAGAGTCCACAGTTAATCCTGGATATTATACATTCCTCTACAGAAACAGACATATTGGTGGATATAATTTTGATTAGCATAGCTTGGTCAAGTTACAGAGCTAGGTTTTGGTTATATGTTATTCTATTGTAATATATATTAAAATCACCTTCTGGGACTTCCCTGGTGGGGCAGTGGTTGAGAGTCCGCCTGCCGATGCAGGGGACACGGGTTCGTGCCCTGGTCCGGGAAGATCCCACATGCCGCCCAGCGGCTGGGCCCGTGAGCCATGGCCGCTGAGCCTGCGCGTCCGGAGCCTGTGCTCTGCAACGGGAGCGGCCACATCAGTGAGAGGCCCGTGTACCGCAAAAAAAAAAAAAAAATCACCTTCTATTAATACCATGTGCAAATGTTTGTTATGCTTTGTTCTTAGAAATTTTAAGTTGAAGAGGTAGTTGATTATTAAATCCTTGATGTCTGGGGCGTGTATCAGACCTTCCTATTCTGATTCATCTTCTTCCTCTTCTCAAGGCACAACCACCAACTTCTCCATAAAACTTCCAAACTTTTAAATATGTTTTTGTCCTAAAATTGTACTGTACCCTTTCACTATGTAGGAACAGCACTCACCTCTTTCCCCCTTTTTTACTTTTTACTCACCAGAGCATAAATGTCTTCTGATCTCTGTGACATTGTACCCAGAAAGGGCACGAGTTATCCTTCCAAGACTATTTTAACCAGCCTACTTTTTGGCCAGTTGCCAATTATAGTTAAAAAGAGTAAAACTGATCTGAATTATTCTGTTTATCATGATAGTTAGTTGGTGAGTGTGTAGGAGATTCTTAAGGACGAGCCTATTTTTCCTTTCCTTTTCCTGCCTCATAAGAGAGGGTTCTATTTTACTTATTTTTGTCTTTCTTTCTGAAGTTGTTGTAGTGGTTCAACGTCTTTGAAGACTCTTTGAGTTTGTGGCAAATGCTGGTTTGTTGGACATCAGCTTCAATGATGCTAAGTGATGGGCATGGCCCAGAAGTAGTGCCTGGCTCTGTGGGGTGAGAAGAAGTAAAAAGAAAAAGGAGAAGAGATAAAAGAATGACACCACTTCCTTTCCCTCCAGGTGCTCCCAACTGGAAAGCATAAATGTTATACTGGTCTAGGGTTCCTTTTACTTGTTTCTATTTAAATATGTGAGTCTTGTTTCATGCACTTTGGTCATTTATAATAAATTCCCCTTCCAAAAAACAGTGAAAGAAAGCAGTTTTTTTTTAAGTAAGACTAGACAGTGGCATTTTCTGTTATTTATTTCTTTTCCTGTCCCTTCTTATATACCGAATCTAGTGATTTGAGAATTTTGAAACGGCTTTGAATATTCATGAGCATCAGCTTGAGAGTTTCTTAAAACATGGCGTTATTGAGAGCTTTCACTAGCAGTTATAATAGGCATTTTGCATATTCATCACATACAATAGTTAATAGGTTGTTGACGTGGAATTTTTGCTCTCTTAGCTCTACCCTGTGAGCTTGAGCCCCTTGCAACAACTTCTGTCACCAGTGGCTCCCATTTTACAATTCTTTTTCACCACACATCCCTCACCCACTTTGCCCCAACCACATGGACCACTTTGTGGTCCCTTGGGAACTATAAACATGCTCATTCTGGGTCTTTGCACTTATAATAGTCCCTCTGCTGCAAGTGCTCTTCCTTCAGATCGCTGATCTGCATGGCTTACTACTTGGTTCACTCAGATCTCGTGTCATCCTGAGTTGTCCTTAACTATTCCCTGTCAGCAGTAGCAATGTCCTTTCCCAACCACTTTATCACTCCTTCCTTTGATCCTACTTTCAAACATTTTATTAGCGCTTACTTTTACTTGACAATATATTCTTTATCACTCAGTTTATGGTCTCTCACTTGAATACATTTCAGGAGGGCAGAAACCTTGTCTCTAGATCTGGAACAGTGTCTGGCACATAATAATACTTAACAAATACTTGCTAGAAGAAGGATGAATGAAAGAATGAGTGATGTTATATTTGTATTAGGACACCTACTCAATGCACCTTCAAACTGAACATAAGAATGTAGTAGAAAATAGAAAACTCTATTTGCTGTTTAAATACTTCAAATATTAATTGGTAATTTTTATATTCAAAGTGAAAGTTCCCTAATTATAACTACAGAATTTCACATCCTATTTGACTGTAGATTGTGTGGAGTTCACATTTCTTTTTTTAATTTATATATTTTTTCACATCTTTACTGGAGTATAATTACTTTACACTGTTGTGTTAGTTGCTGCTGTATAACAAAGTGAATCAGCTATACGTATACTTATATCCCCATATCTCCTCCCTCTTGTGTTTCCCTCCCACCTTCCCTATCCCACCTCTCTAGGTGGTCACAAAGCACCGAGCTGATCTCCCTGTGCTATGTGGCTGCTTCCCACTAGCTATGTATTTTACATTTGGTAGTGTATATGTGTCAGTGCCACTCTCATCCCAGCTTCCCCTTCCCCCTCCCCGTGCCCTCAAGTCCATTCTCTACGTCTGCATCTTTATTCCTGTCCTGCCCCTAGGTTCTTCAGAACCGTTTTTTTTTCCTTAGATTCCATATATATGGGCTAGCATACAATATTTGTTTTTCTCATTCCGACTTTACTCTGTATGACAGACTCTAGGTCCATCCACCTCACTACAAATGAGTCAATTTCATTTCCTTTTATGGCTGAGTTATATTCCATTGTATATATGTGCCACAACTTCTTTATCCATTCATCTGTAGATGGACACTAAGGTTGCTTCCATGTCCTGGGTATTGTAAATAGAGCTGCAATGAACATTGTGGTACATGACTCTTTTTGAATTATGGTTTTCTCAGGGTATATGCCCAGTAGTGGGATTGTTCAGTCGTATGGTAGTCCTATTTTTAGTTTTTAAGAAGCCTCCATACTGTTCTCCATAGTGGCTGTATCAATTTACATTCCCACCAACAGTGCAAGAGGGTTCCCTTTTCTCCACACCCTCTCCAGCATTTATTGCTTGTAGATTTTTTGACGATGGCCATTCTGACTGGTGTGAGGTGATACCTCATTGTACTTTTGATTTGCATTTCTCTAATGATTAATGATGTTGAGCATTCTTTCACGTATTTGTTGGCAGTCTGTATATCTTCTTTGGAGAAATGTCTGTTTAGGTCTTCTGCCCATTTTTGGATTCGGTTGTTTGTCTTTTGATATTGAGATGCAGGAGCTGCTTGTGTATTTTGGATATTAATCCTTTGTCAGTTGCTTCATTTGCAAATATTTTCTCCCATTCTGAGGGTTGTCTTTTCATCTTGCGTATGGTTTCCTTTGCTGTGCAAAGCTTTTAAGTTTCATTAGGTCCCAGTTGTTTATTTTTGTTTTTCTTTCCATTTCTCCAGGAGGTGGGTCAAAAAGGATCTTGCTGTGATTTATGTCATAGAGTGTTCTGCCTGTGTTTTCCTCTAGGAGTTTTATAGTGTCTGGCCTTACATTTAGGTCTTTAATCCATTTTGAGTTTATTTTTGTGTATGCTGTTAGGGAGTGTTCTAATTTCCTTCTTTTACATATAGCTCTCCAGTTTCCCCACAACCACTTTTTGAAGAGGCTGTCTTTTCTCCATTGTATATTCTTGTCTCCTTTATCAAAGATATGGTGACCCTATGTATGTGGGTTTATCTCTGGGCTTTCTATCCTGTTCCATTGATCTGTATTTCTGCTTTTGTGCCAGTACCATACTGTCTTAATTACTGTAGTTTTGTAATATAGTCTGAAGTCAGGCAGCCTGATTCCTCCAGTTCTATTTTTCTTGCTCAAGATTGCTTTGGCTATTCAGGGTCTTTTGTATCCATACACATTGTGAAATTTTTTGATGTAGTTCTGTAAAAAATGCCAGTGGTAGTTTGATGGGGATTGCACTGAATCTTTAGATTGCTTTGGGTAGTATAGTCATTTTCACAATGTTGATTTTTCCAATCCAGGAACGTGGTGTATCTCTCCACCTTTTTATAACATCTTTAATTTCTTTGATCAGTGTCTTACAGTTTTCTGCATACAGGGCTTTTGTCATCTTAGGTAGGGTTTTTCTTAGGTACTTTAATTCTTTTTGTTGCATTGGTAAATGGGAGTGTTTCCTTAATTTCTCTTTCAGATTTGTCATCATTAGTGTATAGGAATGCAAGAGATTTCTGTGCATTAACTTTGTATCCTGCTGCTTTACCAGATTCTTGACTAGCTCTAGTAGTTTTCTGGTAGCATCTTTAGGATTCTCTGTGTATAGTATCATGTCATCTGCAAACAGTGACAGTTTTACTTCTTTTTTTCTAATTTGGATTCCTTTTAGTTCTTTTTCTTCTCTGATTGCTGTGGTGAAACTTCCAAAACTATGTTGAATAATAGCGGTGAGAGTGGGCAGCCTGGTCTTGTTCCTGATCTTAGTGGGAATGGTTTCAGTTTTTCACCATTGAGAATGATGTTGGCTGTGGGTTTGTCATATACGGCCTTTATTATGTTGAGGTAAGTTCCCACTATGCCTATTTTCTAGAGAGTTTTTAATCATAAATGGGTGTTGAATTTTGTCTAAAGCTTTTTCTGCATCTCTTGAGATTACCATATGGTTTTCCTCCTTCAATTTGTTAATATGGTGTATCACATTGATTGATTTGCGTATATTGAAGAATCCTGGCATTCCTGGGATAAACCCCACTTGATCATGTTATATGATCCTTTTAATATGTTGTTGGATTTGGTTTGCTAGTATTTTGTAGAGGAGTTTTAGATCTATGTTCATCAGTGATATTGGCCTGTAGTTTTCTTTGTTTGTGACATCTCTTTCTGGTTCTGGTATCAGGGTGATTGTGGCCTCATAGAATGAGTTTGGAAATGTTCCTCCCTCTGCTATATTTTGGAAGAGTTTGAGAAGGATAGGTGTTAGCTCTTCTCTAAATGTTTGATAGAATTTGCCTGTGAAGTTGCCTGTGAAGCCCTCTGGTCCTCGGCTTTTGTTTGTTGGAAGATTTTTAATCACAGTTTCAATTTCAGTGCTTGTGACTGGTCTGTTTATATTTCTGTTTCTTCCTGGTGCAGTCTTGGAAGGTTGTGCTTTTCTAAGAATTTGCCCATTTCTTCCATGTTGTCCATTTTATTGGCATATAGTTGCTTGTAGTAATCTCTCATGATCCTTTGTATTTATGTAGTGTCAGTTGTTACTTCTCATTTTTCATTTCTAATTCTATTGATTTGAGTCTTCTCCGTTTTTTTCTTGATTAGTCTGGCTAATGCTTTATCAATTTTATCTTCTCAAAGCACCAGCTTTTAGTTTTATTGATCTTTGCTATTGTTTCCTTCATTTCTTCTTCATTTATTTCAGATCTGATCTTTATGATTTCTTTCCTTCTGCTAACTTTGGGGTTTTTTGGTTCTTCTTTCTCTAATTGCTTTAGGTTAGGTTGTTTATTTGAGATGTTTCTTATTTCTTGAGGTAGGATTGTATTGCTATGAACTTCCCTCTTAGAACTGCTTTTGCTGCATCCCGTAGGTTTTGGGCTGTCATGTTTTCATTGTCATTTGTTTCTAGGTATTTTTTGATTTCCTCTTCAATTTCTTCAGTGACCACTTGGTTATTTAGTAGCGTATAGTTTAGCCTCCATATGTTTTGTTTTTTACAGTTTTTTTTCTGTAATTGATATCTAGTCTCATATAGTATTGTGGTTGGAAAAGATACTTGATACAATTTCAATTTTCTTAAATTTACCGAGGCTTGATTTGTGACCCAAGATATGATATATCCTGGAGACTGTTCTATGAGCACTTGAGAAGAAGGTTTATTCTCTTGTTTTTGGGTGGAATGTCCTATAAATATCAATTAATTACATCTTGTTTAATGTGTCATTTAAATCCTGTGTTTCCTTATTTATTTTGATTTTGGTTGATCTGTCCATTGTTGAAAATGGGGTGTTAAAGTCCCTTACTATGATTGTGTTACTGTAGATTTCACCTTTTATGGTTGTTAGCATTTGCCTTATGTATTGAGGTTCTCCTATGTTGGGTGCATAAATATTAACAATTGTTACATCTTCTTCTTGGTTTGATACCTTGATCATTATATAGTGTCCTCCTTTGTCTTGTGTAATAGTGTTTATTTTAAAGTCTGTTTTGTCTGATATGAGAATTGCTACTCCAGCTTTATTTTGGTTTCCATTTGCATGGAATATCTTTTTCCATCCCCTCACTTTTGATCTGTGTGTGTCCCTTGGTTTGAAGTGGGTCTCTTGTAGACAGCGTATATACAGGTCTTGTTTTTTATCCATTCAGCCAGTCTCTCTCTTTTGGTTGGAGCACTTAATCCATTTACATTTAAGGTAATTATCAATATGTATGTTCCTATTACCATTTTCTTAATTGTTTGGGGTTTGTTATTGTAGGTGTTTTCCTTCTCTTGTGTTTCCTGCCTAGAGAAGTTCCTTTAGCATTTGTTGTAAAGCTGGTTTGGTGGTGCTGAATTTTCTTAGCTTTTGCTGTCTGTAAAGGTTTTAATTTCTCCCTCGAATCTGAATGAGATCCTTGCTGGGTAGAGTAATATTGGTTGTAGGTTTTTCCCTTTCATCACTGTAAATATGTCCTGCCAGTCCCTTCTGGCTTGCAGAGTTTCTGCTGAAAGATCAGCTGTTAACATTATGGGGATTCCCTTGTATTTTATTTGTTGCTTTTCCCTTGCTGCTTTTAATATTTTTTCTTTGTATTTAATTTTTGATAGTTTGATTAATATGTGTCTTGGCGTGTTTCTCCTTGGATTTATCCTCTGTAGGACTCTCTGCGCTTCCTGGACTTGATTGACTGTTTCCTTTCCCATATTAGGGAAGTTTTCAACTATAATCTCTTCATGTATTTTCTCAGTCCCTTTCTTTTTCTCTTCTTCTGGGATCCCTATAATTAGAATGTTTGTGCATTTAATGTTGTCCCAGAGATCTCTGAGACTGTCTTCAATTATTTTTTCTTTATTCTGCTCTGCAGTAGTTATTTCCATGATTTTATCTTCCAGGTCACTTATCCATTCTTCTGCCTCAGTTATTCTGCTACTGCTTCCTTCTATATAATTTTTAATTTCATTTATTGTGTTGTTCATCATTGTTTGTTTGCTCTGTAGTTCTTCTAGGTCCTTGTTGAACGTTTCTTGTATTTTCTCCATTCTGTTTCCAAGATTTTGGATCATCTTTACTATCATTACTCTGAATTCTTTTTCAGGTAGACTGCTCGTTTCCTCTTCATTTGTTTGGTCTGTTGGGTTTTTCCGTTGCTCCTTCATCTGTTGTGTGTTCCTCTGTCTTCTCATTTTGCTTAACTTACTGTGTTTGGGGTCTCCTTTTCACAGGCTGCAGGTTCGTAGTTCCCGTTGTTTTTGGTGTCTGCCCACAGTGGGTAAGGTTGGTTCAGTGGGTTGTGTAGGCTTCCTGGTGGAGGGGACTGGTGCCTGTGTTTTGGTGGATAAGGCTGGATCTTGCCTTTCTGGCAGACAGGTCCACATCCGGTGGTGTGTTTTGGGGTGTCTGTGGCCTTATTATGATTTTAGGCAGCCTCTCTGCTAATGGGTGGGGTTGTGTTCCTGTGTTGCTCGTTGTTTGGCACGTGGTGTCCAGCACTGTAGCTTGCTGGTTGTTGAGTTTAGCTGGATCTTAGCATTGAGTTGGAGATCTCTGGGAGAACTCTTGCTGATTGATATCACATGTGGCCGGGGGGGTCTCTCCAATGTCCTGAACTCGGCTCTCTCACCTCAGAGGCTCAGGCCTGACCAAGACCATGTCCGCCACACAACTTTTGGCAAGTCTGAGGTCTTCTGCCAGCGTTCAGTAGGTCTTCTGTAGTTATTCCAATGTAGATGTATTTTTGATGTATTTGTGGGGAGGAAGCTGATCTCCACGTCTTACGTCTCTACCATCTTGAAGGTCCTCTCTCTTCACACTATTCAGTTTTGAAATGTTCCATACTCACAGATCAATCAAGGGGAATCTTAAGGGCAGATTTAGGGAAATCTTCCATTACTCCTGTTGCTAGAGGATCCACATTTCATCTGGAAAGGACATAAATCTGGCAATGTCACTTCACACCTAGCCTATCCACCTGTTTTTCTGTTTTTGTGCTTAGTCTGTTTCATTTTCTCATAGCGGGCCCTGTGCAGAGGCCTTGCCGCTGGCCCTTCAGAGCAGAGATGCTTGTGAAACGGCTGAGCCGACACCTGAGCTTGGTATGTGTGCTGAAGCTCCTCACAGATCACTCAGCTCAAGATGGTGCAGGCCGTGTGCAGAGACACTGTGTATGCCTGGAATTCACTTTTGAGAAAGACCTTTAGGACCAGAAAACGTTAATCATAAAAATATTCTGTTCTTGTAAATATTTAAGTTCTATTTGTTCTTCATTCTGTAGTTGAGTTCAGTGGCCAAAATAACACAGAACCTTTTGGCTTTTTTAATTTTCTTTACCCTTTAAACTGTTCTGTAGCTCTTTAAGTTTGTCATGGAATCTAGATAAATTTCTGTCCGTCAACATGATCAGCTCATATTAGTCTTTTCTGAGAACAGGTACTGCATTACAGGTATGTATCCTTTCCTCTTCCTACTTCCTTTTATATATGTGTACTATTTGGACTGCTGGGAGTTGAGCCTCTTGTGCTTTCTTTTAATAATAAGGTAACATCTCTCCCCACATCCTACTGAAATACCAGAGAGTCCTTTCACAGACGCAGCCGTCTGCATTCTCTCTAGGAGTGTTTAAAAAACCCGTATATGGAGTAGAACACACTGGTATTAAGAGGATAAACTTAATCTGTTGCATTGAGGCGTATTGCAGATTTTGGAGCCTGGGGAGTCAGATACCTTGTTTTCAGAAAGCGTGTCATCATTTTGTGGTGTTTAATTTGCTTTTAGCTTTCCATTGTTTCCAAATTCTTATGGAAGTATGGAAATAAACAATTTTTATGTGATTATGACCTTCAAAAAGAAATAAACAGGTTGTTTTTATTTAGCAGCAACATTATCAATTTATGCCAACAACAGTTTTTCTGAGTATGACTGTAATCACAGATGTCAGGATGCTCTGGAAATACTGTCTCTTTGTTAACTCTTATTATTCAAGCACTAAAAAAAATCATTTTAAATTTAATTGATTTATGGGTAATTGGTCCATCTGAACCTATGTGTAAGCGGAAAGTCTTACTTCTAAGTAAAAGATAGTTTTTATTCACTTGCCATGCTATCCAATGATCACTATAGGGTAATAAGGAACTTTGAGTAAGATTGCTTAGAAGTTAAGATACTATGCAACAAACATTGCAACATTCAAGCTACATTTTCATATTTTCCAAAGAAAATTCATTTTGATATTTCCTTATTGCCTAATGCAGAACGTTGTACACTGCTGTGTACACTCCATGTGTGTGTGTGTATGCGTGTGCATACATGTATGTTTATATATACCTTTGTGGGGCCAAGGAAGAGGTGCTTGTCAAATGTTAGCTAAATTAAACTTAGTCATTTTTACTAAACGCAATCTTATTAAATTGATTCATGGAACCAAAGTTTATTGAGTACTTCCTATGTGCTAAGCCCTATAATAGGTCCTAGGCATACGTGTATTAGGAAGATTTTTGCGTCTCTGCCCAGAAGATGCTTGCATCCTATCAGGCGACACAATTAAACCAATAATTATAACACATTGTATTACAGAATTTTGTACAAGATGCTTGGAAGCACAGGAGAGGAGCATCTGAATTAGTCTGGTTGGTCAGGAAAGTTTCCTGGAAGAGGTATTCATTATGCAAGAAGAGTGAAAGGCATTTTAGACAGAGGGAACAGCAAGTGACAAAGCATAGAGTTCTGACTATGGTGTCGTCCAGTGTTAAGTTTGCCTGCAGTAGTGGTTGTGTTGTGAGAATGTAAGGGAGAATGTTTTTGATCTTAGAAGCTATATGCTAACATATTTAGAGGTAAAGTGCCCTAATGTCTGCAACTAATTCTCAGATGGTTCAGGAAAAAAAACAAACAAACTTGTATTTGTGGATGTGGAGAGAGTGCTCACAAATGTGACAAAATATTACTCCTGGGTTTAGGTGAAAGAGGTACAGGGATTCGTTGTACTACTCTTGAAACTTTTCTTGAAATTTAGCACTGTTCAAATAAAAAGGGGGGGGCTTCCCTGGGGGCACAGTGGTTACGAATCCGCCTACTAATTCAGGGGACACAGGTTCAAGCCCTGGTCCGGAAAGATCCCACATACTGTGGAGCAACTAAGCCCGTGCGCACAACTACTGAGCCTGTGCTCTGGAGCCCACGAGCCACAACTGCTGAAGCCCACGTGCCACAGCTACTGAAGCCCATACGCCTAGAGCCTGTGCTCCTCAACAAGAGAAATCACCACAATGAGAAGCCTGCACAGCGCAACGAAGAGTAGCCCCTGCTCACCGCAACTAGAGAAAGCCTGCACGCAGCAACGAAGACCCAATGCAGCCAAAAATAAATTAATTAATTAAAAAAATAAAAAATATTAAGAGGAAAAGAAAACCCTTCAGGTCACTAATAAACTTTTTTCAAAAGTTTAAAAGAGTAGTATAAACATGATATAATTGAAGATTACCTAATTAATAACTGTCTTCTATGGTGGCCTATTAATTGGGTATTTATCAGTGATAGATCATTATTCTTTAAAAGATAGCTTTGACTGGATCTGCTATGATGCTATCTTTAATAAAATTGTTATTTAAGTCCTTTTTTATCTAAATGGGAAACATAAGACCATTGAGTATCTAATAACAGGATCAGAAGGGACCAAAGGAGTTATATTGTCTAATTCACTATTAAATGAATAAGCTAAATAGGTAGACGGCTGCCTGTGTATATTATTACTTAGAAACATTGCCATTGAAGAAATTTCCATGACCTTTCAAATGCTTAAACAGAGGGTCATATTCATTTGTGAATTGTCTAAGATTATTTTTTGAGAAGAAAGAGCCCATAAAAATCTAGTTAATATACACTGTGACCCTTAAAAGAGAGAATGGGGGAATTAAGAGCAGAGAATGTAATGCATATTAAATAAACATTACAGATAATGTATAATTCATATTCCTTATTGACTGTAGAAGAGAATGGATAATGAAGGCTGGGATGGATGGTGGTGAAAGACTAGGGGATGGAATTGTGGGAGGAGGGAAAGGCAAGGCTAGTAGTGGAGAGCACAAGATAGAGGAAGAGAGAGAACACATCTTCTGAGGAAGAAAGATATAGCAGACATCGAGGTGATTTTTTTTTTTTAATTGAAGTATAGTTGGTTTACAGTGTTACGTTAGTTTCTGGTATATAGCAAAGTAATTCGGTTACACATATATATGTGTGAGAGTGTATTCTTTTTTCATATTCTTTTCCATTATGGTTTATTGTGGGATATTGAATATAGTTCCCTGTGCTATACAGTAAGACCTGGTTGTTTATCTATTTTATATATAGTAGTTTGATTCTGCTAATCCCAAACTCCTATTTTATCCCTCCCCACTGCCTTTCCCCTTTGGTAACCATAAGTTTGTTCTCTCTGTCTGTGAGTCTGTTTTCTGTTTTGTAAATAAGTTCATTTGTGTCATATTTTAGATTTCACATATAAGTGATATCATATGGTATTTGTCTTTCTGTCTGATTTACTTCACTTAGTATGATAATCTCTGGGTCCATCCATGCTGCTGCAAATGGCATTATTTAGCTCTTTTTTCATGGCTGAGTAATATTCCATCGTGTATGTACCACATCTTATCCATTCATCTGTCAAACATTTAGATTGCTTCCATGTCTTGGCTATTGTAAATAGTGCTGCTATGAACATAGGGGTGCATGTATCTTCGAATTATAGTTTTCTCTGGGTATACATCCAGGAGTGGGATTGCTGGGACATATGGCAACTCTATTTTTAGTTTTCTGAGAAACCTTCATTCTGTTTTCCATAGTGGCTGTACCAGTTTACATTCCCACCAACAGGGTAGGAGGATTCCCTTTTCCACACATGAGGTGATTTTTTAAATAATTATGTTTAATTGATGTAGATTTTCTTACCATCTAGTGTTTTTTAACTATTGATCCAATTAATCACTGTTTACAGTTTTATATTTTTATAATCTCTATTTTTAGAGACTCTACTCATATGGAATAATTGAAACAATTTATTATGATGGAAATTTTCCCCAGTGATAAAGCAAAAGCTACCAGAGAAATATCACTTCTCTGACCAGATAAAATCAATCTTCACCCATATTTTAATTTGTTACAATGAAGCTCATACACAGGAAGAGTTATAGTGAGTCATAATCTTTTGAACTTGAGTTTTGGCAAAGTTTGGTTTTTCAGAAAGGATTTTCTTTGTTGTGAGACTATTTTACTGAGAATATGATCTTTCTTTTATTATTAACCTTTTATGTCTTCTTTATGTTTTCCATCCTCTGTCATCTCACATTACTATGAAGCAGAGATCAGAATGCAGCTGTTGTAGCTGCTCTCTATTCAGGGAAAAGTAGTGTTAGAACTGTAGGCTGATCTGTAATTACTTGGGTAAAATGATAATGGATTCCAGTAACTTAACTTTTTGAAGCGTTTTCCTTTGTAAGATGTATTTCATTTCTTCCTAGTGTTTGCTTTTTTTTAAACCAAAATTAACACAACAAAAGGATGACAGATGATCTTATGAACCTAACGTTCATTAGAAAAGTCAGATTCACTGAATAATTTAAGGAACATGAACAAAAGTCAGGTAGAGGAACAGTTTTAGGAAAAAGTAAGATTCCTCCTTGGATGTTTAAAAAAAGCCTCATTCCTGCCTCCTGAATTTCTCCCCACCACTTCCTTTTTTTGCATGTATTTATTACAGGCATGGGAGTTTTTACTGGGCATTCACTTCTCTTATCTCAATTCTTCCTGCCTGCTTCTCTTTTTTATTTTCACGTGTTTGTTTTTCTGACATGTATTAGTCAAAATCCATGTTACAGTGTAGATGGGGGTCTATCTCATTGGGGTTGACATCATACCCACGTCAAGCCAGTTCAGTGCGCCCTTGATCTTGGTTTCTAAGCCTGTGTTCTCCAGTACCCATCTGCCTCCACGTCACCACTGATAGGGGTGTATATGAAGTTCCCAGGATGTCTGTCAAGTGTCCCCTCACCGGCGCCTGAGTAATAGCCAGTCTTAGATCTCAGAAGTTTAATGATGAATCCGTATCTGTCATGAGCTGGAAGAGCTGCAGGGCACATAGTAGGTAAGGGCTTAATAAATGTTTGATGGATGAATAAAGAAATGAATGTGCAAAGGAATGTAGCTCATAACTGGAGTCCTTAAGGAATGAAGCTGTTTAGGCAAGCACTTCTGTCCATAAGTATAGCCAATTAAGAGTGCAGCTCAAAGCATGCATGTGTGTCCCAATATCCATTAGTGATTACAGACTGCAGCCTTCGGTTTCCCTGGTGAATTCATATGCAAGCTGACCTGACAGGCCCTGCTTGCACTATGAATAATCACAGGACTTCGGGATTCCACACTGAGCTTCACCTTTACTATGAAACGGCTTTCTGTGGCCTAACTGTGGGAGGGATCAGCTCTCATTAGAATGAACGCTTGAAATATAACCTTACAAATCTGAACTTTCTCACGTTAAGAGCAAAATCATCTCTGACAAATTTTTGGATTGAACTGGCAAGGCACAGTTCTTCTCAAGTCCAAGGATTTCACATTTTGCACATGTTTTCTTATTTCATTGTGTTTTAAACCAGGTTGCTATTATAGAGAGCATTTTAGCAGCCTTGATCTTGGAGACATCAAGACCATTATTCCTGTTGTTGCTGATGTAGTGTTACAGCTGCTTCCTCTTCATGTGATTTAATTTGAAGCTTCAGCCCACCAGGGGGCTGTTGGTCCCCACCTATGCAGCTTGAAGAGCTGGATGCTGTTTTCTGCATGGCTGTTATTCCCATTCCTATTCATAGCGATTTTTCCCCTTCTATATTCATCTAGCAACAGCAAGGCACTGTTCCAGGAACTCGCTCTCTCTACATAAGGCGTAACATGGAACCATTTGGATGGAAAAATTATAAATTAAAATTATTCTGTTCATTTAAAAATATTCATATTGTGTTGCTCAGATGCCAGTAACTGGAAAATCATGGATAATGTCCTGTTTTTATAACCTCTTTCAGAGTGTTTTAAAATCCATTTATGTTGTTACTTAGCCATCTCTTTCCTGGAGTGGATTTTGTGATAAGATTTTTTTAAAAAAGGTTGTATGAGTCCAGTGTCTGATGGCATATGTAATATTAAAATACAGATAATACCACTAATTGCAACCAGTTTTTTTCAATAGAAAAATATTTACTCCATGTACAGAGAATATTTATAAAACTACAGAGCTACAAAGGTAGCCTGTGGACATGCCAGATTATTTACTTTGAGGATAAAACTTTTTATTAAATGATTAAAACTAAGCAAAGGTTTATTAATTTCTGAAACTACATATTTAAAGTAAGAAAGCCCATATATATTCATAACATTATTGATTTTCAAATACTAAAAACATCTCTAACTTTTAAAATGGAGCTGTTTTTTGATGTCTCCTGTTCTTTAATTTTGGGAAACTCATTTTATTTCTATCCTTGTATTTTCCATGCTGTCTGGGTGTGGGTGAGGACGTGCTTGTCTCAGAAAGATAGTAAAGTGGGGAAAAGGGAACATGTTTTTATGGAGGTTGGCTAGTTTGTTGATAAAGTAAATATATCTCTTCTTCTAAAGGAAGGAATAGTGACTGGAGATGTTAGCTTCATGTATTGATACATTTTTCCACCTCTGTGGAACGTGTTAAAGAGAGTGAAGATCTTTCCTTTTTGCTTCTTTGTTCTGTAAGTTTTAAGTTCACATTCACATAGAAGCTGTGTGTTCTGTTTGTTGTCTCTCTTGGCTAGGAATATTTAGATGTATTTTTG
Source organism: Lagenorhynchus albirostris (assembly GCF_949774975.1). NCBI lineage: Eukaryota > Metazoa > Chordata > Mammalia > Artiodactyla > Delphinidae > Lagenorhynchus > Lagenorhynchus albirostris. The sequence continues at coordinate 88,200,319 of NC_083104.1, read as the reverse complement.
AAATTATTCTGTTCTGTCAACTAAAGACAATTTAAAATTTTAATTTTAAGACTCTTCCTAGAAACTTCTACTTTTGGTTCAGGCTGTCTTTGTGTGCCTTGTGTGTGTGTTGAGGTTCTTCAGAAGCAACAAATCACGTTAGCATGAACAAATTTCACAGGCCCATTTCACTGTTTATTTTAGCCTTGTGAATCATTGGCCTTTTAAAACAGGCTAATCCTTTAGTTGAATATGCCTTCAGAAAGATCTGTGTGCCCTGAAAACTTGGGTGGCTCTTGCTAACTCTGCTTTATTTATTTTAAGTAATACTAGGTGATCCAGAAGTATTTCCTTTCAATTTCTGGTAGAATGTTATTGCAGGCCGGTACTATTGGAAGTCAGGATTCTTTATAACAACAACAACATGGAAACATAGATACATTTTTATAAAGTCTGATTGATGGAAAATAGGATGCAACCTGTTCTATTTTTAGTAAACAGCTTTTTCAACACAGATGCTTAGTTGATACAGTAGCCAACTTCTTTGAATGCAGCAATATAATGCACTCTGTTCTTAATTGAATTAAGAAAACAAATTAGCATGGTTACTACAGGAGAAATGGGTACCTCATAATTAATAATTTGTGAGTCAAACTTTAACAACACTTGACATTTTCCTTGGGTCGGTGACAGACTGATGAGTGAGTTCACTGCTGATAGTACCTATTTTGTGGAGTGACTGTTTCAGTTCCGGGGCTTTTGCTATTCAATAAACTAGGTATTGTCTGTGATGGGACTAAAGCTTTAGTCTTGATCAAAGTGCTTTGGAGGAAGCATGGTTGAACTGATTGGCTGTGAATGTTAATCACTCCATAGGACGCACTGATAATTTACAGCATTGTTGTAACTCTCTGGTGTTCATAAAATGAACTTAATGACCCAGTGCCACCATGGGATAAGCTGCTTTTTCTCTGCAATTGAATACCCAGGCTGCCTGCATATCAGTGTTGAGAAATACTGCATTAAAAAGAGTGAGCAGCTGTATGATGAAGGAAACGGCTCTGCAACAGATTTGTTAATTAGCTCCTTTGATTCACAGAGGGTGTTTGTGAAATATGGTTGACCAGTGAAGACACAGGGGCTTATGGCAGAGATATTGGCACCAGTCTGCCCGCACTGCTGTGGAAGCTGGTTGAAGTGATTCCGGAGGGAGCAATGCTGAGGCTTGGCATGACAAATCCGCCCTATATTTTAGAGCATCTGGAGGTAAGGAAAAGCGCCCCATTTCCGTGCTGACACACAGACGAACCAATCCAGACAACGTGGCAGCCTCAGCGCCATCACATGAGTTTCATTTAAAATCACTTTCACATTTTTTTTTGGTGGTCCCACGTTACCAAGAATGAATCGGGAATTTCAAGTCCCTTCTTTGTCAGTCTTCACATCTTGTTTCTGCTTCCTCACCATTAATTAATGTTGCCTAGATTTTCCAGTATTTGCCATCTTGTCCCAGTTCTTTGTTTCTTCCTTACAGCCCTTCAGTTTTCCAATGCATAAGTTTGCCTCAGTTCCTCTGTCTGTAACCCTTGTGTATTTCAGGACTGCTACCACGTTGCATTGATTTTGCAGCCGACTGTGAACATTGCATTATCTGAACTGCTGTTAGCCCTACCAGTGAGGATACTGTGCAGTGGAGTTCAAGGATGTTTTAAATTTGATTCTTTTGTCTGGCAATAGTTAGGGGAAAAATGAAATCCAGGAGACGTAGAGCTTCGTAGTCTTCCACTTGATTCTCTTGTGGTCGCTGTGAAAAAAGGAGTTATGATAATGCAAGATCCCTGGTTTTGTTTTTATACCTTCCATGGATGACCAGAGTGCCTACCCTCAAGTAGCTTACTATTAAACTAGGAAAATGGACGTGTGTACAAGTAACTGTGGTACTTGATGACAAATGATACAATAAATATGAGCAAAGAATATGGACAAGGGAGCAACCATGTAAATGAAAAAGTACATGCTGGGATCCATGATTATTATTTGAGAAATAAGATTATGCTGTTAGGTCCATAGTTAAGAATAAGAAATCTAATAAGTGCTGTTGGAGAGTCATGTGCAAAGTACAGAAACAACTCACTTATGTTTTTATCAGTTGTATAGAAAAATGACATTTCAGAATTCTAAAAGTTAGCAAGTGTAGTGGCTGAAATTCAAGGTGAATGAATATTCAAAGATTATTTCTGTTGATTTGATTTGAGGCCTATACTTGTTGAGGTTGTTGTTGAAAAGCCACCCTGCTATCAGCAACCTATTTTAGAAATTCTGAAAACAGAGTGGATCGCAATCTGATCGTTAATTATAAATATCTAATGAAGAAATTTCGCGATTTCAATTTTGTTATTCACATTTTCCCAACCAGATCTTTTTAGTAAAGGTGTGTGATTTATATGTTAACTTTGGTACTTTGGACAGTGTGTGACTATTATGATTTGCTATTTAAAAGTAAGCCACAGGCATGTCAGTTTTTACTTAACCCTTTGACGTGGCACTTGAAAAAGCCAGTGATTCTCTGTAAAAATCAAGTCTGCTAAGAGCTATAGCAGTCTTGCTATGTTTGCAGTAAATGTGAGGCGTCCATCATGAAGATCAGGAGATGTGCTGCATATATGGTGGGTAGGAAGAGAAGTAAGCCCTGCCAATATACAGCTGGTAACACCCCAGTTTCTTTGGATTTAAAAAATCTTATCAAATTTCAAGAGAACGTTAGTAGCTAGAGTCAGAGCAGTTCAGGTGGGGCTACAGTCAGAGCAGTTCAGGTGGGGAGTAAACACAAGGGGAAAAAAATCACGTATTGGCTCTGTGATGAGAAACCTAATATCTCTTGGAATAAACTCAACCCTTTAATTAATTGCAAGTTGCAGAAACCAGTGTCGCGTTTATAGCAAACCCTCATGCTCAGCATCTAAAATAGTGCTAGAGTTGTTGATCTCCGAATGGATGCTCCAGAAGAGCTGCTAAAAATCAACAGAGGACGGTAAATGTAGCTTTACGCTTTACCTGGAAGAACACAGTGTTTAGTTCATAGATTGTACTTAGAGTGATAGCAAGTTACAATTGTCATAAAATTACCTTTTAAAAATTCTTGCTTTTTTGGGCTTCCCTGGTGGTACAGTGGTTGAGAGTCCGCCTGACAATGCAGGGGACACGGGTTCGTGCCCCGGTCCGGGAGGATCCCACATGCCGCGGAGTGGCTGGGCCCGTGAGCCATGGCCGCTGAGCCTGTGCGTCCGGAGCCTGTGCTGCGCAGCGGGAGAGGCCACAACAGCGAGAGGCCCGTGTACCGCAAAAAAAAAAAAAAAAAAATTCTTGCTTTAAGATATCTATAATGTTGGCCTTCCCTCCTACATTCTCATTTTCATGAGGCGAGGACCTTGTCACGTCTATGTGTTGATCTACCCCACCCACTAGTGGCTCAATAAATGAATGAATAAAAGATGAATAAAGGAAGAGCCTTTTTCATAAAATAAATTGTAGAGCCCACTCTACCATCTTGAACTTTGAAGTCTTCTGGCCAGAAGAGGCAGCACAAGATGACAAAGTAAATGAGCTTCAAGTGTGAGAGTTTGTCCCAAAGAAAGCCACCCATTCCCCTCCACTTGATATGCAGGGAGTAATTCCATCCTGTGGTTCCACAGCAAAGGAGAGAGCAGTCCAGAGGAAACAGAACCAAAGGAGACAAACAGACAAAGATGTGCTAGAACGAGAAAACCCAAGTATCTGGAAGCAAGAGCTTTTCAAGTCTTCCTCTGTCGCTTTGACAAGACCTGCACACCTTGGTGGTGGTTCTCATCCTTCTCTGAGTGGCAGAGCTTCAAGCTCGCAGTGTCCTACAAACACATCCTTCTGTAACAGAAAAGGTATCTGAGCTCCACAGGCATCACTGGCTTCCAAGTGTGAAAAAGGACATTAGGGAAGAGAGCCAACCCCATGGAGCCTAACCCCGCACCCACAATGCATTGTATTTCCCCATTTTCCTCTCACTAAGCTGAGACTGCTCTGAAGAAGTTACTTGACTTACCTAAAGTGCTGAAGAAAATTCATCAATAAGAAAAAAAAAAGAAGAGGGAAAAGCTGAAAACGGGGGGAAAAATAACACCAGTTAATGACAGGTGATGATTCTTTTTTAACTGCCAGGATAGAAGGAAGCCACTCTTGAAAACGTACTCTGATGGTTTAATACACTTACGGTGAGGGTTTCTGGCGAATTGTATTGGTAGGACCCAGCCTTGTGTTTCTGGAAGATGCTTCACGCTACAGACTTTAATTATCGAGCACTTCACGGGGCTGTTTTCCTTCCTCTTGGTTATGTTCACTTCACATTCACCTGACTCTTGAGATTTTTCTCTTAAACTCTTTTACCAGTTTTTTTTTAATTGCACAGTTTAAAGGGGAAATCATTTAAAGGAAAATACCAACGTTTCTATCATTATTTAAGCGTATGGTGTGGAAAAATAGGTCTGTTGAAAATACATTTTATTAAATTTTCCAAGGGACAGAAGATATCACACTTAACGTAGGATGTACATCTAACTTTTAATTGAGAGTCTAACATTATGTGTGGCACTTTATATAGTAGATATTGAATAAATGTGTAATGAATAAAAGGAAAGGAGGGAGAATTCTTAATCCCTAACAGGCAAAGTCAAGTATCTAATTGGAATACCTACAAACCCTATTTTTAACTTGTCACTGCCCTAAAAAACCATATGGGATTCATTTTAAATGATGACATAAGTGTCAAAGATATCTCAAACATATCTATATATATGTATACCATATATATATGGTGGGAAAACACCCTGGAATTGAAGAAACATAATTATAAGCTTATGTAATACTTATTAAATTTGGATATGAGGTAGAAACAATAGATAAAACAGTAGATTAAAAAATGTTTTACCTCATCTTAGGTCAGTAATACCTCTTCATTACCCATAGAATAAAGGTAAGCTCTTTATCATGACATACGGGGAAGATGCTTCCTCCACTACATCCCTGTTTGCTCTTCCCTTTGCTACCCTTATGAGGCCTCCTGTGTAGCCTATATTTTTTTTAACCATTTTATACTCCTGCTATTTTTACTTTAACTTTTTCCCGTTTCATACTTACCACATGATGACAGTTGTTAGTATTGAGTTAATCAGATACACTAATATTTGCTACTATTGGGTTGGCCAAAATGTCCGTTTGGGCTTTTCTGTTAAAAAAACGGGTTCTTAATGGAAATACATATGTTGACTAATATATTGCCCCTATAGTGGCACATAAGAGGTATTTTCCCTCTATGTTTGCTTTCCTGTTGATGTCGCTAAGATAATAACACTGGCATATTCCTGTTTAATGAACTCTGACCTTCTAGGTGGAGCAGCTTGTGAATTTGATTACTCTTGAAACTACATTGCTTAGTTTTTCCCTCTGCGTTGTAGGTAGCCCACAGCTAAGGTATTAATTCAGACTGAACATAACACATATGAACCCAGCCAGGTGTGATGTGGCCAGTGACAGTGATGCAATGGCTACTGGTACCTGGGCACCAGAAGACACTGGTAACATTATTCAACACTGCTTAATAATAATCATAATAACATCAGTACAATTTATTGGGCGTTTATTATTTTCTAGAAACCATACTGCTTGCTATACACATATTATCTCTTTTCCTTCTTACAATAAGCTAGCTATATAGATAACATTATCCTTATTTTATTTATTGAGAAGCCAAGTCTTAGAAAGCTTTAATAATTGGCCAAATTACATAACTAATTAGCAGCTGAATGGGTTTCTAATCTTGTCTGACTCTAAAATGCTCTCTGCTATACTGAATCTTCCATAAAGCCAGCTCAAGTATTTCCTAGATTCCTTCCATGCTCTGTCAGACACTGTCCAGCCTATCTCTGTGGGCACTCATCATGGTGCATCATTACTTATTTACACGTAAATCCAACAAAACTGTTACCATCTGTAGGAAGAGGCTGTATTGTTTGTCTTTGCATTTCAGTGCCTGTGATGACATGCACTTAATAAATGTGTATGGAATGATGTGATGGCTCTAAGTTTAGCTGTTCTTTGACTGCATGTCTTATACATACTGAGGTGCCTTCATATCTGGGCTGAGCATCTAGTTTTGGAAGAGTTTGTGGATGGTTGTCATATGTGTTTCTCACTTATGAGTCACACTTTTGTGAAGAATTACTAGGTGGTGGAGGAGAATCCATCTAAGGGATATGCTTTATTATTTGCCCTGCTAAAATAGTGTAGTGACAGATAGTATCTTTAGGACCACCTAGAGCAAATGAGCTCATTAAATGATTATTGAGTTTGTAGATTATCTAGGCTTTTAGCTTCTTTCTTCTTCTTCCTGCTTCTTAGCTTTCACTGCTTTTTATAGTCTCCATCAGAGAAGTCAGCAGTGGATGGTCAAGGAGGAGAAATTAAAATCAGGCAATTTGTCTTGTTTTTCATTTTATGGGTTGGCTGGTAGGGAAAAGATATTAAAGCTGTTGACCAGAAAGGGATATGGGAATTATCTGTGGATTTTATTTATCTAAGCTATTCTGGTTGTCCTTGTGTTATGAATAATTTAAAATAACTGTTATCTTCCTTGAAAATGCCTGTGTGTCTTAAAGTCATATCAGAATTTTAGTGCATCACTTACAGCCTGGAACAGAGAGGGCAAGTTGATTAATTTGGAGTGCAAATGCTTGTTACTAAGGACTGTTCCTACATTCAAATTATAAATAAAGCAAATTGGTTATTTTAAAATTTCTATTACTCTGTAAAATATTGCTGAGAATATTGACACTCATATTCACATTGATATGCTACATTTTATTCAGCTTGAATTAAAATGTATAAGTTCTTTAAAGATTTATATTTAGTATATTTCTGTTACTTATATGTGTTACATTGTGTAGGGTTAATCATAGTGGTATTTTAAATGTTCCATCTGTGTTTGGTTGAGAAATCTTTTAGTCACTACAAGTCAGTTTCCTGCTACCCTTGATTTTTGTATATTTACTTCTATTTAAATGACCTTATGTTCCAATCTAATAGTACATTTAGCAAAATTAATTTATCTGGTAAGACAGTAGATATATGTCAAGGACTTTTGCTGCATGGTAATTTATGAACATTAATAGTATGTTTGGCTTGGCAGACTTCTGAAAAATGCCTCATAGTTTCAAAATAATAGCAAACACAATACCTGCTGTGCTTATGTTTCATCAGAGCAATACAGAATTTCCAAATTGAAGTCAACAGTTCACATGTGTCTTTAAACTTTTTTTTATTCCTTAAGGGTTATACTTTCCAGAATAATAGAAAAATATGCAAATAGATTTTGTGCTGTTGTATACAAACTATTTCACCCTTTTGGTGAATAGAAGGACATGCTCAGTGATTCGTTTTGAGCAATGAAATGGAAAGGAAAAATCCTTTATTTCTGCCATCCACGTACTATAGCTTTTGCAACTTGTCAGTGTGGTTTGTGTGACTGTTGGTACCCCGTTTCTTACTGATTAGAATCATCAGCACTTTACTTCATTCTTAACCTGGCATTTGTGAATAGATTTCAAGAGGTCAGTGAAACCTCTAAAACTGGAGACCAAAGCTTGTGCCTATCTGAAAATTTAGGGGGAGGAAACCATCAAATATTAAAAGGATTCATATACTTAATAAAAAGCTTAGCAGGCCTAATTATGAGAGCTGAGGGCAGCCCCCCTGGAATGGAATGGGGGTTATGCCCCAGCCCTATGTGCCAAATGACTTGACTCCTTGTGATAAACCATGAAATTTAAATGCTACTCCACATAAGCATGATTGTGGGCTCTACCCCACATTCCACCTCTGCTCCTCCTTGGAGGGATCCGGATCTGAGCACCAGCAAAGCTTCAGTCTGGCCCTTCTACCAAAACATTTGCACCTCTGCGCCTACTTGTATCTCACCCCTTTCCATCCTGTGATCCTCACTTGTTCCCTCTTCAGGCTTCAGCTCCTAACCCCAGCCCTGCCCAAGAAGCCTCAGCTTTTCTTGAACCCAACAGCTCCTCAGAAAAACTTCCATAGCTTCTTACTTATGACTACTGAGCTTCAGTTTGTAACGTTCTGTCTGGGTGATTAAGCCTCAGGGTAACGTGCAGGCCAGAGGACCCAGAAAAGAAATGAGCTCTTAAATAGATAGACTTGATCTCAACAAATAACTCTTTGTTGCTGTCCTCACAGCCACAGACTCATCAGTTTCATCAGGAATTTTATTTTATGCTTATCATCTCAGGTATGTTTTCGGGGGAAAATGAACTATTTTGTGCATGAATGTTTCTCATGTTGAAAATATTGGGTTTCTCTGTCTTTTGGGGGAGAACAATGGAAAATGCCTTGTTTTAAGATTCTGTTTATATGGCCAGCAATAATTTATACAGAGACCCACCTTGTGGGCCTCCCTGCTGCCCTCAGTTACAATTTCTGAATTACCAGATAGCATGGATGGGAGTCTAGATCCAGCAGAGGAATATAAGTAGTCAAATTGGCTTTGGTTATCATAATACGATTTAATCCACTTTGTGATAAAAACTATCTGAACTTTGCAACCACTAATATCATCATTTTATCTCTTGCTATTGGCCTAAGTTTTTTACCAGTGAAATCCAGAGACATACCGATATTCATTGCCAAAAGAGATGATCATCTCCTGAAACGAAAAGAATGTAGGGACATAGGGATAAAATATGGGTGAAGATGATAAGTAAAAAGGCCTCAGCAAATGCTTTATAAAGAAACTGGTGTCATAGTCAAACATCTGGAACCATGTCTGTGTCTGTGTGTGTGTCTGTGTGTGTGTGTATATATATATTGGGTTGGCCAAAAGGTTCATTTAGTTTTTTCTGTAAGAAAAAAACTTGGCTCTAGTAGCACTTAGTTTTCTTTAACTTCATCCTAAACAATTTTGTTAGATTGTATGTGACAGCTGTCATATCAGCGTGCATTAAAAAAAGACATCAAAATTGGTGAATTTTTAAAAATTTATTTATATTTTGGCTGCATTGGGTCTTCGTTGCTGCCTGCGGGCTTACTCTAGTTGCAGCGAGCGGGGTCTGTTCTTCGTTGCGGTGCACAGGCTTCTCATTGTGGTGGCTTCTCTTGTTGCAGAGCATGGTCTCTAGATGTATGGGCTTCAGTAGTTGTGGCATGCAGGCTCAGTAGGTGTGGCTCGCGGGCTCTAGAGTGCAGGCTCAGTAGTTGTGGCGCACGGGCTTAGTTGCTCCTCAGCATGTGGGATCTTCCCAGACCAGGGCTCAGACCCGTGTCCCTTGCATTGGCAGCCGGATTCTTAACCACTGCACCACCAGGGAAGTCCAAAATTGGTGAATTTTTGTGTAGCCATTTTAATATTGAGGATGAAAGAAAAAAAGCAACATTTTCGGCATATTGTGCTTTATTATTTCAAGAAAGGTGAAAATGAAATCAAAACGCAAAAAAAGATTTGTGCAATGTATGGAGAAGGTGTTATGACTGATTGAATGTGTCAAAAGTGGTTTGCAAAGTTTCATGCTGGAGATTTCTTGCTGGTTGTTGCTCCACAGTCGGGTAGACCAGTTGAAGTTGATAGCGATCAAATCAAGACATCAGTTGAGAACAACCAGTGTTATACCATGTGGGAGATAGCCGACATACTCAAAAATACCCAAATCAAGCGGTGGAAATCATTTGCACCAGCTTGGTTATGTGAATCGCTTTGATGTTTTGGTTCCACATAAGTTAAACGAAACAAACCTTCTTGACCGTATTTCTGCATGCGATTCTCTACTTAAACGTAATGAAAACGTTCTGTTTTTAAAACAAATTGTGATGGGCGATGAAAAGTGGATACTGTACAATAATGTGCAACAGAAGAGATCATGGGACAAGCAAAATGCACCACCACCAACCACACCGAAGGCCGGTCTTCATCCAACGAGGGTAATGTTGTGTATATGGTGGGATTGGAAGGGAGTCCTCTATTATGAGCTCCTTCTGGAAAACCAAACAATTAATTCCAACAAGTACTGCTCCCAGTTAGACCAACTGAAAGCAGCATTTGACGAAAAGCGTCCAGAATTAGTCAACAGAAAACGCATAACCTTCCATCAGGATAACGCAAGACCACATGTTTCTTTGATGACCAGGCAAAAACTGTTACAGCTTGGCTGGGAAGTTCTGATTCATCTGCCGTATTCACCAGACACAGCACCTTCGGATTCCCACTTATTTAGGTCTTTACAAAATTCTCTTAATGGAAAAAATTTCAATTCCCTGGAAGACTGTAAAAGGCACCTGGAACAGTTCTTTGCTCAAAAAGATAAAAAGTTTTGGGAAGATGGAATTATGAAGTTGCCTGAAAAATGGCAGAAGGCAGTGGAACAAAAGGGTGAATACATTGTTCAATAAAGTTCTTGGTGAAAATGAAAAATGTCTTCTACTTTTACTTAAAAACTTTTACTTGGCACTTTTTGGCCAACCCAATAAAGCAGAACACTTTAATATTTCAGAATTATAATTCTAGGATACTAGAAGGCTGGAAATTTACAAATTTTAATTGTGGCATACAAAATATTCGTGTTTCATCTTTTAGTATTCTAGTGTACATTTCAGTTTCTAAAGGAGGGCATTAGATACGTGATGGTTTAATATGCATCTTAAAAGGCGTTTCACATTGCTGTTTTCCCTGGATCCTTAATTTCACAGGAGTAGCTAAGAGGGCTTCCATGTCACCTGTTGAAATTAGTATAGTTCAAACTCCACAATACACCATCTGTGGACTTTATCTTTCTCATTAATTTAGGAAGTCAGTTATGCTCAAACCACTGAGAAAAGCCGCCTTCGACTTTCCTTCATAAGCACAGAGCATGGCTAACACATAAGGCATTCAATGTAGTTTTTTCTTTACACTTTTCTTTTGGTACTAGGATCATTTCCGTATTGATTCTTTGCTCTGATAGCCTATGAAAGGCTACCCTAGGCCATTGCTAATTCAGCACTTAGTAAAATGAAATCTTCATATTTTATATCAGGTGGGTAATGGAATTTTCTCGTGATTCATGGTGTAGAACAGAAAGGTTGGTGGTGAAGTTAATGGTTCAGAGAATATTTGAGGGACATTCTGCATATTTTTCAGCAAGTAAAATGCAGTTCCTTACTTTGCTTCTGTTTATTTTTAATATACTAAATTGTTTGTTGTTTCTAGATCCAATATGCATGGGTTCTTTTTCCCACATCTTCCTTTGTCTACCACAAAAATAATCCACATAAAAATGTTAAGCTTTCAAATTTTAAGTCCCAAATTCTTTAATGTCATTTAACAGTAAATGATGCTTGTGTCCTAAATTGGAAACATAAGCATTTTTATATGATTAAGAACACCTTTATTTGTATGTGTTGAACAGAACTATCAAGTTGATTATAATGGGCATGAATAATGTATGTGTAATGAATCATTTTTAGCATCAGAGGATGCTGCATGTGGGCCAGAGAAGTCAAACTATTTAGAGTAATATTGAAAGTTCTCTAGTTATTCATTAGTTTAGGTGGAAAAAAAACTATTCTGTCTCTTTATGTAGCATGCATTTTTCTGTGTTTTTAAAAACACTGTGAAAAGTTTGCTGCTTATAAAGCATTGTTTGACTAGAGAAAGTATTGTGGATTAGAGTGTCTCTAATATATGGCAACAAAGAAGTAACTTCCATATTTACATGTTAAAATATATGTAAAAAGCAAACTTTACATCAATTTTTTATTATACAGTCATATGGAATGTCTGCCTAAATGCTGATCAGTTGAAATTTCAGACATTAATCTTTTCATTAATTGGCTACTATATAGCCAAGCCTTTGTCTTTCCACCTCAATAGATCCTTGGTATTTTTTCTTCCTCTATTCCTCTATTACTGTCTTTGTATTAGTTTCCTAAGGTGGTTGTAACGAAGTACCACAAACTGGGTGGCTTAAAATAACAGAAATTTATCCTCACAGTTTGGGAGGCCAGAGGTCCCAAATCAAAGTGTTGGCAGGGTTGGTTCCTTCGGGAGGCTCTGAGGGAGAATCTGTCCCGTTCCTCTCTCCCTGCTTCTGGTGGTTGCTGGTAATTCGTGGCATTCCTTAGCTGGTAGACATATCACTGCAATCTCTGTTTCAGTGCTAACATGGTATTCTCCTCTCTCTGCGACTAAATTTCCTCTTCTTTATAAGGGCACCAGTCACTGGATTGGAGTCCACCCTAATTCAGTATGACCTCATCTAAACTTGATTACATCTGCAAAGACGTTATATTTCCAAAGAAGCTCATTTTCACAGGTTCTGGGGATGATGACGTCAATGTGTTTTCTGTGACACACAGTTCAGCCCACAACAGCCTTCTTTTGTGGTAAATAGATATTCTCTATGTGCCATTTTAATTCATATATATAATCTTTAAAATTATTTTTTTAGTGGTTACCTTAGTATCTTAATCTATAACAGTTTAGTTTATGTTAATATCAACTTTGTAACAGGATACACAAGTTTTGCCTCTCTATATAGCTCAATTCCCTCTCGCCTTCTTTATGCTGATGTTATCAAAGTATATCTTTGTAAAATGTACACCTATCAGTGCATTCATAATTAATGCTTTATGCAGTTGTCTTTTAAGTTAGATAAGATAAAAACAAGAACTACAAACAAAAACCACATTTATACTGTTACCTTTGTAGTTACCTTTACCTGTGCTCTTTATTTCTTCATGTGGATTGGAGTTAATGTCAATTCATTTCAGCCTGAAGGACTCCATTTAGTATTTCTAACACAGGTCTCCTAGAAAAGTATTCTCTCAGTTTTTGTTTATTGGGGCATAGCTTAACTTTTTCTTCACTTTTGAAGGATGACTTCTCTGGATACAGAATTCTTGGTTAACAGTCTTTCAGCACTTTGCATATGTCATTCCACTGCCTTGTGGCCTCTGATTTCTGATGAGATATCAACTGTTAATCTTACTGAGGATCCCTTACACGTGATGAGATACTTGTCTCTTGCTGTTATCAGGATTCTGTTTTTAGCTTTCAGCGGTTTATGAGATAGCTAGGTATAGATCTCTTTAAGTTTATCCTACTTAGAGTTTGTAGAGCTTCTAGGTTACGTAGATTGTTTTTCTTCAGATTTCTGAGTTTTGGGCCATTATGGCTTCAAATATTTTTCTGCCTTTTTCTTTCCTTCTGGAATTCATATTATATGTATGTTGGTATGCTTGATGGTGTCCCACAAATTTCTGAGGCGCTGTTAATTTTTATTCATTGTTTTTTTTTTTTCTGTTCCTCAGACCGAGTAATCTCAATTGACCTGTCTTCAAGTTTGCTGATTGTTTCTTATACCAGCTCAAGTCTCCTGCTGAGCCCCTGTAGTGAATTTTTTACTTCAGTTCTTTTACTTTTCATACCAGAATTTCTATCTGGTTCTCCTTCATAATTTGTCTCATTATTGATATTCTTCATTCAGTGAGACATCATTCTCATGCTTTTCTTTAGTTCTTTAAACATGATTGTCTTTACTTCTTTGAACATATTTAAAATGATGATTTAAAGTCGTTGTCAAGTATGTTCAGAATCTGGGCTTTTGCTGGGAGAGTGTCTATCAATTGCTTTTGCGTGTGTGTGTGTTTCACATTTTATAATTTTTTGTTGAAAACTAGACATTTAAATATGCTTTTTTTTTTTTTTTCTGCGGTACGCAGGCCTCTCACTGTTGTGGCCTCTCCCATTGCGGAGCACAGGCTCCGGAAGCGCAGGCTCAGCGGCCATGGCTCACGGGCCCAGCCGCTCCACGGTATGTGGGATCTTCCCAGACCGGGGCACGAACCCGTGTCCCCTGCATTGGCAGGCGGACGCTCAACCACTGCGCCACCAGGGAAGCCAAACATAGTTTTTGGTTGTTTGTTTGTTTTTGTTTTTTTATTTTATTTATTTATTTTAATATACTTTTAAATATAATGTGGCAGCTCTGGAAATCAGATAGTCTTCTCTTGACAGGAGTTATTGTTGTTGTTGTTTGTTTAGTGACTTTTCTTAATTAATTCAGTAAAGTCTACTTTGTTATATGTGGCCAGTGAAGTCTCTATCAAATTAGCTTAGTAGTCAGCTCATGATTGGACAGAGATTTCCTTAAAACCTGGAACCAATAAGTCTGTCTTTGTGGAGGAGCCCTTTGTTCATATTGGAGCATCCTTCAGTGCTCAGGTTGCCTATACCTCCATCTTTACCTGCACTTCCTGTTTGTGTAGAACCTCAGACTTAGCCAGAGGTGAGAATTAAGGGCCTTCTCATGTCTTCACTGAACAGGTGCACAGCCTGGACATGCACACGTCCTTGTGCGTGCACATGGCCTTCTAGATTCCCAGGAACGTGTCAGTGTGTTTCAAAATCCCCTCTGGACATCACATTCCCTAGCTTTTCCTTTTATGCTTTTTGATTTGCTTATTATTTGCTCTGTTATTTGCAGCCCCAGGCAGCCATGATGTTAAGCAATTGCGATGATTATTTTTGACAAATGCCCCTGGGAAAAAAGCTTTTCTACTGGGTGAGTGCCAGGTCAGGTTAAATAAGAAAGTCATGTGAGTAGAGTCTTCCATGAAACCACTGCACAGGGCAAATACTGACAGTTTTTCTGGGAATGGGGCTTTGAAGGAGCTCCAACCCTCTTCTGCCCCCTTCAGTGGCTGCCAGACTGCTGGTTTTCACCATGATTGAAGGTTGTTGGTTTTCAAGGCTACCACAGAACTGGGAAGTGGGAGGTGAGAAAAGGGCCAGTTTAAAATGCCACATAACTTTCTGTTCTTACCAAGATTGTTCCATTTTTCTGGAATAAACACTCGTCAGATTGCTGTAAGCCTTTAGTTAATTTCCAGAGTTCTGAAAAAAATTGATTCTGACCATTTTTGTCACTGTCCTCATTGCCTTTTAGGTAGGAGAGGATTTTCAGAGGTTTTTACTCTGCCATTCCTGCTGATGTCATTAAATATAACTTATGCCTTAAAATGGGCTGCTTCTGTATGTGTCAGGCCATAAGTGTATGGGGTTAGCTCAGTATTCTTCCTTAATTTTTGTGTTCCATGTCAAAGGTACCGTCAATCACTTATGGTTCCATCTGCCCTTGTGAAGCTTTTGGGGAGGAGCTCATGTCATTAGTAGGTTACTGACAGCAAAAGATCACTATTAATTGAGTTTCTCAGTGGCCTGTAACAAACAACACCCTCACAGAAAGCACAGAGATTTAGAGACTAAAACGCGCACCTCGTTAGATACTTGTAGCTGTGGGCACCGCACAGAGCAGACTGTGGCTTACTCAGACGGAACCTTGCATATGACATTTAGTTGCTTCCCTCTCTTTCTTTATTGATTCTTTTTCTAAAAACCATACCCAATACTACTTCGTTATTTATATTCTAATAGATAGTTCAGCTTCCACAGTCACTGTCTTTTATATTGTTGAAGCTACTGTAGATCTCTTCTCATGAAAATGCTTTGTTTTGGGGACTTCCCTGGCGGTCCAGTGGTTAAGACTCCATGCTTCCACTGCATGGGGCACGGGTTCGATCCGTGGTTGGGGAACTAAGATCCCACATGCTGTGTGGAGTGGCCAAAAAAAAGGAAAGAAAATGCTTTGTTTTCTTGAGAGATGGTGTCCCTGTCACTATGCCATGTTCCATCCTCTGTGTAGTCTTCCAGAAAGCTTTGCACATCAGTTGATTAGGTATTTGTTAATCAGAAAGATGTTTGCTGTCGATGCTGCTTGACTAAACTAAAAAGATATCAAACTTAGAATTAATAGCTATAGACTCTAGAGTTTGTAGAAAAACAACACTGGAAAATACTGGTAATTCGAGGATATGTAACTCCAGGAAGTCATTTTGAAATTTGCAGTGCATTGTTTTACTCTGTTTTACATTGTTTTACATTGTTTTACATTGTTTTACTCTCATGAAAGTAAATGCAGATTTTAAAGTTCCTCAGTTTCTTTACCAACATTTTTGTTGAAGTATCTTTATGATGTTTTTATTTATTATCCTTCTAACTTAATGGGACGTGACCGTACTGAAGTGTTCACAGAAGTAGAAGACCTGAGTCTGAATCAGTTTGTCATTAATCTGGCAAATTCGTTGAATCTTGATCACTCTATTTATATTTCAGTCTTTTTAAAAAGAAACGCCATTTTGAAGGGGCTGAGCTGAATGAGATAGGTTTACATTTTTTCCATTTGACCTCTAAATTCTGAGCCTTCTAAAATCTTTGCAAACTCATTTTACTTGATGTGACCTAGAACTTAAAAGAAAAAAAATAGCATTTCAAAGAATTGTTGTGCCATTCCATTGTCCGGTATTTGGTATGAAATAATCATCCCAGTACTTGCTTTGACAGTTGTATCATGTTTATATAAGCCTGTGTCAGAGAGGCCTGGAACCCAGAAGCTTTCTGTTTCTGTAGTGAGTGTGGGGAATCACTTACTGAATTTGCATCCTCTACCTAACACCTGAGAACGAAGCATTTCTTTTGGATAGCATGGCCCTCCTCACTTGCAAATGCTTTTCATGTTGCAAATGGTACAGTAGAAAAGTGAAATCTACGGAAAACCACGTCAAGAAGATCTCTCTCTTATTCAAGGAATGATTATTGCATAGACAGGGTATTCTGGTTCCCCACCTATGACCCTGGAGAGGAACTGGGCATCATTTTGGTGGCTGGCTTCATGAGGCCTCAGACATACCTCTAGCGTCACTCTCAGTCTCCCTGGGCTTGGGGCGCTCTCTGTTCTCTTAGGGAGCCTTTTCAAGTCTCCCAGGGCACCAGCTGCTCTTCTTTTGTGTACGGGCATACCTCATTTTATTGTGCTTCACAGACATGGTACTTTTTACAAATGTAAAGGTTTGTGGCAACCCTGCATTGAGCAAGTCTATCGATGCCATTTTCCCAACAGTGTGTGCTCACTTCGTGCCTCTGTGGCACATTTTGCTGACACAGAGACACATTTTAAATATTGCAAATTCTTGCAATATTTAAAACTTTTTCATTGTTATTATTTGTTATGGTGATCTGTGATCAGTGATCTCTGATAAAACTGTTTCAAAAAGATTACGACTTGCTGTAGGCTCAGACGATTGATGATTAGCATTTTTTTAGCAGTAAAGTATTTTTTGGCTATAGTATGTGCACTTTTTTAGACATAATGCTATTGCCCACTTAATAGACTACAGTATAGTATAAACATAACTTTTCCCACCCTTTTTTGTTTTTTTTCCAACTTTGAGATATAATTGATATATAATATTGTGTAAGATTAAGGTGTACAATGTGATGATTTGATTCAAATATATCCTGTGAAATGCTTACCACAGCAAGGTTAGTTAACACATCCTTCACATCACATAATTACCACTCTGTTGTTCTTGTTATGGTGAGAATATTAAGGCTCTATTCTCATAGCAACTTTTCCACTATACAATACAGTATTGTTAACTATAGTTACCATGCTGTACATTAGATCCCTAGAACTTAGTCCCTCAAAGCCCTTACTATTTCTGTAAAGAAGTTGTCAAAAGAAAGCAGGAATAACAATAACCTACTTCTGTTTCTCCATTCTTCTATGCTTCCATTCTTTGATATAGTCCTGAATGTGCGACTGATTTGTGTGGGGCACTGAGGGAATTTTTCACATTTCTGTGGCTTTTGATGTTTTCAGATATCACCTGGGGCATAATAGCAGTTACCCTGTACAAAGAATATTAAACAATGTACAGCAGTGCCCTATGGGATGCTATATAAATGTAAGATTTTTCTTATCTGGATTAGATTAATAATGAATAGAACAATGAATTGGTAGAACAATGAATTAATATCTTAGAACAATGAATTAACATCTTAGAATAGTACCTGACATACAGAAAATACCTAATAGTTTTAGCTATTAATATTACTATTATTATATCAGAATTTTGGAATTTTACCTTTATGTATCAGATCTGAAAGTATATAACTTATTCTTTCTTTTTCTTTATGAAGGCATCTTTTGGATCAGGCAAGTGCAACTTTTAAGGATTTGCTTATCAGAAATCTCATGATTAATAGAGCAAGATGAAGTCTAGGGTCATCATGGGGAAGGAGAAAGAGATCTAGTGAGGGAGTGAAGCAAGACTCATTGAGGAAGTGAGAGACTTTCCAAGGTGTCTGGGGTAGGAGTGGCTTGTAGGTAACTAATCACTACGAGCAGAGATAAAGGGATGCCATGATTCATCTGGGCTCTGCTGTAGTGCTGCCATCTGTCTTTTGCCCATCAGAATGTCTGTGAGAGTCATCCATGTTGTTTTGTGTGTTGGGAATTTGTTACAGGTCCATTGCTGTGAAGCGTTCCATTGTGTGAATACATCATAGTTTGTTCAGCCATTTTCCTGGTGAACGCTAGGGTGATTTCCAGGTTTCAATTATTATGAATAAAGCTTACATGAACATTATCATACACGTCCTTTGGTGAACAGGTGCACTCATTTCTCTTAGGTATATACGTAGGAGTGGAATTGCTGGATCATAGGGTTGACATATGTTTGGCTTTAACAAAACTGCCAGCCATGTATGAGAGTTGCCACTATTCTCTTAGATAGATTTTTGAATGGGAAGACCCTTCAACAGATGGCCTAGCATAATACTCCCCCTATAAGGCGAAGTGTTGGGATTGGTTGTGCGTTGGTTTTTTCCAGTAGGTACTTGATGTAATGCCTGTTCAAGAGAATGAAAAACTTCAGAATGTACAGGTTTTATGTATGTTAGATATGTTTGTATGATAGCAGATTGAATAATTGAGCCACATGTTCTGTTAGAATGCATTTTGGTGTAATTTAATCTACCTGTCATACCATACAATTTAGAAGGTTTATATTTGAGAGGACACTGTTCTGAAAATCTGAAGACCTTGGTTCCAACCCTAATTCTAGCACTATGTAACTGTGACCTTAGGCAAGTCATGTAACCCCTTTAAATCTTTGTCTTTGTGTAGAAGTAGTAGCAGTGGAAGAGGAGTTTGATATATATATCACTTAGTTTTCTCTTTCTATGATTTTTTAATAAGTCACTTAAAGTTATGTTAAATTATTACCTTATATATCTAATTAATAAATTAACATAATACATTAATTTTCATTAACTCAGAAAAGTGATTACAGACTCAAAGACATGGAAGTGACTCACATTTTAGACTACTGAGACTATAGGATTTACTAAACCAAAAATGTTCTTTTTTTAAAAAAAATTTTTATTTATTTACTTATTTTTGGCTGCGTTGGGTCTTCGTTGCTGCATGCGGCCTTTCTCTAGTTGTGGCGAGCGGGGGCTACTCTTCGTTGTTGTGTGCGGGTTTCTCATTGCGGTGGCTTCTCTTGTTGCAGAGCATGGGCTCTAGGTGCGAGGGCTTCAGTAGTTGTGGCATGTGGGCTCAGTAGTTGTGGTGCATGGGCTTAGTTGCTCCGCGGCATGTGGGATCTTCCCGGAACAGGGATCGAACCCATGTCCCCTGCTTTGGCAGGCGGATTCTTAACCACTGTGCCACTAGGGAAGTCCCCCCAAACTGTTAAGTTCTTAAAAAATAAAATGCTAACAACTTTTCTGGCCACTACTTTGGTTTTGTAATATATCACAGATGTGGCTACTCAGCTACTATGTAATCAGAATCCTAAAGGACATTCCACATATAATGTTGCAAACGTTCAACTTTGGACTGGGTTTTGTAAAGTCAGCTTGAAATAGATTCAACCCGTCTGTGGCTCCTCAGATCCTACCTACATTGATTCAGAGTTTCACATGTGGCTAATGTTTTTCTTACAATTATTAGTAAGTGTCATGGTGTAGGGAAAAGGGCAGTCAGCTGTTTCTGTTATGATTAAAGGTAGAAGTTTCCTTTCACAGTCTTGCCGTTTCAAAATTTGATTCCTTTATTACATCCAGATGGGACTAAAGGAAGCCTTATATTGTACTTTTTCTTACTGCAGAATATATAATTACATTGAGCAATGCAAAATACCTTGTGAAAATATAAACAGGAAACAGATGTTAGGTTAGACATACAAATAACTATGAAGTTGAGCTGTTTCTGAGACTACCAGGTTTTCTTATTCTCTTTGGGCTATAAATTACTAGTTTTATGACTGAGGGATGAAATATAGTATATTCTTTTTGAAATGGACTGTGGGAATTTATCATGTTGCACATTTTAATGTTGAATAAAAAATTAAAATGAATCTCATCATCATTTTGTTACTGGTTGTTGTTTGAGAGAGGTGACTAGTAAAATGGTTAGTGAATATGGAGTTTTTTGTTTTTTAGGATTGTAGAGTCTATGTTTGTTTAGAAGATCTCATATTTTGGACAGGAAAATGAAGATAAGTTTGGATACTAGCATAGAGTTTGAGCAGTATCATCTGTTCTTCAGCTGATTGGCCTTGTCATGTGACCTCCTTGTATCTTATTTATCTTAAAAATGGCTTTAATTTTAGGTTCCTATAATTTAGTAATACTTATCATTGATCTCTCATATTTGCAAATGATGACAAATTATTTTTGGTTAACTTCATTAAAAATTCTCCTGTATAAAAAGTAAGATGCCCATCGATGGATGAATGGATAAAGAAAGCAACAGCCTGGATGGACCTTGAGGACATTATGTTAAGTGAAATAAGACAAAGACAAATACTGTATGATCTCACTTATATGTGGAATAAAAAAAAAAAAAGAGCCCATAAAAACAGAGAACAGATTGGGTAGGGAAGTAAGTAGGCAGTGGGCAAAATGGGTAAAAGTGGTCAAAAGGTACAAATCTTCAGTTGTAAAATAAATAAGTCCTAGGGATGTAATGTACAGCATGGTGACTACAGTTTATAATACCGTATTATATTGTATATTAGAAAGTTGCTGAAAGAGTCTATCTTAAAAGTCCTTACCACAAGAAGAAAAACACTGTGTTGTGAGGGATGTTAACTAGACTTATTGTGGTGATCATTTTGCAATATATATATACATCAAATCATTATGATGTATACCTGATACTAAAATGTTATATATCAATTATATCTCAATTTTTAAAAAAACGACTTTGCCAATTTTGTTTGTGGTTGTACAACCTTACAGAGTTACTCACACTGTACACTTAAAAAAGCATGAGTATAATCTTCAAGCTTAAAATGCAGAAACTTAGGTATAAACTATCTAAAGTTGAGGTTTCCCTGGAGGCACATAGGAAATCATTGAAAAAGCCAGAATGAGAATTGTGAATACTAAGTTTATAGTTTGTCTTGCTTAAACACATCGACTCTTGGTTTTACCGCTATTCAACTCAAACAAAAAGATACCAACTGTTTTTTTATATATGATGTGGCGGGTGGTGGGGGTAATTGAAATGTAGATTGTGGTAATTGCCTAGTAGAGATACAAAGCGCTTTAAATGAAAATTGAAAAGAGATGATTAGTTCTTTGTATACATTGGGAAACACAGGAGGAATTGATACACGAGGTGTGGATAGTTTTGGGTAGGCAGGAATAGCTTGGAAGTGGGGAGTTGCGTTCTAGGCTGAGGTTGACATTTAAACAAGGGTGAAAAGTCTAGAGCATGTCCCAGGCAAAACGCTATAGGTCTCTTTCAGGTGGAGGTGTGCTCCCTGGGAGTTGGTATATGTTGGAGGAAAAGAGAAAAGCTATCAGGGAAGATGAGATTGGAAAGAGGGCAGAATGCCAGACTAAGATGTTGGGACTTGGTTTTGCAGACCTGTGAGTGGTATTGAAACTTCTGCTTGGTGTTACCCCAAAATAATTTTCTAAAATCATGTGCCACCTCATACATTTTCTGATTGACATTGAATTTTTTTCATGCTAAGTTTAAATAGCTGCAGAAGAGGTAACCTCTGGTATATTTTAAATATGGAATTGTAAAATAAAATTATTATATCACTCTCTCAAATGTATTCAAATAAATATTAAAAAATAGGAGAATTTACATCATCCTCTTTTTTCCCAGAATTTGAATTTCCATTTTCTCTACAGAATTCTATCTAATATATTTTTAAGCTTGAAAGTCATCTATTGATCACTCTACCACCCTTTTTACCACCCTTTTCTCTATCAAAATGTATATATAAATTAAAACATTATGACCGCAAGGCTCTAAATATTTTCTAAAAAACACTTTTTATCGAATTGTCATTAGATTAGTAGTAGTACACAATTCATCAAAAACAGTATAAATACTTCTTAAGCATAAATGTATAAATTTATTATAAATTCTGCTTCTAATGAAATGGATGTTGAGGGTGGCAGCCGTGGGAGCTCGTTATGTTGTTTTGAAAAAGGCAGCTTCACAAGTCCCTACTTGGTGACCTGAAGGTGTTCAGTAAATGTGAGAGGGAGGTGTGAAAGGACACCCCGCGTGAAGCCTTGACCACAGATAAATCGGTTTTATGAAAAAGTACAAATGGAAATTAAAGACCTGGACATGAATTCATTTTTAAATGACCCTTGTCTGCTAGTTTGTTTCCCTCCAGGAATACTCTGTGCCCATTTCAAGGGCCAATTTACACTATAGTTTGTAAGAAAGAAGTTGTGTGACCTGGACAGTGCGAAGTTATGCTCAGGAGGTAGATATGGCCAAATATCAGAGAATTCTGAGGGTTGAGTAGTAGAAGAAACACATAGCAACTAATGGGGTATAATGGATGAAGGTGAGAAATTCAGAGGTTTTAAAACTGATCAGGAAAAGATTGTAATGCTTTGGCAAGGATATACTGCTTTCATTTTTTTTTTTAATTGAGCTATAATTGACATACAACTTAGTTTCAGGTATACACCATAATGATTTGATATTTGTATGTATTGTGAAATGATCACAATAAGTGATAAGAATAGGCAACCACCAATCTGTTCTCTGTATCTATGAATTCTTTTTCTTTTTTTTTTTTTAAATTTCACATGTAAGTGAGATCATACAGCATTTGTCTTTTTCTGTCTGATTTATTTATTTCACGTAGCATAACGCCCTCAAGGTCCATCCAAGTTGTCACAAATGGCAGGATTTCCTTCTTTTTTTGGTCTGAATAATACGTATACCATTGTATACATACGCCACATTTCCTTTATCCATTTATCCACAGTGAGTTCATTTTTAAACGTCATATATATAATCAGTGCTTGGGAAAGTCATTCAATAGTTTATTAAGGGGAAAATAAACACCCAGATGGGAGTATCCCATTTGTTTTCAATTTTTAATGAGTAGTTTTAATGTATAATCCTTAAACCACTAAGGGATTGGATTTTCCTGTCTTCCTTTCACTCAGCTGAAGACATTTCATTTACTCAGGGCAGCCTCTTGGGAGAAATTTCTTCATACGGGCTGTGTTCTCCCACTTCTTGACACCGTTTCTGGAGAGACACTGAGTATTATTTGTTCAGAATAAAATATTCTTCTTACTTCACAGTAATCCCAGCTCTTTCTAGATCTCCTATCTGAACTGTGCCCATTTAGGTAATTCTGTGGAGAGATTATTTAGAGTCCTTTGAGGATGGGACAAAGGAAGTGATCTGAACGTTCTGTGGAGAACTGTTGCTGGTGCCATCACTTTCCACCGACATTCATTTCAGGGTTTGCACATGTTGTTAAACTCTCTTGGACATAGTTCTCTTTTTTCCTGTCTGTCTTCTAGATTCTTGATCTCTAGCTAATTTTGAAATATTAAAAAAGACAGAGTACTTGATTTAGAAATCCTTTTTCTCACCTAAGACAGAAGGAGATACTTAGTATGTAACATGGTATCTTATATCTCTTTAATCATTGTTATTTAGACCCATCTTTATCTAGTTTTGAAGCCAGGTAAACATAATATATTAACAATATATATAACATTTGATCACTGGAAAGATGAAGTTCAAGCCCTGCTCTATCTTTTGTAAAAAAAAGTACTTTAATCCTATAAAAATGGCAACATTTAAGATCTGAAAATACTTATGTATCAAATGATTGCTTCTATAACCTTAGGCACTAAGGTACATCAGATTTCTATATTTGTAGAGGCTACAGACTTTGACAGAAAATAAAAATCTTCATTTCCCTCTCTAATCTGAAGAAATCTATTTTAATTGCATAGGATTTTAACTTCCATTTGATTAAAAAATAACAACATTTAAAAAATAGCTCAAGTCTTAACAGGTAAATTTGGCTCATCACATGGAAGTTTTTCCTGATCTTTCTTTATAGTCTCTACAAGCTATCTGATCCTGTAACTTTGGAACGACAGTGCTTAAAAGAGCAGCAGATTCAAATCTCAGCAAATATTCTGACTATAGGTGTTCTTAGACAAGCTAGCCCACCATGCAGTAACTGGAAATGCTTTCATTTCAGAGCCAATTAAAGAACTGACACGTGAAGCCAGTTTTGCCAAGTGAAAACAATTAAAGTAGAACAAGGAAGAAATAGGCCCCTCTTTGTTGCTTTATAAAAATTATATACCCATTTATCCATTTGACCTCAAATTCCATATTGTTCAGTAACAAGAGTGCAAAGATCCTATTAATTTATTATATTTTAATTTCAACTAATGTAATAAGAAGCATTTAATTCATGCATTTTGAGACATTTGGGAAAAATCCACACATTTCTAATAAATCAGACATAAGGAGAATTTTGCAAACTGAAAATTTTAAACTCTTTGATTTTATTTTGGTCTTGTTTTGGAGTGACAGTTCTCCACTGCTTATTTCAAGCCCTGCTCCCAGAAATGACTTATTGTTAGTTAACACTGTCATGTGAATTAATTAGTGCCGTTCCTCAGGAATGATTTTAGATTTAGGGAGGACACATTTGTGAAACACATTTTGATGGAATGGCATCCATCAAAGGAAGGTAAAAAATCTTTTCCTCTACCTTTCGTAGGTTCTCCAGGTGGGTTTCTGTAAGTTAGACTAGCCAAAGATAGATAAACAGAGAAAAACATAAGGTTATTAACATGTGCTTCCTGCTCATATGCATGGAAGCACCCAGCAGTCAGTAACCCCAAAGGGTGTTTAGAACTTGGGTTTATATACCATCTTATGCTAAAACCAAAGAAAAACGGATTTGTAGTTCTGAGTGAGGAAGACTAGTTATGGGAAGGTGACCAGGAAAAGTATGCTAAACAGGGATTGTTTAGAAAGGTTTGTTATGCATATTTAAGTCTTGTCTTCACCATTGATAGGAATTGTTAAAATTTTGTTCTCTTCTTCCTAGTATGGAATTTCCATATTTACATCTTTTTTCCCCAAAGTTTCTACCTTTAAAAATGGAAAATTCGGGACTGCCCTGGTGGCACAGTGGTTAAGAGTCTGCCTGCCAATGCAGGGAACACGGGTTCAAGCCCTGGTCTGGGAAGATCCCACATGCCACGGAGCAGCTAAGCCCGTGTGCCACAACTACTGAGCCTGCACTCTAGAGCCCGTGAGCCACAACTACTGAGCCCCTGTGCCACAACAACTGAAGCCATGCACCTAGAGCCCACGTTTGCAACAAGAGAAGCCACAGCAATGAGAAGCAAGTGCACCGCAAAGAAGAGTAGCCCCTGCTCGCCGCAACTAGAGAAAGCCCACAAGCAGCAACGAAGACCCAATGCAGCCAAAAAAAAAGATGGAAAATTTATAAATAGAAATTCCTTTTACAAAAGGAAAACAAAGGCCCGTTTTTAGACCTTTTCCTGAGTCTGCTGGTTCTCAATGGCCTTTAGCTCAAAATAATCCATATGGAAAAGAGACATGTTTGGGGGTTGGTAACTTTTGAGAGTCAGGGTGACTGTATTTACACTCCAGTTGTACCACTGTGCCTTGGACAAGGTTGTAACTTCCCTGAGTGTTAGATTCAGTAAAACTACTCTCTAGGTTTGTTCCGAAATTTAAAGGAGATAATGAGTGTTGTTACCGAGCTGAACTTGGACTTGCTCGCCTGATTGGCAACAAAGCCAGTCTCCTGGCATCAGGGATGAAGGAAAGTACAGCGTTCGTTGCAGGGTGCCAAGCAAGGAGAATGGGCAGCTCATGCTCAAAAGACCTGAACTCCCTGATGGCTTTCAGGGAAGGATTTTTAAAGGCAGCATTTGGGGTGAGGTTTGCAGCTCATGGACTTCTCTCTGATTGGTTGGTGGTGAGGTAACAGGGTGATGTTCTGGGAATCTTCATTATCAGCCTTCTGGTTCCAGCCAGTCAGGGGCCTACTGCTTGCGATCAGCATGTAATCACCAGCCTCCACCTGGCTGTGGGTCTTAGTTTCTGCAGAACAACTCAAAGATTTGTGTCAAATTGTTATGTATATCCCTTGAGGAGGAACGAGGACTCTGTTTTATCCTTAAACTGTTGTTTAAGCTCTTACTAGTTTTCTTGCTTGACTGCTTTTCCTTTGTTTCTGCATTCTCTCACTTCCATAATTAGTAACTACTTGAGTTTGCTCTTTGGAATTTGGGGGAGGCTTAGGGGACTAAAGCCTTTTTTCTACAAACAAGAAGTGGGGGTCACAGAGGGACTTTTATACCCAGGAAGGCCCCGCCAGAGCTCTGCAGGTTTCATTGTGAATCAGCAAAATGTCTAGCACATAAGGGTGCTTATCACTATTATTACTGTTACTGCTGCTGCTGTACCACTTGATAGTATTGTGATTTGGAGAGTGCTGAGGGCTTTCTTCTTCCCTCTAATAATCATTCCAATTAAATGACTTCTTCTGGCCCATGTTTTTAAGAATTCCCTTACATTACAATAAATTTGGGAATTGGGAAAGAATTGCTCATACCTCTTTTCTCCTTTTACTTTCATTCTCATTTTTGTTTTTGTTTTTGAACAAAGAAATTTCTTTCAGGTCTATTTATTTTTTTTACTCTCTCTTCATAGCTCCAGGGACAGAGTTACTCAAATGGTAATAACTTCTTCAGGAATGATTCTAAGGCATTTTTGCTGATTCTTATCTCTGATTCTCCTTTGTTTGTTGTTTTCATATTCACATTTCTCTCTCCTGTTATGCTAATGTGGAATGAGCCCCTTGAGTATAAATGCCTAGGTGATTTGAACCCTGCTTAGAAGAAAGGTTTACTTCTTTCATTTTTGAAGAAATTGAGCTCACACTGAATGATATATTGTTAAGAAATATTATTGACTTAATATTTTGTTCTTTGAAAATCATTTTACTTTCTCCAAGCCCACCAAATGGTATCAAATATAATTTTATAATATAATTGTTTCAAGATGGTAGTGACAGTATTGCTTTAACTATGATTTATTTTTCTCTTTCTATTTTTGTTTTTCCAAAACTTTAAAAATGAATATATATTACCTTTATAATACAGAAAAACATTCATTTTTAAAAAGAACAGTGTTTTTCATTATTTTATGTACACTAATTACCATATGCATCTTTATTTTAGAAGTATGTAACAGGTTCAGCCTATAAGATCTGTGAGTCCAACCCTCAAACAAACAATTCTCTCTTTAAAGTGATTTCAACAAATAATGTTACAGTTGGTATATTTGATAAAAGAGTAAATAGGTAGAGAATCAATTAAGTGGTCCCCAAGTGTACTCCTTATTTTTCCCAAATGTACTTTTAAAGATATAATTGATATTATTAGACTGAAAGAAGCAGAACTGATATGACAGGTTACTGGATCATTTTACAAGATATACAGCCTTATGTCTTATGTGTGTTACCTGTTGACTATTTTTGAGTGTACAGTTCAGGGACGTAAAGTACATTCACAGTATTATGCACCCGTCACCACTATCCATCTCTAGAGCTTTTTCATTGTCCCAAACTGTGCCCAGTAAACAATAAACTCCCCATGCCTCTCTCCCCCACTTGTCTCCATGAATGTGACTATTCTAGGTACCTCTTGTAAGTGAGATCATGCAGTATTTGTCCTTTTGTGTCTGGCTGATTTCACTTAGTATAATGTTTTCAAAGTTCATCCCTGTTGTAGCAATGTTATGTTATTTTAAATATCTCTTTTTTAGGTAGTTTTACTCTCAATGGCAGAGCACACTGTACAGACTTCAATAGCTCTTATTTCCCTGTCCTACAATTTTACCATGCATGCTCATACCCCAAGAGTATACAGTGTTTTTCTCTATCTCTCCATTTCCTTGCTTAATGCCTGGTGCTTAAACAGTTAAATTACAGTTGAATGAATGAATGATTGGATAACCCAGTTGATTAATCAAAATGGTTATTTTAGAGTAAATCCTACAAAGAATTCTAGCTAAAGGTCAAACATCAGTGCCTGTGTTCTAGGAAATCCTATTTCCTAGGAGTCACCTTCAATGCTCCAAAGGTCATATAGGTCAAGCTAAAATAAGATCAGAGTCATATTTCATCCATTATTTCATTAATGACACTGTAACAGCCACTAAGTCAATTACCAGCACCTACATTTACTTTCAGCCATCTAAAAATAAATTATCATTAATAGCATCAGAAAGTGAACAAGGGAGCACAAGTGGAGAACACTTCCAATCCTTATATCCCAAATGAAAAGGAGTGGATATTGTGAACAGATTCTAATTTATATTTGATCTATAACTTAATTATAACAGGAAATTCACTTCTAAACTGCAGAGTTAACATTTTCAATATTTGCATTAAAATAAGTTGAGACAAAACATCTGTTCTAATTAGCTTTCATAGAAATGTTAAAAGGACTTCAGTCCCCCTTTACCATTACCACTCATCTTAGTGTCAGAGTCAATAATCAGACTTCACATTATGAAGATAAGAATATACATTAATACTAATGTCAAAATGCTAAGAGTTGTAATTATACACACATTTATGTTCATCTGATATTATCAGTGTTTTATTTTTAAATTATTATTCTGCTCTGCTAATGCCAAGAAATCAAGAGTTCTTGTATCTGGATTGTTGTGATGGTTACGTGAATCTACACCTATGTTAAAATTCATGAAACTGAACACATAGAAAAAAGTCAATTTTACTGTATTAATTTTAAAATAAAATAGACAAGAAAGCTAACAATAAAATCTGTTGTGATTCAAACACTATAACATGCATTGGTGTATGTTAAAAATTATGTATATATAAAGTATATATGTTTATGTATATATATATATAATATATATATATATTTAAAATATAGTTGCCCTTTTTTCCATTAAAAAAAAGACCATGTCTACCAGACACTAAAAGAACAAATCAATACCTGATCAATTTAATGGGGATAATACATGCAACCCAGTTAGACTGAGTGTTCAACTCAGACAAATTCTATTGGCTTCTCCCAAATATGACGTAAATAATTAAAGAACCCAATGGGAAGGCAGATATTAAAGATTTATTTAGAAATATTTAACTCTTACTTGTTTATGGTCTGATTATCCCAAATGATGCTAACTTTCGTTTTGCACATCACGCGGTACAGAGTCGAAACAATGTTCTGGTGATTTCACTGCTCTAGTTATGGTTGCTTGGTATGTGAAATGATGCAGCCAAACAAGTATTTATTAAACAGAAAACTGTGTTTCTGGGATGGGGATGCAAAGAAGCAGTAACCTCCTTTGCATTTTATAAACAAACATGTAAACACAACTGCCTCCTTGGATGGGGAAGCACTCACTTGTGTCCGGCACTCGACTGAGTATCGATACTTTATGTATCTCATCTGACTCCTCCCTCCACAGTGCAGGTATTTTTATTATCTCTATGGTAGATCGTACCACCATTTACCAAATATTCTGCTTTCCCTCTCCGTGGGAGCGTGAGAATATCTGCCTAGTTAAGCTCAGGAGCAGGTGTGTGACTTGCAACAACCAGTGAAATGCGGGAAGAAGGTTTAAGCCAATGATTCTCTTTTCCTCCCCCTCTTCCACATTCACAGTTTGCAAGTGGAAACAACTTGAGCAAAGCTTTATTAGCCAGTCCATGAAAGATATGTAGCATGAAGAAGAATTACATTTTTGTTGTTATAAGCCACGGAGATTTTTTTTTTAATTTTTAAATTTATTTTTGGCTGCATTGAGTGTTCGTTGCTGCACGCGGGCTTTCTCTAGTTGTCGCGAGCGGGGGCTACTCTTCCTTGCGGTGTGCAGGCTTTTCACTGCAGTGGCTTCTCTTTGTTGCGGAGCACGGGCTTCAGTAGTTGCAGCACGCGGGCTCAGTAGTTTCAGCGCGCAGGCTTCAGTAGTTGTGGCGCGCGGGCTCAGCCAGTGAGATTTTTGAGATCGTATGCTATACAGCATAACCTAATGCATCCTGCTGATACATGGTCATTTTATGAATGAAGAAAATGAACATTCGGAGACATTTAAATAATTTGTCCCCAGTGAAGAGCAGTAAATGAAATAACTAAATGTAGAACCTAAGCCTGTCAGACTGCTGAGTCCTTTTTCTTAACCAGTTTTCAATAAATACTGGAATGGAATTGTATATCAATTACAAAAGTAGAACAGGGGATGAAGAAATTAAGTGTTGTATGGGCCACAGAAAGTTCCACCCCAAATGGAGTTTAATTTTGAGTGGTAAACAAGAAATTTCCAGGCAAACTGCACCATTTTGTGAATATACTAAAAAACATTTAATTGCATACATTTTATGAGTGAATGGTATGGTATGTGAATTATATGTTAAATAGCTATCTTTTCATGCCTAAGGATAAATGGTATAGTTTGTCTTTTTTTTTTTTTTTGAGGTATTTTCTTGCTTCAACATATATCTTAGATTAGCTGAAAAAAAAACATAGCGATGTTACATAAAGTTTAGCATTTTAAGTATGCAGATACAATACTTCCTAACAAAGCTATAATCTGAGAGGGCTTTCACTGTGAATGCAGAGACATCTGAATGCAAGCATTAATATACACTGAGTGACTTTGTTCAGCTGGTAGTATATATATTCAAAACCAGGTAGAATATGATGATGAATTTGATGACTGCTGGGCAATAAAAGTGAAACTTAACATTTCTTTTAAAAATGCACCATACATAAATTGCTTTTTAAAATTAAGCCTGTTTTCATTCAGTATTTTTTCTTTGCTTTTTAAGTTCATTAAAAAATCACAAATAGTGAGATGAACACCAATTTGTAATAGGAAAACCCCATGTGAAAACACCAGGTAGAAATACTGTTTTGTTGATCTGTTAGACATTCTCTGGTCTTTACCTATGAAATAGTCACCATCTATTTTAAGCAGCCTTGGTACATCAACCCTTAAATAAAAAATGACCATATATTAAAATAGATACTATTTCTATGCTAGTTGCTACCAGGGCTCCTTAAAACACACACATGTGCCTGCATGCACACACAGACCTGCACAGGCCTGTGTGCACACATGTCTGCACACATACTTGCCTGTCTACTCAGACTCTCTTACCCAGCTCTGAGCTTAGGGGTGCTCATGGCTGCTGTTCTTGGGCACACCATTTATAAATTATTTCCGTAAGAATGTACATTGTAATTCCAATCCAAGGCTCCAAGAGACTTAGAATTATAACCCATGGTGGGGCTACCTATAAAAAAATTTGATCTTTTCTTAGATATTTATTTACTTACATATTCATATATAATTTTTCACTGTTCTAAAATTAAAACAGGCTGACTATCTGCTTGTTTACCTGCCTGAATATGTGCTCATTTACCAAATAAATGGTAACCAAATGGAGCTAATTGAAAATTTGTCTTCCTATCAAAGAGCAATTATATTTTAAATCTCTCTTTGTATCTTGATGTAGTTTTGACTCAGATCTGCGTTTATATGTTTGGCGGTGTACTCAGCACAGTCCTAGCCATTGCAGAGATCCAGAGAGGAGTCAAACATAATCGCAGCCCTTGTCCATCTTCCATCTGGAGATGCATGACCCATGTTGCAAAGTAGAACCAAGGAGATATTTTGGTAACACCAGGAACAGGTTGCTGAGGAATCACAGAGGAGGAAGTCATCTCTTGCACCAGAGAATCTGTAACTCTAAGCTGAACCTTAAAAATAGAGAAGAATTTTGAAAGGGGAAGTAGCCCAAAGGTTACTCTTAACCAACAGTGCTAAGAAGAGGGATCAAAGGAAAAACAAAAGAAAAAATATGTACTTTGTCTCTTTGGGGTACATTAATCTATGTTAAGTCGTGATTCTTTTAGTAGAAGAAATACAGACTTTAAATAAGGGGCAAGTTTATTTTTATTTTGTGTGCTGGTGCCTGCTGTTACAAAGTTGCAAAGTCTGTAGTATGAAGCTGAAGGTGATTACTAGCGGGAAATCTAATTTTGAGCCAAAGGGGAAACACCCACCAAATTTATCCTACTTGTTTGCTATTAACATTTTAATTTGAAAATTGTCATACTATAATAGGGCAGTGCTTCATCTAGTGCAGTATCCTGTTTATAGGACAAGGCCACCCTGAGCGTTTCCAACAGAAACTGCACCCTTTCTGGCCCTGGGTCATGTTTACTGGGAACCCCTTTCAAATTTAGATTTTGCAAGTCAGTACAAGTTATCTCTCCTTCACTTACTAGGTAAGGAAACTGCCTTGTTGAAAAGCTATTCTGTTTATTGATAAAGTCCCATTCGTGTGTATGAAAACGTGTTACCATGAACTTTCAATACTCTCCAGGGAAGAAGAATGTTAGATAATTTATGTATTGAGAGCCAACATATAAGCACCTACTGGATTATCTTATTTTATTTTTACAACGGCCTTGTAGCCCAGTGAGGTGGGTATTACCACTATCTCCATTCTCCAGATGAGAAAACCAAGGCACAGAGATTGAGAGTAAAATTTCATTTCACAAATTGTGTTATTTGTTGAGGTGTCATTTTTTTTTACCACAGTATGTATGTTGAAAGTTAACTAAAGCTGAGTCCTGCGCCTTTAGAAAACAGATATTTTTGTATAATTTGTTTTTCTCACACTGTTCAAGAATCTTGATATTCAAGTGTGAAAAACCTGAAAGACAGAGAATCTAGCAGGAGGACAACATATTTATTGTAGAGTAGGTAGTGATAAATGTTGCCCTGTATCCCACAGCCTTATTATACATGGAAGGTGTTGAGTAAGGAGATGAAGAGCCTTCTAACTAAATACCCAGCCAAGAAAAGGAACACTTTTGTGAAGGAAATCTTCAGATGGTGTGTTAGCCAGTTATTTTGCTGCTAAATAAGAAATTCTTGAACTTCAGTTCCAATTTAGTAATCTGTATATAACAAGGTATATCCCTATTAATTCCTGGAAGAGAAGGTCAATAAAGGATATCCATGAGTAGCATCATTTGGTTATTTGAATCTCTTAGAAGGATTTTTTAAACCAACTAAGCTGCTCCTAAGAAGATGGTTAGTTTGAGTTTGTCACTCTATTCTTCCACTTTGGTCAA
The DNA here is from genome assembly GCF_949774975.1 of Lagenorhynchus albirostris. Lineage (NCBI taxonomy): Eukaryota > Metazoa > Chordata > Mammalia > Artiodactyla > Delphinidae > Lagenorhynchus > Lagenorhynchus albirostris. Next base: position 88,166,886 of record NC_083104.1, on the reverse strand, counting down.
AATACTAATATTATAGTCAACGGAAAGAAAATGAAGGAATGAAGGGTATGGGTGATACACATGCGTGACTGAGCCCTGAATAGCTGAGAGGTGACTGTATGGAATTAGGTGGCTCTTCGACTCCATAAGATCCTTCAAAATACTGTTCTAATGATAAAACGAGATGACAGATGTGAAAGTGTGGTACAGTACTTTGTGAAAGTACGGTACAGTACTCTGAAAACTAAAACTCACTGGACACATGCAAGTTATTAAAGAGCAGTTCCTTTCTTGACATGTTTATCTCTATTGGACCTTTAGTGTTCTCTCTCTTCTCCCCCCTTTTCCCCTCCCCCCTCTTTTTCTCCTTCCTTCTTCTCTCCCAACCCATTGATGGGCCATAAATTAGTCACATTTTTCTTTTTGCTCACATAAATGGTTTCCTTACCACCGTTTTCCTTTTACCACTCTTTTTTCTACCCACTTTGTATCCTTGGAGGAATTTAGAACAATCTCTGAATTTCCTAATTTGTTTCACTTAAACTTGCTCTCTTTAACTTTGCAAGACAGATTCTTCTTTCTGCTCTTTCCTTATTTCTCTTCTTTGGAACTCCGCAGCTTAAAGGTAGATAGCAGTAGGTGACCATTGGTGAACTGGTTGGCTTCATTGTCTGATACTCTGCCTTTTGCATAGTAGATACTCAAAAATAAGTGTTTGCTAACTAGCTAGAAAAGAAACAGGTGAGTTAACAGATTTCTTTTTCTCCTTCAGCGTTAAAAAAAAAAAAAGTGTTGACTTGCCCTAAATTTGGGAACTTTATTCAAGCATACAGGATTCTACAGCTTTGACCGTTTGCCTTAAATGTTGCTGCTTCTGCTGCTAATGTAACAGGGCAGAATATATAACACTGCTTTGAGGGAAGGGAGGAGTGGTGTTTATTTTGAAGTATGCAAAAATCTTTTTTACTCTCTAGGCATTACATGACTTTATGTCTGTTTCGTCACCTAAGAGAGGCAATGACCGTGAGGAAATAACACTTCTGTGAAATCCTCCGAAAGTCATGTTAAATTCCCAGATGTCACCCTAGAGTGATGCCGGTGGACTTTCACTCGGGGAGCCTAGAAGATTGGTCCGTTTTCAGCTGTGTGTATTTGCTTGTACTCGTGAGAATTGATCTGAGGGAAACCATTCTCTGCTTTGTTACAGTGATTGTTTTCTCCTTCCATCTTTTTCAAGGAAATGGCAAAAATCCTTAATCACCCCCGAGTCTATGCCTTTCTGCACATACCAGTCCAGTCTGCCTCTGACACTGTGCTCATGGAAATGAAAAGAGAATACTGCGTGGCTGACTTCAAAAGAGTAGTGGATTTTCTGAAAGACAAGTAAGTCTGTTAGCATTTAAGAAATAACCATCTCCTTTTTTCTTTTAAAAGCATGTGGCAAAAATGCACTTATGGTAGCCACAATTAAAGGTACCAGAGAGAGGTGGGACTTTGGAAGCTTTCAAAGCCTTTAAGTTTTCCTTAGACACCCTTGATGTGGTTTCTTCTTGCCCCTCAGTTTTATCCACCTTCCATCTGTGCATCGCACCCCATTGATTTGTGTACAGTTGCCAGTCTTGCTAAGGTAATGTGCATTGTGATCATTTCTGTACCTGACCTAGTAGATGAAAACTGCTTTAGCTGTGCTCTGCTTAAATCTCCTTTAATGTGGCTTTTTGAAGTTGTCAACTGATTTTGACGTGGAGATAGGTCAAATCATGTCACTACAAAAGAGATAATTTTCTCTGAGATACCATTTTTTGAAGAGTATCTGGGAATGTCTTTGCTTTTACACACTTATCCTTGTGGTTTTCTTGCAGAATGGGATTTATAAGGAGATTTTGGGATTCTGTTTTTTTAAAAAGTTCAAATTGCCATTGACCAAAATTAAGGCACATTTACACAATCTCAGACATGAATGATAATTTTGCTTCCACAGAAAACACTTGCAGCCTATAATTATATTCTTCAAAATCCTACTTCTCATCATCACCAAACGTTGAATGCCTTTTGTGATTATAAAAGGCAGGAAATAATGCTGGCCAAGGTCATACAGAACATTCTCGTCTGGGGCACTGTTCTCCCCACTGGGGCTGTGTCATTTATCTTGGCATATTTGTGGCCTGGGTCTTTCTACTTTCCATAATTTTTTCCCATAATCTTTTCCTCTGTTGTTTTTCTAAATTAAAATGCAACTCTTTATTTCCATCTTCTTGTTTATAATTATGTACCTTTGTACCAAGTACTACGTGGATATAATTGCTTTATACAAATTGTAAGCAATTATTTTTTCCACCTTCAATTAGTCACTTATCCTGACTACATACAGATCTTTTAAAAGTCTTTTTCTTCTTCTGTTTACTTTCTCCTTCCTTCCTCATCTTCCCTTTACGTGTCTAATTTTTTTTTTTCACCTCCAGGCATTTCTTGATTATCCTAACTACCAGAAATAAAGACACTTGGTGTGCATTCAAGCAAATACAGCTAATTGTTCGAATATTCAAATCAGTGAATAGAAAATATATTTATTCTAAGATTTCATAATTATAATCGTTAAGTATATACAACTTTCAGAGTTGAAAACAGAATAATGATGGATCTCTAATACTTCCTGATCTTGAACAGAACTGAGAGCAAGGCTAGAGAATAAGAATTTTTACATTAGATGTCTGTTGTTGGCCTGTATCCCTCCTTTGCATTTATTCTAGCTTGTTATAGGTAAACTTGTCTGATGTAAGAGAGTCCTTTGGGGCACGCTGGTGCTGGTGAATAGCATGTTTTCAGAATTGCAAATAATTGGTGACACCTGTGAAATTTCTTGCCTTTTGCTTACTAGAGCAGTAGCAAATAATGCACACAGTCCACACCTGTTGCACAAGATTTTGCCGAGTGTAGACGTGCAGCCTGTTGTGCAGAATGGACTAGAACACTTTCCAAATAGTTGTGTTAATGTGATTCAGTGAGGTTAAGGAATCAACAGCTCCTTTTACCTCCATTTGGGTGAGTGCTGACTCAGTTGTTTGGGAAATTAATGTGGCTACTTAACTGGGCAACAATTTCCCAACAAGTTTTAGCCTTTTATGTTACTCCAAAGATGGACCTTTTAAATCTGTTGCATTTTGAACAGTTTCAACAGCATCCATGAGCTAAATAGGGGTCAAAAGATGATACCATCAAAGTATTAGAAAATAGTACTAAGCTCATTATTCTTTCTTTGGATTCTGAATTACACTGTGGCATCCATGTGACTTTTCTAAAACTATCCCAACTGTGTGGAAGGCTCCAGAACCTACCTAGGGATCGCCAGTATTTCCAGCACTGGAAATATCAGAGATCCCTGGAGAGGAAATTAGAGATGCCTGGAGAAGACAGCCTATCCCACCCGTCCATCCACAATTTCAGTTTCAGGTGCCGTGACTCACTGGGATTGGAGAATATGAGTCTAGCCAGTTAGCATCTCCAGGTGATTTTAAAAAAATTAACTGTACTCTATATAGTTTTAGAGAGTTCATCAGAACCAAAAATTTGTATGTTTTGTCCCATCTATCCTGTTGCTTGTAAAGAATAGTATAGCCTCAATCTTGTCAGGACTCTATAATCTAACTTTACTCTCTAGTGGAAAAGTTTTCCTGTCCTCTCAGGGAAGTTCATCTATCCAGTGAATAATTTCCAACTATGATGGACATTTAGAAATAAATGAAATATTTTAAGCACTCTTCTGCTCTGACATTTGCTTACTTTTCCCTATAAAAACTAGCATAGCTTTATGCCAAATAGATTCATGATTCTTGGAAACACCAAAGTTTCAGGGGTTTCTATAGAACCACTAGTCTGGGTAACTGATCCAGCATAAAATTGTTTTGTTCAGTGTTTATTAAAATTTAATACAGTATTGTCATTCTTAGAAAGAGGGTCTGATATTACCACATTGCCCTACTTTATGCCTAACACTAAATTCATACAATGGCTCTCACTTAAAATGGTGTGTCTGGTGCTCACTCCTTCTGTTTTTTAGAAGGAGTATAAATGTGGCCCTTTTCATTTGCATCTTTTTTCCTCTGAAGCCTTTGAAGTCTTTTTTGTAATGAACCTTTAACAAACAAGAGTCTCATTTATTTATTTTTTTTCTCCAGCAGTGTGAGGCTTCTCAAATATTCATGTTATGAATTTAGGGACGAGGCATTTCCTGATCTGTTTCCTCAAAACATCCAATCTTTAAAACAACCTACAGCATTTAAGACTGAAATCCACACTATGGGATTTTACATAAAGCTGCATGCTTTTAAGCTGTTAGTTCAGTGGTGTTCATGGTGCCATGTTTCTCAAACAGTGGAGGTGAAATCTTTTTAATTAATTTTCTTTACAGTTGAAATTGGCCCCTGTTTTAGCTGGGAGCAGTAGAAGTTTACATATGAGCCAACTTGAAGCTGATTCATTATTCTCTTCAGTTGGTTGAAAGTTGGCAGCTACTCCCATAATGGCAGCTAGATTGAAGATAACCTGGTAGTGTTAGCACGTGTGGAGGCATATGGGGATGTACTAAATCAGGCAACCTTTACAAAGAAAAGTGTCTAAATTACTTAATAAACTAATTTAAAACCGCTGGTCATGAGCAGACAATCATATGACTGAAATTATTCTATTCAAATTTATTAATCCTGTTGGAAAATTAACCAAGTCCTTTGATGTTTTTATTTAAATGGATAAGATGATTTCTTGAAATATGTAATGGGATTTATAGGGAGATAGAAGAAAACTACATAGAACAAAGCAAGAGATGCGATTCTGGTTTGAGAGAGATTTGTGTTTTTATAATTTTTAATAAATACCTCATAAATGTTACTGTTTTCATTACCTGTCACTTTACTGGCTTCTCTGTTGTCTTTTTAACATAATACTGAGATTTTAAAAAGTAGAAAACTTGAATCATTTATTTTTATTTTCTTGTGTAATTTTAAAGACTTACTTCCCAACGAGAGGATTTTTCACTGTGATATATGGCAAGGATGTAATTAGGGTTCCCAGGACCTTGGGGCCTTGGACATAAACTTTAATTGGGTCCTACACCATTTGAGCAGCGTTGAATTTACACAGTCACTCCCCAACATAAACTGTATATTCACATATATTTTTTAAAAATGACAATATGCAGAGTTCTTTTCTCAAGAATATGTTCTAATGCTAAGTAAAAGAATCACTTAGTCCTGAAATTCACACATGAAAGTGTGAAAGAAATATGCAAGAATGTCCTATTGATAGATATGTTTTAAGAAATGAAATGGTTGGGGCTTCCCTGGTGGCGCAGTGGTTGAGGGTCCGCCTGCCGATGCAGGGGACATGGGTTCATGCCCCGGTCCGGGAAGATCCCACATGCCGCGGAGCGCTGGGCCCGTGAGCCATGGCCGCTGAGCCTGCGCGTCCGGAGCCTGTGCTCCGCAGCGGGAGAGGCCAGAACAGTGAGAGGCCCGCGTACCACAAAAAAAAAAAAAAAGAAATGAAATGGTTTATGAATTAAAAGACCTAACCGTTTACACAAATTATTTTGTTAAAAGTCCAGTGGACTTTTGATTTATGTTAACTAGACCTTAAACTTGGAAGACAAGGTTCTTCTCCCTCACTCAGTAAATAAAATTTGAATGAATTAATGACCAGTTTGTTTTCCTTGCAAGTTGCATGGATCTAAAGTAACTTGCACCGTACTAACGTTAATGTCTTTGTGTTGACTTTTTTTTTTTTTTTTTTTGGTACGCGGGCCCCTCACTGTTGTGGCCTCTCCCGTTGCGGAGCACGGGCTCAGGACACGCAGCCTCAGCGGCCATGGCTCACGGGCCCAGCCGCTCCGCGGCATGTGGGATCCTCCCGGACCGGGGCACGAACCCGCGTCCCCTGCATCGGGAGGCGGACTCTCACCACTGTGCCACCAGGGAAGCCCTGTGTTGACTTTTAATTCCATGGTATTATCTATCTCAGAATTTACCATTATCATTTGTCAGTGTACTGTGCACTTCTGGATTAATTTGTCTTGTTTCCCATACTAACCCTTTTAGCCCTGTGATATCCATTCACACACACCTAAGTTTACTATACCCAGAGATTTCCAAGTGAAATGCCACAACCAATAACTAATGAGTACTCAGGGGTAAAGGGGAATCTTTTTGTGGGGAAAACAAACTAGAGTGGAAGTGGCAGCTTTGCAGAGAAAGTTCTGTCCTCTGACCTCTCTACTGTACGCTCAGACAGTGAAGGGGCACAAGGGCATGAAGCTGGGGTCAATCTGGCAGGATGATTTCTCTGAGTCACAGTTTTCTCATATCATCCAGCCTGTCCTTTTCCCTACTTTTCCAATCTATCTGCAAAAAAGTCGTGCTCACTCATTAGTATCCTGAGTTCTTTTTCTTCCTTTCATTAGTCCCTGTCATCCGTGTGTCCACACTGGAGCACAATCTGATAAAAGGCAAATTACATTAAACTTGTATTTTATTCTGTTTATTTTCCCCCTCTGTCTAGTTTTATTCCTAGTGGCTTGGAAATGTAAATAGCAATATTTGTCAGAATAGAAGAAAAGAAAATTGCAAAAAAAAAAACCAGAATGATTCAACAAGGATTCAATAATTAAGTTTTCTTCCAGATGCATTCCCAGGTGTGTTTCTGTTTGCTGAATAACCACCTCGAAAATAATTTAGGCAAAACACTTCCCTCAAAGATATTTTCTGGCTCTTTTTCATCATTCTTAATATCTTTAACTAGGTTGTTATTTTTGGAGTCCCTAGGGTCTTGTTCATGCTTTTATCTTTTGTCATATTTCTTTCTGAGGTAGTTAAGTTCTGTTCTTTTCCCTTCTCTCCCTTGCTACTTTTAAATTTTTTCAAGAGAATGAATACATATCATTGGAACAGTTATCTAGTAGAAAATCATTTACTTTTTGCACATGGTCTTATATTTATATTTGGAAGATTTTGACATCATGTGCTAAATACCGTATTATTTGGGGATTACCCCAAATTTGATTAATTGGTTTGAAGGTAATTAAATTTTCTATTGATTTAGCTTTCTATTGTCCTTCTAGCCTGGTTCAGAGAGAAGTCTCATCACCACTCACCTCTTTCCACCTCCTTTTGTGATATGATTGTGGTATTCCTTCTAGGAACTGAGACGCTCCCTTCCCTTAATCCTTTGTATGTTTTCTCTACCTCAATGTTTTGTTGTAAACATTAGAGTCTGTCAAACCATATTCTAATAGTAAGCATTTTTCCTTTCAGAGTGCTTCTTTTATTCCACAGGGCTCACATATTGTCAGGATGTTGTCACAAAAACCTTAGCAAGTATCTAGGTTAGATATTTTTAATCTGCACTTTATAGAGTGAAGGTCAGGGTTCACATGGTTAAAAAGACTTGTTGAAATCCCATAGCGACTTAATGCATAATAGGACTAGATCCTCAGTTTCTACTGTGTAACAATCTTCCAGCCCATTCTAATAATACCTGTTAATTAAATGATTCACTTTTTCATTTATCTGTTTTGTGCCCAGCGAATGGAACAATATCAATATCAATACTACTTAACATGCTAATAGTAATAAAACCAATAACTAATATTTTTGAGTTTTACTTTTGTGCCAAATACTGCTATGAAGGCATTGCATATACTAGCTTATTTAATTTTTAAGGCCCAAAGATGTTAAGTAATTTCCCCATGGTCATGCAGTTAGTGACAGAACCTTGATGAAAACTCAGGCCATGTTATTGCAGAGCCAGTACTCTATTGTTGTTCTAATCTAAGGCATGTTGCTCTAGGGGTGGAGACAATAAGGTGGACTCAACAGATGCTGAGAAGATAAAAATTTACAGTGTGTGCTCAGAAGGAAAGATGAGGAAGGTAGGCATGAGTGTCAAGCATGGCTCCTTGGTATCTTGTCTCAAGACATAGTAGAAGAAGATGTAGTTAACCAAGATAAGGAAATGAGAAGAAGGAGGAATTTGGGTGGAAAAGATAATGGCTTTGGTTTTAGGCATATCGAATCTGAAAGGCCTTTGTAGGCAATCCAGAGCTGCTCCTGCAGGCTATAGAAAATGTGGGTCAAGAGCCCAGGAGGGAGATGAGGGTCTGGAGAGAAATACTTGGCAGTCATCAGCTTTTGAGGAGTAGACGAAGCTGTGGGTGATGAGATCATCCAAAAGAAAGAAAACAGGCCAAGAACAGAAGTCCAGGGAACATCAATACTTGAGTGGTGGAAAAGGAAAAAGGATCCTGTGACAGAGGCTGAAAAGGCACAATCAAGCCAGTGTAGGAGGAGACCCAGAAGGAAATAACACCGTGGAAGCCAAGGGATGTTGCAGTTCTAGGGAAATGAAAATGGTAAGGGTCAAATGCCAACTGGAGTTGCCTCCTATAAGCAGACGTGGGGCTAGGTGCTCTGGGTTATATGAGAAAATAAAAAGTATTGTTAGATTACTTTCTTTATCAAATACTATAAGTGTTCAAAAGCTACTGAGTTGTAGTCATGGCTAATATGAGAACAAGTCTTCCTGGTCCTTGGTTGATGGCCGCATCCTCGGTCCCTAGCACAGTGCTTGGTTTGTCCCCCTTCACCTCCATATGGTTGCACTGTGTACATGGCAACCAGGGGCACAAGAACAAGAAGCAGGGCTAATGTGTATTTGTTGAAGAATGGCACTTACTCTGGAACCAATAACATTAAGGCTTAGAGTAGTATTTCTCAGTCTGCTTTAATTAAAGTTCTCTTTTCATAGGCAAGAAAATCCCCTGATGTTTGCAGAGAAACTGATATGTTCCCTTTAGTGGAACATAGTACTCTGCTTTCTTAGAGATTCAGTGTTCTGTGGACCCCTGCTGGCTAATAGCTAACAATACTTACTAGACAACATTTATTGAGCATATAATGTGTCGAAAGTAATGTGCAAATTATAGAGGTTAACTCATGTAATTCTCACCGTGGCACACACGAGATAGGAAATATTATTACCCCCATTCTCCAGGTGAGGAAATTAAGGCACATAGTTAAGAGACTTGCCCCAAGTTACTGTGCTAGTAACTGGCAGATTCAGATTCAGGCTCCAGCCTGTGGTCCTCCAAACTTTATTTGTTGCTGTCATGGCATCTAGCTTTTTCAGGTAGGATAATTTTTAGAAACATTAGGGATAATGATAATTCTCCAATTAAAAATTGTACTGTACTTTTAAAGAGAACTTTTAAAATTTTACATGCTTTCTCTTAAAAATTTAATACCTCTTTCTATAGTCAGTATGCCCTTTTTAGCTTTTACTGCCCATCCAGGTGGAGTCACTGGGTTAAGGGGGTGATAAGTTGTTTGAATGTGACCACATGGAGGAAACCTTCAAATAGAAGTAATGAGTGCCTTACCTGTAACAACATCTTTAACTGTAAGCTGTACGTTCTTCATGAAGTGTGTATATAAGTAAATAAAATGCTGTACTAATGGTTATGTGTTGCAGAGCTATCATCCTATATAACCTGCTTGTTGTAAAAACTTTGTAAGTCTTCATTTCTACCTCCTAGTTATCCTTTTCCCTAGAGCCAAGTATATTAAATATACAGCTCAAAATCCTGCTCGTAAACAGCTGCAGTTCTTAGCACTGATCATTTTCTCACTTGCTGCTGCATAAGGAGAGAGAACCAGTTATTGGTCACTCTTGCCTCCCCTTTCTCATCCGTGTCATCATCCTCGATGGACATTCACTGAGTCCTCATTATTCTATCCAGGACCTTCCATTCTTAACAGAAACAACAACAAATCAAGGGAGCATGTATAGTGCATGTAATTTTGACTGTTCTACTAGACTTTGCAGTACTACTCAAAAGGTACCAAAACTTAAGTCAGCAGCAAACACTGGGGAAAAGACTAGATAATGTAAGCCACAATTGTTTTTAAAGTTTGAATCTCAGATTATTAAAATCTGACCAATTTAAATTCTGGAAATAAGACCAAAAAACATCACTGTGAATTAATTCCAAAGGAGCCAGAGTCTTGCATTTATTCAACTATTATTAATTGGTTATAGAATATATGTTAGCCACTTGTTAGGTGTAGAATATGAACACAGTAAAACTTGATAACTGTCTTTTAGGGACTGACATTCTTAAATCATGGATAATATTATATAAATACTTGTAACTACAGTGTTTGGTAAGTATAGTGAAACTCTAAGGTTAATTCTGGTGTAGCGGGTGGGGGTGAGTATAAATGTTTATTATAGGCTTTCCATGAATAAGAAAGAAATACTGAATTACAGGTCTTACATGAAAACCAACCTCTTTTCCTTAGACAATTATACTTGGTAGATTTGAGTTTCTTTATGATATCATAAAACCTACTGCTGTTGAGAAAGGCTTTAACTAGCTTACACACACACAAGTATATTTATGTATATAAAAATCGAAGTTCAGTTTGTCTGTGAGTGACAGAAAAAAAGTAATGGCATAAAGAAAGTAGAAGTTTATTTTTCAGTCATGCAAATGCAGTCCAGACTAGGCAGTCGGGCTTTATAAGGCTCTGGCATATCAGGGATGCAGGCAGGCTAAAGCTTTCATCTCATGGTCCAACATGGCTGCTTGAACTCCAGCCATCAGATTTGCATTCTAGTCTGTAGGAAAGTGAGAGGCAAAGAAGAGTATGTTTTCCTTCCCTTTAAATGCTTTCTGAAAGTCACACATGTTACTTTGATTATATCCAATTGGTCAGAACTTAGTCACGTGTTTGCACTTGGCAAAAAGAAAGGCTAAGCAATGTAATTTTTATTTTGAGTCACCTTGTTTCCATTTGTAAACAAAGGGCTCCGTTGGAAATAAGAGTAAGTGAGACAGTGGGGAGCAACTAGTAGTATCTGTCTCAGTGCTTCCCATTTGATCACTCTTCTTGCTACATACAGAACTTATCATTTGTCTAAGAGAGATAACCCTTTGTCTAAGAGAGATAACCCAAGCCCCATCTAGTTACCCTGTCCTACTGTACCAAGATCTATGGTTGATGCGCTACCCTTTTTAGAAGGTCCAGATGTGGCTTTCTGTGGACTGATGGCTATAAACTAAAGGGCAACCCAATAAATTCCCCATTTAAAATGGAGTAAAAATAAGATGATTATAACTTTTAAAATTCCTATTTGAAAAATGGGAGAATGTGAAACACACATCAGCTACTATTCGATGGATATTAACAAACCCTGCTTGGTAGAAATCATGAAGGTTTTCTGCCCGAGCACTGAAGGACATTCTTCAGTTATCCCATCTGATGAGCCCTGATTTCCCTCTGTGAGAGAAACTCCCTAGTTGATTGGCCTTCACAGCCATATCTGTGAAAGGCATTAGGGAGTCTGATCTTCTGCCTGGGTTCTAACACTTCCATGCCTGCTTTCTTCTGGTGCTGATTAGAGACGTGGAAATTGCTTTAAGAGCTGTACATGATATGCAGATCATCCTGGTGTATCCTTGGCAGCCCAGTTCCCTAAAAAATTTAGTATGCTTCCATTCTATTTGTTTCTTGTCAGTTCCATGAACAAGTGTAGTCGAAAGTCATGTCTGGGTATAGTTTTGAACCTGAAGACTCTCTTATTTATTGACCTCTGGCCTCTGTTTATCTCCCGCCTCTGAACTTACTGATGACTCCTTTCAGACCATCTGAAACTCTCTTAATCACATCACTGCCAGAAAACTGAGCCAATGTATGATGGGGCACCAATTCTGTCTTCCATGGTATTGTAGCCAGTGCTTGTGATTGCTTTGCTTGGCTTTTGCAAACCTCAAAATCACAGAATTCTCAGTCAAATTAGACTGTAATTCATAAACAGAGATTTTCTTAGAAAAGCTCTGTTTTCTTAAATCTCAGCTTGCAGCTGGCCAGTCCTAATCTGTGTTCCTTGTTGCTAAGAACAGTAAGGGGGAGCCAGCTCATATTTAAGGTTCTGAATCATTTGTTGCACTTCTAGTGCTGCAGACTTAGTTAACATTTGGTCTGTCTTCCAAGGTTCAGCAGATGACAATTTGACCAAATATTTTGCAAACATATAACTTTAATTAGCTTTCCAGCCTGCAATATGGGTTTTTTCTACCTGCTGCCCAACTAAACTAATGCCATACTTTTAGGTTCTATCACATGTAGCACTCCACTTTACATAGGATTGGTTTGGGCTGTGAATTACCAAAAACATAAAATAATATCTCAAAGAAGATAGTTGTGTATTGCCCTCTCGCATTTAAAGAAAAAATTTAGGAGGTAGTAATCTTGTGCTGGTGGGATGGTCCACAGCAGCAAGGACTCAGGATTCTGTCTTGTTGCTCAGCTCTCCTCAGCCTGAGTTTCTGTATCATGGTCCATGATGACTGCTTAAATCCATCCATCAAGTCTGCATTCCAGCCAACAAAAAGGAGAAAGAATTGAAGAAGTGTGTACCCCTCCTCTCCTTAAAAGTTACATTCTTGGAAGTTGTACAGGACACTTAAACTTATATCTCATTGATTAGAACATGGCCATCCCTAGCTGCAAGGGAAGATGGGAAGTAATAGTTTCTTCCAGGCGTCCATGTGTCTAGCTAATAATCTATTTCTGTGGAAGATGGCGGGAATGGATACGGAGGGGTCACCAAAAATCTCTGTCACTACATGTACTTTTTAAAAAGTTCTCATGTTAAAGTTTGATAACTGCCCCTAAAAAGAGTTGAATTTGTAATCATAGTTCTAAGCATCTAATTATTTTTTCTTGGGTATCATACCTTCTTTTGCACATGAACCAGTTGATATTCTTCGTTTTTTATTGTTGCTGGTGGGGTTGGTAGTTTCATTTTTTTTAATGTACATATACTGAGACCACCTCACAAACTAAACAATATTTTGGCATATTATCAGTTGTCTATTTTGAGTGATTATCAGAAAATGCCATTTAAGACTTGAAAACTTAAAGACATTTAACGTCTTCATTTTTTTTCTAATGTCAAAAATCAGTGTTATCTCAATTTTTCTTGTCCTAGATGTCCTTTTTGTATACATTAGCAGTTGCCTCAGCCTCATGGTGAGTCCTTCTTGTGGTTCTGTACCTTCTAGGGCATATCCTTCTACCCACTGCTTCTATCTATCACACTAGATCAAAAAGTAAATGCAAAAGCCTTAAGTGTATTTCTCCTGCTACCATCTCCAATTCAAGATGACAGTATACTGGAGTTGGCATTCTTCCAGAATTACTAAATACTTTCATGTTAGAACAGAAGAGACAGAGAGGAGAAAATCACATTTTTCTTTTATTTGTTGGGGCAAGCTTATTTCCACCCCAGTATTTCCTCTCCATTTGTGTAGGGTTACTTGCATGGTGTGCTTTTGCTTTATTTATTTTAGGTGTCTTAGATTCCTAAAGGAATTTCTTCCTTATAAACTAATCTATTTTGATCGATGAAATCAGTTGTTTCTTGTTAATAGCCTTTAAAGTGAACAGATTTCTTTTCCCTTAATTATTATTTAGAGCAAGTTGTTTTTAGTCTAACTATGTAAATAAGACCAAGCATCAAACACCTTTTAGAAAATACTGTTTTAATTCAACTGTCCAGTAATGCCTCTTTTTCATATACTTTTCCCTAATTTATTGTGATTCAATGTTTTAATTGTATCGTTGGAAAAAGTATTATTCTTTTGAGTTTTTCCTTGAAAAAATTTATTTCATTGTCTAGTTTGCTCTCTTTCAACTGTTAATTCTTTTTTCTCCCTTTTAAATACTCTGTGCTTTCAAGAATCATGATATAATTAAATTTTGAAGTGTTTTTCTACTTATAAAAAAGTCGGAATTCATCTTAACTTTTATAGTGTAATTCCCTGAATTTTTTCTTATAGAGATAAAAGAGACTAAATTTGATGGGAAACTCTACAACATTAAGAATCCTGGTACATAGGAAGCTTTAAAAAAAAAAACTATTAAATTTTAATACATTTTCAAGCAATATTTTCATGCATAAAAGATGTATGTTTTCTCTTTCTGTAAGCTAAAATAAATCTCCATTTTTTCCCCAAATAAAACAGAAACAAACAAATAGAAAAACAACATTTGCATAAAAACATTACATCATGACTTTTTCTCTGGATATTACTCACTGAATAATTATATTAATTTCTAATACTTACTGAGCACTTAAAAACATCCCAGTCACTCTTCAGATTGGTTTATATATATGAACTCATTTAATTCTTACCACAACCCTGTGAAACACGTATTTTTGACAATCACATTTTAGAGATGAAGAAACCAAAGCACAGAGAACTTGAAGTTACATAGCTAGTGGAGAAGACTTTGAACCCTGGTTGCCTGGTACCAGAGCTAGTGCTTTTGAACTATTGTGCTGTACTATCGCACGTGCTATGCTCTGAATAAGTACTGCTCAAAAATTGGCTCGTAGACCAGTGCCTGTTTGCAACCTCTTTGTCTTTGATGTACAAGATTACTGAAGTTGAAAGTAAGCGCTTAGATTTTCTGGTAATTTAACATTCCCAAGACATCAAATTTGTGATATATTTTTTAGTAATTCACCTTAGTTGTGTTTTTAGAAATGTATCAGTCCATAATGAATTGAAAAGAAAACTGGTTATTCTCCACAAATAGTTCAAGAAGCACTGCTCTAAGGAGAGTAGCTTTTATAGCTGTTAGGTGCTTTTAAATTCATGATTTCATTCAATTCTCACAATAACCCTGCAAGTTTATGGTGCTATTCACATGCTTTAGGTTGAAAAACTAAAGATCAGAAAAGGTACATTTGTGATGGATCTGCAATTCAAAGCCTGGTCTTTATTCTATACAGTATAGAAACTATATTCTCCCGTCCCTGGTGACATTCATATTGAAACATATAAATTTGTTGAAGCCTTTCAAGATATTTTTTTTGTCGGTTATCTTCATAAAAGAGAACTTAGATTGAATAAGTAAGAATTTTTTTTTTAAAGATTCTTGAAACCTGGAGAATATAAAGAGAATAATACAACCTGGTCATGTATTAATCCTTTGTTAAGATATTATTTTTATTGTGAATTATTAGAGGCAGTTCTTACTTTAAATGGATAGCGGCAACCCTAGTTTCACTTATTAAGAGATTTTTATTTTGACTTATTGGAGGCAATTGAGATCTTCTGGCCGCTGCCTCTCATGGTAATGGCAGAATGTAAAGTAGCGTTCCCTCAGTTTCCACATCTATAAAATAAAAAGGATGAGCTAAATTATTTAAAACTCCAGTCTAACTGAAGGTTTGTATCGTTTTCCCCCCTTTTCTTAGCTTTCTCCTGATGAGTTTTAGTCTTTTCTACTTTCCAGTTACTCCTGTTCTCCAGAAACCCCTTGTGGAACCTGCATTTTCCTGTGCCCTCGTTCCTCCTCACGGCCCACTTTCTCTGAAGAATGACCACCCAGCGGCCTGCCACCCCTCCCCCGCCTTCCGTCCACTCCTTGATCCTCTGGCGTCTGGTTTTGGCCCACTCTCCTTCAGTAGGTCTACTTTTGTTACATTCCTCGTTGCGGACTCCAGCAGGCAGTCGTCTTTCGTGCTTAATTTTCTTCTCTCTAACGTTGGCCGGCTCCCTCCTCCGTGAATCGTGAATCGGGTTCAGTGTCCGTCAGTCTTCGCCCCGCCCTTCCCCCCACCTTCACACTTGTGCATCTGTCTATCAGAATGCTTTTCAATGAGAGCGCTCCACTTGGGTGTCCCTCAAACTCTCAGTCCCCACCTTTCACACTTACTCTCCGTGCCATTCTCTTTATCTTAGTAAAAGACCCCCCCATCCATCCATCCAAGTCAGAAGCACAGTTTTTGTGGACTTTCCTCTCTCCTTTTAACACCCAATCTAATCTGCCACCAGGTCCCATGAGTTTGATCGCCCACATGACCTGTGTCTGACACTTTATCCCCACTCTCACTACCCTCATTGAGGAAGTTCTGTGAATTGTGTTGCCTCCTAAATCCCTTCCAGGCTCACTCCCTCCAATCTACCCTTCAATTCTTTGCCAGAATGTTCTTCCTAAATATAGACCTTGTATTTTTTTAAGCAAAATTCTTCCATAGCTCCCCATCACCTTCAGTACAGGAAACAGCAGCAGTAGTCGTTTTATCGTCAACCACTTACTGATGTGTACTGCCAGGAATGCTGCAAAGTATTTTACATGCATAATCTCCTTACAGTTTATCTCCATTATGAGGCTTCCCCACATTGTTCTGTGCTTGTGCATGTTCCCCCCCCCAGACGCTCCCCCCACCCCGTACAACTTCATGAATGTATCTGCAGCACATACTACAGTGCCTAAAACATAAACCCATTATATCTCTGTTGAATGAAGGATTTCTGTTGTTGTTGTCATAGGACTGATTTGTGTTGTAGGATGTGGAGATTTCGAATCCTGTAGTAGAAAAGCCTACAGGAAGGACAGCAAAGGCTTTGCTGGCTAGGGCAGAATACTTGTCCCAAGTCAAGCGAGTCAGAGGCCCTGTAATGCAGCCCACCCACCTCTTTCATCATCACCTGAATGCACCAGGACTCGAGAAAGGGTGAAAATGACTGTCTATGCTTTGATTCAGTGCATACAGCCTACTACTAGCAGCCTCATGCCGACATGCACCATATTTTAAGGAAAAATAATTGTATCCTATAGAAAATAGCCCTGGAAAGGCAGTTCCCTTCCTAGCTCCGCTTTGTCTCATTCTTCACTGCTGACCCCTTTCACTGAAAGACAGTGATTTCATTATTGTTATTGTAAGATAGCTGGCTCTTCCAGACTATTTTATATTTCTTAAGTGATCAACCTTCACACAGCATGGTATCCTATGTTTAGCAGCAAAAACTATTCTTCTTAATTCCCTTTCTTGGGTGTTTAATTTAAAATATATAAAATTTAATTCAATTCCTCCATTCTGAGGTGTTCTGAAGGGTGTAAACTGAGATTATGAACACTTTTAGTTCAGATTACCAATAGGAATTTGACATTTATATGAATAAGAATAATATCAAGGGTTACAAAAGCTAATATAGAATTGCAAGGGCTATCAGGCTCTGTGCTCGAGGCCATAAATTGATTGCCAGCAGGGGTCAAACAGGAGTCTCTGCTTTCTCTGTACAGTCTCCCTTGGGTAAGCCATTGCAGTATTTGGTGCACCGGCAGAAAGGGCAGAGAGAAGTTACGCCTTCTTCAAACAAGTTGCTGGAATATTCACTGCTTAAGATAGGTGTGGATTAATAGGACTTCTTACTTAGATAGCTAAATACAGAGCCCAAGATTATTTTTCTAGAAATAATATCAAGCCAAGGGAAATAAATCTAACAATGTAGGCAAGTATATGCAGACAGGCTCTGTTTGGTCCACACTGTATGTTTCAAGACAGGGTTTTATATTTCTGTTTTTTG
Organism: Lagenorhynchus albirostris; assembly: GCF_949774975.1. Classification (NCBI taxonomy): domain Eukaryota; kingdom Metazoa; phylum Chordata; class Mammalia; order Artiodactyla; family Delphinidae; genus Lagenorhynchus; species Lagenorhynchus albirostris. The sequence goes on along the minus strand of NC_083104.1, from coordinate 88,149,473 downwards.
CTATAAGAGCTGCTGAGAAAAAATAAAGAAACACTGATTCCAAATGAACTAATTTGGTCCTAATTACCTGAAACAAAATGCTGAAACCAAAGTTGATCCTTAAAATATAAATATGTATATGTTGCAATTTTTGATTATGTCTCTTTATTTCATGTTACCTTAATGGAATGTATTCTTATAAAAATGTTATTAAAATATTGGAATAAGCTTCTATCTAAGTGATAGAAGTTATACTTAGATATAAAATAGAAGGATTGTCTACCCTTTTGCAAATATTATGACATTGAGTGTTTTTGATAAGGACGATGAACTCTTAGGTCAAGCAAACCTTTAATAGCCTAAAATTGAATAATACAAGTTTGTACATTATTATTACTTTTTGTTCCTTATTGTGGTAAGGGTGTCCTTTGTGAAGGTAGGAAGTGAATTCTTTTTGTTCTACATTCCCTCTCAGGTTATTTAAATGAAGTTACATCCATATGTAAACTAGGTGAGTTTTCTTAGTGGCAAAAGGGAGGTTATACCTGGACTACCTTATTTTATCTCTGTTGCTTTGTCATCTGTCATGTGTCTCATTCGTTCAATGTTTGTTTTGTTTTGGTTTTGGTTTTTAACTAATTGGTTTCTGTTGTCCTCATCACTGAGTTATTCCTTTTCTTTTCTCTCTCTCTCAGTTTTAGGAGAAACTATTTCTTCAGGTACCCATTTGTTGCAATACTGTGGATGTATTATTATTTTTTTCCTAATTAAGATCCCATGTGGTATTCTTTCCACTGCTGTGTCAGGTGCTGTGGACAGAATTAGAGTTTCTAAAGGGGTTTTGTTTTGCATTAAAAAACGAACTGGAGGCTAGATGACATAAATATTAGTGGCTTAGGCTATCATTAGATATAAGAAATTTAAATAATACCTTTGCCAGAAGCCTCAGAAGTCACTCAGTTGTAGCAGTAAATAGCCCATGCTTCAGCTGTTGTACATGGTCAACTGCTGTCTTGTGCAGCGTGCATTATGGTGATTTTTTTTTTTTTTTTTTTTTTGCGGTACGCGGGCCTCGCACTGTTGTGGCCTCTCTCGTTTTGGAGCACAGGCTCCGGATGCGCAGGCTCAGCGGCCATGGCTCACGGGCCCAGCCGCTCCGCGGCACGTGGGTCTTCCTGCACTGGGGCACGAACCCGCGTCTCCTGCATCGGCAGGCGGACTCTCAACCACTGCGCCACCAGGGAAGCCCCCATTATGGTGATCTTTTAAAATTTTTTTCTTAATTAATGGGCTGTACATAGGAATCACCGTCCATACAGCAGTAGGCAAAATATAACCTATTTAAGCCTGTCTTTCAAAATGGTTCATATGCCGACAGGCCACTAGGAGATGCTAAGTAACAATATGGCTATTTAATTTACTTATTTCAACTAGCGTTGAGGAAAGAATCTTAAAAGTTGCTTCTAGCTTAATTTTTTTTTTTTTACCATTTTACCTTTTTTCAAAGCATTTTATTTATACAGTGGCCATTTTCTTTCCTTCTTTACCCGCCCCCCCCAAATATTTTATCTCTAAAATAAAAATGCTTCTTTAACACCAGTATCCTAAATGATATTGTTTAGAAGTTTTAGAAGCTATGGTGCTAACCTCATTAGAAACAAATGTTTCTTTCTCTTTTTTTTTTCTTTTTCTTTTTCTCTTTTTGTTTTATTCTTTACTCCCCCGCCAAAAAAAAAAATTAAAGGAAAAGATATGTGGTTTTTGCCAGTTTAATTAATATGATCATGAACATGTGGAATTAGAAGGCAGCTTAGAAATCAGTCTATCGTTCCTTGTTTTCAACCAAAGCCCAGAGAAGTTTGGGGTTTTGTTTGTTTTTCCGTTTTACATATATGTAAAACCAGTTGGCCAAGTCAATCTCTGGTTTTCTGTGGCACCGCCTGGCTGCCATGTAGAGCTCATTCTCTGAAGCTGTCAGAAGTCTATACGTTGGTTGTATTGGAGATAGCCCCATATCTTCAACTAATTTTTGCTGTTTTTGACAGAAAGGAAATCGAGCAAATTCACAGGTATTATGATTTTAAAGAAAAAAAAAGAGCCAAAGAAAAAGAATGCTAAACTTAAGTATCTTAGGAACCTCGCTACTTTGGTAGAGATATTCAAATGGGGTGCTGTCTTACTTTTATTCTGAACAAGAATGTTTTGTGGGAATGATCAAAATCAGAATATTGGAGCACAAGCCTTAGGTATAAATCCTGACTGTCTTTGTCATATTGACCCAGTTACTTAACCTGTTGGACCTTGGTTTTCTTATCTGTAAAATGAGGTTAACAATACCCTTTCTTTAAGGTTTTGAGATTTAGATGAGATGATACGCATTGAGATAGACTTAGGACAGTGCTTGGTATGTACTTACTAAATGATCGCTGCTACTTTTCTTCTAGTAATAAAAACAGCAGCACAACCACAACACAGAACAGTAGTGAAGTGATACCTAAAAAATAAAAGTAATTGATACATGTTATGTAGAAGCCAGTGTACATGGCTTATGCAATCTAAGATACACACAAAGTCAGTATGGAAGAAGAAGAACTCACTGAAAATACTTTTCTGTTTTATTTTCTTCTGCAAGTTTTTAGAAAATGTCTCCTTAGGTTAAAAATGTAGTTTATTTGGCAGAACTCTTCCAAAAGATTGAGAAAACAGGGTGAAGATGCAACAGCTACATATTAATTAAGGTCTACTAATGTCTCTAAGAATGGTGCTATGAATTGGGGGTCACATTTTTTTCCCCAGGACCAGAGTTGCCATCACCATTTCGAGACCTTTCTCCCTTTATTCACTCCAGCCCTCATTCAGCCCCAGTTGTACCAGCCCTCCAAGCCTTTCAGTCTTTCCTCTTCATTGTAAACTTTTGCTTTCCTGGAACACCTCACAGTCCTTTTCACTGGTACTTAATTTTGTAGGAAGTCATTCCTGTTGAAATGTTGTCGGTCTGATAATGCCTGGAAACTTCTTTCCTAAGTCAGATTTGCATTTGCCTGGGGTCTTGACTGACTTAAAGGAAAAGAAGAAATAACAGAGAATAGGTTAGGAACACTGAAGAGTCAATATGCAAGGTATTTTTGTTCAGAAAGTTGTATGTTTTTCTAATGGACCCACCACCACATTTTAGAAAAGATACCAGTATAGGGAATAGCCCAGACTCCCAGCACGGCCTCCCCTGTTTGAAGCTCCCAGGTGCAAAATTTAGTTGCATTTAAAAGCAGAATTTGTTCTCTTGCCTCTGGATGGCGTAAAACACTATCTTGTTCCACTATTTTAAACTAAATAAAAGTATTGTCCTGAGTTGCCGCACAGGTTTGTGCCAGCCCAAGAGTTAATTTTGTGCGCCACTGAGGGGGAAGTTATCTTCAAGACCTCTCATGGCCTGGCTGCTGCCCAGCGTCCTGGGAGATGCCATCAGTTTCAGTTAATTCCAAACAATAGATGTGGCGGGGACTCCAGTAAGTGGCGGGTTGACTGCACCCAAACTGTGGATTTAAGTTGTCAAGGGAGCTTGACTCATACTTAGACCCAACACCAGGTTGGGTCAGCTGACTTATCTGTAAACCATTAGCAGTAAAGGAGGCTTCTTTTGTGTGTGAGGAGGGAGGGGATGACCTCTGATCCTGCCGCCTCCGCAGCCTGGCCATGAGGCTCTTTCTGTGACTTTTCATCTGCTCAGGCTTCGGCTTCTTCATACCACTCATGCCCATCACTGGTTATCCAGCCACATACATGCCTGAGGGAGATGCCAGTATATTGTGCACTTTGTGTAATTTCTGTTCATTTCTACTCATCACCACTCTTGTTGGTGATGTTTAATAAGAAGTGCATTAGTATTCACTTTATCATATGCCACATCTATATTGCACTTCTTGACTCTCGTAGGGATTCATATCTGTCCAATATATTCTAGGCTAGGGCAGGGCAGGAATTACATTGCGTCAGCATTAATCATCCTTGTTACCTTTTGATTAGATCACTCAGGTTAGATACTGGTTGGAAGAGTGATCTAAGGTTGAAAGCATGAGGATAAATATGGGCAAAACATTAGCAGTTTGTTTTAATATGATTTTTTTTAAGTTTGAAGATAAATTGTTTCTCAATTTGTAATTCAATTTTTTTTCTACCATTTGCCTTTGAAAATAAGTTGTAGCCATTTGAAGTTGAGACACAAACACAAATGGACACTTGTTAACCGGTTTGATACCAGTTTAAATTTGTTTACTCTGAGGTGACTAAAGTCTCTATATAGGTATGTTTGTTTCAGTAGGTCCTATTAAAGGATACTTTTGTTTAATGGGGAGGTACTGTAAGGAACTGGACCCCAGAGGGTGAGCCAAGGTGTCTGTAACCTCACACACCCCTGTTAGTGCCTGACTGAGTCTCAGGAAACCTTGAGGGCCATGTTGTGATATGCATTGCCTTCGTGTTCTTTCTGGAAATTAGTTTTTGGTTTAGAAAGCCAGAAAGCTCCAGCTCTTTAAGTACATAAAGTCAAGTGATTTTCTTCTTCCATACCCTTATCAGACTTTGTACCCTATCTCTTTCCCGTTATAATTTTGAAAGTCCCCAAATCATTTAAGAGATTTGCTTCTCTATCGTAAATGAGTCCATTTTCTAATGACTAGAATTTTGTCTTCTAGAGAATGTCTGCTACAGATTTACTTGGTTTTTATTTTACTTTCCAGTTTAGGTTTCATTTATCTTAGAACAGAGTGCAAATTTTCATGAGAATAGAAGCAATAGACAGAATGGCACAATATATTTTTATTTACCATAGATCATAGCCATTTTGCTTTTCCATGGCAAAATGGGGACAAATCCATCATGGCTCTTTCATCATTTTCTGTGTCATTCACTTTAATGGGATGCATTAGTTGCTCACATAGTATGACATGGGAAAGGAAAGTTATGATTGTTTTCTTTTGGTTTACATAATATCTTCAAATGAGAGGAAACTGTCCTCATTTGAAGAATGTATCGTGAATTTTAGTGTGTGGCATTTCCTTTTATATTAATTTGTAAATACATATGTAATAGAGATAGTAAAATAACAAGACATGGCAGTTCTATTTTAGCCAACAAAATAATATGATATACATATTATGTTTGTATCTGCTAGGTTGTACTTTACTGTTATGCAATGAGGATTAACTTCAGAGATGAGTCGATGAAAAGTATCAACATTAGAAGTAAATTTTTTCTGAGATAAGGTATGGAACAGTTTGACAGGTGATGTGAGTCTGTAATTTTAACATATATTAGCAGAATTTATCTATTTATACCTGTACTCGGGAATTGAGTAGTTTACAGAGAAACATGTGAAACATAAGGTTTTTTTTTTTTAAATGCAGTTGAAGAAATCAAGAGAAAGGAGAAAATTAATGTAGGAAAGATAAGATGATGCCAATGGTCAGGTTATTATTAAAAATACATGTACTCCAATCTTACGCACTTTTCAGGTTGGCTCTGGTTAATTGTCACGTGTACAATTTGTCACCCCATCCCTTCTCTTCCCCAAAATTCTTTCTGCTTTTTGGATTATTAACGTGTGCTAAGATAGTATTTTTTACAGTGTAATTAACAGTCAGACTCACTTTTTCTGATTAAGCATGCTCTTATCTACATGCTTTTCTATATGTTTTCAGTTCGTTTTTCTTTTTCTTTTTTTCAGTTCATTTTTCTTAAAGGCATACTTATCTGCTCTAGTTTTTTTGTGTTGACTTGGTTTTGCTTGTTTATTTTTATTATAAATTTAAGCAAGTTTTAAAGAAATGCAAAGGTGGATGAATGTTCTTGCTACCCCTCTTCGTCTAGAACTTTCAGGCCACCCCTCTGACTTCTTTCTCCATTTGGAGACATAGAGATTTTGGTCTGTTTATTTGGGGATAGGAAAGTAATGAGCAATGAAGTGGAGACGAACAAAAAGAATTCAAACTATTATTTTCTCTGGGCCTTGGAAATGAAAGTTTTAAGGGAATTATTAGACTATTTAAGTGCTCTAATCATTCTCTTTGAAATAAATGAATAGTAAACTGATTTTGTGAACCCCTGTTCCTCTTTCTAGCTGCAGAGGAATTTATCAAGAGATAGAAAGCTTCATCCCAAACTTCCCTGACAGGTTGCTCATTCATCTGCTTGCTTTTTGTTGGTTTATGTATGGACATGGAAGAACTTTGTGGAGAAAAAAGAATACAATGAAGGTTAATTTTCAGCTATTTATATTGTTCTCTGAATTTATAGCTCAACACCTATTAGTTTGTAGTCATTTCTCTCATGTCATTCTTTAGAATACACGTTTCCATGATTCAGTGTTGCCCATGTATTTATCATTTTTAGAGGTTATATAACCTGTTGGTAAGTTTACATTCCCTTCTTTACATAGTTATTGCTCATTGTTGAACATTTGGATTGTTTTCAATTTCTAACTATCATGTAAAGAGTTGACTAAGAATTCCTTTCCCTTTTTTGAAGTGGAGACTGTAGAAGCAAGTGAAAATTCATTGTACAGTTGTGGTTTTTTTTTTAATTTATTTATTTATTTTTGGCTGCATTGGGTCTTTGTTGCTGCGTGCCGTCTTTCGCTAGTTGCAGTGAGCGGGGGCTACTCTTTGTTGCGGTGCGCGGGCTTCTCATTGCGGTGGCTTCTCTTGTTGCGGAGCACGGGCTCTAGGCGCGCGGGCTTCAGTAGTTGTGGCTCACGGACTTAGTTGCTCCGCGGCTTGTGGGATCTTCCCGGACCAGGGCTCAAACCCGTGTCCCCTGCATTGGCAGGCAGATTCTTAACCACTGCACCACCAGGGAAGCCCAGCTGTTCCTTGGTATCCCTGGGGAATTGGTTCCAGGACCCCCGCAGATGCCAAAATCCATGGACGCTCAAGTCCCTTATATAAAATGGCTTAGTACTGTCGGCCCCCACGGGTTCCGTATCCTTGGATACAGATGGGCAACTGTATGTATTTGCAGCTAACATATTAATGTAAGATAATCCAAAATTATGATATAATACAGTTGTATTTTTTCAGTTCTGTAAGTAAATTATATATCCTTATGTATTCAAAATACACAGTATAATTTTGTTCATTTTATGGAATTCTTTTGAAATAGGCTGTGAAGGCATTTATTTGATTGGGAATCAAGAAAAATAGGTTTGTTGTTGCTGAATTGGAAAAACTGATTTAATCTTTGTAGTTTCGAGTCTCATCTTTTGAATGCAGGGAGTAGACTAAGCATGCTCTAAAGTTCACTTTTGCTCTGAAACTACCATTTTAAAACTTAGAACACGATTTTACTGTTTTAAATGGTTATACATGATTATTATTATATCTTTGCTTTTATGATATATTCTTGGTCTTATCTCTAATTTACTTAATGTCGAGTCACAACCAGAAGGGCAACAACCAATATCTTTATGATTCCTATGAGAAAAGGCAGACTTTTATAATGCTTTTTTCAGGAATTCATTTTGGAGAAAAGTGGAAACTACCCATGTGTGAAACCAAACATATATGCAGTCTGAACTAAGACATTATCAGAGAAAATGGCTTCATTTCTAGACACTTCTCTGTCTGTTATTGGACATGATTTTATACGTTAGGTTGTCCGTTTATCATAACAACTGGCTGCCAGAGGGTGAACTTCAGCCTCCACTGTGTTCTCTCTCTCCTGTTCTGCATCCTTGTCATGAACTCTCATCATCTGATCTCTCCTAATTCTCCAGTCTTCTGGCTTCCCCCTGGCCTGGACCCCATGGGCCTCTCTTTTAGTGATATTCTTTGAGGCAGCTTTGGCTTTTCTTTGCTTCTAACCCTAACCCTACCACTAGCCTTGGCCCTACTACTAGCACCCACTTCTCCCCCTCCAGGTTGCTAAATGTGCCTGTGGAAGTCTGGCTTTAACCTTACTAAAGGAGTCATATTTTGGGGGGTCATTGGGTGACGTTTTTTCTTTTAGGAGTCATATTTTTTAAATCTTTATTGAGCCTTCTTTGCTGTTCATCTCTGTTTTCTTTTTCAGTCTGTTTCTCCACATTCATATTAGCCACATTCAATTTTTTTCATCTCTTTCAAGTATAATACTCCAACTTTGCCTAACCTATTTGGCAGTAAAATGGTACCTCCCAACAAGTAGCACCTTAATTCCCCTCCCTGTTGAGCTCAGAATGTAGTTGTATACTGATCGGTTTCCACATCCCTCCTGCCTAAGGATTTGTCGTTCCTCACTCCCCTCTTCAGCTGGACTGATGCAAATCCTAATGGGCAGGGAGGTGAGAGACGTGGCAGTGCCAGGTTCCCATGTCGACCATGTTTTGGAAAACAGAATCTGTGGGGGAAGAGCTGAGCAGAGTTAGCTGAAGGCTTTGGTCCGGGTGTGTGAGGTGGAGATCACTAGGCCTGGGGTGCTCGGTAGGGCCAGAGACATGCAATACAGGTGGACTGAACACAGGAACTGAGGAGGTGTCGGGGAATCCAAGAAAGGAGCAGGTGGGCCCAGGTGCTGGGGAATCTGAAGGAAGCTGGTGTGAAGGTCATCTGGGCAGAATGGAGTCACTGTGGTGAAGTAAGCCCAGGGGCTGAGTCAATGAAATACCTTGTTTAGACTATTGAAAGAACTTTTGAATAGGTCTTTTTTTCCTGACTCTGACTCACCTCTCCCATTTCCAACAATTATAATAGTTAGCATTTAAGGATTGCCTCTGTGCCCGGCAGTATCTTAGAACTGTGTGGATGTTAATTTCATTTGATCCTCCCAGCATTCAGCTAATTAGGTTTTATCCTCAGTTTGTAGGCTAAAACACACAGCCTTAAAGAGGCTCAAGATTTCTCAATAAAACTGGGCTGGGGCAGAGATGCTCAGGATCACACAGCTGTTTCCCAAGTACCTGCTCGACCTCTTAACCTGGATGCCCCATTGACGGTTCAAATTCAGCTTCCAGCAGAAATCGTATCCCCTTCCCCAAGCCAGCTTTACTGATTTAAGGCTTTAGTATTTCTCTTCACTGTACTTAGGCTTTCAAAGTTGCTACAACTTAAAATTTGGAGACAGTGAACTTGATGCTCTTCTCCTCCTCGCTCCCGACATCTGGCAATTAACTGGTTGGCACCAACTCTCTGTCTCTGTCTCTCTCTCTCTCTCTCTCTTTTTTTTTTTTGTAATGTCGATCACTCTCTGAATGAACAAGAGAGAAAAAGGAGATAAGATGAAAGTCAGAGTAGAGAGTGTTGGAAGTCAGAGTGATGGAGGTGGTGGTGGAGAAGCACCGTTCCCTGGGAGACTTGCCTATGAAACTTCCGTTTAGGGCTTCCCTGTAGGATAAGTACGTTATTCTATGTGGGTTCAGTGCTCTAACTTCAAGGTTGTATGAAGGTAGAAGCATCAGTTTCCACTAAATCCCTTCTTTTGATGCTTTCCTGAAATCATCTGTGAAGATGTCATGATGAATTTCACTCTTATTTATTTTGTAATAGGGAATGCATGGCCATGGGAAAAAAATTCAAAAAGTATAAAGGGGGCTTCCCTGGTGGCGCAGTGGTTGAGAGTCTGCCTGCCGATGCAGGGGACGCGGGTTCGTGCCCCGGTCCGGGAGAATCCCACGTGCCGCGGAGCTGCTGGGCCCGTGAGCCATGGCCAATGGGCCTGTGCGTCTGGAGCCTGTGCTCTGCAGCGGGAGAGGTCACATCAGTGAGAGGCCCACGTACTGGGAAAAAAAAAAAAAGTATAAAGGGGGGCTACATTGAAAAGTAGGTCTCTCACTCCAGCCACTCAGTTTCTCCTTTTCTGGGGTATTTTTAATTGGGGGGAGTTGATTTAATTACTCCCTTGGTCCATTCTCTTTTCGTTAAAGCTGACAAGGGTGTTAGTGGATGTCTAGGACTTCCCTTAGTTCATTCTTTGTGTCTTCATTTTCTGTTACTGAGTAACAGATTACCACATATCAAGGCCCAGTCTCTTTCAGTGTATTATTTGCATGACTTTTGAATACTATTTGGAAAATGCTTCAGTGTCCCAAGGTTTCCCGAAAGTGTGGAGTCATCTAGGCCTTTATTCCTCCATTACCTGTGGTGACTTTTTTGTCTTTGTTTGCCTAGGACCATCCTGGTCTATGCCTGTTGTCCTAGCGTGTTTATTAATAGCACCACACTTTTCACTCCACGTCTGTGTTTGGAGGGTAAATAACATAGACACCCTCCCCATACCATTTAGCTCCCACAAGGCACATCTTTTTCAGCTCCTTCTTTCTGTAATGCTAATGCTGTTTATACACTGACAACCCATCGACCTTAAAGCTCACACCATCACATGGTTTGTCAAATGATCAGTAAAGGAAAGGATGATTAACAGTGTGAAACACAGTAAGTAGGTCAAGTGGAATTAGGACAGAAAATAACATTCATGGATTTCCAGAGATGAGATAATTTCATCACTGTGTTGAGGCAGGAGCCAGGTTATAGTAGGTTTTCCAGGAAGTTAACCGTGAGGAAGTAGAAGTGGCAATGATAGACTGTTCTTCCACAAGTCTGGAAAGGAAAGGAAGGAGGGAAAATATTTGGCACCAGTTAGGGGAAAGGGATGGAGGAGTCAGGCAGGACAAGCCGGGTGGATTTGTTCCTTGGTGTAGGCGAGCCACGGTATAGAGAAGAGTATGATGGCGCTAGAGCAAGGAGCAAGCGTGACAGGAAGGCCCACCAGGGGCTCTAGAAAAATGGAATCCAGAGCACAGTTATAAAGGAAACAGTAAATGTGTTCCTCGGAACCTGGAAGAAAGATACAGAAAGTTATACCAAACTACATTGAGATATGTGGATGAAGACGAAATTCTGGTCCTGCCAGATGGTCTCCATCTTCTCTCTTAAGGAGCCAGTGTTATTTTCTGTCACCATAGTTGGTTTTGCAACTGGTACTCTTATGAGATTCCCAGCTTTACCTCTGAGCCACCACTGTCTTATCTCTGGAGATTCTAATATCCTCTAAGTATTTTTAATAAAAAAAAAATTTGTAAAATAAAAAAGTGTTTGGAATTACACCTGTTTAATTTCAAGTAAGTGGCCAATTAAAGCAGCTCATAGATGAGCTAGTCTGATAGACTTTATTTTACAGAGATGAATACAGTTTTTTAAAGCACATGTGTAGTTTGATCCCAAGGCTGGTCTGTACCTAACATAGCTAGCCAAATCTCTAAGGAAAACATCTGTTTTGTTATCAGGCCAACACAAACTGCCTACAAGTTCAACACATAAAAGACTTGTTCACGTGACCATAGGGTTACTTTAATACAGCTGTTCGTTCATCCAAGCAAAAAATGGGTAATCTAATCTCAGCAAATTATTTTTGTTATTTTTTAAATAACCAGTTTTGGTTTGACTTAATAAATATGAAGAAATAAAACATGAGCAATTGATGTATGACATTTTCCCTATGTAAACAAAAGGCTCAAGGGTACAGAATTTCATTTTAGGAATTTTGTTTGTGAATTGTAAACTCAACTACTTTTAAAATCTTTTAATCTATAAATTTTACAATATGGTGGGTTTGTCTACATGGCATGTATAAAGACATAATGTCTTTTACTGGTGCTCATTTTAATGAAATAGACCAAATTGATAGCATGTTAAGTACTTTTCGTATTGAAATATTCTGTTAATGTATGTGCATGTTGATGTTTGTGCTTGAGATTCAGTACAGATTTTATTTCAGCATCTTTCTCTCTTTATCAACAGCAATCTTAGGCGATCATAGGAACATATCATCACAGGAACATATAATATGTAATCAACATTAAATATTGCCTAAAGAGTTAAGTTCTCAATAAGCAAGATTCTGAGACCCATGATTGGAGACTGGGCTTGTTTAAAATCTATTGAAATTCTCTTTATAGAATTATTCAGACCAAAGTGCAAGCAATCCCTGAGACAAAGCACAGCTTGCCTAGTACCCTCCTGGGAATCTCCTCTACTCTGGTACTTCTCTTTACTATTAAAAAAATTATATAGCTGCCATAGATTTTGCTTTGAACATAACTCATATTTGAGAGGAAAACTTTACTTTCATATATATTTTCTACTCTTCAGGGTCATGAGAGAAGCATGTAGTGTAGGGGTCAGCAAGCTCTTTTGGTAAAGGGCTAGAGAGTATTTTAGACTTTGTAGGTCAAGAAACAAAATCAAGGATAATCTATCTATCTACCACCCATTTCTAAGGGAAACCAACTTTCACAAATTTTTATTGATGAAAGTAAAAATATAATAACAATGTACTACAGTACTTAAAATATTGACTTACTACTAGTAAGAATAGAATTACTTTAGTTGGATAACATTTCACTTATTGGGGTACAAAGATTAACGTTCCCTATCATCAAACTCAGTCACTAATACTCATTTGTCAATGTTGATGTCTAATGAGATTTTATGTATTTCATTTTTGAAAATATCTTTTCACACAGATACATAATGCCAAATATTGGTTTCAATTCATGACATCAGTATATCATGGGTTTTTTTTTTTTTTTTGAAAGAAGATGTTGGGGGTAGGAGTTTATTAATTAATTAATTAATTTTTGCTGTGTTGGGTCTTCATTTCTGTGCGAGGGCTTTCTCTAGTTGTGGCAGGCGGGGGCCACTCTTCATCACGGTGGGGTGTGCGGGCCTCTCACTATAGCGGCCTCTCTTGTTGCGGAGCACAGGCTCCAGACACGCAGGCTCAGTAGTTGTGGCTCACGGGCCTAGTTGCTCTGCGGCATGTGGTGTCTTCCCAGACCAGGGCTCGAACCCGTGTCCCCTGCATTAGCAGGCAGATTCTCAACCACTGTGCCACCAGGGAAGCCCCCTATCGTGGTTTTAATTGAACCTATTTATCACTTGGCATTTATAGAATTCGGTTAGATCCTTTTCTTGATATTTTCCTTTTATCAAATCTATCACTTCCAACTGAAGGTTGGGTGGAAGCTCCTCTCAGTTATACAACTAAATAGACTTTCAAATGTGGACATTTCCCTTGCACTTGTATTGAGATCAGAAAAATGCTGCTCAGACTATAGTTTGAGCTCAGGAAATGCATCTGCTGCAAATTTGTGTGGGGATGGAGAGCACGCTTTCACTTTTGACAGCATGGTAAGTGTATAAAGCACCTGAACATTACTTGTGATGTAAACAAGTTAGTTGTTGTTATAAATGACTTCACTGCAGTATAAGTTTTGCATAAAAGCAAAATTTGCCATGTAATAGGTTGAATTCATTACGAAACATTATCAAATCTATAACAAAATCTAATTTTCAAGACCATTTGATAATAGTAGTTGAAGTTGTTTCTTCTTGTCAAGAAAAATTTCAGTTATCAACCTTGATCTCAAAAAATATCATGGTATAACTTTACCACTGCAAAGCCTTTGAAGTGGTATGTGGTAGGATGAGGCAAAATATTCAGCTTCTGTTGATGACAAAAGGTCATGGAATTGATGGAAGTTAAGTTCACAAGAGTGAATGAAATTGACTACTGACACTACTGGCTCAATAACATATAAGATTCAAATATTTCCACAGAGTACCTGCTCATCAATACCATAGGCTTTTATTCTCACAGGCTTGTAAATTTGTTTACCTAAGGCTTTTTTTGTATTTCATACATTATTTTTACCCAGCATCAGTTACAACACATCATAGCAGATTCCACTTCAGGTTGTAATGAATTACTGTTTTCTCAACTCCTTTGAAAATATTCTTGCCTGTAGGTGTCCCATGCAGACTATTCATAGAGGTTAATTTTCAGTCACTTCAATTTTGGCATGGACTTCACTCATAAACAAAAATAACTCTGCAGTACTTGTAGCATCTGTGAATTCATCAAAGCCAAGGATCCCCTGTCAAAATCATTTACTTTGTTTTCTAGTTGACTGTTGCCATTGGTCGCAATATCTTCAACTCCGTGTGTAGAACATTGAGAAGAGGGAGGGTGTGGGAGGAGATGACCCCAAAGGAGTTAGGTTGGGTTGGACCTTACTTGCTTGCTATTCATAAAGGCTGGAGACATATCTTCCAGGACATTGAGGGTTTTGGGATTTTTTGTTTGTTGGGAAGGGAAGGGGAAAAAAAAAAGAACAATCTCAAGGAGAAACCCAATCTGTAACAGTTAAATCTCAAGTTGCTTTGGTTGAAAAGTCAGGAGGTGGGAGACCTAGAGCCCCATAGTCCTGAAGTGCTGCTCAAGCCCTGTCCCCTTACCCTTTCTTGCAGAAAAATTTTGAAAACATAGTTTTTAGCACAACTGGGGGGAACATGTGATAAGATGTACTTTGAGCAAAGTACCTTTGCATTACGAGAGGAAGAGGGAGGAAACTTGTTTGATCACCTGTTATGTATTAGACACTGTTATGTATTAGCTAGTAAGTCTTTTAAAGTATCTCACTTAATCCTCGTAGCAATATAACTAGTAGATATCATCACCAATTTGTAAAATGAGGAAAAGAAGGTTCAAATCTATAGTTAGGTTTTTTTTTTTAAAGTATTGTTATTTATAGGATCTCAGCTCTTAGGAACAGTGCTATTCAATAGAGCTTTTTGCAACGATGGTAACGTTCTGTATCTGTGCTGTCGAATATGATAGAAAGTAGCCATATGTAGCTATAGAACACCAGAAAGGTGTCTGGTGTAACTGAGGAGCTGAATCTTAAATTTATTTGCTTTTAATTCACTTTGATTTAAGTAGGTAGATAGCATCTACTATATATTCAGAAGTTCTGCTCTAGATAACAGTCACGTTCAAACTGGTTTGTTCTCCAGTGATTCTCTCTTACTTTCACTTCCTTTGAAAAATTAGTATGTGGCTTATATTCATCTTAGACTATTTTGTTAAATGTATCACATAAGTATTTGATTTCACTTATTTCAGCTAAAAAAGCTGATAGGCCTCGATAAAAATTATTTATGGGATTTGATTTTTCCTCCTTAAAAGGGGGACTAATGAATCTTTCACTAATTCATTAATATTTAGTCAGCACCTGCTTTGTGCCAAGCAGTGAGCTGGGTCCTGGGAATGTAGTGACATGTTAAGACAGTCAATGTCCTCAAGGAACTTACCAGTCCCAGTGGAGAAAACTTAGAAATAACAAGCAATTATAATGGAATATTAGAAAATACAGAGAGTTTGGCAGCTTGGAAAAGGCACTGAATATAGTCTGAGTGCAGGGAAGTTTTCCTAGAGGAAATGCCCTTTATTTAGAGGCCTGAATAATGAGGGAGAGTTAGCTCTGCCAAACAGACTTGGAGGAGCAGTAAGGAGACGTCATGTGTGTCAGGTCTATAGCTCGAGAACATGGGGCTTTGAGGAAGGGAATGGAAGTCAGCTGGGTGGACTGTAATGCATGATGTGGAGCCCGTATGCTGTATCTACAGGGCTTAGCTGTAGGGCTCACAGCAGGGCCAAGAGGGCAGGAATGGCCGGCTGGGGGCAGCGGACAGGATAATTAGCACAAACTATAAACCTAGATGACATTTAGAATTTTAATAAAAAGCAGTTTTTCTCATAGCGGTTATTACTACACTTACTAGTTGTGCTTACTTTCATTACTATCCCTTCATGAATTAATTCAAGCTTCAGAGAATTTTTGGAACCTGTCAGTAAGAAGAACTGTAAATCTACACTTTAAGAGACTAGATATACTCTGAAAAAGCGGATTTTCCTCCTGTACCTCAGAAATCTCCTTTTTGTACAAATCTGAAATTCCTCTTAAAACGGTCCTTTTTCTTAAACTGCCCTAACATATTATATAGTACCTTAAAGGCTTATTTGAAAGATGACCAGTACGTAAAGCTTTTCCCCTATCAGTTTTTTAAAATGAATTGTTATTGGAGCATAGTTGATTTACAACATTGTGTTAGTTTCTGCTGTTCAGCAAATTGAATCAGTTATACATATACATATACATATATCCACTGTTTTTTAGATTCTGTTCCCATATAGGTCATTACAGAGTATTGAGTAGAGTTCCCTGTGCTATACAGTAGGTCCTTGTTAGTTATCTATTTTATTTTGTTTTTAAAAAATTTATTTATCTAATTTATTTATTTTTGGCTGCGTTGGGTCTTTGTTGCTGCACGTGGGCTTTCTCTAGTTGCAGTGAGCGGGCACTCCTCTTGGTTGTGGTGCGCAAGCTTCTCATTGCAGCGGCTTCTCTTGTTGCAGAGCACGGGCTCTAGGCGCAGGGGCTTCAGTAGTTGTGGCGCACGGGCTCAGTAGTTGTGGCTCACAGGCTCTAGAACGCAGACTCAGTAGTTGTGGCGCACAGGCTTAGTTGCTCCACGGCATGTGGGATCATCCCGGACCAGGGCTCGAACCCGTGTTCTCTGCATTGGCAGGTGGATTCTTAACCACTGCGCCATGAAGGAAGTCCAGTTATCTATTTCATATATAGTAGTGTGTATATGTCAATCCCAGTCTCCCAATTTATCCTTCCCCCCTCCCCATCAGTTTTATACTTAATCTTTACTCTCCTCATCTATGAATAAAGAAAATATTAATTGTCCAGTATATCTAGCACAGGTTTAGGTAGTAGCACTACTTAAGAATGAATACTCATGAATGAGCAGATTTAGTCTCACATTCAGCTTCTTCCTTGAGAGCTGAGTCTACAGGAGCTGCTTGTACATGTATATCATGTAAAATAGTATAAATTAATTAGATATTTGTTGATAATATTGATAACTAGGAATTTCACTCAGCAATTGGTTTTCTTCTTCTCGTACTGTTAACCTAATGAGTAATGGGCAGGATTTTCAGCTCACCATTAAGCTTTATGTTGATGGTGAAAAGCCAGCTTAGAAATTAGCACCTTGTAAAATATAGAGAACATTTAATTAAGGTCTCTACCTTCATACTTGTATTTTAGTATGTTTAATTTCTTGCTAAACATTGATGAACTTCATAATTCCAAGAGGATTTAATTAATTTTAACTTTTGGAAGCATGTCTGTAAAAAGTGTAATCAGAACAGTATTATGCCTTCAGAAATCACTCAGATATTTTTTCTAGGACAAATGCAAATTATGGTTGAAGCGTGGGGGACCAAGCCATATGAACTAATGTCAGTCAATAAACATGCCATATAATTTTCTCTATTTTGATGTCTTCTATTCCATTTTTTCTGTTCATGCATGATGGTTTTAATGTTTTACATGGAGGAGTTGTAAAAAATTAGTGTAGTTTCGGTGGCTGATTTTGTGCAACAAACATTAAATCAGTTCCCATGAACAGACCCCTGGTGCAACCCTTAATAAATGCAAACTTTATTTTTAGTACTGACCTTTCGTAATGTGAGCCTTGATCCGTTGAGATGCTCTTCGCTTTTGATGCATCTCCAAATCCCTTTTTTTATGCATTTTAAATCAACACACGCTTGCTCTGAATTTATGCATGTGGATAGACGGAGATGTAATTTAAACACATCTGTTCAAATATGCATTTCAGATCAACTTGGTGCCGGTTCTCATAATACGATGAAGTTTTTGACGGGTATTATATCCCTAAAGTACACACCAGATGGTATTTATTAGAGAATGAATAGAAATGAAGTTTAAAGTTGTTGAGCTTTTTGTCTTAAGTCATTCGTTTTTTAGTCATAAAACAATAATGGTCTGGAGTCCTGTGCCCTTATGATAAAGCTTTGTGTGAGACGGTTCTCTTTTAGATGAATGTCTCTTTGTCAAGTTGAGATTAAAAATATTTTTTTGTTGAGGAGTCACCAGTGCTGAGAAAGTTAGGTAAAAAAGGGATAGAGTAAATAATAGCTAGTATCTAATTATTAATAGCCTATAATTTATAAGTCATATAAATAATGGATTTAAATAGATTAAATAGCTTCATTAAAAATCTTCACTTTAGGCATATGTCAATGAATAGTTTCAGATTTATTAAATAATATTGTTATACTTTAGAATCCTTATTTCAATGCTAAAAATGAGATTTCTTTATTAATCTTCAAAGCTAACCTTTTCCCTCCCAGATACTTGTACTAAAAGATAACTGACATATCCATAAAATGGTGGCCTAAAATTAATATAAAGAAATTCATTGCCTGTCAGATTTACCACTTTCAGTTGTGAGTTATATCTAAGTGACTGTCATTTCAAGAAATGCAGAAAAATATATAAACACACATTGTTTTTTCCTTAATTCCTTGCACCCCTCACTCTTTGAAGCATCATGCCCCGCCCGCTCCTGCAGATGAGAAGCTGACAAGACTGCAGTGGCTTCATGAGATGATGAGCCCTTGATAGGAGAATAGTGCGTATCTCAAGGTTTTCAGAGGTATAATAACTAGCTTTTAGCACTTATTTCTTTCACCAGAATTTATAACATTGGGAACCAGTTCCAAAGAGCTGAATCAAGGATAAGAACCAAAATCTATATATGCATGCCTTTTTCCTGCATTTGATAGGAAGCTATATTCTCATGTCTATGATCAGATGCAAGTAAACCAGACTGAGATTACTTGTGAGCTATTATTGACTTCTACAAACAACAGCACAAATAAGTCTTTTTTTTTTCCCCAGAGATTTAGACAGAGGGAGTGCAAAAGGAAGGTAATGATTTGTAAGGTAACCTGCAGTTATGTTAGGTGGTAGTAGAAAACGTTTTAAAATATTTGAAATAATATAATTGCTTTGTGCTGGGAACATGTACATGAATAAAAGATGTTAGCAGGTGTCCTGCTAGTATGGAATCTCATGCTGTTGTATTTATTGGAAATATGCACACCATCAGCAGATTTAAATTTGTAAAAAGTAATTGAAACAGAAGGTTTGAATAAAAAACTCAGGCTTAAAATGATGTAACTCCTTTAAACTGAATTTCCAATTTAATAAAATAGAATTTCTGTATCCAGTTACCTTTCTATCTTAGAGTTTTTGCTATTATTCTGAAAATCATATTTTTCTGGGGATTTCAGATTTTTCCCTTTAAAATACTTTAACACATAACATAAAATAATTGCCTATAATATATGATGTGTCCTTGCGTAATTTGGTAACGGTTTTTATAGCGTTTCTAATATTTGATGATTAGGGACTTAATGTCTCTCTTGGTTATAATTTTTATGGCGAGTAGCATACAGACTTGTAAACATCTTTTTATTACTGTCGATGTACAAAGACACATTTTCTTGTTATTTTATCTTCATCAGTAAAATTTATTTTAATACAATAAATTACATGGATAACACAGTTTTAGCTTTAAATAAAGGAATAGTCATCTACTAGAGTGCAATTTGCTTTCTGGCAAAAGTGTTTTTCTTCTTTTTTATTTTTTCCTTTTGCTCTATTTTTATTCCCTTAATGTTTTGATCTGCACGAGAAATGTAGAGTCAAGGTGCTCAAGTCTTAATCCATTTTGAGACACTGTGCCTCCCTTCCAGCATTTCTTACAGTGTGGTCCTTGTGCGTATCTTTCAACTTTATCTTTTAACTTTCCTGTGCACTGTACCCCACCACCACTACCACTGTTCACCCCATCCCAGCTCCTCTGTTAACAAACACTTTTTTAAGTTGACATATGACATTATATTAGTTTCAGGTGTACAACATAATGATTCGGTATTTGTATGTATTGTAACATGATTGCCACAATAAGTCTAGTTAACATCTGTCCCCATACAAATTTTGTGTGTGTGTATGATGAGGACTTTTTAAAAAGATCTACTCTCTTAACAACTTTCAAATACTATAGTCACCAGGCTGTACATTATATCCCCATGAACAAACATGGTATTAGAACTGCACCATGGACTGGGAAGATAAAACCTAGATGTGACATGCTCCCAGCCCTCACTGCACGTAGAGTTCATCAGTTATACAACGAACGCTTCTATAGTGACGCTGGATAGTCTGATTGGGTAACCTGGTCTGGATGCATGGTCTTACTTTCCTTCCATTCACTTCCAGGTTTAACACCCTGGAGTCACGTTGACTCTTGTTTTTTACTGTCTCCACTCCCTTCCTCCACCACCTGCTTCCTCCAAGTCAGTCACCTGACAATCACAGATGGTCATGCCATGACTCACACTCCTTTCCCCTTTCCATATCCACTCTCACCATCCTAGTTGGGGCCATCATTATCTTGTGCTCTATCATCTCTCTCATCTAAGGCATTCTTAAGACATTGCCAGAACCATCTCACTGATGCAGAGTTTTAAAGGCATTGCTCCCCATTGAAGCCTTTGGTAGCTCCTTCTTGCCAAACTTCAGCATGGTGGTCCTAACCCCCTTTTTTAACTGGAAGTTCCACTACACCCTTTCATGCATACTGCGTCCTATGGTGTTTGTTGTTTCTTTTTTATCTGAAGCCTTTGCTCTTGGTTTTCCTCCTGTTGAAAGTCTTACCTTCTCTCTGTGTCTGTCCAGTGTCCAATACAGGAGCCACTTGTGTCTTCTGAGCAGGTGGAATGTAGCAAGTCCAAATTGAGATCTGCTGTGAGTGTAAAATACATACCGACTTTCAAAGACTTAGCAAGAAAAAAAGAATAACATCTCATTAATTCTTATATTGATTGCATGTTGAAATGGTATTTTGTATATATTGTGTTAAATTAAATGCTGTTAATTTCACCTGTTTCTTTTTTAAATGGGACTACTAGAAAACTCAAAATTACATGTGTCGCTCGTGTTATATTTTTATTCATTAGTGCCACCCTATACCGTCTGCCTCTGTCCTGAGCTCATCTGCTGCTTTCATTAAAGCTACTTTCGTCTCTCTCCCCTCTGCATTTGCATCGCTGTAGGATTTATTTTCAGTGGTCACTTATTCACTGTGCAAGGGAATTATGGTTATTTATCAAGCGATAGTATGTACATTGAGTGAAGAGCTCAGAATTTGGAACCAAGATACCTGGGTTCCCATCACGTTCTGACATTTACTAATTTGGTAATCTGGGGGAAGTCATTTAACCTTTCTGAGCTTCAATTTTTCTCATCTGTAAATTAGAGATATTAGTAGTACCTATCTTACGGGAGTCCTGGGAGGATTAAATGAGTTAATGTATAGAAAATAGTCAGAACACTGCCTGTCATAAAGTGTAATGTAAATGTTTTCCATAACCACTAAAATTACTGCTACTGCTTCTACTACTGCTACTGGTATATACCTGACTTATCTCTGACTGGGGTCTCTGAAGACAGGTATAGTATCTTGCTGTCTTTATATTGCACGGTTCTAGGACATAGAAGGTCCTCCTTATATGATATTGATTAAGTTGATTATCGATTCAGTTGATAATATGGATTGAATTGAATTTTCCCTGGGAAATTGTCGAAGCCCAAAGTGACTCTTCTGCCTACATTTTTTTCAAAAAGAGACATTTCAATAGAAGGGTGACCTACATGAACATTTAAAGTTCTTTCAGTCCCCCAAAATATGTGTTATAATGGTTCTTTATTCTGTTTCTTCTGGCCTTGGAGATACTTCCTAGGCAATACTCCTAGAGATACTTCCAAGACTGCCCTTCCCTCCTTTCATAAAGCATTTATACACACTTCAGAGTATGTCATGTCTGCATGTTTTCACCATTCGTCTCTGCACTCTCATACCTCTGAAGATTATGCTGTTCATCGGCCCTATTGTAGTGGTGATGTGTGCTTTTGCATTTTGCTATCTCAGTGTCATTTTCTCATGATTTTCTGTTACATTCAGTTTATGTTCACTTTTTATAAAAGTGTCATCATAGAATTAAAAATTATTATTCAAGGCTGCCTGGGAAACGTGACTTATGTTCGGAAGGAAATAGCTTTGTGGAGGAGGCCTGTTGTCAGACTGCACAGACGCTGTCTTGGACCTTTAGGTGTGATGAGATAGCCGTTGGCTGTGTTTTACCACCTGGGGTTTCTTCATTTACTTTTTTGATCAGAAATTGATTTGTTAAAGCTGTTTGCTAAAGGAATTGCTTGCTGTAATTGGAGCTACATGCGTAGACTGTAGATTCTAGCGCTGTCACACTTTGTTTCTGTTGATTTCAGCAGATTCTACATTAGGAGGTGGCAGTCTGGGGCTCTGTGTACCTTGTCGTGCCCACAATCCTCTGCAGTTTTTCCCTGTGTCCTCCCCCACCACCTCCAGTCCATGTTATTCCTGATTTCATGTTCTCTAAGGCCCATAATCCCATTTATTCCACCACCCCTCCCTTTCCCACCCTTCTCCCTTGTATTAAGCCTGGCACTGTCGGCCACATCACTGTTCACCTCCATCGGTGACTGGAAGTGCTGCACAGCCCTCCGGTGTATTCTGATTCTAATTGTTTGGCCCCTTGGTTGTAGGTATTCAGTTATCGTAGGTTGGATTGAATCAAATTGTCTTCAAATCAGGCTTTCATCTGGTAGATCTTACCACACCAATGCCTATCTGATAGACACTTACACCCTCTGTTTATGTTGGTGCTCACAGACAAAAAGTTTTGGTGGTCTAAGATCTCAGCACAAAAACCTTTGGCACAGGCTGTGGTTCCTGAGAATTGTTCAGTTTAGCAGGTTTGAGAGGCGGCAGTTAGTGTTCAAATCCTGATTCCTCTCCTCCTGCAGATACTTTGCCTCTTGGAACCTCTGTAAAGTAATTTTATCACCCCTTCTTTCTCAAAGGGGTGTTTTGATGTCGGTGAAGTAACACAGAGAAAGGAGTATTAGCATGCGACCCATTGTGGGTCTTCAGAGCCGTTAGTTGGATCTGAATTATATGGAAGGCAGAGATACTTTGGGTTCTGTGCCAGGCTATGAACTGTCCAGGACTTGAAATCAAGCACCACCACAGTTATCTAAATATCCCTCAGATTCTTTTGCCAAAAATTTTGCAATAAGTGCTACTTTCTAGACGTTGCATGGTTTGGGACGTGATGTGAAGTGTTAAAAATTAACAAGATTGTTTGTTTTCTCACTGCTTCTCTGAGCCAAGGGCTAGTTCTGTCTGCTAATGTTTCTGGTCTCATGGGGGCCTATCTCTCCTCATTTTGGCGCCGCTGAAAATGTGTGTGATAAAATCTGAGCTTTCACGAATACCTTTTTGCTGGCTACTGGCACAGATATGCTATCTTGTGAGGATTTTTTCCCCTACATTTCTTTTCCTTGGCTAAAAGGATAAGTACCTGAGCAAAGCACTAGGAGTCAGAAAACATAATCCCAGACGCGCTCTCCTGTTAACTCGCTCCGTGACCATGGACAAGTGACCTCATCCTCGGTGTCCTTGGTTTTTAATGTGAAAGTAATAATCGAATAACTGAGGAATGACTGAGTAGATAACGTTAGGTGGGTATTTCTGTTACGTAGTAGTTGTGGGCTCATCAGAGGGCACTCGTGCTTCTAGATGAGAGTCTCAGTCAAGCCACCCCGTGATGACACCTCGTAGTTGTTGCTTCTGAGCAAGGAGGCCTGTGGGAATAGTTGTATCTGGCACTGTTTGATACTCACTGCCCACCGTCGCTGGGTGGCAGATTGTCATGTAAAGTCCCAGGCTCTGAAGGCAGACCCGGACGCTGCTGCTCACTGCTGGGTGGCGTGAGGCAGGAGACTTAGTACCTCTGTGCTCCTGCTGCCACATCTATGCAGTGGAGAAAATACTACCTTTCTCGGTAACTGCTCTGAGGATTAAATGAGTCAATATATGCAAAGCGCTTAAAAGAATGCCTGGCACCCGGTAAGTGTTCAGTAAGGTTCAGAGAGGCTGGTGTCAGAAAATGCCACAAGATCAGCCTGGTATTGAGCTAGTTCGTTTGTGACTAGTTACGTCTGCTGCCCTAACGATGACTTGGGAGATCTTTGTAGTATCCTGGTGTTCCCTCACGTAGTGGCTTTGTTCTTGGTTTCTGGAACGTCTCTTGGTTTAGGATCAGCTGCCATCAGCATCAAAGCAACACCCAGCAGCCCAGCACTGCTGAACCAGGGCTGTGAGCAGGCTGCCTCCAGAGAGCTGCTGTGGCTGGAGCGGAACTGGGTTACTCACTGTCGGGAAGGGCCCCAGGCTGCCCTAGGGATTGGAGAAGCGTGTCTTAGGTGGTGCTGCGTGACCGTGGAAGGCTGGGGAACAACCACTGCTGACAGACCAGCCAGGCGTGGCGTGAGACGGGATGGAATTGCCTGTTTGGAGGCAGAGATTTGGGCCAAACGGGGGATCCAAAAGGCAGCGCCATAAAAAGTAACAGCCCCTTCCCATAAAAGCTGCAGCGTTTAAGGAACAGACACATTTCATGTGATTTCTGTACGGAAAGGGCTCTCGGCCACTTGCTGCCTCTCTGCCATCGCAGCCCTCATAGACGTTGACTATCAAGAACCCTGCCGAGAACATACCATCCAGTTGATAAACGGTTTTTGAGTGATGGAACTTACCAACTTCAAAAATACACGAGAGCAACTGTAACGTAGAATTAGAATGAAAACTCCTCTTCTGAGTCTCATAAATCTTGCTTCAACATCAAAGATTCCAGCTTGATCCCCGTTTCCCCAGATTTTAAACTGATTTTAAAGTTGCAAATGAACTCAGGTCATTTAAAATAAGCTTTGACCCCTTGTAAGTGTTTTAATTATTTCTAGAAATAAGAATTTAAGGTGAAACAACTGTTAGTGAACTAATACATTTTTTTAAAGTGCTCATTGGAGAATCGATGCCCTCACTGTAAGCAGGACAGATCAGCTCCAGTGGCTAGTGTCTGGGCAGCATCTGTATAGCTTTTACTCCAAAGAGAAACATGTCACTTAAAAGCCCTGTGATAGCCCCTTCTCTTCCCTTGCCAGATAGATAAGGTCAGAAGTTCACTTCTCAGACTTTGAAGTAGAATGCTGAGATTGATATTAGTCAGTACAGGGATTAATTATGAATAAAGCCTATTGCTTTGTTGAGTTTATTTATCCATCATCCCTGTCTTTCTTCCCAGTTCCCCCTTGCCCATCACCTTTAATTTAGTGGACACCTTTATTGAGCCTCAACTATCTGTGAGCTGCTGCCTCCTTGCTGCAAGTGTAAGAAAATGAATATGACCCCATCCTAGTTCCACCAGGTGCTTATGGTTTATTACTAGGAGGCATAAGACAAGAAAACAAATGTGGAAGGTGCCAGGTGCCATCGTAATCCGGCTTTCACAGAGGTATGAAGGAGGAACCATGAAGTTGAGATGCTGAGAGAAAATCTGGAAAAATTTTGTCAGAGAGATGGATCATGAGGGAGGAATCGTACAGATAGGTGCTAATGGATTGTGCACCAAGATTCCTCAGGGAGAAAGTATTCTGATTTGAATTGTATCAAGAAGACTTTGGTGACAATGAAAAGATTGATTAGGGCTGCGTTTTGGAGAGCATCGTATGCCCGCTGATGGCCCCCATACTCACCCTGGAGCGTCCCTGGGAGTACTTACCACAATCAGAGTCATGACTTTGTTTGGTTGTTTAAAATAGCTTCAGGTAGTAAATATTTTTGGCTTTGTGATTGCAACTGTCACAATTACTCTGTTCTTGTAGCCAAAGCAGCCGTAGTCAGTATGTCAATGAATGGGTGTGGCTGAGTCCCAGTAAAGCTTTATTTATAAAAATAGGCAATGGCTAATTTTGGCCCATGGGCCATAGTTTGCCAACCTTTGATCTGATTTTGAGAGTAAACTGAATTTAAACAAAACAGAACATGAGTTCCACTAATAAGGGATAAAGAAAGTAATTGTGAATAATACTACTGTGTTTTGATTTGGTGGCATTTGGCATGCTCTCTCTCTGTATTTTTCCAGTATTATTTACGATGCTACTATACAACTTGCATTTTAGGATGGTATAGACTTGAAATGTGATATCGGTGAGTACCATTTCTTGATGATAATGACACTTCCATTAAAAGTAAAGATTTGCCTAATTTCTTAATTACATTGGACTGGATTTTAGAGTCAACCACCTTACGACCATACCATTTTATAAATTATTCTTCCTGAGACCTGATGTTTAGTCACCTTCCAATTATGTTTTCCTATTAAAGAATGCTATGATCTGGGTTTGAGTCACTAAAATTTCAAGTGATTTTTTTTTTCAAAGTTTAATTTTAAAGGATTTAAGCAACTTGCCCAACTTTGTAGTTTTTGCCCTGTCCTGATATTCGTTTAATTGGTTCTGCTAATGTGAATGCCCTTTCAAATATGAAAAAATAAAGCAAGAGGGAAACGTTGATTATTTCAGTAATTGGATTTTCTCTTGAATAAAATTATTTCACCCACTTTATCTTTCTGACTGAAGGGATGGGGGTGGTTGACCAATTTTCTTTCATATTATAGTCAGAAGCAGACAGAGGTATAGTCTGTTCCAGGGTATCAGAATAGCATATTGGGTTTGGTTGTAATTAATTACCGATGCTGAATATACTCTGGCCACTGCTTTCGTTCCTAAATCTAAATTTCCACTGCGTGCAAAATAATTCCATCCAGGAAGAATTCTAATTACTTTAGTAATTATCATCTTATCTCTAAATGGAATTCAGACATGTGCTGCAGTTTATGAATGTTAGAAATGTTTCATTTCCTTTTCACCTTGAGTAACAGAAAAATACACATTACGGAATCTGGCTTCATTGAACCTTATAATTCATGTCACCATAGAAACGGAAAAACTCATATAAGAATTGTGTTAACAGTACCATAGATAGTCAATACCTTCACTTTAACTGGCAGTATCATAAAATGATTTTAATAACAGATGTGTAAAACTTCTGTGAAATTTAATATGGTTCCTTTTAAATATTATAACAATATTATCCAGTTTGCTTACTTTTAATTTTTAAAGCAGTATCTTTGGTCTTATGGAAGGCTTTGTGCCTCTTCTAACATGTTTGCTGTGGAAAGCAAGCATGGTGTTACAGGATAAAAAACTTACTTAACATAGTACTTATTTAGTTTTTAGTTAACAGTGATGATTCATTTGATTTTTGCTTGAAGCCAAACTGTATATTCTGGATTTAAACCAGGTTTAGCAATGTAATGGATGACACGAAATTCTTTGGCGTCATCTCCATCTGCTTGGGCCCCTGTCTTTTTTTTTTTTCTGTCCTGTTTGACAGCCACGTTTCTTTCTGAGTTTCAGAAACACTTTTCCCCATGTACTTGATCAGTTTTATCACAGATATTTAAGTCTTTTTTTACCATTTTATTTTGTTTGTTTTCAATATTTTTTTTCAATATTTTTTAATTGAAATAGAGTTGACTTACAAGGTTGTATTAATTTCTGCTATACAGCAAAGTGATTCAGTTATACATACATATACATTCTTTTTTTATATTCTTTTCCATTATGATTTATCATAGGATACTGAATATAGTTCCCTGTGCTCTACAGTAGGGCCTTGTTATTATCCATTCTCTATGTAATAGCTTACATCTGCTCACCCCAACCTCCCACTCCATCCCTCCCCCAACCCATTTTTTTTATGATTTTAAATCCCGATTTCTTAGAATTTCCAGAAATTTGAAAGCTTTAGCAAATCATTTGTCATTTTATCCGTGTTCCTTCCTTGTCTGAAACATACTACTTTTTTACTTCAAAAAAGTAAAATTGTGCCAAATTTAAACAAAAAACCATCTGAATTTTTTTAAGCTTATTAAAAGATTTTATTACTTTCAAAGAGAAGGAATAATTTAAAAAGCTAATCGCTACTAATTTTTTCTCAGTGGGACCTTGAAAGGCTGTCTTTGTTTATAAATGTCACTTAAATTACGCTGTGAATTACATATTAACATGCAGATTCTGGCTACTACTGAAAGCAGTTTCTTCAAGCAAGTAGGTTAATCTGCTCTCTAAAGGTCAGAAATGTTATACGTCCTGCTTTGAAAAAGACCACAGCTATTTATTTGTAGGAATACATTTATATTCTTATTGCATTCACGTTCCAAAAAAGAGGGCTGACGTTTTTCTAAACCATTTTACCATTTATTTCTAATTTTATTCTCAGAGAATGTGGTCTGTATAAACGTGATCTCATTAAGGTAGTAGAATACTGATTATTTTGATTTAGGTCCTATTAGGAAGAAAAACTTTGCAAGCCTTTGCTACCAGAGGATATTTGGAATTCAAACCCAAACCTTTCAAGCAGATCAGTGCTATTTCCACTACTCTACCCTGGTGATTATGGAGGCATTTAAAACCTGAATGGCAGAGGAGCTTCAAGATGGCCAAAGAGTAAGACGCGGAGATCACCTTCCTCCCCACAAATACATCAGAAATACATCTACATGTGGAACAACTCCTACAGATCACCTACTGAACGCTGGCAGAAGACCTCAGACCTCCCAAAAGGCAAGAAACTCCCCCACCTACCTGGGTAGGGCAAAAGAAAAAAAGAATAAACAGAGACAAAAGAATTAGGGACGAGACCTGCACCAGTGGGAGGGAGCCGTGAAGGAGGAAAGGTTTCCGCACACTAGGAAGCCCCTTTACGGGCGGAGACTGCGGGTGGCGGAGGGAGAAAGCTTCGGGGTCGCGGTGGAGCACAGCAGCAGGGGTGCGGACGGCAAAGCGGAGAGATTCCCGCACAGAGGATCAGGGCCGACCGGCACTCACCAGCCCGAGAGGCTTGTCTGCTCACCCGCAGGGGTGGGCGGGGGCTGGGAGCTGAGGCTCGGGCTTTGGAGGTCAGAAGTCAGGGAGAGGACTGGGGTTGGCGGCCTGAACACAGCCTGAAGGGGGCTAGTGCGCCACAGCTAGCAGGGAGGGAGTCCGGGAAAAGGCCTGGACCTGCTGAGAGGCAGGAGACGTTTTCTTCCCTCTTTGTTTCGCGGTGCACGAGGAGAGGGGATTCAGAGCACCGCCTAAACGAGCTCCAGAAACAGGCACGAGCCGCGGCTAAAAGCGCGGACCCCAGAGACGGGCAAGAAACACTAAGGCTGCTGCTGCCGCCACCAAGAAGCCTGCGTGCGAGCACAGGTCACTCTCCACACCCCGCTTCCAGGAGACTATGCAGCCCGCCACTGCCAGGGTGCCGGGATCCAGGGACTACTTCCCCGGGAGAGTGCACAGCGCGCCTCAGGCTGGTGCACCATCACGCCAGCCTCTGCCACCGCTGGTTCGCCCCGCATCCGTACCCCTTCCTCCCCCCGGCCTGAGTGAGCCAGAGCCCCCGAATCAGCGCTCCTTTAACCCCGTCCTGTCTGAGAGAAGAACAGACGCCCTCAGGCGACCTACACGCAGAGGCGGGGCCAAATCCAAAGCTGAACCCCGGGAGCTGTGCAAACAAAGAAGAGAAAGGGAGATCTCTCCCAGCAGCCTCAGGAGCAGCAGATTAAAACTCCACAATCAACTAGATGTACCCTGCATCTGTGGAATACATGAACAGACAACGAATCATCCCAAACTGAGGTGGTGGACTTTGGGAGCAACTATATATATATATATATATATATATATATATATGTTTCCTTTTTTCTCTTTTCCCGTGTGGATGACAGGGTGTTGGTGCTCCGACTGGGCGTCAGGCCTGCGCCTCTGAGGTGGGAGAGCCGAGTTCAGGACACTGGACGACCAGAGACCTCCTGGCCCCATGTAATAGCAATCGGCAAGCGCTCTCCCAGAGATCTCCATCTCAACACTAAGACCCAGCTCCACTCAACGACCGGCAAGCTCCAGTGCTGGACACCCTATGCCAAACAATTAGCAAGACAGGAACACAGCCCCACCCATCAGCAGAAAGGCTGCCTAAAATCATACGAAGTTCACAGACACCCCAAAACACACTACCAGACACGGTCCTGCCCACCAGAAAGACTAGAACCAGGCTCATCCACCAAAACACAGGAACCAGTCCCCTCCACCAGGAAGCCTACACAACCCACCGAACCAACCTTAGCCCATGGGGACAGACAACGAAAACAACGGAAACTACAAACCTGCAGCCTGTGAAAAGGAGACCCCAAACACAGTAAGTTAAGCAAAATGAGAAGACAGAGAAACACACAGCAGATGAAGGAGCAACATAAAAACCCACCAGACCTAACAAATGAAGAGGAAATAGGCAGTCTACCTGAAAAAGAATTCAGAATAATGATAGTAAAGATGATCCAAAATCTTGGAAATAGAATGGAGAAAATACAAGAAACGTTTAACAAGGACCTAAAAGAACTAAAGAGCACAGAAGGAGAGATGAGCAACACAATAAATGAAATTAAAAATTGTATAGAAGGGATCAATAGCAGAATAACTGAGGCAGTAGAACGGATAAGTACCTGGAAGATAAAATAATGGAAATAACTACTGCAGAGCAGAATAAAGAAAAAAGAATGAAAAGAATTGAGGACAGTGTCAAACACTTCTGGGACAACATTAAATGCACCAGCATTCGAATTATAGGGGTCCCAGAAGAAAAAGAGAAGAAGAAAGGGACTGAGAAAGTATTTGAAGAGATTATAGTTGAAAACTTACCTAATATGGGAAAGAAAACAGTTAATCAAGTCCAGGAAGGGCAGAGAGTCCCATACAGGATAAATCCAAGGAGAAACATGCCAAGACACATATTAATCAAATTATCAGAAATTAAATTCAAAGAAAAAATATTAAAACAGCAAGGGAAAAACAACAAATAACATACAATGGAGTCCCCATAAGGGTAACAGCTGATCTTTCAGCAGAAACTCTGAAAGGCAGAATGGAGTGGCAGGACATATTTAAAGTGATGAAAGGGAAAAACCTACAACCAAGATTACTCTACCCAGCAAGGATCTCATTCAGATATGATGGAGAAATTAAAACCTTTACAGACAAGCAAAAGCTAAGAGAATTCAGCACCACCAAATCAGCTTTACAACAAATGCTAAAGGAACTTCTCTAGGCAGGAAACACAAGAAAAGGAAAAGACCTACAATAACAAATCCAAAACATTTAAGAAAATGGTAATAAGAGCATACATATCAATAATTACCTTAAGTGTAAATGGATTAAATGCTCCAACCAAAGACATGGACTGCCTGAATGGATAGAAAAACAAGACCCGTATATATGCTGTCTACAAGAGACCCACTTAAGACCTAGGGACATATACAGACTGAAAGTGAGGAGATGGAAAAAGATATTCCATGCAAATGGAAATCAAAAGAAAGCAGGCGTAGCAATTCTCATATCAGACAAAATAGACTTTAAAACAAAGACTATTACAAGAGACAAAGAAAGACACTGTATAATGATCAAGGGATCAATCCGAGAAGAAGATATAACAATTGTAAATATCTATGCACCCAACGTAGGAGCACCTCAATACATAAGGCAAATACTAACAGCCATAAAAGGGGAAATCGACAGTAACACAATCATAGTAGGGGACTTTAACACCCCACTTTCACCAATGGACAGATCATCCAAAATGAAAGTCAGTAAGGGAACACAAGCTTTCAATGATATATTAAACAAGATGCACTTAATTGATATTTATAGGACATTCCATCCAAACACAATAGAATACACTTTCTTCTCAAGTGCTCATGGAACATTCTCCAGGACAGATCATATCTTGGGTCACAAATCAAACCTTGGTACATTGAAGAAAATTGAAATCGTATCAAGTATGTTTTCCAACCACAACAGCATGAGACTAGATGTCAATTATAAGGAAAAATCTGTAAAAAATACAAGCACATGGAGGCTAAACAACACACTACTTAATAACCAAGAGATCACTGAAGAAATCAAAGAGGAAATCGAAAAATACCTAGAAACAAATGACAATGGAGACACGACGACCCAAAACCTATGGGATGCAGCAAAAGTAGTTCTAAGAAGGAAGTTTATAGCAATACAGACCTACCTCAAGAAACAAGAAACATCTCAAATAAACAACCTAACCTTACAACTAAAGCAATTAGAGAAGGAAGTACAAAAAATACCCCCAAAGTTAGCAGAATGAGACAAATCATAAAGATAAGATCAGAAATAAATGAAAAATAAATGAAGGAAACAATAGCAGAGATCAACAGAACTAAAATCTGGTTCTTTGAGATGATAAACAAAATTGATAAACCATTAGCCAGACTCCTCAAGAAAAAAAGGGAGAAGACTCAAATCAATAGAATTAGAAATGAAAAAGGAGAAGTAACAAGTGACACTGCAGAAATACAAAGGATCATGAGAGATGACCACAAGCAACTATATGCCAATAAAATGGACAACCTGGAAGAAATGGACAAATTCTTAGAAAAGCACAACCTTCTGAGGCTGAACCAGGAAGAAATAGAAAATATAAACGGAACAATCACAAGCAGTGAAATTGAAACTGTGATTAAAAATCTTCCAAGGGAAAAAAAAAAAAAAATCTTCCAAGAAACAAAAGCCCAGGACCAGATGACTTCACAGGCGAATTCTATCAAACATTTAGAGAAGAGCTAACACCTATCCTTCTCAAACTCTTCCAAAATATAGCAGATGGAAGAAGACTCCCAAACTCATTCTACGAGGCCACCATCACCCTAATACCAAAACCAGACAAAGATGTCACAAAGAAAGAAAATTACAGGCCAATATCACTGATGAACATAGATGCAAATATCTTCAACAAAATACTAACAAACAGAATCCAACAGCACGTTAAAAGGATCATACACCAGGATCAAGTGGGGTTTATCCCAGGAATGCAAGGATTCTTCAATATATGTAAATCAATCAATGTGATACACCACATTAACAAATTGAAGGAGAAAAATCATAAGATCATCTCAGTAAATGCAGAGAAAGCTTTTGACAAAATTCAACACCGATTTATGATAAAATCCTTCCAGAAAGTAGGCATAGGGGGAACTTTCCTCAACTTAATAAAGGCCATATATGACCAACCCACAGCCAACATCGTCCTCAATGGGGAAACACTGAAACCATTTCCACTAAGATCAGGAACAAGACAAGGTTGCCCACTCTCCCCACTATTATTTAACATTGTTTTGGAAGTTTTAGCCACAGCAGTGAGAGAAGAACAAGAAATAAAAGGAATCCATATCGGAAAAGAAGAAGTAAAGCTGTCACTGTTTGCAGATGACATGATACTATACATAGAGAATACTAAAGATGCTACCATAAAACTACTAGAGCTAATCAATGAATTTGGTAAAGTACCAGGATACAAAATTAATGCACAGAAATCTCTTGCATTTGTATACACTTAGGATGAAAAATCTGAAAGTGAAATTAAGGAAACACTGCCATTTACCATTGCAACAAAAAGAATAAAATACGTAGGAATAAACCTACCTAAGGAGACAAAAGACCTGTATGCAGAAAACTATAAGACACTGATGAGAGATATTAAAGATGATACAAGGAGATGGAGAGATACACCATGTTCTTGGATTGGAAGAATCAACATTGTGAAAATGACTATACTACCCAAAGCAATCTACAGATTCAGTGCAATCCCTGTCAAACTACCACTGGCATTCTTCAGAGAACTAGAACAAAATATTTCACAGTTTGCATGGAAACACAAAAGACCCCGAATAGCCTAAGCAATCTTGAGAAAGACAAACGGAGCTGGAGGAATCAGGCTCCCGGACTTCAGACTATTCTACAAAGCTACAGTAATCAAGACAGTATGGTACTGGCACAAAATCAGAAATATAGATCAATGGAACAGGATAGAAAGCCCAGAGATAAACCCACACACATATGGTCACCTTATTATAGATAAAGAAGGCAAGAATATACAATGGAGAAAAGACAGCCTCTTCCATAAGTGGTGCTGGGAAAACTGGATAGCTACATGTAAAAGAAGGAAATTAGAACACTCCCTAACACCATACACAAAAATAAACTCAAAATGGATTAAAGACCTAAATGTAAGGCCAGACACTATCAAACTCTTAGAGGAAAACATAGGCAGAACACTCTATGACAGAAATCTCAACAAGATCCTTTTTGGCCCACCCCCTAGAGTAATGGGAATGAAAACAAAAATAAACAAATGGGACCTAATGAAACTTGAAAGCTTTTGCACAGCAAAGGGAACCATAAACAAGACAAAAAGACAACCCTCAGAATGGGAGAAAGTATTTGCAAATGAAACAACTGACAAAGGATTAATCTCCAAAATTTACAAGCAGCTCATGCAGCTCAATATCAAAAAAACAAACAACCCAATCCAAAAATGGGCAGAAGACCTAAATAGACATTTTTCCAAAGAAGATATACAGATTGCCAACAAACACATGAAAGGATGCTCAACATCATTAATCATTAGAGAAATGCAAATCAAAACTACAATGAGATATCATCTCACACCCTTCAGAATGGCCATCATCAAAAAAATCAACAAACAATAAGTGCTGGGGAGGGTGTGGAGAAAAGGGAACCCTTTTGCACTGTTGGTGGGATTGTAAATTGATAAAGCCACTATGGAGAACAGTATGGGGGTTCCTTAAAAAACTATAAATAGAACTACCATATGACCCAGCAATCCCACTACTGGGCACATACCTTGGGAAAACCATAATTCGAAAAGAGTCATGTACCACAATGTTCATTGCAGAACGTATTACAATAGCCAGGACATGGAAGCAACCTAAGTGTCCATCGACAGATGAATGGATAAGGAAGATGTGGCACATATATACAATGGAATATTACTCAGCCATAAAAAGAAGCAAAATTGAGTTATTTGTAGTGAGGTGGATGGACCTAGAGTCTGTCATACAGAGTGAAGGAAGTCAGAAAGAGAAAAACAAGTACCCTATGCTAACACATATATATGGAATCTAAAAAAAGAAAAGGGCATGAAGAACCTAGGGACAGGCTGGGAATAAAGACGCATACCTACTAGAGAATGGACTTGAGGACACGGGGAGGGGGAAGTGTGAGCTGGGACAAAGTGAGAGAGTGGCATGGACATATATACACTACCAAATGTAAAACCGATAGCTAGTGGGAAGCAGCCACATAGCACAGGGAGATCAGCTTGGTGCTTTGTGACCACCTAGAGGGGTGGGATAGGGAGGGTGGGAGGGAGACGCAAGAGGGAGGAGATATGGGATATATGTATACATATAGCTGATTAACTTTGTTATAAAGCAGAAACTAACATGCCATTGTAAAGCAATTATACTCCAATAAAGATGTTATAAATAAATAAATAAAACCTAAATGGTTACCTGCGAACATTGTTTTTGATCATTATCATCACTCATCAACAAATAGGTAGATGTAATCATTCCTATTTACAGGTGGGTCAGAGAGAGGAAGCAGTAATAGTACCACTAGAAAGAAATCAGATTTAAATCCCGACAGATTTGGGTCCCCATTTTCTAGACACACTTTCACAGATTATCTTAGTTTCCTGAGCCTCAGGTCCCTCTTTCACAGAATAGGGATGACAGCACATCCCTTCCTGGTCTGCTGTGAAGACCAAGTAAAGTAATGAATGTAAAGCATTTATAATAGCAGCTGGCGTACAGTACGTGCTTCATAGACGCCAGCTTGCTTTTGTGTTCCTTAAGAGACTACCGGAAATGGGGAACAAGAGCACACCAGCTCCCTTGAACCTGGACTCTTCTCCTTCTGTTACACGCGTAGCACCTATTTCTGCTCACATTTCTTTTGTATCTGGTAGCGTTGATAAGTGTTAGTAGAAAATTTTAGCAGGAGTGCATGATCAGAGTATAAAAGACACAAAAACAAAGTTGACATGACATGATCAGTTTGATATTCTTCATCACAAAAAAATTAGAAGACACTGACATGGTGAAGTGATTTATGTATAAAGTATAAGAAATTCTAAAATGCTCTAGATATGAACAATATTCCAGCTTCAGTGCCTCCTGACAAAAGTCCAAAAGTATCTAACGAAGGAATTACACCAGAACTGAGTTTGTTTCTGGAAGTCTAATTATGTTAAAAACAACTGCACAAATCGAAACTGTTCAGTATAAGTTCACAACTAAAAATAAAGTAAAACTAAATAAAACTGAAAGAATAAAGTTAAAATAGCTCAGACAAGTTTTTACTTAGAAGGTAACTTAAAAGAGCTGTTCTATACACAGTTTTCTGTTCGTTAAGGTTTGCTCAAGTGTGTACAGCAATGAGATGAGTACCTAAGTGACACAGATAAGAGATAAGACTGATCCTTCCTTTACCATTTAGTGATTCTGTGATGATTGGCAATTTCTTCCACCTTTTTGAATCTTATTTCCCTAATGGTGCGTTCCCTATTTCCCACAGGGACAAAATAGAATCTGTCTTATGTGGAGGTTGTATTAAATAAGGTGTAAGTTGTTCACATATTGCCTGGCACTTAGTATTATATAATAAATGGTAGTTGTTGTTATCATCTCTCTGACAGGGTTACAATAATAATAGCTAAAACATGTCAGGCAGTACGTAGCAGGCACTGTCCTGAGCAACTAGTCTATATATTAACTCATTAGTCCTCTTATCTGTGAATACTTTTACTATTCTTATTTTATAGAAAAGGAAACTGAAGCATACTAGTGCTAAATAAGTAATTTGCCCAAGAGCATGCAGCTAGTTAGTGGCAGAGCCCCTCAGTTACACATGGGAAGAGTTCTCCTAGCTATCCACGTTAAAAAATTAGGGATGAACTCCCAAGCTACACCAGTCTTTCTTTGTCCTAGTGACTCATTATGGCTTTTCAACCCTTATCTAAATGTTTCAGGGCTTTTTCTGTTTTCAGCTCAGGTCCTTTAAGAATTTCTTCGTAAAATTATGAAAATAAATTTAAAGCTGCTGAAAGGTGTCTTAACTTTATTTGAAGAGGTCGTATTGTTTCTCCCTAAATTTCCTCTTCAGTGTGAACAGAATGATTGCTCGTTGTCATAAATCAGGAGTTGGGAAATAAGTCCAAGTTTTCCTCCTTCTAGTCCTTCCTGATGGCAGGCTCTGAACATAATTCCCTTTCAACCTTAACCTTACCTTTTATTATTTTTGCCTTTTGCCCCTGTTTGGCCGTATTTAATTCTTGGACTATGCTTTGTCAAAAGCTTAGCTAGTAGGACTTCTTAGAATAAAGTATGTTCTGGAACAGGGGTTCCCAACCCCTGGCGGTCCGCGGCCTGTTGGGAATCGGGCCGCACAGCCGGAGGTGAGCGATGGGCGAGCAGGGAAGGTTCATCTGCCGCTCCCCATTGCTCGCATTACCGCCTGAACCATCCACCCCGCCGTCCCCCGCCCCCCACCCCCATCCGTGGAAAAATTCCCTTCCATGAAACTGGTCTCTGGGGCCAAAAAGGTTGGGGACCGCTGTTATGGAGGATTGCATAACTATCTCTCTGTCTTTAGAAAGATGTTTTTTGTTCTAGTTTTGTTTCTTTCACTTTTAAGACGGTTGCTGTGGGTATAATTCAGATACCATCCAGTAAGCACCCAGTGTAAGAGTATGTTTGAAGATTTTTAGTGAATGTATACATTTGTGCAAGCATCATCACAAGTCAGTTTTAGAACGCTTTGGTTATGACACAGAGTTTCCTAATGCCTGTTTGGAGTGAATCCCTGCTCCCAGGCCCAGGCAACCACTGATCAGTTTTCTGTCTCTCTAGTTTTGCTTCTTGTAGAAATTTCATGTAAATGGAAGCATTAAGTAATCCTCTGTGTCTTCCTTCTTAGGATGTTTTCAGGGTTCATCCATGTTGGTGCATGTATCATTAGTTGGTTCTCTTTTATTTGTAAGTAAATTTCCATTGTATGGGTATGTCACATTTTGTTTATCCATTCACCGGTTGATAGACACTTGGACTGTTTGCAGGTTGAAGCTATTATGAAGAATGCTGCTGTAAAAATCCACATACAAGTCCTTGTGTGGACATATGTTTTAATTTCTCTTGTGTAGATAGCTAGGAGTAGACTTTCTTAGTCACAGTAAGTGTGTATTTAACTTTTCAAACAATTGCCAAACCATTTCCCAAAGTAACTGCACCATTTTAAAGTCCCACCTACGATGGATAAGGGTTCCAGTTTCTCAATATGCACATCGATGTCTGTTGTTTTCTAGTGTTTTTTCAATATAGCCATTCTCCTGGGTATGTGGCATCTTACAAAGTTTTAACTTGCATTGCCCTGATTATTAACGACTTTGGGCAATGTTTTATGCACTTATTAACTATTCATATATCTTCTTTAGTTAAGTGTTAAAATCCTTTGCCCATTGTACGGTTGTGTTGTCTTCCTGTTGGTGAGACATAAGAGTTCTTAAAATATTTTGTATACAAAATATACAAATCTTTTTATCAGATATATGATATGTAAATACTTTTTCCCAGTCTATGGCTTCTCTTTTTGTTTTCTTAATGGTGTATTTTCAATAAGTCCAATTTACCAGTTTATCCAATTTTTTTTCATACATTGTGCTTTTGGTGTTGGTGTTATAGCTAAGAAATCTTTTCCTTACTCAAGTCACAAAGATTTTCTTCTGGAAGTTTAGTAATTCTAGCTCTTACATTTATATCTATGATTGATATAGAAGTACTTTTTGTGTATAATATAAGGTAAAGTAAGGGTCTAATAAGTTTTTTGGGGGGGGGCATATGGTATCCAATTGCTCCAGCACCATTTATTGAAAACACCGTCACCTGCCCTCATTGAATTGCCTTGGCAGTTTTGTTGAAAATGAACCATAAATGTATGGGTGTATCTTTGGACTCTGTGCTGTTCCACTGATCTGTCATTATACTGCTACCACACTGTCTTGATAGTGTAGCTTTGTAGTAAGTCTTTTAAGGCAGGTTCATCCATTCCACTAACTTTGTTCTTGTTCAAAATTGTTTTGGCTATTTTAGGTCCTTTGCATTTCTGTATAAATTTAGAATCAGCTTGTCAATGTTTTCTACAGAAAAACATCCTGAAATATTTTGATAGTAGTTGCACCAAATCTTTTTTTCTTAATTATTTATTTATTTATTTTATTTTTAACATCTTTATTGGAGTATAATTGCTTTACAGTGTTGTGTCAGTTTCTGCTATATAACAAAGTGAATCAGCTATACATATACAT
Organism: Lagenorhynchus albirostris; assembly: GCF_949774975.1. NCBI lineage: Eukaryota > Metazoa > Chordata > Mammalia > Artiodactyla > Delphinidae > Lagenorhynchus > Lagenorhynchus albirostris. Next base: position 88,110,501 of record NC_083104.1, on the reverse strand, counting down.
ATATCCCCATATCCCCTCACTCTTGCATCTCCCTCCCACCTTCCCTATCCCACCCCTCTTGGCAGTCACAGAGCACAGAGCTGATCTCCCTGTGCTATGCGGCTGCTTCCCACTAGCTAAATATTTTACACTTGGTAGTGTATATACGTCCATGCCACTCTCTCACTTCATCCCAGCTTCCCCTTCCCCCTCCCCGTGTCCTTAAGTCCATTCTCTACATCTGCGTCTTTATTCCTGTCCTGCCTCTAGGTTCTTCAGAACCATTTTTCTTTTTTTATATTCCATATATATGTGTTAACATAGGGCACTTGTTTTTCTCTTTCTGACTTCCTTCACTCTGTATGACAGACTCTAGGTCCATCCACCTCACTACAAATAGCTCAATTTTGTTTCTTTTTATGGCTGAGTAATATTCCATTGTATATATGTGCCACATCTTCTTTATCCATTCATCTGCCTGTGGACACTTAGGTGGCTTCCATGTCCTGGCTATTGTAAATAGTTCTGCAATGAACGTTGTGGTACATGACTTTTTGAATTATGGTTTTCTCCGGGTATATGCCCAGTAGTGGGATTGCTGGGTCATATGGTAGTTCTTTTTTTGCACTGAATCTTAGTATTGATTTGAAGAGACTAACCATCTTAACAACAGTATAATCTTCCAATCCATGAAAATGATATATTTTTCAGTTTATTTAGCTGTTCTTTTATTTCTCTCAGCAAATTTTAAGAAGCTCTTGATCTGTTTCTATGCTCAAATTTATTCTTAAGTATTTTTATGCTATTGTGAATGGAATTGCTTTCTTGATTTCATTTTCTCATTATTCATTACTAATATATAAAAATACAGTTGATTTTTTTAACTTTTTACTTTATATTGGAGTATAGCTGATTAACAGTGTTTTGATAGTTTCAGGTGTAGAGCAAAGTGATTCAGTTATACATATACCTGTATCTGTTCTTTTTCAAATTCTTTTCCCGTTTAGGTTGTTAAATAGTATTGAGCATAGTCACCTGTGCTATACAGTAGAAAATACAGTTGATTTTTATATGTTGATCCTTAGCTTTAGTGAACTCATTTATTCTAGTAGATTCATTAGATTCCTTAGATTTTCTATGTATGAGATTATGTTACTTGCAAAAAAAAAAAAGACTTTTTCCTTTTCAATCTATATGCTTTTCATTTCTTTCTCTTGCTTTTCTGCACTGATTATAATATTCTACTCCACTAATATTTTGAAGAAGTGAGAACAGAATTCTCTGCCTTGTTACTATTCTTAATGGAAAAGCATTTAGTCTTTCACCAATAAATATGATAATAGCTGTAGATCCTTTATTAGATTGCAGTAGTTTCCTTCTTTCTTTGCTGAGAGTTTTTATCATGAATGGGTGCTGGACTTGTAAACTGAGTTTTCTGCATGTACTAATATCACCATGGGGTTTTTATCCTTTATTCTTTTCATATGGCTTATTGCATGAATTGATATTTGCACATCATACCAACCCTTGCATTTCTCAGATTAAAAACATGGTCATGATATACAATACTTCTTATGTGTTTTGAGGCTCACTTTGCTTATCTTCTGTTAAGAATTTTTGTCTCTGAGTTCATGAGCGTTATTGGTCTGGAATTATTTCCATCTCTTTCTCTGGTTTTCATACAGGCTACTATTGCTGGACTTGTAAAATGAGTTTCTCATCTATTTTTGAAACAGTCTCTGGGAATTCCCTGGCAGTCCATGGTTAGGACTCGGGTCTCTCCCTGCCAGGTCCCCAGGTTCGATCCATGGTTGGGGAACTAAGATCCCGAAGCAAGCTGCATGGCCAAAAAAAAAAAAAAAGGAAAGAAATAGTCTCTGTAGGATTAGTTTTATTCTCTCTTAAATGTGAAGTCATCTGGGCCTGCATGCCTCCATTGTTTTGTGTTGTTTTCTTTGGTGACAGTATTTTGAATTACAAATTCAATTTTTGTAATAGATAAAAGGCTATGCAGATTTTCTGCTTCTTCTTCAGTTTTTATAATTTATGCCTTTCAAAGAATTTTCCTGTTTCATCTAAGTTTTTAATTTATTGGCTTAAAATTGCTTACAATATACCCTTAGTGTCCTTTTAATGTTGATAACAACTGTAGTGCTGTCCCCTCCTTCATGCCTGAAGTCGGTCATTTGTGTCTTCTCTTTTCTTCTCAGTCCACTAGTAGTTTAGTAATTTTATTAATTATTTTTAAAGGTGCACCTTACTTTTATTTTTTTCTCTCTATTTTCTATTTTATTGACTTCTTCTTTTGCCTTTATTATTTCCTTTATTTTACTTTGGGTTTGATTTGCTCCTGTTTTAAAACTTCTTAAGGTGGAAGCTTAGATTATTGTTTACCTCTTTCTAACACAGACATTTAAATCTATAAATTTCTTTCTAAGCACTGATTTAGCTGCATCCCATATATTTAGATATGGTATATTTTTATTTTCATTCCATTCAAGATACTTTTTATTCCCTTTCTACTTCCAGTTTAGCTTCCATGAAATTGTGGAGTAATTGTCCTGGAATTAGTCTCTATAGGACTAAAAAATGTTTCTTTTAATTATGTGTTTTGTTTATGCCTAATAATTTTAATAGGTCTGATCCTTTTTCTGATCATTTTTACCGCTTTCTTTTGAGGCAGATAGTGTGTGTTTTAGTCTCACTTTTTTCACATGTGGAATTTGAAGCTCATAATTTATTGATCTAAAGAATGAAATAGAATCATCCTTTTTATATTTTTGCCAGTGAAACACCAAATTGCAAGTGAAAGTCTTGAGGTGTATTAAAGTACAACATTTTTTGTAGTATTTCAAATACAGTATGGCGTGTATGTATGTATGTATTTTTAGTCAAGGTGAATAATTAAGTATTTTAAGATATTTGGGGCTTTCTTAAATGCTGGCCTAGTGCCAGCAAATAGGTAGTACTCTACTTGCATGTCCCTGATTGATTTTCATAACTAATCATACACCTCAATTCATATGCATAATTGGAAACTTTCTCATTAATTCCATTCCCAAGTTATTTAATGAACTCTTTTTTCAAGTAAATAGCAAGTATAAGTCAGAAAAAAATGGGTCAAGACTTCTCATATTTAAGCTAATTGGACATTTTCATTTTCATCATTCCTGCAGAATTAATACTACTATGAAAATGTAAATATAGAAGGTCTTTTAAATCTTAAAAAGACATAATACCTAGTAATTATATTTATTAGACTCACAGCTTCAATAAATTTGTGGAAATGATCATTTTTTAAAATTTTATGGGTTCGTGCTCCGGTCCGGGAGGATCCCACATGCCGCGGAGCGGCTAGGTCCGTGAGCCATGGCCTCTGAGCCTGCGCGTCTGGAGCCTGTGCTCCACAACGAGAGAGGCGTGAGAGGCCCACGTACCGCAAAAAAAAAAAAAAAAAAAAATTTAGTAATTTGAAAATTCATACCGTCTCAAAAAACAGCATTTACTCACAATTAGCATATTAAATATTTGGATTAATATTCTATTTTACACCCCTTAAAATTTCCTTATAGCCACTTAAATCATATGCATGCAATTAGTTTAGAATTTGGTCCACTTCAAACATTTTTGATTTTTCTTATGAACTGAAGAGAATATTTACTAATAAGCAAATTAGCAGTATAAATATGAGATGTTTTATTTGGTTCACCTAAGGAGCCCAATTATTTTGAAGAACCTTAAGTAGCATGATTTGCATATACAAAATCAATGTATAGATGAGCTTCAATATTAAAGTGTGGTCTCTACTTTGAAAACATTTTTTGGGTAATCAGTTTATATTCTTATATACTTTGAAACTTAAACTGCTTTTACTTTTAAATACTAACTTAGGTCTTTCACGAATTCATAGTGTCCTATCCCCACCTCTGTTATTGGTCACCTTTTTGTGTAGATTATCAAATATATTTATACATTGAACATCCCCTTCCTTAACATTTATGATGACTACTGTAAAAGTTTGTCTTTTCTTTTTCGCTATGGACTTTAAGGCCAAAGTAAGCAGGTGTTACATAATACTGAACTCAACTACATTGGATCAAGAAGGATGTGGGGTGAGGCGGGGGGGAGGATCAGTAAGGTACTTTCCTTTGGGAATACCCCATAATCTAGTGCCAAGTTCATTCCAATTCATAGCCTGGAACAATAACCTATTGTCTTTGTCGCTGCAGTGTTTCACAGGCAATTTCTCAGATTTTTTTTTTTTTCCCCCTAATTTCTTAGGGGAGATGGTCTCTTCTCTGTCACTTCTGCTGTGATCCATTACTTTTATTTTTAGGTGTGGATTTCTTTTGTTCAGAAATAGTTGTAAGTCAACTGTAAAAAATTGCTAATTGAAGTTATTAACATAATTCTATTTCACATGCTTTAGTTTAGAAAATAGTCTTTTTATTTACCATTTACTGTAAAAGTATATTTTTTATGGTTTTCAACAATAATTTTGATAATTATCCTTAAAAGAGAAAAAAAATTTTATAAAATGATAAAATTTTTTCAAATAATTTTTTTCCAAATATACTGTTGGATTTTTCTGTATGTATATTGTCTCATTTTCTATTTAGCATCAGATAGAAAAGTTCCAGACCTTGGAACTTCCCTTACTAATTAAAGTTCAGTCAAGTTAATAGCTGGGTAAGACTAAGCAGAAATCAAGAAAGAAATATTTTTTTAAATAAAGTTGCCATTCTTTCACACAGAATATTGTAGCATACTTGTGGAGAAACTCAATGGCCAAAGAGGAATGACTTCCAAGATGCTAACATAGGGACCTGTTGAAAAACAAATGGAGCTTGTTACCCAGTCACTCTGATGAAAAGCTTTTAGTGCTTTATTCTTAAGTATTAAAGGGCAGCAAGAGTCACTATTTATTACGGCAGGTCTTAGTCATGAGTGAAAGGGACCAAATCCAAGAACCCAGAGGAAATAGATACAGTTATAGTGAGCAAAGGAAAGATTGTGGCTAAACTGTAATTGGTATCCTCAAAGAGTTAAGAAAAGATGTTGCATCTCTAAAAACAGTAAGCTGTGAAAAGGAAAACTGGAAAATGAGAAAGAGCTCTTAGAAATTTAAAATATGATAAACAATTAATTTTTTCAGTAGAAGCATTGGAAGATAAATAAGTAAATCTTTCAGAAAGTGTAACAAAAGCACAAGATGGAAAACAATAGTGGAGCAGCTTAGAGGGTCAATCCTGTAGTTTCAACATTCCGAGGAGAGGAGTTGCAGAGAGAGAAAAATGATTTTAAAAATAGCATAAAATTAGACCTATAGACCATGAGTCTCCAGATTGTACCCTGTACAAATATTTCAGCACTTAATCCAAGACCTACTATCATGAAATTTAAAAACATTGAAAAACATTAGTAGCCTAAAAGCTTTCAGAAAGATAGTGGGGCACTTGTAAAGAAGTTTGCATCAGAGTGGATCTGGACATCTCATCTCAACCTTGCCAACTTAAAAAAAAAAAAAGGGAACAATACAAAATTCTGATGGGTAATACTTTTCATTTTGGAGGGCTATGCACCCCACACTATCAGTCAGTTGTGTGTGGATTAAGACATGTTCAGAGATGCTAAAACAATAACAACAAAATTTCCCTGCCACTCTTTTTGATGAAGCTTCTGAAAGAATGCTCCAGCAGAATTAAGGAGAATAGAATAGTCAAGAATTAGGAAGACATAGGATCCAGAAAAAAAAGGGGGGGGGGTTGGAAAGACAACCAAGGAACCACATTCAAGGATGATAGCTGGTTCATTATGAAAGCAGCACATACTTGAAGAAAGTTAGGAGTGGCATTTCCAGAGAGAAAAATGGAACTGGTAAATTATATAGTACACTGAGAGTTTAGAAAGTAGTATTGGTTTTTGATAGAACTGATGGATCTTCTGGAAAACATTTACATAGGTACATAGAATATTAAGCAATTTTTTTTTAAAAAGGCAATTATTAACTCTAGGAAAAATTAAATATGGCAAAAGAAAACTTATTGATAGTATACCAGTTGGCTGTGAAAGTGAACAATATCTCAGCATTTATACCAATGGAAATACTATTAACACTATTAATTTAACTAAAAATTGAGCAGTGATTATGTTGGAAGGGGAGGGATAGAGTAGTTGAAAGAGCTGAATCCTCATTGAAGTCTGCAAATATTGCCTAATAGTCAATAAGTCTAGAAATAGAATAAGCATCAATATTAAAATATAGAAGGATGAAGAAACATCTGAAATTTTTTAAAATGGGTATTTCCTGAGGATGATAGGGGGCCGTGTTTTCCATAAACTTTTAATATTTAGGGCATTTTAAAACTGTTTGCAAATGTCTCTTTCCTAAAAATTTAATTTTAAAGGAATAGTGGTATTTAAAATGTCAAGGAAATAGAATAATTATGGACTGTAGTCAACTTTGTACATTTTTGTTTTATTATTTTCTAGAGTTCCTGGAATAACTATTGCTACAGACATTATCTGTGGTTTTCCTGGAGAAACAGACCAAGATTTTCAAGAAACAGTGAAACTTGTTGAAGAGTACAAATTTCCAAGTCTCTTTATTAACCAGTTTTACCCAAGACCAGGAACTCCCGCTGCAAAAATGGAGCAAGTTCCAGCGCAAGTGGTAAGATACTTTTCTTGTAAGGTATTATATTTAGCCAACAGCTATAAAAATGCAGCTGTGTTGCCTGCCTTAACACAACTAGCTCATGGTATAACCAACCCTTAAGTTACGAAATACGGAATGTTTGTTCCCAGTTGGGGTCAGGGGCAGGGAGACCTTGGTACATTAAATGACCTTAGGCAACTATAATACTACCTTTTTTTTTTCTCTTGAAGAGTGAGGTTCAGATGACACGGGGAAAATTTTTTAAACTAATATCTAGTACTAACTGTTTATAGGATAAAGCCTTGGGTCTTTCACAATAAGGCAAAACTTAAATATTTGTGAGCAAAGGAGGCTTCCCTGCTTCTTAAGAGATGCTTTTCATAATTTGTTACTTTCTGAGGGTCCCCTGGTTTTCCTACTTTTCCATGGGATAGATATGATGCTGTCTGTCTATTTCGGATGTGTGTTGCTTTCACAGTGAACCTCAATTTAATTTCCTCCTTACATGTTCATAGATATATTAGAATAAGATGACCTAAAATAAATGTGAAAAAGTTTGAGAGCCAGTAAAGGCAAACTGTTTCCCAGAATGCACCAGCAATTAATGACCTCAAACAAACATTTAGTTTCTAGACTCATTGGTCCAAGATGAAAAAATGTTAGTAAGCCTTAAGAGTAAGTAGAATTTTTTTCACTGAAAATGTTCTGCTTTGTTTCTGATTACCAAAACAAATTGTGTGCTACCATTAATTTTTCGTAAACATAAAAAGAAATCAAATGAACTAATTACTTTTTATATCTAAATTACAATTTCTATTGACGTATAATTTGCATTCAGCAAAATTACCTCTTTCCAGCATATAGTTCTTTGAATTTTGATGAAAGCATTCACTAGTGTAACTGGTCCCACAATCAAGATACAGAATGGTTCCATCAGGCCCCCCTGCCAAACTCCCTTTTACTTTTTTTGTAGTTGTCTACTCTCTCCATCCCCAGCTCCTTAACAACTACTGTTCTATTGTCCTTATAGTCTAATTCATTCTTTTTTAAACTTCTTTAATAAAAAGTTTTTAAACTTCAAAATACCTGCAGAAAAGTGTACAGCTGTATGTTTTCATAAAGTGAATACTTCCATGTAACCCTCAGTCTGATCAAGAAATAGGACATTAGCAGTACCCCAGAGGTCCCCATCATGCCTTTCTCTTTACTATCCTCTCCTATTTCCCAACAGAAACCACTATCCCTCATTCTGACGTATTAGTTTGACCTGTTTTTAAACTTCATATAAATGAAAGAATTCATCAGTGTTTGAATGTTGGGTTTTTAAGTTTAACATTGTGTTGGTGAGAGTAGTCTGTTTTTGCCAGTAGCTGTATCTCATTCATTTTCTTTGCTATATAGTATTCCATTATGCAAATCACAATTTGCCCATCCTAATGTGAAAGAAGAATTGGGTCTTTTCAACATTCCATTGTTAGTATTGCAACTAATACAGCTGTCAGCTTTCCTGCTTGTATCTTTTATTTGACTTGTGTATGTAAACATTTCTGCTGGGTGTTTAGCTAGGAGTGTAATTGCTGGATCATAGGAAATACAATTACTCTGCTCTACTAGATGCTGCCCAATAGTCTTCCCAACTAGTTGAATTTAGAGTTCCAGCGGCAGTATATCTAAAAATGCTAGTGACTCTGTATTCTTGCCAGCAGTTGGTAGTGTGTTTTTATTAGTAACCATTCTGATGGGAATGTAATGTAATCTTTTTTTGTGTGGGGGGGGCTATGTTGGGTCTTTGTTGCCACACATGGGCTTTCTCTAGTTGGGGCGAGCGGGACCTACTCTTCGTTGTGGTGCGTGTGCTTCTCATTGCGGTGGTTTCTCTTGTTGCGGAGCATGGGCTCTAGGCACGTGGGCTTCAGTAGTTGTGGCACAAGGGCTCAGTAGTTGTGGTGCACAGGCTTAGTTGCTCCGCGGCATGTGGGATCTTCTCAGACCAGGGATTGAACCCGTGTCCCCTGCATAGGCAGGCGGATTCTTAACCACTGCACCACCAGGGAAATCCTGTAATGTAATCTAATTGTGGTTTTTATATCTCCCTGTCAACTATTGATACTGAATACCTTTTATATGTTTATTGGAGATTTGGATACACTTTTTCATGAAGTGCCTGTTCACACCTTTGCCTCTTTATCTCTTGGCTTACCTGTCTTGTTTGTTTCCTCCCCCGTTCCTTCCTCTGATTTATAGGAATTATTTGTGTTTTCTGAATAGAAGTCCATTGTTGGTCATGGTATTCTGAGTACCTTCCATTCTATAACCAGTCTTTGCACTCTTTTAATGGTGCCTTTTGAAGAGCATTCTTAATTTTATGTAGAATTTATCAATATTTTTCTTCTTGTTTTAGTGGTTTTTTGGGTCCTGTTTAAGATTACCTTCCCCACATTGTCATGAAGATACCCTCCCCGCAAAAGGTACTCTTAGATTTTATGATTTTGCCTTTTACTTTTAGATCTTTAATCCAGCTGGAATTTATTTTTGTTTAGATTATGAGGTACAGAGGTCAAGACTTTTTTAAAAATATAAGGATATCCATTTGAGTCATCACCACTTATGGAATACCTCATCCTTTACCCACTGCTCTGCCTGGTCACCTTTATCATAAATCAGCTGTCTCTACACGTGGGTCTGTTCTGGAACACTATTCTGTTCCTTTGGTCTGTTAATTTCTCCCCAAAATCACAAAGTTAATTACTGTAGCTTTGTAATAAGTCTTGATATTGGCAGTGTAAGTATTCCAAATGTTTTTTCCTTGAAAATTGTCCTGACTATTCTTGATCCTTTGACTTTCTAAATTTGTCAACTTCCACCAAAAAATCCTGCTGGAATTTTAATTGATATTGTATTGATTCTATAGGTCATTTGGGGGGAAATTGACATTGTAATAATATCAGGTTTTTCATCTTTGAATAAAATATAACTCTTAGTTATTTTAATCTTCTTTAATTTCTCTCAATAATGATAGTTTTCTGTATACAAGCCTTGCATATCATTTATTATTTTTATCCATATGTGTGTATTCCCTTGATATTATTAATCATTTTTAATTGTTACTACTATTTAGAAATAGAATTGATTTTAACATATTTACCTTTCACCCATCAACTTTGCTGAATTTATTTATTCTAATAGTTTTTCTGTAGGATTTTTTTTTCTTCCAGTTTTTCTGCGTATACAGTTGTATTATCTGAGGATAGTTGCAGTTTTACTTCTTCCTTTTCAATCCTCGTAACTTTTATTTCTTATTGTATTGCCTGGAACTTCCAGTACACTACTGAATAAAATTGGGTAGTTTTCTCTTCTTTCCTAACTCAAGAGTGAAGTTTACAGAATTTCACCATTCAGTATAAAAGTTAACTGTAGTTTGGGGATTAGGGAAGTCCCTTTCTAAGTCCTAATTTACCGTGTGTGTGTGTGTGTGTGTGTGTGTGTGTGTGTGTGTGTGTGTGTGTGTGTGTGTGTGTGTGTGTGTGTAAATTAGGTAAATTATGTGTGTGCGCATGCACGCTTTAATCATGAATAGAATTAAACTTTTATCACTTTCTTTTCATCTATTGAAATAATCATATGGTTTGTGGTGTTAAGTCTGTTAATATTGTGAATTCTACTGAATGGCTTTTGAATATTTAAATCAACCTTGCATTCCTGGGATAAACTTCTCTTGGTCATGACGTATTATTTTTGATATATTATTTCAGTCAGTTTGCTCAAATTTTGCGAAGAATTTTTACATCTTTGTTCACAGAAAATTTTGATCTGTAGTTTTCTGGTAATGTCTTCTTAATTTTGGTTTCAGAGTAATGTTGGCCTCATAAAATGAGTTGGGAAGTATTCCTTCCTCTACATTTTGCTGGAAGAGTTTGTATAGTATTTCTATTATTTTCCCTTAAATATACCTAGAATTACCTAATGTATTAAGTGGAATTGTAAGATGGCCCCAGAAACTCCCTCATCCCTTCTCCCCTCATTAGGGTACATACTCTGTGTAATCCCTGGGACTGTTAATTTGATATTTGCTCTACCCTTTGGTTTCTTGGTTCTGCCCTCTGAGTCATTTTTCCTTGTTCATGAAAGCAGTTTCTCAAAAACGTTGTGGCTCTTCCCTGTATTTCGCTGGAGTTTATTCCGTTAGACAAAAATCACATCAACAGATCTTTATGATATGATGCCTTCTCTACCTTAGCCCCCTGCTGAGTACTTTTCTTTGTATTTTTCCTCCTTGGAATTCCTGGAGCTTCTTTACTCTGCCCTGACCTCTTTCATCAGCTTTGGAAAATGTCAGCCATTCTCTCTCCAGGTATTTCTTTTGCTCCATTCTCTCTTTCTCTTCTCTTCTAGAATTTCAGTTATACATGTTATGATATCCAATGTCTAATTTATCCTTTTCTATATTTTTCCTTCTTTGTTCTCTTTCTGTTTCTGGATGTTCTCTCCTCACCTCTTTTCTAGTTTCTTGCTATTCACAGTAGTGAACAGCAAGGTGAACAGCAACAGTAGCATGTGTGGTCCCTAGAGAAGCAGCACTGCTGTCCACCCATGGGGCTGCTGGAAATGCAGGCTCTCAGGCCCCACCCCATCCCAGACCTTCTCAGTCATTCTTCGTCTCCACATGATTTGTCTGTACATTAAAATTTATGAAGTGCTATTCTAGTTTACTAATCCTTTATTCATCTGTTTTTAATCTGCCATCAAACCCATAAATGGAATTTCTCATTTTAATTTTTTTACTTCTAGAATTACAATTTGATTCTTTTTTTTTATAGATTCCAGTGTTCTAGTGAAGTTCCCCATACTTTCCTCTATATTTTTTGAACATATTTAATCGGTTACCTTAAAGCCCATACTGAATTCTCCAATATCTGGATCTAATGTTGGTTTGTTTGTATTGTCGTTTTTTTCTTGATTTTGATCATTTGTCTTCTCTTTCCGTATACCTGATCATTTTTATTATATGACTACCATTGTTTATTTAAAAAAAAAACAATTATAGGGTCTAGACTGTAATGTATCTTCCTCTTGGAGTATTTAATTTTGCTTCTGCTAGACTCCAAGATAAGGACTGATTATTTGAATTGATCTGAGATTGATTTTTCAAACTATTTTTCAGCCTTTCTGAGGATTGAGTTATTTCTGGCTTGCCCTTACTTTTTGAAGGCAGGCAGGGGTGTGTTGGTTTTTAACACCTGACATTCAGCAGGAAGGGTTCTGATTTATAGCTTTTGCTGATTTCCATAGTGTAAATACTTCCACTCTTGCCAGTTTCAAATCACCACTGTGATATCACTGAACAGCACATAAAATTGGGAAGAGATGCACATAATCATCTCTGGTGAGCTGGTAAAAAGCCTGAGCTGACATACCACCCTAGCGGAGCTCTTCAGGATCTCAGCTGAAATCCTGTGCTGGTTAGCAGGGCCTTTTTTTTTTTTTTTTTTCCGGTACGTGGGCCTCTCACTGTTGTGGCCTCTCCCATTGCGGAGCACAGGCTCCGGTCGCGCAGGCCCAGCAGCCATGGCTCACGGGCCCAGCCGCTCCGCGGCATGTGAGATCCTCCCAGACAGGGGCACGAACCCGTGTCCGCTGCATCGGCAGGCGGACTCTCAACCACTGCGCCACCAGGGAAGCCCGAGCAGGGCCTTTTTTTACGGAAGGTCTTCCACTCTGATTTTTGTCTCTGCAGGATCATGAGAATGCTTCAGGCTCTGCATAGTTTCTCGGCCTCTTAGCTTTAACCTGGCTGCTCAGTCTCCCAGTCACTGCTTACAAATTAATAAATACCCAGAAGGGAAAAGTAGATCCAAATGTTGAGCTTCTCTCCAGGATCTTAGTTCCTCAGGTTCTCACTGCGTTGGTAGCTTTTTGATGTTCAAACAGTCCATATTATAAATTTTATTCACCTTTTCTAATTGTTCTTGGCAAGATCATTGGTCTGATACAAGCTGGTTTGCCTTAGCCAGAAGCAGAACTCATTGCATAAGATCAGCTTTCAGATGCTTTTTATTTTGCTCTTTTATCTTTAAACATAGCCCCTTAGCATCTTCCTTACATTTTTTTTAGCTTCTGTCACCCAATCCTGGCATAGCAGAACCATTTTTTTTTTTAGACTTTATATTTTAGAGCAGTTTTAGGTTCATAGCAAAATTGAGTAGAAAGTACATGGAGTTCCCATATACTCTGCCACACACACATACAACTTCCCCTGATATCAACATCCCACACCAGAATGTGGTACGTTGGTTACGTCGATGAACCTGCATTGGGACATCATTATCACCCAAAGTCAGTAGTTTACATTTCAGTCTACATTCTTTGCATTTGTGGAAATGTGTAAAAACATGTATCTACCATTATAGTATCGTACAGAATAGTTTCCCTTCTCTAAAAATTCTCTGTGCTCTACCTGTTCATCCCTCCCCTACCCCCCAACACCTGGGAACCACTGATTATTTTTACTGTATTCATGATTTTGCCTTTTCCAGAATGTCAGATAGTTGGAATCCTAGAGTGTTGTATCCTTTTCAGATTGGCTTATTTCACTTAGTAATGTGCATTTAAGGTTTCTCTATGTCTTTCTGTGGTTTGATAGCTCATTTCATTTTAAAACAACAGAAATTTATTGTCCAACTGTTCTGAATACTGAAGTCCAGAGGCAGGCTTCCTCTGGACCATGTAGGAAAATCCTTCCTTGCCTCTTCCAAGCTTGGGGTGGTTTGCTGCTAATCTTTTTCCTTTGCTTGTAGCTGCCTTCATTGTCACATGGTATCCCTGTGTGTGTCTGTCTTCACATGGCTATTTCTTGTAAGGACCCCAGCCATATTAGATTAGGGACCCGCCCTATTCCTCATCTCAACTCATTACATCTGCAGTGACCCTCTTTCCAAATAAGGCTGCATTTTGAGATTATGGGGGTTAGGACTTCAACATATCTTTTATGGCGGGAGATAACAACTCAATCCACACACTTCTCTAAATTTCTGTAATTATGCTCTAGGTAAAAACTAGCCTGGAAGAGTTTCATCTTTATAAAATTCAGAATCTTAAATAAAAGGAATTAAGTATTAATGATGAAACTCTTTGATGACCTGCCATCAAAGAGAGGATATATCATGTGCATTGAATCTCCCTGGTTTTCCTAAATTTATCAAAAATTAACAACTCTCTACCCTAAGGTAAGTACTTTATGAAACTGCTTACCAACTGGATGTCACTAAAACACTGCTACAAAATAGATATCCATTCTTTCTTACCTAATTTGTTTCCCATTTCCTTGCCTAAAAAATCAACAATGAAGATGGGCTCTAACCCCTTATTGGAAGAAGACCACAATATCAGTTACTTTCAAACAACACTTTTTATTCTGTCTTTAGAGCTCCTCTTAGTGAAAATATATTGTTTTCTTAGGTATATTTTATTTCCACTAAAATCAACCCCCCCCCCAAATGTTCTTCTCCGATAAATGACATGAATAATTTCAGTATACTTTTCCCTTTCCCATAACTACGTTTACATGAATCCTAGTATTAATGTAAGTAAATCCCAGTGCTTTTCATGCTTTATAGTAGAGCTCTGATAAGTGAACTAAATTTTGTGTATTTTTTAATCCTTTAAATCATCAAATGGATAAAAGCACCATACAGTTGAGTTTTGCATTTGCATAGGTGGGAGGGGCAGATTTTTTGCCAATCCTTTATTGCCTGCTGAAAAAAAAAGTATAACCCTCTTAAATGATAATGAAAATAACTTAGGCAATGTATTTTCATGATCGGGATAGACTAAAATTTTTTTCTTAGCTTTTGCAAGCTTATTAATTTATAAGATTTAATAGTGGAATCACTTAAGCTAATTGGGAGTGACCTTAGACTTTTAGATGAAAGGTCAAATTTGCATGTTTACATTTTCTATTTCATTGAGTCTTCCTTGAGTAGTCTTCATTAATCTTAAGTAATTCTATTAGTATTTTAAAATTATGGCTGAGGTTCTTAGTCTGCCAAGAAAAGGTAACTTAAGTTTAAAAAGTCATTTGATTCTTAGCTATCAATTCCAGACTTTGTTTTTAGAAAATTTTGATGAAAAATAATGAAGTTGTAATGAAATCTTTATTTTAAGAGGCCTATGACTTGAAAAAATAATTTTTAGGTGATGAGAGTAGCTTTGGAATTTTCATATTGGTTTAAAATGTTAAATTGTGGTATTAAATCCACCTGCTTGCTTGTCTTACATCTTGGAGCTAAGATAATGTCTTCAGATTTATATTAGCACAAAAGAATCATAACTCACTTACCTGCAGTTTTGAGAACATTTCCCCGAGGGATGACGAGGCCACAGGAGATGCTTCCTGCCTCAGCTCTGAGGAGTGTGGGTGCATGTTTCTGAGGCACCTGGAGGGCCATCCTTCAGATTGATCCAGGCAGCTTTGCTGGAATTGTCCCCAGTAGATTTCCCTGTGAGGGAGTGAATTTTTGCTGGAGGTATTCAAACCAAGGCCAGGTGACCACTTGGAATAGATGTTGAATAAGAAATGTTCTTGGGCTTCCCTGATGGTGCAGTGGTTGAGAGTCCGCCTGCCGATGCAGGGGACACGGTTTCGTGCCCCGGTCCAGGAAGATCCCACATGCTGCGGAGCGGCTGGGCCCGTGAGCCATGGCCGCTGAGCCTGCGTGTCCGGAGCCTGTGCTCCACAATGGGAGAGGCCACAACAGTGAGAGGCCCACGTACTGCAAAAAAAAAAAGGTTCTTAAATCATATGCAGGTTTAAGAACAACGACATATAATGGCTCTCCCAAATTTAGCTGCCTGTAAGTTCTTTAAAAAAGCAAAACAGAGAAATAAAGCAGATAGAAAGAGCTTTGTTACTTTCTCTAAATGTTTTTAAAAGCTTGTTGTTTCTGAGTATGATCTAAAGTTTAACAACTCAGTATTTTAGAGACTATCAAGTTGCCTTAATGAAAGGAATTCTGATATTTTTGCCTTACTTGATAGTATAATTACATTATTTACACAGTCTCTGATTTTCAAATTAAAGTTTTTCCTTGGGGGAGAGGTAAAAATATTTTCAAGAGTTTTAAACTCTAGATTGTCCATTATACTTTATTCTAAATTGATTTCCAAACATATGTCGAGGGAAGCCCCTTTTCTCAAGATTATTTTTGTTTTGACTTCTCTTTTCAAAAGGAATATTTTGGTATTCTTACACAATTGTACTCGATTCTTCCAGTGAGTCTTTTTTTTTAATTTATTTTATTTTTATTTGTTTTTGGCTGCATTGGGTCTTCGTTGCTGCGTGTGGGCTTTCTCTAGTTGCGGTGAGTGGGGGCTGCTCTTCGTTGGGGTGCATGGGTTTCTAATTGTGGTGGCTTCTCTTGTTCCGGAGCACAGGCTCTAGGTGCGCAGGCTCAGTAGCTGTGGCTCGCGGGCTGTAGAGCGCAGGCTCAGTAGCTGTGGCTTGCGGGCTGTAGAGTTCAGGCTCAGTAGTTGTGACTCATAGGCTTAGTTGCTCCGTGGCACGTGGGATCTTCCCGGACCAGGGCTCGAACGCATGTCCCCTGCATTGGCAGTTGGATTCTTAACCACTGTGCCACCAGGGAAGCCCTCCAGTGGGTCTTTTAAGTTTCTTTTTTCTGGACATATCATTTCTCTTTTAATTTCCTCTTTTGGTAGAGTGTTTAGCCTGACCATAGTTTTGTTTTTAATAGATTTCAGCAGATCACTTAACAGAGTCTTTTATGATGACTGTAGTAACATTAGGAAGTATGAGCTAGATTATAATCCAGAGAGGTGGTTGGGAACAGCCTACCTACTTCATGTGAGTTTTTATACAGATGGTATTCGTTTAACAAATGGAGAATTGAATTGAATGATCTCTAAGGCCCCTTGAAACTCTTAATAACCTTTGATTCTCTATCATTTGGTTTTAAGGCCACCTTTCAAACCATGTTTAGAAATTTTAGGTGCTTTATTTTTCTAGATCATTGGCCTAAATATGTTTTTGGCATTTCCCTATTCTTTCACCTTTTACTTTACTGTGAATCCAATGACTTTTTGTTTGTGTAATCAATAAATTGAATGACTTCTTCTTGAATGTGAACTAGGAATGTTAAACATAATAATTAAATTAGTTGATTTTATGGCTCAAAATGGCGGCAATGAGACCAGCTGTGGTAGAGAGAATAATTGGCCCCCAAAGATGTCCAGACCCTAATCCCCAAACCTGTGACTATGTTACCTTACAGAATAAAAAGGACTTTGAAGATGTGAATAAGTTAAAGCATTTGAAATGGAGAAATTATTGTGGATTATCTGGGTGGGATCAGTGTAATCACAAGGGTTCTTGTAAGAGGAAGGCAGGAATGTTAAAGTTAGAGGGGGGGAGATGTAAGGCCAGAAGCAGAGATCGGAATAATATGCTTTGAAGTTCAGGGACAGGACCATGAGCTAAAAAATGCACATGTCCTCTGGAAACTGGAAAAGGTCAGGAACAGATTCTCCCTTAGACACTCCAGAAGGAACACAGCACTGCCAGCACTTTGATTTTAGCCCATGAGACCCATTTTAGGCTTCTCACTCCCAAAACTAGGAAAGAGGTAGCACTAGTGAGACCACTATTTATTTTTACTGCCACAGGTGGATTTTCTGTTTTTCTTTTTTGTTTCATTTTGTTTTGTTTTTGAAAAGCTTGCTCCTGATTCCTCTCAGCCTAAATCATTCTTCAGAAAATCCCAACCTTCTCTCAGTGTATGCTCACCGCTCCCCCTAATTTTCTGCCCTCTGACCTCTTGCCTACCTGCCTGCCACAGAGAACTGCCTAACTTTTTATTAAGTCCTGATGTGACATTAACAAACTGAATTCCATTATCACATAAATCAGCTTTCATGTAGTCAGACCCACAGGACTAGACACGTGTAGACTGTAACTCCAGGATGGAGCCATGTTATGTTCAGGATGGTAAAAATAGGAAAAGCACAGATTTTTGTTGATACCTGAAACCCTTTTCTTATGACTCTTCTGTTAAATACAAGCCATTGTAAGAAAAAATCAGGGATGGCTATACTTTGGAACCATGGATTTGTCTTGGGAATCCTAGTATTTCAAGTTTTCTAAAATAACCCAACTTTAGGACAATGAAGAGTCAGATATGATTTGAGAGCCTTGAGTTCAGTGATAGCAGTCTGAATTTGTACTTCATCGTGACCTTATAGAAAATCTTTTTTTTTAACTTCTGTAGAAAAAAAATGCACTTAACTTGTTTCTTATGATATTTTAATTTCATGCTTTCATTTTGGCATTTATTTTTATCCTGCTTCTTTTATGAATTTATAATCACCAAAACAGTGGGAAGATATGTGGGTATAAGTTTGTCTCTCAGATGCTGAATGGTGGTGGGTATTAGGGTTGAGAAGGACTGGGTGAATTTATATTAAATAAAGGAATATAAATTCTATCCTTTGCAAAGTCATCTTTATTATATTTTAGTCTGACTTTTTCAGTGATGATTACATGCTTTGATTTATATAAGTTTCAGAAAAGTTAGAAGGATCTACATAACTCTTTTACGCCTTTTATATGAACTTGATTTATTAAAGTTGTAATATTCAATTTGAACTCACTTTTTATTACCTTAATAACAAGTTTAGAACTGAGTAGACTTTTGAGTAACTTCTAAAGATAAAGAACCTTATGATCTATCTTATTTCTTGACCTTATTTTTTACTGTGATAACTATGGTTCATTAATAACTCCATATTTATAACCTTCCAAGGGATTTATAAGTGTAGTTCCAAGTATTAGAGCTAATGTTAAATGTGTATTTAGGTCAACAGAATATATTTGGTAATTTAATGTGACACTCTTTTCTAACTCCTGCCTCTTAGAATCATGTTTATTTCATAATTAAGGACTAACAAATCAAATATAACCAGATAAGCATTCAAATGGATAAAACTGTACTCTACTAATTACGTTCTGAGATCATATAATCTATGATGAATGTCCTGATTCTTTATTTTTGCTACTCATAATAAAGCACCTTTATAGAAGTGATATATAAGATTCAAAGGGCAGGGAAAAGAAACTTCCATTGTTTGAATGTAACACATGCCAGAATCGTATAGTCTGTGCCTTTCGTGTACTTTATCCTGTGTTATTCTTCCAACAATATTTTCAGGTATCTGGTATTATTTTTTACTTTACAGATGAGTTAGCTGAGGCTCAGAGAAGTTAAGTAAACTCGCTAAGTAACTACTAAGTGAAACGCTGGAGACTTAGACTCCATTCTTTGACTCTTTGCTCCATGCCCTTTTTTTTTTTAATAATTAATTTTTATTGGACTATAGTTGCTTTACAATGTTGTATTAGTTTCTACTGTACAGCAGAGTGAATCAGCTATACATATACATATACCCCCTCTTTTTTGCATTTCCTTCCCATTTAGGTCACCACAGAAACTGAGTAGAGTTCCCTGAGCTATACAATAGGTTCTCATTAGTTATCTATTTTATACATAGTAAACAGTAAAATAAGTATTTATGCCAGAAATTCAAAATAATTTTAGAACATTTCGACCAAAAAAGTGTTGGTTTCCAAAGTTGTTTTCTGTCATAGCAGTGATTTTTTTTTTATTTATAGGCCCTAGAAATTTATTTCCTAAAAATGATTTTAAACTTTACAGAAAAGTTGTAAGATTATATCTCCAGTATACCCTTTACCAAGATTTATCAGTGTTTTTAACATTTTGCTGAATTTGCTTTCTTTCAAGCAACAGACAGAGACTTAGACATAGATTTTTCCCCTGAACAATTTCAGAGTAGATTACAGACAGACATCATGCCCCTTTACCCCTTAATATTTAGTGTGTGTTTCCCCAAAACAAGGATCTTATATATAATCACAATATTGTTATCATATTCAGGAAATTTAGCGCTGGTACTGTACTTTCCCTAATCTACAGTTCAGATTCCAATTTTGTCAAGAATCCCAACAGTGTCCTTCATAGCTGTCATTTTTCTGATATGGGACTCAATTCAGAATCTTATATTTAATCTCTTTAGTCCTCTTTAATCAAGACAGTTCCTCGGATTTTCTTTCTTTTTTTTTTTTCTTATTTATTTAGTATTTGACCATATTGTCTATACTTGAAAAGCCTCTGGAAAAGAAAAGAGTTAAATATCAATTGGAATTAATCCTGAAATTAAAAAAAAAAAACCTCACCAAAAGTCCCCATAATAGGCAGAATAATGACCCCTCAAAGATGTTCACTTCCTTTTTTTTAATTTTATTTATTTTTTTATATAGCAGTTTCTTATTAGATTTTCTTTATATGTCATGACATATTGACAGTTTTTGAGAGTACTGGCCAGTTATTTTATGGAATGCCCCTCAATTGGGGTTTGAATTTTCCTCATGATTAAATTCATGTTATATATTTGGCCCTGTTAAGCTAAGTAAATGATGTTATGTTCTTCTCAGAATGTCACATCTGGAGACACATTATGTCTTTTTGCCCCTTATTGGTGATGTTAATTTCGATCACGTGGTTAAGGTGGTGTCTGGTTTCTTCACTGTGTACTTATCTATTTTTAGCATAAGAATGTTTACTCTCAAGTATTTAATAGGATCAAAGATAGGAAGAAAAAACAGGCCTTGAAAACTCAAAAATCTTAGTGGTTTAATTCCCACTTTCAATTTTATGATAGCTTGGACTGCTACAGTTATGTATTCTAAAGGGGTCTTCTCTGGTGGCACAGTGGTTAAGAATCCACCTGCCAATGCAGGGGACACGGGTTCAAGCTCTGGTCCCGGAAGATCCCACATGCCACAGAGCAGCTAAGCCCACGCACCACAACTACTGAGCCTGTGCTCTAGAGCCCGCAAGCCACAGCTACTGAGCCTGCGTGCCTAGAGCCCATACTCCGCAACAAGAGAAACCATCGCAGTAAGTCCACATACCACAACGAAGAGTAGCCCCCGCTCACCACAACTAGAGAAAACGCCTGCAGGCAGCAACGAAGACCCAACGCAGCCAAAAATTAATTAATTAATTATTGTAAAATTGGGAAATATTTCTAAAAAATAAAAGATTTTTCATTTCTTAGTTTAAATCTATTCTAAATCTTTCGATTTTTTTCTATCAGTTTTTTTTTTTTTTTTTTTTTTTTTTTTTTTGCAGTACGCGGGCCTCTCACTGTTGTGGCCTCTCCCGTTGTGGAGCACAGGCTCCGGACGCGCAGGCTCAGCGGCCATGGCTCATGGGCCCAGCCGCTCCGCGGCATGTGGGATCTTCCCGGACCGGGGCACAAACCCGTGTCCCCTGCATCGGCAGGCGGACTCTCAACCACTGCGCCACCAGGGAAGCCCTCTATCAGTTTTTAATCCTTAGGCTACAATAGTTTTAAACAAGATACTTTATTTTTTCCCTTTTTTTTATTGAAGTATAGTTGATTTATAATGTTTTAGGTGTACAATGAAGTGATGCAATTTTATGTGTATGTGTGTGTATTCTTTCTCAGATTATTTTCCATTATAGGTTATCACAAGATATTGAATACAGTTCCCTGCGCTATACAGTAAATTTTTGTTATTCATGTATTTTATGTATAGTAGTATATGTTTGTTAATCCCAAATTACTAATTTATCCCTCCCCCCAAACAAGACACTTTATTTTTTAAATTTTTTTAAACTTTTTATTTTATATTGGAGTATCGTTGATTAACAATGTTGTGTTAGTTTCAGGTGTACTGCAAAGTGATTCAGTTATATGTATATCTGTTCTTTTTCAAATTCTTTTCCCATTTAGGTTGTTACTTAATATTGAGTATAGAGTTCCCTGTGCTATACAGTAGGTCCTTAAACAAGATACTTTAAATTGAGTGTGCAGTGACAGAGAGGGGAAACTAAAATTGGAAAGGCAGAAAATTTGTTTCATTGAAGTGCCTGTATATTTACACAGCAATTAAGTACACGTAGAACTTTCATTCTCAAAAACTGTGCAGATCAAAAACTTGTGTGGATCAAGAGGAGCTAGGAAAATTCATGGGTGAAATATCTTTAACACTTAGGGGGAATTCACAGGTCATGAGTGACATATTTCTCCTGAAATGCTATGAGATTCACCGCTCTATCGGGATGTTACTCAGTGTCAAAGTCATACCGTGGGAGTCATACTTTCCATGTACCTTGTATTCCTTTACTGTCTTTCCTCTGGACCTTCGTTATCTGTGAAGTCAAAAAGTGTCCTCTCAAACTACTTTCTGGGTGATTTGAACTTGTTATATTAGGACAAACAAATGTGGAGGAAGAATCCTATATGTAAATTCCAGTTGGTGGGATTAAGTTATGCTTGATTCTACTTGGAATCAAGCCCAGAAACATATGAGTGAAATCACTGGGGACATTACAGAGTTAATGCCAAGATCCAGTAATTGATGGATCTCTTCCCAACTAATTTGATATTAAATCTTAGAGAGCCCAGGAGCCCCAAGACCCCCAGGGAGCAGCCCTTTTGGTTCATTTTATGCTATTAAAATGAAAATCAGTGAGTTCTTCAAAGGTCTAGAAAGGTTATCCAAATGGATAATTTGTCAGGTACCTGAAATCCTATTCCATTAGAGAACCTAAAGACCACTGTGAAGTAGTTTAATTTGATTTATCTTCTGTTAGCAGCCAGAGTTAACAGGGACAGATTGGAAGTTGAAAGACGGCTCTCTGCCTGCACCTCTCATCAGTGTGATGTAACCACAGCAGGCATAGTGCCCATGATGACCAAAAACATGGCTCTGGGGAGTAATTTAAGTCTCTCAATCACTTTGGCAATCAGATCTGGTATTTTAAAAATTATAGTTAAAGCTACAGGTAGGATAACTTTACTTAATCTATCTGGTATCAGATAAGCTTCTATATGCCAGGAGCTGGGCTGGGTGCTCCACGAGGTATCAAGATGATTCCTAGGCATTCCTTATTCTGAAATAGCATAATCCAGAAAGAAGAGAAAGATGGTGTAAATGGCAGTACTACAGGGCAGTGTGTCTTCACTGCTGTAAGAGTGATACAAAAGGCTGTTAACACTTAGAGGGTTGTGAGTGTGATGATCAAGGTCACTGTCAGAAACTTTTAAGCTGAGGTTTTTGCTATATGAAAGATATTAGAAGTAAGGGACAAGATGTTTCTAGAAAATGATGAGTTAGATGAGTTTAGTTCTTCTAAAATGCAGGGTTTATAGTAAATCATGAGAAGGACCTTTTAGAAGATGGATTGGGGCCAGTCAAGGGAATTCTGACTCTGTAATCACACCTAGACTCACAACCTTAGCCCCTGGGAACCTAGATAACAGTCACAAGCTGAGCCAGCAGAAGTACATCATCTGGGACTTCCCTGGCGGTCCAGTGGGTAGGACTTGGCACTTCCACTGCCGTGGCCCAGGTTCGATCCCTGGTTGGGGAACTTAGATCCTGCAAGCTGCACAGAGTGACCAGGAAAAAAAGGAAGTTCATCATCTGTAGTTAGTAGGCAACATCTGCTGTTTTTGAGCAGAGGAGTGATGCAATTTCAGCAATATTGTAGGAAGATGAAATTAGGAAGAATATGCAGGATGCATCCAAGTGGAGAAAGGCTGCAGGCAGGAATTGAGAGTGTAAGGAAATAGTGTTGCCGTGAGGTGACGGTGGTGGATTTAGGAGTAGACAGAAAAGAATGAACAAGAGAGACTTTACAGGAAGAATCTGTATGCTTGTAAGCTAGAGGATGCTGGCAGCTTACACCTTGTATAATGTTCACCATGTACCAAGCACATTTTTGATGCTTTATGTGTATCAATGCATTTAATCTTCCCAACAACCCTGAGTAGCGACTGTTCTTATCCCCATTTTACATTTGAGGAAACTGAGGCACAAAGGGTATAAGTAACTCACTCAAAGTCACACAGATAGTGGTGGAGTTAGGATTTAACACCAGGCATTCTGGCTCTGTACTCTGCTTCCTAGCCATGCTATCAATAATAAATTATAGTGGCAAGGGAGAAAGAAAAGCAGTGCCTAAAATAAAGCTCTGACTTAATTAAAATACAGAATTCTCAATTTCTATTTTAAATGTATAGAATTTTAGAGCCAAATTTTTACTCATTTAAAGGCAAAATGCTTTAACCAGCGTGACAACCTTGAAGATGTAGGAATCTGTGCTCTGAGGCTTCACATGGTAAAATTATTTACCCAGTGTTTCACCCATGGAATAGATAACAGGGCCCAAATGGGTCAATAGACAGTGGCCATAGGCAGACCGCAGTGCTGCTCTAGCTATTGTAAGGCATGTCTGTAAGTGTTCAGGGTCAGAATCTGGCATTGAATCCCAGGCACCTCCCTTTGCCTTCCCAACAGTTGCCATGTTTTCTTTCACCCCCAGACCAGCTTCAGGTAAGACCCAGGGTTTAAACCCTTCATCGCTATGCCCAAACTCCTTTTTCACTTTGACTTTTTTGCTGATGTCTGTTGAAAACAGAAAAACAAAATGAAAACTTGGAGGAAGTTTACAAAGGTTAAAAAATACCATAGTCTCTCATTTTTAATTCTTAACTATCTTACTAGATCTAGATGTTTAGATGTTGTCCTAAACAAATATTTTTCAGGAAAGATTTATGTGTCTATCACTGATTAGGATGGTGTCCTGACTCTCTGTGGCCTACTGACTCTCTTGCTTATGAATTAGTAAGGTGTTACTTAACTTGACCATATCTGTCCACTTATCCTTCCATAGGTCTTGTGGATTCTTTCTCTTCAGCACTTAAGCCTAACAAAACAATGAGTAGCATAAACAGCATGAAACTGTGGGCAATTTATGTGCTCAGTCTATCAAAGACTGAGCAAGTGATGCCAGACATCATTGGAAATAGGATGAGATGGGGAAAACGGTTCTTTATTAGAACTCTTCCAAGGGAGAGGGACTGTATGTGGGTTATAACTAAAGCTGTGAGAAGCCACCTGGAATGAGCCTTCAGACTCCCAAAGGATCTGCTTTGAACTGCCTCTTAAAGAGGGAGCGCCTGCTTCACTTCCTGTCTTTTGATTTGCCCAGTGGCGTGAGCAGGCTAGGACACCACTCCCTGTGTTACTGTCTTCCACCCCCTCCCATCTGGTGCTCAGCTGGCCCTCTCAGAACATCAAACATGTCAAGAATATTGACTTCCATGGACACCAACTGAGTAGTTTATAGGAGATTTTATCTATCTCTAATTCTAGGTCAGTGGTTTTTAACATTTTTTGAGAATCTGATGATACACACACACACACACACACACACACATATATATATATATATACACGTATATATAATATTTACTACACATACATACATGCATATATGTATATACATATGCATTCTTCCCAGAAAAAAGCCAGTTTTCCCAAAAAGGTCAATGTTTTTGGAGTATATAAATATCCTAAAGCCATCCATAATAAGGACCAGTGTGCACAGTGATTTGTGTCACCTGAATGGCTTACTGCTGTCTCAGTTTACTTCCTGTCCACAGTAGGACATTTCCTCATAGATGGCAGGCACCAACAATGAATGATTGTTGAATGGAATGAAAGACTAAATGTAGACTGACCACATAATTGCTGAAGAAGCTGCATAAAGACACTAACTTTGATAAACAGGTTCATTCATGAGAAAAACATACTTGAACATCTGGTTAGTGAACATGCTTCGTATAAAACCTAGCAGCGAAAAACAGGTCAAGAACAAAGATAGTACAGCACTTCTAGAATCTGGGCTTACAGAGATCTGAGACAGAATGAAAAAGAGACCATTATAAGATTTGTACAATATGACCTGAAACTGGAAAAGAATTCATAGAAGCAGCTTATAAATAACATTTAAATGTAATTGAAACAACACACATGATCTACAGGTTAAATAATTGGTTAGATGTTTTTTGTTGTTATTGTTTTGGGTTTGGGGAGGTATGGGAGTTCTATCAGAATGTAATCATCATTTATAATGAAAAAAGTACTGCCCGATTCCAAACAAACAACTTAAAAACAAAGTTATAGAATATAACTTGTTTAAAAGTTCGGAACTATATACCTTCATCATTTACTAATTTCTGTCATTAATGTTAGGCTCTCCAATACTGTTTTTTTGGGGCGCAACTGAAGCTGTGTTACTAAGAGTCTTGAAAATTAATGATATAAAGCATGTTAAATAATACCTTCTACATTGTGGATCCTGAATTACACTCTATGCAGTCTTACAATATATTGTGCTTCTGGAAATTAAAATTATAGCATGAACTTTCCTTGATTTTTTAAAATAATGAAACAAGAAAAGGATAAACTGGCCTCTTTATGAGGTCAGTAGGTGGTGAGATGAATGTTCTAAAATTCCCGTACCTTGAGGAGATTCTAGAGGAATATGAAGTTGTGCTGGCGTTTCTTGGCCTGGGTTAGGCCATAATAGGCTTCAGAGGGTCTGGAAACCAGCTGAAGTGTGGAGCAGTGGAAGAGTCTATAAGTATTTTTTTTTCCCTGGAGGAGGAATTCATTGGTTTTCGTTAGATTCTTTTTCTTTTTAATAAATTTATTTTATTTATTTATTTTTGGCTGTGTTGGGTCTTCGTTGCTCGGTACGGGCTTTCTCTAGTTGTGGAGAGCGGGGGCTACTCTTTGTTGCGGTGTGCAGGCTTCTCACTGCAGTGACTTCTCTTGTAGCGGAGCACGGGCTCTAGGCGCGCGGGCTTCAGTATTTGTGGCTTGCGGGCTCAGAATTGTGGCTCATGAGCTGTAGAGTGCAGGCTCAGTAGTTGTGGCACATGGGCTTAGTTGCTCCGCGGCATGTGGGATCATCCTGGACCAGGGATCGAACCTGTGTCCCCTGCATTGGCAGGCGGATTCTTAACCACTGCGCCACCAGGGAAGTCCCCATTAGATTCTTAAAGGGATCCTATTCCACAAAAGGTGAAGAACCAATCATCTGTTAATATCTCAGTTTAAGAAAACATTTTAATATAGGTATTTTTTTAATAACCTGTGTTTAAAAAAATTCAGCTGAGTAAAATTTAAGTATCTTGTTGGCTTTATTCAGTAATTCATGAATTGGGCAGCATCCAGTCTAGCAGATTGAGAGGTGGTCTGAGGAGCTTACAATATGAAGGGCTTTAATAGGCAGAAGAGAGCAGGACAAGGAAGGTTTACTGGGCAAAAAAGCAGATTGGTTATTGCAAGGTTACTTTCCTTACAACGGATAGCAGGGGCCTATCAGGCAGATGACCTCACTAATTCTGATCAGGTGATTTCTGATTCACTGGTTCAATATTCCATTTCTGGAAGAGCTGAAACTATAAATAAGTCTTGGTTTGCTGACATGAGGCTTAGCACAGACTACTCCATTTTGGGCCTGTTGCCTTGTTTTTAACACCTGTTTAATTGTTAAAATTATCAATGCTTAGTAATCTTTTAATCTTGAAGGCCTGGAAAGCGAACAGTTTAAAAGATTAAACAAAAATATTATTTAAAAATAAACTTCTGGGGCTTCCCTGGTGGCACAGTGGTTGAGAGCCCACCTGCCGATGCAGGGGATGCGGGTTCGTGCCCCAGTCCAGGAAGATCCCACATGCCGCGGAGCGGCTGGGCCCCTGAGCCATGGCCGCTGAGCCTGTGCGTCCGGAGCCTGTGCTCCGCAGTGGGAGAGGCCACAACAGTGAGAGGCCCGCGTACCGCAAAAAAATAAATAAATAAAATAAATAAATAAATAAACTTCTGTTTTCTGGTTTTTAGAAAAGATAACATTCCTGTGCCTTAAAAACTGTGCTTTCAGGCCCAGTCCTCTGTGGTAGACCCCATGTCAAGCACTCAGGTCTGATATAAGGGACCCAAGTAACCAGACATAAGGACTTGAAACTTAATACTCTCCCATATACATATTTTTAACATCTTTTTTGGAGTATAATTGCTTTACCATGGTGTGTTAGTTTCTGCTTTATAACAAAGTGAATCAGCTATACATATACCTATATCCCCATATCTGTTCCCTCTTGTGTCTCCCTCCCTCCCACCCTCCCTATCCCACCCCTCTAGGTGGTCACAGAGTCTCCAGTATTTTTTAAGTGTGGGGTTGAAGGGTTTTGCCAGCCCTAACTTGTAATCACGAGGACTGCCTTTCTGATCTTTTTCTCTCAATTCATTCAGCACTGTATGTATTAGGTTCCTGTGTGCCTGACACTGCAGTGATGCGCAGTGTGGCCAGGATGCTCCTCTCACGATGCACAGGGAGGAGAACAGCAAACAAAAGTTGGCAAAATACCAGAGAGTAGCAAATTAAAATAGATTAATAGAATCAATAATGGCTGAATGGGTCCTTTGTGATCCAAAGGCCACAAAGTTATCGCCTCTGTGGAAGTGATAAATGAATTCAGATCAGAATAGGCAGTCAGCCTTGTCAGGATTCTAGGAAAGAAGACTGTAGGCAGAGGGAATAGCTCACCCAATAGCCTTGGAAAGGGATGGCGTGGGAAACAAAGAGGAGAGCGATGTGGCTGAAGTATCGTGGTGAGGCGGAAACTTGTAGGAAATGAAGTAGGTGAGGTGGCCAAGGGTCAGCTCATGTCAAACTTGATAAGCCAGGGTAAGGGATGTGAAGCAGGAGAAGCCATAAATGTAATACTAATTCTGTAAAGTAAGATTTGAGGATACTGGAATTCTTTGCTTTTGAACAGAGATACAACCAGCTGAAATTGAAATTTCTACGTGAATTGAAGTAATGGTTAGAAAACAGTAGCCAACATTGTTTTCCGATGTTGCTGTACACCGTGCCAATGTGAAAGTCATCATCGCTCTTTGGCTTTATGGAGATAAATGTCTAGTCATTTATGAAGAAAATTTATGAGGGTCTCATATATTTGTAACTATAGCTACACAGACATTTGTTACACTTTAGCTTGTGATAAGATAATAAATACAAGTGATATGATTGAACTGTCCCAGTTACATTAATTGGAAGACGCATTAAGAAGTTCGCAAGCTGATAATAGGAGCTATCATTTATTGAGGGATTACTATATGCAGACGCTGTACCAAGCGTTTTATTGACTTACCTTTATGGCTGTCCTACAAGGAATGGTATGTATATTAAGAGTATAGGTTAAGACTGTCTGTAAGTGCCAGCTAGACCAAAAGGGTAATAAGCACAACTGTAACACCTTTGATTGTTTTTTTATAACCAGAACACACAGTTTCTTCTCTCTTTGAGCACAGTCTTCAGAGAACACAGAATCTGTTGTGTTTGGAACAGCAGAGAGTTGTGGCATGCAATTTTCAAATGTCCTTTGCCAGTAGAGACTGACCTTATGCATTATGGCATTTATTTACTCATGCACAGCCTCTAGAACAAAAGAATACTACTAGTGTATCTATTAAAGAAACATAAACAGGGACTTCCTGGTGGCGCAGTGGTTAAGAATCCGCCTGCCAATGCAGGGGGCATGGGTTTGATCCCTGCTCCAGAAAGATCCCACATGTTATGGAGCAACTAAGCCCATGAGCCACAACTACTGAGCCTGCGCTCTTGAGCCCGTGTCCCACAACTACTGAGCCCGCGCACATAGAGCCCATGCTCCACAACAAGAGAAGCCACTGTAATGAGAAGCCCGTGCACCACAACAAAGAGTAGCCCCCGCTTGCCGCAACTAGAGAAAGCCCGCACACGGCAATAAGGACCCAACACAGCCAAAAATAAATAAATTAATTAAATAAATTCATTAAAAAAAGAAAAGATACACAAACAGAATACATACAAATCAGGTGAAGTGTGTACAGAACGTGTGTATTTCGAATAGCTATTGTGTCACTGAAATTGCCAGGCACAAATTTAGTCTTGCCATTTTGTTCACACACTGGGGAAAAATTAGTTTGTTAAATGTTTCGTGTAACTGTACTTGTTTTACCAAGCTGGAAAGTTGGAGATTTTTAATTCTAGTTTTCATACCTGAATATCAGCCTATTTTTTTCATATGGTATGCGTAGTATCTCACGACTGGAGTTTGCTTTGTTTTATAGTATCTGTACTCCTTGTATTCTTCAAGCACTATTTTGAAAACAGCTGATGTATTTCTCCATTAAAAACACAATAAAAATAAACAAGAAAAACGCAAAAAAAAATTTCTAGCATTATCTAAAACTTCTTCACTTTTATACAGTGGATTCTAATGTTAGATTATCATTTACTATGTTCTTTACATTGCTTCTTTTGTAAAAGAAGTTTATAAGTTACGTGTATATGTGTACACTAAGTGGTTTAAGGGTGTTTTTTTTAAGAGTACTAAAAATTTTTCAAAGGATAAGTTTGGCTTCAAGTTTGAAAAGAAAGTTCAAGACAGATATAATTTCATACTGTCCCAAATCCTACTAAAACTACAGCGCAGAGATTTTTATTTCAGGCGTTATTACCCTACAAGGATAAAGAAAACAGAAGAAGCAACAGCAAAGTTGCTGTGACAAGGAGATAGACAGTTGACAACTAACCTCACCACCCCAGGGAAACCTAAATACCTACCTGGTGGGGAGGAAAAGCCCAAATCCAAACTGATAAGCAACTTAATGCATACCACAGAATTCTTTTTTTTTTTTTTTTTTTTTTGGCCGCACCTCATGGCATGCGGAACTTCCCCAACCAGGGATTGAACCTGTGCCCCCTGCAGTGGAAGCGTGTTGTCTTAACCAGTGAACTGGACCACCAGTGAAGCCCCACAGAATTCTTAAGTGGCCCAAGAATTGGCTGGCACCTCTGGAAGGGAGAATGAGGCAGGAAGGGAGATGACTAAAAATGAAGAAGATTGTTTGACAACAATTTAAGAAGCAGTTAGATTTCTCTATTTCCTCCCCAACTAAGGCTTCCAGGTAACATCCCTTCACCTACCCTGACAGAAGACGGGAGGCTTGTTCTCTGAAGGAGATATGTATTAGAGTTCTTTAGAGAAAGAAAGCCAGCAGGATGTGTATGTAGACACACACACACACACACACACACACACACACACACATATATATGGAGGCTGAGAAGTCCCAAGGTTGGCAGCCAGCATGCTGGAGACCCAGGGGGCCGATAAGTAGTTCCAGTTCAAGTCCAAAGGCTTGAGAACCAAGAGGGCCAATGGTATAAGTTCTAATCTTAAAGCTGACGGATTCAAGACCCAGAAAGAACCAATGTTAAAGTTCAAGTCCAGAGGCTAGGAAAGACCAATGTCCCAGCCCATCCAGTCAGGCAGGAGGAGTTCCCCCTTACTTAGGCTTTTTGTTCTATTTGGTCTTCAGGTGATTGGATAAAGCTCACCCACATTAAAGGGAGCAAATCTGCCTTACTCAGTCTACCAATTCAAATGTCAGTCTCATCCAGAAAACCCTACAGACACACCCAGAATAATGTTAGCCAAATGTCAGGGCACCCCATGGCCTAGTCAAGTTGACACATAAAATTAACCATCACAGGAAGATGCAAGGTCTCTGGACTGGTGGCCACGGGGCACAGTTGAGGGTAAAGAAGATTCTTTCAGTATATGGACATCACATGTCCCTTTGTTCATTTAGCAGATAGAATGCTGGCAGTCATACATGCCTCTACCTTCCCAGCAAGAGTTTGGAAGAGTTTCTTTGGGAAACCTGACCAGTCCAAGACTTAAAAGATGTTGACATCAGAAGTTCCAGAATTAAACAGTCTGGCCAGATCATCCTATAGTACGACATTGACAAGCCCGGGCGTGGGCTCAGAAATTTCAGTCAGCTTTTTAGTCCCTGCATCAGTCTCCTAGGACTGTCGTACTAAATTCCACAGACAGGGTGGCTTTAAACAACAGAAATTTATTTCTCACGGTTCTGGAGTCTGGAAATCCAAGATCAAGGTGCGGGCAGGGTTGGTTTCTGGTAAGACCTCTCGCCCTGGCTTGTAGACGGCCACCTTCTCACTGGGTCCCAACATGTTCTTTTCCCTCTGAGTGCGCAGAGAGAGGGTTTTCTATCTCTTCTTCTTATAGTCCTGTTGGATTAAGGTCCTGTCCTTATGACCTTGCTACCCTTAATTACTTCCTTAAAGGTCCTAGCTCCAAATGCTGTCACATTGAGAGTTAGGGCTTTGTCATATGAATTTGGGGAGAGACACAGTTCAGTTCATTATAGTACTTTACCCTTAAACTTGAATAGGCAATCAAAGATTACCAGACAGCTGAGGAAAGCCATTCACTGACATGAAGAATAGGGCCAAAGCAAACAAACAGAAGTGGGATGAGAGAAAGAAAAAAAAAAAGACACAGGACTGTGCAGGGAGAATAAAACTTTTTAAAATATCCTTGCTATTCTCAGAGAAATGAGAGAAGGTATTATATTCCTAAAACAAGATCAGGATGCCAAAAATAAAGATTTAGAGAGCAAGAAATATTCTTAGAAATTAAAAGCATGGTAGCAAAATGAAAAAGTCAGTAGAATTAGAAGATAAAGTAGAAGAAACCTCCAGAAAGTAGAACAAAAGGAAACAAGATAGAAAATAGTAGGGGAATAAAAGGAAAATTAGAGGACCAATCCAGAAGGGTCCAACATTCAAATAATAGGAATTCCACAATAAGTGGACAGAGAGGGAAGGAATTGTCAATGAAATAAGTCAAGGATATTTCCTATGACTGTAGGACATGAATTTTCAGACGGAAAGCCATCACCCTGAGCCCAGCAGTATGTATGAAAAATAGACTAAGACAAGAGAGGAAATCCAAGTCAAATTCAAAGGATCCGGAATCAGAATGGCTTCAGACTTCTTAGTGGCGCCCAGAAAACAAATGAATGATGCCTTCTCAATTCTGAAGAAAAATGTTTCCCATCCTAGAATTTAATATCTCACCAAAGCATCAATCAGGTTCCAAGATAGCACTTTTTCAGGAGGCTTTTAGAGAATTTGGGGGCATCATCAAAACGAGAGTATGCTGAGAAAAGATATAAGATAAAGGAACAGACAACTCAACACAGATGAGAGGCAAGCAAAATCTCCAGGACAATGGTAAATGAGAGAGCCATGAATCAGAGTTGGAGAGAAACCGGACTAAATATTTAGTCTGAGGAAAAGACTTGGAAGAAGACAAAAAGGATAGAGTATGAAAAGGATAGTGTGAATGAACTTCTTGAAGAGTGACTTAGATAAGTGGAAGAGAATTGGGGATTGAATTAGCAATAAGCGCATAGAAGATTAAGCAAATGAGAAAAGTGACCTTTTCTTTAAAACTCCAGAGAAAACAAAATATACATGAAAGGAAATATAATCATAGTTGTTACATAGCTGAATTCTAAATGGCATGTGTGTGATGTCATCATATCAGGAAGTGGAGGTGGGAAATATACAAGTAAATGGGGTGGGCAGGGGAAGGTATGAAAGCTCATTTCCATAGTGAGAAATCAATACATAGTATTTAATACTAAAAAATTAACAATAGCAATAAAGATATGTTATTTAGCAATATGATAAAAGAAAGGATAAACTTAAAAGAGTTGAAAAGTAGTTACTTCTAAGGAAGCAAAAATAGGAAAGGGCAGCTGGGAAACTGTTGAGGTTGACTCTTTTAGATTGTATGTGTGTGTAAGTGATTTTGGAAAACAACTGAAAAGATAAGCAAATGTCTCGGGGAGGTTAGGATTAAGAGAGTTGCTAGAACCAAACAACATACACAAAAAAGAGTACATCAAGGCGAACTCTCCAACCTAGAAACTTGTTGAGGTACACATGAGTATAAACAGCTAGGAAGATGCTGGCATTGGAAGAGAAAAAGAACTACGAAGAACATATAGCATCCCTCTACAACTAATATGTTCATAAAGAACTTCCGACATTGCTCTGGAATTTTTTTTAAAAACAATGAAGTTTATGGTCATTTGCTGTTGGTGATAGAGGAAGCCAGCATATCCAGTCACAGGGTGAAGGGAAGGCAGCTAATTACTGTTAAAGTGCGTGGAGTGTTCAGTAAATCTTTGAGTGAATGGATGAATGCTTATCATTGAACTAGAGTTATGAACACTCTGAAAATATAAAGCACTATATAAATGTCAAAAAAGGTGTTTGGACTTTGACATTGATTAAAGTTACTTTAAGCATAACTCCTTTAAAATCATCATAGTTAGGTAGTTCACTGAGCTTCTTCTAAGGTATTCTTGTCCTTTTGCATTGTAAACATTCATGTATGTTTAAACGTACGGGCTTTTTTTTTTTCACCTTAGGATCATCTCCCAGTGAAAAAGCAGAAAGCACACGATAGTCACCGTAAGTGAATGTCAGGGTCTTCTCACTTCTTAGCTCTTCCTCTTTGGAGAGAGAAAGAAAGAGAGCCAAGAGATGAGAAACTGACAGGGACACGAGAGCCTTATCCCAAGGCTGAGGAGGAAGGCCCACTCTGAGCCCTGAGAATATGCCTCAGGTGGTGGGCAGAGGCCTCCTGAGAATAGAGAGCCTGGCTGATGGGATAACAGTCCTACAGCCTCCAAGGAGGTCTGGGATCCTGGACTTAGTAGAAGCATCGTGTTCTGCCCATTTTCTCATTACTTAAAATGATCAGGCCTGTCATTTGGTACAGAAACCTACCCTCTCTGGGTATTTTTTCCTGCTTGTGTGAGCATGGATTAATTTCTCTGAAAGCTATTATGTAACATGAATTATGTTTAGCCGGAGCTGTCTGAAGTGTTGGAATGGGCACAGGGCAAACCTCAGCCACTTTATGTTCCTCCTGTCTTGCCCTTTCTCTAATTTCCTAGGCCTCTACCGCCCACCCACCCACCCTGCACCGTCCTTGCCAGTGGCTGAAAATATTGCTTGGCTTAGAGCCAGCCTCAGAAACTTTCATCCACTGGCTGTTTGCCTAGTAATCTTGCTCTACAACATAAAAAAAAAAATCGACTGATTTCTGAAGTGACATGAGGATGAGAGAATGGAGAAGATTGAGCTGTATATTAAATTGTCTTCTGGTTGTCAAATAAAGACTCTCTGTCATAAAGGCCAAAGATAAAAAAGAAAATGTGTATGTTTAATACATGGAACAAAAATAAGTCTATTTTTGACGTAGTACTAGAGGAGAAAATAGGTCAAAAAGCCCAGCCACCCCTGAAATGAATTTTAGACTCTTATTATTGATGTGATGGGGCAGAGAGAGATATCGGTGATGGTCGAGTTGCTGATAGAAGTGATTTTTTTACAGTGGGTGCTAAATTAGATGTAGAAAGTAGGAGCGTTATCAAACCCACATTGTCACGTGTGACCTTCCAGGTCCCAGTTGTGGAGTCGTGATAAAAATGAGTTGCGGGCTCACCTGGCGACGCAGCAGTCACTGGCACAGAACAATTTTCAAGCTTCTCTTCAAATGGGGTGATACCAGAGGTTATTTGGGGTCATGAAAGAGATGCATTGCTTTTGATCAGTTTTTAGAACTGTAGAGCCACTTATCTGTGGGTCAGAGAAATTTAGTTTCCTCCATTCTTTTTTCATCATTTTCCCCCTTGGGTGCGATGTGGATTCGCTTCTGGAAGCCAGGATGAGGCTCTGAGCGTTAATAGAGTTTGTGCAGATCCAGACTGTACAACCCTATGTATTTCACAATGTTGGGCTCCAAGCTCATTGAACGTTAGATTTAGTAAAAGCATGTTACCATCTCTCTGTAAATGAAAGGAAGAAAAGTATTTAATGACAATACAGAAAGACATAGGACTCCAGGACACTAATTAGAAAAACCCACCCCGCATTTATTTTATCCACTCGCAAAATATTATTCTCTCATAGTTACATCTCTAATATGACTTACTATTTTTACTTTTTTTCAATTATATAATTTGTCCTTACTAAAACAATTTACAGGCATCAGACATTGTAACAATAATAAGTAGAAAAAAGTTAAATAAAACCATTTGTCCCTGCCCTCTCCCTAATTTCAAGTAGTTTATAGCATAGTAAACCTTTGAAGATAAAAATAAAGACGGTGTAGCACATAGATGGCAGCAGATTTGTTCCCTCCACGGTTTGCTGGGTTGTGGTGATGAGCCAGACTTCGAGAGAGTTTTGACAGTGTAACTGGTAATTCTAAAATACCGCGGTGAGAATAGTTGTCACATGTTAAAGGAATTTTTTAAATTTTAGAAATAACAGTGAAACCTCTCATGTTATATGTATGATTGGTCTAGAAATTCTAAAATTGTGTGAAAACAAATTTTACAGGAATCAGATTAAACCCAGTTTTCTTTCCTTTGTCAAACTGCTTAGCTTCAGATTAACCACAGGGACAGGATGGGGGAGATGGAGGACCTCGGTGGGGAGGTAATATTTATTCTTGCACA
Source organism: Lagenorhynchus albirostris (assembly GCF_949774975.1). NCBI lineage: Eukaryota > Metazoa > Chordata > Mammalia > Artiodactyla > Delphinidae > Lagenorhynchus > Lagenorhynchus albirostris. The sequence continues at coordinate 88,074,490 of NC_083104.1, read as the reverse complement.
ATCAGGTGTTTGGGGGTATGTTATTAAAGCTAGTATCAAATATGTGGATAGCAAATCAGTTATCTGACTATATTTTGAACTGTTATTGGTTGTTTTATTTACCTATTTATTTTTAAGGTAAGAGTAATCCATGACTTAACAGCTGTTGATTTTGTCCTTTCCTAATATTTTTCTACCTGGCAAAAGATACTGGTGTTGTCATTCCCCTATCCTGTATATAACTTGTCAGAGAAAGGAGCAAGCATTTATGAGAATGCAGACGTGCTAACACAAAAAAGTTGTGCATATATATAAGTTGACTCAAAAGCGGAATCCCGTGGAAATAAGTTTCAAATTCTGGAGTTTTTACGATTATCATCTTAAAGTACCATTTATAGTTATAAAAGTAATTCTATCCAACATAAAATAAATTTGCATTTGACTTAGTAATCTGTGTACAAACCATAAACAGGTCATTCATTAGCACAGCCACTTAATAAGCAGTGTTACCCCCAATGTTAATACCCAGAATTTTTGCAATTCGTTTAGCAAACATTTGGTTACTGTGTTCCTGGTTGTGGTTAAGTGTGGTAATATTTCTCCCGCTAGTTTATAAGTTCTGTTGAGTCCCGTGGCCTCATCTGACTTGCTGTCTGTCTTCACCGGTGCTTAGTATGGCCCCTGCAGCAGGATGGGCACACAGTCAGTGCAGCAAATGAATGAATAAGTGATACTATTAAACCTGAAGGTTTTTTAAAAATTTATTTTATTGGAGTGTAGTTGATTTGCAATTTTGTGTTAATTTCTGCTGTACAGCGAAGTGATTCAGTTATACACATATATACATTCTTTTTCATATTCTTTTCCATTATGATTTATCACAGGATACTGAATATAGTTCCCTGTGCTGTACAGTAGGATCTTGTTGTCCATCCATTCTACGTATAATAGTTTGCATCTGCTAATCCCACACTCCCAATCCATCCCTTCACACCACCTTAGCAACCACAAATCTGTTCTCTGTCTGTGAGTCTGTTTCATAGATAAGTTCATTTGTGTCATATTTAATTAATTTATTAATTAACTTAGTAGTAGTAGTAGTATTTTTTGGCCACATGGCATGTGGGAATCTTAGTTCCCCGGCCAGGGATCGAACCTGCACCCCCTGCATTGGAAGCACGGACTCTTAACCCCTGGACTGCCAGGGAAATCCCTGTGTCATATTTTGGATTCCACATATAGGTGATATCATATGGTATTTGTCTTTCTCCTTCTGACTCACTTTGCTTAGTATGATAAACTCTAGGTCCATGCATGTTGCTGCAAATGGCATTATTTCAATTTTTATGGCTGAGTAGTATTCCATTGTATAAATGTACCACCTCTTCTTTATCCATTCCTCTATGGATGGACATTTAGGTTGCTTCCATGTCTTGGCTATTATAAATAGTGCTGCTGTGAACATAGGGATTTAATAGCTAATTTTTAAAGCTCAGAGAATGTATTTTAGATATATAGGGTGAGAATGAAGGCAGAAAAACTGGTGGGAGGCTCTTATGAGGAATCGGAATAGCAGCTATATCCTCACAGAGGAATAGCCAAGGAATGCTGAGGTGGCCTCAGTCCACAGAGGTACCCAAATTACTCAGGGGCAAGTGATTAGAGTCATATAAGGTGGGGGCAGCAGGAGTCTGTAGGGAGAATGAGGACGAAGGAAGATGGGGAAGCTGAGGTTATACAAGTTGAGTGTTGTATTCACAAATAGAGAGCCTGGAGGGAAAAGTGACTTGGGTGGCTCATTTGAGGGTCTAGGAGGCTCAGTGAAGATTAAACCAAAATGTTGTGGGATGAAGAGGGTGGCAGCATTTACTGAACAGCTCCCACATGCAAGGCACTTTAATAAAGCCTTGTGGAGGGAAGAGATGCTACCCGGACAACCAGGACATGGCTTCTGCCCCAAGGAGGCAGTGACACACAGGGAGAGTGGCGAAGCGAACTGTGGAAGCACGTAATTTAAAGGGTTCTTTCTGTTTGGGCGGGGGGGATCCAGCAACAAGGATAGGATCTTTGAACTGGGCTTTTCAGAATGAATTTAATACATGGAGATGGTAGGGAAGGCACTCCAGGCCAAGCAAATAGCATTAGCAAGATGTGAACTCAAGAAAATGTGGGGTCAGCCAGGAACAAGACATTGTCTTTGGTGTTAGTGGGGAAAGTGGGCCAAAGCCCTAATGCAGTACTTAAAACTTGATTCCCTGAGCACGGGAGCCCTTGCAGGTTTTTAAAGAGGAGAGTGACAGCAGACAACCATGCGTTAGAAAACTCACTCTGGCCGTAGGACAGAGTTGGGTTAAGCATTGGTTCTAAACCCTGGCTTCACGTCAGCCTCACCTGCAAAGAGTTTTAAAATGCCAAATCCCAAGCTGCACCCCAGATCAGTTAAATCAGAATCTGTAATCACGGCACCCAGACATCAGTATTCTTTAAATCCCCCTGGGATTCCAGTGTGCAGTCAGGATCGCGTGCCAATGATTTAAAGCAGGGCTTGGCAGCCTCTTTCTGTCAAGGGCCAGGTAGTAAGTATTTTTGGCTTTATGGGCCCTAGGGCTTCTGTTGGAGCCATCCCAGGCTGCCATTGTCCACAGAAGCAGCCACATGCAATATGTGAATGAATGAGCGTGGCCGTGTGCTAATAAAACTTGACGGAAATTTGAATTTCATATAATTTTCACAGGTAACCAGTATTCTTGTTCTGTGGATTTTTTTCCCCCCGCCATTTGAAAGTGTAAAAACAAACTGCAGACTGCCCAAAACTAAGCAGCAAGTCATATTTGGCCCACAGACCCTATTTTGCCAGTTCTTGACTTAGAGGGTGACAATTGGACTCAGGTAGTCCAGGAAAGAAAATATTACTACAGTAACCCAGATGAGAGGTCAAGTTAAGTCTCTTTTGTGGTTCGTTGGAAGGGCAGAGTGAAGATAAGTGATATTGAATTGATATTCATAGCAACTCACGTTCTCATGTGCTACCTTGGAGCACCCGGAAGTTACTGTGCAGAGGATCTTGGAAGGAACCGTTGTGGGTGGCGTGTGGTGCTTAGCCCCCTTTGACTTCGTCTTTTTGCGGGGATTTGTTTTACATTGAAAGGCTGTTTCTTTTCCAACTACTTGTAATGGCTTTTCGTTTCGGCAACACCTAGCACCACAAACTGGTTAAGTCTCCTTCCTTAGGTGCCAGCCATGCCTTTGTTTTCAAAGAATGACCTTTCCTTGCAAACAAATGTTCTCTTTAGAAAGTAAGGTGAGCTTGATATAAGGAGATATGGCTACTTACCTTTTATTTTATCAGGTACCACTGCGTTACTGCAGAATTCCCTCTTTGCATTTTCTTCCGGCATTTGTTGCCTAGTTGAGGATCTGCCAGGATAAATGGTGCCACTTCTCCTCCACCTCCCGCACTACGAAAACGAGAGGCTGATTATTGCACCTTCATTCCACTGAGGTTACTTTAGAAACCGTAAGGCCAGGGAAGAGTTTCCCGCCGACACTGCTGTGCTTTCAAATCAGTGCTACGTTTCCACGTTGGCCTGGTTATGTTACTTGAGCACCATTACAGTCGGGTGAACAAATTCACTTACCCATTTTCTAACGTCCCCTCTCAGAAGTCTGCTGTTTCAGTGTCTTCCAAGAATGGAGGTTATACTGGGCCCCGCACTGTGAAGATTGGAGAAACTAAAGAACATGGTAACTCTCCTTGAATTTGCTGTAACAGGAGGGAGAGAAGGAAATTTAGGACTCCAGCCAGCAGCGTTCATTGCCATTTCCGTTATCTTGCAGGTCTTACTGGAAAGTGAGAGGTGAAAAAATAAATAAAGCTTGATTTTTATTTTTCCTACCATCCTCCCAGTAGAGTTGTTTCTCGTAGAACACAGAAGTATTATATATATGTACCATATAAAGGAAAAGCAGGTGATATTTTGAAGTTTGTGTGTTTCCCTGAGTATCTTGGGGTATTTTTGATCACCAAACATACTTCACATCACTGACTTTTTTAATTGATTTCTAAATTGGGGGGTCGACTGTTTAAATTCCAGGGGCTTGTTTTTCCTTCTTCTCGGTGATCTTGAGTGATTCTCATCATCTTAGGGACACCAGCCAAAAACCTACGATATAAAAGTGAGGTTGTGATTGAGCGCTGATAATGTCAAGTGCTTTTAATTAACACTCTGATGTTTTATACATTGATAACAAAATAAAGGTTCAGATTTATTAAATTAGCTTTCCACTGATTTTTTTTTTTTTCTTGCGGTACGCGGGCCTCTCCCTGCTGTGGCCTCTCCCGTTGCGGAGCACAGGCTCCAGACACGCAGGCTCAGCGGCCATGGCCCACGGGCCCAGCCGCTCCACGGCACGTGGGATCCTCCCGGACCGGGTCACAAACCCACATCCCCTGCATCGGCAGGCGGACCCTCAACCACTGCGCCACCAGGGAAGCCCTCCACTGATTTTTAAAAAGCTCCCACCACATAGGGAACTAAATATGTAAGAGCAGCCTGTTCTCTGCAGCCAAAGCCTCAACGTGCCCCAGAGGAATTCCTGCATAGAGTCCATTTTTAAGTCAAGGAAGAGGTCAGGAAATAAGGCAAAGCTATAGGCATAATATGAGATTAAGAATGGGAATGCCTGATAGAATTCACAGCCCAGGATGGCAACAGCTGAAAGACAGTGTGGAACTGAGAGAGAAGAATAGACGTTAACAGTTGGAAGAGACCTTAGGGATCAGCTTGGCTAGTGGTTCCCAACTTTGGCTGCTCATAGGAAAACTCAAGAACTTTTAAATAATACACTTGAGTAGGTCCCACCGTGCCAATTAAATCAGCATCACTAGGGATTAGGACCAGAGCATGCATATACTTCAGAGGCTCCCCAGTGATTCTAACCTGCAACCAGGGTTGAAAACCACTGGCCTAATCCAACTCCTTCATTCTACATATGAAATCCAAAGCAGATACCCGGCCCAGTAGTCAGAGAGGAATTATTTGCTTGGATTTTAACCTTAATCTTCTTGTGTCCTTATATTCCCTATGCGATCATATCCCCTCTCCCGCTTTAAATTACACCAGTAGGCTCATGACTCCCAAATCTCTCTTCCTTTTTTTAATTGAAATATAATTGATTTATAATTTTGTGTTAATTTCTGCTGTACAGCAAAGTGATTCAGTTATACAGTACATATATATACATATTCTTTTTTATATTCTTTTCCATTATGGTTTATCACAGGATATTGAATATAGTTCCCTGTGCTATACAGTAGGACCTTGTTGTTTATCCATCCTACATATAATAGTTTCCATCTGCTAATCCCAAACTTCAAGTCCATCCCTCCCCCTTGGCAACCACAAGTCTGTTCTCTATGTCTGCGACTCTGTTTCTGTTTTGTAGATGAGTTCCGTTTTGTCATATTTTAGATTCCACATATAAGTGAGATTATATGGTATTTGTCTTTCTCTTTCTGACTTTCTTCACTTAGTGTGATAAACTCTAGGTCCATCTGTATTGCTGCAAATGGCATTATTTTGAGGTTTTTTATGACTGAGTAGTATTCCGTTGTATATATGTACCACATCTTCCTTATTCATTCATCTGTTGATGGACATTTAGATTGTTTCCATGTCCTGGTTATTGTAAATAGTGCTGCTATGAACATAGAGGTGCATGTATCTTTTTGAATTATAGTTTTGTCTGGGTATCTGCCCAGGAGTGGAATTGCTGGCTCATATGGCAACTCTATTTTTAGTTTTTAAGGACCTCCATACTGTTCTCCATAGTGGCTGTACCAACAGCCACTTACATTCCCACCAACAGTGTAGGAGGGTCCCCTGTTCTCCACACCCTCTCCAGCATCTGTTATGTGTGGACTTTTTGATGGCGGCCATTCTGACCAGTGTGAGGTGGCACCTCATTGTAATTCTGATTTGCGTTTTTCTGATAATTAGCACCACATCTCTCTTCTTAGCACCATACACTTAATGTCTGACTTCTTTCAGATTAACTCTCCAAATGTCACTGTATTCAAAACTGAACTCCCTGCCCCCTCACCTCACCACTCAAACCTGCTTGTCAGTCTAGATTCCTTATCTCAGTGCAGGGTACCTCTCTCCCCTCAGCTGTCTGCGTCAGAAATCTTGGAGTCATCCTCTGCTCTCCCCTGTGGTGTACTCCTGTCTAACCAAGTGCCGCCTGTCCTGCCTCTTGGCACTTTCTCACGCCCTTCCCACCTACTCCCCTTGCCCCTCGCTGCCTTTGGGATGGTGTCATTTCTGCAGAACCACTGGACCCTCTTCTCGCAGTCTTCAGCCTCTAGCCTTGCTCCCATGCTCCATCTCTAACAGCATAACAAAACTCTTTCTGCAGCTCAAATTTGATCATTTGTCACATTTCTTGCATTGTGTGCTCTAATCATTTAGCCATTTCTTTGATTCAACAAAGCTACGTCTTTTTTCTCTGCCTCAGCATTCCTATACTCGACCTACTTTCTTACAGTATAAATGGCATAATCTATCTATAGACTCAGTTCTTTTCTTTCTGCTTTTATCAAAAGCTGACCTCCCCAGTACACCGTACTATTTTCCCTCTTCAACCAAATGCTGTCCCATTTCAGACTGAGTTTAATGGGGTCCGCGTTGCCCACACGCTGACTAGGGGAACCTGCCTCTGCAGGAAGCGTAATAGAAGATCCCAGAGCTGCCTCAGCCTCCGACCACGTCCTTGGGAGCCACGGCCTGCACTCACCTCTGCAGGCTTCCTGGCTACTTCATTTCTTATCCCTGACCTCAGTGTCTCTTACTGCTTTGCTTAGTCCTTAGTCCTCACTGTGATTCTCCCAGTTCCTAGTTCTTCACCAACAACCCTTTGGATTCTCAGTCTTTGTTATTATCTTGCAACTCTTGGCTGTTTCCACCCTTTTGCCTCAGGATACGGTTCCTGAGGTGGAATGCGTGTCCTTTCCGTGTCATGTAGTAACTGACCAGTCCTTGATCCCTAGCCGTTATTACCTGGAACTTTGACTCCAGCCTCTTGGGATGTATTTAGAGCCACAGTCTCCTAGTCCCCACGGCACCATCATTGCCCCTGCGTGACACACAGGTCAGCTATTCAGAACCTGATCGTCCAATTGGTGAGTTTCCTGGGCTCCTTATTCTCTCATTCTTACTTCGCTGCTGTGACTCGCCACTTAATCGGTTAACCGCTTCTTAGGCTCTCTGCCCGAAAGGGAGCAGGAAAAAATAAGTGTGTTGAAACTCTCCTTTCTTAGCATATCATTTATACTTTAAAAAAACAAAAACAAAAAGAACAACTTATTTTAGTGGTTGCCCTAGAATCTGCAATATACATTTACAACTAGTCCAAGTAAAGAAATCCACTTTTACATAGGATGATAAAACTTCACAGGTAGTATGAATACCTTGTAATAACAAAATAACCCTAATGCCTTCCTCCCATCCCTTGTATCATTGCTGTAATGTATTTCACATATACTTACGCATACATAATCAAATACATTGTTGCTATTATTATTTTATCTGTTATCTATTAGATCAATTAAGAATAAGAAAAATAAAAGTTATTTCACTTATTCCTTCCTCAGTGCTCTTGCTTTCTTTATGTAGATTCAGATTTCTGGTATATATTGTTTTCTTTTCTCTAAAGAACTCCTTTTAACATTTCTTGCAAGGCAGGTCTACTGGCAGCAAATTGCCTCAGTTTGTCTGAAAAAGTCTTCATTGTTCCTTCATTTTTGAGAGGTAATTTTGCAGGGTACAGAGTTCTAGGTTGGTGGATTTTTTGTTTTCTCTCAACACTTCAAATATTTCACTCCACTCTCTCCTTGCCTTCATGGTTTCTACGGAGAAGTTAAATGGAACTCTTACCTTTGTTGTCTATAGGTAATGTGTTTTTTCCCCTCTGGCTTCTTTCAGGATTTTTTTCTTTATCTTTGATTTACTGTAATTTGAAAACGATATGCCAAGGTGTAGTTTTCTTGGCATGTGTCCTGCTTGGTGTTCACTGAGCTTCCTGGATTTGTGGTTTGGTATCTGACCTTAGTTTGGGGAAATTCTCAGTCATTCTTGTTTCAAATATTTCTTCTTTTCTTTTCTCTCTTTCTTCTCCTCCTGGTCATTCCATAACCACATATGTCATACCTTTTTTAGTTATCCCACAGCCTTTGGATATTCTGTTCTCTTTTCTTTCAGTCTTTGTTCTCTGCTTTGTAGTTTTTGAGGATTCTAGCGATATATCATGCTCTAGCTCAAGAGATTCCTTCCTCAGCTATGCTCAGTCTATTAATAAAGCCATTCTTCATTTCTATTACATTATTTTTGATCTCTAACATTTCTTTTGGTTCTTTCTTAGGATTTCCATCTCTCTGCTTATATTGTCCATTTGTTCTTGCTGTCTGCTTTATCCATTAGAGCCCTTAGTGTATTAATCAGAATTGTTTTTGATAATTCTAACATTTCTGTCATGTCTGGTTGTGATTTTTGCTCTATCTCTTCAAATTGTGGGTGTTTTTTGCCTTTGGCATACCTTGTGATTTTTTATTGATAGTCGGATGTGATGTACTGCTTAAAAGGAACTGCCTTTAGTAATGTGGCAAGATGTGAGAGGTGGGGAAATATTCTACATTCCTATGATTACATGTCAGTCTTTTAGTTAGCCTAGACCTCTGGACTGTGCACTTCTCGGTGTTTTTCTCTCCTCTTAGGTGGGATAGGATGGCTAGGTGGGCTGGAGTTGGGTCTTCCATTCTCCAGGTCAGTTAGGCTCTGGTAATAATACCCTAGCAGGTTCAGTTTTGATTAGCTAGTTTCTCCTGAGGGCAGACCTTGTTAAAAACAGAGTGCACTGGTGTATTTCAAAATGGTTCCTTTTCCCTCTCCTTCTGCTGGAAGCCCAAGGGGATTTTCTCTGATATTTACTGTGGGAACCTCATTGAGCTTCTGCTAGTAAATCTCACAACATCGTGAGGGCCCCTACTACTGAATCCCATTGGAGTCCTTAGCTCTTAGAGTTGTTAGCACCGGGCCTCCAACAATCCAGCAATTATAGTTCCAGTTTTCCTGCCCCAGCATTGGTTCCCACAGGGATTCTCTCTGCCCTGGGAAGCTGTGTTCCCGGTGATTGCCTGTTGGTCTCTCCAGTTGCAGGGGGGTGGAGGGGGGCAGGTGGGGGAGGGCAGTAGTTTTCCCTGAGTTTCTGGTTTTTCAGTCTTTTCAGCTTATTACTTGTGAGGACAGAGTGGTAATTTCCAAGTTCCTTACGTGCGGAACCAGAAATCAGAAGTCAGTACAATGAAACTCAAACTTGCTCTTTTGTCTCCTTACCACAAAGTATGATGAGGATTTGTTGAAACATTTATATTTTATTATAATATACCTTAAGCACATCGAACTCTCTGAAAGCTTGTAGGTTTTATCATTTTTGAGAACCCATATGTAGGAATGACATTCGTAGCGTTATTACAGTTTTACCTTATAATCACACTATTTTCTTTGAGAAAACTTTAATCTACAAGTAGCGAATGGGCACAGAAAACACTGAATTCGTTTGAGGAACCAGGAGAAGTTAAATTGGTGGATACTGTTAAAACTCAGTTGATTGTGTAACTTCATGTTCAAAATACAGGTTCTCATCACATGTGGAATGTCTTTCAGATCCGAGCTCTTTTGTTACCTTTGATAAAAATTGAAATAATTACATCATCTGGAAATCTGAACTGTTAAAAATCCTCCTTTGGGGCCTTTAAATTTGTCTGGTTTTGTCTGAAAGGGAGTGTAAACATGGATCTAAAAGGGGTTCATCAGTGTTTTCTGTCCTCGCAGAGTGAAATTCAAAATTCCTATAGGCGGGAGATGCCTATAGGATAGAGATCTTCAGGTGTTCAGCTTGTCAGAAATGTAGAAACTTTACCAAATTTACATACTGCCTCATCTTTTAAACCCAGCTGCAACCCACAGAGACTGCAGGACTCAGCATGTAGTTACTTTTTACCATCCTCTCATCTCTGTGGCCAGGACCTTGAGATTAATGACGAGGTGGACTTGAAGACACCTCGTGCTGTTCGCGGGGAGATGTTTGCCATATTCATTGTACTTTGGCCACCCTCATTCCAAGTTCATCACACAACTTGTTTGACACGTTTACTTTTTGAACACTTGGAGAATTAACAGGTGGTTGCATGACTGAGATGTTTATTTTAACAGGCGAAAAAGTGGGAGGTAATTTAGACACACACTATGATGCAATAGGAAACTACCTAACTGTTCCATTTTTGGCTCAGCTTTTCGTTTCAGTTAAAACTGCTGACAGCAAGGCTCAACAGGTCTTGTAGCTTCGTATTGTTAACATTGTCTGCACGTGAGGAACTGGCTCACTAGCAGTAATGACCGTGCTTTAGTTACTCGTACACAAAACCTTCTCCTTGGCTTTAGTGCTAGAACTTAGCAAAGGGTCTCTTCTCAGAGTTTCTGCCATCCGCAGTTACGCTGTGAATGCAGAAGGCTCTAAAAGCCCTACATCTATCTCAACGTGCTCTAGAAAACAACTTGTAACATTCTCTGTCTGAATATAGAATGCCCAGAAGGCAAAATCCTACAAACAAGACAGCAAGACAGCTAATTCTTATTTTCCTTGTTGTGTTCATCCTGGTGTGTCAGGATATCCATTAGGGTTGATTCTTGAGCTGTCTTCATTCAGTGAGCAGAAGAAACAAGGAATTTTACTGGACCGTTAGTTGTTCGTTTGATTTGGGGGTCAAGGGACTATTGCCAGAAGTGGCCATGGTCAGAGATAGAGATTCTAGGTGAGAGATGGCTGACTTTTTCCGTAAAGGACCGGATAGTAAATACTTTAGGATTTATGGACTATAGGGTCTCTGTTGCAACCACTCAACTTCTGCTCTTGTAGCGTGAAAGCAGCCATAGATAATACATAAGAAAATGAGAGTGGCTGTGTTTCAATACAGTTTCATTTACAAAAATGGGCAATAGGCTGGATTGGCCCAGGGGCTATCGTTTGTCAATCCCTATTCTGGATCCCAGAAGATACAGTTCTGGGCTATATGACTCTGACCTCACAGGAAGAATAGCAGTGGTGTTCCGTTAACTGGACTAGTAACATATAACCTTCAGTATTCACAGCCAAGACTTTACTTCAGTTGTATGTAATACATTTGTTGTCAGAACAAAAGGGCATCCTTTCCTCACTGTCTTCTTTTGGGGCTTAGTCTGAATAGTGTTATTTGCTTTTTATTTATACCCTACTTTCTTCCCAAAATAATAGAAGGTATATTTAGATTTTAGCTATCAAAATAAAGATATAAACTCCAAACCCACATAAAAAGGTCACATAAAAGAACCTCTGAATACTCCTTATCCACCTGCCAACTCAAGCTGGTAACTCAACCATTTTAGGGACTGATTGGTCCTTGGGACACCTCCTAGGTTGAATACTGATATGCTGCCTATTTTATCTTCTCAAGCATAATTTCCTTTCTGAAAATAAAATTTCCCCAGTGTTTTATATTGTCTCTTACCAAAGGAAGTGTTAATATCCGTCATTTTTCTTCTGATTGAAGTATAAGCCAAGAACTGTTAGACCAACTAAGTGGGTGTGTGGAAAGGAAAGAGAAAATTATAAGCTAATGAAAACTTTGGCGGGCAAGTGACCTGTTCAGAACAGATTCCAGGGCTCATAGAGCCAGGGGACTGTTTCCAAACTGTTATAGATACATCTCTGCTCTCTAGAGAAAAGGAGTGTTAGATTACTTTCGAGCCCAGTGGTCAGAAGCACAGCTCAGAGCTGGACAGAGGAGGTAGGAATTTTAGCTGAGCTGCAGGGAGAGATGACTGTTAGTGGGTGTCAGAATGTGGAAACAGGCCAAGTGAGTTGAAGGACTGCTAACTGGAACTGTGGCTCCAAAGACAGTTCTGAAGTAGAGAACTAATCTTTGGGAAAACTGTGAGTGTATACAAATGACTCTAACACAAGGTCCTAATTCATATCAGCTCTGACTGCTGAGCCAAGTAGCTGCCCAAGGTCATATAGAACCTATGCCGGGGATCTGCCTAGACCTGTGGCGTAGGGGAGGTGTGACAGATGTGCTCATGAGGAGGCTGGAGTTTAAAGAAGGAAACACTTCCCTAGGAAACATGAGTACCAGGCAAGCATTAACAACATCAGAGTAGAACCTGGAACAAGATGGGGGCAGCATTAAGGACAACCAGGCCACTCTCATGACAGAATTTTAAGACGCGGTAGTGGGCTAACTCTATGATGTATAAAAAATAAATGCAAGAAATAAATTCTATCTTTTTTTTTTTTTTTTTTGCGGTACGCGGGCCCCTCACTGTCGCGGAGCACAGGCTCCGGACGCGCAGGCCCAGCGGCCGTGGCTCACGGGCCCAGCCACTCCGTAGCACACGGGATCCCCCCAGACCAGGGCACGAACCCGCGTCCCCTGCACCGGCAGGCAGACTCCCAACCACTGCACCACCAGGGAAGCCCAAGAAATAAATTCTATAATCAACAGCTGGGATGATGTTCAGTATCTGTTTTTAAAATATCTATTTTCTAAATTTAAAAATGTTCTCACCTTTATAAACGAAAAAGAGAAATTAAGAATTTCCAACCTAAGCCACAATCCCTTCTTCTCTTTCACTCTTCATGAGAGGACACACCGGCCTAGTGTTTGGGGGAGGGGGCAGCTTGACAGTGTCTGTCAAGGTAATAAACATGCATTCCACTTGATCCTGCAACCGGACTTCCATAATTTATCCTTTTTTAAAAAAATACACACACTAAAGCTGGCAAAGATGTTTGTGCAAAGATTATCATTATATTTATAAACTGAAATGCATTTCAGGAAAGAAGTTCAGATTTCAGAAGTTTTTGGATTTCATAACTCTGTCTAAGGGATTGCAGAGCTGGATATATAAGCATTTAAGTTTGGCAAGGATAAATTGTGAAGAGGAAAAAAGTAAATTTCAGAACAGTGTATACGGAATGATTCCTTTTCTTTGGAAGTAATAGTAATCAATTGTGTGTGAAGATATATGCACAGAAGGTCTGGAACCATCCACAGAATTGCTCATGGTGGCTGTGGTGGGGTGGACAGATCACAGTGGATTAGTAAACAAGCTGGTTCTTATAGTCGACTCTCGTAGGAGAACCGCACACTTCTCCATTGTCACAGACACTGAGGAACAGGAGGTGGAGAAGCCCGGCTTCTTCTAATGATGACAACATCATTGGAAGTGAAGAGAGGCTTCTCTGTTCATAACTGTGGATGAGACTTACATGTCATCATTACCGATGCAATAGTTTTATGCCTAACTCAGGTATATTCATTTATTCATTAGTTTAGCAAATATTTGTTGAGGGCCTACTGTGTGTGAGACACCATATATATAACAGTGCCACATATACATATCTGTGTCACTATATAGCAGTGACAGAGCAAAGATAGCCTCACAGCTGCAGACTCCAGCAGACAGACCCAGGCTGTGACCAGGAAGCCTGAAGTAGGCATATTGCTTGTTTAAATGGATGCATGCTAGTGCCTAACTCAGAGTAACTGAAGTTGGTGTTGCAATGAAATTGAAAGTGTCCTGAATATGTTTTTCTTTCTTTTCATAGTTTCTTCTTCATTTTAGTCTCTGAATTATGCATTTATTATAAACAGAGTTTTAATTATGGAACCTTCTAGAAGGAGGTTGCCTGACTGGTCTGTGACAGTGATCCACATAGCCATCAAGTGGCATTGGTTTCTGGTTATATCCATTTGTCCCAGGTTGACAGTGTAACCCCTCAGCTTGCACAAAGGAGGAATCTCTAAGTAAACAATGTTGTAAAGCAGATACATACATACAGACAGACAGATACATGCGTGTATATTTTTGCCATCAGCGTACTCACATGTTTGTGTTTTCTTCCACAGAAAAAGCAAAGAACAAAAGATCTTTCTCAAGTATTTCATTCTTACAATCCATATGATCACAAGGTAAGAGAAGAATGTTATTAGTGTTCCTGGGTAGTAGAAGTCCTTCTGAATGTATAGCACACTTTTCACCAGTATATAGTGGTTTTGAACTACAGTTACCAATTACATTTATATTTCAGTTTTAGTTTTTTAACTCTTTATCTCTTGTAAAGAAAAGAGAAGATCTGTATTTCTGAACTAAAATAATTCTATTTTATGCATATTAAAATCTAGTTACATATCATCACTGAAATTTCAAAGACTGTGAAAAGACAGATTTGGGGGTGTTTTTTGATTGGTGGGTTTTTTCTTTCCAAACAGTGTAGTAGACGAACCTGGCTTTGGAATTGGTAGAGACAGTTGAAATATTATCTGCCAACTGTTGGTTCTCCATTGCTTCTGACAGAAACTTATGTTTCTAAATAAAAATCCTAACAAAAAGCAGTGCCGAGAATCATAACTGAAATATTCACTCCCGAGAGTTTTGCTACACAGGAGACCGAGTAGTGTAATGACCCCTGCATCCCCATCCCATAGTTTCATAGACCCATGTCCAGTCTTGTTTCATTTATACCCACACTCTCCACTTCCTATATTTGAAGAATTCTCAAACATCTCTTCATGTATAAGTATTTCACCATATATTTGTAAAAGATAAGTTCTCTTTAAAAAAAAAAACATAACTTTTAAAGAAAACGCTCAACACCACATCTTCATGGGGGGGGAATACATTAAAGTATTCTGAGACTTGTACAAAACTTCTATATCATATAAGGTTCCAGTAAATCTGTTAATTCGAGGTGATTTCAGAAGCAAACAAAACATTCGCACAGTTGAAATGCTAATATACACTTAAATCTTTATCTATGAATCTACAAGGAGACATGTGGTAAGGATTTTTTAACTAGCCAAAATAAGTAGTGTGAAAAGTACTCTCCTCATCGGAGAACACAGAAATGTCTGGATTCAGGAGGAAAGAACTGTGCCAGTTGTTCATAGAAGTTGAAAGAATTTGAATCGCTTCTGGTGTTTCTGTAGCGAACAGTTGACTTAAGCATCAGAAATTTGTCAGAAGAGGTGTTTATATTCCACGTGACCGCGGCGATACACAAGACTAAAAATTTTATCATTTCAAGTTACATTTTTCAAGTTAAATCAGTCACTTTGCAGAATATGGCAATTTGTTTGGAAGCGATCGAGCGAGCCAGGCGTGTCTGACAACGCAGGCGCAAGGTGCAGGCTGATAAGTAGTACAAGAGCAAAAGGAATGAGCTTGGCCAGATTTCTGGTGGGGAAGTTGCATTTTTTTTTTTCGACGATGCCACTTAATAAACATAAATGCAACAGTGGCTGAAGTTAACATTTAACAACAGCAACAACAAGAGGCTATGACGAATCAGAGGTTTTGCCTGACTTGTCTAAATTTTGCCCACTTCGAACAGTTTTTTAATTCACAGTTAAGGGAAATTCCATTATTCTTTTATTAGAACTCTTAATGGAACTTCGCCATTCACAGCTTCTCCCAGCTTCCTCTTCATATCCTTTGTGGCACTGTATCAAAGTCACCTCAGATGATTTTGGCTTCCCTTGTGAAGACTTCATTCCTCTACAAATTAGTCATCAGGCAGTGAGGAATTGAATGTAAAATGCCAAATGGAGTTCCTTTTGATCTTTGCTTTAAGATCGGTAATAAATTACTGTGAAGTAGCTGGACTGCTTGATGAGTGGGTTTTGCAGCCCCCAAGGTTCAGCCTGGGGGCGTTCTGTCTTACTCTATACCTGTAGTGAAGGGAAAGGGGAGAGTTTTCCTTCTGGCTCCCGTCCCTTACTGCCTCCTCCGGATTTTCTAAGCTCCAACCAGGCAAGGGTAACCGTGTTACTTTTAACTGTGTCTCTTGTTGGTCAGTTTCCACAAAGACTAGAATCACAGGGATTGAGTCACGTGCACTGTTTTCTCAATATTAGAATGTTCCTTTTTTCCCCATAAATAAAATAATAGAAGGTTGTGGTTCGAGTTACTTTGTCATTTTTAATTACCCAATTATATTCGAACAAATTCGTTCTCTAGGCAGAAAAAACGTTAGTGTAAAACGTTTTGTAAGATGTGGTTAAAGTTGGTTTAAACATCTCATGCTCAATGAGATTTCTGGAGTGATCTTCAGGTTAAATATATACATGTGTCATAAATAAAAGCTTATATAAAGCTTATATAAAATAAAGTATAGGCTGTCTGGGATTTGCTTTAAAAAAGAATCAAAGGAGGAACGTGGGTAGGGCACAGTAAAATAAGGTTGGCCATGTGTTGATGATTATTGAAACTGAATTATTGGTTTGTAGGGGTTCATCATTCTACTCTGTGTATGTTTTTATATGATTGAAGTTTTCCATAGTAAAAATGATGCAAGAAGTAAACTAAACTCTGGTCTGCTCCCGGGAGCGAACGTTGTGATACTCTTTTCCTCTCCAGCTAAATCTTTTCAATTGTTCATTTTTCCCTTGATGTAAATTTGTACCAAAGAAGGAATACTCAGCATTTCAGTGGGTTCATTATGCTGGGTAAACTCAGAAATGCAACTCCTGTTCTAGAGTTGGCATAATTTCCTGGGGCTTCATCCCAAATTATAGTGGGTCACTTAAATGATAGCCTTGCCTACAAGAAACTGTTAAAACAGTTGTCATTACAAAGGGGCGTTAGTACCACCGTTTTGTTCTCAGTGAGTCAGTTATATTTGCTCTCCTTTCCTTCCCCCCAACCAAGACTGCTCCTGCCTGACCCCAGACACAGGAAAGTCACCAGGTTAAACAAATTTGTTGTTTGAGTGAAGCCAGGTGCATTTCTTAAGCATACTGTAAAGCCATTGTTTAGGTTGTAAATGGTCAGTTTGTTTTCCCTTAGGTGCTGTTGCAAAAAGCAAATAAAGCTTAGGGCAAAATGAGCATTCAAAATTACTCTTAAGAAAAATACCTGAGTTGTTTTTTTAGACTCTAAGACAAATTTTGCTGGAGACTGGACGAATTTCATTTTGGATTGTTATCTCTGGTCCCATGTCCATTTTTTAAAAAATTGTTTTTGGGAGTTCTCATAATACAAACTTACACAGAAAGGCTTGACCAAACCTAATTCCCACTTATCTATCCTAATAAAAGGGAACATTGGTAAAGGGAATCCAAAGCAGCAGGCAATCTGATTGTATTTTGAACATTATATTCTTTCCTCTGTTATTTTAATAAACACATAATAAACGTAGCTTGGAATTTCTGAAAACACATACTAACTACCAGGAAGATTATAGGGATAGAGGTCTTCCACTTCACAGACAGCCAACCTGGAGTTGAATTTTTCCTTTGGAGAAGTCACAGGTAAGTAGAATAGGCTATAATTAGAACACTTTTATTAAAGGTATGCAAATTAGCATATGCTTTTTATCTTTGGCCTGACGAAAATATTGCCATGCATATAAAAGATGTCTCTCTCTTTCTTATTTCCTTCCTTCCTTACTTCTTTTCTTTCTTGTTAGATTTTATCAGAATTATGTGTTTGGAGAAATCTAGGTTTATTAGCTAAACACAGATGTTTTTTATAATCTGCTATTGTAAAAAGCTACTATAAAATATGAAAATACTTGGCAAGAAAAAAGTACACAGTTCTGTTTAGATCTATAGTGGTTTTTAACATCTGCAAAATTGAATAAGTTCCTATTCCATTATTCTTTTATTAGAACGCTTAATGGAACTTAAGGGGCAGAGATTATTTAAACAGATAATCTATCTGAATTAATATATACTTGACCATTAAAAGTGAGTTTTTAACAGGCTGTCACTGTTATAGTTTCTGTATTTTGTGAAGTAGGCTTCTCATTTTCTTTTAGTGACTGTTGTTGTTTTAATAATTTTCTACATTTGTAAAATGTTCTACATTTCGTACATAAATCAATGGACAAGTAGAAACATTATTATATGGCTCCTGTGTTGGTGCAATAAACTTTTCTTTGTCTTTTTGGTGACCAATTTTTTTTAATGATTTTTCTACACACATAGACATGTATCACTTGAACTGTAAACAAACTCACCTGTCCAAAAAAACAGCTGCGTGTGAATACACTTGATAAGTTAGCATGTGAATAGATAGAAAATCACTCACTCCGAGTGATTTTATGTAGCAATCTTAGCCGTCAAAAACACCTGAAAGTAAGCCAGCCTAGGCCCAGACTGTCAAAATCATCTAATTCTCTCTCCCCGCCTCATTACTTCTTCAGTTCTCCATCCACAAACAGTCCAGTTTTTTGGTTTTTTTTAATAGTTCTAACACACATAGATGCCTGGCTTCTCAAACCACAGTCAACCCTAGCAGCAGTTGAAAAGAGGGTAGTTATTGCTTCAAGAAGTCAGAGCTCCATTAAGCAGTGGCCGCATACAAAGTGAAGGCAAGGACAAGGCCATAAAAACTCTAAGTCATTAACAGAAGGACTCTAAAAGTGCAGCTGCCCAAGTCCCCTTCATTTGGACCCAAACACCCCTGTAATACATTTTTGTAGTCCCGGAATAAAATAATTGGACCAAAATTATATCAAGAAACAGATGTTTTGTTTAAAAATAGTAGAGATGTGTATAATCTATTTGTACAAACTATTTTATGAATAAATTTCATTTATCTTGAAAACTCTCTTAGGAACAGCTGGTTCTGAATAAGGTTGGGTAAATGAAGTACGTATTACTATAGACAGTGGTTTAATAAAAGAGAAATAGTGAAAGAATGGTTGAACATGTATTGGTAATTGGGTTAAGGACAGAAAATATGTGGGAGCATAAAAGATGAGAAGGGTAGAATCAGTCTTACCCCAAATTATTCATTCATATAATTAGACACTGTAAAAATATTAAAGCCTTTGAGAATTATTATAAGATATTTTTATCCTAAAGATTACTCTAGGCATAACTTGAGTGAATACTTGTAAGCAGTGAATCAGTACAATGCATTTTTAACTGAAGTATTAAGTGTACAAAAAAAGTTGATATGTATTTCTCTTATCCACCCTTCTAAGACTACCTTAAGAACTGTCGTGAATACAACCACTTGCGGGAATTCATATCTCCTAGTGCACAGTGAGCTATATAATAAAAAATGTAAAATTATATTTTCTGCGGCTTCATTTGGGCAGAAGCCCAATCTATTTCAGAAGTCTTGGGACAGAAAAAGTCTTCAGTTATACAACCCCCTTTCCTCCCTTAAGAGATTAGTAGTCTCTATGACATCAAGTTTCATAAATACATATATCATACCTTAAGCAAAAGGGACAGTTTCGTTTCGGAAAATCATGTATTGATTTACATTTCTCCATTAATCAAATATATCTAGTGATTTAAGATAAAAGTTACTTTATCCAGCTCTTTATGTTTGAAGAATAATGGCCATTTGACTCCATCCTCAGGCAGCTACAATACTGTCAAACCTTCCTCATCCCCTGTGCTTTGAATAACGTCATGCAGCAGCAGAGTGCTGTGGGTTGCGCTTTAGAGAGGGAGATGCAGACTTGGATTGTTGCCTGCTGGCCCTGTTGAGCTTTGAGCTATCTGCTGTCTGGAAACAGCAAATTCAGTTTTTAATGGATCCAGCCCTCTACGATAGCCAGATTTTCATGGCACATGCAGAGAAAGAGACAAGTTATTGATTTGGCATGTTTTTGCCATGCTTAAAACAGTTCTCTGCAGCACGTTGGCCAAAGCCACTTGTGCGCTTACCTCCATTCCCCATCTCTGACAAAGACTAAAAAATGTCTAAAAAGTAATTTTCGGGATGTTGCTAAGTATCAGGAGCAATTGGATTAGCTTCTAACTGTTTGAGTTCCCTTATTGTCATGTTAACATGTGTCATACTAAAACCATGCTCGGGTTATGGCCTTGAAACCCAAGGAAGTGAGCGCTTCAGTAAATATTAAACCCATTTCATTGGCTCCATGAACTCCACTCTAAAGTCGGTTGAATAACTCAGCCTCAGAATAATGGACACACTGAAAAGCTCTTTTGGTGTAAAATCTGTGCTTCCCTCTCTAGGTGACCATATAATTGTTGCCAAAGAGGCAGATATAGTTCAGCTGCTTCCAGCTTCAGCAATAGGTATCTCTAGCCACGCTTTTGCTTCCTGATGAATGCCAACCTGATCCAAAAGCATTTTCCTCATTTTTAACTTCCCTCAGCTTGTGATTCAAGTTGAGTAACAGGTCATGTTTCCTTGAGCCTAACTTTGACATTGTACCTGTGTATTTTCTTCTTTTCCTTCTAACATGGCATTGTTCTAAAACTCAAACATCATTTTTTTACGTGTTGATTTAATTTACCTTGTTACTGTAAACGCAGGGATAGGTGGTATGGAAGTATGTGTAAATGGCAGAGATTGTGGTGACGTTAAAATGATATATCCAGGGACCCATAGATGTCAGAATTCTGCTCTGGCAGTTACCCTGAGGATTGACAAGGAGGCTGGAATCTGATTGGACCATTATTATTATTGTTATATTATCATTATTATTAAGCTACTTACAGCACACCCTGTAACTGGTAATATTCTCAAAGCTTTACATATACACATAACTCATTTAATCTGTATACCAACCCAGTAAGTACTGTTATTATCCCCTGTTTTATAGATGAGGAAACTGAGACACAGTTAAGTAACTGCTCAAGGTCACACGGCTAGTAAGTTATAGAGCATTCTAGCTCCAGAGTCCATGCCCATCACCCCTCTGCCATGAGTAGCTGCAAATCTGCTGAGTAAGAGGCTCTGATAAAGGTGGGCTGACAAACACAGCTTAAGTTCAAGGTCAGGATGGGCCTTCTTACCCTGCCTCTTTCCCTCCAACCCCTAAATCTAAACAGGCAAACTCTATATGGAAACAGAGGCAGGAGAAGGAATAAGGAGAGAGAAAGGACAGCAACAGTCCGGGGGAAGAGTGTCAAGGATTCCATTGACTGGCCTCCCTGTAAAGCAGACAGTAAAGCAGCCAAGCTTGTGCTGACCACGGCCACCCTCACCTCCACTCTTCCCCTGTCTGATTCATTCACCATCAGCCTGGGGCAAAGGAAACTTGATTTAAGCTGTACATCAGGGCTGCTATCATCAGAGACTAACAGATGACTGCTAAACACTGTCGGGCACACTTTTACTCACAGAGCCCTGTTCACCGTGCTCTCCTTTCAGCTCCCCTCTGTGAGGGTGGGAATGGGGCAAGTTCCAGCCAAAGGATGGGAGTTCTTTAGGGCCAAAACAGCAGGGGATGTCCAAGCCAGGGAAACAGGGCATGCCAGCCTAAAACCCTAGAGCCCAGAGAAAGGTTGAGGAGAATCAACTGAAGTCCAGTGGAGATGGGAAAATGGCAGCAGGGCAGGTTAGAAACTGGTAGACTGCTGTCCTGTTCCATCTATCAGGACGCCAGCTAGCATTTGCAACTTATCTTATGGGCAGGTGGCGTCATGAGGCAAAAGTCAGAAAGTTCCCCAGGTCCTGACTAAATGTCCTATTTAGTAGCATATTCTCCTCCCTCCACCTTCCCGCCCAGCTACTCCCGGGAAATATCAGCAATAGGGGAAAACAAAGTTCATGATCAAATATTTTGCTAACATTCAGTATAAAAGTACTGATAAAAAATTAATCAAAAGAAAATCTAAAAGGCAACAGAAGCAAAAATAAACAAGTGGGACTACATGAAACTAAAAAGCTTCTGTACCACAAAGGAAACTATCAACTAAATGAAAAGGCAACCTAGCAAATGGAAGAAAATATTTGCAAATCATATATCTGGTAAGAGCTTAATATCCAAAATATGTAAAGAATTCATACAACTCAATAGCAAAAAAACCCCACAAACAATCCAATTAAAAAGTGGGCAGAGGATCAGAATAGACATTTTACCAAAGAAGATATACAGATGACCAACAGGCGCCTGAAAAGATGCTCAGCATCGCTAATCATCAGGGAACTGCAGATCAAAATCGCAGTGAGATATCACCTCACACCTGTCAGAATGGCTGTAATCAAAAAGTCAAGCAATAAGTGTTGGCGAGGATCTGCAGAAAAGGGGACCCTTGTGCACTATTGCTGGCCATGCCTCTGTGGAAAACAGTATGGCAGTTCCTCAAAAAACTAAAAAAACAACTACCAAATGATCCAACAATTCCACTTCTGGGTATTTATCCAAAGAAAATAAAAACACTAACTCAACAAGATGTATACACCCCCATTGTTCATTGCAGCATTATTTATGATAGTCAAGACATGGAAACGACCTAAGTGTTCATCGACAGATGAATGGATAAGGAAAATGAGGTGTGTGTATATACACACACACACAATGGAATGTTATTTAGCCATAAAAGGGAGTCTTGCTATTTGCAGCAACATGAATGGACCTTGAGGGTATTATGCTAAGTGAAATAAGTCAGGCACAGAAAGACAAATACCGTATGATCTCACTTAAATGTGGACTCTAAAACAAAACAAAACAAACTTACAGATTAAAAAAAAAAAATCAGACTGATGGTTTCCAGAGGCAGGCTGTGGCAGGTGGGAGAAATGGGTGAAGGGAGTCAAAAGGTGCAAACTTCCAGTTATAAAATAAGTCATGGAGATGCAATGTACAGCATGGCAACTATAGTTAATAATATTGTATTGTGTATTTGAAAGTCGCCAAGAGAGTAAATCTTAAAAGTTCTCATTAAAAGAAGAAAATTTTGTATATATGCTGACATGTTACCTGGGCCCATTGTGATCGTTTTGTAGTGTAGACAAATATTGAATCATTATGTTGTACACCTGAAACTAACATAATGTATTTCAATCATACCTCAATTTAAAAATAAATAAAAAAGAAAATCTACATAGAAATGGCAGTTTCTATATTTTAAATTATTTATCAGGCCTAAAAGTATCTCAGTTTCTACTGTCATTGATTGTATACCTGCCTCTACAAAATTCACTAGCATAAGGAAGAAATCAGCAGAGGAAGGAAGAGGAACTGCATTGCACCGAGAGCCAGAGTGTGTGCATGTACCACTCATCCCCGGGCTGCTTGCCTCTGACTGCTCCAGCAGTCACCCCCATGCTGGCCCTCGAACATCAGTCTTTGCATGCAGTTAAAACATATCACTAGTCTCTTTCCTTCTTGATACGTACCTGCCCCAAACCTTTTTTCTATGTCTCACCACCAGTGGGCGCTACCACTTACCAACCTTTCCCAACAACAGACTTAGCTAGCACACCCTCCGCTTGATATGTTAGGCCTGTTGCATGTTGGGTTGCCAGTTAACAAATGAAAATGCAGGACACCCAGTTACATTTGAACTTCAGATAAACAGTGAGGGGTTTTTTGGTTTGTTTGTTTTTGTTTTTTAGTATAAGTATGTCCCATGCAATATGTGGGACTTATTTATACTAAAAATTTATTCATTTATCAAAAAAATTTATTTATCTGAAATTCATATGTAAGTGGGTGTTTTGTTTTTATCTGGCAACCCCAGCTGCATGTACATTACACTTTTCACTTCAGCAAATTGAGGTAGATGAAAGGGAAAAGAATATCCAAAATGGAATGAAATAAAAAATGATTTTAAAACCTCTGCTGTCTATAATGTGAAGGATATGAGCAAGTTTCTTCCTACTCCTAACACCATCGTTGTATAATGTGCGTGGCCTCCCTGTCAAAGGCTGACACCAATGTCAGACATAGTTTTTCAAACATTCACAATTTTAATTAAGAAGATAAAGCAAGTTACTCATTTAACTTTTGTTCTCTAAAATCTTATGACCATGTTTTATCCTGGGAAACCTGTTTGGAAAATTGCTTGGAAGACACAAAGAGAAGTTAAATTAAAAAGTACCTGTACCGGCCTTCCCTGGTGGCGCAGTGGTTGACAGTCCGCCTGCCGATGCAGGGGACACGGGTTCGTGCCCCGGTCCAGGAGGATCCCACATTTCGCGGAGCGGGCCCGTGAGCCATGGCCGCTGAGCCTGCGCGTCCGGAGCCTGTGAGAGGCCCGCGTACCAAATTAAAAAAAAAAAAAAAAGTGCCCATATCTTATTTTCAAGGAAGAATTTTCAACATCCCCCGAAAAAGTACACTTTGTTTCTCAGCAATACATTTTATCGTAAAATATGTTAATGACTTCTTTGTAGCTGAAGTTGAGATGCACTAAAAAGCATTAATGCCAGTGTTGCTTAAAGCAAGTAGTGCAGGCATCCACTAGCGAAATGAGGATGCTATTACTGATTTTTTTCGTCTCTAGCTCTGCTGCTCAAGTTTTTAGATGGTTGAAAATCCTTTGATTGGTGCAGTGTGGGTTGATGCTGTTTGCAGAGTTGGCTCCCCAGGCCTGGCCTCTGTCTTCCTCAGCACATTATTAACAGCGGCTAAAGGCCCCAGTCTTGTACCACTCTCCCATGATCACCAGCCTTCGATACAGATTCTGACTTGCACAATTTCCAGAATTCTCTTGACAAAGAATAGTGAAATGAAAATATTTCCATGGGCCAATAATTCATTCTGTGCAAGGTTAAGAAGACATAATTACAGTTAGCATCTATGATGCTTTTTTAATGTATACATTAACACTCTTCTCTTGAAATTAGAAAGCTAGAGACTTTTGGTACCTGGAAGAAAATAAGGTAAACAGCTTTTTTTAATGATTGTTAATATTTTCCATTATTCAGCAGTGTACCTTTGGGTGCTTTTCAGATGTCCAGAGGTATTTTAAATGCACGTGTCAAATAAAAATAAAAGTTTTGAAAGCTCGAGTTCTTTATAATTTAGCTCTATTGTTATATGGCACACACATGGGTAAGAAAGGAGAATATTCCACTTTTAATTACTGTGAAGTATAATAATCCAGCATATAATCATACAACAGAAATCTCTCATTCAATTTAGGCCTTTTTTTTGGAGGGGGGTAATTTTAAAGCTGCTTTTTTGTCTGTATTCCTCTTTATTTCTTATCAGCACTTTCTTTTTCTAATTTAATTTTTTTTTACAGGTTTCTTTTTTTATTGAGTAAAATTTAATACATATTAGATGAATAAGTTCACACGATTTTCCTTGACAGTGGCTATTATCCTCACGTTATGTAGGATGCAATGGGCGCATTAACCATGACCTTCTTTACCCGAGAACAAATAACCATACTTAAGAAGCCAAAATTTCTGGCTTTAAAAACATGTATTCTTGTTGTAAAGATAATGGAACATTTTTTTAAACAAACTAAAAAAAGAAATCACTTATAAATCCAGCTCTCCATCCCCAGCCCCCAGTACAATAATAGCCTTGGTCTTTTGTCTTCCTCTCCAGATCCTGGTGGCTAGGTCCTGCTCTTTCCCAGTTGTGGTTTATGTTCCACTGCTACACAAGCAGTTTTCTAAGTCTGTAGATGGTGGAAGACTCAAGGAGGTTTTTTCTCTACAGCTTTATCAGCACTGATGAAATACTGGCAGGGAGAAGAGATGGGAGCTTCAACTCTTTCTAATTTAATTTTAAACGATGTAGTTAACGTTTTACGTTTGCCTCCCTCCCTGTACCTCTGGGGCTGTGTGCTTCCTTTCCATTGTTTTTCACTTTGTCTTTCTCCCTATCCATTCTTTGTACTCATGTTTCCTTACTATGCCACATACTTTTACATCTCTCCACCCAATTTCTCAGATGGTTTTGCTTTTTACCCTCTAGTATGTTCCTGCTTGGAGTGTATGGGGTGTAATTCTTGGGATCTTCAACCCGCTGGCATATTCTGGAACTTACTTCCTTTCCCCTGGAGACAGTAACACAGAAAATCAACACTGGGTCCGTCCATTCTCCCTTCTCAAACCAGGGAGCTCATGTAATCCCACTGCCCACCTCTTGTACACGTAAAGAAAAGTCTCTCTTGTCCTTTTGAATTCTTACTCATCTTTCATGACCCAGCTTAAGTTTACCTTCTTTGCATCCTTTCTGATGCTCACAGAAAATTGTTGTCGTGCTATCACTATGACATGCATATGTCTGTATTATTTTGAGTTGTCATGCTCTTAGAATTCAGTGCCATTCAACAATCATGAGTTTTTTCCTAAGGGGCAGGCATAAATGCTTATAACCCAATAGGGCAATAGAGGGGTTGGCAGCAAACATTGCATTGTAATTATTTTGCTCTGTTACATATGTATTGTTGATACAACTGTTTTCTCCTGTTACACTGAGGATGTCTACAGGACAAAGATCATATCTCACTTGTCTTCTTTTCCCCTCTCCAGGGGAAGACCCTGAATGGTGGACTAGAATTTAATGTGTTGTATATATGAAGTGTGTTTCGTTCTTCTTTTGCTCTACCTACCATAACTGTACAAAGCACTTACCCATTATTATCCCACAACAAATACAAGGTGAAAACTCAGCCTTTTAATTCCCAGTTTGGTGCTCTGTCCATGTCACTACACAATCGGAATGTTCCAGTAGTAATGACCACAGCTGTGGGAGGATGTGCTAAGTTTGTTCTTGGTTTTTAATTGTAAAATAGGTAATACACGCACTTGAAACCATGCTCAAAGAAAGTGTCCCTCCTAGCACTATCCTACAGATCCCTGTTCCCTCCAGAGGCAATCACTGTTTTTGGTTTTGGGTATATGCTTCTAGAGTTGTTTTCTGCATGTAGAAACACATACCTTCCTATGTGTCTTTATGTAGATACATGCCCTTTTTAATTCAGATGCTAACATACTACAAATTCTTCTCTTTTTCACTTTACAGTGTATCTTGGAGATAATTTCAATCAGTACATAAAGAGCTCCTTGTTCCTTTTTTTTTTAATGGATCTTTATTGGAGTATAGTTGCTTCACAATACTGTTAGCTTCTGTTGTACAACAGAGCGAATCAGCCATATGCCTACACATGTCCCCATATCCCCTCCCTCTTGAACCTCTCTCCCATCCTCCCTATCCCATCCCTCTAGGTCATCACCAAGCACCGAGCAGATCTCCCTGTGCTATGCTGCTGCTTCCCACCAGCCAACTATTTTACATTCGGTAGTGTATATACATCAATGCTACTCTCACTTCGCCCCAGCTTCGCCCTCCCACCCCATGTCCTCAAGTCCATTTTCTATGTCTACCTCTTCATTCCTGCCCTGCAACTAGGTTCGTCAGCACCATTTTTTTTCTTAGATTCCATATATATGCGTTAGCATACGATATTTATGTTTCTCTTTCTGACTTATTTCACTCGGTATGACAGACTCTAGGTCCATCCACCTCACTACAAATAACTCAATTTCGTTTCTTTTCATGACTGAGTAATATTCCATTGTATATATGTGCCACATCTTCTTTATCCATTCATCTGTCAATGGACATTTGGGTTGGTTCCATGTCCTGGCTATTGTAAATAGTGCTGCAGTGAACATTGTGGTACATGACTCTTTCTGAATTACGGTTTTTTCCAGGTATATGCCCAGCAGTGGGATTGCTGGGTCATATGGTAGTTCTATTTTTAGTTTTTTAAGGAACCTCCATATTGTTTTCCATAGTGGTTGGATCAATTTACATTCCCACCAACAGTGCAGGAGGGTTCCCTTTTTACCACACCCTTTCCAGCATTTATTGTTTCTAGGTTTTTTGATAATGGCCATTCTGACCAGCATGAGGTGATACCTCATTGTAGTTTCGATTTTCATCTTTCTAATAATTAGTGATGTTGAGCATCTTTTCACGTGCCTCTTGGCCATCTGTGTGTCTTCCTTGGTGAAATGTCTGTTTAGGTCTTCTGCCCATTTTTTTAACTGGATTGTTTGTTTTTTTGATATTTAGCTCCATGAGCTGTTTGTATATTTTGGAGATTAATCCTTTGTCTGTTGTTTCATTTGCAAATATTTTCTGCCATTCTAAGGATTGTCTTTTTGTCTTGTTTATGGTTTCCTTTGCTGTGCAAAAGCTTTTAAGTTTAATTAAGTACCATTTGTTTATTTTTGTTTTTATTTCTGTTACTCTAGGAGGTGGGTCAAAAAAGATCTTGCTGTGGTTTATGTCAAAGAGTGTTTTTCCTGTATATTCCTCTAAGAGTTTTATAGTGTTTGGTCTTACATTTAATTAAGTCTTTAATCCATTTGGAGTTTATTTTTGTGTATGGTGTTAAGCATTGTTCTAATTGAATTGTTTTACATGTAGCTGTCCAGTTTTCCCAGCACCACTTATTAAAGAGGCTGTCTTTTCTCCATTTTATGTTCTGCCTCCTTTGTCATAAATTAGGTGCCCATATGTGTGGCTTTATCTCTGGGCATTCTATCCTGTACCATTGATCTATATTTCTCTTCTTGTGCCAGTACCATACTGTCTTGATTACTGTAGCTTTTTGGTATAGTTTGAAGTCGGGGAGCCTGATTCCTCCAGCTCCGTTTTTCTTTCTAAAGATTGATTTGCCTATTCAGGGTCTTTCCTGTTTCCATACGAATTGTAAAATTTTTTGTTCTAATTCTGTGAAGAATGCCATTGGTAGTTTGATACGGATTTCATTGAATTTACAGATTGCTTTGGGTAGTATAGTCATTTTCACAATATTGATTCTACCAGTCCAAGAACATGGTATATTTCTCCATCTGTTTATGTCATCTTTGATTTCTTTCATCAGGGTTTTATAGTTTTCTGAGCACAAGTCTTTTGCCTCCTTAGGCAGGATTATTCCTAGGTATTTTATTCTTTTTGTTGCAGTGGTAAATGGGAGTGTTTCCTTAATTTCTCTTTTAGATTTTTCATCATTAGTGTATAGGAATGCAGGAGATCTCTGTGTGTTAGTTTTGTATCCTGCAACCTTACCAAATTCATTGGTTAGTTCCAGTAGTTTTCTTGTGGCATCTTTAGGATTTTCTATGTATAGTATCATGTCATTGGCAAACAGTGACAGTTTTACTTCTTCTTTTCCAATTTCATATTCCTTTTATTTCTTTTTCTTCTCTGATTGCTGTGGCTAGGACTTCCAAAACTATGTTGAATAAGAGTGATGAGAGTGGACATCCTTATCTTGTTCCTGATCTTAGTGGAAATACTTTCAGTTTTTCACCAGAGTATGATACTTGCTGTGTGTTTGTCATATATGACCTTTATTATGTTGAGGTAGGTTCCCTCTATGCCCATTTTCTGCAGAGTTTTTATCATAAATGGTGTTGGATTTTGTCAGAAGCTTTTTCTGCATCTATTGAGATGATCATATGGTTTTTATTTCTTAATTTGTTAATATGGTGTATCACATTGATTGATTTGCATATATTGAAGAATCCTTGCATTCCTGGGGTAAACCCCACTTGATCATGGTGTATGATCCTTTTAATGTGCCGCTGGATTCTGTTTGCTAGTATTTTCTTGACGATTTTCCCATCTATATTCATCAGTGATATTGGCCTGTAATTTTCTTTGTTTGTGACATCTTTGTCTGGTTTTGGTGTCAGGGTGATGGTGGCCTCGTAGAATGAGTTTGGGAGTGGTCCTCCCTCTGCTATATTTTAGAAGAGTTTGAGAAAGATAGGGGTTAGCCTTTTTCTAATTGTTTGATAGAATTTGCCTGTGAAGCCATCTGGTTCTGGGCCTTTTTTTTTTTTTTTTTGCGTTATGTGGGCCTCTCACTGTCGTGGCCCCTCTCGTTGCGGAGCACAGGCTCCGGATATGCTGGCTCAGCAGCCGTGGCTTATGGGCCTAGGCGCTATGCGGCATGTGGGATCTTCCCGGACCGGGGCACGAACCCGTGTCCCCTGCATCGGCAGGTGGACTTTCAACCACTGTGCCGCCAGGGAAGCCCTGGGCCTTTTTTTTGTTGGAAGATTTTTAATCACAGTTTTAATTTTGGTGCTTGTGATAGGTCTGTTTATATTTTCTATTTCTTCCTGGTTCCATCTTTGAAGGTTGTGCTTTTCTAAGAATCTGTTCATTTCTTCCAGGTTGTCCATTTTATTGGCATATAGTTGCTTGTAGTAATCTCTCATGATCCTTTGTATTTCTGCAGTGTCAGTTGTTACTTCTCCTTTTTCATTTCTAATTCTATCAATTTGAGTCTTCTCCCTTTTTTTCTTGAGGAGTCTGGCTAATGGTTTATCAATTTTGTTTATCTTCTCAAAGAACCAGATTTTAGTTTTATTGATCTTTGCTATCGTTTCCTTCATTTCTTTTTCATTTATTTCTGCTATGATCTTTATGATTTCTTTCCTTCTGCTAACTTTGGGGGTTTTTTGTACTTCTTTCTCTGATTGCTTTAGGTGTAAGGTTAGGTTGTTTATTTGAGATTTTTCTTGTTTCTTGAGGTAGGATTGTATTGCTATAAACTTCCCTCTTAGAACTGCTTTTGCTGCATCCCATAAGTTTTGGGCCATCATGTTTTCCTTGTCATTTGTTTCTAGATACTTTTTGATTTCCTCTTTGATTTCTTCAGTGATCTCTTGGTTATTTAGTAGCGTATTATTTAGCCTCCATGTGTTTGTATTTTTTACAGTGTTTTTCCTGTAATTGATATCTAGTCTCGTAGCATTGTGGTCAGAAAAGATACTTGATAATACGATTTTAATTTTCTTAAATTTACCAAGGCTTGATTTGTGACCCAAGATATGATCTATCCTGGAGAATGTTCCATGAGCACTTGAGAAGAAAGTGTATTCTGTTGTTTTTGGTTGGAATGTCCTATAAATATCAATTAATTCCATCTTGTTTAATGTATCAATTAAAGCTTGTGTTTCCTATTTATTTTCATTTTGGATGCTCTGTCCATTGGTGAAAGTGGGGTGTTAACATCCCCTCCTATGATTGTGTTACTGTCGATATCCCCTTTTATGGCTGTTAGCATTTGCCTTATGTATTGAGGTACTCCTATGTTGGGTGCATAAATATTTACAGTTGTTATATCTTCTTCTTGGATTGATCCCTTGATCATTATGTATTGGAGTTCTTTGTCTCTTGTAATAGTCTTTATTTTAAAGTCTATTTTGTCTAATATGAGAATTGTTACTCCAGCTTTCTTTTGATTTCCATTTGCATGGAATATCTTTTTCCATCCCCTCACTTTCAGTCTCTATGTGTCTCTAGGTCTGAAGTGCTTCTCTTGTAGACAGCATATATACAGGTCTTGTTTTTGTATCCATTCAGCCCGTCTGTGCCTTTGGGTTGAAGCATTTAATCCATTTACATTTAAGCTAATTATTGATATGTATGTTCCTATTACCATTTTCTTAATTGTTTTGGGTTTGTGTTTTGTAGGTCTTCCTTCTCTTGTGTTTCCTGCCTAGAGAAGTTCCTTTAGCATTTGTTGTAAAGCTGGTTTGGTGGTGCTGATTTCTCTTAACTTTTGCTTGTCTGTAAAGGCTTTAATTTCTCTGTCAAATCCAAATGAGATCCTTGCTGGTTAGAGTAATCTTGGTTGCAGGTTTTTCCCTTTCATGACTTTAAATATGTCCTGCCACTCCCTTCTAGCTGGCAGAGTTTCAGCTGAAGTTCAACTGTTAACCTTATGGGGATTCCCTTGTATGTTATTTGTTGCTTTTCCCTTGCTGCTTTTAATATTTTTTCTTTGTGTTTAATTTTTGATAGTTTGAATAATATGTGTCTTTGCATGTTTCTCCTTAGATTTATCCTGTATGAGACTCTCTGTGCTCTCTGGTCTTGATTGACTATTTCCTTTCCCATGTTAGGAAAGTTTTCATCTATAATCTCTTCAATTATTTTCTCAGTCCGTTTCTTTTTCTCTTCTTCTTCTGGGACCCCTATAATTTGAATGTTGGCGCATTTAATGTTGTCCCAGAGATCTCTGAGACTGTCCTTAATTCTTTTCATTATTTTTTCTTTATTCTTCTCTTTGGTAGTTATTTCCAGTATTTTATCTTCCAGGTCACTTATCCCTTCTTCTGCCTCAGTTATTCTGCTATTGATTCTTTCTAGACATTTTAAAATTTCATTTATTGTGTTGTTCATCATTGTTTGTTTGCTCTTTCGTTCTTCTAGGTCCTTGTTAAACGTTTCTTGTATTTTCTCCATTCTACTCCCAAGATTTTAGATCATCTTAATATCATTACTCTGAATTATTTTTCAGGTAGACTGCTCGTTTCCTCTTCATTTGTTTGGTCTGGTGGGTTTTTACCTTCTTCATCTGCTGCCTATTTCTCTGTCTTCTCATTTTGCTTAACTTAGTGTGTTTGGGGTCTTCTTTTCACAGGCTGCAAGTTTTGTAGTTCCTGTTGTATTTTGTGTCTGCCCCCAGTGGGTAAGGTTGGTTCAGTGGGTTGTATAGGCTTCTTGTGGAGGGGGCTGGTGCCTGTGTTTTGGTGGATGAGGCTGGTTCTAGTCTTTCTGGTGAGCAGGATAGTGTCCGGTTGTGTGTTTTGGGGTGTCTGTGAACTTAGTGTGATTTTAGGCAGCCTCTCTGCTGATGGGTGGGGCTGTGTTCCTGTCTTGCTAATTGTTTGGCATAGGGTGTCCAGTACTGTAGCTTGCTGGTTGTTGAGTGAAGCTGGGTCTTAGTGTGAGATGGAGATCTCTGGGAGAGCTCTCGCTGATTGATATTACGTGGGGCCAGGAGGTCTCTGGTGGTCCAGTGCCCTGAACTCGGCTCTCCTACCTCAGAGGCTCAGGCCTGACACGCAGCCAGGGCACCAGGACACTGTCAGCTCCACGGCATCTGCCCCCCAGGAAAGCTGCTCACTGGGCGCACCACCACAGTGGGTATCCGAGTGGCTCGCTAGGAACAGGAAACGATGCCACTGTTTGGCCTCGGGCACCTGAGGGACACCCTGGATGCTCCAGGGGCACCATCCAGGGCAGGTCGAGATGCTCTGTAAATGTTAATTTAAGGGCCGAGCATAATCTTTTTCAAGGTCTGATTGTCTGTTCTACTCTTGACTATGTATCTCTTGAAACATCTTCTGTATTCTGTGCATACGCGGAAAATGTATAAGTTTGTATGGACAAGCAGTGGTCCCACTGGATTTCCATATTTCATATTTAAAATGTATCTTTTCTATTCCCAGTTATGTTACATTTATATAAAATTGAGGAGAATGGTTTGGAAGCAGGGTGTGCTTTCTTCTGTGTCTGAGTGAAGAGTGTGCGAGCACCTCTTAAGGGTGTGATGCCTTTTCCACACCAAAGGTTCACAAACCTGATGGCACATTAGAATCAACAGGGGTGCTTTAAAACACACTGATGCTTGGGTCCCACATGTCTGCACAAGTTGTTTGTGTCTGTGTGTGTTGCATTGCTTCCAAATGTTCTAAATGAGCAAATTATGCTAATTGACTTCATTATAAAGTTATGGGTTCCCATCTCAGCTGAGCCCTCAACCTTAATCCTTTTCTTTATCTGCACTCAGCTCTCTTTCCCATTTCTCCTGGCACTTATCCTAAACCTTTATCACTTTTCTTAGTCCTCCTGTCTCACCCCTACCTGTAGCCTGCACGGGCGCGTGCATGCGCGCGCGCACACACACACACACACACACACACAGCCCCCTTATGAATTGGTCACAGAAGACCAAAGTCTACCATTTTGAATTTCAAGTTTTACCCACATTGTACTTAATCTGATAATGTGACATATCCCTAAGGATCCTAATTGACTTATAGGATATTTTATTTAAAGTAATATTGTGAATAACTCAACTCATGCTGACTTAAACAAAGAGACAATTTATATGTATAATTTATTGGCATTCTTAATTGAACTGTCAAGGTAGATTCTTGCATTAAGCAAGGCTTGATTCAGGACTCAAATGGAGTCACCAGTAGCTATCTTTGCTGTGTCACTTGGCAGGGTTTGATATGTCAGCCATTCTCAGACTCATCTCCGTGGAGTTAGTAGAGTAGCTATGGCAGCCCCACTCCTCACACTACCAAATACAAAGGAGAGAGAAGGCCACTGTCCTGGAAAATCCAACCAGAGTTCCATCAACCTGATTGATTTGGGTTGTGTGCACTTCCTTGAGTTGGGCATCAGTGTGTTTATTCAATTAAGCCAGTCAGGGTTCTCACCCCAGGAGCTGTGGGTGCTGTTATTGCCCTCAGACTGTGTTGGCTACAGCATGAGGGATGAAGGGGCAGTGAATTCCCCAAGGAGTGAAAGATGAATGCAGCAAGGGCAAACAACACATGTTCACAGTCATGCACATTATCATAATGTGGTCTGTCTGTAAGGATTTCATCAACATCTGAGCAATGTATATTTAATCTGAAGTGTCATGTGTAGATATAGTAAAATTGCTGGGTCATATTGGACCGTTTTGACTTTCTGGTGAAGTGAATGCAAAAACAGAGTTATAATATGTTCTGTTTTTATAAGCAACATAAGAAATCACTCTCTGTCATTGAATTTGTCAGTTTCATATTTTTTTACAAATAGTAAAATTACTCCACTAAATATTAGAAGTATGGTATAACAGAGTCTGAAGAACTGACTTCAAATCAATGTTTGTCACTTGACTTTGGATAAGTTATTTTCTTATCTGTTAGATGCAGGTATAAGTAATACCTGTCTTATTTATCTCACAGTTATTGTGTCAAATGAAATGATATTGTATATGTTAAAGCATATAATAAAAAGGCAGAGTTAATTGTTATTTATTTCACTATCTCATAAGGTTGAGTTTACCTGACCAAAGAAAATATCATTATAATTAAAATGTAATTCTCTTTTACTAACACATTGCCTTCATTACTTAAAACCTGTTTTGTTTTTATTTTTGGCTTTGTATAAAGCCTCAGGGTGGCTTATATAAAAAGTACAGGGGTTCCCTGGTGGCGCAGTGGTTGAGAGTACGCCTGCCGATGCAGGGAACGCGGGTTCGTGCCCTGGTCCGGGAAGATCCCGCATGCCGCGGAGCGGCTAGGCCCGTGAGCCATGGCCGCTGAGCCTGCGCGTCCGGAGCCTGTGCTCCACAACGGGAGAGGCCACAACAGTGAGAGGCCCGCGTACCGGAAAAAAAAAAAAAAGTACATAATATATTTTAGGACAGAATAAGAAGAACTATGTTGTTTACCCATAAAATCTGAATCATTGCTACAGTTGAGACTAAAAGCTTGGGCTTCTGGGAAGCAAAGGCAAATAGATAAACAGCTAAATGCACAGCTTTCATTTTGTAATAACAGAAAGTATATCACTCAAGAGGAGTGACAACCTTTTCTTAGGGCAAATCTCTAAATAGAATATATCCCATCAATCTTTCTGTTAAGGGGCATTGAACAGCATAATGGACTATTGTACCATAAAATTTACAAAATCCAATAAGCTTTTAAACTATTTTGTACAGTTTTGAAAAGAGAAACACTGAAACCTGGGTTTTAAGAAGCCATTTATTAGCTGTGTGACATAGGCAGTTTGCTAAACTTCTCTGAGCCTCAGCTTTCTCATCTCTAAAACGGAGATAAAAAAATAATACCTACCCCATGGAGTTATTATAAGGAATAAAAAAGAGAATGTATGTTGAAGAGATTGGTACAGTGCTCTCAATGTTGTACTTAATAAATGTTAGATGTTATAATAATAATTACAAATCCCATCAGTAAACTTGTATTGCTGTAATTAGATATAAGTAAAAGAATATCAGCCATGAAGTAATTTTATTGCCATTAAAGCATCCATGTGATTGGGTACTAGAAAATATCACCAGGGCCCTTCAACTAGATAAAAATCTAACCAGCTGGAAATCTAAAGGAGAAAAGTGAAAATAATTGTTTTGGTTCTCTCTGTGAACTGAGTAAAATTTTCTGTTATATATATATATTTAAAACGAGTCATTTTAGAATAGCACTGAAGTACTCCAAGATAGCATCACAGTGAAAAGCCTGTGGTGTGAAGGGTCAAAAAGCTAACTAACATGTGTGAACCCAAGGTAGACCTCATAACTCACACTTTCGCTGACAGTACCTGCCTTAGAATGCTACTTAGATGTGTGTTGGCTTATTAGCATATAGTGGCCTAGTTGATGTGGTCCAGCCATTC
This sequence comes from Lagenorhynchus albirostris, assembly GCF_949774975.1. Lineage (NCBI taxonomy): Eukaryota > Metazoa > Chordata > Mammalia > Artiodactyla > Delphinidae > Lagenorhynchus > Lagenorhynchus albirostris. The sequence goes on along the minus strand of NC_083104.1, from coordinate 88,038,505 downwards.
CTTTGTATAAGCAGTATTGTCTTTCAGGATGCTATCTTTAAATTGTAACTCTAGTTTACCATTCCCTCCCACCACCCTCCATGAAAGTACAGGGAGAAAAAATAGAAAAAGTGTACTGATAACTCTAGATATAACCCAAGATAAGACTACTTAGATTATTTTACATGCTAATACATTGGTGATAGGTGGTTTTTATCTTTATCCCTTAAATTGTCAAAGTAATAGGGTATATATTTAGAATCATTAATGTTAGCACTGAGAGGAACTGTAAGGTCAAATTAATACAGTTCCTTCTTTTTTCTTTCTTTTTAATTTAGATGTGGAAACCAAGGCCCACAGGGGTTAAGTTCCACAGGCAGTTAGCTAATTAATAATAAAACTATACCTTAAAGTCAGATTTGCCAACTGCTAGTCTGAGAGGCCTTTCATTTCACCAGGTGTTTTGGGGGGTTTTGGACATTGTTGTTTGTTTTTGTTTATAGCTGTTATTGATTTTCAGTATTTGCATTCTGCAGCATAAGAGCTCCCTTATTTCTAATTATTATGGGATTCAAAACTCCAGTGAACTCCACATTTTAGCAAACTGGACTTAACGTTTTAAGCCCTCGAGGTTGACGTGAAGTTGATTTGCTCAACTGAATGTGAATCTCCAGGTTACTTGGCCAAGCATACAGATCACAAGAGAAGTTATAGTGGTACAGTATAATAACACAGCTACTATTCTTGGGTTATGTAGACCTCTTTGAGGTTTGTATGAAAGAAAGCAACTGGAGTTGCCCTCTTCACTTCTCTACTGGTAGAAAGCCACAGAATTGGCCAGGCTGGTGGTAGGTCCTCTGTTCCCTGGAGACCTCTCCATGGCCAGCACCCAGGGGATACAGTGGTTAGGGTTGGGAAAGCAGAGCTGCGAGAGGATGGTATGACAGAAATCGCCAGTGCAAAGATGGAGAGGACCTGCCACTTAGAAGTAACTTTGATTTCTCTTTTGTAATCAGTAAGTCCTCTTCTCCCTGGTTTTTCCTCTGCACCAGCTGCCACAGTGGAATTCAAAGGAGTGTGTTCCCAAAGACTAATTCACCATACAGGGTAGTGCTTATGATTGTACCAGAGTTCAAAAAGCAGTTACGAAATAGTGTACTCAGTATAATGCCAGTATTAGGTATCTGTGCTTCTGAATTGTCTACCTTTTCTATAATATGATTTCTATAAGAGGAATGAAAGGAGTAAATATTACTTTCCTGGAAAAAGGCTTTTGACTGAGCCAGAGAAAGTTTGGATGCCTCTGGATTTTTCAAAATCTGATTTTTTTATCTGTATCGTCTGCTTTAAATATAAACATCACTGAATTTTGGGACTACTGATGGAGGACAGATAACTGCATTTTGGGGTATTTATCTCAATAATATCTAGTTATAGAAGGATGTACAGTTTCTGTATCAGTTTAATTTCCCCCTCTTGTTGGACCATTTTGATGGTATGGTCTTGTATGTTTTGATCATAACTATTTTCTTTCACACCATGCATCTTCATTACTTTGGTCTGGCCCATGTGATATGTATAGTAGAAAGTCACCAGAAACAAGTCAAAAGGAACTTGACTAACCACCCGATATTCAAGTTTCAGTAGAAGTAAAACAGAGAAACATTTCATGGGAGGGAGTTACTGAGAAAGATAAATGTTGTTCATGTCTAACACTGGAAAAATGAAATAAAATGAAAACTAGATGGCTGCTCTAAAATGCTTTTGATCAGTTCAGAACATTTAGTTATTTATGTTAAATTTTCACTAATTTGAAGTAGTTTCAAGGGAGACCTGAAACTGCATTAATCATATCCTGAACTAAGAAAGTATAGACTTGTCTGTTTTAATATGTACCCATGTATAATGTGACATTAGTTACTAATTCAGCCTGAAAAACAGTCATAATGTATGTAAGGTCCAAATTAGTGAAAAATATTTCTTTTTAAATATTTTAAGGGGATATTTAGTTTATTCTAAAATAATAATAATAGATAATAAATAAACTTGAAAGCTTATTGCTTTCAAGTAATTTTGACTAATTTCAAGTAATTAGATAAATTCAGTATTCCAAGGAGGAGTACCTTGTGATTCTTTTTATGAGTAGATAAGAGTGATACGTATTCTAAGACATCAATAAGCTTTTAAAAAGGAAATGTAGTTATTTAACTACAGAAAAGTTCTTAACCTAGCTGGTAATTAAAGTAATACAAATTTAAATTATAATAAAGTATTATTTTCACCTATAAAATTACTAAGGTTTTTTAATAGACACTACCAAGTGCTGGATGAGAATATAAATTTTAGAGCCTTAAAATTCATATCATTTAGCTCAGCAGTTCCACTTCTGAAAATCTATTCTAAGGAAATACTTCTTAAGACAGAAATACCACTTTTCACAAAAATGTTCACTGTATTATTAATGATAATAGGAGGGAGAGAGAAAAAACTCAAATGTTTGCCATTAAGGAAACTGATGATGTAGGTAAATCATAATGTGTGCAGTAGAATAATACCCGACCAATAACTGTTACTTAGAATTTATAACAGTGTGAGAAATGGTCATATTGTTAGGGGAAAGATGTTAACAGAATTTTACATAAGTGTGGATGTTTTAAAACAACAAAATATTGAAGATAGAAATACCAAAAATTTCTACTTAAGGTCTTATTTATATGAATATGCATAGTCACTCCTTTTTCCATTATTGCTACAAAAGTAAAAGTAGGCTGTTCTCTTTCCAAATTATCTCACGTGTCAAGTTCTGAGGGTCATAATATAATTTTTATCTTAAAGCAGAAATGTCTTTAGATAACAGATTTAAGTTTTCCAAATATTTTTATTTCCATTAGCCTTTTAGATGTGTAGTTTTCAATATATTTAAATATCTCATTTTGCCGCACAACTCTTCTGGAAGAAGCACACATTTCCTGGAATTTTCTCTTGGCCTGCACATCTGTCTACCTCCCCCAGCTCCACAAAATTAGAATTCCGAGATGGTATTTCAGTGGCTCTGAGGAATTGGAACCTATATATTTGTTTTAATTTTTTTTTTTTTTTTTTTTTTTTTTTGGTCCTACCGTGCCTGGGGATTATTTAACATTTTCTAAGCACACATGATCCATTTACAAAGACAAAGCACCTTGTGTTTCTGTAGTTATTTTTATGTAAAGCTATTAAAGGAACAGGAAACATCTTTCGACCACCTTTCTCCCTACAACTGCCCCCAAAATAGTCATTAGTATTAAACGTAACAGAGACTAAAATTGTTTCCCATAGGTCCATGGAGAAAGGCTGCAAAGTAACACTAAAGCATTTGGGGTTGTTTATAATAAAGCCTGTGTGAGAGAAACAAGGTGCCAGCCCAGGCAGACAGCGGCAGCTGCTTTGTTACTACGTGGCACCGTCCCACCCTGAATCAAATGGGAAGTGGGTACTGCTTGACAGATACTGTCATCAGTGCAAGCATTGTTAAAATAATTAAAAAGCTTCTGAATTTCTTTTTGTTAGTCCTAAGGACAGACTGTTTGCTTGTTGGGGCTTTCCCAGCTCTGATGCTCAGGGCTCCAGCGACGAATTCCTGCACCAGATTTTTTATCCAGCCAAGCCTGAGCTGTGACTTTTTAATCCCAGTGGGACAGTGCAGCTATGTTCTTGGCATTTTCTGCCTATTACCAGTGAGGGTCTGTGAACAGAATCTCCATTTGTGAGAACCTCATTGTGGAGAGCACGCAGTGGTCTTTTCATTTTGATTGATGGTTCTGGTTCTGCACCATCTGGCTTCTGATAGGCTGCATTAATCATATCCTGAACTAAGAAAGTGTAGACACGTCTGTTTAATATGTACCCATACATAATGTAACATTAGTTATTCATTCAGCTTGCAAAACAGAGTCATAATGTATGCAAGGTCTTTGTATAGTAAAACATAAATATTAATATGTGACCCATTAATGCTGTTTTTACTTGTACTAACCTCCCACTAGTACATTTGTTTATGAAGATTGAGGAATTAAGAGAAAGAAGACCATGTGCACATTTACATGAACATGTATAGTTTTGCTGATGTCTCATATGAATTTAGAGTGATGTATGCCTATAATAGTTATCTTGCCCATATTTACTTTATATATCTTTCTAACTGCCTCTTAAAATGCAGGTTAAATGTAAGCTGCAGCACAGATTCACTTTTTCTCATGTGAACTGCTTGCATCAAATGTAGGTCACCCGTTTGCTGGGGTCGCTGGGGTTGTATGTGGCCCTGCTCTTTTGTGCTGCCTCTGGCTGGGCCCACTTTTGACAAACTGTCTCCTGCTGTGTAATAACGTCCAGGAAAAAAAAGAGAGCGAGGATAGGAATTCTCAAGTCAAAGAAAGTTTGCTCCAGATTTAGGACTATCATACTTCTCAGTAGCTTAAATTTGGTTTTAGAAATTTGCTAGGACCTTTTCCAGTTAAGAGAGATTTAGTGTGCATTAATCATAATCCTTTCAGTACCTCGAGAAGGGAGGGTAAAAGAGGATTTAAATTCTCCTGGGAAGTTACCTTGTACGAAATTGCTAGAGCCTATTTCTTAAGGTAGCAAATTAAAACCATAACTTCATAAAACACATTTTATGTTTTATTAATTATGTTTTGTCCTAACAGCCCCATATTCCTTTGTGGCTACATCTTCTTATATGTGCCTTAAATTCAAAGTACGTGTTTTAATGAATTATACTCCAGAAGAATGAGTGAAGGTTAGCTTGTGTGCAGCAGAATGCAAAATACAGTCCACACTGTAACAGGGCTCTGTCCTGGAAGAATGGATGGGGCACAAGGCCGATGATCATGGTTTTTATTGAGAAAGAAGTAAACTACAGTTTCTGTTTGAAATGTCATCTCATTGAGATTTAACTCGTCACATAAGTGCTATGAACAGTACCAATAGAAACTATATAAAATGTCATCCATGGGTCCAAACGGACCTCCGAAGGGTTTATGCTATTACGGTAGCATGATCTATAAAGCTAAATATGAATTTTAGGGGAAGTCATTTTTAGGAGTAAAAATCATTTTTAGGAGTAAAAACAGTAACATAAAATATTCATCTCATCCATTTTTTATCTTAAAGCTATTTTTAGCTGTTTCTTCTGGTAATTTTGATCCCATTATTGCTTAATTCATTCTATTAATTGATTTTTTTAAAATACACTCAACTGCCAAGAACACTGCATTGAAAAATTAGAGAGTAGAAGTTCTATGATAAACAGGACTGTGACCATGAGAACGCCAGTGTAGTTCTAGGGATTTGTGAAAAACTCTGATTTTGCTAAGGGAAGGCAGGGTTCATGTTTTGGCTGTGCCACTCGACTAGCTGGACAGTATTGAAAACGGGTTCAGACTGGCTGGCCTATTTCCAGATTAATCCTCCGTCTAAGACGTGATAGTCTTAGTGAGCTTTTTATCTAAAAAAATATCTTCAGTAACCTCAAACCTGATTTCTTATCTGGAAAATGAGGATCATCCCTGCTCTATCTACCTTTAGTGTTTGTGAGGGTTGAATGGTATAATGTGCATGTGTTAACTTTTAAATACTTTAAAAATATATGCACTGTCATTTTGTGCTGATTAAACTTTCCTGGATTTCATCTGTTATATTCATGAGAGTTTGCACAGTGATATATTCATGAGAGTTTGCACAGTGATATATTCTCGTTCTATGTCACAGTAAATTTAAGAACCAGTGAAATGATGAACACATTGCGTTTCCTGGTGCCTGGGTTCCTCTTCTTGTATAAATTCCCTCTAGAGTTTACAGCAGAGGTTGAAAACTATTTTTTCCTGTAAAGGACCATATGCTAGTGAAATACAGCATAATTTCCTTCTTCAAGCAACATCTAAACTATTGGACTGTGCTTCTTTAAAATTAAGGACATTCATCCTGAAGCTCTGACAGGAATAAAAGGGTAGGACTTTAGAGCAAAATATTTCATTAGTACAGGAAGGCGATGCCAGAAAGACAGCTTTCAAAGGCCAGTGCTTCAGTTCTCTGCCGGAGAACTGGGGCCTTGCAGAGGGAGGGCACGAACAGATGGACAAGTTACAAACTAGACAGCTTTCCCCTTCCTCCACGATTCGTCCTTAGATTTTGATTCAAAAGGCAATAAAGTCCCAGCATGCCAAATAAACCTCCTTCAAATAGTAAATACAAGAACACAAGTGGTTTTTAAATTTGTCACATTTTAATGAATCTATTATGTTTTGGCATTATCATGAATATAAAAACATTTATATTGTTATTGAATTTTAAGCACTTTTTCATGTTGCCAGCTTGTCGGAGGGACAGCCAGACATGTGTGTGGTTCTGCAAATCGGGGAAAGTAAATGACATTCAAGGCTGCATTTTGTGTTTGCTTTGACTTTAGGTGAGATCAGGTGCCTCTCTGTATACTGAGCCAGTGTCACAGGGCAGGTTTTAATGTCTGTAAACAGTAAGTCTCGCCCTGATGGCAGCATTGTCCCCATTTAGGGACTCAGAAGTCATTATATGAAATTTTGTAAAACTCGAATTTGTTTATTCAGTCACTGTAGGCAAGGCACTGGAAACACAAAGAACGGGGTATTGTGCGGCCCCAGGTCTCGACACGTGGTGGGTTGAGGGGGATAGAGTTGAGCAGCTAATTTTAATTCTAACAGCCACACATAATGGCACTCATACCACTGTTATCAATTACTCTATTATAGTAATCATGCTAATAGCACACCACAGATACAGTTTAAAGGAACCACATTCTATGAAACTTTGAAAGCACAAGGAATTCAGTACTAGCTTCATGCCTGAAGACAATTGTGGGAACCAAGACTCATTCATTATTTGATTGAGATCAGTTTATTCCTCATTCTCCTAAGACTTAAAATGCCCACATTTCTTCCCCTAAAACTCATTATTTAGAGGTTTGTCTAAATTGTCATGGCCCTTGTGCCAATTCACCAAGAGCGTAATGGTCCCAACGTACCTCTTTGGGTTTCACATCTGGCTTAAATGGAAACTAAAAACCTAGCACATACCTGTGCAAATAACTTTCCAGGGCTTTTTCCTTAATGGCACTATACGCTCATGTATTATTTCTTTTGATGCTATTTCAGATCATAAAGATAATACTGAGGAATTACTTCCTAGCTCTCTCTCCTCTACCACAAGAAATTATTTGCCCTTGTACTCTTCCCCCAAGGCCTCCAAGGTTATTGATAGTCCAGACTGATGTCTACCATTTCCATCCCCTCACCGCCACCAATTACTAACGTGTCCTGCACCATAGCCATAGACTAGAGTAAGTACACTGATTGGAATAAAAAACGGAAAACTCTATTGGGAGGAGCTGGAGGGTGGGACAGTCATGCATTATGCAGAGTTTGTCAGCATTAATGCGAACAAAAGGTCACCAAGACTCATCTCACTTACAATAAGGAAAGAGCGTTTGCTCTGTAGAATTCTACATTTCATAGCTAACCTAGTATGCTGTAATTATTTAGTTTCAAGTTGAAGATACCATTCTTGCTGAAAAACAAAAAGCTAGTTATTTTCAATAATAGTTGATCAACCTGTGTATTACTAGTTACGAGTTATTTCAGTTATTTACAACCTGTACTTGACCTTCACTGCCAAAGGTGGATTTATCATATTAAGGAAAGGAACTACTCTTATTTTCTTTTTCACAGCCTATTACCTGTTTTCAAACTACCTCTTTTCAAGAGGGCAAGCATGAAAAAGCCTTGAAATGAAAAGCACAACTTTAGCCTTGACTAAAGTCGTCTTCTAAATATATGAGATATTTATCTTTTGAAAGAGTCTTTTTTTATGATTTAGGATTTTTTTTAATAAAATGCATATAAAAATGGGAATTGGTTTTCTTTTCCAAAGCGATAATTTCATTAGAGTTCTTCATTAAAAGAACCTATTCATGGGGTAGAATGACAGCATGGTTGCCGTTTAAGCTCATTATTTTCAGATGGCAGAAAAACGAAATAATAAAAGGAAAACCTCTTGCACAGTTAATATAAAGGTTAGACAAGATAGGAAGATGCTTGTCAGAATCAAATAATATATAGGCCTGGGTGTCCCTGTTTTTCCCAAGAGTAGAAAGTCTTACTGTCACAGCTATTTAGCTTTCCATTCCATATCTATTGTTTATAAACATCTCTAGAACGGCTCTGTGTGGCACACACATATGCCCTGTACTCCTCCCAGTTTCCTCCTTTCTCCTTTCAGTCTCATTTCAGCTTCATTCTTACTGTTTTATTCCTTTTCCCCTTTCTCCTTTTAACAAAGCGGTTCACTTTCATATGTGTTTGGTTCAAATGATGCTTGTTGCCCTTGACCCCAAAAGGTCTGGGTATTGCCATCTATATTTTGTCACGCAAAAGAAAATGATTCCTTCAAGCACATTCAGTGGCTCAGTCATAATAACCCACATTATCAGGGTGTGTGTGAGTTTGGGGGAAACCATTATTTTATCATTTCAACCACAGGCAACCACAACCTACGGTTTTTTAAATGCCCATCCTTTAAGGAACATAATTTTACTTCTAACATTTCTGTAATCCAAATTTGCCAAAACATCTGGGCAGCATGGTGAATATGAGAAAGAGCAAGTGATCTGAAATTCAAGAGAACCTGGCGTGGAATGTGCATTTTCCCCTTTAGTAGCTGTGAAACTTTGGGCGCATTTCCTAATCTATCTGACCCTCTCATTGGCCATCTGTAGACTAGGCGAACACGGTGTCTGGTTTTTGTGAGAAATAAACCTCTCCAAACAACTGATTCATTGTACGTAAGTACTCGTAAAGTCTCTTACCCATTTCCTTTCCCTTCCTGCTGAACAATTATTGTTGAATATGCCCAGTAGTCCGGACACTTGGAAATACTGAATTATTGAATATTTTCATGTTTTATTTCTCACGCCTTTCCATGGCAGTTGAGAAAAATACATCGTAATGAAAACATATACACCTCACGGCTCGTCTCAGTCAAGGCCATCTTTATACATAAATTCAAAGTCCACCCCAGCCTCTTCTGGCAGTTACCTTCCCCCTGCCCCGCTGCCTGACCTTCTCATTGCTCCCAAGCTACTCCCCCTCTCACTCACTGTCTCCTGTCATCCACACAGTCCAGCCGCTTGCAGTAAAGAAGGTATAAACGCAGCCATTACCAGGTATAAATGATTGAAAAGCGTCAGTATGAGAATCTCTCCCGCTATTTTCATTTTAACAAAAGAGACAAGGACTCAAGCCCAAGTATTCACTACTAATTGTTGATTCTCCTGTGTTAATGAACCTTCTTATTTTCTAACAGACTTTCTGGAACTGGTCAGTTATAATGTCCCTGAAAATTATAACTTGAAATTGGCCTTTTACCCTTGGAGAGATTACTTTTGATGACTTGTGACCCCAGCAAAGAGATCCACAAATCACTGGAAACTGTCCCTTTCAGGCAGAAGCCCATTACACTTTGTGACCACGCAGTTCAGTAAAATGCAGTGTCATCAAGGAAGAGATCTGGGAGGAAGAGGGAATGGCAGCCACAGCACGACTAGAAGTAGTTACTTCTGGTCATCAACGTGTCCTAAGAAAGACATAATAGCACTGGAGATGATAGAGAAAAGTAACATCCACCTTCAGCGCGAGATCAGTAGTGTTGTGCCTTTTCTCAGAATCTTCACTTAGGGGAAATATATGAAAGTCTTGTTCATTATTAGGATATACGTTGCAGGCAAGAATATCTTTGTTTCTCTCAGGTAGATTAAAATTGTATCTTATTCAAAATCCCTAATAAGGGAGAGACTGGGAAGACTCATAGGTAATTGTTGGTAACCTCAGCTTTCTGCTGACTTTCTGTCTCTTACTTTGTTGTGCTCTTCTGATAGAGGATGTGGTCAGATACGAAAGATGAAGGAGAAAGAGTAAAGAGGAATCCGCTGAATGGCTAAATGTTCCCGTGAAACATATGAATAATACTCTGCCAAGCACTGGATTATATACCGCCTTGTGTGTTTGCTTAATTATGTCTTGGCAACTAGATTATAAATTTCTCATGGGTAGAGACTATGTCTTATATTTTCAAATGCCTTAAAGGAAACTAGGCTAGTAGTTGACATTTAATAGGTTCTAAGTAGATACTTGCTGAGTGGAATTGAATTTATGGTAAAGTTACTTATAGATTCCCTATGGAGAGGCCAGATGTAAACACTAGAGGTGTCTGATTTTTCTTTGGAAGAACTTGGACACGGCGGATGTGGTTTTCCTTGGACATACCTTTTAGGACAGCACTTTAATTCAGGCCACTTGGTTCCACTGCATCTTCCTAAGAGACTTGTCTACTTTTGACCAAATCGTGCGTCTACCCAAGGTTCTCAACCAGGGTTGATGTCGCTCTGTGCCGGCGTCCTGGCGTGTGGCGCCGAGGCGCCAGGGATGCTCAGCGTCCTGAGTGTTGCACAGCACAGTCCTTCAGGCTAAAAACTTGTCGTGCTCCTTATGCCGCTCGTCCCTGTCGCTAGGAAGCACTAGATTCCTTAGTTTTTCCCTTTCTACTACTCACGCCTCACGTTCACCCCTCCTGCCTTGTACACTGTGTCTAGGCTTTACTCAGCTACTTGATTCTTGATCGTGCCAAGCTCTGTCTACTTCGTTATCTTTGCAGGTTTTGTTTCTTCTGCTCTTGTCCTACTTTCTCCCCTCGGGAATGTCTTCTAACCCATCAGACACCACCTCCTCCAAGAAGCCCTTGTTTGTTTCAAACCCAGACTGGGATAAGTGGCACTTTGATGTGCTTTTGAAAGCACCCTGTGCCTCCTGCCTTGACGTTTTCCCCAGTGAATTGTGGTTGTGGGTTTGCTTTCTGTCTCTCTCACTAGACTGAAATCTACTTAAGAACAAGTTGGATATCCCAGGATCTCACCAAGTGCCTGACACACACTGAGCACTTCATAGAGAATTTTTTGAATGAGTGAATCAATCAATGCAATTTTCAGACAGGAATTAGTTCATTCAGCAAATATGTATTGTGTGCTAAGAAGAGCCTTGGCAGGAGGCATACGAGGATATCAGCACCACTGTCGTCATTAATGGGGAGGAAACCTTGTGCAAGGAAAGGGAAGAGATCAGGAGAAAGGATGGAAAATTACCCTTACCATGGGGCCAGCCCAGGCTTGATTCACTCAATAGCTCTAAGACCGTGTGTGGGACATGAGAGAACAAGGAGCTCAGCCCGTGCTGTTCTAGGCAAGGGCCTCAGACCCAGCCAGTCCACAAACGTATTGATCTCAAATGAGCTAACTACAGAGGTGAGAGTAAGCATTTAAGAATTAGACAAAATAGGGCCTCCCTGGTGGCGCAGTGGTTGAGAGTCTGCCTGCTGATGCAGGGGATGCGGGTTCGTGCCCCGGTCCGGGAAGACCCCACATGCCGCGGAGCAGCTGGGCCCGTGAGCCATGGCCGCGGAGCCTGTGCGTCCGGAGCCTGTGCTCCGCAACGAGAGAGGCCACAACAGTGAGAGGCCGCGTACCGCAAAAAAAAAAAAAGAAAAGAAAAGAATTAGACAAAATAATTTATAAGTAAATTGGTTCCTGATACATCTGAAATGTTTTTCAGTAAGGAAGAAAGGAAGGAGGGAAAACATTTTGTAAGCTGCTCTTCAACACAGATATTTGAGCATCGCTGGTGCAGGCAGTCCCAGTGTAGTGACGAGTCTGTTGCACACCAGCCTCCAAGTTGGGTGCTGACAAAGCAGGAACTTACGGCTGATCCCTCCCTTCCTTTCTTCCCCTCCTGGCAGGGGGACTGGTTAACTTGAGACAAGTTAGAGAGGCAAGTGGTTAGAATTAGGGTCCTCTCTGAGTACCTAGAGTTCTAGGGAAGACACTAGCACCTGACCAGAGCTGCAGTACCAAGCAGAAAACCAAAAAGAAAGAAAGAAAGAAAGAAAAAAATCTGTTTATGTGGATCAAGTCAGCCTGTCAGCAGTTTCAGGAGAGCTGAGACTCCACAGAAATCGGGGTGCCCAGTTTGCACTTCAAGCAGCAGGGTTTGTGGCAGCACATCTCATTCTAACCCCTACCTCCTGGTGAGTTGGTGGCCACCAATGCCCTCTGCACCCTGACAATGATTTAGCTCAAGAACTAAAGGAGGCTGCTGGATTCATAGGCTGGGAACCCTCATTGGCAGCAACTGAGCAGGTTATGGGAGGGGGTCGCTGACATGCCTAGGATATGAGGAGCATTATGCCAGGTATTACGAAGATTCAGAGATGAACAATTGTGTTGATAATTTGAACCAAAGCATAGGCAAGAATACAAATAGAATGCTTTAAGGAAAACAAGCACAAATTGTAGTAAGGCATTCTTAAAGAATAAATATGAACTGGTTTGTGTGCAAATTAAAGCAAGAAAACATTACTTTTACAAAATTATTGCAAGACGTTAGAGATGGTATTGGCAGTAGTACGTTTATTGACTGTTAAACAACAAGCAGTATGACCCTCATAAAGATTGTTTATGCGTGGCAGGGTTGCAGTGCCACAGGATAAAACTCAAGCTTTACCTACAAGAGTTCTAACTCGTGTAGAAAAAAATCCTGCCAGACAGCATGTCTGCTTTGTTTGGAATAGAAACATAAATATCTAATTTGCCTCATTACGGAGAAGAATGCATGATCTGGGCAGCCTGAAGCCAAATGATCATTCCATCAGCTCAAAATGTAGGGAACGTAATTCATTTGCTGATTCGGCCTAATCCTTATTCGCAGATGGCGAAACAGAAATCTGTAAGTTCATATATCATTGAGTTACATTTTACTTCTTAAAAGGGAAAAACACAATTTTGCCAGAAGATCAAAAATAAAAGCAACTAGGATTAGGTCAGTATACCCTGAATTGGGAAAGTCAAAAACATACACAGTAATTAACTTCTAAAAGTTTGTTTTTCTGTCAGCATTTCTCTATTTTGTAGGGGTTGTTTTGGGTTTTTTACTATTTGTGTGTGTGTCATCAAAGCAAGTGTGTCTGTAAGGATGACTGTGTCTCATGAGTGCAAGGTAGGACCATGCAAACCTTTCATAGTAGCATTTCATCCCAAAAGCCCTTCTGTTCATTTTTCTGTTGCAAAAAACGAGGGTGACTAACCGGCCACACAAAAGCTTTGTGTATGTTTTTAAACAAAATTGGCTTGATGTTATTTAAATGAGAAATTGATATTTTGTTTTTTACATTTGTCAGGCTTTCATTTTTTAGCTGGTGTCTTGCTAGATGTTTCAGTTTCCTGGTGGAGTTGTAATAAATGAAAGCAAATACATTTTTATTAAACCATAAAAATGATCAACTATGCACTCTTCTAGAGAATGCTCATGTGCAGCATAATTGTTTAATACTGTTTTCTTTCCACATTAAGTCAACCTGAAAGACTATTGATTTTACCAAACCCCGTTTCTTAATGCCATAATTCTCCAGGCCTGTGTCTCTGGGGACCCTCGTCAGGAGGGTAATTGCGTGTCTTGCTGCTCTCTGTTGAACAGCCAGTGACAGGCCGTCTGGAACAACTCAGGTCATAGAACAGTGCATTTCCCCATGCCGAACCCTCTGCTGTTCCGCCACAAAGAAGGAGCCCCCCTCGTTTATGGCTAAGTGAAGAGGGAGTTTGAAGGTGGAAAACACCAAAACTTTCATAGGCATATTGTATTCAGAAACGACTGGAATACCATTCTATGTGAAGCTTTAATTTTGCCTTAATTTATAGAGATGTGCCCAAATAGTAATTACTATTTGTAAATTAGTAATTACTATTAGTAATTACTATTTAAATAGTAATTACTTTCATTTGTATAGTACTTTACAGAAAGCACTTTACATATGAATCTTCTCACCACAAAGCCCTGTTCGCTTGAACAAGTTATTTCACTTCCTCAAGCCTCAGTTTTCTGATCTTTGAGAAATGGGCATAAAAATCGCAAATTGTCCTCTTACCCCCACAGAGCTGTGAAGGTCAAATGATGCGGCACTCAGTCAAGCAAGCGTTAGGTATTTTCCCTCGGCTCGAGTGAAGTCACGCACATCCGTTAACAACTGTTTTTAAAGCGACCGCTGCGCGGTAATTCCTGTGCCATGAGCAGGGAGCCCAGTGTGATGCAGGCATTGGGAGTGGATCCCGTGGTGAGGCAGGTCACACTGAATCACCTGTCATTTCTTCAAAACGAAGGAAACAAGTGCAGGCGAGCTGGGACTCCGGGGAGGAGCAGCCAGGAGAAGGCCACCACTTCCCGTATTTTCTAACGTTTCCTGTTTCGAGTATTCTTATTTGCTGTCCACCAGAGGTGGCTTCAACCACTCACGCAGAGTGGCTTCAACCACATCAGATGCGCAGGATTAGTTCTCCAGTTTCACTCGGCTTGAGCACTGGGTGGTCATGTCCCGTTGGGTTGCTTGGAGCCGTATGTATCTGTGAGGTCTGCAGAGGTGGGTGGCGTGGGGCTCTTGCACACACCAGACTCACAGCCTCTCTTTCCATTCTCCTTCTCAGGACAATGTCCTAACTGTTGGAAGTGTGCAGATTTTCATGTTTGTTCTTAATGATGAAGAGCAGAAAGTCTATACAATTTTTAAATTAAAGTAATAACGTAAATGTCTTCATTCACTGAACTGATCTTTTCACATTCAGAATATCTCCTTTGTAGTAACTCCTTTAAAAAAAAAAAAAAAAGAAGAAGATTCCCAGAGCTTGTAACATTATTAGGAGAAGAGATTTCTTTTTTCTTCCTGTTAGTGACATCCCAGAGAATTGGAATTCTCTATTAACCCGTAGGTCAAGCATCCATCCTGACACACATCTCTTTTATTCTAGCTCATTTGTAAAGGAGCAGTTTATTCTTAACTTGATTCCTAGCCTCTTTTTAGGGAGCATTCGAAGTTAATCTCAACAAAGAATAGTAATTCGGATTGGCAGTCTGTGGTATTAGGGAATAGAGTGAAATCGAGTAATCTTCTCATGAGAAGGAACCGTAGAGATCATCTTATCTAACCACTGCATTTTGCAGTGAGGCAGCCACGGCCCCGAGAAGCTAAGTGTCTGTCTAAAATCACGTGGCTGGGTTACGGCTGATGCTATAATTCGATACACTAGGCAACATAAAGAGTGATATTTCCTAAAGGTTATGGTGGACTAGAATGTAACGTTTTTTATAAAAATAAATACATGTGACAACTGGCTTGGAGACTTCGCACTTCTAAACTGGTGCCCAATATTATATCTTTCTACTGTCCTTAAATGGGTCTGGACTGTATGTAACATAATTGCCTAGTAAAACAAAACATATCCTCAAGTATGGCTTTGGGAGTCAGAGACCAGGCAGTTGTCTGAGCTCCAGCATGTACTTTCTGGGTCTTGGGAGTTTTCCCTGCTCGGAAATGAGGATGGCTGACGTGACCAACTGTCAGCTCCATGGGGTACCATTCTTCCCTAAAAATTCCCTAAAAATATTGCAGTTGATGTCCCATAGCCCAGAGGAAAAAATGGTTTTGGTTTCAGACCCCAACCTCTCGGATCTATCCTACAAATTCCAAAGTAGGTTCAGCTCAAAATCAATATGGAAAGACTGGACTAGTCTTAACTACTCTTAACCTTCTGAGTTTTGAAGTGAGGAGGAAAATATGTAGAATTATTTCTAGAGCCTCTAGTGTTATTCCTGGGTTAGACTAGTCCCACTAAGATATTCTTGAACTCACCTTCCTACCCAGGGTGCCTTCAAAACTCTGCTCTTGTCCTATGATCGAAATAAGCGTCATTTCTCCTACACGTTCCTATCCAATCCAGGTCCAGATCCACATTCTGGGGAGCCTGCATGGCCCATCAGTAATAATGGCTGTGGGTGCCATGACCAAAGGCGCTTCAGCAAACACAGGCAGGGAGTTGATTGGGGGAAATGTCAATGCCCTAGAACCTGCCATCCAACAAATAGTTTTTTGCTGTGACTGTCTCACAAGATCCAGGTGAGGACCAACTTGGGTTCTTTTTCATACATGAAGTTATCTTTATTGAGATGCTTCTTGACATATAACAAAGAGTGACATCATTTAATACAGAGAATGCTCAACAAGGTGAAAGTCTGGAAAGTTTAGGTCTTCAACTTCATGGTATATTGTTTTTTACTTTTAAATATGAGTTTCACCTTTAATCGTGTGAAAAGTAGCACCATGTGAGTAACTGGCTTTCTCGCCAGACTGGCAAGTAGAGAGAGCGTGGTGGAGATGAATGGGACCTGTGGAGTTTGGAGGCCTTAGTGGACTCCCTGACAGATCAGACCATCACGCAAAGGCTTAGAGCGTAAACTAATAAGAATAACAAAGCCTAACCCGCAGCTCTGTCCCCCTTGTCCATTCACAGGAGCCTTGCAGGTTGTATGCGCCCAGCTCCCTAGTTAGTGCCCTGCAACGAAGACCAGCCTCTTTCCTTAGTCATGTGGATTCTGACTCTATTTTGACTTGAGAAGAAGCTAATTATGGCTTGATTTTTTTTTTTGGAAAGAATGATTAATAATCACTTCCATTTAGTGGAATGTAATCTGTGGAGGCAGCATTAATGTTTTTACTACCTTATGAAACAACATAAGGAAGAAAGGAAAAACAAAAAACCCTGTATACTCTTTTGCAACAAGCTATAAAATGATGTATTTAATCTTGAATAATTAAAGAAAAATATTTTTATTCACATAATGTTATAATCATATTGCTAATACCAGCGTAATGCTTACTTTTTAACTAATTCATTTTCTCATTTGTGGCAATTGAGAAAGGTTTATTAAATCTAATGACTGTTTTAGGATTAAGTAGGGGAAAAGCATGTTCTAATTACAGGGATGGATAAAAGCAAACTAATTAACCAAAAACGTGTATTTCCTTCCTGAGGGATGTCTGGTCAGGCATATCCGAGATGAACTCGGGTTACCTAGCTCCTAAGTTTTTTAATCATGTTTTTAGATTGCATTTTTTACACCATCTGTACCATTAACACGACTGTAATTTCTGTCACAGTTGGAAGCTTCAGTTAATAAATGTTTTGTTTTGGAGGGGGAGGGGAGGCAGAGAAGAAGATGGGAATGTTTATGAATGAACCAAAGGAAGAGGGGCCTGAAGTGAAATGCTGGATATTGGTGACTGGGCCTTTGGTGTTGCCCTTCCATGCCACACATTATAGCTTACGTTTACTTGGGAAAATAGTCTTAATTCATCCTTAAAAAAAAAATCTTATCTAGTAGAAAGTATAATCACCAGCTAATAATAATAATACCTAAATAACCTCATTCATGTATAACAGTATATACAGAAGAATAGGTAATTATTTTATGAAACTCAGAAGCATTGATTTTTCAGTGTTTTGTATATCCTGAGCAAAGCACAGGATCACAGTACTACAGTCTGAGCTCCAAATAAATTATTTTATCCTTTTTTGAAAAAATTACAGGTTTTCTGGATATGCATTCGTTTTTTAGCTAGCGACTACCACCGCAGGCTTCTTTAAAGCACACTGATTATGTTTTCACAACTGGAGAGAACAATCAGAGGTTTTAAAGCATCTGATTGTAATTTCAAAGAGTGGTGGTGTACTGATAAAATGTCCACAGGAATAGATAATAAAGTTGGGGGCCAAGGGTCGGGGGAGACAGGACACAATGCGAGCTGCAGATTGTTGCCCAAAACCAAGTACACATACTTTTCAGAAGGAAAAGATTACCATTCATGACAAAAAAATTATAAACTCTATGAAGACCCTATTTTTAGTTAAGTCCTAGAATACTAGGATGAAATCTTACATCTGGAAGCAGAAGCGACATTAGATTTCATACTGTGAAGGAAACATCAGTATATATTGTGTGCCTGGTGTCTGCTGTGTGCTTAGGGATACAGATGATAAAGATAGGAGTCTCCCTGAAGGAGCTTACAGTGTAAGCCAGCATTTGGGGGACTAGGAGTGGCAGCAAAATAGAAGTTGTGGGGCTTCCCTGGTGGCGCAGTGGTTGAGAGTCCGCCTGCCGATGCAGGGAACACGGCTTCGTGCCCCGGTCCGGGAGGATCCCACGTGCCGCGGAGCGGCTGGGCCCGTGAGCCATGGCCGCTGAGCCTGCGCGTCCGGAGCCTGCGCTCCGCAGCGGGAGGGGCCACAACAGTGAGAGGCCCGCGTACCGCAAAATAAAAAAAAAAAAATAGAAGTTGTAGTAATTTACTTACAAAAAAAAGTTTTTCAGGAGAATTTTGGTAGTAGTGGAAATAGCATTTATCTGATTGTAATAATTTGTATATACAGTGGCCTTTTGACATTTGCTGGCCATATCCTAGAGCCTTTGTGAATCCTCAGATTCCCAAACAACCTTATAGTTTATCATTACAACCCTAAATTATGCTAATAAAAGTATTTGAAAATTTAGAGTGGCACCTTCAGGCCTGTCTGAAAGAGACTGTGCACATTGGCAGTAAGAAAGCCATGTAAAGATGTAAAACACTGGGAAGTTGACTGTCTTCACTCTTAAGTGAGTCCATCCCATCTACCAATCTTGAAGTAATTTGGGAATTCCAAATCGTGTGTCACCAAAAAAGCAAATAGATAAATGTCCTGAACATCCCAGTTCAAACGAGTAGTAAGGATCTCACACTCATTTGAAAGAATTCTCACATTAATTGTGCATTTACCAAACAGCACACACTTCCAGGAGCAAGAAAAAAAAAAAAAAAGTCTTGGGTATTCATAAACAAGGTACACAGGTATTCCTTACTCACTGTGCTATAAAAGTCAAAACTGGCAATGATTGCTTCGAGAGCATCTGCTGGAAGCTTGGTTTCATGGCCTTCAGTCCAGGACCATGTTCTCTAGCAAGATGTTCTTTTTATCAGAATTCCACCACTGAAGGGACCAGTGCAGATATGACTCTTGTTGTAATGGAAGTTTCCCTATATAACCAAATCTTCACCCTTAAAACAAAACCTAGTTAAGATAATGAGGGCAAGTGTAGTCAAAGCCTCCATAAAGTTTGCTTGAAACTTGGCTCTTAATGTCAGTTAACCAAACACTCATCAATAAAACCAGTAACCTTGGAATTGATCAGATTTAGCATTCAAGTCAACTTAATATTTAAAACGCTTTCAGATAATTGCCACAAAGCCTTATTAAATACATCAGCCCAATTTCAAGGTTGTCCTGTCAACTTCATCCTGACAGGCTTTTCCATATTCCATTGCTGGCTTTCTAACTTACTTTTCAACAGACCCAAATCAGAGTAATGAAAACAGTCAAACTGCTCATAAAATGTCACATTACTATGAGAGCACACATTATTTCTACAGATATTTTCTGTCAGTCACTAGATCACTACTCAAATGACAGCAGTGCCTGCCTGGAACATGCTTTAAAAATGACAATCCCATACTGTAAAGACTACTTCAGCAGTAAAATTTACTGATTTGTCCCTTTGATCTCAGCCTACAAAAGATACCAAATGTTACTCAGGAATAAATAAAACATTTACAGAAAAGAGGAGAAAAGGTTATATGCTTCATTTTGCTTATCAATGTCATTTCCAAGCCAACAATTTTATTAGGGGTAGGGGTATGGTGACATGCTATTTTTAGTTTGTAGGGGAGAAATGTGACATTTAGAACAAATGTCATAGCATTTCTTCAATAAAAATCCATGCTGTCAGCTGCCTAGCTCTAGAGAATTATAGAAAAGCTGTACTGAACCAAAAGAGAAGCAACAATAACTTGATTTTTAGCTTAACCCTCTCAGACCCAGGCTCAGTGTGGACCGACATTAATAACCGTTTTTGTTGTGTAGCTTGGGGACGCAGGCCTGTATTTGCACAGAGTGTTTCTTGAAAGAATCTGTTCTGTCTACTTAAGAAATGACCCTGTGTTCAACCAAAGCTTTGTGACCTGTGTATTCAGTGAACCTTGAGGAGAAGCAATTTCTTCACAAACAAAAGAAGAACTCAAATACCTACTAAAATAACTATTCTAAGACGAAAGCCAGGAAATGACTTTTTATTGACTGTAAACAGCAAAATGAGAGCAGCAAAAAACAGTAGAGGAGATAATTACTAGAATTTAATATAAAAAGAAATAGCATGTAATGAATGTAGTTCTTGTTATGGAACTTTTTTGCCCTTATCTCTCCCACTTTTTTTTGGCATCTGTTCACATTCTACCATGAAATATCTCTGGGTTGTTCTTTAACTTCTCAGGACAAGAGCCATATCTTACATTTCTCTCAATTCCCCACAGTGCCTAGCACAGTTCTTGATAAAATTATTGAACAGTTAAACCACTGGTTTGGGAAATGCGGTCCATATCTAATTTTTTAAAACTTTCTGGCTCTCCCTAGCATGCCACCCCCGCCCCCAAACACACACAGTGATGACGTTCAGGTTTTGCCATTTTTAAGGTTCAGATCCTACTCAGTCCACCCTGACTCCTTTGGGTAATAATAGTCAACTTTGCTGACAATGACCTATGCACTTTTTAAATAAGGATCGTTATTTCATTAAGTGAGAAGATGGAGACATCGGTGATTTTCTTAATGTTCTTTCCCCTTGCAAATAATCCTGTGCTTTGTTCATGATCTTTCCTTTCCTGCCTGTCTCAAAGAGGTTCCTCTCTTCCTTGACAAAGCTCTTCCTTCCCTTTGACTCTCAATCAGGTCTCTCCAGGCTTTCTTGGAATTCTGTCGTTTGTCCCCAGGAGTCTCGAGGTCTCCCCTATTCTGGGTCTTCTTCCTTTTTGCTTTCTGATGGGCCTAATAATAATCTCCACTTTAACCTACCTTCTTCTCTAATGCTAAACATGAATGAACACTCAGTAGGTCCCAGGCATTGAGCCAGGTAATACACATGGGTATATACACTTTCGAATAAGGTAGAATCCCTTCTCTTAAATAGCTGACAACTGCCAAACCGATTCAACAGGTAATCTGTTCTTTATATCACCTCCACAATCATTCAGCAAACATTTCCTGAGTCAAATTCAAGTGACACAGTGATGGCTAATGACAGTCTTTGCTCTCAAGGATCTCATAGTGTATGCAGTTCCCAGAACCCATACCAGCTATGTGTCTCATTTTGAACTTGTACTTGTTTCCTGTCCCCAATTCTGAAGTGTATTTTATATGTATCCAGAATGCTTAATGTGGTTTTTCTTTGGTTTTGGTGGAAACATTTTGAAGGCAAAGACTGTTTTTCCAAAACTGAATTTTTTTTTAACATCTTTATTGGAATATAATTGCTTTACAGTGGTGTGCTAGTTTCTGCTTTAAAACTGAATTGCTTTTTACCTTTCATGGTCATTGCCTAACAGGGGACCCTAACCACAGGGCCACCTCCTGCAGCCACTCAGGCTGTGGACTGTTCAGCTCCAGGGGGACCAAACACATCTCAGTCTAAGTGGCTCTTGATGCTCAAGAAGTATTTTTGTTTGACTCTTGGGATGCCAGCAATTTATGAAACATTGTTTTGTTTTCTAAAAGGCATCCCTGAATCCTTTCTTTCTCCTACTCTTTTTAAACCCACCCACCCACGCAGTACATAAAGCCATGGGAATAATTCATACTCAGTGGTTCAGAAGTAGGTGATGTTTTGAAAATTCATTTTTATATGAATTAGATACATATGATTTAGTAATCTGTATATGACCCCAATTGTATTCCTAACCTGTTTTTTCTAATAGTGTTTGTTTTGTTTTGTTTTTTAACATCTTTATTGGAGTATAATTGTTTTACAATGGTTTGTTAGTTTCTGCTGTATAACAGAGTGAGTCAGCTGCATGTATACATATATCCCCATATCTCCTCCCTCTTGCATCTCCCTCCCACCCTCCCTCTCCCACCCCTATAGGTGGACACAAAGCAACGAGCTGATCTCCCTGTGCTATGCGGCTGCTTCCCACTAGCTATCTATTTTACATTTGCTGGTGTATATATGTCCATGCCACTCTCTCACTTCGTTCCAGCTTACCCTTCCCCCTCCCTGTGTCCTCAAGTCCATTCTCTATGTCTGCGTCTTTATTCCTCTCCTGCCCCTAGGTTCTTCAGAACCTTTTTTTTTAAGATTCCATATATATATGTGTTAGCATACGGTATTTGTTTTTCTCTTTCTGACTTACTTCACTCTGTATGACAGTCTCTAGGTCCATGCACCTCACTGCAAATAACTCAATTTTGTTTCTTTCTAAGGCTGAGTAATATTTCATTGTATATATGTGCCACATCTTCTTTATCCATTCATCTGTCAATGGGCACTTAGGTTGTTTCCATGTCCTGGCTATTGTAAATAGAGCTGCAATGAACATTTTGGTACATGACTCTGTTTGAATTATGGTTTTCTCAGGGCATATGCCCAGTAGTGGGATTGCTGGATCGTATGGTAGTTCTATTTTTAGTTTTTTAAGGAACCTCCATACTGTTCTCCATAGTGGCTGTATCAATTTACATTCCCACCAACAGTGCAAGATGGTTCCCTTTTCTCCACACCCTCTCCAGCTTTTATTGTTTGTAGATTTTTTGATGATGGCCATTCTGACCAGTATGAGGTGATACCTCATTGTAGTTTTGATTTGCATTTCTCTAATGATTAATGACGTTGAGCATCCTTTCATGTGTTTGTTGGCAATCTGTATATCTTCTTTGGAAAAATGTCTATTTAGGTCTTCTGCCCATTTTTAGATTGGGTTGTTTGTTTTTTTGATATGGAGTTGCATGAGCTGCTTGTATATTTTGGAGATTAATCCTTTTTCAGTTGCTCTGTTTGCAAATATTTTCTCCCATTGAGGGTTGTCTTTTCATCTTGTTTATGGTTTCCTTTGCTGTGCAAAAGCTTTTAAGTTTCATTAGGTCCCACTTGTTTATTTTTGTTTTTATTTCCATTACTCTAGGAGGTGGATCAAAAAGGATCTTGCTGTGATCTATGTCATAGAGTGTTCTGCCTATATTTTCCTCTAAGAGTTTGATAGTGTCTGGCCTGACATTTAGGTCTTTAATCCATTTTGAGTTTATTCTTGTGTATGGTGTTAGGGAGTGTTCTAGTTTCATTCTTTTACACATAGCTGTCCAGTTTTCCCAGCACCACTTATTGAAGAGGCTGTCTTTTCTCCACTGTATATTCTTGCCTCCTTTATCAAAGATAAGGTGACCATATGTGTGTGGGTTTATCTCTGGGCTTTCTATCCTGTTCCATTGATCTATATTTCTGTTTTCTGTGCCAGTGCCATGTGGTCTTGATTACTGTAGCTTTGTAATACAGTCTGAAGTCAGGGAGCCTGATTCCTCCAGCTCCATTTTTCTTTCTCAAGATTGCTTTGGCTATTCGGGGTCTTTTGTGTTTCCATACAAATTGTGAAATTTTTTGTTCTAGTTCTGTGAAAAATGACATCTAATGGTGTTTTGACATGACTTTTTAACACTTGTTATATATATTGACAACCTCAATGGCAGGGTGGAGGTATGTGATTTCTTTTTATCAGTAAGCATTGTCATTTCTAACCATGGATTCTTAAATACAAAGGAAAATAATTGCTCTCGTATGGATTTATTTAAGACTGTAATGAATTAACCTAATGTCATTTGAACGTGGGTTGCTTCTGCATCTATTCTGATGTCAGTGAACATATGTCACATTTCTTCTGTTATGGCAGCTGTATTATCAATAGCAGATGATTATCAATAGCAGTATTTTATATTAATCAAAATATAGGATGTCTCACCTTCATCTTTGTGTGCACATGGGGGGTTGGGGGGCGGGATGTCACCGTCTTAGCTAGGAACAGAATTCCTCTTAGGAAAGGAAATAGCTTTGTCTAGGAAACTATTTCGATAAGCAGTTTAATGGACAAAGAAAGAACCTGAGACCATGAATGAGAAGGAAAAAAGTTATGACAGAACTGAATGCTCGGCAGTAGAAAAATAGAGGGAATTTTTCTCTCACTATAAACAGAAGAAAGAGTGATTAAAGAGGGGGAAGAAGTGGGGAAATAATTAATATTCAATTAAATAAAATAATTAATAATAGGTGATTTGCATTTTTTTCCTGTGTGCCTTTAATCACAAAACTAAG
Source organism: Lagenorhynchus albirostris (assembly GCF_949774975.1). Lineage (NCBI taxonomy): Eukaryota > Metazoa > Chordata > Mammalia > Artiodactyla > Delphinidae > Lagenorhynchus > Lagenorhynchus albirostris. The sequence continues at coordinate 88,014,374 of NC_083104.1, read as the reverse complement.
TCAGAAGACCAGAAATTGGGAACTAGATGTGACCTTGAGAATGTAAGAACCCCAGATGCTGAAAGTCATATGGAGAAGGGCACTGTACTTTTTTTCACAAGACAAGGTGTGGAAGTTGGGAGCCTAGATCTAAAGGGGTAGGGAGACCCCAGATGACATCTTAGTTTCATATATATTCATTCCTGGTTTCCTCATCCACAAAATGGAAATAATAAAAGTGTATATATATATGGGTTATCTTAATGATGAAATAAATTAATACAAGTGAAGAGATTAGGAAAATGCTATACGTAGTATGCACTGGATGTTGCCATATACATCACCCATCCTCATTGTAAGCATGCATGTAATAGAACATTTGGGTGTGCTTTTCATGTACATGCTTAAAACTCAGTTACAAAGAAGTAATACGTATAAAACCCATCCTAAGGAACCAAAATTGATTCAGTACCCCTTCTTTCTAACACCTTCATTTCTCCTTTAAATGTAAAGTATTTTATACTCCAAACAAATAAATGATGAGTAATTTATTATCTATATATCAGTATTATTTGCCTCCATATGTCATCATGTATTTTAAAAGACCAGAATCTTATTAAAATGTTGATATATTTTCCAATCCATATACATTTGTTCTTCAAGAGAAAAAGCTGTGCTTTGTTTCTAAAGCAGTGGTGTAACTAGGACTCATTAGACATAACTTTTAAAGTTTTAGTCATTGGGCTCTTGTCTGCATGACATGGAAAAGCAGCTTACTTTGAAGAAGTTAGCCTCAGCGGTTGCTAAATGCTGTACTGTGTAAAATATTAAAATACAGGGGTGGTGATGTTATTTTGAGAATGTAATTACTGTGTGTTTTGATTGCTTCCTTTTAAACCTTTAGGCCATTTACTGCTGACCAATTTTGGTAGCCATTTATGTTCATGAGAACTGGTTTACCATATTGATTATAATATATCTAGAAACTTAGCTATAAAAAGACTATAATTCAAATCTAAATAATCCTCTAGAAAAACATTTACCCCTAAGTAATTGCTTATTTTACTTAATTTTTCTCCAGAATTATTGTTTTTAATCAGTGTGTTTGGGAGGAGGTAGTAAGTGAGTAACTTGAAAAAGCTGTAATATTTAATAGTGATTTCTTTTATAGTTGGGAGGGGACTTTTGAAATAAAATATTCTGTTTTAGCTCAGCTCAAGTTGGAAATGCAAACAGGAAACATGGGAGGACAAGGGGAATCGTTGTGACAGCAGGAAGGGCGAGGAACCTGACTTGAGGAGCTCGTGGAGAAGCCTGACCTCGCCCAGGACATCCAGTCGATCCCCTGACTTTCTCCTCTACCTCTGGACACCTTTCCAATCTAGTCTTTTTTCTCCATTCTCATAACCTCCCATTTTTGCACTTTTTACATTTTATTGTTATTGCTTCCTTCATTTTCTGTCTTGATACAATGAAAACTCTTTAAGAACAAGGACTGTATCTGCTTACTGTATCCCTAGTGTCTAGGACATTTAGAAGGTTAATGAGTATTTGTTGAATGAGTTAGTGAATTCACTTATAAGTCACTTTGCAAGTTTGTGATTATTCACTATGTTCAAAAGACCCATTTCCCATGCCTTAGTATTTAGTCTTGCTGGGAATTAAATTCATAAAATCTGTGAGAAGGACAACCTGCCAGTATGTATCAGAGCTTTCCAAGTGTATAGAGGAATATATTAAAAGAAACAGTCATGAATTTGGGTAAACATAAATCTATGAGGAGGTTCATTGCAGAACTGTTTGTAATAATAAAATATTAAAAAAGAAAAAAACCCTAAATATCCAGTACTAGGTGATGGATTAATAGATATGCTACACTCACAGGATATAAGGCCATGCAGTCACTGAAAATCATGTTGTAAAGGAATATTTAATGATGGGGGAATGTTTATTGATGTGTCAAAAAATGGAAACAGTATGACGAGATACCATGTATCTTTGATATCAATTTTATTAATAATCACAATATATTTGCTTAGAAAAAAATAAGACTGGTAACATACACCACAACATTAACAGTAGTTATCTCTAAGTGACAGAATCCTGGGTGATTTTCATTTTCTTTTCTGGTGGCCTTTCTGAATTTTTTGAATATTTCTAAAACAAACATGTAATGCTTTTGTAAAGAAAGGTGGAAGAAAGGAAAGTTTTCCAGTGCCATTTTGTAGGGTGATGGGACAAGCCCATGAGGAAGGGATTGAAAGGTAAGTGGAAGGTGAGGAAGGGTGACAGTGTGTACAAGGAAGAGAGAGATTGGTCAGCATTTAAGAGTAGCAGCCACCAAAGAATTTGTTTGGTGGGGTTAATAGAACTCAGAGAGCTAGAAAGGTGCAGAGAGATCCCTGGAACCTGAGGAGCAAGATCGGTATGCATACCTTTGTCATTGCTTTGGCATGGAATCCTCCTAAGAGTATCAAGCCATGTGAAGTAGGTAAGAAACAGAACCCTGGTAAGCTTTGTCTAGGGGAAGGGTCTGCAGTCTGCCTGGGTGGGTTTTATTCAGCATAGGATTTAAGCACATTTTAGCCATATATTCCTTTGACTCTTAATATGTGTTTATTTCTTTCTTTTTTTCTGCACCTTGTTCTTTGTTTCTGCAATGATATTTTGAGAGACAGTGGGTAGAGTGGAAAGAGATGGGCTTCTGAGCTTGGCAGAATTCAGCAGACAGGAACTTCTTACTCTTAAGGATCTTACTCTTAAGATCCTTACTCTTTCACCTCTGAGCTCTGTGACCTTGGACAACTTTGCTTCGATGCTCTGAGCAAGTAGTGTTAAAATGAGGCTAATAACAAGTACCTTGCAAGGTTTTAAACAAGATAAATGTATGTAAAGTCACTAGCGCAATGCCCTTCACAGTAATAGACAGCCAGTAAATGTTAGCTATTGTTCTTAAGGTTGTATTTTCTTATTCTTGCTTACACAAGCACAGTATATCTTATAATTACAAAACCACATGCTTGTGTTGATGTGTTGTTTGTAGTTTTTAAAAATTTTTTTCTTAAGTAGTGTAAAGAAAAACTAGTCAAAATCTTTAAAAAGTTCAAATCTTCACCAGTAAAAGCAAGATGCCTTGTTGGTTCTGAGTGATCCTAACCAAAATCAATAGTGTGGTGATACTTCTATTTCATTATGACATCTACCAGTCACCTAAACTGGCCTTCCTGAAACAAAACAGTCTTTGAGAAATGCAAGCACATCGCTCAGCCTTGTTATGGAAAACTGGCAGACACCTGGATGTGCCCAGAGGGACTGTGATTTCACTTCTCACTCCATAAGCAACATCCTTCTGTTGTGAATTAAATCTTCACAGTCAAAATCTGCGTCTGCATGTGCTTGTTTATTTGGAAAAGAAATGTTATTCAGAGGCATTTTATTTGTAATAGTTATGGAGCAGTATGAGAGTGAGCAAGCTGAATATTGGTGTAGCGCTCTTTCCATGTGAAGATTCCTCACCAGCATTGGTTTTTCTTTCTGGCTTAACTATCGTTTCCTATTACGACAAGGGACAAGTTATATTTTATACATACGTGTGAGTATGATGATTACATGTGCCAGTAACATGTATGGATATTGTATGTATTCTGTATGTGAATTAATGTATATAATATCTGAGGCTCTGCGTGTTAGTGAACTGGTTTCTGTTTACACAAGAAAATTTTTCTGGTTTCGCCGACCCTTACTTTATCCGAGAGGGTAAATGCTGTTCTCTTATCTCACATCCCAAGCTGAGTTCAGCATCTGGAGAAGCTTAAGGTCCCAGTGCATCAAATTATCGTGCTCAAACTGTTGTTTATTACAGTCCATTTTGTCCTGTCATTCCAGTGACAGAATGTCAAAGCTTTTCTTTCCGTTACCTTCAGCTCTCAGCATCTGCAGGGATCTGATGTGCTGTTTCTGCTTTACTCAGGGAGAAAAACTCAAGTGCTCAAGATGAAGGCTACAAGACTGCAGGCACTGGTTAACCCCTTTGCTAAAATAAAGCTCAGGGTGGGTTTATGCCCTGCCGTTTCCCTCCCTGGACCACAAAAGCGCACTCCATTTTATGGATACCCGGTAGTTTCTTACATATTTCCGTCACTCTTCTCTTGAGTAGCGAATAACCACAAGCAAATCATGGGTGATAGCATTCATGATCGTATTGACAGGGTAAGTCTAGAAATTCAGTGCGCATTTCATCACTAAATGTTTCTACAACTATGTGGCCTGTAATCTGAGTGATTTAACTTGGATAAATGGGAATATTGTATCCTATAAAACTCAGTCTAGAATAGCGAAACATGCACACGAATTTCCCATTGAATGTTTAGAATCTTCAACTTCTAGCCTTTATTTTTCAATTAGAAACGTGTACCTAATTACGTATTTTTAGTTTTACATAACTGTAATCATATATATCATTATACATGATTTGTCTTTCCAGGACGAATTTTTGTCCTGCCAAAAGATGCTTTCATTTCTAGGATAGAATGCAACTTCTCTTACTCAGATAAGAGAAAATCTGCCAGTAGTGGAAAACACCACACTGATTACAGGCGAGCAAACATTTGTATATTTCTACTCAAACTCTCCTTTGGCCCAGGCAGCACTCTTCTCTCACCTGAACTTCATCAGTCACCTGCCGACTCATCCCTCTGCATTCATTCTTGTTTCCCTCTCAAATCTATTCATTCACCCAAGGGAAACTAGTATGCTCTTCTACACCAATAAATCTAATCATATCACTTCTCTACTTAAAACTGTACAATGACTTTCCATTCTCATGGAAAGCCCTTCTGCGTGTGAGGCTGGATCTCTCCCCATGCTCCCCCGGCCCTCTCTGCTCCGAGCACACCTTGCCGCCGCCTTCTCCCTCAAGCAAACACCATTCCTTCTCCTGTGCTGTTTCTCTGCCTGAAATGCTCTTCCTGCCCTTCTTCACCGCATTAGCTCCTGGTCACCTTGCAGATCTCACCCCCAGAGCTTCCTCAGAGAACTTTCCCCAGACCTCTCTGACTAGGCCAGATCACCATCATGGTTATTAACAGGTGACACTCCTCTTAAACACACATCTGAGTTACCATTTTACGTTTGTGTCGTTATTTGATCATGGTTCATCTCCCTCCCTAGATTGTTAAGTTCCGTAAGAACAGGGACCATACCTGGTTTTGCTCACCGTGGTATCACTAGAGCCCAGCCCAAAGCCTGGCATACGGTACCTGCTCAGTGGAGACTTTGTAGAATTGAACAAAGACAACCATATCTGTAGTATATTCTATTTTAAGAAAGTGTATCCTCAGTCAGCCTGGTTTACAGTTTTCACAGATATCCACTAGTTGTTTGTTTGTTTTTTATTGAAGTATGGTTGATTTACAAGGTTGTGTTAATTTCTGCTGTACAGCAAAGTGATTCAGCTATACATATATATACATTCTTTTTTATATTCTTTTCCATTATGGTTTATCACATATCACATAGCATATTGAATGTAGTTCCCTGTGCTACACAGTAGGACCTTGTTGTTTATCCATTCTATATGTAGTAGTTTGCATCTGGTAACCCCAAACTCCCAACCCATCCCTCCCTCCCTGCCTTGGCAACCACAAGTCTGTTCTTTACAGATCTCCACTCTTTTTTTTTTACATCTTTATTGGAGTATAATTGCTTTACAATGGTGTGTTAGTTTCTGCTCCATGACAAAAGCGAATCAGCCATACATATACACATGTTCCCATATCTCTTCCCTCTTGCGTCTCCCTCCCTCCCACCCTCCCTATCCCACCCCTCCAGGTGGTCACAAAGCACTGGGCTGATCTCCCTATGCTATGCGGCTGCTTCCCACTACCTATCTACCTTACGTTTGGTAGTGTATATATGTCCATGCCTCTCTCTCACTTTGTCACAGCTTACCCTTCCCCCTCCCCATATCCTCAAGTCCTTTCTCTAGTAGGTCTGTGTCTTTATTCCTGTCTTACCCCTAGGTTCTTCATGACATTTTTTTTCTTAAATTCCATATATATGTGTTAGTATACGGTATTTGTCTTTCTCTTTCTGACTTACTTCACTCTGTATGACAGACTCTGGGTCTATCCACCTCATTACAAATAGCTCAATTTCGTTTCCTTTTATGGCTGAGTAATATTCCATTGTATATATGTGCCACATCTTCCTTATCCATTCATCCGATGATGGACACTTACAGTGACACCTAATTCATGTAATTATCACTCTGTTGAGATCTTTCTTCCTTTGTATGTTTGTTTTGTAGTCTGCAGTGTAGACTAGCCTTTTAAAAATTTTAAATCCCTGCTCCAGGCACGGTTTGAAATGCGAAAAGTTCCCTCTAGTTTCACCCAGCATGGATTGGGTTTGAGGATATGTTTCCATAAGAGACAAGAGGGGGAGATTATTGACTTCCTAGCAACTCTTGAAAAAGATCGTTGCATTGAGGCCTGATTATTTTCATATCCTGTATTTCCAGAACAAGAGATGTTCGGGAAAAAAAAAAAAAAACCCACTGTGACACCAAATGTATAGGATTTGTTCTTGTGATTTTGGGTTACCTTTTGCTTTTGTCCATTTGTGACAGTTCTCTAAGGGAACACTTTGCTTATCTGGGCAGTATGTAGCATATTTGTGGTCTGTAAATATTTTTGTAGATCCACTTTAAACCACATAGACCTAGGCTTGAGAGTTTCAGTGAAAGATCAGTAAGAACCTTTGGCTTTGAAATGACATCTGAGCATCCTACCTTTTCATTTGCGTTCCATCTTTTGGTTTCAAGGGAAAAAAAGATTTTTTATTCACTCTACTTTTTGGATACATATGTGTTTTTACTTAAACAGTGGCTAATTCAGTCAAGAAAATAGCTGTTAATTAGAAAATGCAAGTTTAGGAAAAATAGGAGTCGATTATAGTACAGGAAGCCTAGGGGTTATGGTGAAGGTAGGGTCAAAGGTGGACAGAGGACATGACCTTTTGGTGTTACCAGCTTGATTTGCGTGTCACAAGTGCAGAGTAATTACCTTACCTTTCTCCTCTGAGTTAAGAGATTGTGGAAACCTTACATAAATGGGCCCATCCTCCTCCTGTACTTGACAAGGCTACATTTCTTTCTCCCCTCCAAAGATAATGTGTAAGATTGACATTATCAGAAGAAAAATAATGTTGGTTGCTGTTTTTTTCTAAACAGTAGCAGATAAGCAAAGACCATTTTCTAAGTAACAGTGACTTCCTGCTTCATTAAAAGGTTATTTATGTTCTGTGGAAAAACACTATTTAAATGGTAGTTTCAACAAGCAAGTTGTATCTCTCTTTCCAATCAGTGTAGGAGATAAACTGTTAGCAATAACGAAGAGGTGCCCACTGAACTGAGGATATACTATTTGGAGATAAAGAACTTTGGGGTGGTTTTAATCAATTCCTGCATTTCAAGAGAATTTGTCCACTTAATATATTTATAAGAGTGATCTTAATTTCAGATTTATAATGTTTCCGAATATATGTTTTTGAATGTACACATAAAAATTAAATCTAGAGGAAAGAGTCTCAGATATAACTCTTCTGTAAAGCTGACTATAAACTCTGCTCCTCTGTTGCTTCCATTATGGGATGGGAGTAATTAAGCAGACATAATGTAACACATAAAGGAATTTATTAGGCTTTTATTAAGGCTTGATCATTTGAGTTTCAGATTTTAAATCTCAAAGGGCTCATAATTGTTGTCATTTTCTACTAAAAGCCGCATTTAGAAAGAAGTTAAACTGCGGTGGAAAAGAAAAGATGCGTTTGAATGGAAAGTACGAAGTGCTGTTTTCATTACTTCAGCACTTGAATGTGAGCGCCTGTTGTGCCTAGCGAGAGGCTTTTAATCGGTAATAAGACACTGCTTCCCTGAGTTAATTTATGCTGATATTTTCTTGAAACCGTGTTACTTGCAGGAAGTAGACATTGGAGATGGAGATGTGCCTTGGTAGGAAGGGAGAGATTGGTTTCAGACTCCAAAAATGTGAGCGACTAATTTGCCAGACCAATTTAAAATCTTAGAAAGGTTTTCAATTTGATTATTGACTCAAGAAACACACCGGGACAGTTCCAGGACTCGGCAGGGTGAATTCAGGTTTGTAACACTGAACGGCCGTCTTCTGGTTAAACAGTGTGCCCTTGCAGTTTTAACCTTTGTTTCTAAAAATTCTGTCTAAAAAATATTAGTGAGTATGGGATCTTTGAGTCTTTAGGATCTTTTTCCTGCATATTAATTTGTTTGGTACTGAAATTCTCTCTGTGGATATTGTAAGGAACTGAACTTCCCTGACCCCACAAAATTCATTGAAATTTTGTCTCTCTGATTATGAGCCTTAATTTACTGCTTTCTCCCGAAAGTCTAGAGAACATCCGAAAGCCTTTCCTGGTGGCATGGTTGTCAGGACAACAGATAGGATATATCTGTCTCATCGTGTCTCCTTATGGATTCCTAAGTCCCCATAAAGCTGCATCTCTCTGGGGTCATGAAAGTAAACATCTCCCCAAGAGAGGCAACGTTTTAAAATGTAAGAGACCCTAGAACTGAAAACTTTGATGGAAAAGGGATAAACGGGGCTCAGAACTGTGAGATTTATTCCACTGTTTTGCCTAGAACCAGCCCTGGCCCAAGATTTGAGTTGGATGAATTCCAGTTAATGGAGGTTTTGCTCTAATGTTGAAAATAAAAACAAAACTGCCGGGCTCAGATGGAGCATCACATTTGTAGTTTCCCTACCCCTTGTTTGCTTTCAAGGACCGAGAATAAGACTGTTGATGTCTCATTTACTGGTGTCACACCTAAACCCATCTATTATAATCCATCAGGGTGGACTCACTGCACACACACAGTGATATCAGGGTGTCTGTCTCACAACACACAGAATTTGGCCTTAAATTCATGCCTGACGTACGGAGCAAGCAAATGGCCCTTTTCACCTCTGCTCCACTCCTCATTCGGTCCTGCCTTATGAAAAAGTTACTTCTCTGGAGATGCCTGAAGCTGAGGTGGTGGTTTCCTGGCTCTGGTTCTGTCCACCTACTTCCTGGGGTTTGTGTAGTAATCCGTGCCACCTCTCAGCCTTGCAGAGGCCCCACATACATCCCTCGCTGCTTTTGGTTTTTTTCTTTAAACATCTTTATTGGAGTATAATTGCTTTACAATGGTGTGTTACTTTCTACTTTATAAAAAAGGAATCAGCTGTACAAATACATACATCCCCATATACCCTCCCTCTTATGTCTCCCTCCCACCCTCCCTATCCCACCCCTCTAGGTGGTCACACAGCACCAATCTGATCTCCCAGTGCTATGCGGCTGCTTCCCACTAGCTAGCTATTTTACATTTGGTAGTATATTTAAGTCCATGCCACTCTCTCACTTTGTCCCAGCTTACCCTTCCCCCTCCCCAGGTCCTCAAGTTCATTCTCTACATCTGCTTCTTTATTCCTTTCTTCCTGTCCGGCCCCTAGGTTCTTCAGAACCGTTTTTTTTTTTCTTTTTTTAGATTCCATGTATATGTGTTAGCATACAGTATTTGTTTTTCTCAGTAAGTTTTTCTGACTTACTTCACTCTGTATGACAGACTCTAACTCCATCCACCTCACTGCAAATAACTCAGTTTTGTTCTTTTTCATGGCTGAGTAATATTCCATTGTATATATGTGCCGCATCTTCTTTATCCATTCGTCTGTCGATGGACACTTAGCTTGCTTCCATGTCCTGGCTATTGTAAATAGAGCTGCAGTGAACATTTTGGTACATGACTCTTTTTGAATTATGGTTTTCTCAGGGTATAGGCCCAGTAGTGGGATTGCTGGATCGTATGGTAGTTCTATTTTTACCTTTCTAAGGAACCTCCATACTGTTCTCCATAGGGGCTGTGTCAATTTACATTCCCACCAACAGTGCAAGACAGTTCCCTTTTCTCCACACCCTCTCCAGCATTTATTGTTTGTAGATTTTTTGATGACAGCCATTCTGACCTGTGTAAGGTGAAACCTCATTGTAGTTTTGATTTGCATTTCTCTAATGATTAGTGATGTTGAGCATCCTTTCATGTGTTTGTTGGCAATCTGTATATCTTCTTTGGAAAAATGTCTATTTAGGTCTTCTACCCATTTTTGGATTGGGTTGTTTGTTTCTTTGATATGGAGCTGCATGAGCTGCTTGTATATTTTGGAGATTAATCCTTTGTCATTTGCTTCGTTTGCAAATATTTTCTCCCATTCTGAGGGTTGTCTTTTCATCTTGTTTATGGTTTCCCTCACTCTGAAAAAGCTTTTAAGTTTCATTAGGTCCCATTTGTTTATTTTTGTTTTTATTTCCATTCCTCTAGGAGGTGGGTCAAAAAGGATCTTGCTGTGATTTATGTCATAGAGTGTTCTGCCTATGTTTTCCTCTAAGAGTTTGATAGTGTCTGGCCTGACATTTAGATCTTTAATCCATTTTGAGTTTATTTTTGTGTATGGTGTTAGGGAGTGTTCTAATTTCAGTCTTTTACACATAGCTGTCCAGTTTTCCCAGCACCACTTATTGAAGAGGCTGTCTTTTCTCCATTGTATATTCTTGCCTCCTTCATCAAAGATAAGGTGACCATATGTGTGTGGTTTATCTCTGAGCTTTCTATCCTGTTCCATTGATCTATATTTCTGTTTTTGTGACAGTACCATACTGTCTTGATTACTGTAGCTTTGTAGTATATTCTGAAGTCAGGGAGTCTGACTCCTTCAGCTCCGTTTTTCATTCTCAAGATTGCTTTGGCTATTCGGGGTCTTTTGTGTTTCCATACAAATTGTGAAATTTTTGTTCTAGTTCTTTGAAAAATGCCACTTGGAGTTTGATAGGGATTACATCAAATCTGTAGATTGCTTTGGGTAGTATAGTTAGTCATTTTCACAATGTTGTTTCTTCCAATCCAAGAACATGGTATATCTCTCCATCTGTTTGTATCATTTTTAATTTCTTTCATCATTTTCTTCTAGTTTTCTGCATACAGGTCTTTGGTCTCCTTAGGTAGGTTTATTTCTAGGTATTTTATTCTTTTTGTTGCAATGGTAAATGGAAGTGTTTCTTTAATTTCTCTTTCAGATTATTCATCATTAGTGTATAGGAGTGCCAGAGATTTCTGTGCATTAATTTTGTATCCTGCTACTTTACCAAATTCATTGATTAGCTCTAGTAGTTTTCTGGTAGCATCTTTAGAATTCTCTATGTATAGTATCATGTTATCTGCAAACAGTGACAGCTTTACTTCTTCTTTTCCGATTTCGATTCCTTTTATTTCTTTTTCTTCTCTGATTGCTGTGGCTAAAACTTCCAAAACTGTGTTGAATAATAGTAGTGAGACTGTGCAACCTTATCTTGTTCCTAATCTTAGTGGAAATGGTTTCAGTTTTTCACCATTGAGAATGACGTTGGCTGTGGGTTTGTCATATATGGCCTTTATTATCTTGAGGTAAGTTCCCTCTATGCCTATGTTCTGGAGGGTTTTATCATATATACATGTTGAATTTTGTCAAAAGCTATTTCTGCATATATTGAGATGATCATATGGTTTTTATCCTTCAGTTTGTTAATGTGATTTATCACATTGATTGATTTGCATATATTGAGGAATCCTTGCCTTCCTGGGGTAAACCCAACTTGATCATGGTGTGTGATCCTTTTAACCTGCTGTTGGATTCTCTTTGCTAGTATTTTATTGAGGATTTTTGCATCTATGTTCATCAGTGATATTGGCCTGTAGTTTCCATTCTTTCTGACATCTTTGTCTGGTTTTGGTATCAGGGTGATGGTGGCCTCGTAGAATGAGTTTTGGAGTGTTCCTCCCTCTGCTATATTTTGGAAGAGTTTGAGAAGGATAGGTGTTAGCTCTTCTCTAATGTTTGATAGAATTCGCCTGTGAAGCCATCTGGTCCTGGGCTTTTGTTTGTTGAAAGATTTTTAATCACAGTCTCAATTTCAGTGCTTGTGATTGGTCTGTTTATATTTTCTATTTCTTCCTGGTTCCGTCTCGGAAGGTTGTGCTTTTCTAAGAATTTGTCCGTTTCTTCCATGTTGTCCATTTTACTGGCGTATAGTTGCTTGTAGTAACCTCTCATGATGCTTTGTATTTCTGCAGTATCAGTTGTTACTTCTTTTTCATTTCAAAATCTATTGATTTGAGTCTTCTCCCTTCTTTTCTTGATGAGTCTGGCTAATGGTTTACCAATTTTGTTTATTTTCTCAAAGAACCAGCTTTTAGTTTTAATGATCTTTGCTGTTGTTTCCTTCATTTCTTTTTCATTTATTTCTGATCTGATCTTTATGATTTCTTTCCCTCCGCTAACTCTGGGGTTCTTTTGTTGTTTCTCTAATTGCTTTAGGTGTAAGGTTAGGTTGTTTATTTGAGATATTTCTTGTTTCTTGAGGTATGATTTTATTGCTATAAACTTCCCTCTTAGAACCGCTTTTGCTGCATCCCATAGGTTTTGAGTCGTCGTGTTTTCATAGTCATTTGTTTCTAGGTAATTTTTGATTTCCTCTTTGATTTCTTCAGTGATCTCTTGGTTATTTAGTAGCATATTATTTAGCCTCCATGTGTTTGTATTTTTTACAGTGTTTTTCCTGCAGTTGATATCTAGTCTCATAGCATTGGGGTCAGAAAAGATACTTGATACAATTTCAGTTTTCTTAAATTTACCAAAGCTTGATTTGTGACCCACGATATGATCTATCCTGGAGAATGTTCCATGAACACTTGAGAAGAAAGTGTATTCTATTGTATTTGGATGGAATGTCCTATTAATATCAATTAAGTCCATCTTGTTTAATGTATCATTTAAAGCTTGTGTCTTCTTATTTATTTTCATTTTGGATGATCTGTCCATTGGTGGAAATGTAGTGTTAAAGTCCCCTACTATGATTGTATTACTGTCAATTTCCCCTTTTATGGCTGTTAGCATTTGCCTTATGTATTGAGGTGCTCCTATGTTGGGTGCATAAATATTTACAATTGTTATATCTTCTTCTTGGATTGATCCCTTGATCAGTATGTAGTGTCCTTCTTTGTTGCTTGTAATAGTCTTTATTTTAAAGTCTGTTTTGTGTGATATGAGAATTATTACTCCAGCTTTCTTTTGATTTCAATTTGCATGGAATATCTTTTTCCATCCCCTCACTTTCAGTCTATATGTGTCCCTATGTCTGAAGTGGTCTCTTGTAGACAGCATATATACAGGTCTTGTTTTTGTATCCAGTCAGGCAGTCTATGTCTTTTGTTTGGAGCATTTAATCCATTTACATTTAAGGTAATTATTGATATGTATGTTCCTATTACCTTATTCTTAACTGTTATGGCTTTGTTTTCAGTAGGTATTTCCTGCCTAGAGAAGTTCCTTTAGCATTTGTTGTAAACCTGGTTTGGTGGTGTTAATTTCTCTTAACTTTTGCTTCTCTGTAAAGGCTTTATGTTCTCCGACGAATCCGAATGAGATCCTTGCTGGGTAGAGTAATCTTGGTGTCAGGTTTTTTCCTTTTATCACTTTAAATATGTCCTGCCACTCCTTTCTAGCTGGCAGAGTTTCTGCTGAAGGTCAGCTGTTAACCTTATTGGGATTCCCTTGTATGTTATTTGTTGCTTTTCCCTTGCTGCTTTTAATATTTTTTCTTTGTTTTTAATTTTTGCTAGTTTGATTAATGTGTGTTTTGGCATGTTTCTCCTTGGATTTATCCTTTATGGGACTTCTGTGCTTTTGGACTTGATTGACTCTTTCCTTTCCCATGTGAGGGAAGTTTTCAGCTATAATCTCTTCAAATATTTTCTCAGACCCTTTCTTTTTCTTTTCTTCTGGGACCCCTATAATTCAAATATTGCTGTGTTCAGTGTTGTCCCAGAGGTCTCTGAGACTGTCCTCAATTCTTTTCATTCTTTTTTCTTTATTCTGCTCTGTGGTACTTATTTGCACTATTTTATCTTCCAGGTCACTTATCCGTCCTTCTGCCTCTGTTATTCTGCTCTTGATTCCTTCTAGAGAATTTTTAATTTCATTTATTGTGTTGTTCATCATTGTTTGTTTGCTCTTTCATTCTTCTAGTTCCTTGTTAAATGTTTCTTGTATTTTCTCCATTCTATTTCCAAGATTTTGGATCATCTTTACTATCATTACTCTGAATTCTTTTTCAGGTAGACTGCCTATTTCCTCTTCATTTGTTAGGTCTGGTGGGTTTTTGCCTTGCTCCTTCATCTGCTCTATGTTTCTCCGTCTTCTCATTTTGCTTAACTTACAGTGTTTGTGGTCGCCTTTTCTCAGCCTGCAGGTTTGTAGTTCCCATTGTTTTTGGTGTGTGCCCCAGTGGCTAAGGTTGGTTCAGTGGGTTGTGTAGGCTTCCTGGTGGATGGGACTGGTGCCTGTGTTCTTTTGAATGGGGCTGGTTCTAGTCTTTCTGGTGGGCAGGACCACGTCTGGTGGTGTGTTTTGGGGTGTCTGGGAAGTTCTTATGATTTTAGGCAGCCTCTGTGCTAATGGATGGTGTTGTGTTCCTGTCTTGCCAGTTGTTTGGCATAGGGTGTCCAGCACTGTAGCTTCCTTGTCGTTGAGTGGAGCTGGGTCTTAGCGTTGAGATGGAGATCTCTGAGAGAGCTTTCACCATTTGATATTACGTCTCTGGAGGTCTCTGGTGGACCAGTGTCCTGAACTTGGCTCTCCCACCTCAGAGGCACAGGCCTGACACCCGGCTGGAGCACCAAAACCGTGTCAGCCACGTGGCTCAGATGTAAAGGGAGAAAAAACTAATTAATTAATTAAATTAAATTTTTTTAAGTTGTTAAAATTTTAAGTTATTAAAATAAAAAATAATTACTAAAAATTTTTTAAAAGTTAAAAAGTAATTTAAAAAGAAAGAAGAGAGCAACCAAACTAAAAAACAAATCCACCCATGATAACAAGCGCTAAAAACTATACTAAGAAAAAAAAAAAAAAAAACCCAACAGAACCCTAGGACAAATGGTAAAAGCAAAGCTATACAGATAAAATCACACAAAGAAGCATACACATACACACTCACAAAAAGAGAAGAAGGAAAAATATATATCTTTGCTCCCAGAGTCCACCACCTCAATTTTGGGATGATTCGTTGTCTATTCAGGTATCCCACAGATGCAGGGTACATCAAGTTGATTGTGGCACTTTAATCCGATGCTCCTGAGGCTGCTGGGAGAGATTTCCCTTTCTCTTCTTTGTTCGCACAGCTCCTGGGGTTCATCTGTGGATTTGGCCCCGCCTGTGCATGCAGGTCGCCGGAGGGCGTCTGTTCTTTGCTCAGACAGGACGGAGTTAAAGGAGCAGCTGATTAGGGGGCTCTGGCTCACTCAGGCCGGGGAGCAGGTGGGGAGGGGTTCAGAGTGCGGGGCGAGCCTGCGGCGGCAGAGGCCAGCATATCATTACAACAGCCTGAGGCACCGTGTGTTCTCCCGGGGAAGCTGTCCCTGGATCACGGGACCCTGGCCGTGCGGGCTGCACAGGCTCCCCGGAAGCGGGGTGTGGATAGTGACCTGTGCTCGCACACAGGCTTCTTGGTGGCGGCAGCAGCAGCCTTAGTGTCTCATGCCCGTCTCTGGGTTCCGCGCTGATAGCCGCGGCTCGCGCCCGTCTCTGGAGCTCGTTTAGGTGGCGCTGTTAATCCCTTCTCCTCACGCACCAGGAAACACAGAGGCAAGAAAAAGTCTCTTGCCTCTTCAGGAGCTCCAGACTTTTCCCTGGACTCCCTCCCGGCTAGGCGTGGTGCACTAGCCCCTTCAGGCTGTGTTCACCCCGCCAAGCCCAGTCCTCTCCCTGCGATCCGACCAAAGCCCGAGCCTCAGCTCCCAGCCCCCGCCCGCCCCAGTGGGTGAGCAGACAAGCCTCTCGGTCAGGTGAGTGCCGGTTGGCATCGATCCTCTGTGCAGGAATCTCTCTGCTTTGCCCTCCGCACCCCTGTTGCTGTGCTGTCCTCCGCGGCCCCAAAGCTCCCCACCTCCACCACCCGCAGTCTCCGCCCGCGAAGGGGCTTCCTAGTGTGTGGAAACCTTTCCTCCTTCACAGATCCCTCCCACTGGTGCAGGTTCCGTCCCTATTCTTTTGTCTCTGTTTTTTCTTTTTTTTTGCCCTACCCAGGTACGTGGGGAGTTTCTTGCCTTTTGGGAGGTCTGAGGTCTTCTGCCAGCATTCAGTAGGTGTTCTGTAGGAGTTGTTCCACGTGTAGATGTATTTCTGATGTATCTGTGGCAAGGAAGGTGATCTCCACGTATTACTCTTCCGCCCTCTTGAAGGTTTCCTCCGGTGCTGCTTTAAGCTGCATCCTGGCCTCTTAGTCTTCACAGTAACACAAAACAAACACCAGTTTGTTTGGAGCCACAAAGAGAACTGTCCGTAGTTTGGGGATATATTCTTGATTTCAAGTTGCCACCTTTTCCTCTTTCCTTGCTTGTTTCTTTTCCACCATAGCCCCTTCCATTCTCCCTTAATGGTTCTCTAACCAAATGGCCAAAATCCTTATTCCACGGAGGCTCGTCAACCACAGACATTTGTTAGATGAATATCAGGAAAAGGTATATGGAGTTGAGTTCTTTAGCAAATCTTCTTTTTTTTGCAGTACGCGGGCTCTCACCGTTGTGGCCTCTCCCATTGCGGAGCACAGGCTCCGGACACGCAGGCTCAGCGGCCATGGCTCACGGGCCCAGCCGCTCCACGGCATGTGGGATCTTCCCGGACCAGGGCACGAACCCATGTCCCCTGCATCGGCAGGCGGACTCTTAACCACTGCGCCACCAAGGAAGCCCTCTAGCAAATCTTATCGTAAAGTTTGTGGTCTTAAAATGAGGCTATTGTTTTAATTACTTGGGCTTCCGGCTCCCAGTCCTGCCCCACTAGCTCTGTCTAAATTATAGTCCCAGAATGGTCTATCCCAGTACTTAGCATTTAGTGCTGATCCAGGATAACGTTTTCACCAATCTGACTTAAGGAAAATAAGGACAATACAATACAGTAAATTTAAATTCACTATTTAAAAGATTCTTTTTAAAATCCCTTTCTATTATGAAATGATTGTGGTGATAAGTATTATATTTTCAAAAAACTATGTCCCTACTTGTAAAATAAAAAGTGGTTAACCTTATAAACAAACTGGGTTGGTTTTGTTTAATAGCTTTACCTCTCCCCCTCCGCAATTTTACTAGTGTCCCTGCTCTGTCTAATACCCTACGGCACCCACCATTACCTGCAAGTCCGCATGCTTCAGCACAACGCAAAGGCCTGGACCAGCCCCTGTCTACTTCCATCGTTTCCCACCATTTCGTATTCTGAACTAAATTGGCTGGATGGCATTCATTCTTAACAGTACTAGCCAGGTAAAAATCCATCAATGATGGCATAATATAAACTGGGAAATTTATATTCATAAACAGAGTCAAACAATTCTGAGTGCCTGAGATTAGCTCAGAACGCCCTTTCCTCTTTCATGGCTTCTTTTCTGCTTGAGCCAGCTTTCCCACTTTTTGTAAACTTTAACTTTTTTTTTGGTTTGGGTTTTGTTTTTGTTTTTTGTTTTAATTGCTGTTTTTCATAGTGGCTGCACCAATTTACATTCCCACCCACAGTGTAGGAGGGCTTCCTTTTCTCCACACCCTCTCCAGCATTTATTATTTGTAGACTTTTTGATGATGGCCATTCTGACTGGTGTGAGGTGATACGTCACTGTAGTTTTGATTTGCATTTCTCTAATGGTTAGCTATGTTGAAACCTGATTCACTTGTATTGATCCTTGAAACTTAACTACCAGCTTCACCCTCAGTGCGCCAGTCTCTGTGCCCTACACCTGTGCTTGCTGCTTTCATCAAGAGCATGAACACCTACTGGAAAGAATCTCTTTCTTACATCTGTTGCCATCACTAAGCTGGAAAGTTCCACGAGGAAAGGGATCTGGCTTCTTCATCTTTGTGACCTTTGCACAAACTCTGAAGACTTTCTGAACTGAAACAAATGGAACAGACAGCTAAGATGTGGTTAATCAGAATGGAAGCAAAACTTTTTTTTCCTCCTTCCCCAAGTGTCTCTTCAGAGGAGCAAACTTCCTTCCTGACTAAAGCCCTGTTGCATAGCAAGTGACTGTAGCTTTGGTGGCAGCAAAGATAATTTCTCACATCCCCTCCCTTCCACTTTCTGTTTCATGAGAGGGAGGGCCGCCTTGTCTTTATGTAACTTACTGGACCCTTCTGAGAATTTCTGAGCAATCACTCCACTCCTGAAATCAGCTTCTTTTTTGCCCAGCTCTCCTAAAATTTGGTGCTCCAGTGTTTGTGTGGTGGTACAGTAAAATAATAGTATGATTGTTTAGGGTTCTGAGGTCAGACTGTAAAGAGCCAATAAATACTTGATTGTTAGTTGAAATATCAGATTATTTCTATTGGCTCAAAACAGTCTAAGATGATAAGTTATTAGCTTCCTTTTAACTTTTATATTTATAAACCCCTTTTCTTTATTTTGTTTTATGGAGAAGGAAGTATTGACACTCTGGTTTCATAACCATTAGAAGAGACTAGATTAGTAAATTATTGTGCTGACATATTGTTCTCATTATAAGAATATTTTTCGTTTTATTCCATCGAAATGTATTTCTTCAGAACTGACCACGTCCCCAGCATGTGGCACATACCGGGGGGAGAGGATGAAGAGAACATGGATCATGGCCCCAGACAGGGAGGCTCGTAGGGGTCAGCGCTGTGCATTATATTAATAGAACAATTACAGAAGAGTGGGTGGGATGCTGTCAGGGTGATAATTGCGAAGAGTGAGGGCCTTAGCTACCTGAGGACGGGGTGACTGAAGAGAAGTTTCACAGAGGAAGGGACGCCTGAGCTGAACTTAAAGGCTATCTCAATGCTTAGGGGGGCATTCTGGAAGCAGACTGCCCAGATTCATATCCTAGCTCTTCCATTTACTACCTGTGCGACCCTCAGAAAGTAAGTTAACCTGCCTGTGCTGGTAGTTTTCTCATAAGTAAATGGAGGGTAATTGTAGTACTTACTTCACAGAATTTTTGTAAGTATTACAAAGTATTAAATGACACGTGTTACATGCACTAAGCACTTAGAACAGTGCCTAGTGCAGAATTAGCTTTTACTACTATTAGGAGTTGACCTGATAATTGAATTAGGGAAAAGGAGTAAATGTAGGGGTACAGATGTGTGAGAGAGCATACCAAGTTCAGGGAACCTCGTGCAGTTTTTCAATATTGCCCCAAAAGGAGGTAGTACACGTAAGAGTAAAGGGAGGTGAGAACTGTACAAGCAGATGTGATTTGGCCTTTATCCTGTAAGTGACGGGAGACCCATTAAAAGGCTTTAGGTGATTGGGTTTGGACTTTGTAAAGGATATCCTCCTGCCAGTTTTAAGGCTGGAAAAGGGAAAGCCAGGGAGAGATTGAGGATAACATAGATTGTGTAACATGCCAGGCAAGGAATGGTATAAACTTAAAGGAGTGGCAGAGGAAAGGATGCTACACTCCTCACCCAGCAGTTTTGTTAAAGGCTAATTGCTTTCATACCTTTTGATGGGCCAGGTCCTTTGATACACAGTCGTCAGCCAAATCAAACATTAGTACAAGCATATTGTCCTCATCTCAGATTTAACTATTGAAAAACCTTTAGATGGACAGAGGCTTAGCTTTTAAAAGACTAATCAAAGAGAGCATAGTGGAAAATTATTGTTGGAAGTGAAAATTTTAGACTACTATGAACTATTTGGGACATGGATTTTTTAAAATAGAGGAATAATCAAACAACTCCAGTGAAGGAGAAGCTACTAAATATATGGTACCACACTTTGTCTCATACGTTGCTCCTAAACATCTGTTTATTATCTGCATCAGTACTGGTCTATTATGAGGGTGGATATGAAAGTGGAAGATGGAAAACCCAGACTACTCGGTAACTATGAGTATATTCCTTAACCTCTGGGAGCCTTGCTTTACTTTTCGGTGTCCTGGAGATAATAGAGTCATCCCCTGGTATCCTTGGGGGATTCCAGGACACACACACACACACACACACACACACACACACACACACACACACACCCCATACCAAAGGGTGCTCAAATTCTTTATGTAAAAGGGCATAGTATTTGCATATAATATACACACATCCTCCTGTATACTTGAAATCATCTCTAGATTACTTATAATACCTAATGCAGTGTAAATGCTATGCAAATAATTGTAAATACAGTGAAAATGCTATGTAAATAGTTGCCAGGCACACAACAAATTCAAGTTTTGTTTTTTGGAACTTTCTGGAATTCTTTTTGCAAATATTTTTGGTCTGCGGTTGGTTGAATCCATAAATGCGGAACCCGCAGCTACAGAAGGCCAACTGGATTTCAGATAGCTGTCATGAGAAACAAATGTGATAATGTAGGTGAGAGCCATGTGAAATAGAAAAGCGGCATTTGCCAAGCTGTGCATCTAATATGGGCTATTTTAAGCTTTTTGTTTATCCTCTGGTTCTTATAAATATGGGTTTGGTTTTAGTGGAGTTTTTGAGCCAGGTGAGAAAGAGTTTGAGTAGTGATGCTGTTAAATTTTAATTTTTGAGTTGCTTTTCCAAAGTATTTCTGCCACATGCACTGTCAGAGCTGACAGTTGACTGAATCACTTGTAATGAAAGTGCCACTAAAAGTAACCGTGACTAATTCATATGAGCCATGGAAGGGCTATTTAATAAATGCCAGAAAATATTTAATCAGCTTAGAAACAAAGACAACAGCTAGTTTATAATAGATGCGAGGACCTTACCTAAACAATGGCCACTCAACTCTGTCGTTCTGCCTAGGTCACTAGAATTATTTAACAATCTTAGGCCTCATTGTGATCAAGAATATGTACTCTGCTCGCAACTTTATGGTCTCTGTATTCTATTCTGTGACCTTTCTCTGACACAGTGAGAATGCTTCCTCTCAGACGACTGCTGCAAATCTTGTCAACTGATCCTGAGTATGTTGACATGGATGGCCAGTTAACGGCACCTCGTCTACGTATTATTCTGTGACGTTGAAGTAAATCAGGATTGTTACAGATTCCATCTGATTTAATTTAATAAACTGTATTTACCGTGAGGCTTTATGAACCTTACCCAGGGAGACACAAGGACCTGCAAGCTGATGTCAGAATATATTGGGTTGGCCAAAAAGTTCTCCTGGGTTTTTGTAATAGCTTACGGAAAAGCCCAAAAGAACTTTTTGGCCAACCCAATATGTCTGAGTCTCTGAGGACTTCTTTCATTGCCTTCTATAGATGTCTTCAGAAGCCCTTAAAACTGTTGTGTGTGACAGACGCTAGACATAGCCTAGAAGGTGCGCTAGGTTAGAAATGGCTGTGCAGAGCTGGCAGCGCGTTATTGCTTGACAATAAGTCTGAGTCGTGGTGAGGTTCTAGCCAGGATGTGTTTGAGATGTATCCATCTGTAGCCACAGATTGCAGGTAGGAAGCATGCTGACTAGTGACTTGAGTACAAAAGCAGAAGAGGCAATGAAGTCAGTCAGTGTATCTTTGAGAAGCTAATAGACAACTGGGGCTTCCCTGGTGGCACAGTGGTTAAGGATCCACCTGCCAATGCAGGCGACACAGGTTCGAGCCCTGGTCTGGGAAGATCCCACATGCCGCAGAGCAACTGAGCCCGTGTGCCACAACTATTGAGCCTGAGCTCTAGAGCCCGTGAGCCACAACTACTGAGCTCTCATGCCACAGTTACTGAAGCCTGCGTGCCTAGAGCCAATGCTCCGCAACAAGAGAAGCCACCACAATAAGCCTGTGCACCGCAACGAAGAGTAGCCCCCGATCGCTGCAACTAGACAAAGCCCACGCACAGCAACAAAGACCCAACTCAGCCAAAAATAGAATAAATAAATAAATAAAAATTTAAAAAGAAAAATATAATAGACAAGTTTTCACACCAGTGAACTCAGCCTTCTACTCCTAGTGAAGAACCGAATTCCACGCAGGTAACATCCAGGCGCTCGAGCCGTTTCATCAGTGATGCTTATGAAGGGCATTTGAGATTAAAGCAATATGGGATCATGATCAGGGTACTAAAGTGTCAGTCGGCCTGGAAGACAACTCATTTGAGCAGATGCTCTACAAGCAACACATGGAAGCTACAGAGAGATTAGTTTTGAGTCACTTTGGGGAAGAAGCTTTAATGCTGACATAGCTACACATGAGGACATTTTTGTGTGTAATTTTATATTTCCTTGGACTTGAAGCTGTTGTCTTACAAATCAGAAAATAATACACCACAGTTGGGAAAAGTTGATAGGAGTAATTTCAAAATAAAATGCATACCATCTGTTTCTAAGGGCTAAAGGGAATATTCTGAAACTCAATGTGATTTCAAAGAGCTATAAAAACAATTTCTAATGGGTGCATAGCCCAGGTAAACAGCAGGCTTTTAGCAGTTTTCTTTTAGGTAATATATTTACCCCCAAACCAAGAGCACTTCAGTGTTTTTCATTATCTCTCCATTTTGGTTTATACTCTCTCTCTCTCTCTCTCTCTCTCTCTCTCTCTCTCTCTCTCTCTCTTCCATTTCTCAGAGGTTCCTTTCTCCCCTCTTCCTCTTTATAAATATCCTCCTCCTCTAAAACATAAATATGTAAGTGTATTCTTTCCTGCCTGAGACAGAAGCTGATTTAATATGGATGGACCTCTTGGGCTACAAGACAAAGTTCCAAGTCCGTGAAGACTTGTGAGAAATTCATGTGAGAGGCAAGGAAGAAATTATTTATTTAGAGAAAGGAGACACCTACACAGGATAGTTTTTAATCCCAATGAAAGTAATACGGGAAGAAACAAAATAAGATGGTCTACAAGTTGGACATTAAAAATATATAAGAGGGCTTCCCTGGTGGTGCAGTGGTTGAGAATCTGCCTGCTAATGCAGGGGACATGGGTTCGATCCCTGGTCTGGGAAGATCCCACATGCTGTGGAGCAACTAGGCCCGTGAGCCACAACTACTGAGCCTGCGCGTCTGGAGCCTGTGCTCCACAACAAGAGAGGCCATGATAGTGAGAGGCCCGCGCACCGCGATGAAGAGTGGCCCCCGCTTGCCACAACTAGAGAAAGCCCTTGCACAGAAACCAAGACCCAACACAGCAAAAACAAATAATTAAAAATATATATATATATATAAGAGATTGGAATATTTTACAAAGTGCACCCCATGACAGTAATATTGATGAACAGATATTGCAAATGTTGTGCACCTGTGTCCCCACTGAGACCCTGTATTGTTTTAAAAGTGTTATTTACCAACTAGCCTAATCCTTGGTGGATTTGTCAGTCTTCTGACAGGAAGAAGAAGAAAAAACCCATGAAATTCTTGCTGAATGTAGACGAATTCATACCTACCAGTGAGAGAAGCAAAGTAATAGCGAAGACAGCTAATGATCTGTGGAACATACAAGTAAAGTTTAGTTTGTCCGATAAGATGCCTAAAGCATCCCCCCTGAGATCATCACCAGGGCCATACTGTATAGTTACAGAAGATGGACTGGTTGACCAGGAAAACATTTAATATTGTGTAAGACTGGAATTATAAGGGAAGATAACAGAAGTAGTTTCATTAGTCATCTTATTTCATGCATATTATCTACTTAAGGACTTTTTTAGGTTTTCTTTCTTCTTCATGAGTTTGGAGCAGAAAATCATGACACTGTTTCTAAAATGTTTCTGATGCATTGAGTATGTTTCACTGCTTTCACATGGAAGGTAGGGAAAACTTCCTGCCTTTTACAGAGGCTGAGAAAGTACCATAACCTACCAAAACGGGTTACATTGCTTTTAGCCAACATAATTCAGCTGTTTAGAGACTTGTAAAGTAATGGTCGGTTGGCAACTCTGTCGTTCACTGTCAATATTCTTTAAAATGGCCATTTTCATTAGATGTATTTCTGGAAGCACAATTATTAGGTTTAAGAGTACAAATGTTACTTGGTTAAGGGGTTCTTGATAAATACTGCCAAATTGCTTTCTTGAAAAGCTGACCAATGTACATTCTCACCCCAGCCTAGTCTTCAGTTTCAAAGATTAATTTGGGGGGGGACTGATGAATGATTCTTTTAATGTGCTGTTGTATTTATTTATCTTATATTGCATCCAGATTTTCTACATCTATACTCGAAAGTAAGAGTAGTGTATAGCAGTGGGTCTTAATCTGGGGGAAGCCATGATTCATTTGAAAATCTCAGGAAAATCATGAGCCTTCCTCTCAGAAAAATCAACATACCAACAAAATGCAGATTTTTCATATTTTCAGGGGACTGTGGAGAGTCTTCCCCTTAAAATATTGTTGCTCCCATTATACTAAGTGCTTTGCATGGATTATTTTATTTAATCCTCACAATCTGGGGCATCACAAAGGAAAGCAACTCACTCAAAGTGGCATAACTATCACAGTTAACACTTGAACAACATGGGTTCAGGCTGCCCAGTTCCACTTATATGTGGATTTTTTTTCCAATAAATACATCCTACAGTACTACACGATGCACAATTGGCTGAATCGGCAGACACGGAACCGCAGATACAGAGGAAAAGCTGTAAAGTTATTCAAGGAGTTTCAGCTGGTGGATCGGTGCCCCTAACCCCTGTGTTGCTCAAGGGTCAACTGTAAATGGTAAAGCTGGGATTCAAACTTCAGAACCTGTCCTCTTATCCAGGGTATTATACTATATTGAGGTTAACACACCTTGTCTTTCTTCTTTTTTCACGTCATTTTGTCAGGTTTTTCTAATAAGAGTAATGCCGCCTTCCTAAAAATCTAATGGGGTAATTTGCCATATTTTTTGTGTGCTCTGAGTCTATTTCTGTAGCATGAGGTTATCTGTTTCTTAAAAGTTTAAGAGTTGACTGCTAAGAAGCTTTCTGCCTAGAGTCTTTTCAGAGGAAATTGTTCAATAACCTTTTTAATTGTTTGTATGTATATCAGTTTTTTTAAAATGTTCAGTCAATTTTTATAACACATTCCTACAATAACTACCTATGTTACTGATTTTCCTTTTCACCTTTTTAAGCATAGAGTTGTATGTGATATTCTCTTAATTATTACCATGCCCTTTTCATTCCTCATTGTTTTCTTTCTTTCCCTTGATTGCTTTGGCTAACGTGTTGTCTGTTTCAGTATTGATTTGTTGTTGTGTTTCATTTTGTTTTTGTGAGCTCCTCCCCCCACGCACAAACAAAACTATGCTTGAATGATTAATTGTTCCTATTTTTATATTTTCTATTTCTGATTTTAATTGTATTCCTTTATTCTGCATTTCTTAGGGCGTGGCTGTTGTTGGGCTTGTTGTTCTTGTTTTTCAAATTGCTAAACTTCATGTTTGTTCCTTGTTCTTTTCTTCCATGTCCACTGTGTAGTGTTCTGATCTTTCTTATTTTTAAGTTGATTTATTTGGAGTTTCTCTTTTCTCCTTGATCTAGTGACTGTTGAGCAAAGTGTTTTTAATTTTCATAGGTTAATTATTATTACATTTTTAAAAATTTATTTATTTATTCTTGGCCATGTTGGGTCTTCGTTGCTGCGCACGGGCTTCTCATTGCGGTGGCTTCTCGTTGCGGAGCATGGGCTCTAGGCACGTGGGCTTCAGTAGTTGTGGCTCACGGGCTTAGCTGCTCCATGGCATGTGGGATCTTCCCGGACCAGGGCTCAAACCTGTGTCCCCTGCATTGGCAGGCAGATTCTTAACCACTGCGCCACCTGGGAAGGCCTAATTATTATTAAGTTTTTAGATAATAGAATCCTAAGTTCATTCCTTCAAAAAGTTTGACCATTATAGAGAGAAATGAACATGTTGACACTCATATGAGAAGAGAAACTTGAATTTACATTTTAAAGTCTATTCAGTTCAACAAATATTTATTGATTGCCCACTGTGTGCCAAGAGCTATGCTAGGTAGTGGGAACATGCCAGTGAAAAGATAGAAATAGTCTCCTTTCTCATGAAAGTTTTATTCTGGTAGAGAATGAAGACAAGTGCACAATTACAGGAAATACCGGAGAACTAACTGAAAAACTAAGATGACAATTGGGTATGAGCCCAGCTACAAGATCCCATCAAAACTAAAATTAACAGAAAAGGATGGTTCAAATAAAAGTAATGGAAAAAGATCCCATTCACAATAGAAACCAAGCAAATACATGTAACAACAAAAAAATCTAATAAGAAATGTACAAAATCTTTATGATAAAAACTGATATTTTTTGAAGAATATGGAAGACATTTAAATTATAAAACATAACACAGGGCTTCCCTGGTGGCGCAGTGGTTGAGAGTCCGCCTGCCGATGCAGGGGACACAGGTTCGTGCCCCCGTCCAGGAGGATCCCACATGCCGCGGAGTGGCTGGGCCCGTGAGCCATGGCTGCTGAGCCTGCGCGTCCGGAGCCTGTGCTCCGCAACGGGAGAGGCCACAACAGTGAGAGGCCTGCGTACTGCAAAAAACAAAAAAAAACATAACACATTCCGGCATAGGCACTTCAATATAATGCTAATGTCAGATGTCCCCATATTATTCTATAAAGTCAATATAATCTTAATCAAAAGCCCAACAGGGTTTTTTGATAAATTTTGCTACAAAAGAGTAAATACTTCTATATAATAAGTGATAAAATTAAAAGATAAGCAACAAACCAGGGGAAAATATTTTTAATAATTATAATTCAGTAATTCAACAGAAAAATGGGCAAATGCATTCAGTAGAGGTATGGGAGATGTTCTATCTCATTGGCAAGTAGGGAAATGAAAATTACACCAAAAATATTTGTTCACCTTTTATTCTGCAAAGTTTTTTGTGTTTAGTTGATAATATACCATGTTGTTGGGTATAGGAAAGAAAGTCCCATATGCTAAATGGGAAAGTATACATTGATAAAGCCATTTTGGAGGGCAATTTCATTTTATATATGAAAATCATAGGGACTTCCCTGGTGGTGCAATGGTTAAGAATCCACCTGCCAATGCAGGGGACACAAGTTCCAGCCCTGGTCCGGGAAGATCCCACATGCCATGGAGCAACTAAACCCATGTGCCACAGCTACTAAGCCTGTGCTCTAGAGCCTGCGAGGCACAACTACTGAGCCCGCGTGCCTAGAGCCTGTGCTCTGCAACAAGAGAAGCCACCACAGTGAGAAGCCCACGCACTGCAGCGAAGAGTAGCCCTGCTCGCCTCAACTAGAGAAAGCCCACGTGCAGCAACGAAGACCCAATGCAGCCATAATTTAATTAATTAATTAAAAAAAAGAAAATCATAACTGTAAATATTCTTCCTTCGACCTAGTGATTCCACTTCTAGAGAAATGTTCACACACGTGTCCAGAGAGGCATGTATTGCTGTTGGTCATAGACAAAAATTGGAAACAAGCCAAATGTCTATTAATAGGGAAGTAGTTAAATAAATTATGACATTTTCATTACATGGCCTCCTGTGTACTAATTTGAAAGATAAAGTAGGGCTTTATGTGGTAACTTTCTCCTGAGCGCAGTGGGGAACAATCATAGGGTTTTAAATGGAGGCATGAGATGTCCAGACTTGAGTTTTTAAAATATCTCTCTAGGTGGATTATGGGAAATGGATTAGAGAGACAGAAAATAGAGGCAAGAATCCCATTACCAGGCTGTTAATCCAGTCGAGTATTGATGGTGGCCCCATAGTATGGCAGAGCTGAAACTGTTGTTACACTGCCAAAAAGATACTCAGGTGGAAATTCATTTTGTATTCTATTTTAACGTATGTTTGTTGGGCAGCTCCTATGTACAAAGCTGTTTCCTAGGCAAGGATGATAAAGTAGGTTTCCTGACTGTAGTATCTATTTCCCAATAGGTTAAAATTATAAATCTATTAGTTTTATTGTGTGCTTTCCAAATGAGGCCTTTCATGCCCTTTTTTGAAACAGTGGAGCTCATCTAGGTGACCACGCTAGCCATTTTGTCTCGACTGTCAGGAAGCTCAGAGATGAATTCAGCGCTCAACTACAGGGACCATATAGCTTAAGTTTAGGGTATAAATAGCTTCCACTTTTTCCTCCATAGTTTCGTCTTGTATTTTCATTTTCAAAAGCTGCATGGTTAAGTGTTGTTTT
Source organism: Lagenorhynchus albirostris (assembly GCF_949774975.1). NCBI lineage: Eukaryota > Metazoa > Chordata > Mammalia > Artiodactyla > Delphinidae > Lagenorhynchus > Lagenorhynchus albirostris. Next base: position 87,986,185 of record NC_083104.1, on the reverse strand, counting down.
TATTGTACACTGATTATCCATTGTTTAAAAACTAGACAGGTTTAAAATTACTGTTAAAAAGCAAAATTCAACTGAGTAAATTTTAAAGATGTTATTGGCTTTAGTCGATGATTCATGAACCAAGCAGCATCCAATCTAGCAGATAGAAAGGAGCTTCAAGGAGCTGTACAAAATGAAAGACTTCGGTGGGCAAATGCGAGTGGAAACAAGGAAGTTATATTAGCAAAAAGCAGACTGGTTGTGGTAAGGTCACTTTCCTTCAGGGAGTGGTAGGGGTCTCCTGGGCAGGTTACCTTGCTAGTACTGACCGGATAATTCCTGATGGACTGGTTTAAGATTCCATTTCTGGAAGAGGCCAAAACTGTAATTAAGTCTTGGTTTGGTGTTGTGGGGCTTAGCATAAGTGACTCCATTAGGGGCCTATTATCTTGTTCTTAACAAAATAAATGCATTAAACTTACCATTTTGGCTGCATATTCTCCTTGATTCCCTTGGTGACTTTAAAGGTGTCATTTGATTTTTATCTCCTAAAGTTGTGAATATTTCATAATGGTTTAGCAAAGCTCGTCTAAAAAGAAACGGGCCATTTTAAATCCACAGCAAGCTACACAGAAACTGTCAGCTCCCCAAGGTTAATTAAGCATTTATAACATTACTTGAACACTGTAACTTGACTCTAAAATTGAAGAGGTAGCATATAGCATGGTAGTTAAGAGCTCAGGCTTTACAACCAGACCACCAGGTTTGAACACAGGCTGTGCCTGTCACTTAGCAACAGTGGGACCGCAGGCAGGGACTTTGTCCGTCTGGGTCTCAGACTCCTCATGAGGAGGTCCCTACTGCATGAAGTTGTTTTGAGCGTTCACCTAGCTAACATCTGTAAAGCACTAGCTGTAGGTATTTGTTAAATTTTTTTTTAAAAATGTGATGAAGATTCTTTTTTAGTGTACATCTTTAGATGGAAGAGAAGTTTATCTCATTTAAGGCTGTATGGTAAGAGGAGCACTGAAGGTTTAAAGCTTTGATTTTGATTTTTCACGCATATGCAAATATACTTCTAAAAGAAGAGAGCATTTTTCTATACATTAATCAGTTTAAAACCATAGATTGCTTTGTGAATGTTCATGCTGATTAACTTGGTGTTAACGTTGCAAGGCCAAACGGTGGAAGTGAAAAGGCTGGCATTTAAAAAGATGTGCAAATAAGACAAACGAGGGGTATGCTCAGTATGCAGCTGTCTCCCCAGTGGTGAAATTTTTAATCTGCTTGGGAGTTTTTGTAAATTACAGTCTAAATAAAGGAGTAAAAACTATTGCTTTGAATTCATGTGTATAGATAGCCCTATATGAAGGATGACATATGCACTAGAACATGAACTCTTAAGAAGCCCAAGACAGCTGAGGCAAAGGGTCTTCCTGGCCCCATGGTCTGAAAATGTCTTCACAGGATGGGATTTCATTTCTGAAAAGCAATCCTCACAATCCCCTTACTGTTAGAGAAGAATTATGATTTTGAAATCCACAATTGTGCTGTTCATTTGAAGTATTTACATAGGCAAGACTTCTTAAATTAGAATCATAGTGAAACATGATTTTTTTTTTTGGACTTTTGGATATTCGCAGTTAATTTAGGTAGACTTGAACAGAATGGAAATCTATAAAATACTGCCTTTTTTTCCTTAATCTTTATTTTATATTGGAGTATAGCTGACTAACAATGTTGTATTAGTTTCAGGTGTACAGCAAAGTGATTCAGTTATACAAATACATGTATCTATTCTTTTTCCAATTCTTTCCCCATTTAGGTTATTCCAGAATATTGAGCAGAGTTCCTTGTGCCTTGCTTTTAAAGTTAGGTCTCGGGACTTCCCTGGTGGTCCAGTGGTTAAGACTTCACCTTCCAATGCAGGGAGTGTGGGTTCGATTACTGGTCGGGGAGCTAAGATCCCACATGCCTCATGGCCAAAAAAAACCCCAAAACATAAAAAACAGAAGCAATATTGTAACAAATTCAATAAAGACTTTAAACCTGGTCCACATCAAAAAAATCTTTTTAAAAAATAAATAAATAAAGTTAGGTCTCTTCCCTTCTACTGTGGAGAAGGTTTTTTTTTTCCCTCCACTTTAGTACACTGGCTTATTTCCATTTGGGGGATATTGATTTTTATATATCATGATAATCACTGTTTTGATAAATTGAACACACACACACCCACACACATTTTATTTTATAGAGGGTATATTTGTTATCAAATACAAGGAAGAACTAGTTCCTGTTTGTAATGATTATGAATTTTTCATAGATTTGATTTAATTACCTAATTCTATTTGGAAATTTTAATTCGTATTATTATTTTTCTACCCTCTTTTCATTAACTTCTAAAAGTGAATGCATAAAAAAGTAGGTGTTTTGAACAAAACCAGAAGACTTGATTTATAAAACCAAAGCCTTGATTTAAAGAGTGTGATATGATTTTCAACCTGGCTAGGTATTATTTAAGGTTTTTATCTGATCTACTTTTTCTCTTTTAGTAGCACGGCGATACATCACCTCAAAAATGCCTGCTGGATCTACTCAAACATTTGTTCTATAAGGAAATTGAAGAATCATCATTTACTGATATATTTGATGATTTTCCAAAAAGATAATGCAAGCAAACACACAGAGTAATCGTTTATTTTTGATAAAAATTTTCTCAAAGCCTAGCAACCTAACCAGAAATGTTGCATAAACCAATATGCGAAGTGACATTTTTAAATGTATTCTGTAGTATTTTAGCTGATATTTTTATATATGTTTCTTTAATTCTAAGATAGTTGGATTTTAAATCTTTTCTCATTTCATAGACGGCAAGAGTGAGTAGCTTGTCCAAACCAAAGTCAGAATCTCACTTGAACTCAGCCTGTTTTGTTGTCACCCCTTGATACCCTGTCTAGTCTGTCAACTAAATAACGAAATGTCACTTAGAAGATAGGAGCAGCCAGTGTTGCAAGCACAGGACAGCAGAACAAAATGAGAGATGAAGATTCAAGGGGCAAGTACACAGTATGCAAGGCGAGGGCAGTGTACTGGAGGAGGAGTAAGATGAGAGAGAAGAGGAAACCGTTAGGAAATTACATTTCTTATCATCATTCTAAACTATATGACAGCAGTTACATATATATTTAAGGATTTTTAATAATATAAAATTCTTCCACAAAGCCCCATGCCTATTTTTCTTTATAAATCCTTCACCATTTATGTTGTGATTCCACTGATAGTGGAAAAGACATCATTGTGCTGTTAATATGGATGTGCCCTGTGTAGATTTTGAACTCAAATAATGAAGAGGAGGCCACACTTTTTAGCTTTTTTAAAAAAACTTGGTTTTAGTGTTAATTTTAAGTTGTATATAAGAGTTTTTAATTGAAAGAAAGGAGGGATCACATTGTCAAAGATGATCTTGTTAAAAGTCATTGCAGAAGGAATTAATCTGAAAATGGTACCCAAAAAAGTTTCCAACCCAGGACAGCTTCCAGACAATAACTTACTCACTTGTACACCATCTGGGCCTCTGTAGTTATAACGGTGGTATCAGTATCACCGACAATGCATTTTCATATAGCAGTTGTCACTTTCTTAAGGAATGGCACCTGCTCTCATTTAAGTGAACTAGCTGTGTTTGCATCTGACCGAGGACCCCAGAGGACCTACCCAAGCACGTGAGAGCTCAGCTCTGGTCTCCAACCAGGTTCCCTGTTCTTTCTGTAATGCCGGGGTCACTAGCAGAGCACACAGCTTAGGGAGTGATTCCAGCCTGTCACATTTTTCTGAATTTTTACCCAAACAACATTTCAACTCAAAAAGTGTGAGAAGAGTGCTGTCACGATTAGTTTTAAAAGTTTATAAACTTATTTGCCAGTATCCGTATTATCTTTTAACCTAGGACACAGCAAGTGATAGACTCATTAGCAGGGAAGTAACTTACCTGCTGTTGGCATGGCGCTGCTCACCTTTCCTCACCTCCTTTCAGGGTGAGCAAAGCCCTCAATATCTTTGCAAAGAGCATCTGGGAATTTCAAAGACAGAGAAGGAAGTAAGGTGGTTGGATGGGGGGCATGATGCGAAGGGGAAGAAAGAGAGAGAGAATGAGACCATAATAGAAATATTACCCAAAACAGGCTTATAAAATAAATTGCCCTGATTCAACAATTCATTATCATGGGTTTGCTTGTTAATAGTCAGATGTTTCCTTCGTTTATCAGTCTGAGGCCTTATTTAACCTCACGACTAATGCTAACCAAAGTCACATGCTGAACATGAAGATGCCTAGTTAGGAGCAAGTAGTTTCGGGAAGGGAGGGCATTCCTACGCCCACTCCCCCCCGTGTTTGCTAGGAAATGCTGGGCACGGGTATATTTTAATAATTAGCCTTGGGTTTCCCTGGTGGCGCAGTGGTTGAGAGTCCGCCTGCAGATGCAGGGGACGTGGGTTCGTGCCCCGGTCCGGGAAGATCCCACATGCCGCGGAGCTGCTGGGCCCATGAGCCATGGCCACTGAGCCTGTGTGTCCGGAGCCTGTGCTCCGCAACGGGAGAGGCCACAACAGTGAGAGGCCCACGTACCACTAAATAAATAAATAGCCTTAAATTTATTTTATATTTCTTGCCTACTGACTTTCTGGCAAGCTGAAGAATTTGGAAGTAATTGTTTATTCATAATAATACATCTTTGTATTTTTTAAAAATCATAAATAAAATTTTTCTGAATGAATATTGTAAGCTATTAACTATCACCTCCATAAAAAGGAAATCACTCAGCTTCACCGTTATACACTATGTGACTTTGGCTAAGAGCACCACAGTGGGCCATAGTTTCCTTGTCTGTAGAGAAAAGATAATGTCAATACCTACCCTAGAGAGTGTGTGGTGGAGAAATACGGTACGCCATTGCATCGCTGGAACAGAAGGAGTGGGGGCGGGCAGTGCTTGTGCTCTTGGTCGTGGTAGGTGCTAGAAGTAAGTAGAGAAATAATACAAAGCAGAGAACTCAAGGTGACTATTTTGAGAAAAGATCTCAATAATTTTCCATCTTTCTCTGCTAGTTAGTGAATGATAATACTGAAAATTTCTCTAACGTTTCCCATCTTTTTCTGCTTTACTCTGTTGTGCGCTAATTACAGCACCTCTTATTTTCTTATACCTCTTCTTAAGGGCCTTGTTTTGTGCTGTCTTCCAGACCCACAAATTAAGTAGCAGAGAGATGGTGCGGCATTGTAGACTGCAGAGAACACTTGGGCTAGGAAGCTTGGCGCCTGGGAGCTGTATCTAACTCACTGTTAACCTTGAGCAAGTTACTTAAATTCTTTGTGTTTCTTGGTCTCTGAGTTAGAAACAACAAATGTATACTTGAAAATGAAAAATAGGGAACTGTTATCAACATTCCTCACCAGCATGGTACATTTGTTACAAGTTATAAGGGAGATACATGGGAAGTCTCTGGATCCGCCTCTCAATTTTGCTATGAACATAAAACTGCTCTAAAAAAATAGTCTCTAATAAAAATAAATAAATAAGAAACTATGTGAAGTAAGATTATTACAGCTGCTATTTGTTATGAAGGTGGTAACAGAAAAATGCGTTCCTTCTATGTCCCTTGGAATAAATTCGAGAAGTAAATCCTTTGAGAATAACCTCACTGATGACTTAATTCCAGTTTACAAAAATATAAAAAACAGATAAAAAAAGATATTAAAAAAAGATATAAAAAACAGTGTGGAACAAAATAATTTAAAATATGGTTACAATCTACTGAAGGAAATATCCATGTCTTATTATAAACACATTTATAGTCTAGGTTCATAATTTAAATATTCAGGTCTCTTTTTTTTTTTTACATACACAGTTATTGAAACATAAAAGCAAAATTTTTTAACTTTTAAAAATTTAAAATTATTTAAAAAGTATCAGTGCATGACAATCTAATTGCAAAAATATAACTATGTACTTGTTAAAAGAGCTGGTTCTGGGCTTCCCTGGTGGCGCAGTGGTTGAGAGTCCGCCTGCCAATACAGGGGACACGGGTTCGTGCCCCGATCCGGGAAGATCCCACATGCCGCGAAGCGGCTGGGCCCGTGAGCCATGGCCACTGAGCCTGCACGTCCAGAGCCTGTCCTCTGCAACGGGAGAGGCCACGGCAGTGAGAGGCCCGCGTACCGCAAAAAAAAAAAAGAAAAAAAAAAAAGAGCTGGTTCTTTCATTCATTCATTCATTCAACATTTGTTGAGCACCTGCAGTGAACCAAGCATGGTGTTGGCACTAGAGATATAGGTGCAAATAAAAGAAACAAAATCTCTGATCTCATAAAATGTAGAATCTTGTGAACTTGCATCTAGGTTATTTATTTCCCTTAAAAAAATTTTAAGGTATCAGCTTGCTCAAGGTAAGTAGGATATTTTGCCCTGCTGTAGTGCTATATGTATGTACTGTTCTTAAACTTCCCACTGTCCTATGTACTGTTTCGTAACAGAGAATTGTTCATTATTATGATTCTGATATGTTAATGAAGAAGTCCTCATTTGCAAATAACTGTTTAATATGTAATTAAGATCTGGCAGTTCTCTTAAAAATAAAGACAGTTAAAATGCATAGTCACTGGCCTGCTGTATTAAATATGCAATTGCAAGACATTAAGTAAGGCATATCCTATTTATCACTTTTAATGAATCTTTCACCCTAGTCCCACTGTAAGCCCTTGATGGTATTCCTGTTATCCCACCCATATGCTTCTAAAGGCATTAACTGTTCATGGGTCTGTGCATGCCCCAGTATAAAATCAAAATCTCTAGTGTATTTTTGATCACATATAAGCAAGCTTAAAAAAAAAAAAATATCATTACCATATCCTCATTAAGATGATGGGCCCCTGACCATATCCTGATGTTTGCTTAGCAATCTGAAATTCATGTATGCAAAAGGAATTTTTCTTATCCTTTTGAAAGAAGAATGATAAATATTTATATAGGCTTAACTCTTTCAGGCAGACACAGGATCATGTTTTAGAAGTGACAAGAAGCTGTTCAGGTTGGGGTTTTTTTGTTTGTTTTTTTTTTTAAGCATAATTCATCTTTCCAATAGCTACTGAAAAAATGAATTGTGGGTTTATCAATATTGGACAATTATCCTCCTTTCTTCCCATTAAATATGCTTTGTCTTACCTCTCTGAAATCCTTTTGGGTCATGGCTTTGAAAAGGGAGCACAAGAGTTATCTCTGCTTTTTGGGCAGGATCCCTCAAGAGAGACGACAGCAGGCCTAGCAAGACAGCTGACCTGGGCTCCGTAAGGTCCAGGCCCTGCAGCCTTCTGCTTTGTTAACCTGTTTAGCAACAGTCTATGTACATTAAATAATCCTGCCTCCATATGGTGTTGCTTTCTAAAACCTATGCCTATTCTGAAGCAGTAATTGGATAGAGCCCCAAGATAGTTTTCTACTTAGATTTTTCTCTTGACTCCTTCAATCAAGATATCCAGCAGTAATGTTGAACTCATGAATGTGTTTCAGCTCACAGAGCTACCTTCTATAGTAAATGAAAGATGCATGAAATTTGGGAATATACTCCTGGCGGTAACAGGAGTACTATCAGCTGTAATGCCAACAGTAATCCAACTTTTCCAGCACATATACTGACTTCCAAAAGCTAGGTCATTAATCTGAGGACAACTCAAGATTCAAGCCAGGTAATTATTTTAATTGTTTCTTCCAGACAGGTAAACCGAATCCCCAAAATGTTACTCCCATTCATTCTTCCACAAAGCCTTGCCTTTGGCAAATGTTGTTAATCCCAGGCTATGTGTCAGCTCTGGAAGTGAAAGGAAGGAATACTGGTGATGAGACTAGTGCCAAGCTGTGCAGCAAGCGCCGGCCCCTGGCTGTGTCCATGGGACACTACTGCTGCTGCCACCACAACCACTGCCAGCTGACCCTCCCTTCCCATCGTGTACTCTTAGCCTTCACTGCAGGACAGACACCTTGCTGGCCCTGCCTCCTCCATGGATATGTGGACCAGAAGTGGCCTTTCAGGTTACTGGTTTCAACCCCCTTCCCCCTTTTTTAAGATGAGGAAACTGAGGCCCCAAAGTGAAATGATTTGTTTGGAGTCAAACAGCTAGTTAGTGGCTGTTGTCAGTTTGATGACTGTGTGTCTCGGCGTGTTCCTCCTTGGGTTAATCCTGTATGGGACTCTCTGCACTTCCTGGACTTGGGTGACTGTTTCCTTTCCCACGTTAGGGAAGTTTTCAGCTATTATCTCAGGCCCTTTCTCTCTCCCTTCTCCTTCTGGGACCCCTATAATGTGAATGTTGGTACATTTGATGTTGTCCCAGAGGTCTCTTAAACTGTCCTCATTTCTTTCCGTTCTTTTTTCTTTATTCTGTTCCACAGCAGTGATTTCCACTGTTCTGCCTTCCAGCTCACTGATCTATTCTTCTGCCTCATTTATTCTGCTGTTGATTGCTTCCTAGTGTATTTTTCATTTCAGTTATTGTATTCTTCAGCTCCGTTTGGTTGTTCTTTGTATTTTCTAACTCTTTGTTAAAAACTTCTTGTAATTTCTCACTCTGTGCATCCGTTCTTTTCCTGAGTTCTTGGATCATCTTTACAATCATTACTCCGAACTCTTTCTTGGGTGGATTGCCTATCTCCACTTCACTAAGTTGTTCTTCTGGGGTTTTATCCTGTTCCTTCGTCTGGAGAATGAAAGGCTTCTTGACTCCCTGGTTAGTACTTTTCAAGCTCTTCTCTTCTTGGCCAGGGTTCTGTCTTAAAAGAGAAGGAAATTGTACCAATGTACCCAGGTACCTTTGTAAGATGTCAGACCAGTAGACTCGGACTGTGGTGATTACCAGAGATCTAGTTACTGACTGGGAATTAAAATACCAAATTGTTGTACTTTAAAAGATAAAGCAGGATAGACTTCATAATAACGTGTTGTGTTGTGTTTGAATACTACTTTTTGGCAAAACTTTAAGGTGGAAATAGGCAAGAAGGTAAAAAACAAAAACAGTGTGATCTATTAAACAGGAGAAGTGGGAGAGAGGATTTTTAAAAATTCACTCTTCCTAAAGGGTGGAAGGTGGAAACCAGCTCTTGAATGTTGAGTAGTTCACCAGAGAGAGAAGGGCCTTTTAAGATTTAAGTGACTTCTCAAGTTTTATTTTAACTGTGTGCTGCCGTGTGCAGATTGTGTATAGCACCAAAATGTCTCGCCCCACGTCTGCTGCCTATGATGTGAATGACCTGAATATTCTCAAGGTCTCTCAGTTCCTGCAAGGCAGCGACTTTGCAGCAGTGTGGACAATCCAGGCACACTACATGGGTTCAGCAGGCTTTCCCAGCTACTCGGTGCATTGGCTCAGTTTTTGCTCGAGTCTCTCTAACGATTGCAGAGGTTCCTGTCCACCCCTGTGATCAACAGCTTTTCCTAGGGCAGCTCACAGACATGGCAGTATTTGGGTTTAAGTAGACTCTGTAATATTGTGTTTGGCAGGAGAGACCATTAAAAAACAAAAATCAAAGCAGCCCTCATAACTAGGTTCCTTTTTGAAAGGCTACTGATCAAAAAATATAGCTCAGAACTGGAAATTGTTTGGTTTAAATAAATGCATCCTTTTCTGTCTCCTCCCCGCTCAATCCTTCCCCCAAAGTGGATTGATATGAAAAAGTACATAGGATTACTTGAAGCTTTCATCTTTCTTAGTGATCACCCTGGAAGAATATTTTTTTATCCTTGGTTTAAGTAGAATCTTTTATTCTTGGTTTAAATTGATACAACAACTACCCACGTGTTCACCTGCAACCTCAATTTCCTTGTGTTGAATTTCATATATTTTCTCGGTTGTCTATCATCAAGAGGAGATGGGGAGAGAGGATAGGTCTGAAGTAGACTGCTCTCATTTAAATTCCATGATGTATGTATGTATGTATGTGTGTGTGTGTGTGCGCGCGTTCATGCAGACGCGCACATGTGCATGCACACGTACTCAGGGCTAATTACTGGTTGCGATAAATTTGGTCGAATTTCAATTTAGCTTCATTAACTCTGAGACAGGGCAGTAATATCAAAGGGGAAAAACAGAATAAGTGAAGAGAAACAAATAGATCATTTTCTTTAAATAAAGATATTTTAGGGGGAACTGGTGTTCATTTTTTAGGTCATCATTGCTATTTCTCAATATTATATACCTATAAACCGCATAGTAGGACTTGGTGTGCTTGAAGAAGCTACATTTTCACAGCAGGAGAGGAAGCGGAATAAAGCACTGAGATGCAGGTGCACAGGAATACAAGTGGGCTCTTTCCCTGCAGCCCCAATGCCTGGCCAAGAAAGCAGAAGCTCTCAAGCCCGGCTCTCAGGGTCTCCCAGAGCTAAGCCAAGAAGCATAGGGGTTGGGGGGGCGGGGAGCAGGAGAGCATAATTGTTATTCAGTCTTCTTTAATGAGATGTATTGCCCACTGCTGAAAGATTGTGGCGGTGTCTTTTGTTATGCTAATTAGGCACCATTAGAGCTTGGCTGTCTTTGATTTCTGCTTAATCCATTCTGCTTCCTCTGCCTCCATCCCGACTGGCAAATGGTTGAAAGATGGTGGGTGTACTGCACGTGTTATTTATTGCTCACATCTATGCTGAGTTCTCTGGTAATAGGGTTGGTAACAAAAGATTTATCTTACCGAAGGCGGTACCTATTTTGGACATTCATTTTGGCTTTTTAAAAAATGAAGTTGAGAATGGCCTGTTTCTGCCTTTTAAGTTCAAGCACCATTTGCTTCTGCAGCCACACAAAATGGGAAGTGACAGATTGGGAAACTAGGTGGCCTCTTTTGGTTGCTTGGATTGCCCGAAAAACAACAAGCAAGTTGACCATGCCTTAAGCTTTTGGAGAGGCTAGGGTCGACCAGAAGAATGGAAACAAGATTAATTTAAAGGTCAAAAAGAGAACTTGAGCAGTTCAAAATTCCTACCTTTAACAATTTATAGATACGTATGCATTCTCTCCTAAAATTAAAGCATTGCATTTACATGATTAGTGCAAATTTAAGGGTATTTGTGGTGAGTCTAAAAAAAATGTTTTAAATGATCAATCTGGTCCTTAAAATAGTGAAAGGGGGGATTTCTGTTAAATTTTTTTAAACTACCTAACAATGTTTTAGGGCAGCGCTGTCCAGTGGAAATGAACCATAGATGTTATTTTAAATTTTCTGGTAGCTACGCTAAAAAAAGTAAAAAACAGTTGAAATTAATTTTAATATATATTTTATTTATATATCAAATACATCATCATTTTGTTGACCTACAAGAAATAGGCTGCCATTTGTTTCTCCGATAAAAATGGGTTTATGACGGATCAACAGAGAATTGCAGTTTGGGGTCTGCGACCACGGTGAGCCACATGCAAGTCCCCACACAGCAAGGAGAGAACTCTTTTAAAGAAGGGAAAGGAACTTAGGATGGGTATAGTAAGCAAAGAGTTCACTGGAGGAACTGAGAGTTCAAAGCACTATTGTGACTTTTCATTGGCTGAGTTGTTTTGGTCTCTCATTAGCAGAGCTCTTGCCAGGAAAGAAGAGGAAGTCTTTCTTCCTCTTGGGCTCTGCAATCCTCATAGAGCACAGGACTTCCCGTTCCGGCCTCCCGACTCTAATTTCATTGAGGTTTCTGTTGATTAATTTTTACAATTTCAACATGCGTGTAATCAATATAAAAGTAATGAGCTAGTTTATACTCTTATTTAAGTTTTTGAAATCTGGTAAGGTCTTTACACTGGTGTGTGTTTCACAGCACATCTCAATTTGGATTTGCCATGTTTCAGGTGCTCCCCAGCCACTTGTGGCTGGTGGCCACTGTACTGGATGGTGCAGCTTTAGATTAATTCATTAATTTACCACATGCCTAAAAGCAACTGTCAGGATAAAATCCATTTTTAAAGTTATGGGTCTTCGTTGCTGCGCACAGCTTTCTCTAGTTGCGGCGAGCAGGGGCTACTCTTCATTGCAGTGCACGCGCTTCTCGTTGCGGCGGCTTCTCTTGTTGCAGAACATGGGCTCTGGGTGCGCGGGCTCAGTAGTTGTGGCTTGCAGGTTCTAGAGCACAGGCTCAGTAGTTGTGGCACACGGGCTTAGTTGCTCCGCGGGATGTGGGATCTTCCCAGGCCAGGGCACAAACCTGTGTCCCCTGCATTAGCAGGTGGATTCTTAACCACTGTGCTATCAGGGAAGCCCTTGAACTGAATGATCTTTTAATTCCACCACCCACACAGCTCTGAATTCATAATTCAGAAAATTCACATTTAGAGCCTGAGTACACTAGAACCTGTCCATCTTCTCCTATAAATTAGTATTTGAAAAGAAGCCTTCTTTCCCCCCAAAGAAAATTAGGTGTCCTGTATACCACATCCACACCTTTTCTCTCCAAATGTCTGAATCTTTCTTTGAATTCTTCCAAGTCTTGTATTGTTTTGATAAAGTATGTGGTAGTATAGGAGACTGAAGGCGCCTGGTGCTCGGTGCTTTTGGAATGAGGGCTTTGGGCAACTGTGAGGTGAGCTGGCAAGTAATTACTGCACATTACTAGATTACATGAACACTAACTCTCTCTCTAAAGCTCAGCTGCCTGTCTGAGTTTGTAATTTGGATTATTTATTGTGTCATCAGTGAAAATGCTAAAGACACTTTCCAAGAAGGTAGTCTGTTCAATAGTTCTAAGATAAAAGGATGGTCACCTTTGTGCCTATGTGAAACGCTCGTCAAAGAAAATTGGCCCAGACTTGCTGAGTAATGATTGATAGGGACCAATGGGAAAAGATCAGGAAGGTAGAAGCAAATGGAGATAATTGTTCAGTCTTAGAATTGAAATTTTAATTTAAAAAAGGGTTCCACATACATATCCCATACTGGCCCCACTTGGTCATCCCATTAACAAGATCTCATGAATAGATATTACTGGCAACATCTGGTTTTAGGGCTTTTGGTAGTTTTAAATGTTGAGCAGTTTCCTATACTGCCTGGGCATTGTAGAGCTTGCCTAGTGTGGGAAAAATAGAGGTAACATACTTGCACCAGAGTCTGTGATAAGGAAAGGCAACTTGTTTGAGTTTGTTAAGAGAATGTTCTAGAATACCAAAAATGTACAGGCAGGTAATTAAAACTTGGCTGGTTTTCAAATTGGAAGTTCAGTCAGCGCTCAGGTACAGATCTCTAATGCTGCAAAGGGATCAGGTCAGCATTTGTCATGTAAGCATTTGCTGTCTAGAATGACTTTTAGCAGATCAGTAAAGCACTGTTACTGTACTGTTATTGTTGGCTGTCAACCAGCAGAAGAAAATGGCTTTGTTATTAAGAATGGCATTTGCCTCCAACTGGGAAGAGACTCCCTTGGGTTGCCTTTCTCTTACTGGGGTGGGCTCATGGCTAGAAGAAAACCAGCCAACAATTGAAGACAAAAGCACAAGGGCCATCGTTAGAAGAAATGTCATAGTCTTGATTTGATTCAACAGAACCACCTTGGGTCTGGTCTTTGTAACTTTCATCATTGTTTTGGGAGGAAGGACTTTCAAAAAGCCAAATTGTTTTTCAGTTTTGCTTTGGTGTTTAGGTTATTTCTGAAATGTGAAGAAGGAATAATAAAGCCACTAAGATACTCATGGCAATTACTAGATAAACATAAATTAAACACTTCAGAGGTATGGATATTCTACCTCAAAGGAACATTCCTCCCCTTTTGAACACGTTTAATTCTAATAATAATTATAGCTAAAGAATGTGTGTTTCTTCACACAGAGGATAGTGTTTTTTTAAAAATCTAATAGAATGTATTTTCTGTCATTGTTTAAGAGTCGGATCCAAGTTCAGCCCCTTTCACAATGAACTGTCCCACATCTTCTCTCAGAATCCTTAAGTAGACCAGTAAACTGATGGCAAGCATTTTGAATACGATGGACTTAGAGGCTCATTACTTGTTTTCTATGCTGTCATCATTTTTGACACACATTCCTGTGTCATGGCCCTATTTCATTATAGAATGGCGTTGTGGAGTAAGGATGATATTAAATTTTAATGTTATTGCTATTATTACTGTTGACTATTTTTAGCGTAAGTATGCCTGCTTCTTTAATTCCAGCTTCTGCAGGGCCCGAAAACAGAAGTGTGCATAAACAGTCAGGAAAATTACTGTATACCGTGGATACCCAGCCTCGCATGTTCTGCCTGTTGTGAATGATGAATCAAAATGGAAAGGTTATCATTTTCATTAGCTAGGAAAGAACAAGACCATACTTTTCTCCAAGTGTAATTACAGTGGTTCACTGGCAACATTACACTGCAGTAATTAGTCTAAAGGTGTATGTGAGGGCAGGCTTTTGCACAGACACTAGAAATATTATTTCAAAGTTTAAGGTCACAGCCTTGTGTTTAACATGTTCCAGGCAGCTTAGGGGAAAAAAAAAAAAAAACTAATTTGACTGGAGGTAAAGAAAGACATTTGACATTTCCCAGAGTCATGCATTCAGAAACCAGTCAGGGAGAAAAATTGTATTTTATTATCTACAATAAAAAAAAAAAAAAAAAAACTTAGCTGCAGAAGTAGCATGTCAGAATATTGTATAGGATAAACATAGATAAAATTTAAGTTTATTAGGAATGTACTATAAATAATTATGAGAGCTTTTGATACGTGTGTTTTAATCTGCATTTTTCCACCTAAGGCAATTGGACAGAAAAATTAATTGCTAGAACTTTTCAGGGGAAGCAAAATAATTCCTCTACCTTCTTATAACTGTTTTCAAGAAATAAATATTTCTCTTACACAGGTCTTCTAATATATATCTGTCCTTTGTGAACGTTTTTTGGATACTCTGAGTGGTTATATTGAATTAATTAAAATCTCTCTAACCTAACCCTTCAGAGTAAAGTGAATTGCAGTTATTTTCTAAAGCCACACCTCAGGCTTTCTGTTTAAGTAAAACAAAAGTGAGAAGAAGGGGAAAAAAAAAAACTAGTTAAAAGTAAGATTTACATAAAGTTTATACTTTAAAGCCATATATGGGTTTAAAAGAAACTCTTTGCTTCTTCTAGTTCAAGGAATACTTATACAAGTAACATTTCTTACTGGGTTAAAGGTAAAAGCCCAAGTACTCTTAATGTCTTTGTTAAATTTCAGTATTATCTGCCTGTCTTGAAGCAATTCTTTTTAGTTTCTCTCTTTAAATCCTTAAATAGCCATACAGAATATTGTTTGTTTTAGGACAAATGGAGAAATAGAATGTGCTTGAATGAACATTCATTCAGCAACCAAATTCTGTTGGAAACCACTGCTTTTGAATGCAAGTGTGTGTTTTCTGTGTGTTATCTGGCCATATGGTTAGAACTGATGTTTCTCACCACTTCAGGCACTCGGGAAATTCGAAGCATAGATGTGACACAAATAACACAGCCAGCTGATTATGTAACGTACTGTAAAATCTACCCCCAAATTGAATTTTAAAAAAACATTGCTTTTTGTTTGTCACAGATGTTTCTCTGCTCAAGGAAAAACCATGCACTGCAGAATCAGAGCCATGATGTTGTACGTTTTCTGCAGCTAGCAATTAAATAGGAGACATCAAGTAGCAGGAATGCTTCCAAGACTTCTTTCTGCCACTGAGCAAATCACCGCATCTTGCTGGACCTCAGTTTCCTCTCTGTGAAATCAGAGATTTCTAAGCCCCCTTCATGCTCTTACCTTCTTTGTCTATTTAGGGGAATAGGGTCTTTCTTTTCTCCCTTTGTGGTTTGAAAAAAAAAAAGCATAAGAGCTTTTCTCATATCTTTTCAACAAAGCCTAGAAAGGTCTACTGCACTCCTTTCATAGTGGGGGCTGTAGTTCCCATCATCTCTGTGAGATCAGCGGTAATGCAGGAACCTGTGGACTTTTTCTGTACCTTCTCTTCCTTCAGTGACCCAATCTGTGAAATGGAGGGAAGGTTTTTACAAGACTATTTCTATAGTTCATTTTTCATAAAATGTATTTATGAAGTCAGGTTAAAATGTACTAAGTGAAGTTCTGCACGTCCTTGGAAACGCCACTGTCTTAACTGACATCTGATGAATAAATTACAAAGTACATCTAGGTTGTTACAGTAGGTGCCAGGACTGACAGCCACTTTGAAAAGTCCTGACAAATGTCCTGAAAGTCAAACTTTGTAAATGGAAACTGAGTTTCCCATAAAAGTGCAGGGGTTTTTGTATTCCCAGCCCTAGTTCTTTTTTTTTTTTTTAATAAATTTATTTATTTATTTTTGGCTGTGTTGGGTCTTTGTTGCTGCTCACGGCTTTCTCTAGTTGTGGCGAGCAGGGGCTACTTTCGTTGTGTGCGAGCTTCTCATTGCGGTGGCTTCTCTTGCTGCAGAACATGGGCTCTAGGCACACGGGCTCAGTAGTTGCGGCGCACGGGCTTAGATGCTCTGCGGCATGTGGGATCTTCCTGGATCAGGGATTGAACCCGTGTCCCCTGCATTGGCAGGCGGATTCTTAACCACTGCACCACCAGGGAAGTCCCCCAGCCCTAGTTCTTAAACTCTAAAATGCTCTAGAAATCAAAGAAGCATTTTATTTAATCAGCTATAAATTATATACCTGTAAAGAAAATCAGAAGGAAAAGAGGTTATTTTAAAAAGGGGTTTGTTGGGAAGATTCTGACAGGATTCTTCAGATTCAGGTCACTAAATAGCTTTATGAAAAACGTTGTAAATGTTTCTTTGGTGGGTATCAAGATCACGTTGTTACTTTAAGTGCAGCAAGAAAGTACCTGTAATTTGCAGAGGGCTCTCAGCATACATTTACTGTGAAAAAAGAGACAGCCTGGATTTAGAGTACCTGTTTCCTTCATCTGAAACCTTGTGAGCAGACCAAATCTACCATGAATGACGACTGAGAATTTTGGAACTGAAAGGTCCTCTAAAAATCAGAATCTACTTCCTCTTGAGCCCTGCTCACGTCTCCCCAGCTCCACGTCACTTCTTCCAAACTCTCATTTTTTTTATGAGGAAAGCAAAGTCCCAAAATGTAGCCAAATCTCTTTTACCTTAAAAATAATCTACCCAGACCCATGTCCTCTCACCCTACTGTCCAGTTTGAATATGTGGCATTTGATGGTGTTGAATAAACCTTCTTCCTCTTCCTCTCCCCTGGGCTCTGCTAGAACTGTGCATTCCTGCTTCTGACCATTCCTTCTCCCTCCAAATAACTTCCCCCTTTCTTCCTGTGCTTGAAAGTTCCAGTTATCTTAAAATCACCCTCCAGACCGACCGACCATTCTTTGGGTTTACAGTTCCACTTGCATCTTAATCATCCCTGCTGAACAGCCATATTGTGCTACCAGTCACAAAGCTTATGGAAACCATTATTTTCAGCCTCCTCTACATTCTCAAAATATATGTGTGTGTGTGTGTATGTATACAAATATATATATTCTATAAACTCAGGAGTTTGTTCATTTTTTTAATTACTCAAGCAATCTTGTTAACTTCCTCTTCAAAGGGCTTGTCTTAAGCCAGTGATGTAACGTTGCATTCCTGCCAGAGGTTCCAGCTGTTAGGGAAGGTTCTGACAGGGATGGTGAGTAGCTCAGGAAGCCGCCTTCTCAGCAGAATGTCAGCAGAGAGTAGATGTTGCAGAATCTCAGAGAAGACACAGTGTACACCCATCATTCTCTAAGGCAAACTGGTCCCTCTAGGGCAGTGGTCGCCAGCCTTTTTGGCACCAGGGACCAGTTTTGTGGCAGACAGTGTTTCACGGACTGGGGGGCTGTCATGCGAGCAATGGGGAGCAGCAGATGAAGCTTCACTCACTCGGCCCCCGCTCACCTCCTGCTCTGCGACCCTGTCCGTGGCCCAGGGGCTGGGGACCCCTGCTTTAGTGGATTAGCTCTGCCTTTAGCATAATAGAAAGCTGGGTGGCTGTAGTCCTAGTGGCCCAAGGGTACCTGTTGCCCTTTTTCTTCTGAAGCCCTGCTTTTTCCTCTGAGAACAGGACTTCCTTGCTGGATAGGAGAGGCATTCTTAGGTAAATCAGGATGATTATCCTAAATCTTGTTACGTGGTCTTTAACCATACTGGGTTATTGAGTGGGGCTGGGGAGAAAACACTTGGAGAGTAAGGAGGTGACTCATTTAAAAAAACATTTGAGGCTAATAATACGTTTGGCCCGTAAGTTTCCTTATTGTCACCAAGGCAAAGTTGCCGCTTCCAGATTTCCAGCTGAAACCCACCCCCCCATCCCTTAACTTCCTTGTTGTTTTTATTTATTTTTTTATTTTTATTTTGGGGGGGTGCCTCTCACTGCTGTGGCCTCTCCCGTTGTGGAGCACAGGCTCCGGAAGCGCAGGCTCAGCGGCCATGGCTCACGAGCCCAGCCGCTCCGTGGCATGTGGGATCTTCCCGGACCGGGGCACGAACCTGCGTCCCCTGCATCGGCAGGCGGACTCTCAACCACTGCGCCACCAGGGAAGCCCCCCTTGTTGTTTTTAAGGTTATTTGAAACAGTTGATTCTCTTAAAGGTCATATTTGATCATTCACTTCATTGCAACTTCATTCTTAAAAAAAAGTTCTGCGTAGAGCATTTATTATTTGTTTTTGTTGGATTTTTTAGGGGTTGGGGATAGACTGCATCAGGTTTTCATCAAAGTCCTATCTTGCTTATGCTCATTTGTGCTCAGCAGCCTCTGGGGAACTTTAAGAGCCTCACCAATGAGACAAAATCCATAGTTGAGGGGACCAAAAGGGTGATTGGAGAGGTGTTTGCCACTATAAATTACTGTCCATAGCAATTTTCCTGAATCCCTTTGGCAAATAATAGTTAAATACTCACATACAAATAGTTCTCTGATGGTTGATCGAAAGCCCTGCCCTCTACTGTATAAACATAGCAAGTCTTTCTAACTCAATATGTATATATTACTGTCATCATTATTCTCTCCAGATAAAATGGAATAGCCCAAAGACGATTACTACAACTGTCCACATTAATTCCAACAAGAGGAAAAAAGCGGCATACGTTTTCAGTGGCTCTGCTCTCTCGTATTGTTAATTTCCTGAAAACTTAATGTTAGATGAAGTGTAATTGCAGATTTCCTTAAGAACCATTGACAGATACTTATCTTAAGTTATAAGCAACTCGCACTGTGAAATGTGTGCAAACATTCTAAGTTTCCTTCCAGAAGAATATACTTCAGTGAAACCCAATATTCATCAGTCTTTTTCAATAAACAGGGCCATTAAAGCTCAAAGTAGAAGCTGGGAGTAGTTCTTTTGTTTCTCCTTGATCTTTAAAAGAGACAATAGTGCGGGAACTTTTCACTGGTTTTCAAGGAGTGAACTAAGTTAAGTGTTTGATAAGTATCCTAGAGACCTTACAACCTTCGGCTAAGGGAGCTACATTTGAATGAGAGAGTGAAAAAGAGCAAATTATGGTGTATTTAGGTATTAGCATTGTATAATGGACAGAAGAGTTTGGTGTTTTTGTTTTTTTCTTTTTGTTAGGTGGTCTATTTAGTGCAGCTGTGTTTATGTTTCCTAAGTGGTAACTGCCTGAACATGGTGACAGGTCCCTACATATGAGAATAGGGATTTCGTTTAAAAAATCTTGCCAATGTGCTTTAACATAGAGGGTTGTATTTATCAAGTAGCAATGGCAAAAATGATTCCAGGCACAATCATCCAATACAGCTGGTTTGCTAAATCAGACATTTTGACAATGTTGTAAAAAAAAAAAAAGTAATGATACTTTAAATGTTGCATTTCACAGTAGAATAAAGTTGGAAATAGTAGACTGTTTTAAAATGGTCACATTGCTTTAACCAACGTTTTGGCTGATTTAACTTCTTGGTTATTAAAAATGCATGCTTAGATCGTAAATATAGATCCTGTAGAGAATTAACAGTCCCCTATTTTTGCTGTCTTTCTCTTAAAAAAATAAAATGAATATGGAGTCATGCCTGCAACAAAAAAGAGACAGTTGCCCATGACAGAGAAAACGTATATAACAAGTAAATAACTGAATTAATCAGTAATTTCAGAATTGCATGTAACGTGTGAAATGTTTAGGTATGGGGACTTAATGACTAGTTTTTAAGGCATTTTCTTTAGTGTTACATCCCTCGTAACTCAAATTAATGTTTATTACCACTTCATATTTTGCCAAAATATTTTCATGAATTTGGATTAGAAGCAGCTTGTTCTGACTTGTTTTGCAACTTTGTTTCAAGAAAAACAAAGTGATATTTAGAAGATTTTTGTATGTCTTAGAAGCCTTTAATTATCTAACTTACGTTGAAGAAGGAAATGAGATCAAGTTTTGTTTCATAGTTCTGTAAGAAAATAAGATTCCGTTCTACACTAATTTGATATTACTACATAGATAATAATGTCTTTCTGAACATTTGAATCAGTGACTCTTGCATTGGCTGTTAGTAGCTGGCAATCGGGAGTCTACTTTCAATTCAAGGAGACACGACTTACGGCCCATAACTATTTGGGTTGGCATTTCTTTTGGATGCTCAGGTGTTTGCCCTGATCTCTCCTGTTTTTCTCCCCTTCTCTCCACAGATTGGTGAGAGACAAAAAGTGTTAGTCACAGAAGAATCTTTTGATTCCAAGTTTTATGTTGCACACAATCGATTCTATGAGCAGGTAAGAGATACTTCCACGTTCTTAGGGTTTCTCCAAAATGAGAAAGACTTCTAAAAGTAAATCAATTTAAGCGAAAGAGACTTAAAGCGGGGGTGGGGGTGGGGGGGGAGGTGTAGAATCTTGTCGCGGGAAGGCTATTTTATAGCATCAAGCCAACCAGGCTAACATGGGGCTTATCTCTGTGGCTTCATCTCCAGAACATTCTATACGAAGGAATAAGTGTGTTTTAGTCCCCATTCACCTTTGACGGGACCTGCCTCTGGCTTTGCGGAGTTTGGAACAGGCAATTCTCACTGCCAAAATCCCCACAGCCTGGCAACGTGGAGGGGAAAGTTCTGTCCAGAAGACAGGAAGGATGTCTGTGCCGGCGACATCAGCCTGGAAGGGCAGGGATTTCCTGTCCCTGTCACAGCACTCACACAGGCTTCTGATTGGTTGGTCTGTTGGTTGGCTTTCTTAGTTTTGTTTAGTTTCAGGTGTTTTGTTTTTTTGTTTTCTTTGGTTTTTTTTTTTTAACTTCCACATTGATAAAAAACGCTGGGGGCAAAGGGAAAGGAGTCTGTTCGTTGGACTCAACTCAAGTTGGGTGAACAACTCTGGAGACCAGCATAAGGATCAAACCAACTTCACTATGAGAGTTTTCTTCGAGACCAACCTGAAAGGCTTCCCACTCCCTGCCCGTTAAAGTCGCGTGCTTTGCCCCACCAGCAACCAGACTTCTATTTTAGCATTTGGGATTCCATTACCCCAGGTGGTAAAGCAATTCAAAAGCGATTGAAGAAAACAGTGCCTCCTTCGGGGCCCGTGGACCCTGGGAAGGGCCAAGGAGGAGGTGTAATATGCCCCTCCTGGTTAGAGACCTTCATAAGGGCACAGGGATTTCATGGGTCATCCCTGGATCGTATTCGCTTTTCTTAATATCAAGTGAGTTTTCCTACTTTTCTTTTTTTTTTTTCCTACTCTCATCAAATGACAAGTGAAATTTTTTTCTGTGGGTCACGGCTTGGGAAGGCTCTTCAGGCCAGCCTGGGCAAGTCACGTAAAGGATGGGCGAGGGAAGCCGACTGCCCATGTTAGAAAGCAGGGAAGCCGGAGCCGGAGGGGCCTCCAGCATGGGGCACAGACTGGGCACTGGGTCCTCAGGGAAAGTGGGGGAGCTTTTCATGGCCCAGACCGAATGTGCCCCGTTCGGTCCCCAGTAGAGACTACAGCTGAGGATGGATTCCGAACACTCCATGTCTGAGCTGAGTCTGTCTCTTCCCCGTTCTCCACCTCAGTAACTGACTCCAGAGAGCCATTTTCCTGTTCAGGCCAAACTTCTGCTCAGCCCTCGGGAGGAGCTTGATTGTATCTTGGTTGCCTCTTTCCTCTCCTTTCTCTTGCCATCTGGGTTTTCGCCTCAGCAGGGAACTTTTTTCCCCTTCATTTTAAAGGCGATGGCATGCCTCATTAGCTGTTTCCTCCAATTTAAAGCAGTCGAGCTTTTTCCAATTATTAAAACCGGAGGGAAAAAAACACTGAGCCCTTCATTCAGATCAAGACAGCAGATCAAGGAGAGTTATTTTCCCCGAGAATAGTACCAGATCTCCCAGGGATCGTTTGCTCTGGAGATTTTCTTGTTTTATAAAAACTGATTTAAAGGGGCTTTCATATCCTGATACTAAAGCTTTTTTAGTCCATTTGCTTGCCGCAAGTAATACACCACCCAGGTGACCTTTCTTCCTATACTTTGATGAAGCAGTGTACTCAGTGGTCATAAAAAATCAGACTCAGAAAGACCAAGATCCGTTTCTGCCTCTCGGAGAAACTGGCTGTGGAACTTCTGGCTCTCATCTGATTTTTCTTTCTTTTTTTTTTTTTTTTGGTCTCTAAAACCAAGCATATCAAAGATTTCATAGGAATTATTTTTCTAAAAAAAGATGACTTCCAGAAGATTGTATCTAGATATCAAAGTATTGCTGGATTAGAATTAGTCTGTTTATTTTGGATTATGACTTGAAAAGATTGGCAAGGAGCTCCAGTACTGAAATAGAAGTGTGAGGGAGACATAATACATACAAACTACCTGTAAGTCCAAGAGGAGGGGAAACATTTGCTTGAGGTAAACAAGTACCTCCGTCAGTAATCGCTAGTGGAAAGGGACCATCTGACAGTTTCCTGTGAGCCAGCCCAAGTACCCTTCAGAGGAGCTGGTTCTGCGTGGAGGTAGAACTAACAAATACATGCTTTTCATAACAGAACGAAAGAAGTGAATGGCAGCCATCAGTTAAAGGAGTCAGTTAGCTCCAAACACCAAGGTTTGGGGTATTGAAAAGGTGGCTTTGAAATATTCTTCCTCTTCCCCCAAAACACACACACACACATGTGCACTTGCACACACACACACATATGCACCCAGACATGCGGGCCTTTATTTGAAGTGGCTGCTCAAATCCTGACTCTGACAGCAAACTTGGAAGGTATTAAAAGTATAAAGCTTTCATCAGTGTTGTCCCAGTTTTCTTCATTGCCTGGGACAGCCAAGAATCGGATATCAAAGGCCTGTCCAAGAGTGACTGGCGGATGCCTCGGGCGGTTCCAGGCCTGCCTTCCACGTGCCCTCGGACCACAGGCATCCCACAAGGAGAAAGCGCTGTCTATAACCCCTTACCCCTCCCAGAAATGCCTTCCCTTCCTGCTAGATCCCCAGGTCCTTGAGCATCTGGAAGATAGAGCCCACTTAGGATGGGATCCCCAAAGAGAAAAAGGACATTAAGGGACAAGTGAGGAACTCTGAATAAAGTATGGACTTTAGTTAATAGTAATACACCAACATTGGCTCATTAATTGTGACACATGTATCATACCAACATAAGACGTTAATAAGAGGGGCACTGCGTCTGGGGTATACCAACTCTCTGTGCTATCTTAATAATTCTGTAAGTCTAAAGCTGTTCTAAGATAAAATTTTAGTTTTAAAAATTAAGCCTTCTCTCATTTTTTTTTAAGGTTTTAGTGCCAAAGAACCCCACATTCATGGGGAAAATGGTCGAAGTGAACGTTTATGAATCAGGAAAACATTTTATGAAAGGGCAGCCAGTTTCAGATGCCAAAGTATACGCGCCATCCATCAGCAAACCATTAGCAAAAGGAGAAATCTCAGGTTTAACAGAGGTGAGTAGAAGATGCTTTTCCTCTCTACCCTGCTAGTAAAACAGCCGCTCTGGAAGCACAGTGATTTCCCACCATGTTTCTGTTATCATTTATAGTTCCCTTTTTATGTATGCATGAGGCTTTAATCCTTTCTGACAGATTGAAATCTGAATTAGAAAGATGCATTTATGCTGATGCCTATAGCTTTGCTTCTCTGCCTGTGAAGGGAATAAGCTGTTTCTGCTTCTAGGCTAGAAACAGAGGGCAAAAGCCATTATTTTCAGGTGAAAGATTTAACACGGAAGATGATCTGATCCAGTATGTTTCTGTGTCAGTAGATCCTCAGTGGAAGGGGGTAAGGAAAGGATAATTTTTGTGCTTTGCAAAGCTGTTTGTAATATAGTAAAAACCTACATACAGTTAAACAGGCATTAAACCATGTCAGTATATGTGGTTGTGGTGCCTTTCTCTAGGGTGTTAGCTGAATATCTGCTTGAGTAATGTGGAGTGAAAATTAAACATTTTTTTCTTTCTATAAAAAAGTAACCTGACCCCTATTTTATACCTTGGTAAATATGGCTGTTTGCCAAGCTGTCTCTTACATTTCATTGAGCTACAGCTGTAAAAGCTGATGGAGTGTGAAATGAAAATGTGTATCACATTTCTAAGCATCATTTGATGTCCTTCCTTCAACACAATTGTGAAGTGCTCCCCAAAAAAGTATACAGCGATGACTTAACATTCAGAACAATGATGAGTGATATTTATCTGGCTATATAATTCTAAAATTGTTTTAATATATGTATTATCTTTTCACTCAAAAGAAATGTCAAGGGCATGTTAATTAAGCTTTAGGAATCATGACAAAGAAGTTGTCTATATTATCTATATTCTCGCTTATTGTGGTGGTGGACTCTGGAATCCAAACGTGAGTGACACCTCTCATGAGCTTGACGAGGACATGTGAAGAATCCGTGTGTATAGCCATCTGACTGATTATGGAATGACGTAGGCCAGCCTTTGTCAAAACCCTGCCAAGTGTGTCATCCTGTTCAACCAGGAGTGAACTCTCACACTTGATAAGCATAACCATTAATGTTTGCTGTTGTTTAGAAAAAAATCATACATCATACGTGGGGCTTTGGATGGATGGCCAGGAAGGAACAGTGTAATCCAGCATTTAAATTATATTGCTAGAGACTTGGCTTTTGACATGTTAACTACTACTTCAGAAATTTTTAAAGGAAGTGGCTTTTAAAATTTTTTTCTGTTTTTCCTCACAGTGTGTTTTACAAGGTTGATTTTAAATCACCACAGTGAAAAGGATTTTATGACAAATGGCAGTGGTGGGCAAATTATTATTTCAAGACCCTGCCTGCTTTAATTCCTTCATGTAAGCCTCTTGAAAAGGGTGGTATTTTTTTTTAACATCTTTATTGGAGTATAATTGCTTTACATTGGTGTGTTAGTTGCTGCTGTATAACAAAGTGAATCAGCTATACGTATACATATATCCGAATATCCCCTCCCTCTTGTGTCTCTTTCCCACCCTCCCTATCCCACCCCTCTAGGTGGTCACAAAGCACCGAGCTGATCTCCCTGTGCTATGCAGCTGCTTCCCACTAGCTATCTATTTTACATTTGGTGGTATATATATGTCCATGCCACTCTCTCACTTCGTCCCAGCTTCCCCTTCCTCCTCCCCGTGTCCTCAAGTCCATTCTCCATGTCTGCGTCTTTATTCCTGTCCTGCCCCGAGGTCCTTCAGAACCATCTTTTTTTTAGATCCCATATATATGGGTTAGCATACGGTATTTGATTTTCTCTTTCTGACTCTGTATGACAGACTCTAGGTCCATCCAGAAAAGGGTGGTATTTTAAAACATCACATGAATAATACACAAATAAGGAAAAGCAGTGCCCTTTCACTGGTTCCTTAACTGTAGTGTTGCTTTCTAAAGGGGCAGAGCCCCATTTAAATCCTATGAGCAGCTTTTTCCATTCTCCTCTGCCTCCCTCCAGCCTGGGAAATGGTGTCACCAGTTCTCTCAACAGCCCTCCTCTGAGCCGGTGTGACCCAAAAGCCCTATAGGTGAGATGAGGCTAAAGGTCATTTGACTGCTGGCCCTTCTGGGCCTCTAGGAATTATAGTTTGATTGCATGCATTAGGCCAAAGGGTTAGGAATATTGATTTGGACATTTACATTAAGGGAAACGTCAGGCAAGTCCTTTATCACCATTTGAGACTTCATGTAAATTAATGAACATAGCTTTACGCTTCATTATTTGTCCGCTTTTAAAGATATGCCAAACTCGGGGTCAGAAATCCTTCCTTAATGAATTTGTCCTGGTGTTACAACTGTTTTTGCTAATGATATGAACAAAAATAAATTAAGCAGCAGGAGAACAGCTTCCATTTTTATAGGATTTAGAAGTAGATGATAGAGGTTATAATCCTGTCTCAGGCATTTTGAGTCTTTGAGTACTGACAAAGGTGCCGGAACTCTTCAGTGGAAACAGTGAGCCTCACTCTGTGGATGAAGTGTGGCCCTGGAAGCAGTTACACCTGAGTTTGCATCTGGACTTGCCAGTTTACCCTAGGCCTGTGACTCCTCTGAGCTTTAGTCTGTTAAACGTGACAATAATGTCTGTTTCATAGGGTTGTTGAAAGGAATGTATTCAATAGTGTATGTAAACCACCTAAAACTACTTTGGGGACGTAGTAAATAGTTACTAAGTGGTTATTTTCCCTTTCCCCCAAATCTAGCTTCTCTAGAAAGAGCAGACTCTTCAGATGACCGTGGTACTATCAGCTTTGGTCTTGTGATCACGCAGTGCACATTGCATTGGAGTGGGGGTGATCTATTAGGGTAATTTATTCAGTGCCAAAGACACCAATCCCGTCAGAATTTCTATCTTCTTAAATTTTCTAGGCTTTTTCTGAGTTTTTCTAGAGTAATAACCTCATACACACTTTGTAAAGAAACCTAGAAAGGCCAAAGCATCTAAAGCAAAATATTGTGTAAAAAAAAAATATTTTCCATAGTAAATGTATTTCCTTAATTGAGAATTTTAAGATTATTCTTTAAGTATTTATCCCTATGCTACTTTGGACTTACGTTGTCTCACTTTAGGCACTGTTGCCCTCTT
Organism: Lagenorhynchus albirostris; assembly: GCF_949774975.1. Classification (NCBI taxonomy): domain Eukaryota; kingdom Metazoa; phylum Chordata; class Mammalia; order Artiodactyla; family Delphinidae; genus Lagenorhynchus; species Lagenorhynchus albirostris. Next base: position 87,959,209 of record NC_083104.1, on the reverse strand, counting down.
TTGATAAAACTGGTGAGAGGTACAACAGACTAGGGGGAGAAGCACAGCTGGGTAGGAGTTACGAGATCTGGATTATAGGATTCTGGCATTTGCAGTAACAGACTCTTTGACCTTTTGTATATCACTTAGGTTCCCTGGACCTCGGTTGTCTCTAAGACTCTGTGATTGAAATATTTCATTTGACAAAAATGGATTGAATGCATACCCTGTGGCAGGGCTTTGAATTCTAATTCTGTTCTGTAAATATTAATAAAAATCAGGCCTTGTTATTTTCAAATAATAATAGTTACATAAATGCCCATAACATGGTGGGAAAGGACAGCTATAGTAAAGTCAAAAGGTTACTGTCCTCTCAGAAATTATATTCTAATAAAAACAGCATATAGTAATATCTTTTTATGGTTATTAACTATTCCTCTTTTCAGTTCAGTTAGAGGGATGGAGGAAGAGAGGAAGGGGAGAGTAGGATAGAGAGACAAAATTAGTCTGGTTATTTTTAGGGAAGGTGGCAGCCAAAATGCCACCTCTAACCTAATAGGGAACATTTTAAAACAAATATCATTGAAGGGTAATTAATTTCAGAAAAAGGTTATGTAATAATTATCCAATGGAAGGCATTGTAGAGTTCAAAGGGGTAAATATAAATCAAAGAAAGGATAGATCATGCCCTTTTCTATGGAAACTGTCAGGCAACTTTGTTCTTAGGAGGAAGAAGAGATGGGAGGAAGCAGGGGACACATAAATTTTCATAGACGTTCCAGGACAGTGATTCTCAAGTGTGGTCCCCAGACTTGCAGCATCAGCAATAAATGGGAACTTGTTAAAATGCAAATTCTTGGGCCCCAACCCAGACCTGAGCCAGAAATTCTGGGAAAGGAACCCAGTAATCTGTTTTTTAACAAGTTGTCCAGGTAATACTGATGCAGGCTGAGGTTTGAGAGCCCCTCTTTCAGGAAAATGATTCTCAACTGGGAAGGAGAGTTTGATATTTGTGAAAACAGTATGTTTAGTGAAAAGGGCCAAAGAGTAGGAACTTGGGGGGAAAACAGTTTTACGATGTTAATAGCATGATATTTTTACCATGTTCTCTCGTGGAACCTAAATCTGTGTTAACATATCCAATTTAATGTGATGATCTTTTTATACAGTTCATGTTTCTTGGAAAATTACTGTGCTGTTCAGGCTTTCCATCTGAAGAAAATCTTTGGGTAAACAGGACCTAGTGTCACCTGTACCAAGATCCATGACTATTTGATAATATGAAAAATCATCTGAGAGCCGTCATCAAAGAGCAGGACCAGAAAGCGGTTTTGCTTTAACTCTGTTCTGGAAAATTTCTATTACAGAAAATTTCAAGCATGCACGAAAGTAGAGAGACTAGTATAATTATCCCACGTACTTATCGCTCACCTTTAACAATTATGTCATCTCTGCTCTTATTCACCCCCATCCCCCTCTGATTCTTTTGAAGAAAATCCCATTTACCATTTTATTTCATCAGGGTATATATCAGAAAATCTCTCTGAAAGATGAAGACTCCTTTTAAATTCAGTATCAAATCTAAAATAATTAGCATCAATTCTTTATCCAGTTCATGTCAACACAGTGTTCAAATTTTGCAGTTTTTTAAGCAGTTTGTCTGAATCAGAAGGCAAATCAGGTCCACTCATTGCAATTAGTTAGTATGTCTTGTAAGTCACTTTTAATCTATAGGTGTTCCCTTTTCTCTCTCTTTTTTTCTCTTTTTGTATTGCAGTTTATTTGTAGAAGAAACCAGGTTGTTTGTCCTGCAGCATTTCCCACAGTTTGGAATTTGCTAACTGTATCCTCTGATACAGGCTTCTCTGTTCCCCACTTGTTTTATACATTGGTAGTTAGATTTAGAGGCTTAATCAGATTCAGGTCTGAGTTTTTGACAAGCTTACTTTGTGTGATGCTGTGCGTTTCCATTATGAGGCGTAGAATGTCTGGTTGTCTCTCTTTATGTGTCAGTGGTTGATGAGCACTGCCTAGATTCATTGAGTCATTAGGGGTTTCAGAATGTGGCGTTCTAATTCTGTCTTCCCTTCCTCACTTATTAGCTAAAAGCACTTCCATGAAGAGAAACTTTGCCTTATTCATTTTTGTTTACCCTGAGGTACATTTCTGACAGGAAAGGTGAGATGAAGGCTTGATGTCTTTCTCTCTGTTGACCAGTTTTAAAACTTCGAGTTGATTCTGTAACATCCTCCAAAAGTAGCCAATGAGGGGTTTTTTAGTATTATTATAAACTCATGGATTTCGCATGTTTGATATGGTTTTATCCATTGCAGTTATTATATTTAATTGGTGCTCAAGTAGCTGCATTTTTGGAGAGTGGAAGCTCTTCAAATTACCTCCTCAATCCTTTGACACAGCTCCTGAAGTCTGATAGTTTCTTTGCTTTTTGATGTGACAAGATGTTCTAGGCTCATTCTTTGCTCCAGACCTGGAATCAGCCATGTCTCTAAGGAGCCTTGGTTTCTTTTAGTTAAACAAATGATATTTAGAGCCTACAGTGTGGGCTATTTAATTGGTCATTATATTTATACCTTTCAGCAGGTGGAGCTACAAAATCCCCCCCCCCCGTTTTTTTTTTCAATTCATACTAATGCTCCCATCCAGGTCAAAATCTGAAATTTTCTGTCCTGCGCCTGTAACTTCTTTCTTCCATCCCAGTTCACAGTAACACAGCGTAATTATTCATTTGCTTTATCCTATAATATTCACGTAACTGCCTAATAATAACTATACCAACGCTATCACCAACAATATGATTACTGAAAGCAGTTTAGGTGGTGGTGGTGGTTTTTCCACTGGTTTTGTTCATAGAGTGCATCCCACTAGGGACGTACAGGCAAAGAACGGTTCTAAAGGCACCTGAACTAATTCTCCATATAGTTATACCAACAAATCAATACATAAGTAGGAGTATTCATTTTCCATTTCTTTGAACTTTTAACACTTAATTTTGTTTCATAATTATGTAAAATACTTTGCAAAATCAAACCTACAAAAGTGTGTTCTGAGAAGTCCACCTTCTACTACTCCTGTCGCTTCCACCCTGTTTCCTTTCTTACTTATTTAAGGAACTGTTTTTGTTTGTTTTAGTTTTCAGTTTATTCTTCCAATGGTTTGTCTTAACAATGTAAACATTTATATATATTACATACTTTTTATTACCTTCTTCTTAGATAAATGGTGGATACTTTTGCTATTTTCACTTAGCAATATATCTTGATGGTTACTGCCTAACTGTATATAGAAATTCAGTGAATGTTTCTAATGATTTTTCTTAGGCTGTTAAACAAAATACCTGAAACTCTATATTGCTCTAGCACCTGAGTTGAATAATATTACCCTGTATGAAACCCAATACCCTTTTGGTCAAAGAAAAGACAGACAGAATTACCTTATAGAGAGCACTGGCTCCTAGACCTACAGGAGCATAGGGCTTCCCTGGTGGCGCAGTGGTTGAGAGTCCGCCTGCCGATGCAGGGGACACGGGTTTGTGCCCCGGTCCGGGAGGATCCTGCATGCCGCGGAGCAGCTGGGCCCGTGAGCCATGGCCGCGGAGCCTGCGCGTCCGGAGCCTGTGCTCCGCAACAGGAGAGGCCACAACAGTGAGAGGCCCGTGTACCGCAAAAAAAAACCAAAAAAAACAAAAAACAACTTATCCAAAGTCACAAAATTAGAAGGTGAGAGAGGCAAGCCAGGATTTATTTCCCAGTCTTACCAATTTCCAAGCCTGTGTTCTTCTTTTTGAATTGTGGTAAAATACATATATAACATAAAATTTACCATCTTAACCACTTTTAAATGCACAGTTCAGTAGTGTTAAGTACATTCACAAGTTGTTCAGCCCATCTGCAGAACCCATTTGTTTCATCTTATAAAACTGAAAGCCTGTACCCACTGAACAACTCATTCAGCCCTGCCCCTGGCAACCACCCTTCTGTCTCTGAGCTCACATACGAGGAATCATAGCAGTATTTGTCTTTTTGTGCCTCGTTTCTTTCACTTAACGTAATGTCCTCAAGGTTCATTCCTGTTGCTGCATGTGTCAGAATTTCCTTCCTTTTGAAAGCTGAATAATATTCCATTGTGTATTTACACAACATTTTGTTTATCCATTCATCCATCAGTGGACACTCGGGTTGTTTCCACCTTGTGGCTGTTGTGACTCACGCTCCTGTGAATGTGGTTGGACAGATATCTCTTTGAGATTTTGCTTTTAATTCTTTTGAGTATATACCCAAAAGTGGAACTGCTGGATCACATGGTAATTTTAACTTTTTTAGGAGCTACCATACAGTTTTCCACAGTGGCTATACCGTTTTACATTCCCCCCAGCAGTGCACAGGGGTTCCAGTTTCTTTCCTATCCTTACCAGCCCTGATTATTTTCTGGTTTTTTGGTAGTAGCCATCCTGATGGGTGTGGGATCAAGCCTGGGTTTTTAATCCCAGGCCTATACTGCCTTTCCTTTTTGAGTTGCAGGAGTCTTATTTGACAACTTCTAGACAGCTGTTTCCTTTTATGTAACAGAGAAGCTTACACTAGGTACAAAAAAGGAGAGAAAAAAAATGATGAGAAAATGGACAGTATTAATCATCTTCTCTGTGTTCTGTTAAAAGTGGTTCGAGTTGTGAGTTTGCCTTAGGAATACATGGGAATGTGAGCGCTACTGCTGCTTGATAAAGACTAACCAGATTTACTGCTGAGGTTCTTTCTCCTTTTACGGTCCATGTTATAACAAATCACTTGAATCTTCCCATTTCTAGGATCGATACTTAAGAAGTCAGAGCTATTTTGTGCCTGACAGAAGAGAGAGAAGAAGAAAATTCTCTCCTAATTCTAAACTTAAAAGTAGTCAGTTTTATTCCAAAGTTTTCCTCTTATTAGTTTTATTCCTAGTCATAGAGAATTGCTTTAAAGAAAGAAGAGGTAGGGTGGCTTTGTGAGAAGAGCTCGAGGTTTGGAACCTGTCAGGTGTGGGTTCAGATTACAAGTACAATTCCCGTGATGTTGTACAGCACACTTTCTTCAGTCGGTCTCTTCATCTGTAAAACGGGCATAACTAATTCGCAGAAGATTAAATTAGATAATGTGGACAGTGTGCCCAGTGCATAGTACATATGTTAATATTTGATAAAGGGATTCAGTAAGTATACCTTTAAAAATCAGTGATTTACTGACTTCTGTTTTAATATTTTTACTTTAACTTTCTAAGTGGTACTTCGCTTCCATTGGTCGTCACTATACAACACAGTATAGCAAATAAGAACATGGATTCTGGGTTCTGATCACCTGCGTTTGAATCCTTGTTTCAGCACAAGAATTAGACCTTGGGCAAGTTACTCAACCTCTTTCTACCTCAGTTCTTGCCTCTGGAAATGGGGGACATAATAGTACCCACTTCATAGGATTTACATGGAAATGCCTTAGCAATCAAGAAATGTCAGCTACTGTTACAGTAAATGTTGGCTACTGATAATTAATAATAATTATCATTATTAATTTGTGATACATGCTAGGGCATCATTTTACTTTAAGCAATGAAGGTAGAAATTGCATAATCTTTTATCATTTCAAATGTGATCGTCACCCATTGGTTTCCTACAAAATGGCAAATGAAACCAGATTCATTTAGGGCTTCTTCCACACAGTGAGAATGACAAATTCACAGAAAGAGGCTCAGTAACAGTCTTACAGCACTGGCTGTTCTTACTGACAGGCATTTCTTCCTCTTATTCCTTATGCCCCCTTTTAAAGGAGAATATTCTAGAATGGAGACCTGAACCTACCCTGTTTCTCACAAGGGAAGGGAAGACTGCCCCAGGGTGCCTGGCTGCCACCTGTTTCTCATCTGTTGGGACTTTGATCCTAATAATGGATTCACTTGAGCAGTTAGATAGCTCAGCACCAACACAGCCAGCTGCCCTCAGAAAGGAAGCAGAAGTTTTAAAGGGTGGCATGGTTTGCCTCATTACCAGACAAAGGGCCAGCAGGATATTCAGGTGTACTGAGTTTTATGTACAAACTATACTATATCTTCAGAGCTTTGACCCTTCGAAAAGCATTGTTAAAATGCTTTCCTCTCCATCTAACATTCATTTCCAAAACTACTGAAGTGAAAGGGTCTATTAGTTCAGGGCCAGATTTGAAAGCGCATGAAAACTGCATTCATGAGGTTAAGAAATGGCTTAACAATTAAGTTAAAACAGTTGAAAGTGGATCTAATTTCAAACAGATCAGCTAACCGTGTTAGAAGTAAATGAGGGTGTGTTCCTTCCGACTTCTCCTTCCACCCCCAAGATACTGTCTCCAATCCCGAGCAATTTTTCCTAGTTTTTTTTTTTTTCCTTTTTAACTTTATATAATACTGAATTCTTCATTGCCCATATGTTAAATTGTTGTCACAATTAAAACTGTAGCACATTTAATATTTAGTCCATTTCTTCCTTTCATATGGCTTGTAATTAGTTCCATTTGCAGATCCATTAGGACGTATTTGGGTTTCACAGTCTAGATACACAGCTTTTATTCTATGCCCCTGAGCTGTATTTTACTGGGCATTACAGCTGAACTTGTATGATTACGTCAGTTCAAAAGGTCTTCAGTATGTTTGCAGTACCTTCCATGCACCAATTTGAGTACCATTCAAAGTATCATCAGAGCGAGCTGATGCTAAACAATTAGCTTTCATTTCACTTGCATCACTAACTGTACGATCACTGACGATAATTTTCCCCCTCCAGAGGTGAGGGGAATTGCATGCATCAAGGAACTAATTGTGCCTCAATGACAATAATAATAGCTACTGTTTAGTGAGCCTCTAGTATGTGCCTTGGTGTTGAGGCTTTTTACCTGTATTACCTCCTTTTATTATTCTGGCCTGGGTTAGAGCAGCTAGAACACATGAACTGTCCTTTTTTTTTTCTTTTCTTTTTTGATGTGGACCACTTTTTTTTTTTTTTTTTTTTTTTTTTGCGGTACGCAGGCCTCTCACTGTTGTGGCCTCTCCCGTCGCGGAGCACAGGCTCCGGACACGCAGGCTCAGCGGCCATGGCTCAGGAGCCCAGCCGCTCCGCGGCATGTGGGATCCTCCCGGACCAGGGCACGAACCCGCGTCCCCTGCATCGGCAGGCGGACTCTCAACCACTGCGCCACCAGGGAAGCCCATGTGTGGACCACTTTTAAAGTCTTTATTGAATTCGTTACAATATTGCTTCTGTTTTATGTTTTTGGTTTTTTGGCCACAAGGCACGTGGGATCTTAGCTCCCTGACCAGAGATCGAACCCACACCCTCTGTACTGGAAGGTGAAGTCTTAACTACTGGGCTGCCAGGGAAGTCCCATGAAATGTTCTTTATATGGCTGTGCGCACTCACAAGGAGGCACCATAGGGTGGGATTGGGCAGGCACTTCCCCTTCCTCTGCATTCTTGGCCCACAGTCAGAGAAGCGGTTAGAGGGAGCTTGAGGCAAGGCCACAGGCAGACTCCCGGAGCTAGGAATGGCTGGGGGCGAAAGAAAAGAATGAGGCCCCCCAGCCGGAATTACCCTCAGATTGAACATGCAGGTAATGCCTGGCTTCTTAGGATATGTTTTAGTACTTATTGAACATGATATTATCTAAGCACCGGACTAGATATTGGAGACGGAAATAATGAATACGGTCTCGGCCTTTGATGAGATTTTAGTCTGAATGTTCTTCTTGTAGTACTGCTATTCTGCTGTGACCCTTTTTGGGAGGGATTGGGGTGAGAGAGAGGGTCCTCTGTGGGTGCACTAGCTGCCCGATGTGACATCACTGCTCCGGTGATTAAAGTTTTAGGGATGATTCTTACCACATCTAAGGTGTCCAGAATTGCTCTTTTGTTCTCTCATTTTGACTACGTTACTTTTCAGACTTCTTACTCAGGCATCAATTACCAGTGCCAACGTATGACCATATGTCTCGGTTTGTCTGGGATGGTCCTGGTTTATACCTGTTACCCTGGTATAATTAATAATAGTGCCCATTTTTCATTCTCCGAAGTACCCTGGTTTGGATGATAAATTATATGGTCATCTGATCAATTCATAAAGTAGACCCAGCACTATGCTGAGCGCTGCTTGGGACCAGCAGTCTTAAGGTGTGATCCTTACCCTCAAGGAGATGGAACTGTAGTTGGGAAGAGAAGACAGGTGCTTGTAAAACAAAATCTGTAATATGTAAAGTGCTAAATTGAATGACATCAGATCATAAGAGATAGGAAGATAGGAGACCTCTGTAGACTTGGGGTATCAGGGAATGTATAGGTCGGGGTTCTTTGATGACAACAGAAAACAGCTCAGTTAGTTTAAACAGAAAGGGGTTTAAAAAGGGATACTGGATTGTCCACAGAATAATTAGGGCTGTGGAGCAGACTCTTTGCTGAGTTTTCTGACAATAACACCCAAACCACGTAGAAGCTGCTGGTAAGATATGTGACCTCCGCCCCTCCTGCCCCAGCAAGTTAGAAGCCCCAAGCCCTGACTGCTTCCTCGTGAAGCTTACTTCACAATCCAGGTCTCAGACCTGTTGCATCTGAGTGTGGAGAACCGGGGTCTCAGGTTTTGTACCCTAGGGACAAAGGAGGATGGGAAGTGTTTCTTGGGATCTGTATTAGTGAGGTGAGATTTACAGCGTGGAGACTGTCAGTGTGAAGAGAGTATTCACACAGTTCCCACTACAGAGGGTTTCGTGGATGTGATGGGATTAGAACTGGACTTGGAAGGTGAGAAGGACTTAATCAGGGAAGTGAAGAAGGAGATTTTTCTCAGTGCAAAAGGAACATGAGGCAAGTGACAGAATCCACAGGAATAAATCTGGCTTTCCTTGGGCATCTGTAAGCAGATGTGGGCAATTGGGAGCAAGCGTAAAATAATGTTCATTGTGAAGAGTGGGCCCTCTGGGCTTTGAAGTAAAGTAGCACGTTATACAACAAAGCACATGTATTAGTCCACGATAACTTAGGCTGTGCTGCAGTAACACATTAACCCTGAAATCCCATGCTTGACACAAGAAAGGTTTATTTCCTACTCATACTACAGCACATCTGGCATCAGGGATTGTCTGCTCCACCCAGGCACTCAGGGACCCAGGTTGCCTATCTGGAGAACCAGGCTCTTCACTGCCTCTGCACAGGAGTGGCACAGGATATTTCTATTTATGTCTGTTGCCCAGAACTATTCACATGGCCCCACCCAATTTCAAGAGTTTGGGAAATACATACTTCTGTATAAATAAGATAGAGAAGATATGGGTGAATACTAGAAGTTTCTACCATGCACCTTGGCACGTTTTTGAGCACGAGCAAAACAGTGAAAGTAGCCTGTGTGAACAAAAGTTCACAAGAGCAGGGCCACCCTGTCTCTTCTTTTCACCACCAGCTTCGGACCATAGCACAGTGCCTGGCTCAGAGCTGGTGCTCTGTACATACTTGTTGAATGAACTTGGCTGTCACTGATACGCAGGGTGGAATAGAGGGTTTCTTGACCAGAGGCAGGGAGGTTGACAGTACGTGATAGGTTGATATCGTCTATTACTTGAACTTAGGACATTAGTATATTCTTTAAAGGCTAAAAAAATCACAGTCAAGCCACCCAACCTGCTCTTTGAAGTCATTTGACATCTTGATAAGCAGATTGCAAAAACCCCTTTTTAAACTGATGTTAATCTTGCAAATTTAAATTCTTTTCGTGGGAACTGTAGGGATGAGTACTTTTAGAGCCAGGCATGCTTCTAACCATAAATTTTCAGCCTATTTCTCCTGTCATATTCAGAGTACTAACTTTGAGTTGTGCCTAAAATAATAGAACCATGAATATCTTTGTTTTCTAACATAGTTTGCCATGTTTGAAATTTAAAGGGCTTTGGAGAAATAAATTTTCTCCTGTCCCTCAATCTCCCCAGTGTAATTCTATAAAATTACTGAGAAACATAAATGTACAAGCCATGTGTCAAGTCAACAGTTATCTGGTAGGAAGTCAACCTATAAAAATAGGATCCAGTAACTTTCAGATTTGCCACCACTTGAGAAAGAAGTCCAAAGGACAAAAAAAAGCCAAAAACTGTTGCAGATTTACCTTATCAAGGTCAGTATTTTCCTTCTAGAGGCCCCTGGCTCCCAGGGATTCTTTCCTGCAAACATCCACTTTGAAAGAATAGAGTATCCCTCAAGCACATAAACTTTGTGGTCTTACTGTATAGATTTTGGAATTTTGGTTTTATCCCTTACAACTGTGTGCATTGGCTGCTCACTTACCATCTCAAGGTATGTTTCCTCTTTTATAAATTGGAGATAATGGAATCTATTCCATAGGGTAGTTTTGACAATGAAGTGAGAAAATGCATGGGAAGCACTCAGTAGTACCGGCACAGAGGAAGTGATCAATGACTGTGTGGTACGAAGTTGGTGGCATGGTGATGATCACTGAGGATTTATTTGGGCCTAGTTAACCGAGATGCTAATATCGCATCCATGACATATATACCGTGAGAAGAGGAGTTGGTCATTGGTCTTTTCAGTCATATTTATAACCAACAACAGCGTTTTTTAAAGTATAGTTACCTAAAATAAATACTTTGTGATCGTGTTTCTAAGATCCCCCTTTTCATTGACTTTGAGTGCTATTTCTTTTCTGCTGTCCTTAAGATGAGGTCAGTTCCTCTGACCAGTCACAAAGTATCCATAGTGTGGGATAGTGTTATTTGCTACAGGCTTTTTCTTTTAAATATTCTTGTAGGAGGTGGTTTTTCCATGCTCTGTACTATATACTCTGAAAATAAACACAATCAATCTGCCTAATTGGTCTCCCTGTTTCTACCCTCTATAAAAATCAGATCATGTCTTTCTTGTGCTCAAAATCTAGGGTTCCATATGACCTAGCATATGTACCCAGCAGAATTAAAAGCAGGCACTCAAATCGATACTTGCTCTGTTTGTTGCCAATTGTATTGTATGCCAATGTTCATAGCAGCATTATTCACAATAACCAAAGGCTGGAAACAACCCAAGTGTCCATCAACAAATAACTGGATAAACAAAATGTCTTTGATACGTCGATATATACATACAATGGAATTTTGTTCAGCCCTAAAAAGAAGTGAAGTTCTAGTACATGCTACTGCATGGATGAACCTTGAAAACATTATGCTAAGTGGAATAAGTCAGGCACAAAAGAACAAATATTATGTGATTCCACTTGTATGCAAGATCTAGAATAGGCAAATCTGTAGAGCCAGAAAGTAGATTAGAGGTTATCAGAGGTTGGAGGTAGGAGAGTTGTTTCTTAATAGTTACTGAGTTTTCTGTTTGGAGTGATGAAAAAGTTTTAGAAATAGACAGTGGTGGTGGTTGTACAACATGGCAGATGTAATTGCCACTGAACTGTACACTTAAAAATGATTAAAATGGTAATTTTTATGTTATATATATCTCACCACAGTAAAAAATATTTTAAAAAAGTCTCGGGTTTCCCATGACACTCAGAGTGGAAGCCAAAGGCCCTGCAGTGGCCTACAAGGCCTAGTGCCTTGCATACTCCTCCGTTGCCTCTCTGACATCATCATTTACCCTTTTCCCCCTCGAACACACTGGACCAGCCATACTGGCCTCCATGCTCCACCTGAGATGTGAACACAGCAGGTTTGCTCCCTCAGGAGGGCCTTCCCACTTGCTAGACCCTCTGCGTGGAACGTGCTTCTGTTAGATGCCCACATATCATGTCTGTCCTCTCCTCCATTCAGGTCTCTGCTGAAGCCCACCTTATCAATGAGGCCTTCCTGAGGAGCCCTCTGTTGAATAGCAGCCCCCACCATCTGTCACACCTAGTACCCCCTCTGTCCTTACTCTGCTTCTCTCCACGGTACATCTCACCATCAGACATACCAAATATCTATGTTTCTTTGTCTCCAGCTAATACAGTGGAAAGCCCATCCATGAGGGCTGAGCTATTTTGCTTTGTTCACTCCTTTGTCCTTAATGTCTGGAATAGTGCCTGGCATAGAGCAAATGCTCACTCAGTGTCTCTTGAATGAATGAATGAGTGAATGAATATATTTGTGCTGGAGATATATGTGTATCCCTTACTTAAAAAGGATTGCAGAACCAAATATCTGGTCATCCTATATATTAGTTAGCTATTGTCACTATAAATGCCTCATATATAACAACCACAAAACCTTAGTGGGGTTCAGCTAATCTCGACTGGGCACACTCACACATCTGCAGTCAGCTGTGGGGTCTCTGAGTGGATCTTCTGATCTAGATGTGGCTGCTGACATGCCTGGTGATTCAGCTGGCAGCTGGCAGGTAGCCACAACTGGGACTACTTGGATGAATCAGCTCTGCTCCATATGTCTCATCCTACAACAGGCTAACCTGGAAACGTCCTCATGGTAAAGGCAGAGGAACGGGAACAGCAAACAGAAATGCACAAGAGCTTTCCAAGCCTTGGCATACGGCATGTTTGATAACATGCCATTGGCCAAAGTAAGTCACGTGGCCAAGATCAGGGAAAGCACTAGGCAGTTATGTGACCGAAGGCACAGCCAGGGGAGCACGAAGAGTTGGGACCATTGCTGTATTCAGTCTGTCCCAACCTATGAAATCCTGGACTTTTTTGCTTGTGAGCTGCACATCGTTCCACCCTCTTTCTGTAGCCCCAGATAAATTACATGCTGCTTTAGCCTTTGAGCCAGTCATCCCAGCTCTACAACTCAGTGTCTTGTTTTTAGTTACTGAGTTGTGAAACGGGAAGGGTTAGATCTAGTTTTTAAAATAAAAGAAACCCCTCATTTTTCACATAAAGAATCTAAAATAAGTTAGAAGTTAAAGCTCTTTCTCATGGTCTTCGATTAGGAAACTTCCAGTTCTCTGGAGGATGGCAGTTATTCTCTGAAGTGTATGTACCCAGCAACTCAACATTATCAACCGTAGGGCCTGTGGTAGGCAGAATAACAGCGTCCCAAACGTGCCTATGGCCTGATCCTTGGAACCTGGGAATATGTCAGGTTACATGGGAGGCAGGGGATTTAAGGGTGCAGGTGGAATTAAATTTGCTAATGAACTGACTACAATCCTGCAGCCTGTGGAAGAAAAACCACATTCACAGAAAGACAGACAACGAAAAGGCAGAGGACTATGTACCAGATGAAGCAACAAGATAAAACCCTAGAAAAACAACTAAATGAAGTAGAGATAGGCAACCTTCCAGAAAAAGAATTCAGAATAATTATAGCGAAGATGGTCCAGGACCTCAGAAAAAGAATGGAGGCAAACATCGAGAAGATGCAATAAATGTTTAACAAAGACCTAGAAGAATTAAAGAACAAACAAACAGAGATGAACAATACAATAACTGAAATGAAAAATACACTAGAAGGTATCAATGGCAGAATAACTGAGGCAGATGAACAGATAAGTGACCTGGAAAACAGAATGGTGGAAATCACTGCCACAGAACAGAAAAAAAGAAAAAAGAATGAAAAGAAATGAAGACAGCCTAAGAGACCTCTTGGACAACATTAAACACACAAACATTCGCATTATAGTGGTCCCAAAAGGAGAAGGGAGAGATAAAGGACCCGAGAAAATATTTGAAGAGATTATAGTCGAAAACTTCCCTAACATGGGAAAGGAAATAGCCACCCAAGTCCAGGAAGTGCAGAGAGTCCCAGGAAGAATAAACCCAAGGAGAAACATGCTGAGACACATAGTAATCAAACTGACAAAAATTAAAGACAAAAATTATTAAAAGCAACAAGGGAAAAACAACAAATAACATACAAGGGAACTCCCATAAGGTTAACAGCTGATTTCTCAGCAGAAACTATACAAGCCAGAAGGGAGTGGCATGATATATTTAAAGTGATAAAAGGGAAGAACCTACAACCAAGATTACCCTACCTAGCAAGGATCTCATTCAGATTCAACAGAGAAATCAAAAGCTTTACAGACAAGGAAAAGCTAAGAGAATTCAGCACCACCAAATCAACTCTACAACAAATACTAAAGGAACTTCTCTAAGTGGGAAACACAAGAGAAGAAAAGGACCTACAAAAACAAACCCAAAACAATTAAGAAAATGGTAATAGGGACATACGTATCGATAATTACCTTACACGTGAATGGATTAAATGCTCCAACCAAAAGACACAGCCTCGCTGAATGGATACAAAAACAAGACCCATATATGTGCTGTCTACAAGAGACCCACTTCAGACCTAGGGACACATACAGACTGAAAGTGAGGGGATGGAAAAAGATATTCCATGCAAATGGAAATCTAAAGAAAGCTGGAGTAGCAATACTCATGTCAGATAAAATAGACTTTAAAATAAAGAACATTACAAGAGACAAGGAAGGACACTACATAATGATCAAGGGATCAATCCAAGAAAAGATCTAATAATTATAAATATATATGCACCCAACGTAGGAGCACCTCAATACATAAGGCAAATGCTAACAACTATAAAAGAGGAAGCTGACAGTAACACAATAATAGTGGGGAACTTTAACTCCTCACTTACACCAATGGACAGATCATCCAGACAGAAAATTAATAAGGAAACACAAGCTTTAAATGACACAATAGACCAGATAGATCTAATTGATATTTGTAGGACATTCCATCCAAAAACAGCAGATTACACTTTCTTCTCAAGTGCACACGGAACATTCTCCAGGATACATCACATCTTGGGTCACAAATCAAGCCTCGGTAATTTAAGAAAATTGCAATCATATCAAGCATCTTTTCTGACCACAATGCCATGAGATTAGAAATCAATTACATGGAAAAAAATGTAAAAAACACAAACACATGGAGACTAAACAATATGTTACTAAATAACCAAGAGATCACTGAAGAAATCAAAGAGGAAATCAAAAAATACCCAGAGACAAATGACAACAAAAACACGACAGTCCAAAACCTATGGGATGCAGCAAAAGCAGTTCTAAAAGGGAAGTTTATAGCAATACAATCCTACCTCAAGAAAAAAGAAAAATCTCAAACAATCTAACCTTACACCTAAAGGAACTAGAGAAAGAAGAACAAACAAAACCCAAAGTTAGCAGAAGGAAAGAAATCATAAAGATCAGAGCAGAAATAAATGAAATAGAAACAAAGAAAACAATAGCAAAGATCAATAAAACTAAAAGCTGGTTCTTTGAAAAGATAAACAAAATTGATAAACCTCTAGCCAGACTCTTCAAGAAAAAGAGGGAGAGGACTCAACTCAGTAAAATTAGAAATGAAAAAGGAGAAGTTACAACGGACACCGCAGAAATACAAAGCATCATAAGAGACTACTACAAGTAACTCTATGCCAGTAAAATGGATAACCTGGACGAAACGGACAAATTCTTGGAAAGGTATAACCTTCCAAGACTGAACCAGGAAGAAATAAAAAACATGAACAGACCAGTCACAAGTAATGAAATTGAAACTGTGATTAAAAATCTTCCAACAAACAAAAGTGCAGGACCAGTTGGCTTCACAGGTGAACTCTGTCAAGGATTTAGAGAACAGCTAACACCATCCTTCTCAAACTCTTCCAAAAAATTGCGGAGGAAGGAACACTCCCAAGCTCATTCTGTGAGGCCACCATCACCCTGACACCAAAACCAGACAAAGATACTACAAAAAAAATTACAGACCAATATCACTGATGAACACAGATGCAAAAATCCTCAACAAAATACTAGCAAACAGACTCCAACAACACATTCAAAGGATCATACGCCATGATCAAGTGGGATCTATACCAGGGATGCAAGAATTCTTCAATATACGCAAATCAATCATTGTGATACAACATATTAACAAATTGAAGAATAAAAACCATATGATCATCTCAATAGATGCAGAAAAAGCTTTTGACAAGATTCAACACCAATTTATGATAAAAACTCTCCAGAAAATGGGCATAGAGGGAACCTACTTCAACGTAATAAAGGCCATATACAACAAACCCACAGCAAACATCATTCTCAATGGTGAAAAACTGAAAGCATTTCCTCTAAGATCAGGAACGAGACAAGGTGGTCCACTCTTGCCACTATTATTCAACATAGTTTTGGAAGTCCTAGCCATGGCAATCAGAGAAGAAAAAGAAATAAAAGGAATAGACATTGGAAAAGAAAAAGTAAAGCTGTCGCTGTTTGCAGATGACATTACTATACATATATAATCCTAAAGATGCCACCAGGAAACTACTAAAGCTAATCAATGAATTTGGTAAAGTTGCAGGATACAAAATTAATGCACAGAAATCTCTTGCATTCCTATACACTAACAACAAAAGATCAGAAAGAGAAACTAAGGAAGCAGTCCCATTCACCACTGCAACAAAAAGAATAAAATATCTAGGAATAAACCTACCTAAGGAGACAAAAGACCTGTATGCAGAAAACTATAAGACAGTGATGAAAGAAATCAAAGATGACACAAACAGATGGAGAGATATACCATGTTCTTTGATTGGAAGAATCAATATTGTAAAAATGACTATACTACCCAAGGCAATCTACAGATTCAGTGCAATCCCTATCAGATTACCAGTGGCATTTTTTTACAGAACTAGAACAAAAAAATCTTAAAATGTGTATGGAGACACAAAAGACACCGAATAGCCAAAGCAATCTTGAGGGAAAAAATTGGAGCTGGAGGAATCAGGCTCCCTGACATCAGACCATACTGCAAAGCTACAGTAATCAAGAAAATATGGTACTGGCATGAAAACAGAAATATAGATCAGTGGAACATGATAGAAAGCCCAGAGATAAACCCATGCATCTATGGTCAACTAATCTATGACAAAGGAGGCAAGGATATACAGTGAAGAAAAGACAGTCTCTTCAAAAAGTGGTTCTGGGAGAACTGGACAGCTACATGTAAAAGAATGAAATTAGAACACTCTAACACCATACACAAAAATAAACTCCAAATGGATTAAAGACCTAAATGTAAGACCGGACACTATAAAACTCTTAGAGGAAAACATGGGAAGAACACTCTTTGACATAAATCACAGCAAGATCTTTTTTGACCCACCTTCTAGAGTAAAGGAAATAAAAACAAAAATAAACAAATGGGACCTAATGAAACTTAAAGGCTTTTGCACAGCAAAGGAAACCATAAACAAGATGAAAAGACAACCCTCAGAATGGGAGAAAATATTTGTAAATGAATCAACGGACAAAGGATTGATCTCCAAAATATATAAACAGCTCATGCAGCTCAGTGTTAAAAAAAGAAATAAACAACCCAATCAAAAAATGGGCAGAAGACATAAATAGACATTTCTCCAAAGAAGACATACAGATGGCCCAGAGGCACATGAAAAGGTGCTCAACATCAGTAATTATTAGAGAAATGCAAATCAAAACTGCAATGAGGTATCACCTCACAATGGTTAGAATGGGCACCATCAGAAAATCTACAAACAGCAAATGCTGGAGAGGGTGTGGAGAAAAGGGAACCCTCTTGCACTGTTGATGGGAATGTAAATTAATACAGCCACTATGGAGAACAGTATGGAGGTTCCTTAAAAAACTAAAAATAGAACTACCATATGGCCCAGCAATTCCACTACTGGGCATATACCAAGAGAAAACCATAATTCAAAAAGACACATGCACCGCAATGTTCATTGCGGCACTATTTTCAATAGCCAGGTCATGGGAGCAACCTAAATGCCCACTGACAGACGAATGGATAAGGAAGATGTGGTACATATACACAGTGGAATATTACTCAGCCATAAAAAGGGATGAAATTGGGTCATTTGTAGAGACATGGGTGGACCTAGAGACTGCCATGCAGAGTGAAGTGGTGGTGGGATGAATTGGGAGATTGGGATTGACATGTGTACTCTAATATTGTATAAAATAGATAACTAACAAAAAAAGTTAAACCTCAAAATAAATTTGCTAATGTACTGACATCAAAATAAAGAGGTTTCCTGGATTATCCAGGTGGGTCCAGTGACATCACAAGAGACCTTAAAGTGAAAAGGGTCCGAGAGAACAGAATCAGAGGGATGAGAATGCTGACTTCGCAGATGGAAGGGAGTCACAGCCACGGAACATAAGCTGGAAAAGGCAACGAGAGGGATTTGTCCCTAGAGCCTCCAGGAGGAGGACGACACCTCACTTGATTTTAGTCCAGTGAGACCCAGTTTCTTATGGGTTGTCTGAGGTCTCAGTTCTTTGTTGGCTGTTCGTAGAAAGTCTCCCTCAGTTCCTTCTCATGAGGGCTTCTGCATAGGGCAGCTCGTTTCCCCCAGAACAAGCAAACAGAGAGAGTGAGAAAGGTAGAAGCCACAGTTTTTAGTAGCCTAATTTCAGAAGGGACATCCCATCATTTATGTGGAGTGTAATTAATTAGAAGCAAGTCAGTAAGTTCAGTCCATCGTCCTGGGGAAGGTGTTACACAAGGACGTGGCTACTAGGAGGTGAGGATCGTTTGGGGCCATCTGAAAGGCTACCTGCCATGCTTTTATAGTGATATAAATGATTAGATCTCTTAATATTAGTCTTCTCTCAGTTATTTTAATGACTTTTGGTAGAATCATCTTTTTTTTTTTTTAAAAAAAAAGTATCCATGTTCAAAGTAGAAGGGGAGAATGGGCATACCTTGGAATGGATGTTTGGAAGAACACATAATAGAACTTTGGAAGTGATAGGAAAATAGGTAGAAATGTGAACTTTTCAGATGGCTGAGTTCAGTGTAATTACAGTGAGTATGTACCGTGTAATTACAGTGAGTATGTACCGTGTAATTTTTCTTAACTAGTTTATCTGAAATTTGCAAGATGAATAAACGTCATGGTGATCTGAAGGAAACATTTTACATGTTAGCTCATCATTTGTGAGATTCTTTGAGACAGAACAAAGCACCTGCCATCTCCTTTATTCATTTTATGCAGTTCATGGAGCTCAGTGATGCTAAAGCCATATTTCCAGTGTCATTGAAAGTGATACTTAGGATGAGAGGTTTGCATTGTGATAGCAGTTAACATCACCCATGTTTTTTTTTGTTGTTGTTATTTAAAACAAACATCTGCCAACACACCCTCATGGTTACCTATTTGGACAAAATCCTTAGGAGTAATTATTTTTGAGTTGAATTGATTAAAGATTAACTTTAATGCCCCCAATTGTTATGTCCATCTGCATCCCAGTTCACAGCTTCCAGTGTACACTCCATGGAACGAGGATCGTTTTGGTTCTGGTTTAAGAGATTATCAAAAGGATTTCATTGTCAGTGAAGCATTTTGACCCAATTCACTTTTTCTTTAACTTTGCCACACCTGTGGAGCAGCTTTAGTTTGTACTAATGCTTATTTCCAGCCAGTAATTCGGAACAGATGAGTTCTGATTTCTGCCACTGTCATGAACGTTGTGATCACAGACTTCATAGTTCTAAGTGAGCCTCTTGGTCTGTGTGCACACGCGCGTGTGTGTGTGTGTGTGTGTGTGTGTGTGTACATCTGTGGCTGATATTTAATTAGCAGAAGAGAGAACTATACTATTAATTTGGGATCTGATTCTCTTCCCTACCTGCCCCACCCCTCTTATTTTGGTAAGTGTTAACAAGTTGAAAATCAGGTAAGTGTAAGCTTCTTTGAATGGACATTTTGTGCTAGGTTCAAGAAAGATTAAGAAGGTCAAAGACGGGGACTTCCCTGGCGGTCCAGTGGTTAAGACTTCACCTTCCAATACAGGGCGTGCGGTTCGATCCCTAGTCGGGGAGCTAAGATCCCACATGCCTCGTGGCCAAAAAAAAAACAAAACAGAAGCAATATTGTAACAACTTCAATAAAGACTTTTAAAATGGTCCACATCAGAAGAATCTTTAAAATAAAAAAAAAGGTCAAAGAAGATGAAGGCATTCAGATAGAAGCCTGCAGTGGAGGGTTGAGAAGGCATTACGGAGCCTGAGCAGTCACCTTTGTTCATCTCTTCTTACCAGGGACTCATGCAGCAGTGCGCGTTAGGGCTGCTTATGTGAACAGGTGCCTCCTTAAGTTTATATTTTAGGGATAAAATGCAATTGTGATAGAGATACCTTTCTGCTATGAAGATAATTTTGTATTCAAAGCAAACTCTTCGAAATTAGGAGATTTAGAGGTTCTTTTCGAATAGTGTACCGCGCTGCATAATGTATATTTTAAGACAATTTCCTTGTATTGATCACATATTTGGTTTCGATAGGTTTTCTGCATAGGCCATATGTTCAGGCTTGGTTGAAAAAAAGATGATTCTAAACTCTAATTTATCTAGAGTTACAAGATATCAAACAATTTTTTCTTCCTCCCTGTTAGCTTCCACTTCAAGCTGTAACAGTGCCTCTGAGCCATGAGAAAAATTTACACATAAGAAATATTTTGAATTTATTAAAAGAAGTTCAGAGCTTAAGAGTTATTTTCAGATCCCTTGAGTAGGGTGAAATCCGATCTTACAGGAAATAATTAGGTTGGGCAAGTGCCGAGCTTTGGTTTTTGGTAGGATTATTATCTCTTTCGTTTAGTGCTGTTCAGGTCAGAGGGTTGGGCATCCAGCAAGGGAGGGATCACCGAGACCACGCAGGGACACGTCAGATCTGTTCCTTTGGTGGACGTCAAGCCAAAATTATTCAGAATATAATCTGAAATGCATTTGATCGTATGGCAGACAGGTTAATAATTTATGTTTGGCCTTATTAGCAAAGCCTTGGGTTTACTCTGCTATCACCAAAATAAGATTCAGAAAACTAAGATAATAGTGATTTTTTTAGAGTGTGTGTGTGTGTTCTGGTTTAAAACTTCTTCTTTGCGGTTTTAATGATCTGATAAACAAGTACACATTTGAGGTGAGGGGGAAGAGGAAAAATTACATATGAATAATTGCTGATTTAGAATTGCTCATGCCCAAAAGTGATACAGAAAAGGCTGACAGTACTGTGCTGTCATCATGTGAGTCCGTGACAGAGATTTTCAAATGTCAGTTTTCTCCCCAAATAAATGATAAGGTATAATTGATTCCAAGTTTAATTTGTTGATCCTGTTACATGACGATATACCAGTAATGCTAATGGACTATACGTATAACATTCTTTCCAGAGACTGCAAGAGCTAGAAAATACTACCATCTTTGGCTCAGAGATAATGGGCACTCCTAATTATGTGATATTAAGATGCTCCCAGTTTGAGAAATGTCTAGAAGTATATTGGAGAAAGATACCTTGGCCCCTGTAATCCCGTGTCCGTCCTGGTATCCGGTAATGACACAAAGCACAGGGACAAAGTTGTCTGTCGGTCCGGGAAGGGAAGCTGGCATGTGGAATGTGATTGCTGACCCATGGCAACACCTGCAGGTGGCAGGGACCGAAGAATTCATTTAGAAGCTGCACTGCAAGCTGGGGAGACAGGTGGCAACTCTCTTACAGGGATGTCTTTTATTTGAGCAGAACCAGACCAACTGTTCCTCATTAAAACACATTTTGCAACACGTTCTAATGTGAGCAGATCAAGTATGTGTGCGTGTGGGCATGTGCGTGTGTGTGCAGAGGAAACCCGGGATGTGCCGTCCACAGGTCACGTTTACTGAGTCTCAACATGGCCCAGAGCTGCAAGACAGGTCACGTGCGATGTCTCTGCCTGACCTGGGGCTGGCTTTCCTGGAAGGGCCTTCTCTAGGGAAACACAGAATAAACCGTCACCTCCATGTAAAGTGGAGAAAGTCTGTTTGATAGGAATCTTGATACTGGTAGTTACTTTAATAATTATTCAGTGCCTTGATATTTCTCATTTCTTTGCATTGCACTATAAATGCATCTCTGATATGTAACTACCAGGCTAGACTTAATATGTCTAAAGCCAATCCTCTCTGCTTCCACATTTACACCTACTGTCTGTAAGTTGGGTGAATACTTAAAGTTGGGAGAAACTCGTGTTAACTACTTCACTGGGCGGTTGGGAGGATTAAAGGAGAGAAGGCATGGAGAATAGAGCCCTTCTGGGCACACGGGGAACATTCCAGAAACACTGCTTCTTCTACTTAGTATTTTTACACAGAGCTTGTCGTCCACCTTTCTTGCTGGATCGTTATGCCTCTGGTTCTGCACCCATGTCACAATTTATAAACATTTTTGGTGAGGAGGAACTGCAGGAGAGGCCGCTGAACAGGGTGGCTTTCTAACGTCGGAAGGGCAAGTTCATCAGCTCCCAAGAACAGGATCCTTGCAGCTATATGAAAATATGAACACAATGCAAAGGAACAAGTAGAAACCCAAATATCCCTTCAGAGAACGTTGATTGACCACCTTCTAGGTACCCTCCCTTTCCTTCAGGTCTGTTTCTTTTGGCTGAAAGAGCTGTGAGGAGGACAAATAAGGGTGGCCCTGGAGGCCTGTTTTCTCAGCGGGTCTGGTGAGCTCCACAGAAGGAAAGGGCCTTAGAGGAGGCCCAGCCCTGGTGGCCCCTGTCTTCCTCCCAGGGAGCTTCAGGATCAGCCGGCCATACAGTTGCCGGGAGGCGCCCTGCACCCCAGGCGCCCTGCACCTGGTAACTGTGTAGAGCCCGAGGCTTCCGCTGGAGCGGGTCCTCTTGTGCAGCTCGTTCAGCTCTGCGTGCACGGAGCGCACCTTCTGGTGGGACGGCGAGAGCTTGGGGGATCACACACGCCGTGAGTGCCGTGATGAGGGCCAGCCGGCAGGACACGCAGCCCACAGAGCGGGAGCTCCCGGTGCATCTGGGCTGGGTGCTGGTTGAGAGAGTCGAGATCTGTCCAGTCGAGATCTGACACGTCCATAGGAAGAGGGGCAGGGCGCATGGTGGCTGGAGGCGAGATGGCAGGGTCAGGCGGAGAGCAGAGTCGTGGCGGTGACTGTGACTTGTTTTCTTCCTCTTTAGTTTCCTTGAAAGCAGCGTTACAGCAATATTAGGTACTGGAAGAAAAGGCAGACATAAAAAGGGCCCGTGGCACATCTGACAGGTGAATTCCTCCTTATAAATGGTGGTGTCCAAGTCTCCCTTCTTATATAGTATGGTTTTAGTTAAGAGCCTTTCCAGAAGGCTCACCCCACAGACTGAGAGCCCGGGGAGTAGGAGGTGCCAACTTCACGGCGGGCGTAGCTTCTCCCTCGCGGGTTAGAGCTGCGAGGACAGCATCCGGGACAGGAAGTCACCCTCCGGCACTGCTGGCAAATGCTGTGGGAGGCTCTGCCCTTCTCCGTCTTCCACGCCACACTCCTGGAATGGAGTATAATGGTGGCCCTTCCTCGAAACCTTCTGTATTCCTGGCACTCTGCCCAGGCTCTGGGCATGCGAATTCTAACCCTTTCAACAACATCTTAAAGTAGATACTGGTCTCCCTACCTCACAGAAGAGGTAACTAGGCCTGGAGAGCTTAAACCACTTGCCCGGGGTCACACAGCGAATAAATATCTGAACTTGGATTCGGTTTCTGGTCTGCCATGCTCTTCATTAGACTGTGCCCCTCCTGATGATATGTGTAAGAAACAAAAATAGTTTAAATTGATAAACCATATTTGAGAAGCAAATAAAATAGTGACTTTGTAATTTTACAAAAATAATATCTGAGGCAGTTTGCATATTTCCTTAGGACCATAAAATACCATGGAGTGTGTTCATCTTTTTTGAATCTTAAATGTTCGAGACACAATATATATGCCTCGTTTAATCCTCATAACAACCCTATGATGTGCAGATACTTACTCTATCTCAGGTGATTCTGTATGGAGGCAAAAGAGAGGACAAATTATTTGCCCAAGAATTCTCAGATGGAGCTGGGATTAGAGCCCAGAGCCCATGCACTTACTGCTTCTAGAACAGGTCCCATTTGTTTCTCTGGTGATAAAAGTGCCCAGGTTAAAGGCCTCTCCTTCCTTTCCCTAGCAATACATGTATAACTGCTAGAGAAGAAGGAGATAATTAGAGGTTGACTATTGTTACCATCCCAACTGTCTTTATCTTTAACTGATTGAAATCTGATCCCTGAAGGTTCTGAACATCAAAGTTGTTTTTGATTTGGTTTGGTTTTTTTGGCATGTATATGTGATGCTACTCTAATAGATGTATTACTTTAGTAGGATTTGATAAGCTGTACTTTTGAAAATTACAGTATGTTTAAGAATTAGGAAGTGAGTATGTTTAGAAATTAATCAAGGGAACAGTGAGATTTACAAGGGGGGAAAAGCATGTTAATCAAAGTTAACACTTTCTTAATGTGTCCTTAGTCTACTATGACTGGATAAATACGTGAATCTTTTTGATTGAACGAAGGTCATATCCTGCTTTGTTTCTGTCTGTTTTGTAAAAGGCATTTCTAAATGGAATTTGATTTCTTAAGACTTATAAATCTGAGAGTTGATGTTTAATTAGTTGTAGTAAATAATAAAATTTCTTGTATTTGTTGCATTATAGCTTGAGAGATACAAGTGTGTCTTAAATTTCAAAAATTAATGACTTGGTAATGTTTAAGAGGTTTCTGGAAGGCTCGAGCCTTCTGTTTACTTTCCAGAACTATTGACTCTGCCAGGTTTTTCTCTAAAGTCAGTTGTATACATTACTCTGCGTGTGTGTGTGTCTAAACTTTATCTTGCTATTGGTCATGTATCATCACTTCACCTGTAAACCCTTTTTATTTTCATTACATTATTTTATATTCATGAATGGTGCTTCTGACTGTGTGGAAATCATAATAGTTGTGCATTTATATGTTTGAGAATCTTGGACTTTATGAGAAAGTCCTTGTATTTCCTGTATTACTAAATTACTTTTCCTTCAATATCACAGTGGTAGTGACAATTGAAATGTACAAAGCTAGCTGGCAACAGATCACTCTGTCATCTGAGAAACTTTTTTTCAATCTTATATTTTAAAACATATCGTCAAACTCCTTTAATCAAGATGGTGAACTGGTACGGGGTGAAGATAATAAAAGAAGCACAGCATGGCAGAGACAGGCTGCATTTCCTCTCTCCTGCTGTGTCATCAAGCTCTCACCTTGATCTTAGGGAGAATGGCAGGGCGGGCTTCTTGTGGGGCTGCGTATGGGTGCCACGGTACTCCACACGATTCTGTGATGCAGACTTGCCCCCAGGGACAGGAGAGTGGCTTGCCACCATATGGGTCAGTTATGTTCAGATGTGTTAAATGTTTGAGTGAGGGAGGGAAAAATCAGTGCCCAAGAAAGAATGACTGTGTTGAACCCAGCCACAGATAATCCACAATGCTGCTTTAATAGGTACCTTTTATGTTTTGAGCAAAATTTTATGGCAAATGAGTTGGAAGGAACAGAGGAAGAAATTCTGTGAAACTCTTGTTAAAAGTTGAAGGGTCGTGGGGCTTCCCTGGTGGCACAGTGGTTGAGAGTCCGCCTGCCGATGCAGGGGATGAGGGTTCGTGCCCCGGTCCGGGAAGATCCCACGTGCCGCGGAGCAGCTGGGCCCGTGAGCCATGGCCCCTGAGCCTGCACGTCCAGAGCCTGTGCTCCGCAACGGGAGAGGCCACAACAGTGAGAGGCTCGCGTACCGCAAAAAAAAAAAAAAAAAAAAAAAGAGTTGAAGGGTATTTTCAGGCTGAGAGCACAGGTACTTTACCTGTACTGCACCTTTGTGAAGCAGAATATGTTAAAAACCCAACCAAATGCTTGATGCTTTGAGACTCACCTAGTCCTGCCCGGGGCAGCCTGACCCCTGGCCCCCTACACCAGTGATCACCGAATGGCAGCTTCTGGGATTGCATGCACAGAACCAAGGTTCATTTTTCAGAACTGGGGGTGGGACAGGAGCAGATCTTCCCTGAAGCTAGTAGAGCTTAAGATTCAGGGCCTGACACTTTGAGGGGCCCCTTCCAAGGCCCTGTTATTAATTTTGTATTGAATTTTTTTTTTTAAGAGAAAGCATCAGGTCCCACAGTGTCTGGATCTGTGAACCTCCTGAAGTTATTTGCAGGGTGTGAGCGAGGCTGTGTGTATATGTGCACGGATGCCTCCACAGTTTTCTGGGGGAACAGTCTGTCGTCCTCACTGCCTTCTCGAAGCCATCTGTGACTTAAAAAGGTTAAAGAACTCAGGCCCAGGAGAACTTAATCAGCCTCTTAGTTCTTGTCTTGTAAACCCAAGCCTAGGAAGTGATGGTTTAATTGCTAGAGGCAACAACTCAAGACCCTTTTACAGTTGTGCGCATCGATCACCAGAGACATAGCTAAGCGTGTTTTTGATCAGTTGTATCTCATCTGGAATACTCATCCTCATATCCGTTCATTCACTCGTTCGTTCGTTCATTCATTTCTGAACACTTGCTGAGTACCTGCTCTGTGTTTGCCGCTGTACAGGTTCCAAGAACCCAGAGATGAATTAGGCAACCTCTCTGCTTTTGAGGAACTCACAGAGCTTCCGTTATTTTAGCTGTAGAAGGCTGCATTCTTTCCCAAGGTTGAGTGCTGTCCTTGAGACCTTGGGGCTATTTTTAACCATCAAAATGAAAGCTTGTCAACATATTCCCAGCTCCAAAATATCATGCAGAAAGCCAATCGTACAAGAGAGCGGTTTCCCGGGGCAGGTCTGGGTGCAGCCGTCACTGCTGCGGGGACCACGGCTCCGTCTGTCCGGCTGTGACCTTCTTGTCAAGGGCCCCCAGTGCAGGAACAGCAGCAGGGTGTCAGCCCAGATCCCTGAGGAGCCCAGAAGTAAATGATGGCTCGACTGCCACTGGAGTTGAGAGATTCATCCTTGTGGACAAAAGCTATATTAATTTTGCAATCAGTCTCCTATAGTCAAAGCAAGAGTTCTTCCATATCTATCACAGGCAAATATTAGCTGGTGGAAATTGGGTTGTGAAAGTTCTTCTCATTTCCCCATTCCTTTCCTTTGTCCCTCCATTACCCACTCACCTGAACTCAGCTACTGTTGATTCTACATTAAGTGTCTGTTGTGGCCCCCTTTCCGTGCCTTCCGCCATCCTCCCAACACAGGTCCTCAGCACCCCCCACCTCATCAAGCCACAGCTTGGCCCCGGATTCTCTACCGCCGCCTCCCACTCCCCTCAGTGCACCCCACCTTCATGCCAGAGCTGCCTCCTGTAGAGCACCCTTCCAGTGCTCCTCCTGGGCACGGCGGGGCTGCCGTTCCACACAGGGCCCGAACCTGTGCCCACATTGTTCGCGAGTGTGGAAGGAAAGAATAAGCCACGTGAAATGGTTGTTCGGAGGCACCTTGTGCTTCTGTGGCTTTCTTGCACTTCCACAGCCGCGCCTCTGGCTCGCCCCTCCTCCCAGCCCCGCAGTGTTTCTTCCATCCCGGATTCTCCTTCCCCACCCCGCCTCCATCTCTTAAAGTGTTATTCAGGTTTCAACAGGGGAGACACTGATTCTAAGGCCTGTGCATAAGGTGGAAATCTTATAGCGTGGAATCAAAATTACACGTCGAAACACTAGAACTTCCCTGAGAGTGGCCAGGTGCCCCCTGTCCCCTCCTCCCCGCACCTGCTGAGACGCATCAGGGGACAGAGACCCCCCTACAGAGTCTCACCGTCATGTCTCCTAGCTCCTCGTGTTCTCTCCAAGCAGGGTTTCCCAGCCTTTCCATGTCAGGCACGTGGCACACCAGAGTGGATGCAGAGGCTGCGCGTGGGGGTGGAGCCCTGTGGCCACTCAGACCCCTTCAGGTGCCCATTGGGGGTCGGGGCAGCCCTCCTGCAGCGGTGCACCAGCTGGGAGTCCCTGTCCTAAGGGACGTGTTTGATGAATAAAATGGCTTCGTGGTTTTTTCCTGTGTCATTCTTCTTTTCCTGAGTAGATGTGGTTGCATCCCTAAAAGTTAGACACGTCTGTGATGACTCCACTCTACGTAAATTCTACCCTTCGTGAAGTCGGCCTTGATTCTCCGTAAACACTGTTTGTCTCTTTCATATAGTTTGTGTATAATCTGGAAATTTATGAACTTGGTCTGACCCTTCAAGGAAAGGAACTATAGCTTGTACGTAGCTTGGCCTACCTGGCCTATGGTAGGTGTTTGAATGTGCCTGTGTTGAAGGAGTGAGTGATAGCTTCTTATATCAAACTAAAAAACTTGTGCACAGCAAAGGAGACCATCAACAAAATGAAAAGGCAACCAGCTGAATGGGAGAAAATATTTGCAAATCACATATCTGATATCTGATGAGGGGTTGATATCCAAAATATATATAAAGAACTCATACAGCTCAATAGAAAAAAAATCTGATTTTAAAAATGGGCAGAGGGGCTTCCCTGGTGGCGCAGTGGTTGAGAGTCCACCTGCCGATGCAGGGGACATGGGTTCGTGCCCCGGTCCAGGAAGATCCCACATGCCACGGAGCGACTGGGCCCGTGAGCCATGGCCGCTGAGCCTGCACGTCCGGAGCCTGTGCTCCGCAACGGGAGAGGCCACAGCAGTGAGAGGCCCGCGTACCACAAAAAAAAAAAAAAAAAAAAAAAGTGGGCAGAGGATCTGAATAGACAGTTTACCAAAGAAGACAGACAGATGGCCAACAGATGCGCGAAGAAGTGCTCATCAGCACTGATCATCAGGGAAATGCAAATTAAAACCACAGTGAGATGTAACCTCATACCTGTCACAATGGCCATCATCAAAAGAGATAAGAACTAACAAATGTTGGTGAACATATGGAGAAAAGGGAACCCTCGTGCACTGTTGGTGGGAGTGTAAATTGGTGCAGCCACTCTGGAAAACAGTATGGAGTTTCCTTAAAAAACTAAGAATAGAACCAACATATGATCCAGCAATTCTACTTCTGAGTGTTTACGCAAAGGAAACAAAAACACTAACTCAAAAAGATACATGCATCCCATGTTCACTGCAGCACTATTTACAATAGCCAAGAGATGGAAGCAACCTAAGTGTCCATCAATGGGTGAATGGACAAGGAAGATGGGGCGTCTGTATACAATGGAGTATTACTCAGGTGTAGAAAAAAAGGAAGTCTTGCCATTCACAACAACATGGATGGACCTTGAGGGCATTATGCTAAGTGAAATAAGTCAGAGAAAGACATAGAATCTAAAAAAACAAAACAAAACCGAATATATAGATGTAGAGAGTAGATTAGTGTTTGTCAGACACGGGGGTGACAGGTGGGTGACAGGGGTGAAGGGAGTCAAAAGATACAAACTTCCAGTTATCATGTAAATATGTCCTGGGGATGTAACGTACAGCATGCTGCCTATAGTTAACAATACTGCATTGTATATTTGGAAGTTGGTTAGAGGGTAGACCTTAAAAGTTTTCATTACAAGGGAAAAAAATTGTAACTGTGTTGTAACTAGACTTACTGTGGTGCTCATTTCACAATGTATACAAATATTGAATCCTTATGTTGTGTACCTGAAACTAATACAATATTATATGTTAATCATATCTCAATAAAAAAATAGCTCCTTCTAGGGGTCCTTTGCTTGACTGATGTCACATTAGCGCTTTTTTTCTTATTTTGCATCCTTAATGTCTTCCGTTTTCCTCTATGTTTCTCTCTCTATAGGAATTCAGAAATAGGCTTGGGAACCACCTGAATTCAGTATCCCACACCTTGGATGCAACTCAGCAAGACTCGGCGAGTTCCAGAATGGCGCTACAATTGCAAAGGCTACACCAGGACTGTACGCTGAGGATGTCTGTGGTCCTGGCTCTGTTTGCTTTTCTTTTTGCTTTTTTGATCAAGGTCTGTAATTAAAACACAACTAACTGAAGCATCAGTGAAGAAGAATAATGGGTTCGATCCCTGGTTGGGGAATTAAGATCCCACGTGCTACACAGTGTGGCCTTTAAAAAATAAAATCTGTGAAGAGGAATGAATTTCTAATTAAAATCTTCAAAGAAAAGGAGAGCGACCACATCACTTCTCAAAGGGCAGTAATTTACACTGTCTCCCTGCCCTTCAGCCACGCTCTTTAATGGGGCTTACCCAGTCTCATCTTGAGTTGGACTCGTTGGTTATTTGACCTAAAACCCAACAACAGCTGCTATAGCATGTCTTTTCAATTAAGCTCCCCTTGGTTTATTTTTAGCAAGAAATGTAAGTGGTCGCATTTTCTTTAAATCACCAATCTTCAAGTCAGAAACCTATTTGTACCGTGGGTCTGGTCACCTCTTCCTCATGTGGGAAGATTTTCCATTTTCAATAAACATTTTTACATGTATCTTTCTCTTTATGCTTTGTTTGGGGTCCCGATGCCACTACAAACATCTTATTTTCCACAGCAGATGTGTTCCTGAAAAGTTTACCTGGAAACCTGTTTCTGGAGCTTGGATCCTTTCAGAACATGCAGGGAGAGCCTACCAATTAAACGACTCCTGGCAACATCTCGAGAAGTCTGAGGAATCACCCACTTCTTTAGGTCCCGCAGACTTTCAAAGACTGGACTTGTCGAAAACAAGCTCTGCCTCTTTTCTGACACTTTCGATGGATTCCATCCACTGTCTATTTCTACCTGACATCACTGGCCATTTACTAAATGAAGTGATTTCTTCCACAATAAAAGGAATTGTTGTAGTGAGCAAGGCTCATGACTGTCAGCATTTGAATAAGTTATTTGGATCGTACAGCGCAGGGAAGTCAGGCGCCCAGTCATTACCACAGGACAGTTTTCATTTTTAAACCCCCATCCCTTTTCAGCTCTTCATTTTATCTCAAAATGTTTCAACCTCTTTTGTATCTTTTGAATCCAGATTAAAATTAAATTATAAGCCAGTGAGTTAAAAAACCAAAACAAAAAACTCTAGTATTAGTACACTTCTCCTGACCCTGGTGTGTGCTTCTAAGAGGAGATCACATTTAAAATGCCAGGGTTTGCTCCTGCTTCCTCTGAGTCCTGCAGTGAGATGTCCACTTGGGATCCCCCTGTTCTGGCAGCGAGAGGAGAGAGATGTGTTGGCAGAGAATAGGAGCCTGCTGGGTGCTTCCTTTCTTGAGATATGTGCAGTCATTTCTTTATTAATAAACAGAGTGGGTTCCAGCGTGGTACTTATTTAATAAAAACCTAGCAGAAGTGGAAATGCTATCGAAAGCCTAGAGTCACACTATATAAGACATAAGAAAAGCTTTGCATCTGGGACAGATTGGAGACGGAAAGCTTTTTTTCTATTTCCACTGTCTCACTCTTTTCCTCTCACCCCCTCATCTGCTTCTTTCCTCCCCTCTAGCTCTGTACCCGTCTCTCCTCCGCTCTCGTCCCTTCAGTTTTTCTTCTGTGAGTGAGAGCGATACACCCAGCGGTCCGATAGCCCCACGGCCCCTCACCAACCACGGTGGGGATTATCAGGGATTGTTCAGCCGTGCGGGATTGTCCCCGCGCCGCCGTGGCCGTTACATAACCCCAAGTAGGCTGCGACTCCACTCTGCTCTTAGGTCCAGGAAGTTTAGAAGCCCCGCAGCAGGGACCAGGTCGTACATGGTAGCAGCCACCATGTTGAGGACCAGTTGGCAAGGGGGTGGCAGTGGTGTGGAGATCCAGCTTGCGTCTCCACGACCTCCTGCTAGAGGGATACGAGAGAGAAGCGTGGGTGGGCGGCAACCACTCAGTTATCTTGTAGACAGAATTCTGAATGCGACTGAGCCTGGGAGCCATAGGGGTAAGTGTGGCGTCAGCAAAGCTGTTTCCTTTCCAGCTCCTCTCCTTCCTGACCGTAGTGTGGTGGCACATCTACCCTTTTGGGGTCAGGCCTGATGGTGTGACCTGTTCTGGCCAGCGCAAAGGGAGTGGGAAGGTCATGTCTTTCTTTGGGGCAGACATGTTCAAATCCAGTCTGCCCTGTGTTCTTTGCACCATAGACGTCATTGTGGACACACGTGTCAGGATGAAGCTTCCTCCAGCCTGGGTCCCTGAGGGAGTGCAGGGAGAGCGCCTTCTGCCGGCGTGTACTAGACCTTGTGTAGAACAAGAAAGGAGCCTGTGCTGAGCCACTGAGCTTTGGGAGCTGTTACCATGGCATAAGTCAGCCTATCCTGATTCGCACAGAGTCAGGCGTGGTAGGATAAACTTATCAAATGTGCTATCAGTTGACCTGCAGTTTGTAAACATAACTGTTGTTACGCTTTATATTTTCTTTTCATGTTTTTCCTTAGCACCAAAGTCTTCATTTTTTCTTTAATGCGGCCCTCTCTACTAAAAAGGAAACCCGTGAAGAGATCTGTCTTCGTTCATTCAGGATGCTGTAACAGAATGCCATAGCCTGGGTGGCTTCTAAGCAGCAGAAACGTATTTCTCACAGTTCTGGAGGCTGGAAAGTCCAAGATCGAGGCGCCAGCAATTCGGTAGCCTGTGAGGGCCCACTTTCTGGTTCACAGATGGCCGTCTTCTTGCTGCGTCCTCGTATGGTGGAAGGGGCAAGGGAGCGCTCAGTCTCTCTCGTGAGGGCGTTAATCCCATTCATGAGTGCTCTACCCTCATGACCTAATCACCTTTCAGAGGCCTCACCTCCCACCATCACATTGGGTTTTAACATATGTATTGGCAGGGGGTGGGGAGGACAATATTCAATCTATAGCAATATCTTTTGAATACTTGGGCCAGTTTTTTCCTTAAATTCTTTATTAGAGTAAAACAAACATATGAAAGTGCACATACACGTATAAAAATACGTGCATAAATCGTAGGGTGGCAGCTTGATGCATTTTCAAAAAGTGAACACATTGTAACCAGCACCAGGTAGGCTCCCCATGCGCCTTCCCAGGCGCTAACTCTGTCCCCCAAAAGGTAACGACTATCCTTATTTCTAATGATAGATTGGTCTGCCTGTTCCTGAACTTTACATAAATGCAGTCATACAGCAGACAGTGTCTTGTGTCCGCCTTCTTTTGCTCAACGTTGCATGTGAGATGCATCCAGGTGGTTGTGTGCGGCAGTAGTTCCTTCACTTCCATTGTGGAATAGGATTCCGCTGTATGAACATACCACATTGTAATTATCCATCCTACTTTCGAGTTGTTTCTGATTTTTTGGCTATCAGAATAATAATGCTATAAACATGTTCTTGGGCCCACAGAGATGTGCATTTTATGAACTTATATCGAGAAATGGAATTGCTAAGTCAGGGCGTTTGCACTCACTGCCCTGGTGTTTGGAAAGCGTTGTACCCATTTACGTTCCTGTCAGCGGTATCGAAGAGTTCGGGTGCCATCCACTTGTTGGCGTGAACTCTGCCACTCTCCCCACTGTTTCTTCTCTCTCTGCCTTTTCTTTTTTTTTTTTTTTTTTTTTTTTTTTTTTGCGGTACGCGGGCCTCTCACTGTTGTGGCCTCTCCCGTTGCGGAGCACAGGCTCCGGACGCACAGGCTCAGCGGCCATGGCTCACGGGCCCATTCGCTCGGCGGCATGTGGGATCTTCCCGGACTGGGGCACGAACCTGTGTCCCCTGCATCGGTAGGCGGACTCTCAACCACTGCGCCACCAGGGAAGCCCTCTCTCTCTGTCTTTGACTTTGTTCAGCAGGCCTTGTCTCTGTTGTCTCTCATCCGTGAGGCAGTCCTGTTTTGATAATAATGATAATACTGATAACCATCAACTCTCTAGCCTTTAAATGTGTCAGACAAAATGGTGTGGACTTTACAAGTGTTCATCGGTCCTGAAAACACAACCCTGAGATAGGTACTATCGTTCCTACCTTGCTGAGAAAAAAAAAAAATTAAAACACACAAGGCTAAGTAACTTGCCAGGGGCACAGAGCTACTAAGTTCTAGAGGCAGAACTTGAACTCAGCCTGACTCCAAAGCCTGTGCTTCTAGGCTGTATACTCTTCCCGCTCCCATGACGCCATCTTCCACCTAAACTTGACCTGAACCAATAGACGGGTATCTAGGATTAACTCTGTGGATGCCGAGGTTCTGGGGGAGCCCAGCCTTTCTCTCCATGTCGTCCTGCTCCAAGAACGTGCACGGTACTTGATGCACTCTTAAAGATTTAACAATCAAGTTTCTTTTCCTTCCTTCCTCCCTCCCTCTCCCTCTCTCTCTTTCTTTCTATCTTCCCTGGTTCATCAAGTGCAAGACTGTCAATAGGATAACATAAAAATTCTTTGGTGAAAACTTTGCTTTGTTGCTAGGAAAATGTGTCTAAACATCAGATTTCCATATGTCGTTCAGTCGAAACATAGGCTTTTCCATTGACTTCACTCCAGGTTGAAAATTTCAATGTATATTATAAGATGTCTTAGAGGGAGAATTAGAGTTACAAATGAAGCTTCAAGAGGTTTTATCATCATAAAATAAGCTTAGGGGAAAAATGTAAGAAGGGAGAGAGGTAGAGAAGGGAAGAAAGGAGGGAGAGAAAGAAGAAAAGGTAAATGATAGGAGGGTAAATGATATTCTTAAGGCTTGCCTGACCCCTAAGCCCCCCAAGGTGCTGCACTGAACTCACAGGAGCGCCACGGGGTATTTTAAATTTTTGAGGGAAACACAGCGACATCTATCAGATACCATGTAAAACTATTAGCTCAAAATAGTTCACAGTTTCAACATTAAAACGCACAACATTTTTTGATGTTACCATATCTTTGTAAGACTAGGTTTTAGGTGGTTCCTGTGATAAAAAAGCAAGTATCAAGTGAAAAATCAATGTTTAACAAGGAATGAAGGTGATTTTATTTCAAGGTCTGAGAAGTTGTGCAGTGCCCAAAAGATACACACCTCCCATTAATAGATAATTATGGCAATTTTAGAATGAAATAGATAATTTATTTTAATTTACATGTATTATTTTTTCAAATAGTTCTTGTAAGAAATTAAGACACAAATATTTCTTAAGCTGTTAGGACCTACCTACTTAATAACCAGAGTGGCTGGCTGTTTCTTTTGGCCTAGGGGTGCCGTGAATCAAGAAAGCTTGGGCATCTCTCTCTATGATACAACCTCACCTGGAGCATCCATGCCAAATTTATATTTAATCTGCAGTTCTAACCACTTCTCAAAGTATTTTTAGTTTGTAAATGTTAATTCATCGATAGCACATTTGATAAATTTATACTTGCTTTTCCACTGAGCTTGATTTTTTTTTTTTTTTTTTTTTTTGTGGTACGCGGGCCTCTCACTGTTGTGGCCTCTCCCGTTGCGGAGCACAGGCTCCGGACGCGCAGGCTCAGCGACCATGGCCCACGGGCCCAGCCGCTCCGCGGCATGTGGGATCTTTCCGGACCAGGGCACGAACCTGCGTCCCCTGCATCGGCAGGCAGACTCTCAACCACTGTGCCACCAGGGAAGCCCTGAGCTTGATTTTTATGCTGTTGAAACCATAGAAGTTGAGTTAAGGAACCATGAAGGAGTTAAGGACCTGAATCAACTGGGTCCAGATCTCAGTTGTTTCCATTACAAATCTGAGGAAAATAGTATAGGGGAAGAGCGTGAGATTTTTGACATCAACAAAAGTTTGGTTTAAATTTGCAGCCAGACCACTTCTTTCTGAGCCTCATCTGTAAAATAGGAACACAACTGCATTGCAGTGTCATTAAAGATGAAATGAGATCACATGTATCAAGTAGTGTGTCCTAGGCACACATCCTTCCTTCCCCTTTCATGATTCCTTTAGCCATTTAAACATGAAAACCACCGTTATAAATAAGGTTAGGTGTTTTAAATTTTGTTATTAACACATGACCACCCAAAAGAATTATATGTAGGATAAAAAGATTCTTGCCTCAAGGGGCTTAAAGTCTAATTTTAACAAATGCAGCAAAGGAAGAAAAATTCAAAGAAAATGGATTGCAGCTGTATTGGAGGAGATCAAATTAATGAATGCTGTGTAGCACAGATTTGGGTGGCCAATCTAAGATCTAAGATTTTCCATGGCCAAAGATTAAAAGAGCAAAGAGATTAATAGGGAGGCCTAGAAGTCATGCCCTTCCCCACCCTACCTTGGGGTAAAAGGAAGTGCAGACACTATTATTCTTCATTAGTTTTTGGTCAATTATTTCCTACCAGTACTGTTTCCTAGAGCTCTATAGCCAAAATATCCCAACTGTGTAACAGTTGAAGCAAAGAGTTTCATGTGGTCTCTTATGGTCCTCCTAATTTATGGGCATCTGAATACACTTACAAGTACTGGTGAGGCAAGTGCCCAGGAAAAAAAAAAAAAGGTAGGGGGAAAAAAACCCAGAAACCTCGGATCAAGGTAAGGGAAAACTTGGAGTTCAGAAAAGCCTGAAGAACTAGGAATTTTAACTCTCGGGTTTATCTAATCTGCTTTTAATATGTGTAATTAATCATAATAACTATAGATGTTATCCCAGACTGTCCAATTCCAAGGTCCAAGCTTTTAACTTCTGTTTTTAACCCCCAGTTTCCATAAAGAGGAATAAAACACAAGTGCTTTTTAAACAGACCTAAAGATTTTCAAATAGATGTAAAGGAAGTTGTTTACTTATGACTCAATGTACGTGGGTCCAGCCTTTGTGACCTGAGGCATACCGTCCACATAATGTATACATAAGTAATGAAGTAATGAGTCTAAGTACAGATTCCAGCTCATCTTAAATTCAGTGTTATCTCCCTCAAAGGTCACTTTAGAATGACTCTGTTGACACTCAATCCTGAAAGAAATACCTCATGCTATCTTGTGAATCTTTGCCCTTGCAGGAGGAATTTATGTGACATTTTACTCTTGCAAGTGTAATTTGTTTTGAAATAACCAGAAATAATTTAAACAGTGAATGAAGCATAAGAGTGAACTAGGTATATTGGTAGGAGTCCCTGGGAAAATTCTTTTGCGGGCCTTGGTTCTCTACAGAAAGGATCTTGCGGCAAGAATTATTTTCTTTAAACCCAAGACTTTCCCCCCCTGACCAGCATGAACAAAGAAAAGTCCAGGAGCAGGTGGCTTCACAGGTGAATTCTACTAAACATCGAAAGAATAATAAACACCAATTCTTCTTAAACTCTTACCAAAAAATGGTAAGAGGAAGGAACACTTCCTATCTCATTCTATGAGGCCAGCATTATCCTGATATCAGAGCCAGATAAAGACACTACAAGAAAATTGCAAACTAAAATCCCCTATGAATATAAGTGCAAAAATACTCAAAATATTAACAAGTTAACTTCAACAGCATATTAAAAGGATTGTTTACCATGACCAAGTGGCATGTATACCAGGAATACAGAGTGGTTCAATATAAAACCAATCAATTTAACATCACATTAATTTACAAAGGGGGGGCATGTGATCATCTCAGCTGAAACAGCAAAGACATTTGACAAAATCCAACGCCCTTTCATGACAAAACTTCTTAGAAAACTAGGAATAGAGGAGAAATTCCTCAACATGATATTTATGAAAAACCCACAGCTAATACTACACTCAGTGGTGAAAGACTGAAAGCTTCCCCCTAAGATCAGGAACAAGACGAGGAGGCCCACTTTCACAGCTGCTATTCAACATTGTACTTAGTAGTTCTGGTCAGAACTGTTAGCCAAGAAAAAGGAAGAAAAGGCATCCAAATTGGAAAGGAAGAGGTATTTGTAGATGACATGATGGTCCTGTGTATAGAGAAGTCCAAAGAATCCACAAGGAATCTACTGGAGCTAATAAAC
Source organism: Lagenorhynchus albirostris (assembly GCF_949774975.1). NCBI lineage: Eukaryota > Metazoa > Chordata > Mammalia > Artiodactyla > Delphinidae > Lagenorhynchus > Lagenorhynchus albirostris. The sequence continues at coordinate 87,921,591 of NC_083104.1, read as the reverse complement.
AAATTCAGCAAAGTTGTGTATTATAAGATCAGCATGCAAAAATCACTTGTCTCTTTTTGGATTGTTTCACAATCCAAAAAGAAATTCAGAAAACAATTCCATGTACGATAGCATCTAAAAGAATTAAATACTGAGGAATAAATCTCACAAAAGAGGTAAAAGATTTGTATGCTGAAAACATTGCTGAAAGAAAATTGTACATATCTAAATACATGAAAAGATATCAGTGTTCATGGATAGGAAGACTTAATGTTATTAAAATGTCAATACTACCTAAAGTGAGCTACAGGTTCAATACATTCCCTATTGAAACAGACTTCTTTGCAGAAATGGAAAAGCCAACCTTTATATTCATATGGAATTTCAACTAGCCAAAAGAATCTTGAAAAAGAATAGATTTGAAAGAGCACTTTCACTGTTCACACACACTTTCCAACTTCAAAACTTACAACATGTCTACAGCACTTGAAACAATATGGTACTGGCATAAGAACAGACATATAGATCAATAGTATAGAATAGAGATCTCAGAGAAAATTATTCCCATAATTGGCCAATTGATTTTTGATAAGAGTGCCAAGATCATTCAATACAGGAAGGACAGTTTTGTCAGCAAATGGTGTTGGGGGAACTGGATATCCACATACAAAAGAATAAAGTTGGACCTTTCCTTACCTTTCACCATATATGAAAATTAACTCAAAATGGATGAAAGACCTAAATAAAATTAAGAGTTAAAATTATAAAATTCTTAGAAGAAAACAAAACATTGGGAGGAATCCTCATGGCATTGAATTTGGCAACAATTTCATAGATGTGACACCAAAAGTATAGTCAACAAAGGAAAATTTTTAGATTTCATCACAATTAAGAACTTATGTGCATCAAAGGGCACTATCAAGAAAGCAAAAAGACAGAATGGGAGAAAATATTTACAAATCATTTCTCTGACAAGAGATTCATATCCAAAATATATAAAGAACTTCTATAACTCAACAATCCAAAAGCAAACAACCCAATTTAAAGATATGCAAAGGACTTGAATAGACATTTCTCCAAATAAGTTACATGCACAGCCAATTAGCACATTTGTTCAACATCTTTAGTTATTGGGCAAATGCAAACAAATCAAAATCATAATAAGATATTACTTCACACCCATTAGGATGGCTACCATAAAAAAAACACAAATAAGTAAATAAATAAAACCAAACCAAACAAAAAATAAAAATGTTGACAAGGATGTGGAGAAGTTGGAACCCTCATACAGTATTGATGGAAATGTAAAATGGTTCAGCCACTGTGGAAGATAGTTTGGCAGTTCTTCAAAATTGAAACCTAGAACTACTGTATGACCCAGCAATTCCACTCTTAGTTATATATCCAAAAGAATTGAAAGCAGGGACTCTAATACATATCTGTATACCAATATTCATAGCAGCATTATTTACAATAACCAAAAGGGAGAACCAACACAAATGCCCACTGATGGATGAATGCATAAACAAAATGCAGTGTATACATACAATGGACTATTACTCAGCCATAAAAAGGAGTGAAATTCTGACACATGCAACAACACGGATGAACCTTGAAAACATTATGCTTAGAGAAATAAGCCAGACACAGAAAGACAAGTATTGTATGATACCATTATATGAGGTACCTAGAGTAGATAAATTCATAGAGACAGAAAGTAGAATAAAGGTTACCAGGAGCTGAGGAAAGGAGGAAAGGGAAGTTACTGTGTGATGGGTACAGAGTTTATGTTGGGTATGATGAAACAGTTTTACATATAGATAATGGTGATGGGTACAAAACGTTGTAAATGTATTTAATGCCACTGAATCATACACTTACAAATGGTTAAAATGATCAATATTATGTTATACACATTTTACCAAAATAAAAATGGCATTGTAGTCTAAAAGTGTATGGTGAATTTGAGAAACGTGGCTAGAGTGAAGGCTATATAAGAGAAGTGCCTAGAAATTAGACTAAAAATAAGCTCAGCTTGTGAAAAGTTTTGATCCTATTCTAAGGAATTTAGACTTTATTTGATAGTCAAGGAAGAGCCACTGTAGGCTTCTAAACGGGCTTCTGAGCATTGCAGGCTCTGAAGAGATTGTTGTCTGAAAAGATAAGCAGTGACCGTCTGGAGGCTGGCCTGTTCTGTTGATGACCCAGGCCAATGGTCTCCCGTTTCCTCACCCTATACCACCATTTTTGGAAATGTACAATGTAGTCATCACTTTTCAGGGGCTGTGAAGCAAGGCTTAAGGAGAGTTAAATCTCTGTCCTTGGTTTTGAGTTTTTTATCTGCTTCCAAGCTTCAAATGTGTCCATTTCCAAGAGAACCATTAGCAAGCCTCAGTTAGCCCGTTGGTGATGGTTCCTATCATTGCTGTTACTGACACTAGGGTTGCTAACATGGGGGTTTGCTTGTTTTACAGCTGTTGTTTTGTTTTACAGCTGTTTACAGCTGTTGCTGGTCTCAATTAAGAAAGCTCCCCAGTAAGAGTCAGGCTCCCGTCTTTGTAGTTCAGTGCATTTGCTCTTTAATCTTTGCTTTGTGCTGCCACACTGAGGAGCTTCTGGGGACCTAGCAACCCTCTATCCCTCCAGCACCTGCTACCTTCTCTGCTTAGCTACCGTGATTCAAATCAGCGACTCCAGCTTTCTGGGTTTGATCTTCTGTATCTCAAATTCTATTAATACACCTGTTCAGTTAAGAATTCACATGCTCTATTCTCAACAAATGGATGAGAATACTTAACCAAAAAGCCACCTGGGATAACTATCTCGGGCCGTGATCTTAGAGAGCAGACGCTCCTGGCATTTTGGTTCTCTGGTTTTTGGTTTTTCAGCCAGTATGATTTCTGCAACCTTACTTGGTGTCGTTTGAGATATAAGGGAAGGGCTTCTGCCGCCATAGAGCCCTCATGGTCTACTTACCCTCAATTCCAAGCTTCACAGGAAAACTCTAAATTCCTGATTATTGGCCCATTGAAGTGTTAAAACTTGTCATGTCTACAGGACTGGGAAAACTAGGCTGTAATTTGGTATCAACTCCATGTTTTGGGCCTGAGTAAATAAACCTGATTCTAGCATAGTCTCTCACCCAGGAAACAGTGGTGAATAGTCAATATCATATCTCATTTGGTTCTAAATCCGAGAATAAAATCGGAAGTCAAACAGAAGATGAGATGGAGCTTGTAGAGTCTGGGTCCCCTCTAGAGGAAGTAAAGGGGCTGTTGAAATTTACCTTTAAAAACCCAAGGATGGCTTGGGTTTTGTGTCATTGAAAAGAGTGACCTGAAAGCCTCTGAAAGGTCTGCTCTAGCTGTTGCCCTGGACCTCTTCTCACCTTTCCTGTTTTTATATCTTTTTTGTCTCTGATTTTCCAACAGCTTTTCTTCTCCTACATCCCTTCCATGTGTAAGATCTCTAACCCTATTCATGCAGGATAAGATTCTCAAGCCTCCAATTTAGATCCCTCTTCTCTTTTTCCCTCTTAACACAGCATCATCCAAGATTTTTGAGGTTAGAGAGGTTGAAAGTTCCAAAGCAGTCTGACAAAAAGCACAAGTTGGTTGGATCCCAGTCTAAAAAATTTAATCTTATCAAACCAGCTTGCCTTGGGCAATCAGAATTATACCAGCTGCAAGAACATTCGCTAGCTAGAAATGTCGTATTTCAGGTTGAAGAATATTTTTAATGCCTTTAGACACACAAATCAAAAGGGAAGTGGGGGAGGGGAGAAGCAATTTAACACCAGCTTTCCCTCACGCTATGGGGCAGAGTCAAGCTGTCTATCTGAGGAGCTGCAGTAACTCCAATTAATATTAAAAGCAAAACTTGTGGCAACCCAACATTGAAGTCACAAGTGTAAACCCCCAGAAAGTCACCACCGGCTGCCTTCTGCTAATCAGTCCTAAACAACCTGTGTTTCTCTGCAGCGTGTCAGGGAGTTTAAACTTTCCTCCAGTTACTGCTGGAAATTTGAACTGAGATTTGAATAAGTTACACAGAAAGACTGTTCATTCTCAACACTTGATAAAAGATCGGGATTGCTGTGTCTCTCTGCTTCACCCAAGACTTGGTCTTGCTTGAAAAGCAGGAGTGGTGAACCCTGCAGGTCAGCCTAGAATAAGACAAGAGGGGCTCATAGGAGCCATAGAGTTGGACCCCCTTACCTTATAGATGGCAAAACTGAGGTTAGAGGAGTTCAGTGACTGGTCTAAGATCCGCTCCTCTAGTCTGGAGCATTTCTGAACAGGAATCCCAAGTATTCTCTTTGTTATTGAGAAGCTTTGGGACTTACCTGTGTCCAGAGGCGTATCATAACTGAATGTATCTCTTGAGCCTCCGCTCAGGGCTAAGAGAATGCCTATACAGCCCGATGCCAGTTTGAGCCCAACTGCAACTGTTTCCATCCCCTGAGTTCTTCGTCCCAACCCCAGAGAAGGCAGTGGCGGTGGTGGTGACTGGGGCCACTGCGCTGAACTGACCCAGGTTCACTTTGTCTCTCCACTGGAATGGGCTTATAAAAAGTTGAGTTATAGGGCTTCCCTGGTGGCGCAGTGGTTGAGAGTCCACCTGCCGATGCAGGTTCGTGCCCTGGTCCGGGAAGGTCCCACATGCCGTGGAGCGGCTGGGCCCATGAGCCATAGGCCCATGAGCCATAGGCCGCTGAGCCTGCACGTCCGGAGCCTGTGCTCCGTGACGGGAGAGGCCCCAATAGTGAGAGGCCCGTGTACCGCAAAAAAAAAAAAAAAAAAAAAAAAAGTTGAGTTATAAAAAGAAACTTGAGCGGAGTCATAAAATTCATATTCCTCACACTCCTGAGTTTATACACTCTTTGCCACAACTATGTTGTATTTAGGAATATAGTGACGACTCTTCTGGATTTCAGGCACCAGATCTGGAAGCTCTGCCTTCCCCACACCCAGAGGACCTTCGCATTTTCCTCCTAAGATTGACCCAATGGCCCCATTGACTCTCGGCCAGGTTTGGTATCTTGGATCGGGCCGGATTCCCTGCGGCAGCTTCTGACCGTTCAGTGCACACAGGTTATGGACCACCCACCAGAGTCACATAAAGCCCCATGGGCCCAGGACTGCCCGGTGTTTCGGGGGCCGGTTTTCTCATTCCATAATTCTGTTACCATAAACATTGCTTTCATTATGTACAACTTGAAAAGATGAAACGCCTTAATTCATCTTCTGTCATAGGGCAAGTTTCTCAGCACTTAGTGGTTGGGTTAAGATTTGAGGCCTTTGTGACTGGAGCGAGGAAACGCTCTCCAAGGCCATGAGAGAATGAGGCCCAGCCACAGTAGTTGGGGTCCCTGTTAAATTGTTGGGTCTGGAACAGGCATTTAATGCTAAAATCCAGGAATGGAGATGGCAGGAGGACCTGGAATGTCACAGAAATGAGGAGAAGGGTCCTGGATGACTACTTCTGAGGAAGCTGTAGTCACTGGAATTTGCCATTATTGGTTTTTGGTTTTGTTTTGTTTTGTTTTTTAATTTGGGCTGTGCCGTGTGGCTTACAGGATCTCAGTTCCCCGACCAGGGATTGAACCCAGGCCACAGCAGTGAAAGCACCAAATCCTAACCACTGGACCACCAGGGAACTCCCTGACATTATTGGTTTTAGAAATCACGCTCAAGCATTGGTTGGATTGGCACAAGAGTCAAGGCAGGTGGAAGCAGTAGCCAAAATGCCTTAAAGTAAATAACATGATCATCATCATCTCCGTAGCTACATCTACATACAGCCAGGCATTCTCCCCAGCACTTTAATATATTACCTTATTTAATCCTCAGAGCCACTCACTCTGAACAATTACTCTAGATGAGAAGACTGAGGCACAAAGATGTGACTTGTCCAAGGTCATTAGCTGGTAAATGGCAGAGCCAAGATTATAACCCAGCAATGTGGAGCTACAGTCCTATTCTCAACCAGTTTGCTTTCCTCTCTCAAGCTAGAGGGGGGGGGCAGAGCACACACAGATGCCCTCAGACCATGAACACAGGAGGTGCTCCAGGTAACGTGAGGGCACTGGGAGAAACAGAATCCCGTCTGGCTGCGGGATGAAGACTTCCTGAAGGGGAAGGACAACTCGGCAGATGTTTGGTGCTATGTACAAAGCACTGTGCTTGTCATTGGGATAAGAGAAGTGAACAGGACAGACGCCGTCTCTGCCTTTGTGAAGCTTTGGGACAATTGTAACCCAGCTACTCAAGGTAGAAAAATACAGGGAATCATCAGAGCATGGGAGGGACATCTAACCCAGACTGGGGAGGTCCATGAAAGCCTTCTAAAGAATGCTAAGTACATTGAAAGGGGCAGGCGCAGGTGTCATGAGATCGTGGGGCAAGCAAGGAGTATAAACCAGATTGCTGAACGGTGAGGGGACTTAGCCAGGCAGAGAGGTGAGATAGAATTTGGGGGAGACTGGAGTGGAAGATTGGCAGATAGGAGTACCTTTAACAGAAGTTATCCTACGTGGAAGGACCTTCTGAGGGCAAGTTTTCTTTCATCCGAAGAGTGAAATATAATTCCTAAAATTTGCCCAAAAAATCATCAAACAAGGAAAAGTAAAGCCCACATCTGAATTTTTTCTAATGTCTAAAACAAGAAAGCCACAGACTGTATCTATTTAAGCAATTTTATTTAGCTGCTCCTCTTGTCTTTCTCACCCTCTGTAGCAAAAAAAATTAAGTTCAGAACCTCTCAGTACTCATCAGAACCTCCCCTATCTTCAGAAGGTGGCAGGTAACAAGTTTTTCCCTTTGCAGGTAATTTTCTCTGTCTCTTAATGTTTTGTAATCAGATGTGGTAGCTCCCACTTCTCTTTATTCCAAACATAGCCAGGAAGGAATTTCTCAGACAATTTAACTTTTGATAGCAGGTAATTTTAATCCATTGCAAACATCAACCTGACATGGACTTGCTATCTTCATTATTTTCATTACTCTTTGGGGCCACTTACCTCCCCCCTCCGTGCCCACCACCCCTTCCAGCTTTAATCGTATCATGCCATGGACCAGATAATTTTTGGCTTATAATGATATCATTTAGCTTCAAACCTTAAGTAATGAAATTTGTTTGTGAAACTCTTTATCTTAACCAAAAAAAGAGAAAAAGTTACCTTTTCTGATGGGAGGTCAGTCACCTCTGTCACACTGCTGTCTGTGCCGTTCTGTCTGAACAGCTGACAGTTTCTGTTCATTTACTTTCACTCCCCAGTTCAACCTCCCATATGGAAAGCTGGAGTGATTTTTGAATAACAGCAAGTAATATCTGATGTGGCAGCAACTGGCAACTCTGACATTGAGCTTGGCTGTGGCCATTACCCAGGATTCCTCACTTCTCCTTGAGAAGCAATTACAATTTCACAGGCTGGAATTAAAATTCCCTGTGGTCTGCAATAGAGCAACTGACACTGTCAAAGTGATTTCAGGCTGCTAATGTCTTGCTGGGGTAGAAGTAAAAAAAAAAGAGTTCCTCCTCTTGGAAACGGAGGTCTGTCAACTTTAAAACGCGGACTCTTTGATTTGTTTTAATTCACACTGAGGTCAGTGGGCACTGCCTCCTTCCAACAAAACTTGTTAGGGCGCTAGATTGCGGGAACGGGTGTTTTCATAATGATGGAGCAGAAGTAGGGTTTGGGGCAGGAAGAAGTGTTCAGACTAGCAAGGAAAATAATGAAAATGGGCCCCAGCTATTGTATAAAGCAAATGAGGATGTGGAAATAGGGACAACGTCTGAGCTCTAACCTGGGGAAGGACACAGAGAGCATATGCCCTTTATGGCGGTTCTCTGACAGGTCTTCATGGAGCTCCTCTTCTGGCCCAGCCCTGTAAGGAAGAACCAGAAGTAGTGTGTTTTATCAGAAAGCTCAGAGCTTTGGGCATTAGACCTGAATTCCAATCCTGGCTTCTCCTCTTATTGTGTGTTCTTTCACAACAAAATTTAACTTCAAGACTCAACTTCCTTTTCTATCCAATGGGACCCATAATACCGACCTTGCAGGGTTGTGATGGATCAGATGTGAAAAGTGTTCTGCACAGTGGCCTATACGTAGTAGATGCTGATTAAATATTACCTGTCATTAACAAACAGAAAGACTTTGTTCGATCGTGAAGTTTCTCAAACCTCAGGACTTTTGTCACAGCCAAGTACCATCAGCAGAATTGCTTACTTAATAGTTTGCTTCCAATCACTCACTTTGGAGACTTCAATTTATCTATTTTAAAAGAAAACGTTTATTACAAATGGCAACCCTATGTCACTTGCCATGCATAGAAGGTTACCATTTTTAAAAAATGAAAAATAAAAAGTGTTAATATATCCTACTTAGCATTGCTTGAAGAAGGCTCAGGACTTGAAGCTTACGGCAGTTGGTTTAAAAAAAAAAAAAACCCGAAAAGAGGAGACAAGAGAAATAATAGAGAGGCATCCAAGGCATTCCTGCCCCAGTCTGAGCCTCTTCCCTTCCCTGAGGTCTCAGTCCTCCTTCCTTATCAGCTACTCACCCACCCCTGCATTTACGGACCTGATCAATTTCCATGAGATTGCTTGTTTCATTTCCGGTAGTCTCATTCTTTGCTTTGAAAAGAGAGAAAGAAGCATCTAGCCGAGAAGGGTGTCAACCCCTCTGAGTTTTTCTTTCACTCTATTCCGCAGCCCCTGATGTGAGTTTACAAGTGAAAACACATGGGTAAAACTCATTTTCTTTCTGATGAAGACACGTGCAGCACCTGTGAATGAGAGTTGGCAGTAATCCAGTGACGCCCATTCCACTCCTGAACTTCTAGTGGTTAAGGGCCTTGATGGGGCAGAGTCAGTAAATGTTTCTCCCACACCCTGGTTTCATTCCCTCCTTCCTGAGTGCCAAGTTCTGCAACACAGGCCTGAGCAGGGACGCTTCTCGTTCATTTTCATGTTGTCCAGTTACACCCTGGGTTAGTTTTGATCTGATCAATTTTTCAAAGGAAAATTCTGAAGCAGGTCTTTTCTCTACAGCTACCAAATCACACTGTGTGGTTTTATCATCTAATTTTCCAAGTTAATCTTTATTTTTTGAAAGAGTTTTTCTAAAATTTCCCCGCCAAGCCCATGTCCCTTCTGGGAATAACAAGACTTGTTTCAGCTACATTTTTAAAACTGTCCTTAATGAAAAGGTCATCTACAGATGAAAGTCCAAGGCTAGCCTTAGGGTGGCTACATCAGTATTCCTGGGACAAAGGAGAAATCAGATGATGAGAAATTTAAATTTCTACTTAGCTCCTGTGGTCACCTCTTGGGGTGCTCCGACAGCGCACATACCCCAGGTAACCAACAAAGGCCAACCCCTTGGAAAGTCTCATCTGACCATTCTCAGTTATATTGTCCACAATTTGATCCCAAAGTGAATCTAGGGGAAAATAATTACACAAAGGAATGGAAGTATTTATGACATTGAATAAAAATTCCATTTAGGAGGGAAAAAAAGGTAATAAAATTGCCCTGAAAGAAGGCATGCAAAAACAAGGAATTTACTGAGATTAATTAATAGATGGAAAGTAATCCTTGGATTCATCTTTTATGTAGAATGATCAGTTAACATCAGGCAGTGTTGGGCCAGTGGTTTCCATGAGTACAGAGGTAGGACACCTATTTTTCAACTTTTCTGGGGATGACTTCCACCTTTCCTTTTTAAATTGAAGTGAAATTCAGATAACATAAAAATTAACCATTTTAAAGTGAACGTTTCAGCGGCATGTAGTACACCTGCACGCTGTGCAGCCATCGCTTCTGGAAACGGTTGACTCTTGACCAACTTGGGATTAGGGGCATCAGCCCTCAGTGCAGTCAAATATCCCCATAAAACTTATAGTCAGTCCCCAATATCCAAGGTTGCCCTGCATCTGTAGTTCCTCCATATTCACAGTTCAACTAACTGTGGATCGTGTAGGACTATAGTATCTACTATTGAAAAAAGTCTGTATGTAAGTGGACCCGCACAATACAAACCCTTGTTGTTTGAGGGTCAACTGTATTTCCAAAACTTTTTCATCCCCAGAGACAGAAGCTCTGCACCCTAAGCAGTGACTCTTCATTTTCCCTCCCCTCAGCTCTTGGTAACCTCTGTTTTACTTTTTGTCTCTGTGAATTTTGCCCATTCTACATACCTCATATAAGTGGCATCATATAATAATTGTCCTTCTGTGTGTGGCTTATTTCACTTCACATAATGTTTTCAATCCATGTTGTAACATGTATCAGGACTTCATAATTTTTATGGTTGAATAATATTCAATTCTGTGTATACACCATGGGTTTTTTTGCCCATTCACCTGCTGTTGGATGTTTGGGCTGTTTCCATCTTTTGTCTATTTTGACTAGTGTTGTTATGAATATGTGTGTACATGTATTTGTCTGAGTTCCTGTTTTCAATTCTGTTGGGTACATATGTAGGAGTGGAGTTGCTGAGTCATATGGTGATTCTATGTTTGACTTTTTGAGGAACCGTCAAACTGTTTTCTTACAAGTCCACCTTGGCAACTCATTCTGTTGGATTATGCTTTTCTGTTTCCTTAGATCCTCTTAACAATCTGCTTTAAAAATTTCCTAACATATCTAGAAATTTAAAATACAACAAGCCCCACGTAGCTACTACTTACCTTCAATGGCCGTCAATGTTCTGCCACACCTGTTTCATTATTTGTCTCCACACACTACCTCACTTTGGTTTTCTGGAGCATTTTAAAACAAATACCGTACGTCATGTAATTCCCCCCCAACCTCCACCAAAACTTAAGTATACAACTAAAAATAAAGAGCAGCACCTTCTTACATTACCACCATAACCAAGCTAACACTAATTCTTCAATATCAGCCAATAAATGGTCTATATTTACATTTCCCCAATAGTCGTAAAATACTGTCTTCCCTTTGATTTGTTTGAATCAGGATCCAAACAAGATCCAATGTATTTCATTAGTTTATATTTGAAGTGGCCTTCAAGTGGTTTTAATCTCCAGGTCAGTTGTCTTATAGAATGTTTCCACTCTGAAATGAACCGATTTCTTCCTTGTGGTGTTGTTTAAGTTCTCTCTTAAGGTTAACATTTTATTTCTCCAACAGTGATATAGTCAATTCCTATAGTATTCACTCTCAAGCTTTAAAACCAACCATAGTAGTCACCAGAGATGCTTTTTAAAAAATGCAGATTCTTGGCCCTTGTGCCCCTTCCCTCACACACCCCTCTGCTCCCCAGACTCTGACTGAGGAGGTCTGGGTTGCATACCAGAAATCTGCATCTTAGGCACGCTCCTCAGGCAATTTAGGTGCATGTGGTCCCTAACTACACGGTAGAAGCTCACCTTTATGGTGAAGTGTGAATGGACATTTACATATTTTAAAGTCACTTTTTATTCCGCACTTTAACTGTATGTTTCAATGACCCAACCAACTAGCCGAGTATAAGTAAGAATGTTGCTACTCTAATGCTACCCAAGATGAACCAGAAATAACCACCCAACATTCACTGTTCTGATTCAGTCACACCTTATTTACCCACAACTTAATTATCCAATGAAAGGACTAAACTCAGGTCCCCATCTGGGCCTGACAAGGTACTGATTTCCTTCGCCTTGAGGTGTATAGGGGAGGCCTGGGATAGCTGATGGGGTATCTCAATATATCCCCAGTATGCTGTACGATATTATCATTTTATCTGCATTTGTCATTTTTGCATATATTGGTGTGAAATAGGTCAGAAGGCATTGGAAAGGGTGCTAAATCAACATCTGGCCGATCTTGTAAACTAATTTTCTCTCTCATTCACCTTAAAATAAATAGCAGGCAATAGATAGATAATGTCAATCAGTGTGAACAGCGAATGCCTTATTCTGGACATGGATATATGCTCAATGTTCTTTTCTGAGTGTTTCTCACTAGCAGCTATAAGTGCTCAGTGGTTTTCAAGAGTTTTATATCTTTATGTGCACATCCTAATACTGGAAATACTGACGTTGTAATATGTACTTGTGTAACAAATTATTTGGACTGTCTTAACAAAACTATGTTTACTGTTATAAAGCTATAGTGTTAACTGCCTAGCAACTATTGTTCCTTTCTTAATTTGTTAACACACTGCCACATACAAAATTACTCGGTCAACTAATTTTGTTTAACAAATACTAATCTTATAATTCATTCTCTATGAACATATGCAGTATTTGAACTGATGGAAAGCTTTTAAATAACTTTGGGGAAAACTTTTAAATTACCAATGACATTTGCTTTGAATTGTGATTCACTTCTCTGGGGAGAAAATTTATTTTGTTAAGCTCTTAAAATTAATCTAATTCTCTGAAGTAACTTTTCTTAAACATCAGTATTCATATTTTATAGTTATAAAGAATAATACCTACATTAGCATTTGCTATTACTGTCCAACTATGGATTTTTGAAAGAATTGTCTGTGAGGCCCTTTGATGTATTTTAGATTTTTTTTAACATCTTTATTGGAGTATAATTACTTTACAATGCTGTGTTAGTTTCTGCTGTATAACAAAGTGAATCAGCTATACATATACATATATCCCCATATCCCCTCCCTCTTGTCTCCCTCCCACCATCCCTATCCCACCCCTCTACGTGGACACAAAGCACTGAGCTGATCTCCCTGTGCTCTGCAGCTGCTTCCAACTAGCTATCTATTTTACATTCGGTAGTGTATATATGGCCATGCCACTCTCTCACTTTGTCCCAGCTTCCCCTTCCCCCTCCCCGTGTCCTCAAATCCATTCTCTACGTCTGCGTTTTTATTCCTGTCCTGCCCGTAGGTTCTTCAGAACAGTTTTTTGTTTTTTTTTTAGATTCCATATATGTGTGTTAGCATATGGTATTTGTTTTTCTCTTTCTGACTTAATTCACTCTATATGACAGACTCTAGGTCCATCCACCTCAGTACAAATAACTCAATTTCGTTTCTTTTTATGGCTGAGTAATATTCCATTGTATATATGTGCCACATCTTTATCCATTTATCTGTTGATGGACACTTAGGTTGCTTCCATGTCCTGGCTATTGTAAAGCGTGCTGCAATGAACATTGTGGTACATGACTCTTCTTGCATTATGGTTTTCTCAGGGTATATGCCCAGTAGTGGGATTGCTGCATCATATGGTAGTTCTATTTTTAGTTTTTTAAGGAACCTCCATACTATTCTCCATAGTGGTTGTATCAATTTACATTCCCACCAACAGTGCAAGAGGGTTCCCTTTTCTCCACACCCTCTCCAGCATTTACTGTTTGTAGATTTTTTGATGATGGTCATTCTGACTGGTGTGAGGTGATACCTCATTGTAGTTTTGATTCGCATTTCTCTGATGATTAGTGATGTTGAGCATCCTTTCATGTGTTCGTTGGCAATCTGTATATCTTCTTTGGAGAAATGTCTATTTAGGTCTTCTGCCCATTTTTGGATTGGGTTGTTTGTTTATTTGATACTGAGCTGCATAAGCTGCTTCTAAATTTTGGAGATTAATCCTTTGTCAGTGGCTTCATTTGCAAATATTTTCTCCCATTCTGAGGGTTGTCTTCTCATCTTGTTTATGTTTTCCTTTGCTGTGCAAAAGCTTTTAAGTTTCATTAGGTCCCATTTGTTTATTTTTGTTGTTATTTCCATTTCTCTAGGAGGTGGGTCAAAAAGGATCTTGCTGTGACTTCTGTCATAGAGTGTTCTTCCTATTTTTTCCTCTAAGAGTTTTATAGTGTCTGGCCTGACAATTAGGTCTTTAATCCATTTTGAGTTTATTTTTGTGTATGGTGTTAGGGAGTGTTCTAATTTCATTCTTTTATATGTAGCTGTCCAGTTTTCCCAGCACCACTTATTGAAGAGGCTGTCTTTTCTCCATTGTGTATTCTTGCCTCCTTTATCAAAGATAAGATGACCATATGTGCATGGGTTTATCTCTGGGCTTTCTATCCTGTTCCATTGATCTATATTTCTGTTTCTGTGCCAGTACCATAGTCTTGATTACTGTAGCTTTGTAGTATAGTCTAAAGTCAGGAAGCCTGATTCCTCCAGCTCCGTTTTTCTTTCTCAAGATTGCTTTGGCTATTCGGGGTCTTTTGTGTTTCCATACAAATTGTGAATTTTTTGTTCTAGTTCTGTGAAGAATGCCATTGGTAGTTTGATAGGGATTGCATTGAATCTATAGATTGCTTTGGGTAGTATAGTCATTTTCACAACGTTGATTCTTCCATTCCAAGAACATGGTATATCTCCCCATCTGTTTGTATCATGTTTAATTTCTTTCATCAGTGTCTTATAGTGTTCTGCATACAGGTCTTTTGTCTCCTTAGGTAGTTTTATTCCTAGGTATTTTATTCTTTTTGTTGCAATGGTAAATGAGAGTGTTTCCTTAATTTCTCTTTCAGATTTTTCATCATTAGTGTATAGGAATGCAAGAGATTTCTGTGCATTAATTTTGTATCCTGCTACTTTACCAAATTCATTGATTAGCTCTAGTAGTTTTCTGGTAGAGTCTTTAGGATTCTCTATGTATAGTATCATGTCATCTGCAAACAGTGACAACTTTACTTCTTCTTTTCCGATTTGGATTCCTTTTATTTCTTTTTCTTCTCTGATTGCTGTGGCTAAAACTTCCAAAACTATGTTGAATAATAGTGGTGAGACTGTGCAACCTTGTCTTGTTCCTGATCTTAGTGGAAATGGTTTCAGTTTTTCACCATTGAGAACAATGTTGGCTGTGGGTTTGTCATATATGGCCTTTATTATGTTGAGGTAAGTTCCCTCTATGCCTACTTTCTGAAGAGTTTTTATCATAAATGGGTGTTGAATTTTGTCAAAAGCTTTTCTGCATCTACTGAATTGAGCATATGGTTTTTATCCTTCAGTTCATTAATATGGTGTATCACATCGATTGATTTATGTATATTGAAGAATCCTTGCATTCCTGGGATAAACCCCACTTGATCCTGGTGTATGATCCTTTTAATGTGCTGTTGGATTCTGTTTGCTAGTATTTTGTTGAGGATTTTTGCATCTATGTTCATCAGTGATATTGGCCTGTAGTTTTCTTTTTTTGTGACATCTTTGTCTGGTTTTGGTATCAGGGTGATGGTGGCCTCGTAGAATGAGTTTGGGAGCGTTCCTCCCTCTGCTATATTTTGGAAGTGTTTGAGAAGGATAGGTGTTAGCTCATCTCTAAATGTTTTATAGAATTCGCCTGTGACCTTTAATTTATTTAAGATGAATTCCCCCATGTGCTTTCTAAAAGGAGGATCTTTGCATCCTCCTGCAATCATTATTCCTGACATTTACAAAATAGTGAATCTTTTTCTATTCTTTTTTCTATTCATTATTAGCTTTTTTTCTAAGAGGTTTCAATACCAGCACATTTCTGATGTCATGAGTCACAGAAAATTAATTAAGAAAAAATAGAGGTCATAAGTCCACTGTCCATTCACATGAGGAAAGCACCAGGAGAAGGAGCCCTTAGCTCACTGTCATTCATTCACGTACCAGAACTGTCATCCTCACAGCTGTCTGCTTTCTTTCTCCCTACACTGTGACTTACTATAACCAGTCATCTTACTATAGAAAAAATTAGATAAAAGGAAAGAGATAAGGAGGAGAAAACTGAAAATATTGGAAAATTGGAAAAACTTTTCAATTTACTATTTAATTTCAAAAATTGCTTTTGATAATTTTTCAAAGAATTTGAAATAACACACAGCAGGTCTAGAAGAATATCTCAGCTATGTCTCAATTCTTGCCACTAGCTAGAACCAACACTTATAAAACCACTTCTAAAAGACATGTATTGTTTTTAATCAAGGGGAAAGAAACCGACATATGTTTTTTTTCATTTTGCTGGACACAATAATAGGCACTTTAAAGGAGTTGTCTCATTGAACATAGTTAATTGTGTTTAGAGTTATCAAATTTTGGAAATAGTTCACCAACCCATATAGAGTTGAGACAGGACCTGCTAATGTAATATGAGACAAAGACAAGTTAAAGATGATCGTATTTCCTTTAAGGAAATCCCTAGGGATGCTTGATAAAACTCAGGGAAGAAACCTAGAAGTGGAAAGGAGTTGAACTTCATAATGAAAAAACTACTGTTTACGAAGACCCAACTTTTAAAATGCCCTCCCTGTATGTAATGAATCCTTTTATATACGCTCTGACAGCAAAACTGCCTTAAACCAACTTCCCCACCTAGTGGCCAGCACAGGAAGTTGTTTAAAAAACGTTCCTCGTTACAGTTTCTCTCCCTCTAGGGAAGGGTTCCTGTTTCCCTCCTGACATATCCATCCTTACTCCTTTCTTTCTTCCCAACAGTTAATGATATCTATTATGTGCTAAGTTCTATTAAGTGATGGGAACACGAAGGTGAAAGAAACACAGTCTCATCCACAAAGAGCTAACAGTGTTGAGCAGAAAGCCACATAAAACATAACATTTTGGGGGGTGTTAAATATCCTGTGCTCAAAAATGCTAGGAAAACAATGGTTTTATTGTTTTGCATTATATACATATATACATGCATTATATATATATATATATATATATACACATATATATGTATATATATGAAATAAATGGTGCAGTCCTTAATTCTAGAGCCATGAAGATTGGCAAGCAGCAATATCCAAGAAAATTTCACAAAGAGGCAACGGAACTAACAAGTGATGAACAAGAGGAGAAAGAAAAATCAATGTATTTTCCAAGTAGGTTATCTCTAAAATATAAATGAGCTCTGCTATGATGTTTGTTCCTTCCCACTTTGTTTTTAATTCACAGTTTCCACGTTGACTTCCTTGTTACTTCTGCTGTGGAAACCTTCTCCTATTAGTTTATCTGGTCCCTTTCTTCTTTGGAGGGTGTGTCATCCAGTGCAGGAATATGAGGGAGAAAAAGCTTCAGCAAGTGAGGGAGGGATCGTCTCGCATACCAGAAGTCTGTGGATCAGTGGTGCGGTGGCTCCCCATATGGCTTCAAAATCCCAGATTCTTTCCAGCTCTCTGCAGCAACATTCGTAGTGTGTAGTGGTTGTGTCCTCTTGGTTATGAGATGTGTATCTAATCTGTAGCCCCCCATTTGTGCTTTAGGCAAGAATAAGGAGAAGAACAACGGCCAAGAGCACTTCTAGTGGCTTTGGCTATTTTAAAGAGTTTTTCCAGAATCCTCACTCTGTAACTGCTGCTTATGTCTCATTGGTCAGAAACATATCGTATGTCTAGTCATACTTGCAAGAAGCTGGGAAATGTAGTGTTTTAAAGCTGGGTACATTGTCACCGGAACAAAATCGGTGATCTGTTAGTGACGAATAAAGGGGAACATGCAAGTTGTGCAGGTAACTGGCAGTGAATGTCAAGACTCTTTCCAGGCTGCTGTGACTCTCCTTGAACAGTATTCCTTCCCGCGACCATCTCCTTCATCCTTGTTTGAACCCACTGCTCCCGGCTTCCATCAGGGCAGTGCTCTGCCCACGGGAATCTCCCAGGGAATGTAAAATCCCGCAGCCAGGTCACACCCCAGACCACCCCCATCTCACACTGGTTCTCAGCAATGGCTGCACATTGGAGTCACCTGAGAAGTTTTAAGAACTACTGATAAACCTGGTGTCACCTGCAGAGAAAATAATGTAATTGCTCTGGGGAAAAGCCTGGCCAATAGGAGGCTTAATCCCAGGTGATTCTAATGTGTAGCAACGTTTGGGAACCATTGTGCTACCATTAAGCCCCAGCCAGCAATCGCTTTTCATGCTTCCCAGGTGATTGCAACGTGCAGTCACGCCTGAGAACCACTATACTAAAGCAGAAAGCTCATGGGTGCTGAGCTGGGAGCTGCCCTGCGTTGCCCTTCCCGTTCTTAACGGCTGGAATTTTTTTTTTTTTTTTTTTGGCGGTACGCGGGTCTCTCACTGTTGTGGCCTCTCCCGTTGCGGAGCACAGGCTCCGGACGCTCAGGCTCAGCGGCCATGGCTCACGGGCCCAGCCGCTCTGTGGCATGTGGGATCCTTCCGGACCGGGGCACGAACCCGACCATGTCCCCTGCATCATCGGCAGGCGGACTCTTAACCACTGCGCCACCAGGGAAGCCCCACGGCTGGAATTTTGGAGTCTGTATCGCTTGGGTCTGTAGACAGACCACAGAGAGGAAGCTTTTCAGAGACAATGATTAAGAAAAAGGAATAATCTAATCTCTACAAGCTTGTAAAACACTAATCATCGACACAGAGATCTGCGAAGGACTTTTCCATCCTTGGACATTTTTACATCTTCCATCCCTTCTCTGTGCAAAGGCCCTCTCAACAGCTAGGTGAGATTTGCACCTTTTATTTGTGGTGGGGTGGTGGGGTCGGAGGATGCTGTGGGTAGGGGGAGGCAGCAGCCCTTCTGGATTTAATGAATTTTCTTCCCGGGGCCTGTGAGTTGTTCAGACTCTTACTGGGGATTTTGTTTTCAGTGAGTTGTTGTCTGTGGTCATACTATCCTGCTAACGCTGGAAGATTGAGAGTCCGTTGTGTTCAAAACCTGACTGCTTTGATTTTAGACGGAAATCAGAACCAACAGGAGACTGTTTTCTCCACTCATTTATCATGAATAGAAATTAATAATTTAATGTTATTGTTTCATGTATGTTTGAGCTGGGTGATTTCACCTGTGGCAGAATGTATCATTTCAGAGGCCTAATTAATGATTTTAAAATGCTTTTAAAACATTTCCAGAGCTTGACCATTGGCCCAAAAGCTTGTTTTAGGGATAGGGTAAGCTAAAGCCACTTTTGAGAAACACAGTCAGTTCTATGGCAAAGATGAAGGAGGTAAGGCTGAAGACTCACCGATAAGCAGTACGAAAGGAAGTTTTGAAATTGAGAACATAGATCTGGCTGTCAGAGTCAAGGTGGAACCAAGTAGAGGAGAGAGTTTCTTGGATAATTCCCCATAATGTCACCCTGACACACTGCATGTATATTGGTTGTTCTTGGCATTCATCCAAAGATTTTAGAGATTGGAGTATCAAAAAGAGTTTGTTATAATAAAAGGTACTGTGTTTTAAGTACCTGTTTTGTACCAGGGGATGTTTAGGCCCATTCTGCGTATTATCTACTCCTTACAACAGCCCTTTTTACAGAAAAACAATTGAGGCTCAGGGGAGTAAAGTGACTTGACCGAGGTCACCTGTGTGGTGGGTGGTAAGCAACAGCTGGGGTTTGAAACCAGGTCTCCCCTTAAGGCATTCCTTTAATTGCATTATTTAAAGATAGAGGAGAAGGGGAAAAGAAGGAGAAGGAGGAAAAAATCTGAGAAAGTGTTACAGCAATCCTTAACCATCTGTGCCTAATTTTTCAAAATATTTTTATCTGATGACTCCACCTCAGCATTAGTCATTTCTTCAGCCGTGGTAAAACTGGGGAGTCGTGACAGGCCCTCACCGAGTGTGAGCTGAGTGTGTGAATGTGGTTTATGCCATCTCCTCGCCACAAAGTGAGAGTCAGTGGGACGAGAGCAGATGTGCTCAGTCCTGTAAACACACAGTTGTCCTTTTTGAAGAAAAGGACTTCTGTTTGTATCATTGTGCATCCTGTCTCTGCTGGAATGACCAATGGCAGCTAAGATTTGGAAAAGTGACAAATATGGCCTCAGCCTCTCTTTCTATGGTTCCTCCGTTATGACCGCCTTTGAATTCATACTCAGTAGGAATTTATTTCGTGCCTTCTGTGTGTCTAGCGTTATCCTGGGCGTTGTGCACATCCTAACCATAATTATCAAACCAGAAATTTATTCTAAGTTAATTTCTATTTGTAAAAATATTTTAAAGCTAAAGTTGATTTTAGGAATTGCTGTTGGCTGCCAGTTGCTGACCAGATAATATCTAAACACCTTAGCTTGACTTACACAGTTCTCACCACATGCTGCCAACTGCCTTGCCAACCTAATCCCTTACCAGTCATCTCCATGGCAACTCACTCCAGCTCCTTGGAGATTTTCATTGTTTTCTGGGCCATGCTTGGTCCACTGCTGACTCTGTGCCTTTGCATATACTATGTCTTCTGTTTAGAATACCTTTCCCTCTTAACCTGTATGGTGTATTCCTATTCCTCCTTCAGAGCCTTATTGGCACATCCCCCCTCTATGAGTAAGGCCTTCCTGACTCTTAGGCAAAGTGAGTTGCTGTCTTCTGTTTTCATGACTCCATTCCCAAAGTAAAGTAAATATAAAGTCTATGACAATACTTCCTATTGAAAGGTCTCTCCCAATGGAATTTGAAAACTCCAAGGGCTGGGACTGTGTTTTATTTATCTTTACCTGTGTCATGCCTGCCTGTTGTAGGATTTCAGTAGAGGTTAATAAAATTACACAAAATTGAAACCCTGTCAGAGAACCTAAGATGTGGGAGGGTTCATAGGGACAGGAGAGTTGTTGGAAAAAATATCATTCCTAAATGTGTAACTTTGAACAGATTTGGAGTGAGATGATGAGTGTGAAGGAAATAACCAGGGCACTTAGACATGATTAAAATGAATAAATTGCATAAAATTCATAAATATAAAGAAAGTCAAAGTAGAGATGTAGTGTCTATGGACTTGAAATTATTTGTAGAGGCTTTGTGGAGGAAGTTAATTTGAAACCTGTGCTTGAAAGAGGGATGGAAGGATCTCTTTAGTTCACGGGAAAATGGTCTCAGAAAACCATTTGCATTGAGGAAAAAGAGGCATGAATCCAAAAATGTGGGTAAGCTGAGTGCCTGGTGCCTGGTAGATCCTCAGTAGCTGCGTGATTTTGCTGGAGTGTTTGGAGTATCCACCATGTGCCCCTCATCTACACCACGTGCCCTTCATCTACTCCAACTTTCAGATAATTGAGAGCAAACACCAGCAGTCAGATGAGGAGCAGAGTTATCAGTTCATTACCCAGAGCACGCCTCTCCTGGAAAACTGTGGGCAAGGTGCCCGCCACACCCTGAAGCAAACCCCCAAACCTAAACGCCAAATGGACTTCCTGCTCCCTAAGTCTGCAAGATGGAGGCTGGTTCCCACCTCTCGAAGAGCTAGGTCTGCAACAAAGATGTTTAGTCATCAGAGAAATTCACAGTCACCTAATGAACCCAGTCGGTAGCACAACGGGGAGAGCTAGAGAGTGGAGGAGAGAACTATGGGCTCCTAAGTCAGCTTCTAGAAGCCAGACCCTGCATGCTAAGAACCACAGGGACTGGAAGAGAAGCAAGCTCACTGCCATCCTCACCAGTCTGTGAGGAGGTCTTGGGGGAGAGAGGGGAGGCAGAGACTGCTTCCTTCCCACTCCAGAACCAAAGTGACCTAACCCACTAGTGCCACAGCCTCCCCGTTCTTCTTTGGAAGGGTGAGCAGAGTGTGGAAAGAAGGGCCACCTGTGTTCACCCTACACTGTTGCCTCCTCAGAAATGGGTTTAATTCCTTTCCCCTCTGTGGAAATATGGGCTGGAGGTGGGGTGGGAATAATCATTTCTGCAAAAGACATGCTGAGCAGGAGGTATGTTTGTCCTGGGGGTGGCAAAGGCTACTGAAGAAGGATGAAGAGGCTGGGGCTGTGCATGGGTCACAGGAGCTGAAGAGGGTGGGGGCAGAGCAGAGGCTAGCTTTCACCCTGTAGCTTGGGGGCACCAGCCATGAGGAAAGGTTGTGTTGGAAGAATAGTCCTGCTTAAAGGTGGTCAGAAGAGAAGTCTCTAGAAAAGGAGGCAGGACCCATCAAGAAGTTGGAATGAGTCGGTCATCTGTCAAGGTCAGTTGCGTCAAGTCTGAACGTAGCTGGGAATGTTGGGGCCAGTTCCTCCCTTCATCCGAATTTGTGAAGGATTTGGTAACCCCATGTGACCTTGCCAAAGGCCCTCCAGTATTAGCAGAATGAGTGTGTAAGGGCTGAAAAGGACTCGAAGAGCAAGCCTCTTATTTTACAGATGAGAAAACAGAGGCCAAGAGGGATTGATTTGTTGTCAGCCTTACAGTTTGATTACTTCCTCCAAAAGCATCATAAATGTCCACAATTGTTCTGTGGTGACAATCAAAAGACTATCTTTGTCATTTTCAAAAGGTGTCAGGTTTTGGAGATGAGACAAACCTTTGATTTACAAGCACGCCCCTTCACGTGACAGCCTCCTTCAGGTTCATCATTAGCTACTAAAGTTTTTAAGGACATGGAGCTGTGAAAGAAGTGTTAAACTGTACAGTTAGTGGAAGTAGGTTGTGCTAAACTGGATATCTGTGAGAAGCTTTTTGAGCCATAAGAGTCAACATTTTTCTTTCGTTACCTTTAAAGTCTGTTTATGTGGAAGATAAGGAAAGGCCTGGCTCAGGTACTCATTAAGAATGAGTGGGAGGGTTGAGCAGGAAGGAATAACAGAAAGGGGTCTGAACAGAGAACCTAGCACTTCATTTATTTTTTCTGGAATTCACTCGTCACACTAATAAGGGACCAGGCTTGATGTTGAGGACACAGTGAGGAAAGCCCTCTGTGGCTGGTGGTTCATTCTTCCTTGACCCCATGTGGGGGGTCAAGATTGAATCTCCAGATGATACTCCACAGATGGGCATCATCAGCACTCCAGCAAAACTGGAA
This sequence comes from Lagenorhynchus albirostris, assembly GCF_949774975.1. Lineage (NCBI taxonomy): Eukaryota > Metazoa > Chordata > Mammalia > Artiodactyla > Delphinidae > Lagenorhynchus > Lagenorhynchus albirostris. The sequence goes on along the minus strand of NC_083104.1, from coordinate 87,898,952 downwards.
AACGGGTTCATTCCTCTGCCATTTGTATTTTCAGGGTCTTCTTCATAAGTGCTTAGTGTTTTCAGCCTTGTTCCCTGCTAGGGTCTGAATGTGACCCCCCAAATTCATATGTTGAATCCTATCCCCCAAAGGTGATGGTGTGTGGAGGTGGGGCTTTGGGGAGGTTATTGACTCAAGAGAGTAGGGCCCTCATGAATGGGATTAGTGTTATTTTTTTCCATCTTTATTGAGAGATATAGTTGACATATAATATTGTATAACTTTAAGGTGTACAATATGATTTGATACATGTTTGTGTTATAAAATATTTACCACAATAATGTTACTTAACACATAAGTACCATTTTGTTGTTATTATGGTGAGAACATTAAAGCTCTACCCTCTAAAACTTTTCAAGCATACAATATCAATATAATATTGTTAACTATAGTCACCATGAGCACATTAGATCCCTGGAACTTATTCATAACTCAAAGTTTGTACCCTTTTGCCCAATATCTCCCTATTTCACTCACCCCTCAGCCCCTGGCAACTACTATTCTACTCTGTTTCTTTGAGTTTGATACTTTTAGATTCCACGTATAAGTGAGATCACCCAATATTTGTCTTTCTCTGACTTACTTCATTTTGCATAATGCCCTCAAGGTCCATCCACATTATTGAAAACAGCAGAGTTTCTTTCCTTTTCATGGCTGAATAATATATTCCATTTGTTTGTTCTTTCGTTCTATCTATCTAATCTGTCTGTCTATCTCACATTTTCTTTTATCCTTTCATCCTTCAGTGGACATTTAGGTTGTTTCCATGTCTCAGTTACTATGAATAATGCTGCAGTGAACATGTATGCAGGTATCTCTTCAAGATAGTGATTTTATCTTCTTTGGATGTAATACCCAGAAGTGGGACTGCTGGATCACATGGCGGTTGATTTTAATTTTGTATAGAAACTCCATACTGTTTTCCATAATGGCTGTACCAATTTACGTTCCTACCTACAGTGCACAAGGGTTCCCTTTTTTCCACACCCTTCCCAGCATTTATCTCTTATTTTGTTTTGTTTGTTAACAGTTGTGAGGTGATGTCTCATTGTGGTTTCGATTTGCATTTCCCTGATGATTAGTGATGTTGAGCACCGTTTCATGTGCCTGTTGGCCATTTGCATGTCTTATTAGGGAAAATGTCTATTCAGATTATTTGGCCAGTTTTTAATTGGATTTTTTTTTTTTTTTTTTTTTTTGCTGTTGAGTCATATGAGTTCCTTGATTATTTTGGATATTAACCCCTTATCAGGCATATGATTTGCAAATATTTTTACTAATTTTGCAGGTTGCTTTTCATTTTGTTGTTTTTTTCTTTTGCTGCACAGAAACTTTTTGGTTTGATTATTGTCTCACTTGTTTATGTTTGGTTTTGTTGTGCCTTTGCTTTTGGAGTCATATCCAAATATTCATTGCCAGGATCAATGTCAAGGAGCTTTCCCCCTCTGTTTTCTTCTAGCAGTTTAACAGTTTCAAGTCATACATTCAAGTTCATAGTCCATTTGGAATTAATTTTTGTGAGTAGCGTAAGATAGGTGTTCAATTTCATTCTTTGGCATGTTGATATCCAGTTTTCCCACCACTGTTTATTGAAGAGACTGTCCTTTCCCCATTGTATATTGGTAGCTCCCTTGTCAAATATTAATTGACCATATAAGAATGGATTTATTTTCAAGCCCTTAATTCTGTTCTATTGGTCTGTGTATCTGGGTTTTTTGCCTGTATCATACTGTTTCGATTACTACAGCTTTCTAATATACTTTGAAATCAGGAAATATGCCTTCAGCTTTGTTCTTTCTCAAGATTCCTTTGGCTATGTGGGGTCTTTTGTGGTTCCATACAGATTTTAGAATTTTTTTTCTATTTCTGTGAAAAATATTATTGGAATTTTGGTAGGGATTGGATTGGATAGCTGGCTATGGGTAGTATACATTTTAACAATATTAACTCTTCTGATCCATGAACATGTGATATCTTTCTATTTGTGTCTTCTTCAATTTCTTTTATCAGTGTCTTATAGTTTTCAGTATATAGATCTTTCACTTCCTTGGTTAAGTTTATTCCTATGTAGTTTATTGTTTTTGATGCTATTGTAAGTGGGGTTGTTTTCTTTATTTCTTTTTCAGGTAGTTCATTGTTAATGTATAGAAATACAAGTAATTTTTTTATGTTGACTTTGTGTCCTGCAATTTTACTGAATTCCTCTATTTGGTCTAACAGTTCTTTGGTGGAATCTTTAGGATTTTCTATGCAAAAGATCATGTTCTCAGCAAACAGAGACAATTTACTTCTTCCTTTCCAATTTGGATGGCTTTAATTTCTTTTTCTTGCCTAATTGCTGTGAGTAGAACTTCTAGTACTATGTTCAATAGGAGAGTTGAGAGTCGGCAAACTTGTCTTGTTCCTGATATTAGAGGGAAAGCTTTCAACATTTCATCATTAAGTATAATGTTAGCTGTGGACTTGTCAGGTATGGCCTATATTATGTTGAGGTATGTTCCTTCTATATCCATTTTGTTGAGAATTGTTATCATGAATGGATGTTGAATTTTGTCAAATGCTTTTTCTGCATCTATTGATTATATGATCTATAAATGATCATATGATTTTTCTATTTTATTCTATTAACGTGCTGTATTTATTGGTTTGCATATGTTCAACCATCCTTGTGTTCCAGGAATACATCCTACTTGATCCTTTTAACGTGCTGTTGAATTTGGTTTGCCAGTATTTTGTTGAGAATTTTTGCATCTGTATTCATCAGGGATACTGGCCTGTAGTATGCCTTTCTTGTAGCATCCTTATTTAGCTTTGGTATTAGGTATGCTGTTCTTGTACAATGAGTTTGGTAGTATTCCCTCCTCTTCAGATTTTTGGAAGAACTTGAGAAAAATTGGCATTAATTCTTCTTTAAGTATTTGGTAGAGTTCACTTGTGGAGCCATCTGTTCTGGGCTTTTCTTTTTGGGGAAGTTTGATGACTGATTTAATCTCCTTACTTGTTATTGGTCTGTTCAAATTTTCTATTTCTTCATGATTCAGACTTGGTAGGTTGTATGTTTCTAGAAATTTACCAATTTCTTCCAGGTTTGTACACCCAAAGTGGAAGCAGCCCAAATATCCATTTGACAAATAAATGGGTAAACAAAATGTGGTCTATACATACAATGAAATATAATTCAGCCTCAAAAAGGAAGGAAATTCTGACACATGCTACTACACGGATGAACTTTGAGGACACTATGCTAAGTGACATTAAGCATTTTGTCACAGTTTGTCCTTAAGGACATTATGCTAAGCCAATCACAAAAGGACAGATGTTGTGTAATTCCTCTTATATGAGCACTCAGAGTAGTCAAATTCATAGAGATAGAAAGTAGAAAGATGGTTTCCAGAGGCAGGGAGGAGGGGAGATTTGTTTCATGGGTACAGGGTTTCAGTTTTGCAAGATGAAAAAGGTTTGGAGCTTTGTTGCATGACAATGTGAATATACTTAACACTACTGAACTATACACTTAAAAATGACTAAGATCGTAAAAATTTTTATGCCGTGTGTCTTTTGCTACAATTAAAAGTAAAACAAAACAAAACATATAACTCATTAAGACTGAAATGTGCAGTTAAGATTGTAGTAACTTTTTTCTATAGTGAAGGAAAATGCCTCTTAGAGCATCTCCATAGTTCCTTTTCCTTAAACCACTTAAGTTCACTTCAATCGTGAAGCACATTTGATTCCTCTCCATATTCTCTCCCAAGGACTTTTTAAAAAATTGTTTCACCCAAATGAGGGTTTTTGCAGAAGTTCTCTTGGCCCTGACGCCCAGAGGTAGTGAATTCAGTAATGAATGCCTATTGAAAATCAGTAATCATCTCAGCTTTCTTGATAAATGGAAGCATCTTTACTGTGACTTTGTACTGCAGACTCTCTCTCTCCCTCTCACCTTGGGTGGCTGGCCAACCAGTTAGCTTCAGGTTATACTAGGGCCACACCCATTCCCCTACTTACTGCCACATGCCTGCCTTTTTTTTTTTTTTTTTTTTTTGTAAATCATATCATGGATCACAGGGGCAATTGGGTGAGAATGTGGGGTGGTTAGCACCAATCAGGCAGAGCCAACCCTTGGGGTTAAGAAAATATTTGTTGCATGAATGAATCAAGGCATGAATGGGACTTGAGAACGAATCTCATAGCCATGTGGAGGATGGATAGTATGACTGGCATATAAGGAGGCCTACAGCATCCTTACAGTTGGTCGTGGAGTGGGAGTCATAAGCATATAGCACAGAGTGCGTGTGGGCCTCCGCTGGCTGAGAACCACACCCTCAAACGATGAAGAGCTCACACCAAAAAATGACCCAATGGGACTTCCCTGGTGGTCCAGTGGTGAAGACTTCGCCTTCCAATGCAGGGGATGTAGGTTCGATCCCTGGTCAGGGAGCTAAGGTCCCACATGCCTTGTGGCCAAAAAACCAAAACATGAAACAGAAGCAATATTGTAACAAATTCAGTAAAGACTTTAAAAATGAGCCACATCAAAAGCAGTCTTTAGGGAAAAAAATGACACGATGCCAGTAACGCCTCATCAGCCTTTCCTGTCCAGTCAGCATCTCTCAGCTTCTCACAGGAAGGGCTTGTGGAAAAGCTGCCTCTTCCCAGCACCATTGCCAAACAGCTTCAAACAGCTCTGACACTTTGCTGTTCATCTCAGAGTTAAACTAAAGCAGCGAGGTCTCTCCTTTCTGGGACCAACATGGCCTTTAATAGGGTTAGAGAGACATATTTCTTCTCCCTTGCCCATATTTAAATTGGGGCTTGAATCCGGTCATCTCCAAGATCCCAAGGGGAGGAAGGAAGTCTGTTTAAAGGGATGCTTGACTTTTCCATTCGCAAGGATGTTGTAGTCGTTTCCTAGGGCTTCTGTAGCAAATTACCTCAAATCGTGTGGCTTAAAACAAAAACTGAGTCTCTCCCGGTCCTGGTGGCCAAGAGTCTGAAATCAAGTGCTGGCAGGGCCACGCTCCCTCTGGAGTCTCCAGTGATGCATCCTCTGTGCCGCTTCCTGCTTTCTGTGGCTGCGAGTGTGCTTTGACTTGGGGCTGCAGAGTCCCATCTCTGCCTCTGTCTTCACGTGGCCTTCTCCCCTGTGTGTCTGAGTCTCTCAAACCCTCACTCTGTCTTCTTCTTATAAGCACGCTAGTCATCGGATGTAGGGCCCACCCAAATCCAGGATGATCTGATCTTGAGACCCTTAATTACATCTGCAAAGATTTTTCTTCCAAATAAGATCACATTCACAGATTCTGCTGCTTAGGACTTGGACTTCTCTTTTGGAAAGTTACTATTCAACCCACTGCTGGTGAAAATATTTCAGCTGAAATGGTGGCCGATAAGCTAAAACCTCTTTGGAGCAATGTCGGCTCAGTCCTGTTCTAACTTCCTCTGTTCTCCAGGGCTTAGGCCTCCGCAGACTGAACCCATGAACCAAATCTCATTCCTCTCTGCCACCCCTTCCCCAATCTCCTGCCAGTCTGCCTACCCGCTCCCCCCGCCCCCATTCTCTTTCCCTTAGGCAGAAAATACCCTTTTAAACACACGGGCCTGGAGAAGTGAAGCAACTTGTCAAGGTTATACAAAAAGTGAGCAGGACCCGAGTTCCAGAGTCCTAATCCAATGTCCTTTCTGAAATAGTTATTTTAAAATCGTATTGCGGCAGTTATAAAACATGGGGAGTAGAGCTTTCGAGTTAGAACATTCAGCTTCCTGCATTCCTGGCAGCCTTTCCGGGCTGTTTCCAAAGAAACTTATCAGCCTGTCAACATTCTCACCAGCCCCTCTTACCTTCCCGTGTCACAGGCACGACAAAGTGCAGACAAACTCGCTTCGCACAACCTCCTCAGCCAATCGCTATGGAAGCGATTTCTCCCGTCCCTCGTCCAAGGCGTGTGATGGCAGCGACTTTCAGGCAGCCGAGCCGCACACAAGCTCTGTGAACTATGCTGTCAATTTTTATTTGAATCCGCCTTTATTCACAGTTTGATTTCATTTAGGGTTGGCCTCACTTCCTGTTCAAATGCCAGGCCTGCGGCCTCGCACTAACTGGCAGAACTATCTAGTCATCACTACAAAGAAAGAACTCTGCCCCTGGACTCTCACACAGGAGTTTGGCTTCTGGTTAACTCCATCTTCCTGGGCAGCTCTCCGTCCTAAAGCAACAGTCAAGAGAGAGTGACAGGGAATTTCATCTTTACTTTCTGTTTCTGGGAACGACACTGGCTTGGAAATTGTTTCTTTTTCCTTTTCTCAGGTCTGGTTTGCTTTCTCGTGTCCTTGAGGAGTAGGAATAGAGAGACCACGTTGTAGATCTCTGAAATTATAGCCCCTATGAAAAGATCTTAAAAGGGAGATGAACAAAGTATTCTGAATCTGGCCTTTGAGTGCTTATGGAGTCAGAAAATGCGTTCTTTGGTAAAGGATTCATCTCAGGACACATGTGAAGGCTAGAAGCTGATCTTTCGGCAAATACTAAATTAAAAATGTAGTATAGGAAACAGAAATGGGGCAAAAGAAGCTCGTTTCCATTACATTTTCAGTTTGGCGGCTCAGAGTGGCCAGCAGGAGCGACACCACAGCCAGGAAGGGCCAGGATGCAGCTGCTGGCTCCTGCTACCTGAGGGAACACCCCTGAAGGTCGTTCCTGGTGTTTTGCCTGTTTCCTCTGACTGACTTGATATAAAGCCACTCTAAGCGTCCGCGTCTTTGTAAAGCTCATTCACAGTTGTTGGTTGTGGCGGTTGTGTAAATCAGAGGAGTTTAAGCCTAAGAAAAGCAGCGGCAAACCCAAGCTCCCATGTGAGCTAACTTGGACGCCCAGCCTTCAGGAAGGGCCAGAGGATAAAATGAGTTGGATACACACCGATTAGCACAGGCCACGGACACCAGAGCAGAGGTTGGAACCAGGTTGAAACTAAGCGAGTATGAAATGAAGCTGGGAGCAGAGGACAAAAGCAGAAACGGTATTCAGATCTTTGTCTTCTTCCCATAAAGGGGCCAGGATCAGAGTACGCTGCACACATGCATATACTCAGGTTAAATCACATAGGCCCCATGGAAGGAGGCCATGTAGATTGCTGAAGTTCCCCACACTTTGCAAGCTGAAATGTTACCTTCTTCTCCCAGTCTTTCCAGGTTCCCCTCACCAGCTATTCCAAATCAGCATCTTCTTCTCGTCTATAACCATAAATGGGACTTTGTACCTCTCGAGGCACACGGAAGGGATGAAACTGAGGCTCAGAGAAATTAGGAAATTCGCTAAATTCACACAGTAAGACTCAAAGCCAGGACTCAAAACAAGTCATTCCGACTCCATGACCAGTGTCTTTTCTCTTTCGGGGGTGAGACCAATAAATATTTTACATACATAGAGTCTGAGTTGGCAACACGGTACCCATTTGGGGATATGCAGTCAGGTAACAGTGGGTCAAGTTCTAGAGAAAAGTCTAGGCTAGCAGTGCCCATTTGGGAGGCATTTGCTTGAAAGCTGTGAGGCTAATGAGAATGTGCAGAGAGAGAAAAATGAGGGAAGCCCGAAAGCTTGATGATAAGACCTAAAGGAATTCCCCAACTTAAGGAGTGAAAATGTGGACAGGCCAAAAAGATGGAGCAGTGAGAGAGGCGGGAAGAGAACCTATGGCTAGTGCCACAGGCACTCAATTAAGAAGGAGGCAGTGGTCAAGAGGAGTTAATTTGAGATAATGGTTTGCAGGAGATAAGATCCAAGAAGGGTCTATTTGAGTTAAAGTTAATGAAGCAGTTGACCTTAGAGGTCTTCAGTTAGACCTCTTTTCTGAATTCTATACTTTTTAAAAAAATAGTTATGTATGTATGTATGTATGTTTTGTCTGTGCCGTGCAGCATGTGAGATCTTAGTCCCCTGGCCAGGGATCGAACCTGCACCCCCTGCGCTGGAAGTGCAGTCTTAACCACTGGACCGCCAGGGAAGTCCCTCTACTTGTATGTTGAAGTATTTACTCGACTTCCCCAAAGCACCTCAAGTCACATATTCAGATGTCCTGAACTTACGTCTTCCTCCTTGCACTGAACTCCCCAAGTCTAATGCTCTTCCATGGTCCTTACTTCAGTGAATGTGTCTATCATCTATTCTGTATCCAAAGGTAGCTCTTGGTCACATCTTCTTCCTCACCTACTATACACAATCCAACATCTTCCTAGCTGCAAGGGAGGCTGGGAAATTGGCTGGAGTTGGCTTGGACCAGGGCTTGACAAATGTTTTCTGTGAAGGTCCAGGTAGTAAATATTTGAGGCTTTGCAGGCCGTGTGCTGTCGTTGCAGCTGCTCGAATCTGTCCTTGGAGTGTGAAAGCAGCCATAGACACTAAGTAAATGAGTGGGTGGGTCTTTGTTCCAATAAAATTTTATTTACAAAAACAGGTGATGGGCTGGATTTGGCCCAGGGGTAGTTTACCAGCCTCTGGCTTAGACAAAACATAACCTGCTTCTAAGAGCTGACCACACTGGAGCTCTAAACAGTCATGATTCTGTAGGCATGAAGTCAGTGGGGACCGGCTATTGGTGGACCATTAACAGTGCCTGCTATGCCTGGGCAAGGCTATTCTCTTTTCAGACATGGGAACTGCCCCTTCCTATGACTAACGGCAACAAACTACCCACTGGAGGTCTTTGTTGAATCATGGAAGCTGTAGTTTTGGTTTTTAATAAAAAGTGCAATTGAGTGTTTTCTTCCCTGACTATTGCTCATTAGAAGAGTTAGTCACTAATCAGTGACTTTGGCAAAAGGACCCACCCATCCTACAAATCATCAAATTAGAAAAATTTTAAACTGATGCTCTGGCTCTTGAAGCTTTATGGAAAGAAAACTGGGATGGAAATAGCTGGAGGGAGCTGTGAGGCCAGGACACCTGTGCTGGGGTGTATGTTAATTTGTTTGGAAATATTTATCTATGCACACATAGATGGTGCACTTGATGAGTAACTATATTTGTGCCACACTTACGTGCTTTTTCTCAGCCTTTAATGCAATCAGTGCACATTATAGAGGATAAATATGCAAATGTTGAATAAAGCTTGAATTTTTTGATTAAAAAAGCTAAATAAGGGGAATTATAAGTACCCAATTTAACATTTTAAATAAGAAATGAAATGTTCTCCTTCATTCCCATTCATTGCCGTGGATTCTGTTGATATTCGTCATGGAACTTGATTATTTTATGCCGATCTGTTTTTAAAGCAGTTGGCTTGGGTTTTGGTGAGATCACGGGGACTGGGGTAAGTAAGGCTGGGAGGAAAATGGCTGTCTAAAGAACGACTCTTTCCCTGTCCTGGGTGATGTTGGCACACGAAGCTGCTTACGGCTTGTGTACTTGCGAAGACTTTCAGCATATAAATAGTTGGGAATTAAATTTCCAAAAGGAAGCATTTTCCCCACTCAATTTTCTCTTAATTCAGAAAAATTACTTTTAAATTGATGTAACACAGCAGCTTATAACAGTTACAGTATTCTCCTCCAGGAATAAATGCAGGCTTTCCTCTGCTCCCTTTTCAAATTGGTAAAGAAATGCTCTCTCTTCAGGCTTTGCTCTTTGTGAAGCGGAAAGCGAGCCTCTCTACTGGCTTGGGATTAAAGAGTTCACGTTGCAATCACTTGATTATTTATTAAACACTTCCTCATGTGGGATTCAGTACTGTCCATCATTAAATTACAAAGATCCGTGCCAGGATCTTTGGAGTTCAGACTCTTCCATGGTCCATGGAGCTGGGTGATCTTGGCCAAGTGGCTGGTCATGATAGCGTAGTAATTATACCTTATAATTTTACAGCAATTTATTCAAAGTATTTCCGCCTGTGTGTCCTTGTTTCGTTTGACACCTACCTCTGGGCCTCAGGAAGAGAATGGGTCAGGCCATTCCTGAGTCCCTTTTGGAGCAACCACTATGAGTTCAATAAGGTGTTTAAATGGGGAAGAAAAGAACGGGGTAGAGTAATGATAATTGCACCAAATGTAACCCTAATTGACAGGCTAGTGTGAACCCGTAGCAGGAAATCTAGTATACAATAACTAAACAATGCTTTGTCTATGCTTACCAATAAGCTTTCAAGATTTATAAAGCTTTTCACTTAAGGTTCCCTGGTTTGGTCACTTTCTACGGGAAATCCCTCCTATAGTTTTTCTTACCTCTAGTATTTTATACCAATTACTATCCTCATAGTTCAAGGCAGGCAATCACATTCCAAGAATGAAATTCTTCAGAACCTGAGACCCTTCCTACGTCAATGGAGGGAGTACAAAGTGTTCAAGAAGTGACAATGGTCTGATGGCATGGGCATTACATTCATAGCAGTAGCAAAATTTTAACCCACGTCCCTTACCTGTCTTTTCTGAAATGAAAGGGCTGACAAGATGTTACATCATAATACCCCCATTTAAACTCAATGTTGCTTTCATTTACACCCAAGTGAGGAAAGTGTATGTTAAAATTTTTTTAAATAAATGCTTCATTTTGGAATAATTCTAGATTTGCAGAAAAGTTGCAAAGATAACACACAGTTCCCATACACCCCTCACCGAGTTTCCTCTGCTGTTAACGTCTTACATTATTACAGGACACTTGTCAAACCTAAGCAACCACTGATACACTACTATTAATGAAACTCCAGACTTTGTTTGGCTTTTACCAGTTTTAGGAAGATATTTTTAAATCTCAGATGTCTGAATCTGTGTACAGGGGTCAGCTCAGCTGTTTCAAGTTCTATGAACCTGAGCTGATGGCATTGAATCACAGAATGGCATATGAGTAAAGAATTTTAGCATCCACATAGCGCTAACCCATTTTTATAAATGAGGGAAATAAAGTCACTGGGGAAACAAAAATCACACAGGGCCAACATCACTTCAGTTGCACAACATGTTCTGCCCAGACAGCTCTGACTAGTGGCCTCTTAGGTCTTGGCTGCCCTTTTCTTGGTGAGAAAGAATCCTTGTATGACACAGGCACACCTTCAGGACACATTGAGTTGAAAAGTCCCTTCCATTGTAACATGCAGAGAGATCCCAATTCTCGTGGTCCTTCTAATTTGTTCAAGGAGAAATTCTATGGCAGGAGCCATGACAGAACAGGTAGGTGGAGTTTCTGAAAAGGGTGTGATTGAGGTGTACTTCCAGCTTTAAACGCTACAGCAGAGAAATGAGTCGTCCTAAAACTCTTCGGGTTTCGTGGCAGTAGGCGCTTCATTTGGGCTGTCTGTGCGGGTTAATTCTGTGGGTTAATTTCGGGTACGTGTAAGGTGGTGTGATCTTGCATGTCAACACAGAAAGGAGCGCAGGAAACACTCTGTCAACACGCATAAGCATTAGTCTATCTACAGCTGATGCCTTTGAACCATCTTACTGAGTATCAGGGCAACCCAAATACATCTCTCCTTAGCAGTACAGATGGATACCAGGAAACCGAGCAGATGCATTGTAGCTAATCAGGCAGCGGCACAGCAGGCTAACGAAAAGCTAGGATTCACACGCCTTCCTGAACCTTAATTAAAGAGCTTGGTGCCTTCTTTTGTTTTATCTGTTGCCAGTGTTTGGTCTCCTATTGTGACAGCTTTTTTTTTTTTTAAGTAATCATCCATTTGCTCTGATAATGTAATGGAGAGACAGAACAGTACTGTATCTGTGAAAGAGCAGTCATGGTGGTGGCCGCCCAAGAGTTAAGGAGCTGCTGCTTCTGCAGCTGCAAACCAGCGCTTACAAGAGCCAACTGAAAGAGAGGCCAGGGAGGGGGGGCAGGGATCCGGATCCTTCGGAACCCGTCCCACAGGCGTCTTACGTCGTGTGCAGCAGCCAGCAGAAACCAAATGTCCTTAAGGGAGAGAGCGCTGAATTACTGAGCAGGCTCTCAACAGCAAGCAAGTGGAAAAGGCGTCTGCAGATTTGTGTTTCACGCCCCAGTAATAAATACAGTGTTGAGAGAAGAAATCCGTCCCAGCAAACGCACAGGGCTCGGGACAGATTCTGCTCACAGGCTCTTCCATCTTGCAGAGACTTGAGGCAGAGCTTGTTGGCTGGGCTCATTGCCCTTCCATGTGAGCTGTGGGAAGGGCGGGGGGTGGAGAAGAGATACCTCAACTCGTAACCAGGCTTCCTGTCATGGACAGACTTGGAGAGAAGGAAGCCAAGGAAAAACTTCGCGCCGTCAAGAATGTATGAAAATGTATCTCTACACAGGGTCTCTGTTGCCCCTCCGGGCAAGCTTCTTGAGGGCAAGAACCCTCTCTTATATGCCATCCGCTCTCTAGTTCTTTGAATAGTCCCTGGTGCATGGTACTCTACTCAATATATATCTCTTGGGTCTAGTTTTGTAGAAGCTTCTAAATGACACAGTCTCATTTGTTGCTGGAAGGCAATGGAAAGAGACATTGCATCCTAATAATCTGCACATAAAGATAGTTGGGTCCTTGGAAAGAGCACTGGATTAGAGAGACCAGAGACATCCAGACATGAGGGCATTCAGAAGGTTTGGGCGGTGGGCCTATCTAGTGTGACTCAGCTCTGTTTTAAAACCCCCTACCATGGTGCCCCGCGTCTGGCTGTTCAGAGGAGCTGTGCGTACTCACTCATCACTAAGTGCATTCAGTCACAGTGGCCCGGGCTCAGTGACCTCATTCACTCATCCCGCAGTGCCTGCTTGACCTCAGCTCCCTGCTCCTGTGCCCTGGCCCCGGGACCACCTGGCTTCATCTTCTGGAACGTGATATCGACCTCAGGTCTGCCATGTTTGGGTGACCCACTGGACATTTCCCGGCATGCTTCTCTATAGAAGATAATAGATCTAAGATGGTGATAGAAATGAGTCTTGACATGTGTGAGTTGACACCTGGTGTTCAGTCAATTACAATTAGTAAGTTATTAAGTCAGGCCAGAAACAAGCATTCCGTCTCATTATAATCTTGAATCTCACAAGAGACCAGCTGACGAACCACGTGGAGGATTTATGTAGCCCACATTTGGAGAAGCCCAATATTCTCTCTATCGTAGTGGAAAAAGACTGGGGAAGAAATCATTCTGTGACCCTCTTCTCTTCATTGGCTAACAGGTTTTTCTTGAAAGCATCTATCTCTAAAAAATTTTTAAATGCTTTATTATCATTACTTAGTCACCTGTGAACCACAGAGTATGGGGCTCTTAGAAGAAACATTGACATTGTATGTGAGTGAAGATTGAACTGGTTGAAGTCACCTTAATTTTCCTTTAAGATAAATCTTGAAACATATAATTTCATGTTCTTGAATTTTTGACCTATATTGCGGACCTACACTACAGGATGGAAATTTTGGGTGTAGATTGGCCATTTTGACTGGACAGAATAGTTGGCTGGCCTGGAGGCCCCCTTGGATTCTGGAAGTCTTCAGGTCCTCAGCCTACAGCCCATGTGTTAATTTAGGTTTATTGTGCAAATATTTCTGTACTCCCAAACAACTTCAGATTTGCTAAAAAAAGAAAAAAAAAAAAAGCACTTCCAGAATCTGAGTGCAAGTTTGGGCCCATGTTCGTTCTGTCCCCACGCACACTGTCATTTATGTATCTCTGAAAGGGTAATGCTGATTGGTTCTCAGCAGAACATCTTGGAGAAATACACCCCTATGCACTCTCATCAGTCCTGTCATGGTATTTCTAACCTTGGCTGGGATTTGTGGTCATCATCTACCAGTGACTCAGCATTTGAGGCTAAATGAGCACGTGGAATTTGCTCCAGGGCATTTGGAAACGCGCTGGAGTTAGGAGTTGGTATCACGCTTGCGTTTTTTGTTTCTCATTCTTACCATTCAGCCAGAGACAAACACTGAACTCCCACTGGGTGAACGCTGACCATCACCCTGGAAGCTGAGGACAACTACATAGAATAGAGAGGTCATGGTTCCTGTCTGAGAAGAATGTAAGTGGCAGAGAGAGAAACTAAAAAGGGAAAGAAGTGACAGAACCAGGTTAACGCTCCCACAGTACAGTCTTACCATTGTACTGATTTGGAAATAACCTTGCCAGAAGACTGATTCAGGGGGCATTCTACCTCTTCTAGGGTACAAGGGCTTCAGTTTTCCTTTTGCCACCCATGTCTATCTGAGTCAATTGTCTTGCTAATTCATTAGACGATTTTTTTTTAAGTTGCTGAGTTAGATTTGAGCTCTATGTTGGTGAATAATAATATATCCACGAGTTTAGGGCCCATAAAGGAGGTGGAGCAAGGAGCCAACTCAGGATGCTCTTCTTTCAGTCCTCCCTCCCTTACCACCCTGACCCAGCCCCACATGGACTCTTTATTTAGAATGTGTATGGAGTGGCAAAAAATATTAATGTGACCATTGGAATGGGATGAATAGAATACAGGGGCACAGGCTTCTTCCCCCTCTTGCCCTTCCTACTCCCTGTCTCCAGTCCACATTTCTGTTCATCTAACCCCTCCTGACTCGACGAAACCCAGCCTCTTGGGAAATCAGGACCGCTCAGGCTTATGATGTGACTGTGTCCTGAGGGCTGTGGTTCTTTGGCTTTTTTCCTTCCTGATTGATCGGAAGTCCTTTTCCCACTTGTCACCAGGGCTGTCCCCCTCCCCACTTTCCAGATGGCTCTGCGATGCTTCAGAACCCAGGCAACTGTCCTTGGCATTCTTCCTCTGAACCTCTGCAAGGACGGCACAGCCCAGAGTTGTTTGAAGCCTTCCCTAGTACTTTGTCTTGTTTTTTAAATGTTTATTGGAGTATAGTTGCTTTACAATGTTGTGTTTCTACTGTACAGCCAAGTGAATCAGCTATACATATACATATATCCCCTCTCTTTTGGATTTCCTTCCCATTTAGGTCACCACAGAGCACTGAGTTCCCTGTGCTATACAGTAGGTTCTCATTAGTTATCTATTTTATACATAGTATCAATAGTGTATATGTGTCAATCCCCATCTCCCAATTCATCCCACCTCCCTCTTCCCCTGCTGGTATCCATACCATCGCTACATCTGGGCACCTAGTGGTTTTAAGCACAAGGAGACAAACCTGTATGCATTTCCGAAATGGTTTGGGAAGCCCAGGACAGGACTGATTAGGGGGAGCTCGGCCCTGCGATGAGCTTGGTGCATGCCTTTCCCTTTACACAGCTGGCCCTAATATTTGCAGTGCTTGAGATTAAATGGTTGTGTGAGAACTTCCCTTGGTGATAACTAAACTGTTTCTCTGCCCAGATCTTATTTCATGAGCAAAGTTCCTATTTTTGAACATCTTCTTTATAAATATCTTGAACTCAAGGGTCTCTTAAGAGTTTCCAGGTATTTAACAGAATCTCAGGGATCCAGGCAGTGGCAGGTGGGTTAGCTATTAGAACTGTTTACGTGGTTAGGGTTCTGAAATGGAATGAGCTGGGTGCCTCAGGAGGTGGTGAGTTAACGCTTCATGACGGTGGAAGTTAAAGCAGAGGCTGGTGAGTGTTCTCTGGATAAGATAGAAATGTCTAATGGGCACAGGCGGCAGGTCGTCCCTGAGATGGCCCCCAATGACCCCACCTCCTGGCGTGCATGCCCTATGTAATCCCCCCTTCCTAAGTGTGGGTTAGACCTAGTGAATTTCTTCTACTAAATAGAAAAAATGATGGGATATTACTTCTGATACAGGCATACCTCGTTTTACTCTCTTTGCTTTATTGCATTTTCTACAGATTGAAGGTTTATGGCAATCCTTCATCACACAGGTCTATTGGTGCCCGTTTTTCAAAAGCATTTGCTTACTTCATGTTTCTGTGTCACACTGGTAATTCTCACGGTATTTCAAACCTTTTCATTATTATTTGTTACAGCGATCTGTGATCAGCGATCTTGGATATTACTACTGTGACTCACTGAAGGCTTAGCATTTTTTAGCAATAGAGTATTTTTAAGTTAAGGTCTGTACATTTTTTAGGCACAGTGCTATTGCACACATATTAGACTACAGTATAGTGTAAGCGTAACTTTTATATGTACTGGGAAACCAAAAGAATTTGTGTGACTCACTTTATTGCAACATTCCCTTTATTTCTGTGGTCTGGATCTGAATCCACAATATCTTCAGGGCCTGTATTACTTTGCAAACGACCATGACTCGTGTTCTGTTCATACTCCCTCTCTTGCCATCTCTTCTGCTTGCTTGATGGGGTCAGCCACCGTACTGTGCACTGGTACGTGGAGAGGCAAGGGACAGAGTAAGACCTCTGGCCAACAGCTCACGGGGAACTGAGGGCTCAGTCCAACAGCCCAGGAGGAAATGCCTTCTGCCAACCATCTCTTGAGCGCGCTTAGGACAGATTCTTCCCCAGTCAAGCCTTCCATTGACTGCCAACACTGGGATCGCAGCCTGTGAGAGACGCTGCAAGTAGAAGACCCATGTAAGCTGCACCTGGATTCCTGACCTACAGAAACTGAGATGATAAACATTGTTGTTTCAGGCCACGGAGTTTGGGAGTAATTTGTTAAGTAGAAGTAGATAACTAATCCGGCATGTTGAGTAACTGACCTCTGACATCCCTCCCGGACCTATAGGATTTTACACGTTCTCAGGGGTTAAAAAAATGAGACTCAGAGGTATTGACTGTATTGATATCTAAGCTGTGCTTTTTTTTTCTCTCTCTCCTCTTTTCTTATTAAGCCCAATAAATAGTTGTGCTTATCTGTTGGGATTCATTTTTCCTTGTATTCAGGCTTGTCAGCTGGCTGAAGCCTTATTATGCCGGCCAGAGAAAGTGAAGTAATTCAGGCAAGAGTCTTTGGAAATCCTAGGAAGTCTAGCAGGAAAAGGAAGATACCGTCTGGTAGCTAATGCAGTGTGCTTTACATGTAAAGGAAGAGTGATCACAGCTCACATAAGCAGTTCTGAGGTGTCATTGATTGCTCTGGGTCTGAGCAGTGCTTTCTAATCTAACCTCCTATTTTCACCTTTAGCACCAGGGCCCATCAGCAGTGGCACTGAATGGCTCCTTTAGTCATCCATTCAAGGAGCTGCCGCAATTGCTTTCTGCATAGATAGATCTGTGGCCTGAATTCTACTGGCTCAGTAAGAGAATTACAGAGCTTTACTGAGACTTGAGGAAGCCCCATCCGGGTTTTGCCACTACAGTTCGGAAGATCTATTGCTCTCCCGGACCAGCCCACTGAGTTAATGTTTTATATTAAGATTTCTAGTCTTTATTCCTAGAAACAGAGGCAAGTGTCATGCTAATGCTTGATGTCGTTGAAAGAAATAAAAGATTTAGTTTGAAATTTAGGTGATTTAAATAAAAGAGAAATCTCAGCACGGTGAACCAAATTCACCCCCTTTCTCCGCCAGGCACATGGGCGGACTTCACCATGGTGTATTTTAAACCAACAAAAGGGTCTAGAAGACAGACCCTAAGGAGTTCAATCGTGTGAAAAAGTCATCCTGTGCTCTCAGCATATCAAGTACTTAGAATCCATTAGGAGCAAGCACACCTGCCTGTTTACGCTTCTAATAGTGTTCTGATTGTACATTGTGACTAGCGATTTGTCCTGGGGTGGCGGTGGAGAGAGAACAAGAGGCGTTGAGGGGAAAGTGATGTGATGCTTGGGGGAGTGCAGCTGTCGCCTTTAATATCTTGTCCCAGTGGCCTGGTGGCATGGACTACTTCAGCCTTTCAGTGTGTGCTCAGCATGGTGGTCCTTATATTCCACTTTAAATGAAGCTTCCATGTGCAAAGATTTTCACCAAATAGGTTATTATATGCCTCCTGTAACATACCAAAACCGATGGATCTAAGGGTATAGCTGAGGGAACAGAAATCCAGAGGTTAAAATCTTTTTTTTTTAATTGTGATAAAATACACATAACGCAAAATTGAAAATTGTGATGAAATACATAGAACAAAAAATTGACTATTTTAGGGCTTCGCTGGTGGCGCAGTGGTTGAGAGTCCGCCTGCCGTTGCAGGGGACACGGGTTCATGCCCCGGTCCGGGAAGATCCCACATGCCGCGGAGCAGCTGGGCCCGTGAGCCACGGCCGCTGAGCCTGCGTGTCCGGAGCCTGTGCTCCGCAACGGGAGAGGCCACAGCAGTGAGAGGCCCGCGTACAAAAAAAAAAAAAAATTGCCTATTTTAGCCATCTTTAAGTGTGCAATTGAGTCACATTTATATTTCATATAAATGGAATCATAAAATATGCGGCCTTTTGTGTCTGCCTCTATCAGTATTTCATTCCTTTTTATGGTTGAATAATATTCCATTGTATGGATGTACCACACTTAGTTTATCCATTCTTCAGTTGATGGACACAGATTAAATGGCTTTTAACATTAATTAACAGCAACATTAACTAAAACTATGTTAAGTATCTACAGCCAATTAATAGATGACAGTATTAGTAATAATGACCATTTAGGGCTAAACAAAAATGGAGTTCTTTTCTTAGACAGCACATCACAGGAATGGGCTCCTTTTTCTGAAAGCAAGATACAGGATTTCTCTCTTAAAATGCTGAGACAGAAACATACTTGAAAGATGTGATTATCTTGAAAATGGATCTTCTGACTGCCATAGGATGTTTTTATTGGTTCTGGCATTGGCAAGCTAGGGAATTACCATGGGGAAAACTTGGTCCCAGTAGCATGATTGTGGAAGACTTTTGGGAGGGTTCTAGGAGGAGGGTCCAGGAGCTCTCTTAGGTTATGTGTGTGTGTGTAGGCTCTGTTCCACTGCCTTTCTGGCTCGAGTTTTATCGATGTTCATGAATGATTCTGCCTCAGGCATGCAAATGATCTTCCCCTATCAGAGACATTCTTGGGTTTGGGGTTTCTGTTACTTGAGGGTCTGACCATTACCTCCAGTATGACAGGCACTGTTGAGCTTGGAAAATGGGATGGCATATAGGATGGGAGAACCCACAGCCAGAGAGCCTGGCAGTAGGTGTGAGATGGAGAGGTTGGGTTGGTGTAGGTAGAAGCCTCTCTAACCCATGTTCACACGAGGACAAAGCACTATTCTGGTGTGTAAGCGTAAACCTTGTGTTTAAACAATGAGCTGATTGGGGAACTGCTGAGGGTAGATAGACCTCACAGACGAGGGATGGGAGCACATTTTGTTCCATAGTTCACACAAATGTCAGTTTTAATCAAGTCAGCCTTGTGTATTCAGAGACTCACACCAGAGTCATCTTTCAAGATATTTCTCAAACTCCGGCAGTTGCATCAGAGGAGGAAAAAAATGCCAGCTTCTTAAATTGGGGAAGTGGGAACAGAGGTGTCAGTAATTGTGTGCTTCTTTATACCTCCTAGAGATTTTATTTAAAAAGTCATACGTATCTTTTGATTTTGAAACACATGCCTGAAGTGTTCTGCACACACCAAGCAGTTACAATTAAAATGGGTAATAAATGCTTTTACTTTTAGAAAAAATAGCCCATGCCCTTCATTAGATGACTGTGTGCACTGCACAGCATCTGTTTGCGTGGTGCTTGCCAGAAAGTCTAATGAGCAACGTTGAATACTAACGTCCTGTGTCGTCCACTGCTGCGGATCCCAGATGTGGGCTGCCACTTCCACTCCAGTTTCTAGGACTGGCATTTCTCCCTGGCCCATCTCTGCCGTTATTAGGACAAAGTCCCAAATTGGCTCGTGTCTGCAAGTGAACATTGTATGAATCAAAGTCAAAGTGATTCACAGGGCTTCCCTGGTGGCGCAGTGGTTGAGAGTCCGCCTGCCGATGCAGGGGACGCGGGTTCGTTCCCTGGTCAGGGAAGATCCCACATGCCGCAGAGCAGCTGGGCCCGTGAGCCGTGGCTGCTGGGCCTGCGCGTCCGGAGCCTGTGCTCCGCAACGGGAGAGGCCACAGCAGTGAGAGGCCTGCGTACCGCAAAAAAAAAAAAAAAAAAGTGATTCACAAACTGAGAACATGATTTGCCGACCTGTGCAGGATGGCTTTTGAGGGAAGCTGCACTGTCTTTCTGGAAGTGTGTTATCAGAGTGCCTTGGTCACGGTAATGCAGCACATCCTGGAGTAAATGCACATGATTAAATATGACTATAAGTGGAAAAGGAAACTGACATAGAGTCTGGAACACGTTAAGCGCTCAATTCATGACCCTTTATTCTAAAAGCATCAGCACAAGGCTAAGTCAGGGGACCTAGAATATTTTCCAGGTGGAAAGGGTATAAACGACTGAAGCGTATGCCAGTCTTTTGGGCACAACCTGCCAAACATTTGTATATTTCTTTGAGACATGACCAGAAAAGTTTAGTCTGATGCCATGTGGATTCTGCACACCTCTCATGGGGAAGCTTCTGGATGAAGGCATTGAATTTGGTGAGACACTTTAAGGTGTTTCTAGAGTGCAGCTCTTCATATAGAAAACTTAAATCCTTTCCAGACTCTCTCCTGAGTGGGCGTCCCGTCTATGTTTGACCGTCTTCACTAGCAGCATCTCACTACTCTAATTTCTGAAAATGAAACATGTGCCCTATTTGTACTTTATGCCCAGGAAACTCACCAGCTGCCATTATTCCTAATACTCCACCAGAGTGACTGCATGACGGATTAGTTGCGTTGATTGCAAATCGTGGGAGGAAGGTTGCCCATAAGTTTCTTACCACTTGTATTAGTTTCCTAGGGCTACAGTAACAAAGTACCACCAAGTGGATAGCTTAAGACAACAGAAACGTATACTCTCACAGTTCTAGAGGCTAGACATCTGAAATCAGGGTGTCAGCAGGACTATACTCTCTCTGAAGGCTCTAGAGCAGGACTCTTCCCTGCTTCTTGTTGACCCTGCTGTTTCTTGGCTTGTACATGCATCACTTCAATCTCTACCTCCTTCCAAGACTTCATGTGTCTGTTAGCCCGTGTCTCTCCTCCTCTTCTTTCAAGGACACCAGTCATATTGGATGAAGGGCCCATGCTACCCCAGTATGAATTCATCCATACCTAACTGATTACATCTGCCATGACCCTATTGTCAAAAAAGATCACCTTCTGAGGTACTGGGGGTTAGGATTTCAACATATCTTGTGGGAGGACACAATTCAATCCATGACACCACTCAGTCTTTTTCCATGTTCAAGAAAGGAACTCAGCCCTGATGAATTATTAGAGAAGATGTCTCAAGAATTGTTAAAGACTAGGGAGCGATGAGGCTATCACCTGGACCTCTTATCCCCGGTGGTATTACAGAAGGTTTTGCAAAAAGAGACAACATTGCTGATTAAATGTTTGCTTGCTGAGTGTTATGACTTTATTCCCTATTACATTTAATCCACATTAGATTTTCTTTTGTTCAATTTGAGTAGCAATGCTGCTGTGTTTGTCAACCTTTTCAAACCCATATAATTCTTTCTTTCTTTCTTTATCCTCTGTGTATCGCCAACAGCGAAACCAATTTTATTGAGCTTTGCTTTTGGAGTTTTTGTCAATAAGCATTTGATTAAGTGTGTTTTGCCAGCTACACGTCTGGTCTTCGTATTCTGATGCCTTCCGAGAGGGAGCATGCTCCTCCGCTCCCCCTTGAGAATTGCTGCAGTAATATAAGTGGCTGTCCTTAGGGTGGGGTGAGCACAGAGCTTGCCGGAGAACTGTTCATACCCCTTTTCTTTTTTTTTTTTTAACATCTTTATTGGAGTATAATTGCTTTACAATGGTGTGTTAGTTTCTGCTTTATAACAAAGTGAATCAGTTATGCATATACATATGTTCCCATATCTCTTCCCTCTTGTGTCTCCCTCCCTCCCACCCTCCCTATCCCACCCCTCTAGGTGGTCACAAAGCACCGAGCTGATCTCCCTGTGCTATGCGGCTGCTTCCCACTAGCTATCTCCTTTATGTTTGGTAGTGTATAAATGTCCATGCCTCTCTCTCGCTTTGTCACAGCTCACCCTTCCCCCTCCCCATATCCTCAAGTCCATTCTCCAGTAGGTCTGTGTCTTTATTCCTGTCTTACCCCTAGGTTCTTCATGACATTTTTTTTCCCATATCCCTTTTCTGTACCTCAGTACAACATTCCATCACGTCTGAGGACAGGTCTCCTCTACATGATTAGTTAAGGTTTCTGCTTTGTGAGAGATGATCAGGGTGGGAGAGGGAGGGGCAGTTAGGCAGGAAATGGGGGTGAAAAGAGGGAAAGACCACCCCGGTCATCAGGATTATATGAATGACTCTGGAGGTGCCCGAGATGAGAGACATCAGTCACTTCCACATCCATGTTGCCTGAATTATTTGCCGGGAACTTCTGTGGTAGGATTCCTGGTCTCCAGGTGGAGTGGAAAGAGATAGTCCCAGATGAGGTTGGAATAAGGATACTGGTGAGTGAGAGGGTCTAGTGACAGACCCTCATGCGTTCATTGGATGGTTGACTCGGAAGCTTTAGGGCAACACTGATTATAGTATATCCACCTTCCTTGTTGGTGAAATAAAACACTACTTCCAGTTAACTACAGGCTTATCAATTATCATCAACACCATTTACCTACCTTTCTTAATGAGGCTAAATGGTTAGTTTTTGATAACACCTTTGTGAATTAATGAGTCAAATCTGTGGTTTTGGGAACAGTTAACACCAGTGAGGGAAAATGTGAAAACAAATTGCTTATTACTATGATAGTGGCAAAGTTCTGCCAACTCCTGGGAACATGTGCTTCCTTTGAGAGGGCGCTGCCCACGCAATTCTCAGCTCTACATACAGACGTGGTGCGCCCATTGTTGGAGAGTCGGGTGTCTCCCTCTTTCAGTGACTTGGCTCTAAGGAGAAGGAAAGAGAAGAGACAGGATGAGTGAGGCAGTAAGACTAGGAGAGCTGGGACATACTTTTCTCTTCTCCTTTGGGGATTCCATTTAAATCCTGTAGAGAAAGCATTACCTAAACCCTTAGTGTTCCTGGAAGAACAGAGAAAGTTTGCACCAGGAAAATTTGCTACATACTTAATGTGCTTTCTATTCTTGGAAGCAATGCACAGCAGGGCAGATGTGGTGGGCAACCTAGTACAGCAGAAGCTGCGAAGCCTCAGAATGGCTTCCTCCCCTTTCCATTACATTGCTTGTGACTGCAACTCCTTTTACTTTCGTGATGAGCAATTGAGAGCCCACTGGTGTTTCTCATCTACTAGGAGAAAAAAGTGTGCTAGACAGAACTGTGAAGTCAGGATTTATCTGCTGCATTAAAATATAGGAACCAACTTGTCAAATTCTCTGAGAACTAATGAGAGTAAAATTATCATAATGTGTTCTCCAAACAAAAAAAATACATATATAGTAAAAAAGCAAGAAATGTTTATTGTAGACTATTTAGAACATGCAGAAAAGCTCTAAAAAGAAAATAAAAACTGCTTGTAATCGTACCACCTAGTGATAACCATTGGCATTTTGACATGTATTGTTCATGAAGACACACTCCCAATTTGGATTATATTATTCATACTGTTCAGTGTTTCCCCTTAACGATATTGTTAATGTTTTCTTAAGGTGTTAATTACTCCTTTAAAGCTGATTTTAAGGGACCAAATAATATTTCATTGCATGGTTGTGACATAATTTATCTAACCTACTTACTGGACGTTTAGCTTGTCTCCAGTTTTTCACTATGATAAGTGATGCTACAATAAGCATCCTTGTATGAAACTGTCAGTGCGAATCCTTTCCAGATAATTGCTTTGTTGTGTTCTCTTCTGTATTTTTGCTATTTTTTCGATACATATATATTCACTTAGCAATAGCAAGTTTAACTTGTACTTATGTATTATATTAAGGAAGCTCTTGTTTTATTTGCTCCCGTTCACAAAGCAAATGTATCTTCTATTTTAAAAGCACTTCTTAAATAGTTAGAATAAACTTAAAAAACCATTAGATTCAACTACAAGCACACCAGAGCACTGGACTGTGAATTGGTCTGCTCAGAGTACCATAACAAAATACCATAGAGTGAGTGGCTTAAACAACAGATAATTAGTTAGAAGTTTAAGATCGAGGTTCTGGTTGGTTCACATTCTGGTGAGGGTCTTCCTGGCTTTGCAGATGGCCACCTTCTCTCTGGGTCCTCACATGGCCTCTTCTTGGTAAGCACATACTTATGGATAGAGAGTGAACTCTCTGGTGCCTCTTCATATTAGAACACTAATCCTGTTGGATCAGGGCCCCACTCTTATGACCTCATTTTACCTTAATTACTTCCTTAGAGACCCCATTTCCAAATACAGCCATACTGGGGGTTAAGGCTTTAACATGATGAATTTGCGGGGAGACGCAAACATTCAGTCCATAGCATTCAGTGCTCTGCCTGCCAGGACCACTGGGGTTGGTGGTATCACTCCCACACTCTTCAGGGTGACCTGCCCCTTCCCTCCCACCTTGGCTCTCTCCTGGGAGAGTTCACACAGTTCTTTTTGGTGGCTGTCTGGCCCAGTGAAACTGAAGAGGGGGCCCACTCCTCTGAAACTGAGGGGGAAGCAGTCTTGCCCCTGAGCCTGTGTGATGGGAGTGGCAGCCCTGATGATCTCTGAATAGCCTTTGAGGTCAGTCTTCCTTTTTCTTGAATGATAGCGCATGTTAACAGCCTTCCTTCATTTTGTCCCATTTTCTCTGTTTCATTGACTCCCAGCTGGCAATGTTTCTGCAGGTATAATCCCATCTCTGATGCTAGCTTCTGTGGAGTTGGCTGATTAAATCCATGGCTCACACCCATCCTCATGGCCTTCTCAAATGGTAGTTCACCCACACCCTCAGTGTCTTCAGAACATGCTTCTTCTTTTTTTTGCAATATGGATAGGTTGAGAATTTTCCAATTCTTCAAGCTCCGATTCCTTTCTGCTTAGCAATTCCTTGAATTTATCTTTCTCCTCTTGCATTTTACTATGGGTGAGAAGGAGAAACCAAGATGCTGCTTCCACACTTGGCTTAGAAATCTCCTCAGCTCAATATCCAATTTTATCACTTGCACGTTCTACCTTCCATGAAACACTAGAACACAGTTCAGCTAAGTTCTTTGTCACTTTGTAACAAGGACTGCCTTGTGAAACTGCCTCCAGTTTCCAGTAACCTTTCTCCTTTCTGTCTGAGGTCTCACCAGAATGGCATTGAATGTCCATATTTCTACCAACATTGTTTGTGATGATACATGTATCCTTTAGGAATACGGAGGCTTTCTCTTTAGCTCTCCTCTTTTCTTTCCGTGTGATCACCAGAATTGTCTTTAATATCTAGATTTCTAGCAACAGTCCCTTCATAGCAATCTAAGCTTTTCCTAACATGTACCTCAAAACTCTTTCATCCTTTACCCATTACCCAGTTTCAAAGCTAATTCTACATTTTTAGGTACTTGTTACAGTGCCACCCACTTCTTGGTACCAAAATGTGTATTAGTCTCCTTGGGCTGCCATAAGAAAATGTCATAGATAGAGTGGTTTAAACAACACAAATTTGTTTTCTCACAGTTCTAGAGATCAAGGTTCCAGCTGATTGAGTTTCTGGTGAGGACTTTCTTGCTGGCAGAGATACTTGCCTTCTCTGTGTCCTCACATGGACTTTACTCAGTATGTACAGCAAGGGTTTGGGGATAGAGTGAGTGCACTAATAAGTGCTATGGTTTCTCTTCTTATAGGGATACTAATCCTATTGAATCAGGACCCCACCCTTATGACTGTATTTAACCTTAATTATTTCTTTAGAGACCCCATCTCCAATTATAGCCATCTGGGGTTAGGGTTTCAACATATGAATGTTTTAGAGGGACACAAACATTCAATGCATAACAGACCAAGATTTGTGTGTCTGTGTGTGCTTTGGGTGTCACTTTTTTTTTTTTACGTCTTTATTGGAGTATAATTGCTTTACAATGGTGTGTTAGTTTCTGCTTTATAGCAAAGTGAATCAGTTATACATATACATATATCCCCATATCTCTTCCCTCTTGCGTCTCCCTCCCTCCCACCCTCCCTATCCCACCCCTCCAGGCGGTCATAAAGCACCGAGCTGATCTCCCTGTGCTATGTGGCTGCTTCCCACTAGCTATCTATTTTACATTTGGTAGTGTATATTTGTCCATGCCACACTCTCACTTTGTCCCATCTTACCCTTCCCCCTCCCCATATCCTCAAGTCCATTCTCTAGTTAGGTCTGCGTCTTTATTCCTGTCTTGCCCCTAGGTTCTTCATGACCATTTTTTTGGTTTGTTTTTTAGATTCCATATATATGTGTTAGCATACGGTATGTCTTTTTCTCTTTCTGACTTACTTCACTCTGTATGACTGTCTCTAGGTCCATCCACCTCACTACAAGTAACTCAGTTTTGTTTCTTTTTATGGCTGAGTAATATTCCATTGTATATATATGTGCCACATCTTCTTTATCCATTAATCTGTGATGGACACTTAGGTTGCTTCCATGTCCTGGCTATTGTAAAGTATGCTGCAATGAATGTTGTGGTACATGACTCTTTTTGAATTATGGGTTTCTCAGGGTATATGCCCAGTAGTGGGATTGCTGGGTCATATGGTAGTTCTATTTTTAGTTTTTTAAGGAACCTCCATACTGTTCTCCATAGTGGCTGTATCAATTTACTTTCCCACCAACAGTCCAAGAGGGTGCCCTTTTCTCCACACCCTCTCCAGCATTTATTGTTTGCAGATATTTTGATGATGGCCATTCTGACTGGTGTGAGATGATATCTCATTGTAGTTTAGACTTGCATTTCTCTAATGATTAGTGATGTTGAGCATCCTTTCATGTGTTTGTTGGCAATCTGTATATCTTCTTTGGAGAAATGTCTATTTAGGTCTTCTGCCCATTTTTGGATTGGGTTGTTTGTTTTTTGATATTGAGCTGCATGAGCTGCTTGTAAATTTTGGAGATTAATCCTTTGTCAGTTGCTTCATTTGCAAATATTTTCTCCCATTCTGAGGGTTGTCTTTTCGTCTTGTTTATGGTTTCCTTTGCTATGCAAAAACTTTTAAGTTTCATCAGGTCCCATTTGTTTATTTTTGTTTTTGTTTCCATTTCTCCAAGAAGTGGGTCAAAAAGGATCTTGCTGTGATTTCTGTCATAGAGTGTTCTGCCTATGTTTTCCTCTAAGAGTTTGATAGTGTCTGGCCTGACATTTAGGTCTTTAATCCATTTTGAGTTTATTTTTGTGTATGCTGTTAGGGAGTGTTCTAATTTCATTCCTTTATATGTAGCTGTCCAGTTTTCCCAGCACCACTTATTTAAGAGGCTGTCTTTTCTCCATTGGATATTCTTGCCTCCTTTATCAAAGATAAGGTGACCATATGTGTGTGGGTTTATCTCTGGGCTTTCTATCCTGTTCCATTGATCTATATTTCTGTTTCTGTGCCAGTACCATGCTGTCTTGATTACTGTAACTTTGTAGTATAATCTGAAGTCAGGGAGCCTGATTCCTCCAGCTCCATTTTTCTTTCTCAAGATTGCTTTGGCTATTCAGGGTCTCTTCTATTTCCATACAAATAGTGAATTTTTTTGTTCTACTTCTGTGAAAAATGCCAGTGGTAGTTTGATAGGGATTGCATTGAATCTGTAGATTGCTTTGGGTAGTAGAGTCATTTTCACAATGTTGATTCTTCCAATCCAAGAACATGGTATATCTCTCCATCTATTTGTGTCATCTTTAATTTCTTTCATCAGTGTCTTATAATTTTCTGCATACAGGTCTTTTGTCTCCTTAGGTAAGTTTATTCCTAGGTGCCGTGTTCTTTTTCTTGCAATGGTAAATGAGAGTGTTTTCTTAATTTCACTTTCAGATTCTCATCATTGGTGTATAGGAATGCAAGAGATTTCTGTGCATTAATTTTGTATCCTGCTACTTTACCAAATTCATTGATTAGTTCTAGTAGTTTTTTGGTAGCATCTTTAGGATTCTCTATGTATAGTATTATGTCATCTGCAAGCAGTGACAGCTTTACTTCTTTTCCGATTTGGATTCCTTTTATTTCTTTTACTTCTCTGATTGCTGTGGCTAAAACTTTCAATGAATAGTAGTGGTGAGAGTGGGCAACCTTGTCTTCTTCCTTATCTCAGTGGAAATTGTTGCAGTTTTTCACCATTGAGGACGATGTTGGCTGTGGGTTTGTCATATATGGCCTTTATTATGTTGAGGTAAGTTCCATCTATGCCTACTTTCTGGAGGGTTTTTATCATAAATGGGTGTTGAATTTTGTCGAAAGCTTTCTCTGCATCTATTGAGATGATCATATGGTTTTTGTCCTTCAATTTGGTAATATGGTGTATCACATTGTTTGATTTGCATATATTGAAGAATCCTTGCATTCCTGAAATAAACCCCACTTGATCGTGGTGTATGATCCTTTTAATGTGCTGTTGGATTCTGTTTGCTGGTATTTTGTTGAGGATTTTTGCATCTATGTTCATCAGTGATATTGCCCTGTAGTTTTCTTTCTTTGTGGCATCTTTGTCTGGTTTTGGTATCAGGGTGATGGAGGCCTCGTAGAATGAGTTTGGGAGTGTTCCTTCCTCTGCTATATTTTGGAAGAGTTTGAGAAGGATAGGTGTTAGCTCTTCTCTAAATGTTTGATGGAATTCGCCTGTGAAGCCATCTGGTCCTGCGCTTTTGTTTCTTGGAAGATTTTTAATCACAGTCTCAATTTCAGTGCTTGTCATTGGTCTGTTTATATTTTCTATTTCTTCCTGGTTCTGTCTCAGAAGGTTGTGCTTTTCTAAGAATTTGTCCGTTTCTTCCACGTTGTCCATTTTATGGGCATATAGTTGCTTGTAGAATTCTCTCATGATCCTCTGTATTTCTGCAGTGTCAGTTGTTACTTCTCCTTTTTCATTTCTAATTCTATCGATTTGAGTCTTCTTTTTTTCTTGATGAATCTGGCTAATGGTTTATCAATTTTGTTTATCTTCAAAAAGAACCAGCTTTTTGTTTTATTGATCTTTGCTATCATTTCCTTCATTTCTTTTTCATTTATTTCTGATCTTTATGATTTCTTTCCTTCTGCTAACTTGGGGTTTTTTGGTCTTCTTTCTCTAATTGCTTTAGGTGTAAGGTTAGGTTGTTTATTTGAGATGTTTCTTGTTTCTTAAGGTAGGATTGTATTGCTATAAACTTCCCTCTTAGAACTGCTTTTGCTGCATCCCATAGGTTTTGGGTCGTCGTGTTTTCATTGTCATTTGTTTCTAGGTATTTTTTGATTTCCTCTTTGATTTCTTCAGTGATCTCTTGGTTATTAAGTAGTGTATTGTTTCGCCTCCATGTGTTTGTATTTCTTACATGTTTTTTCCTGTAATTGATATCTAGTCTCTTAGCATTGTGGTCGCAAAAGATACTTGATATGATTTCAATTTTCTTAAATTTAGCGAGGCTTGATTTGTGACCCAAGATATGATCTATCCTGGAGAATGTTCCACGAGCACTTGAGAAGAATGTGTATTCTGTTGTTTTGGATGAAATGTCCTATAAATATCAATTAGATCCATCTTGTTTAATGTATCATTTAAAGCTTCTGTTTCCTTATTTATTTTCATTGGATGATCTGTCCATTGGTGGAAATGTAGTGTTAAAGTCCCCTACTATGATTGTATTACTGTCAATTTCCCCTTTTATGGCTGTTAGCATTTGCCTTATGTATTGAGGTGCTCCTATGTTGGGTGCATAAATATTTACAATTGTTGTATCTTCTTCTTGGATTGATCCCTTGATCAGTATGTAGCGTCCTTCTTTGTTGCTTGTAATAGTCTTTATTTTAAAGTCTGTTTTGTGTGATATGAGAATTATTACTCCAGCTTTCTTTTGATTTCAATTTGCATGGAATATGTTTTTCCATCCCCTCACTTTCAGTCTATATGTGTCCCTATGTCTGAAGTGGTCTCTTGTAGACAGCATATATACAGGTCTTGTTTTTGTATGCATTCAGCCAGTCTATATCTTTTGGTTGGAGCCTTTAATCCATTTACATTTAAAGTAATTATCGATACGCATGTTCCTATTACCATTTTCTTAATTGTTTTGGGTTTGTTATTGTAGGTCTTTTCCTTCTCTTGTGTTTCCTGCCTAGAGAAGTTCCTTTAGCATTTGTTGTAAAGCTGATTTGGTGGCGCTGAATTCTCTTAGCTTCTGCTTGTCTGTAAAGGTTTTAATTTCTCCGTCAAATCTGAATGAGATCCTTGCTGGGTAGAGTAATCTTGGTTGTAGGTTTTTCCCCTTCTTCACTTTAAATATGTCCTGCCACTCCCTTCTGGCTTGCAGAGTTTCTGCTGAAAGATCAGTTGTTAACCTTATGGGGATTCCATTGTGTGTTATTTGTTGTTTTTCCCTTGCTGTTTTTAATATTTTTTCTTTGTATTTAATTTTTCATAGTTTGATTAATATGTGTCTTGGCGTGTTTCTCCTTGGATTTATCCTGTATGGGACTCTCTGTGCTTCCTGGACTTGATTAACTATTTCCTTTCCCATATTAGGGAAGTTTTCAACTATAATCTCTTCTAATATTTTCTCAGTCCCTTTCTTTTTCTCTTCTTCTTCTGGGACCCCTATAATTCGAATATTGGTGTGTTCAGTGTTGTCCCAGAGGTCTCTGAGACTCTCCTCAATTCTTTTCATTCTTTTTTCTTTATTCTGCTCTGTAGTAGTTATTTTCACTCTTTTGTCTTCCAGGTCACTTATCCATTCTTCTGCCTCAGTTTTTCTGCTATTGATCCCTTCTAGAGAGTTTTTAATTTCGTTTATTGTGCTGTTAATCATTGTTTGTTGGCGCTTTGGTTCTTCTAGGTCTTGTTAAACGTTTCTTGTATTTTCTTCATTCTATTTCCAAGATTTTGGATCATCTTTAATATCATTATTCTGAATTCTTTTTCAGGTAGACTGCCTATTTCCTCTTCATTTGTTAGGTCTGGTGCATTTTTACCTTGCTCCTTCATCTGCTGTGTGTTTCTCTGTCTTCTCATTTTGCCTAACTTACTGTGTTTGTGGTCTCCTTTTTGCAGGCTGCATGTTTATAGTTCCCTTTGTTTTTGTTGTCTGCCCCCAGTGGCTAAGGCTCGTTCAGTGGGTTCTGTAGGGTTCCTAGTGGAGGGGACTAGTGCCTGTGTTCTGGTGGATGAGGCTGGATCTTGTCTTTCTGGCGGGCAGGTCCATGGCTGGTTGTGTGTTTTGCGGTGTCTGTGAGCTTATTATGATTTTAGGCAGCCTCTCTGCTAATTGGTGGGGTTATATTCCTGTATTACTAGTTGTTTGGCACACGGTGTCCAGCACTGTAGCTTGCTGGTCATTGAGTGGAGCTGGGTCTTGGCATTGAGATGGAGATCTCTGGGAGATTTTCACTGCTTGATATTACGTGGAGCTGGGAAGTATCTGGTGGGTCAACGTCCTGAGCTTGGCTCTGCCTCCTCAGAGGCACAGCCCTGGTGCCTGGGTGGAGCACTAAGAGCCTGTCATCCACACGGCTCAGAATAAAAGGGAGAAAAAAAGGAAAGAATGAAAAAGATAAAATAAAATGAAATAACATAAAATAAAGTTATTAAAATAAAAGATAATTATTTAAAAAAAAATTTTAAGTAATAAAAAGAAAGAGAGCAACCAAACCAAAAAACAAATCTACCAATGATAACAAGCGCTAAAAAATATACTAAAGAAAAAAGAAAAAAAAACAACGGACAGAGAGAACCCTAGGACAAATGGTAAAAGCAAAGCTATACAGACCAAATCACACACAGAAGCATATGCATACACACTTGCAGAAAGAGTAAAAGGGAAAATATATATATATTGTTGCTCCCAAAGTCCACCTCCTCAATTTGGTATGATTCGTTGTCTATTCATGTATTCCACAGATGCAGGGTACATCTAGTTGATTGTGGAGATTTAATCCACTGCTTCTGAGGCTGCTGGGAGAGATTTCACTTTCTCATCTTTGTTCACACAGCTCCCAGGGTTCAGCTTTGGATTTGGCTCTGCCTCTGCATGTAGGTCGCCTGAGGGCGTCTGTTCTTCGCTCAGACAGGACCGGGTTAAAGGACCTGCTGATTCGGGGGCTCTGGCTTACTCAGGCTGTGGGGGAGGGAGGGGCACGGAGTGCGGGGCGAGCCTGCAGCGGCAGAGGCCAGCATGACGTTGCACCAGCTTGAGGCACGCCGTGCATTCTCCCACGGAAGTTGTGCCTGGGTCGCAGGACCCTGGCAGTGGTGGGCGGCACAGGCTCCTGGCGGGGGAGGTGTGGACAGTGACCTGTGCTTGCACACAGGCTTCTTGGTGGTGTCAGCAGCAGCCTTAGCGTCTCATGCCCGTCTCTGGGGTCCGCGCTGTTAGCTGCGGCTCGCGCCAGTCTCTGGAGCTCCTTTAATCAGCGCTCTTAATTCCCTCTCCTCGCGCACCAGGAAACAAAGAGGGACGAAAAAGTCTCTTGCCTCTTCGGCAGGTCCAGACTTTTCCCGGACTCCCTCCCGGCTAGCCGTGGCGCACTAGCCCCTGTAGGCTGTGTTCACGCCGCCAACCCCAGTCCTCTCCCGGTGCTCCGACCGAAGCCCGAGCCTCAGCTCCCACCCCTGCCTGCCCCGGCGGGTGAGCAGACAAGCCTCTGGGGCTGGTGAGTGCCGGTCGGAACCGATCCTCTGTGCGGGAATCTCCCCGGTTTTTCCTCCGCACACCTGTTGCTGTGCTCTCCTCCGTGGCTCCGAAGCTTCCCCCTCCGCCACCCGCAGTCTCCGCCCACGAAGGGGCTTCCTAGTGTGTGGAAACCTTTCCTCCTTCACAGCTCCCTCCCACTGGTGCAGGTCCCGTCCCTATTCTTTTGTCTGTTTTTTCTTTTGCCCTGCCCAGGTACGTGGGGAGTTTCTTGCCTTTTGGGAGGTCTGAGGTCTTCTCCCAGCATTCAGTAGGTGTTCTGTAGGAGTTGTTCCACATGTAGATGTATTTCTGATGTATTTTTGTGGGGGGAAGGTGATCTCCGCGTGTTACTCTTCCGACATCTTGAAGCTCCTCCCAGACTGAGGTTTTGAAACTTAAATACAAGTTCCTATCTTTGTACAGCACTTTTTATCTTCCTAAAGCACTTTTATATATGTTATCCCATTTCATCTGAAATAAGTTCTATAATCTTTGTTTTCCTCAGGTTACCATCTGTAAAAATTAATTTTTTTCAAAATAATACCTGAATAGTTTTCAAAGTCAAATAATAAAGCCTTATAACAAACAGTTAAATAGCCCCTCTCTACCGACCTGTTACCCCCCCCCCCGCAACCCTACCCTTCTAGGTCCAGAGTTTCAAAGGTAACCATGTTAATGACTTTTGACATGTTCCTTCATATTTCTAAATACTGTGTCTATGTATTAATTGTCTATCACTGCATAATAAGTTGCCACAAACTTAGTGACTTAACATAACATACCTTTCTTAACTCATTATTTTTGCAGGTCAGGATTCCAGCACAGCTTCACTGTGTCCTTTGCACAGGGTCTCAAAAACTGTAACCAAGATGTCAGCTGAGCTGTATTCCATTCTCGAGCTCAGAATTCTCTTCTAAGATCATGGGCTTATTGGCTGAATTCAGTTCCTTAAAATTGTAGGACTGAAGTCCCTGTGTTGCTGGCTATTGCTCTCTCAGCTTCTCGAGGCTACCTGATATTCTTTGCCATCTGGCCCTCTCACTGCTTTCAGCAGAAAATCTGTGTTTAAAGACCTTTATCTGATTAACTCAAGTCCACCAAGGATAATCTCCTTTTGTTCACCTTGACATCAACCGACTTGGGACCTTTGCCATATTCTACTGGCCAAAAACAAGTCACAGTTTCTGCCCACACTTAAAGGGTGGGGAATATACAAGGGCATGACACATTGGGGCCACCTTAGAGTATATCTGCCACAACCTATAAACCTGTATCAGATTAATCAATTTTAAGTATTCCTGAATTCCTTATTTGATACATAGTATTTTAGCTCTTATACCTCCCTTCCCCTCTCAATTTAGTTATATCACTTAAAAAATTAAATCCATGTCTGAAACTTTTCTTATTATGTTATGTAAATTTGTGGTGGACATTTGTCATATTGTGTAACTGCGAAGTCTCCTTTGAACACTGTTGCTGTTTTTGAGAGATTATCTGCCTAATGAGTTCTCCCTTGAATTCCTCCATTATCATTTAGCTTCTAATGTTGCCATTGAGACTGAATTGTTCAAACTTCAAATGTGGGAGCCCTAACCCTCACTGTGATTATGTTTGGAGATATGGCTCTTAGGAGGTAATTAAGTTTAAATAAGGTCATAGAGGTGAGGTCCTAATCCGATAGGATCAGTGGCCTAACAAAAAGAGAGAGAGAGATTTCTCTTGCTTAAGCTGCCCAGTCTATGGGGTTTTGTTATGACGGCCCAAGCAGACTGACAACGTGCCCAATGCTGCTCTGACTCATGCTTCTTTGTATGTAACCTTGGTTTCTTCTCTAGAGGTGTTTAGGGTCTGTTGTTTCTAATGTTCTGAAATATGATAATGTATCTTGATGTGAGTCATTAAAAAAAATTCACTTAGTGGGAATTTTCAACTTGAGGATTCAGCTTCATTTATTTCAGTTTTGGAGTTTTTCTCTTGTATTATTATATCTCCCTCATATTTTCTCTGCTCTTTCTGGAATTTCTATTGTCTGGATATTGGACATTCTTGTCTAACCCTTAAATTTCTTGACTTTTTCCTCCTATTCTCCATTTTTATCATTTTTTTAAAGTCTGCTTTATCTTCCAACTGCAGTTTTACATTTGTAAGTTTGGCTCTCATATTTTTAGCTTCCAGGAGCTCTTAAATGTTTCTTCTTCTTTTTCTTAAATACATCTTATTCCTGTTTCATAAATGTAATATCTTGAAATTTTCTTTGGCTTTTCTGTTGTTTTTATTTCCTCTGAGTTTTTTTGGGGGGGCAGTTATTTGTTTATAGCCATTTTGGAGGTTTTCCTCAATAAAGGCCAAGAGGAGACCAGGGTCAATTTGTTTCCCATACAAAATTCCAAACAATTTCCCTGTATTTATATCCTGTCTCTTACATATCTCCTTCAGGCTGCAACTGTCTCCAGTGAGCTTTTGTGGGTTTCTGAGATGCAAAATAGCTTATTTCTCAGCATTGTCATCCCTGCTAACTCTTCAGTTTGACTCCTCCCTCCTCTGCAAAGTATTTACCATTCCTTCATTTTCTTTCTGTCTTTATTTATTTTTATTGATTTATTTATGTGGCTTTGTCAGGCCTTAGTTCCTGCACGCAGGGTCTTCGTTGAGGCAGGCGGGACCTTTCGTTGTGGCATGCAGGCCTCTCTGTAGTTCTGGCGTGCAGGTTTTCTCTTCTTTAGTTGTGGTGTGCAGGTTCCAGAGCGCACGGGCTCTGTAGTTTGTGGCACACAGGCTCTCTAGTTGAGGCGCGTGAGCTCAATAGTTGTGGCGCGCAGGCTTAGTTGCCCTGCGGCATGTGAGATCTTTAGTTCCCTGACCAGGGATCGAACCTGCGTCCCCTGCATTGGAAGGCGGAGTCTTTACCACTGGACCACCAAGGAAGTCCCTCTTTCTGTCTTTATATGTTGTTTCCATTATAATTATCTTCTGTTTTCATTAAACATAAACTTTGTGTTTCCACATCTTTATTGTTTTAGAGTGGTTTGAGGGATTATTTTCAAGAGAAGGGGGCCACAAACATGTTTACTCTACCATCTAGATCCAAAAGCACTCCAGACCATTTTAGAATGTTTTTCTAGTTCCCTGGTAGGAGGGCCAGAGCTTTTGAGCCCCTTGTCAAGATAATAGAGTTTAAAGCCAGGAGAGGGACTTTGTGTATCTCACAGCAGATCAATGGATGTAGAAGAAAACTGGAAAAACTAAATCCCAACGAGGATTTTTCTGAAATGCAGAAAATGGATAAACGGTCTATTTGAATTATGGAATTTCCTGTTTGATAATGCCCGTTGCTTGTAACTGGTTGGTCAAAATTAGATTTCACAGAAACATTATGTTTTGATTACAATGTTAGAATTCTACAGCAAGACATGCAATGTGATTTGAAGTCCTCAAACTCCCTAACTGTCAGACTGAATTTTTGTAAGCCATACTTGTTCACCCTTTAGGAAAACAGAAAACTTGGCAATGCTCTTCTGGCCAGAATGAAGCAGAGTGGCAGTAACCATGTCAGATTTAAACTGGGGAATGGTAAAATACTGCCACTTTCTTCAAAATAATCAACGTGAAGGCTAACATTCCCCAATGACCGGGGAGAAAGATCTGGGGCTTGGCTTTCGGCTTCTTGAGGGTTCAAAATGGTGTTCTGGTTCCTGCTCTAAAGGTTATTGAAGGAATAATATTTTTTAAATGGCTTAGTCATTTCATGTTTGTTATTTACTGAACTCCAAACAGTCTATATGGTTTGCATTAACAAGACTTCTGCAAATTGTGTGGAAGGGATTTAAAAGAGTTCTTTGACTTATAAGAAAACAAGCCCACAATTCCTGGCCCCTCGGAGTTCCTTGTGGGAGTCCTGGTGTAAAATGATCTTTTACATGCCTGGTTGGAACTATGAGTCCAATAACATCTGCATTTTAAAAAAATAAACATTTTGCATGTCGAACTGAAAATTTCTTTTTCAGCCTTTTTTTTAGTACTAAGTAGATTGATTTGTTGTATATGCATTCTAGTACGCAGAGAAGAATTGTCAACAGATTTAAAATACATATTTGAGGAGATTCTGTGGTGATGACTGTGTCGCTATTTTGGAGTCGGAGTTCTCCACTTTTTTTTCCCAAACATTGTTGTGTGTTAAAGGAAAATTCTCAGCTTACAGGTGCTTTCCTACAGGCAGGACCCTCCCACGTGACTTCAGGCTCTCAGAAAATGTCCCTACCTCTCCAAATAGTTTAGGACAATATTACCCTGCTAAAGTCTCTTATTCTACATCTGTAGACCCATTCTACACTTCAGCAACTTTGGGAGAAGTAACACATTTCCAAAGGCACAAATGTCCCAGACCCGATGGTGAATGTGCTTGTTGGCATGGACGTGACAGAGAGGAGAAGCTGGAAATGCCCATAAAACAGAAGGAAAGGGCTTGGTTAAAAGCAGGATTTTGTAGCAAGACAGACAACCACAAACTACTTAGCTGTCAGACTCAATTTTTAGAAGCCCAAAGCCAGAAAAGTTGCAGAGCCTAATGAAGACAAACTTTTCCTACTTGTCAGTTTTGCTGAGGGCAAGACCTGCAGATGAACTAGGAACAGGAAACTTCCCTGTCATGCATGGTGAAAAGGCAGAATGACAAAGTAGCAGACCGGACCCTAGAATGTGGTTTCTCTGAACATCAGGTGAACTCTGGGTTAGAGAGGGGAACTCTTTTTTCTCCTCCACTTGCCCAGAACAAGTTCCTAGGCATATCTGGGCCTAATGAACAGGATTCCTCATCTTGACAATGCGGCTCCAATTGGGAAGAATGGGAATTACACTGTTAGAAGTATTTGCTTACAAGGAGTTTCTAATGCTTTGTAAAGTACAACTATTTCTTTAAAAGAGTGTAAGTGACAGAAAAAAAAAATCTTAGCTAATTTGAAAGGAAGTGAGAATGGTTGTTAAAAGTAATACTTTAGAAGCAGAGTCCCAAATTCTTTGTAACTGTTTGGAGAAAAGATTCTGAGTCATGACATTCTCCAGTTTAAAAATGTTCTTTAGCTCCCCTCTACTGACCACAGTCGTTCTTTACCTATATGAGAATTCTTTTCAAAAGCTCTTCCCAGGAAAATGTGTGCATGCACACATGTACATACATTCTTAAATTACAACTTTCAGGAGACTTTAATATGGTTTTTTTCATATGAAAAACCATGACCTACAGAAAATGTCCAGTTTCTAGC
Organism: Lagenorhynchus albirostris; assembly: GCF_949774975.1. Taxonomy (NCBI): domain Eukaryota; kingdom Metazoa; phylum Chordata; class Mammalia; order Artiodactyla; family Delphinidae; genus Lagenorhynchus; species Lagenorhynchus albirostris. The sequence continues at coordinate 87,861,050 of NC_083104.1, read as the reverse complement.
CTGCATTCTAGATCTTCCATAATTTGGCCCCAATGCACTTCTTCATTAAGGAATTATTTTTTTGAGACGTGATTATGCCTGGAGAGTATGCTGAGATCTAAGCCGCAGAATGTATGATGGTCTCCAGACACTGTGCAAGGGAAGATATCATGAGGTAGAGGGCAAAGTGCTGATATGGGCATTAAGTTTTGTGACTTAACTAGTTTTGTAACTCCTAATGGTGTGACCTTGGGGGGGTGGAAATGTCATTTAATCTTTTTGGGTCTCAGTTTCCTCATCTGCATAACTAAGAGTGGTACAGTGATCCCTCTCTTTTCTCATACCTCTGAGTTTTTAGACTTTATGATTCCCGGTTATCACGACCTCAAGCGGGGCCAGTCCCCCTCCCAGGAATTGTTTATCAGGCTGCTTACAATATGAGGGCATTATAGAGGTTCTAAGCCAGAGAGCATAGGACCCTGACCACCTTGTAGGGAGGCATGTCCAGGATGTATCTGAGTACAGGTCAGCTTCTGCCCCAAGTCTGTGTCTGCCTCCAATTCTCTCCTTTTCTGGTGTCCCTTTTTGTGGGTTCTTTGAGCTCTTGGCCAAAGAGTACCCACTGATTTATCGCTGGGTAGACCCAGTGTCTGTGGACTCCCTGCTACTTTTGATTCCTCTGAGAAGTGGGTTTCCTAACTCTGATGCATTTATCTACCTGGCCCTTCCAGTTATCACATCCACTCTGGGCAGAGATATCTTGCCCGCCTGATCAGTTGCCCTGCCCCTCTCTGCTGCTGGCTCCTGTGGCTGCCCGTATCTCAGTGTGACAGTGATGTGGCCTGAGAATGGAACGACCAGCCCTTCTTAAGGGCATCTCTCTTCCTTAGTCTGCTTGGGCTGCCATTACAAAATACCATAGACTGGGTGGCTTAAACAACAGACATTTATTTCTCATGGTTTGGAGGCTGGAAGTCTGAGAGTGGAGTGCCATCAGGGTTGGGTTCTGGTGAGAGCTTTCTTCTTGGCTGGCAGATGGCTACCTCCTCACCGTGTGCTCACATGGTGGAGAGAAAGGGGGCTCTGTTCTCTCCCTTTTCTCATAAGGATACTAGTCCTATCATGGGGGTCCCATACTCATGACTTCCCAAAGCCCCATCTCCAAACACCATCACACTGGGGGTTAGGGCTTCAACAGAGGAATTGGGGGAGGGACAGAAACATTTAGTCTGCAACATTCTTCTCTCTGACTGTAGATTGAAAGAGGATAAGAAGTGACTTCCAAAGAAAAAGATAGAGTACACCTGAAACATTGTAAATCAACTATACTTCAATAAAATAGAATTCTTTAACTCAGAAAGAAATAATAGGGCTTCCCTGGTGGCGCAGTGGTTAAGAATCTGCCTGCCAATGCAGGGGACACGGGTTCAAGCCCTAGTCCGGGAAGATCCCACATGCCACGGAGCAACTAAGCCCGTGTGCTACAACTACTGAGCCCACATGCCACAACTATTGAGCCCGTGTGCCACAACTACTGAAGCCCATGCGCCTAGAGCCCGTGCTCCGCAACAAAGACAAGCCACTGCAATGAGAAGCCCATGCACCTCAACAAAGAGTAGCCCCTGCTTGCCACAACTAGAGAAAGCCCTTGCACAGCAACGAAGACCCAACGCAGCCAAAAATAAATAAATAAAAAAGGAAAAAATAATAAAGTCCATTTTATCTTTAAAAAAAAAAAGAGAATTTGGGGCAGAGGTAGAAGAGGATTAGAAGTAAGGAGCCTGAGGATCTTCGAATTTGCATTCACCTATTATTTCCAGTGTTTGTAATTTTAGCTTTAGAGACCATTTTATGACCCTCATCCAAGGACTCTGATGAACATGTAACTTTCACACTGAAACATCTTTTCAGTTGAGAAGGGGAGGTTTTCTAGGATAACATTGGGCTTCATTTTGAAACAAATGGTGGTGGTAATTGAAATTGAAATTAAATTATCCTCCTCCAGGTTCTATAGAACTTCTTTTTCCTCGAAGAACCACATACAGATTTCATGCATCCTCTGGCAAAATTATGGCTGGAGACAAGTGTCTGTCATAGATGACAAAAATGTAATCTCTAAATATTTCATCCTTGGCCTCAACAGAAGCAGAGTGTTTCCGTTTGGTCGCCTTTCGGATGAAGGTCAAGGTGAGCAGAGACCACCAAGCACATTTCAAGGAGGATATTAGATTTCACTGGAGCCAGGAGCTCCGAAGTGAGTTATTAGAGTTTTGTTTACTATACCCTCTGGCTATATCCTTAATTAGGTGGAACTGATAAGCTTGATAAATTTTGAACTATTGCTTTCTGTTTGCCAATAACAAAATATTACTGTGTAGGATGTTAGTTATTTTCCGCATCAGACCCCTTCTATTTTCCTGAAGTTATCATTAGTTTCCATTTCAATAGGCCTTTTGTTTAGAGGGAGAAGAATGTCCTTTTTACCTTTTTTAATTAAAGCACCTTGGTGACTAATATACAATTTCTTGAGACCTTACTCTTACCCCAATCCTCTACTTCCTTCTCTTCAGGGCTCCAAGGTTTAAGTCTCTCAGGTGATAATTAGATTAAGGAAAGGACTCAGACACAGGTTATTTCTTCCCAATTCTCACACATTTCTTAGCTTATATTTCCTTTTTCTTTCTATTTCTTCTTCCTTTCTTTCTTCCCTCCCCTTCCCTTGCCTCTCCCTTCCTCTCTTCCCCCCACCCCAATTTCTTTTTTTTCCTTCAACTGTGAATTAAGCAGACCCTACTGTCAGGAATCTCATACCTATAAACATTATATCCCTATTATAAAATGGTAAAAAGATATATGGGCAGTATTTTAAGGAACCCCAAACCACTGGGAGTAACAGCAAGAACAACAACAAAAAAAAACATAGAAAGCAAATATGTGTTTGTTTATGAATCAATTGCATACATAGGTTTATACATACAATTAAGCAGATAGGACATGTTGGAATATTTTTTTAGTGATGTCCTGAAACTATAATTACAATCTTAATGAAACACTTAGTCAAGTTTTAACAGGTCCAAGAATAATTATTTTACTCTTCTGTTTGGAATGCAAACTTAGAAGTCTAAGAGTTCAGTTAATTATCCCACAGTTTAAAGAGTTTGAAAGTAGAAGGATTTTCTTCAAGGGTGTTATTTAATATAGATTTAAGTCTGGGTTCAGTTTCTGCAGGCCAGAAAGATATCCTCTTGCTAACTCTGTCATTCAAATACACCTAGGAAGAATAGTACAAGTAATCACACCTAGGAAATGAATCAGCTTATTGAGAGGTAAAGGGAAACACCTGGATGTTAGAAATGAACAGCAAACGCAGCAAATGAGATTGCCAAGAATATCTGTGGGAAGGAATAAATCAACAGCTGTTCAAGGATGAGGTTCATAAGTTGTTGCAAGTTACCCTCAAAACAGAAGAATGTGAAACAATAGGCTAAAATGCTCTTTCATTTTACACAGAAAGATTGGTTCTAGGAAGAGGGCTATTTAGGAAGATGGCATTTGAATCATTTTTGAAAAAGTTTCTGCCTTTCTGATTTATATCAGAAGTTAGACTTCTGGACAGCCTTTAGTTCCAGGATGTTTTCTGTGGTAACTAACATGTTTTCCTGTGGCTGGGCCACTTTGAGAGAAGTAGAAGAGAAGGTTGAGGTAGGGAACATATGGGAAGAAAATATCAATAAAACTAAGGGTTAGAAATGGCAAATATATGGGTAAATATAAAAGACTGTATAAATATATTTTTTCTTTTCTTCCCTTATGTTCTTCAAAAGACATTTAAAATTGTATAAAGCAATAACTATAGCCCTGTATTTTGGGTTTTGTGATATATGTGGCAATAATAACACATAGAAAGATGAAGTAAATGGAGCTCTACTGAAGCAAAATTTCTATATTTTACCAGAATTAAATCAGAATCAAACTAAAGTATATCATTAGAATTTGAGATACATACTGTTATCCCTAGAGCAACCACTACAAAAATAGCTTTTAAGAAAAGAACTTAAAAAAATATAAAGAGGAATTAAGATGGCACGTTAGAACATATCTATTTAATACAAAATAAAGTGGTAAAAGAGAAATAAAGGAACAAAAAAGATAAACCAGTTTGTAGGTAAGAAATAGAGACACAGATGTAAAGAACAAACGTATGGACACCAAGGGGGAAAAGTGGCGGGTGGTGGTGGTGGTGGTGTGATGAATTGGTCAGTTGGGACTGACATGTGTACACTGATATGTATAAAATGGATAACTAATAAGAACCTGCTGTATAAAAAAATAAAATTCAAAAAAAAGATGAGATATGGAAAACAGAAAAATAACAGATATAAATCCAGCCAAATCAATGATTACATTAAATTTGAGTGAACTAAACATTCCAATTAAAAGGCAGAGTTTGCCAGAATGGATTAAAAAGCAAGAACTAACAATATTCTGTCTGCAACAAATACACTTTAAAGTCAAATACACAAATAGATTGAATGTAAAAAGTTAGAAAAAAATATACTATGCAAATAATAACCATAAGAGAGCTTGAGTGGCTATATTACTGTAAGACAAAACAGCCCTTAGTCAAAAATTATTACTAGAGACAGAGAGGGACATTTTATAATGATAAAAGAATCAATAAATGAAAAAGATATGACAATTATAAGTGTATACGTGTGTAACCACAGTGCCCCAAGATACAGGAACGAAAAACTGACAGAAGAAATGTCAAATTGAACAGAGATTTCAATACTTCTTTTTCAATAATTAATAGAATAACTAAACAGAGAATCAGCAAAGATATAGAAGACTTGATTAACACTATCAAACTTAAATGGCCTAATGATTTATAGAACACTCCACCCAACAACAGTATAATATATATTATTATTTCTTTTTTTTTTTTTTTTTTGCGGTACACGGGCCTGTCACCGTTGTGGCCTCTCCCGTTGCGGAGCACAGGCTACGGACGCGCAGGCTCAGCGGCCATGGCTCACGGGCCCAGCTGCTCTGCGGCATGTGGGATCTTCCCGGACCGGGCACGAACCCGTGTCCCCTGCATCGGCAGGCGGACTCTCAACCACTGCGCCACCAGGGAATCCCAAATATATATTATTTTTAAGTACAAAAGGAATACTTTCCTGGATAGACCATATACTATGTCATAAGAATAAATTTAAAAGGATTAGAACCATTCAACCCTAACAGAATTAAAGTAGAAATCTTTCACAGGAAGAAATTTAGCAATTTCCTGTTATTTGGGAATTAACACAATTATAAATAACACATGGATCTAAGAAGACATCAAAAGGGACACTAGGAAATATTTCGAACTGAATGAAGATTAAAACACAACATACCAAAAGTTATGGATGCAACTAGAATAGTACTTAGGAGGAAATTTATAGATTTAAATACCTCTATGAGAAAAGAGGTTCTCAACATAATCCTCTAAGCTTCTACTGTAAACCAGCAAAAACAAAACCAGCTTCTACTGTAAACCAGCAAATTAAACCCAAAGCAAACAAAAGGAAAGAAATATAAACTCAATGAAATAGAAAGCAGAAACACAATAAAGAAACCCAATGAAATCAAAGTTGCTCCTTTGAAGAGATGAAAAAAATTGATAAACCTTTACCTACACTGACCAGGAATAAAAGAGGGAAGACACAAGCCATTAAAACCAGGAATGAAAGAAGGGACATCATTGACCCTACAGAAATGGAAATAATTATAAATGGGATATTATATAACTTTATGCCAATAAATTAGACAACTTAGAAAAGATGGACAAATTCCCAGACAGGCATTAATTACCAAAGTTAACTCAAGAAAATAGAGAATCTGAATAGAAGGATAAGAAGTAAAGTGTCTGAAGTAGACATTAAAAATCTTCCTATAAATAAAATCCCCCTAGTTCCAAGTGGTGAATTCTATCAGTTGTTTAGAGATGAAACAATACCATTTCTAGACAAATTCTTTCAGAAAATAGAAGAGGAAGGAACATTTCCTGACTCATTCTTTGAAGCCAGTATCACCCTGATACCAAAGCCAAACAAAGACATCACAAGAAAAGAAAACTTCAGGCCAATATTCCTCATGAACATAGATGCAAAAATCTTTTTAAACATATTAGCAAACTGAATCTAGCAACATCTGAAAAAAATGATGATACACCCATTGCCAAGTGAGATTCATCTCTGAAGTGCAAGGTTGGTTTAACATCCAAAGATCAATTAACATACCGTATTAACACAGTAAAGGACCAACTCCGCCACATGATAAATGATAATCATTAAATGCAGAAAAAGCATTTGGCAAATCCATCTCCCATTCATTATGAAAACTCATATTAAACAAGAAATAAAAGGGAACTTCCTTAACTTGATAAGGGGCAGGTATGAAAAATCTACAGTTAATACTTAAAGTGAACTGAATGCTTTCACCGTGCCCATTCAACAGCATACCAGAGGTTCTAGCTAGTGAACTAAAGCAATAAAAAGAAATCACTGGCATCCAAATTGGAAAGGAAGAAGTAAAACTGTCTTTGTTTGCAGACAACATGATCCCGTATAAAAAAAATCCTAAAGAAATTACACAAAAGCTACCAAAACTAATCAAGAGAGTTTAGCAGGATTCCAAGATAAAAGATCATAGTACACAAATCGATTGTTTTTCTATGTATTAGCAATAAACAATCAAAAAATGAAATTAGGGAACAATTCCATTGATAGTTGCTTCCAAAAGAATAAAATACTTTGGGGAAAAATTAGCAAGTCTCTTAAACTTAAAATGGAAAAACATTGCTGTCAGAAATTTAAGAAGATCTAAATAAGTGGAGAGACATTCCATGGTCATGAATTGGAACACTCAATATTGTTAAGATGACAACTCTCCCCAAGTTTATCTATAGATTCAACACTATCTATATCAAAATCCCATCAGGCTTTTCTTTTTTTGGGTAGGAATTGGCAAACTGATCCTAAATGTATATAAAAATGCAAAAGACCTAGGATAGCCAAAACAATTTTGAAAAAGAAGAACAAAGTTGGATGACTTACACTATCCAATTTTAAAACTCATTATGGAGGTATAGTAACTAAGACTATAGCATTGGCATAGGATAAACATACAGATCAATGGAACAAAATTTAGCATCTAAAAATAAACTTTTACATTTACGGTCTTTTTTTGACAGAATGCAAAGACAGATCAGTGGGAGAAAGAACAGTCTTTTCAACAAATGGTTTTAAAACAATTGGCAATTTTTTCCATAGAAAAAAAAGAAACCTCCACCTAGGCCTTACACCATATGCAAAAAATGAACTTAAAGTAGATCACAGTCTCAGATGTAAGAGCTAATGCTCTGGAGGAGAACATAGGAGAAAAATCTTTGTGATATTGTGTTAGCCAGTTGTTTCTTAGATAAACACCAAAGTTACCTTCAATTTAAAACTGTTGATAAATTGGACTTCATCAAGATTTAAGACTTTTGCCCTCTAAAGGCACAATTAAGAAAATAAAAAGACGTGTCACAGACTAAGAGAAAATGTTTGCAAATCTGATAGAAGACCTCTACCTAGAACACACACACACAACATATATCTTATAAGATATCTTATATCTTAGCAAATAATGTTATATATATCTTAAGTATCTTATATCGTATATATATATCTTACTGTACATCATATATTTGTGTATATGACAGAGGGCTTGTATATGGAGTGTATTGTTTTAAACTCTTACTACTAAATAATGATAAGGCAGTATCCCAGTTAAAAATTGGTGGAAAATTTAAATAACTTCACCAAAAAGATATAGAAATGGCTAATAAGTACTTGAATAGGTGCTCAACATCACTAGTTATTGGGAAAATTATAATTAAAACCACAGTAAGATACCACTAGTTATCCACTTGCATGGCTATAATCAATGTCTAACAATACCAATGAGGTATTGATGAGGATGTGAAGAAACTGGGGCTGTAATATATACATTGTTGGAAGATAGGTAAAATGGTATAGAGCCACTTGAGAAAACAATTTGACATTTTTTTAAAAGATTAAACATAGACCTAACATACATCATTAGTAACACCCTTAGGTATTTACCCAGGATAAATGAAAACATATTTCCATACAAAAACTTGAATATGAATACTCCTAATATCATTATAATAGCCCCAAACTGAAAACAATTCAAATGTCCATCAGCTGGTGAAGAGACAGACAAAATGTGGTATATTCATACAATGAAATCATATTCAGCAGTAGAAAATAATGAACTATTGATACACAGTACAACATGGATGGACTTTCAAAACATTACACTAAGTGAAAAAAGTCAAGCAGGAAAGACTACATGGTTTAACTTATATGAAATAAAATTTTTAAAAAAGCACATGTATAGGACAGAAAACAGATGAGTGGTTGCCTGCGACTGGGATTGGGGATGAGGATTGTCAGAAGTAAGGCACGAGTAACTTTCCAGAGATGTTCTAGAACTGGATCGTGGTGGTGGTGTGATAATTACCCAATGATACAAATGTGCCCAAATTATCAAATATTACATTTACAGTGAGTGAATTTTATGTAAATTATAACTCAGTAGAGCTGTTTTAAAAAACACCTTAAGATGAGATATTCATGGGCTTCCCTGGTGGCGCAGTGGTTGAGAGTCCGCCTGCCGATGCAGGGGATGTGGGTTCGTGCCCCGGTCCGGGAAGATCCCACATGCTGCGGAGCGGCTGGGCCCGTGAGCCATGGCTGCTGAGCCTGTGCGTCCGGAGCCTGTGCTCCGCAACGGGAGAGGCCACAGCAGTGAGAGGCCCGCGTACCGCAAAAAAAAAAAAAAAAAAAAAAAAGATTAGATATTCATGGAAGAGCTTGCTCAGTAGAACTATCAAGAAATTTTCTAGAGAACCTACAGAATGGAAGAAAATATTTTTCAAATCATATATTTGATAAGAGATTAATATCCAAAATGTTAATTCAAGAACTCATGCAACTCAATAGCAAAAAACAAAAACAAAACCTAATTTAAAAATGGACAGAGAAACTGAATAGATATTTTTCCAAAGAAGACATACAAATGGTCAAGAGGTACGTGAAAAAGTGCTGGACATCACTAGTCATCAGGGAAATGCAAATCAAAACCACAATGAGCTATACCTCACATCTGTTAAAATTGCTGTTATCAAAAACAACCCCTCCAAAAGCAAACAAAAAAACCCTGAGAGATAACAAGTGCTAATGAGGATGTGGAGAAAATGTAACCCTTGTGTACTGTTGGTGAGAATGCAAATCAGTGCATCCTCTGTGGAAAACAGTATGGAGGTTCTTCAAAAAATTAAAAGTAGAACTACCATATGAGCCAGAAAACCTGCTTCTGGGTATACATCCAAGGGAAGTGAAAACAGTATCTTGAATAGATAACTGCACTCAGATGTTCACTGCAGCATTATTCACAATAGCTAAGATACGGAAACAATCTTAAGTACCTGTCACAGATGAATGGATAAGAAGATGTGGTACATACATACAATGGAATATTATTCAGCCATGAGAAAGAAGGAAATCCTGCTGTTAGCGAAAACATGGATGGACCTTGAGGGCATTATGCTATGTGAAATAAGTCAGATAGAGAAAGACAAATACCGTATGATATTACTTATATGTGGAATCTAAAATAGCTGAACTCAGAGAGTAGAATGATGGTTACCAGGAGCTGGGGGATGTGGGAAATAGGGAGATGTTTAAACTTATAATGGGTATGAATTTTCCATTATAAGATGAATTAAGTTCTGAGGATCTAACGTACAGCATGATGATTATACTTAATAATACTGTACTGTACACTTGAAAGTCGCCAAGAGAGTAAATCTTAAATGTTCCCACCACACACAAAAATACTGTAATTACATATATGTGATATGATGGAAGTGTTAGCTACTGCTGTAGTAAGTGTATCAAATCAGCACATTGTACACCTTAAACTTACACAATGCTGTGTTGTCAGTTATATCTCAGTACACCTGGAAAAAAATTTCAAATCCCCTTTTATCTGTTAGTTGGTTTTTAAAACACTTGACATAATCTGAAGTTTGTTCTGGCGTCAACCCTTATACTACAGGAAGTGGTATAGTTCGCCAACTAAGTTTCAAAATATATTGTATAATTGGGTAATTGGTACCTATGCTGATGACATATATTTAATTCCAAAATTCTTGTACAGAATATTTATCACCTCCTTCCAATATTTTATGAATTTCACTGTGGTTTTTAGAAATAACCTTTTGCAATTTTGTAGGAGAATATATTTAGTGGGCAATAGGAGAATTAGCTCTGTAGCCTGTACCTACTATCTCGTCCTTCTCTGAACTGGTTGAAGCCGTTATGGGCTAGCCAGGAAAAGATGTGTTGTCAGAAACAGAAGTAATTGGCCTTTCTCTGTGACTTCTTAATGGGATCTTAAATTAATGTGTATTAATGTATCCAAATTAGTGTCATTTTTTAAAGCAGTGCAAGTTTAGAAACTGAACCAAGAGATTGCTGTAACTTCCGTTGTTTTATAAAAGGGAAACTGAACCGAAGGTTGATTATAATGTGGCTAGTTTGCATGTATTGTTAGTACAATTTGTGTAGCCCATAAACTCAAGAATAATGAGATTCTAGGAGTATTCCATTAGAATCTTGACGGTGCTTCCAATGCATGAAAGATATACGTATATTCTCTGCCTTGCCCCTCCATCACCCCAATGCACACATACATATCATTTAGCGTAAAATCGTGTCTGATTTCTAAAAAATACACGTGCTAGAAATCCTATCCCAGTGGCTTCTACCACCTAATCACTCTGAGACTAAAAGCTTATTAAAACAATGTTGGTTAAATGCTTCTGTTGCTCAAACCAGTTTTGACTTTTTAAAATAAATATTGGATTGGTCGAAAAGTTCTTTCGGGTTTGTCCATAACATCTTACGAAAAACCCGAACGAAATTTTTGGCCAACCCAATACAGTCAGAACTTGTCTCAGATTTTTTAAAATAGTAAAACGGACAAATCTTTGCCCTAGGAGGGTGGCTTGTTTGTTTGAAAACAATTTGTATTCTTTTAGGACCAAATTTGATGATTAAGATGGTTTATCAGGTTGGAGAATATAATTTTTAACTGGAAATGGTATATTTGGATTAAGTACTGAGGTGTTTACTTCTGTGATTTACAAACTGTTTTAAGGAATGGAAGTATCTATGGATATCAGAGCATTGCTTTCTTTTACGGAGATGAGTTTTCTAGTTATGTGGAATGGAGGAAATCCAGCAGTTACCGTATAATTCCGGGGAATCATAAAAATCATGTTGTCAAACTGAGTTGAAAGTTAGATACTGTGACGATATTTTCAGAATTCTTGGAGAGCTGGAGAGGGTCACAGATCCCCTCTCCCCACAGCTGGAGAGGGTCACATGGGGCTGAAACTCCTGCTTCTCTCCCCCACCGCCTTCCCCAGTCCATCTTCCATTGGGTACCAAGAGTAATCTTTTAAAATGGTAAATTAGTGTCTTCTCACTTGGAAATTTTCACTGATTCCCCCAAGTCTAGAAGTTTATAACTGCTGGCCTTACTAACTTGAGTCTTAAGTCGGGTCATTCTCAAGTGTCTACAAAGCCCCATTAGGGAGGGGTGGGTGATGGCCTCATGTGAACTCAGCATGGCCCCTCTGCCTTTCTTCCTTCCAGCTGTGGCTCTCTCATTCAGCCCTGTCTCTGTTGACATCTCCAGGGTTCTCAGAGGGGCTGCCGGGTCTCGGCTGTGGTGCCCAGGAGGTCCACCTTCTCTCCCCGTTGCTGGAGGATTTTCTCCTACAAATACCATTTGTTCAGCCATCGCTGGCCCTCACTCCCTTTCTCCAGCTGGAAGTGCACTTCTCTTTGAGAGGAAAGGCCCGCTGTGGAGGGACCAGGCTCTTAAGTGAGGCATTTTTGCCACTTTCCCCCAAAGCCCCTCCTCCTCCATGGCACACAGTTACTCTGGGAGAGGCAGGGATGGGGTGCGGATTTGAACCTCATACTGTATCCTGACCCCCTTTGCACTGGTGTCACTCAGGCTCCGTCACCTGCTCCAGCCCGTTCCTCCAGGTTCATCCTTGATTTGGTGAGTTTCTGTCAGCATCGTTGTTCGTCTGTCATCTGCCGGCTCCGTCCTTGACCTGCCCCATTCCCAGAGCCCATCAGTCATGTTAGTGGGTGTTCATCCCCAGTCGTGGACAGAGTGTGTGTGTGTTCTTTCTCATGGGGCTCCTGAGCCCCCTTAGAAAGCAGAGTCTGTGACTGGATAACTGTTCGATTATCCCTAAATACTCCGTAGTAATTAAGGAGACACTGACCAGAGTGCATAGCGCCCGGTGTGGGTAGGTGGGTATCAACTCTTCACAGACACAAGATCGTTTGCATCCCTCACATCAGAATTGTTCTGACTCCTCTCCACCTCCCCAGGCTTCTCCCTGTCCATCATCCAGCCAACCTGAACTACAAGCAATTCTCTAACAGGTCATGAGCTCTGCTCTTGTTCATTTATCCAAAAAGATACTTGAGCACCTACTGTGCTCTGTGATCAAGAGACAGAATGTGACAGATGAAGGTTCTAGAGGGAGAACGGAAGAGCTTACATTATAGCGGGGAAGGCGTAGAAATAAACAATCACATAAGGAAGAAAGTACCATACGGTATTGGATACTGTGAAGAAAATAAAGCACACTGACACCCCAGAGAGGGGGTCTGGTAAGCCCCTCATGCTGGGGACCAGGGAAGGCCTCTCTGAGGAAGTGACAGTCAATCTGAAATCGGAAGGACTTCCGTTCCCCTTGAGCACGTCTTGTATAAAATACAAATGTAGGGGAAGGTTACTGGTTTGCTAAGGCTATTGTAACAAAATTCCACAGACTGGGTGGCTTAAAGAACAGAAATGTATCTCTCAGAGTTCTGGAGGCTACAAAACCCAAGATCAAAGTGTTAGCAGGGTCAGTTTCTCCTGTGGCCTCTCTCATTAGCTTGCAGATGGCTGCCCACTTGCTATGTCCTCACATGGTCTTTCCTCTCTCCATGCATCCCTGGTGTCTTTGTGTGTCCTAATGCCTTTTTATAAAGACACCAGTCAGATTGGACCAGGGCTCACCCTAATAGCCTCATTTTAACTTAATCACCTCTTTAAAGGCCCCATCTTCAAGTACAGTCACATTCTGATGTACTTAGTGGCTGGGGTTAGGGCTTCAACATATGAATTTGGTGGGGGGGCAGGGGTGTGGGGAGGTGAGGTTGGGGCAGAGGACACAATTGAGCCCAAAACAGCAAGTTAGGAGTCTACTGCAGAGTCTGGAGGAGAGAGGACAGAGCGTCTACTAGGAGGTAGCATGAAGTTAGAACTAGATGGATTGGGGATGTATTTTGGGGTAAAGGCAACAGGAATTAATGATTAGATGTGAGCAGTGAGGGAAAGAAGGGGGTCAAGAGTGACTCCTAGGTTCTAGCTAGAGCCACTGGATGGACAGTAGTGCCATTTGTTGGGAAGCAGGCTGCCATACCTTCCTGCAGAGAGTTTCCTGTGGCAGGAATCCCCTTTCATGTGCACCCGCCCCAATTCCTAGGCACCCTACTCTTCCATCTTGTTCTGGCTAACTCCTTCTTTTTCTTTAAAACTTCAGCTTAAGAGTAACTTCCTCAGATAAGCCTTATCACCCTTTCTCCCCCCGCAGAGATATGCTGGGTGAGTGCCTCTCCCCTCCCCTTCCTTAGCCCTCAGTAGTTACACCTGTGCACTCACACCAGTGTCTTCTCATGGCTGGTTTGCTTGTCTGTCCCCTCCCTTAGACCATGAGGACAGCAGACCCTGTGCTGTCTTTCAGGGCCTAGAGCAGTGTCTGCCCATGGTCCACAAAGAAGGTTGAAATAAAATGAAGCTGCTTGCTTGGTTTTAGTGGTCACCCTTATACCTCCCAGTTGCCACTTGACAGTGGCAAGTTTTGACATTTAGAGACTTTTTCCATGTATATCTTTCAACATTGACTGTGGCTGTGCCTCTTAAGGTGCTGATGATGTCCATTTAAATGTGTGATTATTTGAGATGGCAACATCTGGAGCAGAGGGGCGTCGGGGAGAGGCTTGGAATGAGTAGAACACACTGTGATTATTGCTCCATCTCAGATCCCGGCTGCTTTAAAGTCTTCTCAAGTCCTTCATCGGCTGTATTGATTTAGAGAGATTTTCTTTTCTTTTTTTTTTAAAGTCAGCAATTTTCTTTTTTTTTGTTTTAATATTTATTTATTTGACTGCATCGGGTCTCAGTTGCGGCACACGGGATCATCGTTGCGGCATGCGGGATCTTTCATTGCAGTGCTTAGGCTTCTCCAGTTAAGGCACGCGGGCTTCTCTCTAGTTGTGGCGCACGGGCTCCAGGGTGCACAGGCTCAGTAGTTGTGGCGTGCGGGCTCTGTTGCCCAGCAGCATGTGGGATCTTTGTTCCCTGACCAGGGATCGAACCCACGTCCCCTGCATTGGAAGGCAGATTCTTAACCACTGGACTGCCAGGGAAGTCCCGATTTAGAGAGATTTTTGAGCACAGTTCTCTCAACCTTATTGGGGTTTTGCAAGTACACTCCCTTCATTTGTTTTCACAGGCGCCTTCAGTACAACATAAGAAATGCTCATATGATTCCTTTACAAATAGTGCCTCCCTTAACTTCCCCTGAATTATTTCTTACACTGCCAAATGCCTGCAGTGTAATCCAGGCAGTACAGACCCATGGATGAGCAAGCCCTTCTCTTGGCCTACACAGATTTTGTACATGGGATAGAGTGATACGTGCACCAACATGGAAATCTACCAGCACTCAGGGCTGAACTGGCAGGATTATGAGAGTGAGACCTTAAACCAGAGACGCTGTTCTCAGTTACCGGGGAGTAATCAAAAGCTATCAGAAACACCTCTGATGGGCACTAGGCTATAGGGAAAACCTCTCCGGTGGGTCT
This sequence comes from Lagenorhynchus albirostris, assembly GCF_949774975.1. NCBI lineage: Eukaryota > Metazoa > Chordata > Mammalia > Artiodactyla > Delphinidae > Lagenorhynchus > Lagenorhynchus albirostris. Next base: position 87,846,009 of record NC_083104.1, on the reverse strand, counting down.
CTCTTCCTTGTGCTTTCTCCTTCCGTCTCCCTCTCCCTTCCACATTTTTCTCCTGCACATGCCGCCTCACCGTTTCCCACCTCTTCTTTCTCTGTTTTCTCGCTTTCTCCCTCTCATCTGTCCCTATTGGGGAAAAATCGATGAAGAATTACTGTGCATATATCACACATCCTATACATATACGTTGTCTGTACATAGCAGAATTACATATATTCCTTAAACGTATGATGCAAAGCTTCTCATTTCCAATTTTTAATTTTAAAATGGGTAAGTTAAATATTTTATATTTTTTCTCTCTCCAAAACCTTTTTTCTTTGTTTTTAATGTGCATGTGATTCTTTATTAATTTAATTTTCTTTCTAAAAATCAGTTTCCCTGCCCACCCCACCCCCTCCTTCATTCCTGCTTCAGGCTGAGCAAGAAAGAAGGAGAGGCATGAGATGAAGTGTGATGCCGGGGGAGGTGAGGGGCAGGAAAACCAGGTCCCAAAGAGTGGGTGCCCTTTCCCCTTTGCATTTGGACCAAAAGCTTTATTTGAAATGGGAGCTTCGTTTTCCTCAACAAAAACAGAAAGCCATCTTTCCCGTTACAGAGGTGCTTTGCTCTTACCCAGTGGCATTTTTTCAGGGAGCGCTTGACTTGCCTGCTCAGAGCTCAGTGCCGGGGAAGCCTTCTCCCAGCCACACTCTCTCTTGTGACCGCAAATGAACCAGAAAATTCTCTGAAGTGACAGGACCCTGCAGATAGAGGCTTGATTTCTTTTGTGTGCGCATGTGTGTTATGCATAAGAAATCATTATCTTTCCATAGGCTGGGGTCATTCTCTTCCCTCTTTTACTACAGACCTATAAATTTAATTATTTGGTCACTGTGGCTTTAATTAAAACGTCTTACTTATCTTTAGAGGTTTCCTTTTTAAATTTCTAGAGATTAGGATTATCCACAGCATGTCAGCTCTTTTTATGTCCATATACTATATGGTTTCTATAATGATATAAAAATGAATTACTGAGATCCTAGAAGCTAATCATATTCTGCACTTCTCTCCTAATAATCCCAGATTACATTAATCATAAATGTCAGCAGCGTCTCTAGATGACTTCTTGACTTTTGACAAAAAGCCTTCATCTTGGCCCTTTAAATTCCAAGGTCAAGGAGAATGTAACATTCAGAATAATTATTAGCATTATTTTACGTTGACATTTCCTCCCTGCTTCTAGTTTAACATTCCACCCAGGCAGTGAAGACTAATGTCATCTTTCGATTCACTGGAGGGAATTGCCCCAATTAAACCTGACTTAAAGGCTATTGGAAACGCTGTATTAATTTGCCGTTCTTCTTTAAAATAGAAAATATTTTATGAAGGAGAATTTTCATTAAAAGCATTAAGGATTCACCATGACATGAACAAGCAATTTTTGAGTTGACTTCTTTTCTCCCCAGGCTAGAATAATAAGCACAGTGCACCTCGGCCAGACCAGGGTCTCCCTGTCGGTGGGCATTCCATCTGGACGAGCCTCCTTTTCCTTTTAGCTCAAAGGTCATCATTACAGTTTTGTCACATCAAAAATGATTAGAGGTGCCTTTTAGAAATCCTGGCCTTTCCATGTAGCAGGGCCTCCTCCCTATATTCCTTTCCCCAAACCCCACCCTTCTCCACTTTAAAAAAAAAATGTCAAGCTAAGGTTATTGGGGCATGTTCTAAAAAGGCCTCTAATGCTACATTTGCTATTTAAGAGGGGGGTGATGAGCTAGTCCCTAGAACATGAGCGTCAGGAAGATGGAGCTCTTCTTTGACTTATTCTGTGCTGTATCTCCAGCACCTGAACCGGGGTCAGGCAAGGTTTTTTTTGGTTTTTTTTTTTAATTAATTTATTTATTTTTGGCTGCATTGGGTCTTCGTTGCTGCATGCGGGCTTCTCTAGTTGCGGCGAACAGGGGCTACTCTTCATTGAAGTGCATGGGCTTCTCATTGCGGTGGCTTCTCTTGTTGTGGAGCATGGGCTGTAGGCGTGCAGGCTTCAGTAGTTGTGGCACACGGGCTCAGTAGTTGTGGCTCGCGGGCTCTAGAGCTCAGACTCAGTAGTCGCGGTGCACAGGCTTAGTTGCTCTGCAGCATGTGGGATCTTCCCTGACCAGGGCTTGAACCCGTGTCCCCTGCATTGGCAGGCGGATTCTTAACCACTGCGCCACCAGGGAAGTCCCCAGGCAAGTACTGCTGACGTGAATGAAAGGAGGCCATGAAACACAGGGCCCGAGACTGAGCTCTGGAATCCGGACTGGGATCAGATCCCAGTTTTGCCATCTACTGATTTCGTGCCATCTCGTGTCCACTGGCAAGCTGTGTCATCTTTCTAAGCCTTGGCGTCTTCATCTGTAAAATGGGGATAGTAGTACCAGCTCCACGGGGTTGTTGTGAGGATTAAGTGAGATAATGCTTGTAAAGTGCTTAGCTCTGGGCCTGGCAAACATTTCAGTCTTCTGAGTGAGGCAGAGATGGGTCAGGGTTAATACCCCGCCCTCCCTCCTTAGGTCTGTCGCCTGGCAGTTGCCCCCAGGGTGCGGGGCAAACTAAACATCCAGTTTAGCTGCCAGTCGGTTTGGGGCTTCTGCTAAATCTCTGCCATTCCCTTTCCAAGCATCTCTTGTAAAATTGTAGGACTCTAACCTCCTCCCTAGAATTCTAAGGCAAAATTCCTAATCCAATCCTGCTTGACTGGTGCCTATTCCAGCCGCCCATCTGAGCTCACTGCCTGCAGCAAGTCTTTGGACTGCATTTCTGGACCTGGCTCACCTAGATCTCACCTACATCTATGCCACAGCCTCACCTTCCCTGCTGACCTGGGCAGCGTCCTCTGGATTTTGCCTGTGTTAACCTGCCTGATCCCCCATCTCCTGTGACTTGTGGCCTGACGTGGGACACATCCATCCCCCTACAGTCTGGCCTGACTCTTGTCCTTGCCCTTTCATACAGCCACCTGCCACTTGGCATTCCCTGATGTCTTCACCGGCACAAAGTTCATATTGCCTTGTATTGGGGCTTGTCCTGATGTCATGTTCATTTCAGGCAGAAACATTTCTTCCCTAATGCTACTTTCTCAAATAAACAAACAAAATATTTTGAAATATTTCAGACATGCCAAAAATAAAAAGAGAAAGAAAAAATGCAGAGATAAAATAATAACCCACCACCAACATATAACAAATGTTAACACTGGGCTGTATTTGCTTCATATTTTAAAAAAATGAATGGTGCAGATACAGTCAAATCTCCTTTCCAGATCCCTTCTTGGTACCATTTTCTTCCCTTTCTCCCTCCTTGGAGGGAATCACTATGCTGAAGTTGGTCTCTTCCCTCCCGTACGTGCTTTTATACTTTCACTATGCATTTATGTGTCCATAAATTATATCCTACGTTGTTTTTGTTTTACGGTTTTATATAATTTAAAATTTTACATAGTATGCTGATTGTATCTGTTATGGGTTGAATTTTATCTCCGTAAATTCCTCTGTTGAAGTCCTAACACGCAGTACCTCAGAATGAGGCCTTATTTGGAAAAAGTACCCTTGCAGATGTGATTAGTTGAGTTACTGCATGGTCGTACTGGAGTAGGGTGAGTCCCTGTGACTGATGTCCTTATAACAGAACATCCTGGGAAGAGACAGAAACACTTACAGGGGGAAGATGAGGTGTAGACACAGGAGAACACTTTCAATAAGGCAAGGAACACCCAAGGTACCAGGAGCAGATATTCCCTCACAGCACTCAGACGGAATCCTGCCTACCTCTCTTTTTTTTTTTAAGTGAACATAATATCTATTTTCATTATGAAAACATTAAATTTTGACACATTGTTTCATTGCTTTTTAAAAACCTATTATCTAACTTAAACCTACTCAGCAAAAATGCCAATAAATTATATAAACTATAGTTTGGTTCTTTTTAAAACAAGGAACATAATATGTTTTATAATAAACAATAATACTAATCTGAGTTGTATGAGCTGTTAACCTGTAATTCATTTTAATGTTTAGCTTAAAATAAAACCCAAACCAAACACATGCTAATACATTGCTGCAGAAGTTTCTCAGAAATGCCCTCATCTTCACTGTGTACCAGCATCCTTCTGTTTCTTCACTGAGGTGCAGAATGCAGACAGATCAAGTGTCATTCTATACTGTCCTATCCTGCTCATCTTAGGAGTGGCATTGGATGAAGGGCTGATGCTATATCATCCCCCAGACCACGCTATCTTGCCTTTAATTAAATCCATATCTTTGAAAGGAAATCATTAACTAAGAACTCCATATTGAATTCAGAAGCAATGGTTCCAACATACATTAAATCAAATGTGTTAGTACTTAAAGTCACAAATTCTGAAAAGTAAAAGTAGCAAATGCAGAACTTCTATAAATAACCAATGAACTAAGGCAAATAGTGTTACCACCACATGCCTTAAAATATTATATTTTTGGTGTCTGTAGCTCTCTGCAAATTGTATTTTGGGACAGTTCAGATGAATTTTAGTGAAAGATGTGCGTTCTGCATAAAGTTAGAGTAATAGGATTATCAACAGGGATGGCATCATTTAAAAAAATACATCACGAGTTGTATTAGTAAACGTTCTCCACTTGGTTTCTAAATCTGTATTTTCTGTGGGGCAAACCAAAGCGTTGTCTAAAGATTCCGTCTTCAAAGTTACAAGAGAACCTCTGTCATTCCTAGAGATTGTAAAGTTAGATGTGACCCTGTTCCTTGCCATCATCTTCATCTTTGTCATCCTCATCACCTTGGTCTCTGGATTCAAGTTCATCTTCTTCTTTAACCTCTTGATCTCGGACTCCTAGCCTCCAAAACTATGAGCAAATACATTTCTGTTGTGTAAGCCAACCAGTCTGTTCCTTTGTTACAGCAGCCTTAGCTGACTGATACAGTCTCCTTCTGCAAAGTTACTGTGTTCGTCTCAGAGGTATGCTTTCTAGGTTTAGCCATGTTGGAGTTAGCAGCCCACCACTCCCATTTTAAATATCAAATGTGGTAAGGTTAGCTGCTTTTTAAAGAACATAGCCCAACAACACATGCAGCTCTTGTTTATTCTTTCCAATAAAAATGTACTGAGCACCAACTATGTGCTAAGCCCCAGGGGTGGGGGCAGAGCAGGGAGGGCTAGTGAGAGAGGGGGAAAGGCATTTAGGAACGAAGGGGTGTAACCTGGGGCTTTGAACATCACACCAACAGGGAAGGGCAGTGGAGGGTGCATTTGGTGGCATGAGCATCTAAGCTGGTAGCGTCTAGGGAGAAGGGGGCTATTGTTTGGAAGCATCATACTCCACAGTTGGTGAGATGCTCACTCCTCTATTGCAGGGCTTCCCACACTTCATCAGAATCCCCTGGAGGCCTTGTTAAAACACAGATTTCTCAGCCCCACTCCCAAAGTTTCTGATTCAGGTGGTCTAATGGGGCCCAATGATGTGCATTTCTAACAAGTTCTCAGGTGATACTGGTGCTGCTGGTCCAGGGAACACACTTTGAGAACCATTCTTGCATTTGATGACTCTCATTGGAGCTTTTGTAACTTTCTTTTTTTGGAGTTAATTTGTAGCAGGATTCAAAAATACCTGTGTCATATCTTGGGTTGTAAGATGTTTGCTCTGATTAGTCTTTTTTTTTTTTAAGTTTCTGGTAGGGTTTGAGAAATTTCACTTTCTGTCAGTTTCTTAGTTTACAGTTCCCACAACATGCAGGGAGGATAGGTTCAAAGCCCACACCTGTACATATTACAAGTTTGAGCTTTTATTTATTTCTCACTGGTGACCTTCGCCATTTCCCCTATTTTCCTTTGAGTTCAGCTCTCCCTCTATATTTGTAAATGTTATGTCTTATCCAACATTTGGGTATTTTTGTAACTGGAGGAATCAAGGCCACATCAGGTTCATCTTCCATGTTGCTGGACGTTCAATATTATGTTATGAAATCCATTTAACACTTTCTTGCATCCAATTCAATTCACACTCCTCCCAATGATTTTCATAAGACAGTATCATCACCCGCAGGTTACAGATGGAAAACTAAAGATCAGAGAGTTTAAGTGATTTCCCCAGTGTCACACAGCTAATGAATTGTGGAACTTGTTCTGAAACCTAACACCAGTGCACTTTCCCTCCACTTTGGCACCTACTACAAACCTAAGTGTAATGGTAGCGTTTCTGTAAGGTATGAGAGTAATATTGTAATTCTATCGGATATAGAGTTATTTAAAAAGCCATACAATATGCTTGAAAACTCTCCAAGTTTCAAAAACACTGCTAAGATTCTTCCAAGTAAAGCTGTCAGATGCTGTCAGGAACATCCACATTTGACTGTTTCTCTTCCATGGAGCTAAAAGCATCTTTTGAGAATCTGAGAAAACTTTTTTTCCATACCATCAGTCCCATGAGACAGATTTTCATCTCTGTTTATGCCTGAAATTTAGCAGAAATCCTCTCTGTTTTCTTCTAGTAGATTCTAGTGCCAGCATCTAAAGGACTTTCCTCGGTAGTATATAATCTTGGAACTCTTTAAAGTGCGTTGTGTATTATGGAAGGAAGAATACGGAAATCTAACTTATCCATTTGGAAATAAATTTTAGGCTTAGCTTAGAAATAGATTTTAAGGTGGGTTTTCTTCTTATATCCACTGGCTTGGGTATAAAGAAGGTCCTTTCTGGAGAGGAACTTTCCAGTGTGGATGCAGCTAGCAGCCGAGTTAGCTTCCTGTTTGCTGCTCTGGAATCTATAATTGTGATCTTCTGAACTGTCTTGATCTCTCACTCCCAGCCTGGGTCAAGCAAATTGCAGATTATCCTTCCAACTGGGAACTCTAGAAGGATCCTCTGGTTTCATTTAGATTCTCTCCATTTCTGTCCCATTTCCATTCACCTCCCGCCTTTTTTGTCTCAGTCTCATGTACATTTCTTGTCAACACGCTTCAGGCCCTGCCTTTCCTGAAACTCATTTCCTGGCAGGTCTCGAGAGAGCAGTAGTGGATTTGCTCTTCATTCCTGTAACCGCTCGTCGTTCTTCACATGGGCTGCTGGAGGGCCTCCCACGACATTTGCAGCCCAGCTTTTGCAATGTTCTGGACCTTACCAGGTGTGTTTCACATACTAAAATTACAGATTTCATTCTACTGTTGCCTACCCTCCTTTAAGTCTGCTCTGTTTTCCTTACTAGCCTTTTTTATTCTGTCAAAAGGAATTGTTAGGTTGGTAGGCAAAACGTTTCCAAGCCAAAAGCCTTCTCTCATGAATAGCAAAATCATTACAATTTGCTTAATTTTTAAAGTGTGTTTTATTTTCATTAAGCAATACACAAACTTGTCATAAAAAAACAACTTGTTAATGGGAATTTGTTTAATGGGTAGAGAGTTTCAACTTTGCAAAATGGGAAAGTTCTGGAGATCAGTTGCACCGTAATGTGAATACACTTAACTATATACTTAAAAATGGTTAAGGTGGTAAATTTATGTTGTGTGTGTTTTATCATGATTAAAAGAAAACGCCCAAACACCTTATCTTAAATTTTATATATTTTTGCAAGCTGTCCCAGTCCTTTTAGGAGCAAGGTGTCTGCAAATGAATATATAAGGTGTCTGTATTTCCACCGTCTCATTCTGTCGTCTGGTATTGGCAATACAACACCCACCTTTGCTTCTACACCCATAAGTGTTTTTTAGGGATGCAGAGCTGCAATTACAGCACATTCCTCCCTCGGCATCCACAGGAGCTTGGTTCCAGAAGTCCCCACGGTACCAAAATTGGAGGATGCTCAAGTCCCTTATGTAAAATGGCATAGTATAGTTGGCCCTCCATCCGTGGATGCAAAACCCATGGAGACGGAAAGCAGACTGTACACATTGAAGGCGGAAGCGTCCTTCTTACTTGCCTGACAACGCTGCTTCTTTGTTGACCTTTCAGTGCCGCAAAGTAACCCTGTCCAGACAGAGGTAGATGCTCAGGGCATGAAGCCTCCTTTTTGCTCCTTGGTGCCAGGATTATCACATTACAGTAGCACCCCCTGTCCGTGTTCTCAGGCACACGCTATGCTGTGGATAATCATGGAAAAGCAAGTTTGGGAGTAATGCCTTTGGAGTAATGTCCTCTAGCTCTGTTTTCTTCTAATTTATTAAATGTGAAAAAACAAGGTCGGGGTCAAAGCCCACGTGGTCTCCTCAGCACAAAAGGCATTTCTCAACAAAACTGCTGGAAGCATCATGCTGACAAGAAATCATGGGGATATTATCAAAGAAACTTTGAGATGTGGTCGCTTCCAGGGAAAAAAGATGCAGCTTACACCCGCCGTGTGTCCTCCAATTATTACCTCTAGCTGCACCGTGTTGCTCGCGTGCTACCCACACACACAGCTGGCCGTAGTGATGCCGGGAATCTGTTTAATTGTATAACGTGCTTTAAAGCTTCTCAGGGGATTCAGGTGATTATTTGAAACGGCAGGATTATAATTATTATTTTTGTAGTGGTGGAAGGGATAAAAAACATTAGAAATATAACAACACTTGGATCATTTTTGGAGTGCATCTATTTTTATTTTCTGCCTGAAACCAAAATGCTCTTGGCAAAGTCTGTCCCTGAAATGACAAATATCTTAAGTCAAGGAGTCCAAAAGGAGGCAGGGGGCCCAGTGTGCTAGAAACCAAAGCGGGAAGCAGAAATCCAGATTTGAGTATTTGACTGTGATTACCTGGATGGGTGAAGCCTTGGACAAAATAGAACTTTCTTCATGTGGGGGGAAAAAACAACAAAAACACAAGATATTTATTGCTACCGGCTTACTTCACAGTGATGCTTGGTTCCAACAGCAGCTTTGCAAAGCATGAGAAGGTACTGAGGTTTCTGCATCTGGGAGCTAAATGCTCTTGGAGTTCTTTTTCTAAACACAAAATATCTAAGCGAAAACATCCCCTGAATAATTGCTATGAAGGTAGTCAGCTTCTCAGATGGACTTTAAACGTCTGGTGGCTTACCAAGACCTTCCATTTTTCCATTCCTACTTACGTGTATTGAGGGGAAATCAGCGGATGAAGCCACCATACTCATCATGTACTTTTACATTCACATCTTCTCTCCTTTACACTTACGTGGTGAATCCTTGTTTTGTGGCTCACTTTTTGAAAGTTCTAGCCCTTGGATGTCTTCGAATAGCCAGCCTCGTTTGAACCCTGAAACGAGTTTGTTAAGCGTTCAGGATATGGGGGTGGGTGTTTCTTTTAATCTGTTTCTCAATCCTTTCTATGCCCTAGGGTATTAAACGCAGAGAATAATGGAAAATACTTACATTGTGCCAGGCACAATTCTTAGCATTTTAAATAAATTAACTCATTTAGTCCTGCTATAGGTTCTGTCGTTTCTTGCAGAGAAGTAAACAGGCACAGGGGGCTTAAGCAGCTGCCCCCGTGTTTTCTAGGTAGTGAAAGAGCTGGGGCGGGGACCCAGGCCTCGCCCTGGTCCACTGCGTTGGACACGCTGGGGATGGGCGCTCCCCCGCCCCCCCGGTGATGTGCTGGGGAAGGTTCAACAACGAGTTCTCAGACAAAAATAAGTCCTTGTTGTTAACAGCCTCTGCTGATTGCCACGGCTCAGTCCTCTCTGGGGCCCATTTCAAGCTGCCGGTGGGAACTCAGCTGGCTCCCAGACTTCCTGAAGATGGAATCATCGGCTTGCGTGAGCCAACATGAGGTGGCCCCAGGGCAGCACCTCACCGTGCGAGGGACCAAGCGAAGGACGCTCTGTGTGCCGGGTGCAGCCGCCCTGACACACATCCCTGAGACTGGCCGTCTAGGGCGGCTTTTCAGGGAGAGCTGGCTGCCTCTGCACCTGTCTCCCCAGCCCACTCGCGACTTCCGGCTTCCCTCTGTGACTGGGCAGCACTGTGCCTGGAAGTCAGGGCCAGGCCAGCGAGGCACCCGCTCAGGTCAGGTGCAGGACAGGTGACAGCTTGCTCAGGCGACACACGGGAAAGCGAACGGCATCTTTTTGGAGGAAGAGTGAGGAGAGAAGGGCTAAGTTGCTAATGAGAAGAGATGAGGGCCACACAGAGCTGACGGGGAGCTGACGCATGCCCATCAGAGTTGCGTCCTCCTTCTCTAGGTGAGGGCCTGGGCTCGTGGGGATAACTGCCTGTACTAAGGGAGCTGTAGTTGGTTTATGGCAGATCCAGGTCTCTTGAGAAAAGGAAATTTATTTTAAGAACATTAACAGGGATGTGTGTGAATACCTCTCCCCCAGGCTGATTTTCACTGGTATCTAATCTTAGTTCACAGAAGGGGCGGGGGTACACCGGCATCGCACTGTCAGAGACACACAGCAGGTAGGGATGGTGGGCCTTGGTCACCAAGGGTCCACAGAGGACGATGTGGTTTGACCGCTTTCCACACTTAGGTTCAGGCTCTTACTTTGAGTCTTTGGGGACTGACCCTGTGGCATTCACATTGTGTCTCAACACAGCTTTCCTTGAGCCCCCAGACTGGGCCTGGGCTTTGCTCCATGTCCATGAGGTCCTTAGAAAGAGCTTAAACCCACACGAATGGAATCAGCCCGTGAGTTTTCTGAGGGCAGGGAATGCGGAGACTTGTTTGTGTGGCTTCTGTTGGGTTTGCTCAACATGGAAAAGGGATTTGGGGTGAAACACAAGAGAAACAGAGTAGGCTTTTGTAAAATTTTAATTGTTGATTTATTTGTTTGGTTTTGGGGGGAGATGCTTTTGCTGCTAAGGGGAAATCTTCCTTGTGATCTGTTGTCAATGGCTTCTTTGTGTTCACGTTATACCAGTTAAAGGGCCGCATTTCAACTCTGCTCTCTGGATTCCAGTCTTGATTTCCAGTGAGAGAAAAACCTCATTCGATTTCATATGACATTAGGGGGAAGAACTGCTCTGAGAGTGTGAGTGGGATGGGTGTGGGCCTCACCTGCAGCACAGGCCAGGGAGGCAGGAAATGACGCTCTTCATCATTCCGTTCCTGCCCATGCTTCGTTCCAGCCCAGTGGCCGGGCACCTTCATCATTCCTGATGAAGCTAGATGGGCTTGTTACACCTCTCCCTGTTTCCAGAGGGTTCTCTCTGAGCTCCAGACAGAATGATTAATGGCCCTTTGGGTCAACCCTAAAAGACAGAGGAGACAAATATACCTCATTCATGGGGAAACAAGCCCCAGGACATACATTATCTAGGAAAAATGAGGTGGCCAATGAGCTATTCCATTAGGCTTTTATCAGCTTTAGTGTTTATTGTAGGACTTTATTTGGTTTCTGCATACATATTTATATGTATGTATATTTTTAAATATATATACACGTATAGTATATATACACACTTTATTAAAAATAAGAAAGCACTAGAATATTATTCATGAATTGCTTTTCTTATTTCAAAAGGTGGAGAAGACTGAGATAAAAGTAGGTTTAACAGAATCCAACAGCACATTAAAAGGATCATAGACCATGATCAAGTGGGGTTTATCCCAGGAATGCAAGGATTCTTCAGTGTATGCAAATCAATCAATGTGATACACCATATTAACAAATTGAAGGATAAAAACCATATGATCATCTCAATAGATGCAGAAAAAGCTTTAGACAAAATTCAACACCCATTTATGAGAAAAACCCTCCAGAAAGTAGGCATAGAGGGAACTTACCTCATCATAATAAAGACCATATATGACAAACCCACAGCCAACATCGTCCTCAATGGTGGAAAACTGAAACCATTTCCACTAAGATCAGGAAGAAGACAAGGTTGCCCACTCTCACCACTATTATTCAACATAGTTTTGGAAGTTTTAGCCACAGCAGTCAGAGAAGTAAAAGAAATAAAAGGAATCCAAATCGGAAAAGAAGAAGTAAAACTGTCACTGTTTGCAGATGACATGATACTATACATAGAGAATCCTAAAGACGCTACCGTAAAACTACTAGAGCTAATCAATGAATTTGGTAAAGTAACAAGATACAAAATTAATGCACAGAAATCTCTTGCATTCCTATACACTAATAATGAAAAATCTGAAAGAGAAATTAAGGAAACACTCCCATTTACCACTGCAACAAAAAGAATAAAATATCTAGGAATAAACCTACCTAAGGAGACAAAAGACCTATATGCAGAAAACTATAAGACACTGATGAAAGAAATTAAAGATGATACAAACAGACGGAGAGATATACCATGTTCTTGGATTGGAAGAATCAACTTTGTGAAAGTGACTATACTACCCAAAGCAATCTACAGATTCAGTGCAATCCCTATCAAACTACCAATGGCAGTTTTCACAGAACTGGAACAAAAAATTTCCCAATTTGTATGGAAACACAAAACACCCCGAACAGCCAAAGCAATCTTGAGAAAGAAAAACGGAGCTGGAGGAATCAGGCTCCCTGACTTCAGACTCTACTACAAAGCTACAGTAATCAAGACAGTATGGTACTGGCACAGAAACAGACATACAGATCAATGGAACAGGATAGAAAGCCCAGAGATAAACCCACAAACATATGGTCACCTTATCTTTGATGAAGGAGGCAAGAATATCCAATGGAGAAAAGACAGACTCTTCAATAAGTGGTGCCAGGAAAACTGGACATCTACATGTAAAGGAATGAAGTTAGAACACTCCCTAACACCATACACAAAAATAAACTCAAGATGGATTAAAGACCTAAATGTCAGGCCAGACACTATCAAACTGTTAGAGGAAAACGTAGGCAGAACACTCTATGACAGAAGTCACAGCAAGATCCTTTTTGACCCACCTCCTAGAGAAATGGAAATAAAAACAAAAATAAACAACTGGGACCTAATAAACCTTAAAAGCTTTTGCACAGCAAAGGAAACCATAAATAAGACGAAAGGACAACCCTCAGAATGGGAGAAAATATTTGCAAATGAAGCAACTGACAAAAGATTAACCTCCAAAATTTACAAGCTGCTCATGCAGCTCAATATCAAAAAAACAAACAACCCAACCCAAAAATGGGCAGAAGACCTAAATAGACATTTTTCCAAAGAAGATATACAGATTGCCAACAAACACATGAAAGAATGCTCACCATCACTAATCATTTGAGAAATGCAGATCAAAACTACAGTGAGGTATCACCTCACACCGGTCAGAATGGCCATCATCAAAAAATCTACAAACAATAAAAGCTGGAGAGGGTGTGGAGAGAAGGAAACCCTCTTGCACTGTTGATGGGAATGTAAATTGATACAGCCACTATGGAGAACAGTATGGGGGTTCCTTAAAAAACTAAAAATAGAACTACCATACGACCCAGCAACCCCACTACTGGGCATATACCCTGGGAAAACCATAATTCAAAAAGAGTCATGTACCACAATATTCATTGCAGCTCTATTTACAATAGCCAGGACATCAACCAACCTAAATGTCCATTGACAGATGAATGGATAAAGTAGATATGGCACATATATACAATGGAATATTACTCAGCCATAAAAAGAAACGAAATTGAATTATTTGTACTGAGGTGGATGGACCTAGAGACATTCATACAGAGTGAAGTAAGTCAGAAAGAGAAAAACAAATACCGTATGCTAATACATATATATGGAATCTAAAATAAAAAGGTTCTGAAGATCCTAGGGGCAGGACAGGAATAAAGATGCAGTTGTAGAGAATGGACTTGAGGACACGGGGAGGGGGAAGGGTAAGGTGGGATGAAATGAGAGAGTGGCAAGGACTTATATATACTACCAAATGTAAAACAGATAGCTAGTGGGAAGCAGCCACATAGCACAGGGAGATCAGCTCAGTGCTTTGTGACCACCTAGAGGGGTGGGATAGGGAGGGTGGGAGGGAGACGCAAGAGGGAGGAGATATGGGATATATGTATACATATAGCTGATTCACTTTGTTATAAAGCAGAAACTAACACACCATTGTAAAGCAATTATACTCCAATAAAGATGTTAACATAAATAAAATAAAAATCTGTTTCTTACAATTCAAATAAAAAGTAGGTTTAAGCAAAAAAGATACTAAAAATCTATATTTTTAAAATCACACAAATATAGCACTATTAACAAGTTGGTATATATCTTTCCAGTTATTTGTTGATGCATACAGAAACATTTCTTTAAACAATGAGGATTATATTGTGCATACACTGTTATAATTACTTTTTAAATCTTAATATGTTGTGATGATTAAACAGGATAAATTATTAAAATGTTTTAACACACTACTTAATAGTATCTACTAAATAAAAGTTAGCTGTTATAGTCATTATTATTTTCTTTCTGTATCAAATATCAGTACCTATTTTGTTTCTAGTTATAAACAGTCCTATAATGAAAATTTCATGGACAGATCGTTACACACAGCTGTAATTATTTCTTTAATATCATTCCTTGAAGGAGAAGGGCTGGGTTGAAGGATATTCACTTATTCCTTAAGCAACTCTTTATTGAGTGTTTGCTCTTTGCCAGCAACTGTCTTAGGAACCAGAAATAACAACCAGAATAACAAGACATACTTGGTATCTGCTCTGGTGGAGCTTATACTCCAGGGAGAAAGGAAAAATAATTAAACAGTTACAGAGAATTCTGTGAAGAACAAATTCAAATTGTCAACAAACATAAAAAGATATTCAGCCTCTCCTGTAGAGAGGGAAATGCAAAGTAAAATATTAATGAGTTGTCAGTTTACACCCATTAGATTGAGAGAACTAACCAACAAACACCTAAAGGCAGCCAGAATGTGGAAGAGATGGGTTCTCAACCTTTTAAGAAAGTAATCTGGCCACAGCTGTAAAAACTAAAATGCGTAGCACTCCCATGGAAATGGTATTTAAGAACATACATCTGAAGAGGATCAGAATGTGCCACCCCAAAATATGCCTCTTTGGAAAAAGGATTATTTTGAGCTGGAGGAGTCACAGGAGGAACTCTCTGCCCTGCCCCTTTCTGGCTAAAGCAGGGTACAAATTTCCCTTTGTAAAGATACCTCCCCCCCCCCGCCCCCGTCTCATAGCAGAAAGAAGAGACGACTCTTAGCACTGGGGACAGCACTGACTTGAGTCTGCATAAACAAACCTTACAAAAGTAACCTTTATCTTCCATTGGTTTTGTCCATATATTTACCTTCCTACAATTTACCACCCCTATTAGCCCAAACTCCTTTACCTTTGTCTTGTCACTTCTCCACACTTTATCACCTTTTGTTAAAATGGTATATAAGCCCTCAGACCTAACCACTTCTTCAGGTTTCACTTCTTTACTGTGTAATAAACTTTTCTCCTGTTAATCTGTCTTTTTCAGTTTCATTCACAGTCCCCAGGAACTGAACATAAGAGGTTAGAGGAAAAGAATTTTTTTTCCCCCTCCTCTAAACATTCAACAGTGTTTATTGCATCTTTGTTCATAGTGGCAAAAAACTGGAAACAAAGAGATCAAAAGAGGAATCATGATATAGCCACTCAATGGGGGTTTTTATGCATTTGTTATTTCTTGCATGATACTACCCCATATGTGTGATATTATATATATTTATATATATATATGCATAAAAAATTAGGAAAAATTAGATTTAGGGATATCCATAATATCTTAGTAAACAAAAATTTAAAAGGAGGAAAAAAGAAGTTTCAGAGTAAGAAACAGGTATGATTCACTTTCAGTGAAAAATAAGCCACCAAACTCGAATATATGTATAAGCTTGTCTATTTATATGATCAAGGAGAAATGTGTTTACAGTTACCTGGCATGGTATTAATATTGGTTACCATGGGGGGGATGGGATTGGGTAGATGATTAGCTTTTTTCTTTTATACCTTATCCTGTATTACTTCTGTAAAGTATCAAATAAAGAGAATTTTAACAAGGAACAGTTTTATTACTAATAAAATACTACAGAGAAGATTGAGAGTGTTCTGGGAACTCGTAGCAGAAGCACCTAGCACTCCTCCTCCAGCTTTGATATGTATCATCTGTCTGAAGGGCTAGGTATAGGCCAGATACTTGTCCAGGAATAAAGAGCCTATGAGGGGTGTAAGTAACAAGTTGTGGCCACAACTACCAGTTATTGTTTTTAGACTGTGTGATGTTATCCACCTGCCTAGCTGCATTTCTTGAGCTCACTGTAGTTAATGAAAGAATTTTAATAGAATTTATTTATTTATTATTTCATGAATTTTTTTATTGAAGTGTAGTTGATTTACTATGTTGTATTAATTTCTGCTGTACAGCAAAGTGAGTCAGTTATACATATATATACATTCTTTTAAATATTTTTTTCATTATGGTTTATCATAGGATATTGAATATAGTTCTCTGTGACATACAATAGGACCTTGTTGTTTATCCATTCTATATATAAAAGCTTACATCTGCTCACCCCAACCTCCCACTCCATCCCTCCCCCAACCCCCTCCCCTTGGCAACCACAAGTCTGTTCTCTATGTCCGTGATTCTGTTTCTGTTTCCTAGATAGGTTCATTTGTGTCATATTTCAGATTCCACATAAAAGTGATATCATATGGTATTTGTCTTTCTCTTTCTGACTTACTTCATTTGGTATGATAATCTCTAGTTGTATCCATGTTGCTGCAAATGGCATTCTTTTGTTCTTTTTTATGGCTGAGTAGTATTCCACTGTGTATGTGTACGACATCTTCTTTACCCATTCATCTGTCGATGGACATTTAGGTTGTTTCCATGTCTTGGCTATTGTGAATAGTGCTGCTATGAACGTAGGGATGCATGTACCTTTTTGAATTATAGTTTCATCTGGATATATGCCGAAGAGTGGGATTGCTGGATCATATGGTAATTCTATTTTTAGTTTTCTAAGGAACCTCCATACTGTCTTGCATAGTGGCTGCACCAGTTAACATTCCCACCAACAGTGTAAGAGGGTTCCCTTTTCTCCACACCCTCTCCAGAATCTGTTATTTGTAGGCTTTTTAATGATGACCATTCTAACCAGTGTGAGGTGATACCTCATTGTAGTTTTGATTTGCATGTCTCTAATAATTAGTGATGTTGAGCATCTTTTCATGCGCCTCTTGGCTGTCTGTATTTCTTCTTTGGAGAAGTGTCTCTTTAGGTCTTCTGCCCATTTTTCAATTGGATTGTTTGTTTGTTTTTTATTGTTGAGTTGTATTAGCTGTTTGTATATTTTGGAAATCAAGCCCTTGTCGGTCACATCATTTGCAAGTATTTTCTCCCATTCTGTAGGTTGTCTTCTCATTTGTTTATGGTTTCCTTTGCTGTGCAAAAGCTTGTAAGTTTGATTAGGTCCCATTTGTTTATTTTTGTTTTTATTTCTATTGCCCTGGGAGACAGACCTAAGAAAACATTGGTATGATTTATGTCAGTGAATGTTTTGCCTATGTTCTCTTCTAGGAGTTTTATGGTGTCACGTCTCATGTTTAAGTTTTTAAGCCATTTTGAGTTTATTTTAGTGTAGGGTGTGAGGGTGTGTTCTAACTTCATTGATTACATGTGGCTGTCCAACTTTCCCAGCACCACTTGCTGAAGAGACTGTCTTTTTCCCATTTTATATTCTTGCCTCCTTTGTCGAAGATTAATTGACCGTAGGTGTGAGGGTTTATTTCTGGGTTCTCTGTTCTGTTCCATTGATTCCTATGTCTGTTTTGAGGCACAGAATTTAAAATAAGTTATCTGTGATGCAGAAGAACAGTCAGCTTTCAACTCTGGGGCATTCCACTCTCTGGTTCCCAAGCGTTCCCTCTGTGGGTACCTTCTCTTTACCCACCTTGTAGGATTGTCAGCAGGATCCCATGAGATAAAGTAGATGAAACTGCCCAGCACAAACCTGTCACAAGGTAAATCCTCACAACGTGTTACTTGATCTGAACCTGCCCCCTCCATCTCGCAGAGCTGTCCTAAAGACCCAAGGAGGAACAGATGTGAGGATGCTTTGGAAAGCGTGAGGCATACTACCCAAGGGAGCCAGAAAGCCAGCGCTAGAGCCCGAGGGCCTGGGCAGCCACTCCGGTTCTCAGATAGGCTCTTCGCGTACTTTCACTGCACAAAGTTGAACCAAGTTCAAGAAATTGGTGACTCGGCTAACGGCCTGGAGAATGAGGAACTGGATGAGGCAAAGTGCTTCAGAGGAATGTCTGGCACAGAGTCCTGATTTCCAGAACTGTTCAGCGCTGGCAGGTGTGAGATTGTGCAGTCGCTGGAGCCTTGCCAAGGAGATTCAGCGCTAACTGTGGAGCGCGGAGGGGACAGTCCCTCGTGGGCCGCATGTGCTGCTGAAAGCCAGTCACAGAAGAGGGTGTGGAGGACTCGCAGCTCCAAAAGCACCGCAGGCATCGAGGCTTGGCCGGTTGCAGAGGTGGAGTGTGCTAGCCAGCTCCGAAGGGTGGGATGAAAGTGACGAGACAACGCTTGTCCCCTAGCATTCTTTTTATAATGCTCTGTGTGTACCAAGTGTCTCATAGCACAAGGTGAAAATATCTGGAAAGACAAGGAAAGGGGAAAAGTACTGGTTTCATATTCATGAAACTGAAGCCTTTGAATGTCATCTTTTCCCCCTGTATCCACCTAAAACACGGGAGTCCTCCCAGCCTTCTTTCAAATCCAGCTTTAATGGTGCCGCACGCTGTTTTTGTTGTATGCTTTGACTTGAGGTAGAAATCCACTGCAGAACAATTCCCAGGCCCAGTTCTTCTGAGAGAAGAAATGGAGCTACTGTGATGGTTGGGCACCCACACGTGCCCCAGCTATGGAAGGGGAAGGAGGCAAGGGCAGCCCTGGGACTGCAGGTAGGTCACGGTCAGAGCACAGAGGTCAAAGGATGAGACTGTGACTAAAACATGTGTACTTTGCTTTTGAGTTCTGAGGTAAAAGCCTTTTCCTGGTCGGCCTCCTTTCTTACGTCCCTTTACTCTGTGCCTTTCTGGCTTGATGACCTCATTTTCTCAAGTTAAGTCACGGTGGAAACCCTGTGAAATAACTGACCTCACACGAAATCCCCTCCTGTCTTCGCATCCTGTGTCCGCAGAAGTAGCCATAGATAGTCATTGATTAACCTTTTAGTGCTTGCTATTTCTGCTGGCCCCAAACATGCAAAGACTTTGGTATAAAAATGGCAACTCAGTCGTTTCCTGGGTTTATGTAAACAAATATTCAGAAAAATGGAAGGCACTGTGTATTCAATAGCTTTTCAAAAAAAAAAATCAGTCACAAAACTGCTCTTGGTAGAAAGTCAGCTCTCTGTGGGGGGATTCTAGGCTTGACTCTGCTGGTGTTTATAAGGGCAGGTAGCTTTCGTTTTTCTCGTACGTAAAATAAGGAGGCTGAATTAGGAGATTGCTATGGTTCGTCTTCTTTCAAAAGAAAATTCTATGATTCCACGACTCTTCTGCCTCGGGCAACAGTTTGGGATCACCAGACTGAACAATATTTGGGACATACTTACTCTCAAAAATCGTTTGCTGTTTATCGGAAATTCGGACTGAACTGGGTGTTCTGTACTGTATCTGGCAACACTAGCGCAGTTACATTTTCATTGGGAGGAGAACAGCTGACCCTGGTTCTGCTCCCTTGCCTGGGCAGAAGGCGGGACCCGTAGAAGGGGCCGGGGAGAACGGGCTCCCCGCCACCCTGTCCCACTGGCTCACCCCGGCCGCAGAGCAGGAGAAGGCCCCGCGGACCCACTCAACTTTTCTCATCAGGGACACAGCAAACTAAATTCTCTCTAGATCTTTTTAGGCAGAAAAGCTCAAACTTATACTTAATTTGGCCACATTTCCACTCAGCATTAACGAAACAGAACACGGTAACAACTCCTCTTCAGTGGAAGGAGACATTTTTTTTTCTTTCTCCATGGAATTAAGTTCTAGCACGTAGCCAAGGAGGTAGGTCCTCCTCGACAGAAAATCTTGGACATTGCATGCATTGGAATAAAAGTCACTTTGTGAGGGTGATATACCCAGCACCTCAGTGAAAATAAAAGTGCTCTGAATCTAGAAGTAGGATTTGCCTTCAGAAGAAAAGAAAGATGAGATTTACATCTATGTTGCGTTTGATAGCTTATACATTTTTTTCTTACAGTGTTCGAATTAATTTTTACAAATAACCCAATAAAGGAGTATTGTGTTAGTTCTATTTTACGGGTAAGGAATTTGGCTTAGAAATATTATATTTCTTCTCCCAAATCACCCAGCAAGTCAATGGAAGATGGGGCTTGGACCCAGGTCCTCAACCATAGTTACCTCTCTCCACTCTACTGCCCTGCCGTGTACGAACTCTTTTTGTGGAAGTCACCTATTTCTAGCGTCCCTGTGGGTTTAGAAGGAAAGTTTCAGTGCTTCTCAATGCTTTTGGCAGAATGCTAACATGCCAGTCCCTACTCAGGCCCCATTCTTCTGGGCCAGTCCAGCAAGCCAGGACAGAGGCTCTGAGAACTGGCTGATCAAAACCAGCTAGTCCGATTAGCGTTATTTCAACAGATGAGGAAACTGCAGCTCAGATTGTTGAAATCAGAGCAGGTAAGCCACTGCGCACTCCCTTTCCCTCCAGTGATCAGGCCATGCTCAGCCCGGGGGCAGCTCGGGAAATACTCAGAAAAGCTCACGTTCGGAGTAGAAATGGCTTAAGAAAAAGGACACCTGCTTCTCCTTTCTGTTGCTGATATGGGAACACACCCTGTGTGTGTTTGGTGACTTAGTGATAACTCAGTTGCCATGGAATTGCCATTGGTCCAATTCACTTCTGTGGTCTCAGGATGGACAGACTAGGCTGGGTTCCAGGTGTTGTTTATGTCAGGAAACTAGAAAGTTGACCAGAACTCTCATATAAGCTTCGCCATGCTGCTCTGAAAAAGATCTGCTAGTGTTAGGGGTTTGAATAGTAATGGCATAGTCTAAAATGTTTTCCTGTTGTATTTGAAAGTATTACATGCTACTGATTTTATATATTAATTAATTAATTAGCTAATTGAGCTCCTGGAAAATAAATCACTCACAATCCCTTACATTCTGTGTGTATAACGTTTGTATTTACTTATTTATATTTTTTATACATTTACATATTTTTTGATCACTTATGGAGAAGAAGAATAAAAACTTACTGAAACCACATTGGACAAATGACTTCCAGAAAATACACACTAGCTGAGATTATGCGGTGACTTTTTAGATACTTCTTTCATCCTCATAAATAAAAAAAATCCCTTGAACAATTTTTTAAAATTATAACTGAAAGGAAACCTTCGTTGCCCAAACCTGCATCTAAAAACCTATCTCCCCAACTGCCTAAAAGCCTCATTTCTGGGCTTCCCTGGTGGCGCAGTGGTTGAGAGTCCACCTGCCGATGAAGGGGACACGGGTTCGTGCCCCGGTTCGGGAAGATCCCACAAGCCGCAGAGCGGCTGGGCCCCTGAGCCATGGCTGCTAATCCTGCGTATCTGGAGCCTGTGCTCCGCAACAGGAGAGGCCACAGCAGTGAGAGGCCCTCGTACCGCAAAAAAAAAAAAAAAGAAAGAAAGAAAACCTCATTTCTTTCTAGCTGTTGACAAACAACACATATTAACATAATTGAGATAATTAAGGGCAGTGCCAGGTACTGTTATCCTACAGGCTTCTGCAGTGCAAAGGCTGCCAATTTCCGCTCCCTCCTAACAGCCTGAGGGCGTGGAGATTAACACCTACAAAGTGTGGTGGCTTGAATATAGATGAGGGGAGAGAGACCGGCTGCTTCCTTTGATTAAAACATTAGAAGAATAATTATTACAATAGTGAAATGGCTTCAGCCTTCTGTTAAGATTTTTTTTTCTCTCCTCCAGTTTACTATGTATCTCTGAAACTTTCTTTTTTCTTTCCTCCATATGGCAAATTATTATCATTGAAAATCTTATGCTTCAAGTTGAGACCATTTTGTACGGATTGAGTTAGTGGTCCCCAAGACAGGGTAATTTTCACTGTTGCCGAGGAGAGGAAAATATTACTTCTGGAGAGCCAGCAGGCATTTTATTAAACAATTGTACCAGCTGGTAACAAATTATTGCCTTTATTCGAAACTACCATTTGGAAGTCAGATGCATTCATTTCAGTGGGAAGTAAGTGAGGGGACCAGCTAGGGTTCTCGTGTTGGCGGATTCCTTAGCAGGCCAATCTAGACCCAAATCAGGACCAACGTTGAGGCTATTGGCTACTGTTTTTACATCAAGGCTGTGATTGCTTTTAACTTGGAAACTGATTCCACTGTCCCTCTTTTCTCTGTCTAAGGCTCTGGAATACTTAAGGAGGTTTAGAGAAAGGGTAATATACATACTGTGCAGAATCCAAATGCAATATTAATATACTCCTTCTTCAGTTGTGATTTCTACAAAATTATTTCATATACACTATTGCTGCAGCCACTAGGTCCCCTCTGTGGTATGAGATAAGAGACAGCCACCACATTTTTGCAAAGGACAAAGAAATGCTGGCTTTATTTCTAAAGGTCTTGTGATCCAGAACTTGGTTCTGTTCTTGGAAAAAAAAAAGCTTGGCCAAAAGTAGCCTGAGCCATGTTATCAGCTAATATCTCCATTCTGTATTTTTAGTGGGCAAATAAAATCTATCAGGACAGTGTAATTTAGAAGGGTGGAGAGAGCTGCATAATTTCCAGGGCAGGGAAAAGAGGACTGTGGTGCATTTTTGGTGGAACTGATCTGTTTTGGCAGTAACTTCCAGCTTCCTTTTTTTTTTTTTTTTCCCCTTTGCATAGTCTCTCTCTCTCTTTTTTTTTAATGGAAAAGTACAGCACAAGGCCCTGAAAGTTGAGAAGTGATTACTAAGAACACTGCCTATTGCTCTTTTAGTAGAATTTGTTTTCTGCTGCCTTCTTGCTGGATACCTGTTTATTAAAAAAGTTAAGCACCTTCCTGTCAGAAACTTAATTGAATTGGACTTATTCGAATCCTGGGGAAAAAGTGCCTTTTGGTCATTTCATTCCTTCAAAATTTGCCATACCTTTTGACCAAATTGATTAAAACAAGTATGAGTTGGGAACCCAGATAATTTTCTCAACCAAATCATCCTCAGTCCTCCCCTGGAGTCCACCTTCTCCTTGTAGTTTCTCAAGGGACATAGAAATCAACTTTGGGTAAACCAGCACTTTTTTGAAGATGGTGAAAATGAGACAGAATTAGAATATTGTATTAGATTCAATGGGAGCAGGAATAGGGAGGGTTTGCACTGCAGATTCCAGACCCAGGAAGTTAGCCAGATAGAATCCCGTGTCCAAAGCTCTAACTACAAAAGACGTGGACTCACTGTTTGGAGCAGAGTGAGAGGATGGAACCGAGTTTAGTAGCATCACCTCCATTCTTTCTCTGTGCAACACAAGTCAAGTCCCAGGTGAAAGCTGGTGACCACCTCCAACTCCATTTGATTTGGCAGGCTGGTTGGTCCTGTGAGGAGATGCCTTTCCTCTTCCTCTCTACCTGCAGTCCCTCCTCCCCAAACAATCTCTGCCATGAAACCAAGGCAGATGCTTCTTGCCTCTTCTCCATTCACGGGAGGAGCTGAGATCAGGTCTGTGTGGCAGGGCTTGTAGGAGGTCTTATACTTGCATGAGGAGGTAGAGAATTGTGGAAGCTCAACAGGAATATATATCTGTATGTGTGCACGTGTGCATTTGAAATTTAACTAAAAGTACATTAAAAGATTAAGTACCTGTATTCATTTCCTGGGGCTGCTGTAACAAATTGTCATGCACTGGGTGGCTTAAACCAACAGAAATTTATTCTCTTACACTTCTGGGGCTAGAAGTCCGAAAGCAAGGGGTCAGCAGGGCTGTGCTCTCTCTGAATGCTGTAGGGGAGAATCTGTTCTTTGCCACGTCCAGCCTCTCGTGACTGTTGGCATTCCTTGGCTTGTAGCCACATCACTCTAATCTCTGCCTTCACATCACCTTTTCCTCTGTGTCTCTATGAAGGATACTTGTCACTGGATTTAGGGCCATAATGATCTCCTCATCTCAAGACTCTTAATTACATCTGCAAAGACCTTTTTTCCAATAAGGTCATATTCACAGATTCTGGGAATTAGGAAGTGGGCATATCTTTTGGGGTCTACCATCTAGCCCACTGTAGTCCCCCAAACTGATCACTTGCTCATGGGAAAATGTTTGGAAGCAGGTGCAATATTATAGATTGGTTGATTGATTTGCATAAATGTATTTCTTTCTTTTATATGCCTTAACTTGTTCCAAAAGGTTTTAAGGTAGATGCATAAGATCATACATTGTTTATGAAGATAAATGATTTTTATTCTAGATTTGTATTATTCTTGCAGATACAAGCTATGGTCCGTGGGATTTGCATGCCCTTCTCAGGCCCTTCCAGGCACAAGGAGAGCTCATTCACAAAAGGAGAGAGAGGATATTTCTTCTACTGTCTTGCCCCTGTTCTACCAAGGACCTTGTTATCCCCATTTTGCCAAATCTGGTAAGATTCTCGTACAAGCTCTTTCAAAGGCAATGATTCTCTACCTTTGTTCAACTGTAGACCCTCATTTACTGTTTGTTGACTCATACTCCTTAAAAGAGGTTAGGAGAGAAATGTCCTCAGCATCCCAGAATATTCCCTGGCGAGTTGGCCAAAGATGAAAAGACAGAGGACCTCAACTGACTAGCTACATTACTTTGGCCTGCAACATGCTATGCAGCCAGCAAACTCAAGTGAGACGTGGTGACCAGCCTGTAAAATGAAAACCATTCTCCCTTCTTCCATGTGCTTCTTGCCCCTATTCCCTGAAGCTCACAAGCCATTACTCTCTGCACATCTTCTCCCACAAAGGGTAGCACTCTTAGAACAGTGAGCCCCTCTTAGGGGCCCATCATATTTTAAACTCTACCTCCCACAAATATGCCCTGGTGTGCTGGTCCCTATTCTTGGATTTAGTGATAAATGGTGAGTGAAGCCCTCATTTAGACTTGAGCCTCAGCTGTGGGCTCCAGTCCTGGTTTTATAAGAGAAGCCAGCACTGGGGATTTAGGAGAATTTGTGCATTATTATTAAGACTATGCATTTTGATTCTTGTCCTGTGATTTTTCCTTGAGTATCATCCATTCCAGAATCCTGGAGGGAGAAGGGGTATTTACAGTCAGGATTCAGACATTCTTGGATTTCCAGTCACAATGCCTTCATAGTATCATCAAACCCTCTTGCAGAGGACACTCACTTCTTTGATTGGCACAATGAAATATTGTACTGATTATAATTGACATCTGACACATTAAAAAGGAGTATTTCTTCAGAAACTCTGGCTATAACCAAACCCCGTACAGCATCTTGGCTAGGGCCTATGCCCTCTACCAAAGAGATTGTGAAGGAAAAGGGGCCCAACCATCAACGTGGATCGTGACCAATCAGATCAGCAATTCCTCCTGAGAAGGAGAAAAAGCAGAAGCAGATATGGTATTGGGCAGGGCAAAATACATTTCCATCCCCACTTCTTTCAGTTACCTTGTTTGTATTGAACTTGGATCTAGGGTATGATGGCCCCTATTTCATTCTGTTAACACTCTGCTGGGTCAAGGTTTGATCAAAATCCACAGCCTTGGGGGGACCTTCAAGATGGCAGAGGAGTAAGATGTAGAGATCACCTTCCTCCCCACAAATACATCAAAAATACATCTACATGTGAAACAACTCCTACAGAACACCTACTGAACGCTGGCAGAAGACGTCAGACCTCCCAAAAGGCAAAAAACTCCCCAGGTACCTGCGTAGGGCAAAAGAGGAAAGAAATAACAGAGACAGAAGAATAGGGACAGGACTTGCACCTCGGGAAGGGAGCTGTGAAGGAGGAAAAGATTCCACACACTAGGAAGCCCCTTCACTGGTGGAGATGGGGGGTGGGCGGGGGGAAGCTTCGGAGCCTCGGAGGAGAGTGCAGCAACAGGAGTGCAGAGGCAAAGCAGAGAGATTACTGCACAGAGGATCGGTGCCGCCCAGCACTCACCAGCCCTGCTCACCCAAAGGGACGAGTGGGGCTGGGAGCTGAGGCTCGGGCTTCAGAGGTCAGATCCCGGGGAGAGGACTGGAGTTGGCTGCGTGAACACAGCCTGAAGGGGGCTAGTGCGCCACAGCTAGCCGGGAGGGAGTCCGGGAAAAAGTCTGGACCTGCTTAAGAGGCAAGAGACCATTGTTTTGGGGTGCGCAAGGAGAGGGGATTCAGAGCACCACCTAAACGAGCTCCAGAGACGGGCACGAGCCACGGATATCAGCGCGGACCCCAGAGATGGCATGAGACGCTAAGGCTGCTGCTGCCACCACCAAGAAGCCTGTGTGCGAGCACAGGTCACTGTCCACATCTCCCCTCCCGAGAGCCTGTGCAGCCCGCCACTGCCAGGGTGCCGGGATCCAGGGACAACTCCCCCGGGAGAACATGCGGCATGCCTCAGGCTGTTGCAATGTCATACTGGCCTCTGTCGCCGCAGGCTCGCCCCACATTCCATACCCCTCCTTGCCCCTGGCCGGAGTGAGCCAGAGCCCCCTAATCAGCTGCTGCTCTAACCCCGTCCTGTCTGAGCGAAGAACAGATGCCTGAGGGTGACCTACACGCAGAGGCGGGGCCAAATCCAAAGCTGAACCCCGGGAGCTGGGCGAACAAAGAAGAGAAAGGGAAATCTCTCCCAGCAGCCTCAGAAGCAGCAGATTAAATCTCCACAATCAACTTGATGTACCCTGCATCTGTGGAATACCTGAATAGAGAATGAATCAACCCAAAATTGAGGCGGTGGACTTTGGGAGCAACTGTAGAATTGGGGTTTGCTGTCTGCGGCTGACTTGTTTATGATTTTTATGTTTATCTTAGTGTAGTTTTTAGAGCTTGTTATCATTGGTGGATTTGTTTATTGGTTTTGTTGCTCTCTTCTTTTATTACTTTTTAAAATATAATTAAAAAAATTTTAATTGTAATTATTATTTTAAAAAACTATTTTTCTTTCTTTTTTTCTCCCTTTTCTTCTGAGCTGTGTGGCTGACAGTGTCTTGGTGCTCTGGTCGGGTGTCAGGCCTGAGCCTCTGAGGTGAGAGAGCTGAGTTCAGGACGTTGGACCACCAGAGACCTCCCGACCCCACATAATATCATTTGGCGAGAGCTCTCCCAGAGATCTCTGTCTCAAATCTAAGACCCAGCTCCACTCAACAGCCAGCAAGCTACAGTGGTACATACCCTATGCCGGAAAACTAGCAAGACAGGAACACAACCCCACCCATTAGCAGAGAGGCTGCCTAAAATCATAATAAGTTGACAGACACCCCAAAACACACCACCAGATGGGGTCCTGCCCACCAGAAAGACAAGATCCAGCCTCATCCACCAGAACACAGGCACCAGTCCCCTGCACCAGGAGGCCTATACAACCCACTGAACCAACCTTACCCACTGGAGGCAGACACCAAAAACAATGGGAACTACGAACCTGCAGCCTGTGAAACGGAGACCCCAAACACAGTAAGTTAAGCAAAATGGGAAGACAGAGGAATATGCAGCAGATGAAGAAGCAAGGTAAAAACGCACCAGAGCAAACAAATGAAGAGGAAATAGGCAGTCTACCTCAAAAAGAATTCAGAGTAATGATAGTAAAGATGATCCAAAATCTTTGGACTAGAATGGTGAAAATACAAGAAACGTTTAAAAAGGACCTAGAAGAACGAAAGAGCAAACAAACAATGATGAACAACACAATAAATGAAATTTAAAATTCTCTAGAAGGAATCAACAGCAGAATAACTGAGGCAGAAGAATGGATAAGTGACCTGGAAGATAAAATAGTGGAAATAACTACCACAGAGCAGAATAAAGAAAAAAGAATGAAAAAAATTGAGGACAGTCTCAGAGACCTCTGGGACAACATTGAATACACCAATGTTCAAATTATAGGGGTCCCAGAAGAAGAGGAGAAAAAGAAAGGGTCTGAGAAAATATTTGAAGAGATTATAGTTGAAAACTTCCCTAACATGGGAAAGAAAATAGTAAGTCAAGTCCAGGAAACGCAGAGTCCCATACAGGGTAAATCCAAGGAGAAACACACCAAGACACATATTTATCAAACTATCAAAAAATTAAATACAAAGAAAAAATATTAAAAGCAGCAAGGGAAAAGCAACAAATAACATACAAGGGAATCCCCATAAGTTAACAGCTGACCTTCAGCAGAAACTCTGCCAGCTAGAAGGGAGTGGCAGGACATATTTAAAGTGATGAAAGGGAAAGACCTACAACCAAGATTACTCTACCCAGCAAGGATCTCATTCCAGTTCGATGGAGAAATTAAAGCCTTTACAGACAAGCAAAAGTTAAGAGAAATCAGCACCACCAAACCAGCTTTACAACAAATGCTAAAGGAACTTCTCTAGGCAGGAAACACAAGAGAAGGAAAGACCTACAAAAAACAAACCCAAAACAATTAAGAAAATGGTAATAGGAACATACATATCAATAATTACCTTAAATGTAAATGGATTAAATGCTTCAACCAAAAGGCATAGACTGGCTGAATGGATACAAAAACAAGACCTCTATATATGCTGTCTACAAGAGACCCACTTCAGACCTAGGGACACATAGAGACTGAAAGTGAGGGGATGGAAAAAGATATTCCATGCAAATGGAAATCAAAAGAAAGCTGGGGTAACAATTCTCATATCAGACAAAATACACTTTAAAATAAAGACTATTACAAGAGACAAAGAACGACACTACACGCTGTCAAGGGATCAATCCAAGAAGAAGGTAAAACAACTTTAAATATTTATGCACCCAACATAGGAGCACCTCAATACATAAGGCAAATACTAACAGCAATAAAAGGGAAATCAAAGGTAACACAATACTAGTAGGTTACTTTAACACTCCACTTTCACCAATGGACAGGTCATCGAAAATGAAAATAAATAAGGAAACACAATCTTTAAATGACACATTATACAAGATGGAGTTAATTGATGTTTATAGGATATCCATCCAAAAACAACAGAATACACTTTCTTCTCAAGTGCTCATGGAACATTCTCCAGGATAGATTATATCTTGGGTCACAAATCAAGCCTTGGTAAATTTAAGAAAATTAAAATCGTATCAAGTATCTTTTCTGACCACAATGCTATGAGACTAAATATCAATTACAGGAAAAACACTGTAAAAAATACAAACACATGGAATTAAACAATACACTACTTAATAACCAAGAGATCACTGAAGAAATCAAAGAGGAAATTAAAAAAATACCTAGAAACAAATGACAATGAAAACATGATGGCCCAAAACCTATGGGATGCAGCAAAAGCAGTTCTAAGAGGGAAGTTAATAGCAATACAATCCTACCTCAAGAAACAAGAAAAATCTCAAACAACCTAACCTTACACCTAAAGCAATTAGAGAAAGAAGAACAAAAAAACCCCAAAGTTAGCAGAGGGGAAGAAATCATAAATATCAGATCAGAAATAAATGAAAAAGAAATGAAGGAAACAAGAGAAAGATCATTAAAACTAAAAGCTGGTTCATTGAAAAGGTAAACAAAATTGATAAACCACTAGCCAGACTCATCAAGAAAACAAGGAGAAGACTCAAATCAACAGAAATAGAAATGAAAAAGGTGAAGTAACAACTGACACTGCAGAAATACAAAGAATCATGAGGGATTACTACAGGCAATCATATGCCAATAAAGTGGACAACCTGGAAGAAATGGACAAATTCTTAGAAAAACACAACCTTCTGAGACTGAACCAGGAAGAAATAGAAAATATAAACAGACCAATCACAAGCACTGAAGTTGAAACTATGATTAAAAATCTTCCAAGAGGGCTTCCCTGGTGGCACTGTGGTTGAGAGTCCGCCTGCCGATGCAGGGGACACGGGTTCGTGCCCCACTCCGGGAGGATCCCACATGCCATGGAGCGGCTGGGACCGTGAGCCATGGCTGCTGAGCCAGTGCTTCCAGAGCCTGTGCTCCGCAATGGGAGAGGCCACAGCAGTGAGAGGCCCGCATACCGCAAAAAAAAAAAAAGTCTTCCAAGAAACAGAAGCCCAGGACCAGATGGCTTCTCAGGCAAATTCCATCAAACATTTAGAGAAGAGCTAACACTTATCTTTTTCAAACTCTTCCAAAATATATCAGAGGGAGGAACACTCCCAAACTCATTGTATGAGGCCACCATCACCCTGATACCTAAACCAGACAAAGATGTCACAAAGAAAGAAAACTACAGGGCAATATCACTGATGAACATAGATGCAAAAATCCTCAACAAAATACTCGCAAACAGAATCTGACAGCACATTAAAATGATCATAGACCATGATCAAGTGGGGTTTATCTCAGGAATGCAAGGATTCTTCAATATAGGCAAATCAATCAATGTGATACACCATATTAACAAACTGAAGAATAAAAACCATATGATCATCTCAATAGATGCAGAAAAAGCTTTAGACAAAATTCAACATACATTTATGATAAAAACTCTCCAGAAAGTAGGCATAGAGGGAACTTACCTCAACTTAATAAAGGCCAAATATGACAAACGCACAGCCAACATTGTTCTCAGTGGTGAAAAACTGAAACCATTTCCTCCAAAATCAGGAACAAGACAAGGTTGCCCCCTCTCACCACTGTTATTGAACATCATTTTGGAAGTTTTAGCCACAGCAATCAGAGAAGTAAAAGAAATGAAAGGAATCCAAAACAGAAAAGAAGAAGTAAAGCTGTCACTGTTTGCAGATGACATGATACTATATATAGAGAATCCTAAAGATGCTACCAGAAAACTACTAGAGCTAGTCAAGAATCTGGTAAAGCAGCAGGATACAAAATTAATGCACAGAAATCTCTTGCATTCCTATACACTAATGATGAAAAATCTGAAAGAGAAATTAAGGAAACACTCCCATTTACCATTGCAGCAAAAAGAATAAAATACCTAGGAATAAAACTACCTAAGCAGACAAGAGACCTGTATGCAGAAAACTATAAGACACTGATGAAAGAAATCAAAGATGCTACAAACAGATGGAGAGATATACCATGTTCTTGGATTGGAAGAATCAACTTTATGAAAATGACTATACTACCCAAAGCAATCTACAGATTCAGTGCAATCCCTGTCAAACTACCAGTGGCGTTTTACACAGAACTAGAACAAAAAATTTCCCAATTTGTATGGAAACACAAAAGACCGTGAATAGCCAAAGCAATCTTGAGAAAGAAAAACGGAGCTGGAGGAATCAGGCTCCCTGACTTCAGACTCTACTACAAAGCTACAGTAATCAAGACGGTATGGTACTGGCACAGAAACAGAAATATAGATCAACGGAACAGGATAGAAAGCCCAGAGATAAACCCACGCACATACGGTCACCTTATCTTTGATGAAGGAGGCAAGAATATACAATGGAGAAAAGACAGCCTCTTCAATAAGTGGTGCTGGGAAAACTGGACAGCTATGTGTAAAAGACTGAAACTAGAACACTCCCTAACACCATACACAAAAATAAACTCAAAATGGATTAAAGACCTAAATGTCAGGCCAGACACTATAAAACTCTTAGAGGAAAACTTAGGAAGAACACTCTATGACAAAAATCACAGCAAGATCCTTTTTGACCCACCTCCTAGAGAAATGGAAATAAAGACAAAAATAAACAAATGGGACCTAATGAAACTTAAAAGCTTTTGCACAGCAAACGAAACCATAAGCAAGATGAAAAGACAACCCTCAGAATGGGAGAAAATATTTGCAAATGAAGCAACTGACAAAGGATTAACCTCCAAAATATACAAGCAGCTCATGCAGCTCCATATCAAAAAAACAAACAGCCTAATCCAGAAATGGGCACAAGACCTAAATAGACACTTCTCCAAAGAAGATATACAGACTGCCAACAAACACATGAAAGAATGCTCACCATCACTAATCATTAGAGAAATGCAGATCAAAACTACAGTGAGGTATCACCTCACACCAGTCAGAATGGCCATCATCAAAAAATCTACAAACAATAAATGCTGGAGAGGGTGTGGAGAGAAGGGAACCCTCTTACACTGTTGGTGGGAATGTAAATTGATACAGCCACTATGGAGAACAGTATGGGGGTTCCTTAAAAAACTAAGAATAGAACTACCATACAACCCAGCAATCCCACTACTGGGCATATACCCTGAGAAAACCATAATTCAAGAAGAGTCATGTACCACAATGTTCATTGTAGCACCCTTTCACAAGAGCCAGGACACAGAAGCAACCTAGGTGTCCATCATCGGATGAATGGATAAAGATGTGGCACATATATACAATGGAATATTACTCAGCCATAAAATGAAACAAAATTGAGTTTTTTGTTTTGAGTTGGATGGACCTAGAGTCTGTCATACAGAGTGAAGTAAGTGAGAAAGAGAAAAACAAATACTGTATGCTAACACATATATATGGAATCTAAAAAAAAAAAAAAAAAGGTTCTGATGAACCTTGGGGCAGGACAGGAATAAAAACACGGACATAGAGAATGGACTTGAGGACACAGGAACGGGGAATGTAAGCTGGGACGAAATGAGAGAGTGGCACTGACATATATACACTACCAAATGTAAAATAGGTAGCTAGTGGGAAGAAGCTGCATAGCACAGGGAGATCAGCTCATTGCTTTGTGACCACCTAGAGGGGTGGGGTAGGGAGGGTGGGAGCGAGGCCTGAGGTAGGGGATATGGGGATATATGTATATGTATAGCTGATTCACTTTGTTATAAAGTAGAAACTAACACACCATTGTAAAGCAATTATACTCCAATAAAGATGTTAAAAAAAAAATCCACAGTCTGCCTTAGGTGGGCTGCCATGGGACCTTAACCTGTCTGATAGCTCAGTCTTACATTTCTTCTCTGAAATGTCTTCTTCTCTATAGCTTGTATTTATCCTTAGTCAAGGATCTCCTAGACTCTGATCCAAGAAGCATGAGCCCTGAGAGATGTTTTGACAAGAAGAATGAAAGGGGGTCTGGCATCTAATATGTTTGGAAAACTCAGCATGCTATAATCACCTCTTGGAGATTCATAACAAACATTAAAAGCCTCCTTAACCTTGGTTACTGTGGAGTTTTCAAGCTTAGTTGACTCCAGAAGTCTACTTTCACATAACACCTATTAAGAGCGAGAGACACATTCTGGAAAATACTGGCCTGGTAGAAGATATTTTGGATTTTGAAACAAAAGGCCTGTGTCTGAGTCTCCTCTGTGATTTCCTAACTGTTGGCATCAGATAAGTCACTAGTGACCTCAATTGCATTGAATATAAAATAAGTGTATATAGCACTGTCTTACCTTACGCCTACCAGGGTGGTAAGAAGCAAAGAGGTCTGTAAAAGCATTTTTAAAATTATAATGGCTGTTCAAAAATAGTTATGTATATGTAGATCTAGACCAGCACACTCAATCTGTCCCCCTTCCTGATTTTGTAAGTAAAGTTTTATTGGCACACAGCCATGTTCATTTGCTCACACGTAGTCAATGGCTGCTGCTACACCAACGGTGGCAGAACTGAGTTCCTAAGACAGAGGCCACGTGGCTTACGAAGCCCCAAATGTTTATTATTTGACCCTTTATAGAAAAAGTTCACTGACAGCTGATCTATAATAAAAGAAGTCATTTATATTCAAGGACTTGTTCTGTGTGTGTGGGAAGAGAGATGATACGGCAAAGCCCCAGCCTGGATTCTTGTCTCAGGGCACCCAGGTGGCTCTGACCCCCTCACCAGGTAGATCAGGTGCCAAGGCCACCAGGACTAGCAGGAAGGTGGTGGAATAACTGCACACAGACTTTCTCTAGGTAATAACTTGGGCGATGTACATGCCTGGACACTTGAAGTAGATTGTGGAAGGTTGCCTAGTCTACCCCAAGTAGAAAGAGGGGCCAAAGAGCATGTCGCTGCAGGCCTCTGGAAGGGGCAGAGTGACAGTTTGTCACAAAGGCATTATTGCAAATTGCAACCGAGGACATAGTGTTTCTGTGAGTGTCTAAATTCCTTAGGAACCAGAGACAGGTGTTCGCTTGAAAGCGCACTTCTCAAAGGATTAGCAGAGGGCTGAAATGTCACGGTGACACTGCTTAACATTTCATCCTCAGGTCCCGCCTGGTGTTTTAGGACCCCCAGGTCCCCGCCTCTCAGACTGTTGGAAACACTCAGAGAGATCAGCATTCTGCAAATCCGTCTCAGTGATTTTTCTGGAACTCGGCATCCTGAACTCAGCTGCTTTACGTTCACAGACCAAGAATGCAAACAGTGAAGCACAGCGACATTCCTGGAGGGAAGAACGCTCTCCACTTAGTCGGCGGGTGAGTAACATGATAAGAGCTTTAAGGCCAGGAGCTAGATGATGATCGTATCGCTAAGACCCCTGTTTCTGGTCTCCGCGGTCATGAGCTGCTAACAGCATCTGGCGTCCGTAACTCCCGGTTGCGGAATGCTGGCAGGGCTATTTGTGGAGCCTGTCTCTGAGAGCACGCTTAAGACACCTCATACATCTGCAGCCGTCCTCCCCAGCTCATGTGGGGCGTGTGCCGTGGATCTGTGCATGACGGGGCGGGATGAAACGGGCCGGAGAGTCACCGTGACATTTCAGTGCTCCGTTCATCTTTTGGGAATTGCTCTTGAGAGTGTGTACTTACCTCTAATCCCTGACGATTTTAGAAACTCTAAGAAACAGAGTGACAATCACAGCTTGGGGGCAGACTAGCTGATTATCACTCTGCCTGTTCTCCTCTAGTAGAGTCGTCAACTTCCCTTAGCAGTTTGGAGGCAAATGGACTTTCCTTCTGCTTGGGGTTCACGGCCCTCTACAATCCGGGGACAGTCTCATTCCCCAGGACTCTCTGGCCTCCCACTGCCGGCCAGAGTGTTACTGTCCACAATATTCCACCCTCTCCCTTCTGCTCACCTCACTCAAGCTCTTCTCTTCACCCCGCCACTCAAGCCCCATCTTCAGGAAGCCTTTCCTGACATCTCTAAGCCCTTTTATCTGAACTCCCTTGGAACGTAAGCTCTATATTGCAGTTTAAGATTTAATTAGATCTTGTGATTTAGAGCCCACTTTAAATATGGATGTATTTTTACTCTCCTCTCTCCAGGAAGAAACATCTGCTTCTTGAAGGCAGAGACCATTTATTTCCTCTGACCCTCCCTCCCCACCAGTCTAAAATAGTGGTTAGCATATAGCAGTTTGTCAGTAAATGCTGTTGAAAATGAGAATTTTGAAGATAGGTTTGGGGGTCTCTCTGATTACTACATTTAGAAAAAAGAGACAGGTTTCAGAGAGACAGAGCAGCAGTGCCAGCTTCAGAGTGTTAGCCATGTTCATTCTAGGACTCAGATGCACCTGGAAGGCCAAGGGTAGGCCACCAAGACCTATTTGCATTTGATCCAAGGAGTTTCTTAGGAAGGGACTCACCCTTGGGGAAGAGAGAGTAAAGGGTCATGATATTTGGACAAGGCCTGTAGGCCAGTGAGGGACAGAAGAGATGTATTAGTTTCCTGGGGCTGCCATAACAAAGTACCACAAATCGAGTGGTGTTAAACAA
Organism: Lagenorhynchus albirostris; assembly: GCF_949774975.1. Classification (NCBI taxonomy): domain Eukaryota; kingdom Metazoa; phylum Chordata; class Mammalia; order Artiodactyla; family Delphinidae; genus Lagenorhynchus; species Lagenorhynchus albirostris. The sequence continues at coordinate 87,810,397 of NC_083104.1, read as the reverse complement.
CAGAAATTTGTTCTCTCACAGTTCTGGAGGGTAGAAGTCCAAAATCAAGATGTTGGCAGGTCCAAATCCTCTTCGGGAAGATCCTCCCTTGCTGCTTCCAGCTACTGGTGGCCTCAGCATTCCTTGGCTTGTGGCTTCATCACTCCGGTCTCTGCCTGTCTTCACGTGGCCATCTTCCCTCTGAGTGTCCGTCTTCACATGGGGTTCTCCCTCTTTTAAAGACACTGGGCATATAGATTAAGAGCCCACCGTAACGACCTCATCTTAATTTGATTGCCTCTGCAAAGACCCTATTTCCAAATAAATTCACCTTCACAGGTACTGGGGGTTAGGACTTCAACACATCATTTGTGGGGATGTAATTCAGCCTATAACAAGAGACATCTTTAATGGAGAGTTGTGTGTTATTCTTTAATATTACTATTCCTTTCTTTAAAGTCTTTGAGAAGTCAGTAAAAGCAAATCTTTATAAACCATTGAATTTATATTCTTATATACAGTCAGCCTTCAGTATCTGCAGGTTCCACATCTGTACATTCAACCAACCACAGATCAAAAGTATTTGTAAAAAAAAAGTTCCAGAAAGTTCCAAAAAGCAAAACTTGAATTTGCCTTGTGCTGGCAACTATTCACATAGCAGTTCCATTGTGTTAAGTATTGTAAGTAATCTAGAGGTGATTTAAAGTATACAGGAGGGTGTGCATAGGGTATATACAAATACTATACCATTTCAAATAAGAGACTTGAGCGTCTGTGGATGTGGGGACCTTGGGGTTCCTGGAAGCAATCCCCTTGGACACCAGGGCTGACTGTCTTGGGGTTGAGTGACATACTAGTGAGGTTACGAGCGTCTTCTCCCCTTGAGACTGGAACTTGGTGGAAACTAAAAGGGCAGCCGGGTCTGGGCAGAGGAGCCCAGCCTACACCAGGGGTGGGGAAGCAGTAGGAGCAGAGGTTGCAGAAGGAGGGAGAGGCCAAGAGGACTGTCCCTAAGTGCATACTGAGGGGGGAGCCAGACCTCACCGGAGACTATGGGCAACGCTCTTCCCTCCTTTTCCGCCTGCTTCTAAGCCCCCCTCCATCCTCCAAATGTCTTCTGTGGGCTGTCTTCCTTGTTTCTCCAGCTCTCACAGTCCCATGCTCTCTGGGCTTCACTTATACCCTTTCTTCCTTGTTCCAAGAGCCTATCAATCCATTTTATTTAAAAGAAAAAAAAGAAATGATTTTCTCCTGTAGGGAGTGTCATCTATGTCTTTATGGTTCTACTGACTCTGTTTTTAACTGTGCAACTTTCAAGGAGAGTACCTTTGTCTTTACCAATGAACAACCATTGCTTGTACTTGGGAACCTACCTCATTGCCTGGTGCCAATTTCTAGAAAGTGTGAAGCCCATCCCACCCTCTGATTTCCCTCTCTGATAATGGGTAGAAGGTGGAGATGACCAGATGCTTCCAGGTGGCACAGATGCCCTCTGGCTGTAACATCTTGGAGCCCCTGCCCAGAACTGTGTGGGTCAGAGCTGTATGTACCTGTCGTTGGCTGAGCTGGCTTTTACACGTCCCCAGTGAGCTCTCTCAGCTTCTTTATTTGGTCCTAGCCATCCTCTTTTCCGACATAAAACAGGAATTAGACTAATACCAGCCTCTCCGTCTTGAGGTCCTCATTTGGTGCCTTGGGGAAAATCCTGAGGGGGAAAGCTGCCCCTGTTGACGTGGACCCGCCGGTCCCGGGGCAGCTGCCCTGGGGGTGTCCCAAGGAAGGTGGCAGAACCAGGCTGCATCTGCAGCAACCGCAGCCCTGGCATGTCCTGCAGGGCCAGGCCTCTGGGGATCTTGTGACTGGCAATGCTAGCTGCTGCTGGTGTCAGAGCCCCTCCTAAGGGCGGAGGGGGTGAGGAAGAGATGAGCTCACCCTTCCCCTCCCTGGCCATTCAGCTCCGAGCTGTGCCCTTGCTCACCTCCCTGTCACCCGGCCCTCATCAGGCCGGCGCTGACAGGGTAGCAGGACGCTGTGGTCACAAGCCCGCCAGCCGGACCCCACTTGATTCTTTTGCTGGGTGTGTAATCAGGGCATTAGAGGGAACTCGGCAAACAAAAAGGATAAAGCAAAGTCCTGAGATTTGGGCCAATATTTAGGAATTGAAAAAATCTTTGCTAACATGAGAGTGTCTGTTGCTGATATATTCTTGCATATGTTTGTGCTTACATATTTACTTGCAGAGGCTTAGTCATTAAATCATGCTATCCCCTAAAGATGTTCTCAGCGGTAACAAATCTCTTGGCATGAGATATCATAGCAATAAAAACTACTCATGACAGGCAGGATGCTGCTGGAGTGCAGAAAACAAATTTTAAAAACTAGGTTAAAACAGTAGGAGGCATGATAATCTAGCAGAAATTAAAATGGCATCAGAGATTGTCAGATCTTCTTCTCCTGAATAATCACTGTTTTTAGCTCTTAATTTCTTCATGTGTAAAAGTGATGGGAACATTACCTTTTCTCCCAGTTCCTGCCCAGAGCTTCCCCATCTTCCTCAAGTCTGGAATCAATATAATATTTAAAAAAAAAAAAAAGAAGAAGAAAGAAAAGAAAACAAATGCTCGTCATTAATTGATAGAGAAATTGATTCAATAAATTGGGTTCAGAATAAATGATAGGAATGAGGGAGAAGGAAGGAAAAAACTTTAGGGTTACAAAGCACACTCTCATGTTCTTAAAAGAGTTTCTTGTCACATGAAATTGGCTGTGATTTTTTTAGGCTAATATTAGTTAGTCAAGATTAATAATAATATTGACAATTTGAGTGGCTGTAATATGTGTGGCAGCCTGGCAGGTGCCGTTTTTCATTAATTACTCAATCACACCAGCTCCCTGAGGAAGATGGAACACCCCCTGTTTTATAGATGAAAAAACAGTGGCTCCAAAGACCAGATGAGTTGCCTAGGGTCACATGACTAGTGGCCATTGGAGTATGGCCAAAATACCATGCAATGAGCTGATGGAAGTATCATAGACCTCGGATATTGATGTTCTGTGGGCTGCTCACTATATTCTAGCATCTTTACTCTCCCCTTCCCCAAGAAACCTGCTCTTGCACTGGGCCCTATGTACCTCCTGGGCTTCCAAGGCCTTAGCTAGTTACCCAAGCCCCGATACTCAGAACAAATATAGCCTTGTCCTACGGGCAAATCCGTAGAGACCAGGAGATTATGTCAGCGTGGCTGATGGACCAATCAATGCTCCAGTCACTCAGAGGCCTTCACGGTTCCTGGCTTTCCCTTCCCGTGCAGAGGCAGGGCGAAGGGGGACGGAAGTGATGCTGCCTCAGCTGGCAGACCCTGGGGAGTATGTGGGACCAGACTGGTACCTGGCTTCACTTAGCCCTAGGGCTTTACATGTTCCAAAAGGACAGCCTGTGAGATATACAGATGTTTGTTGTTGGGTTTTTTTAATTTTTATTTTATATTGGAGTATGGTTGATTAACAGTGTTGTGTTAGTTTCAGGTGTACAGCAAAGTGATTCAGTTATACATACACATGTATCTGTTCTTTTTTAGATTCTTTTCCCATATAGGTTATTACAGAGTACTGAGTAAAGTCCTCTGACCTACACAGTATGTCCTTGTTGATTAGAGACGCTCATTTTAATCTCTGTTCTTGAGTGGTTAGTATACACTCTGACCAGGGACGCCCACCCCCCGCGTGGTCTGTTAGATTTGCAGCCCTCTCTGCTCCACAGTCCAGGTGTGTTTGTCTCCTTCAAGGCTTTGCTTCTTGGCCATCTCCATCAGCAACAGAGGCTTTGTGATTTAGCACAGGACACGTTGGGAAACATTTTTCCTTGTCAGGACAAGTGGTGTTTAAGATGCAGGGACTGGCTAGAGCAGTCTCCAGGCCCCTCTGCCCTTGCCCAGACGGGGCTGAAGGCTACAGGCAGCCTGGTCACAGGTACTCCTCAGAATGGCATTTTGTGTGGCCCTGAAACAGTCACCTGATACCCACTGGAAAGTAAACTGCATCTTGCTGTTAGGGTTGAGGAATACATACCTCAGATGAGAGTCTTCCAGAAAGTGCCTGTTGGGATGTAGAAATAGGCAGAGCCTGGGATTTTACTCACCTTCCAAGGACACGTGCTGTGACTGCAAGGGTGCTGGGTGCCTGTTGGCTGGAAATGTTTGCCGAACCAGTCTGGGATTTACTTTCATTGTAACGTGTCCCCGGTGGTGAGTGTGTGTGTGTGCGCGTGTGCACACCTGTTACTTCACTGGTGGGCTGGAGTTGCACGCACGGGCCCGTGTGGGCTGGAAAGAGGTCAGTGTGCCCATCGCTTCTCAACCCTATGTCCAGTGACATCACAAAGTAGCTTAAAATCCACCACGAAAATGAGCAAATACTACCAATCAGGGCTTTTTTTCCCCTGGGAAAGCTGGTCATTAAACATTTTCCGAACACCACTGCCTGTAGTCTCTGGAGGTTAATTGAGAATGTCCAAATTGGTTTAGGAGAGTTTGCAACATCACTAAAATAAATCAACCTGCTTACCTCTATTGTTAATCCATAATGATGCTCGAAAAATGTTTTAATTTGTCTTATAAGAATCCTAGGGTTTTTAAATATATCTGTATTTACAAACCAGGTTTAAAAATGTTAAAAGCGACACACTTTTTATGAAATAGTAAGACAATACAAAGAATAAAAAGCTGGAAATTATCACCCTTAGTTCTACCACCCAAAGATAATAATTTTTAAACATAGATATTTACAAAGTTAAGTCGCTTGACCAAGCTTTACTTTTAAGAAAGAAAACCAAAAAGAAGGGAAGCCCTCTTCTTGATTTTGTTGAAATAACCCTTATTCATCGCAGAAGGCCTGTTGGAAAGGTTAATTTTCAGTCTCTCATGATCACTTAAATGAGTCACGATTCCAAAAAGAAAACCTGCTTTTCCACAAACTTAAGTTTGAAGTTGGCCCTCCCTTTGTCTTGGATTTCAGTGTTCGAAAAGTTAAGATAGTGTCTGACTTCAGCGTGTTTGCTGGAGTTTTAGGGGTTATGAAATAACAAGATAAACTGTCCTCCGAATTCTCACAGTTTGCTGCATCTGAGCTCCCTGAGAAACTGTCCTCAGCAAGGAGTTCAATCTTTGGAATCATTGAAAAACGAAGCCCCTTCTGATTGCACAATGAGAAAGTCGGAAGTAACTGTGGTGAATTCAGGGACCCACAAAGTGCAGTCATCAGGGCCTGGCCGGGTTCAGAAGCACACAACAGAGCACATTAGCTGAGATGTGTTTGCTTTGGCACCAAGACTATTTTAGAAATAAATTAAGGATCCAAATGTAATAAAAGTGGCAGGGACAAGACTCTCTCTTCTTTTTCAATAACACTTGCAACTTGTTACCCCACGTTCTGATGCTGTCACACTGCAGTTGATTTGAACCCACTGCATCTGTCACTGATTAAGTCACATGAGGACATCCGACCCCCTAACCTTATAGGGCACCACCATTATCCCTGTCCTGAAAATGCACCCGTGTGAGCTCACCCCTGATGGCTTGTTTAAAGTCATGCTTGTGACTCTTCCAGACCTGTAAGATAATTTTTCTATTCCAGAACTTTAAGATAGGTCCGTAGCAAGAGCTGGGCAGAATATTGAAGGCTGTTGGAATTATACAGAACTTGGAATTGGGGTCCCTGCCTTCGTGTTGTCTGCCCTCTAATGGGGGATATAGGGTAAGCATCAATTTATAAGGCCCAGCAGAACCCAGATCACAGAGCAGGTACCATAAAAGCCATTGATAAAAAAAGCTTCCTCTCACCAAGAGTGAACCTAATGTAAACTATGGACTCTGGGTAATAATGACGTTTCAATGTAGGTTCATCAGTTGCAACAAATGTACCCCTCTGGTGTGGAATGTTGGTAGAGCGGGGGAGGCCCTGTGTATGTGGGGCAGGGAATACATGGGAACTCTCTGTACTCTCTGCTCAATTTTGCTGTGAACTGCTGCAAAAAATAAAAAGAAAAGCTTTTTAAAAAGCTTCCATATTCAAAGGGTAGGAAGAGTCAACTACCAGAGCTATGACACTTCTGGTGGTCACATGAAAGCCAGACTCTGAGTATGGGTTCAAGGGTGCTTTGGACCCTGAGTCATTAGAAATGAGTTTTTAAAAAGGAAACAAAGAAAAGGAGGGAGGGAGGAAGGGAGGGAGGAAGCAAGGAAAAAAGGAAGGAAGGAAGGGAGCTCATTTGAAAGACTGTTTCCAATAAACCCACCAACCATTGATTTGTAAAAGCTTTCAGTTAAAAGTAATGAGAGAGAGAGAGGGAGATGCTGCATTTTCAGTATGTTTCCTTTGAGTACATTGTTTTCAGAAGATTTAATTTATTCTTTTCAGTGTGGTACAATAGAGGGGGGAATAAAGGTTGAGCAAGGGAGACAGTCAAAGGCCAAGAGATCTGCAGTGTGACTCCTTCCTGCAAATCCACAAATCTCCAGTAAAATCTGTAAAGAAAAAAGCCCTAGAAGGCCTGCCTCAAAGCAATCAGAGAACAGGCTAAGTTTTGTGTTCTGGGTGTCTTAGGGTGTAACAGGGACAGCTCCCGAGGGTTTAGGAGAGCGAAGGCAAGAGAGGAGCATGAAAGAGAATATGAGTATCAAAGGAAAAATAATTTTATTAGTGCTGGTTTTCTTAACTATGGTAATGGTCAATTTGAGGAATATTGTTACAGCCAGAAGGATCCCTCCGGTGGATATATTATACCCGAAACCTAGAAACTGCTGACATCAACACCAAAACCAGATGGTAGTTTCTAAACTGGTTTAATAATAGAATCCAGAGTTATCACACAGAAGAATTTCAACTACTAAACCAGTTTAATCTGAAATGATGCTTAGAAGGTATAACAGTGACAGAGGGGATAGCTCCAGTCATATGGGAAAGCACTCATGATCCATTCATCTTGGAAGATTATTATAGAAACAGAGAAATCACCTGGGGATTGACTGTTTATTGTTAGGCGATAAATTGAACCATGCTGGCAGGAAGTCATGACATCTGCTAAGTACTTTGAACTTGGCCAGAAAACCACATATCTCTTCTTGGTGACTCACTTCTCCAAGATGATAGGACTCACTGCTTTTCAACTTATGCATAATCAGACAAGAAAGAAGGTGGCAGGATGTTAGTATGATGCTCAAAGATACTTGTGGGAGAAACATATTATATATGTATTAACTTTCTCTTCTGCTAGATGTGGAGCAGATCTGAACCATTTTTGTGTTGGGTCCATGGAGACTGGGAAGGATGATGGGGGAATGCAGGTATTTCAAGGGATGGATAATTGACCCCACACACATTCAGGGCCTCTGAGGTGGCAGGGCCATTGTGGGGTAGGGGTGGGGTTCAGTAGGCGATTACAGTGCTGAGATCCCTGTTGATAAGCTTGGCACCGAGGGAGCAGAGCCAAAAATGCGGCCACTTGACCTTGAAGGGATTATGTACACCTAGGGAAATAGTAGCAATATGACTCCCACAGGCTGAGAATCAGGCCCTCTTCCATTTTCCCAGGCCCAAAGACATGTTTTATAACCAGGCTAGTTCCAGCTGCCCAAGCATCTATATCAAAATCTACCTTCATCTGCCTCCTTCTGTATCTGTTTCCAGCCAGGTGTGATCCATTCCCATCCTTCCCTAGGGTTAAGCTCTTACTGTCCATGATATGAGACCTCTACCTGCTCCAGCTGGACTATTTAAGAAATCTTTAGCTCAGTGTTTCTCAACTGTGACTGCAAACTAGAGTCACCAGTTTTAAACCTAACTGTACTCATGGAGAGAAATTGATTATTGAATTTAGATTAAAGCATAGCCCAGGCGATTCTAATGTGTAGCCAGGGCTGAGAACCACTGCTTAGCTGAATCTACATCTGGGTTCTGGGTAGGGTTTATCTGATGCTTTTGTTGTATTGACTTCTATTGAGTTGACCTTGTATTGATTCTCCAGTCTGCCTAGGTTCTGACCTTTGATAACTTTTTGTCATGTCTCCCAACCTATTGCCTCCTTGGCCTCTGAAACTTGCATTCTCCTACGCAATCTTCTTGAATATGGCTTTTTCTGTAGAAAAACCCAATCGTATCGAGAGGCGTATTAGTAGAACCTTTGCTTCTAGAGACCAGGACATGATTTTCTGGTTCCATCTGCAGTCTCTGGCTGTGAGACATTAAAAAAAAGAACATGTGGCCAAGGGGGGCCCTGGTATCACCACCCCAAGGCTATAACAATGTGTCTTTAGGGGTCTTGCTGTCTTCATGGCTCCCCGAGTTCAAGACCCAAGGACTGGAAGTTGTGTGTGTGGCTTCCAAGGTTCTCCAACTCAGAGCCAGCGCTCCGATTATCGCACTTTATACATCTCACAACGGGTGGAGAAACAGGGTGATCAAAGTTCACACTTTGCCTTAGTAAAATGTCCTCCCAAATGAGGCAAATTTTTGTTCCAGAAATGCCTGGCCTCTACTTTGGGACTCTTGTGTGTTGTTTAAACTTCATCATTTCACTGTTGAGGACACAGACAGGACAGTGGGTGGCTTCCAGAATTTAGACCAAGGTGAAACTCTCATAAACCTTTATTAGGCCTCACAAATCCCTTCCCTACTTTGTGTCTGTTATCCTGAGGCACAGGCTTGCCAGGATGACAGTTTAAAAAAAAGAGAACTTCCCACATCTCAACAACTTTGGTTAAAACCTCCAGGAGTTCTGGTCTCTTGCAAGTGAGAGGTTAAAAACAAGTGCTTAGGAGTTGTGAACTCTTCCTTTGAAATTCTCATTTGCCTTTGAATATACATACTCTTTGTCGTAATATAGGAGAGTCACCTATATTACCCACAGCTCAGGCTGACTGGGAGAGATTTTCAGTTCTGCAAAGCTAACTTGGTGTTTCGTAGGATTATATCTTCTTTCTTAAGTCTTTTCGGGATGCAGAATACTTGGTTTTCCTGAGCTCAGGTTCTGAGATCTGACGTACCACCCCTAGGTTTTCAATCTGAAATATAGCTTTAAAAACCTGCATAGAGGGCTTCCCTGGTGGCGCAGTGGTTGAGAGTCCACCTGCCGATGCAGGGGACGCGGGTTCGTGCCCTGGTCCGGGAAGATCCCACATGCCGCAGAGCGGCTGGGCTTGTGAGCCATGGCCGCTGAGCCTGCGCGTCCGGAGCCTGTGCTCCGCAACGAGAGAGGCCACAACAGTGAGAGGCCTGCGTACCGCAAAAACAAAACAAAACAAAACAAAACAAAACAAAACAAAAAACCCCTGCATAGATATGGTGGTATTTGGAAAAACAAAAACCAAACTCCAAAATAGACTTATAAGTGAAGTTGTCCTCAAAAGGTGTTGAATCATATATTTGCTAAGTTAGAAATATTGTTTAAAGCAGCTTTATTCGTTCAATTACTCTCTGTTCATTATGCGAAGGACCTATACAATTTTAACAATAGTTTTCTAGACTTCCACTCCTTTGTAGTTATGGGTAGTGGTGCTAATTTTTCAAGAAACTGGAATGGGCATTTAAGGTATGGGTTTAGGCTGCCTGGTGAAATTCAATGAAATCAATAGGAAGCTCCTATATTTGCATTCTGAGCGTTGGAACTAAGGAGGTGTCAACACACATACATTTCCCAGTAATGAAACTTCAAGATGTGCTCCTTAATGGGAGATAATCAACTGCAATGCAAATTTAATGAACTCTGATTTTGAATTGCAAACCAAACCCAATATCCCACAGAAAATTAATCTAGTCAGTAATCTCATTTGAAGCCTTAAGCTGTGAGAACCATCCCCGGTACTGACCAAATCTGCCTCTTCAGATGCTCATGGGAGGTGACCATCCTTCTCAGGTTTACTGCCTGTTCCTGCAGTATTTTCTGCATATTTCGCTACTGGCTCAATGCTACCACTCTTCATCCTTAACAGGAGTGCTATCAAACTTATAGTAACCACCCCTAAAATGTTAACCTCCATAAGACTGGGGGAAAAAAAAAAACCAACAACTTGATCTGAGCGCATATAAAAAAAGAAAGAAAAGCTCCTTCTCAACAAAACTCCACTCCAGTTTAATGTAGGCATCCACCCCCCACCCCCCCCCCCACGCGGAACAGCTCCACTTTCCCCCCTCCATCCTCCATCAAGCCTTGGGGAGCTTTTCTTACTTTCCTTGAACCACAAAGAATCTCCCTTGGCCCCTCTGTCTCAGAAACTGGGGCTATTTGCCCTGCATCAACTCTTCAAAGTGGAACTTCCTTCCTTGATCTCATGGCCCTTTATCCTTCAAAGGTCCCCAGAAGAGGCCACCTGCAGAGTACTCTTCTTTCCAATGTAAAACTACTTCCTGTGATTACAGGTGCTTCACCTCCCATCATGCCTTTTTAGGAGTGGCCGACAATCAGTGGGACCAGGATGCTTTTCTGGCTCTTTTGATAAGGCACCCTGGTGCCAGGCTGAGCAGGCAGCAGAATATGTAGGTCTGGAAAGTAGGAGAGAGATCACAGCTGGAGCCCTGGGTTTTGATCATCCCCACATGGAACTATTCATTGACAGAATCGCTAAGGTAAGATTCTCAGTCAAGGAGCTGGAAAATGGAAACAAAATTCCATAGCACCCTGCATCCTTTAGAAGGTGTGGATAAGCTCCATGGGGCCTGGTCTCCTGCAGGCGAAGGAGAGGAAAAAAAAAAAAAGGAGAGACAAATGTAGCAACTGGAAAGCCACACCATGTAGAGAATGCTCGTGGCATGGAAAAAGGATGGGATGCCGTTTTATGCATCTTTCCTAAGTTAATGAGGAATACAGGTTATTAAGCATTTTGAAGAGTATTTTGGAAGCAAATAAAGCCTTCTGTAGAAGTTAATTTCTAAAGATTTATAGCCTTGGTGCTGAACTACTGTTCTTACAGTAACTGCATAAGGGAGAAGGAGACTTAGCAATAAAGGCCTGGAAACAATAAGGCTCCGTAGCGTGGTTGGTGTGATTTGTGGTTCACGCACCACATGTGGTGTATGCGCTGGAATCAAAACTTGACGTGAGGAGAGACTTCTTCTGAAGCCACATTTGGGTTAAAGGTTATTCCCTCCCTGCCCTCCCCACCCCCCCGCCCCCGCCGCCAAGTTCCTTAGAGGAGAAAGAATTGAAGGCACGCGATAAAACCCACTTTGTAAACTTTACAGTTCATTTTGTTTAAGTAATCATAGTGTGCGTTGTAAACTGAATCTGGGTTGCCAGATTTAGCAAATAAAAATATGGGACACCTAGTTCAATTTGAATTTCAGGTAAACAATGAATGATTGTTCTAGTGTATAGCTGTCCCGTGCAGTATCCGTTCTGGATTTTATAGGGTAACCCTAAACTGAATCTAATTCTCGTTAGAGTGTCATATTCAACATTCTCAACAACACCTCCTCATGAGGATCCCAGTGAAAAGCCTTCTAGGCTTCACTGTTGTCCTCTGCACTTACTGGGTGTCCTCAGTAGCTCCACCACATTGCTGTTTCTCCAATTTCTCTATAAAATTTTCATTCCCTTGTGTACCAGTGGCTTAAGGAAACCCTCCAGATTCCTGCCCCCTGAACCTGCTGGATCCGTCATGTGGTTTTTCTCCTGTTGACCCTTTTCTCCTAGTTTTTTCTCTTCCTCTAGCCACTCCCCCACCACCTGGCTTTTCAGATGGTCTCTTGCTTTCCAAGATGATCCTCCCCTCATCTGTAGATGTCCTCTGCCTCACACTCCAAGCTGGGAGCCAGCCTTGCCCACTTCTAAGTGGGAGCTGATTTTGTGGGTTGTGGCCAATATGGCGCACTGCAGCCTACTTACCCCAGTTAGCAAGACCAACAGATCTGAGAGATCCTCCCTAACTATTCAAGCCTAGAATTTCATTTGGCCCACAGTGGCCAAGATGAGGAGAGAAGTCCCTCTTACAGAGTGCTGTCTCTTTAAGGCTGAGTTCTGCAAGGTTTCCACAGGGAAGGCTGCTCTCCAGGCGCTGGGGGAGTGAGGGGCCAGTTCTTAGCAATCACGTGGTTAAGGCAGAAGCACATCTGAGAGTATTTTTACAATGTTTTATTTTATAATACTAGGATTTGGGGGGAAGGGCATTGCACAGTTTTCTTAGGAGCTCCAGACCCCAACTCAAAACCTCATTCCAAAGAGGCCTTTCGTATTTATTCACCCTGAAATAAAAAGATTTTAATTTGAGCTGACAATCTCCACATTTCATTAGCACCGAAATCAAGTAAAATCAATTCATGTCACCAGGATTGTTTATCACAGAGGAGGAATAAAAAAATAGATATATAACCTCATAGTGGCAGATTTCACCCAGTGGTTATAGAGAGAAGATGCCTCTCTTTGCAACTGATGTACTCACTTCCACAGAGTACCCTGAAATTGCTCTCCCTGGTTACCTCTGTGGGGTTATCTCAGCATTTCTTGTGACCTAGAGCCCTAAGAGTTCTGGTTTTGGTCCCCTGAGGCATGTTTACGGATGCCCAGGCTGGCAGTGATAAATGCCATGTCTTTTTCGACCAGAGGTTATTTCTACCAGAGTTCTGCTCAACTCTAACAGCTCAGTAGCTGGGTATAGTTTCTGCAATGGCCCAGGGTGGGTTAGATCTGGGCAGGATGGGGGCAAGCCCCAGGAACCACTCCTAGCTAGTTAAAACATTATTTCCATGTGAGCTAATGCCATTCCTCCAGCTTTTCATGGAAACAGCTCAGAATTATCTAGCGACATCTGGAATGACTCTCTCTCTCTTTTCCCTCACAGTGTGAACACTGTCAGAGATTTTTATTTCATGTGACTATTTGCCCTGTAAATGTGGTTATCGTAGTGACTGCATTTATCCACGTGGACAAATGAGTTTGTACACGTAAAACTCTTTGGGGCTGAAGCCAAACAAGGCCCCTCTCCTTCGCCACCCTTCATTCCTTCTAGCTCACAGCTATTTTTACAGCAGCTTGAGAGTCAGGAGTTTTGGGAACAAGCCAAGTGTTTTGGGGTGTGTCTGTGCAGATTCAAAGACCTTTGGGGAAAAAAGCAGCAAAAGAAAACAATTTTCCTTTCCTTGGTTTCTAAGCATTTCTGTTCATCTACATCATGTATGTGAATGTTATGCTAAGTTGTTTTACATTTCGGGGAATAGACTGTATTTTAATATTCTCTGTAATCTTGGTTTTCATTTCCTCGCAAGCCCTTTATTCTACTGCCAAATCGCTGACCTGTCTAACCTTTGCTGCAAGGATAAACTCTGACCTTCATGGAAATTCCACCATCTCAGGAAAGGAAAACTTTAGCTCCAGCCAGGCCTAGAATCTCGCAGTGAAAGGAAGCTGAAGTGAGATTTTTATTGGAATAGGCACTGTCAAATGGTTTATTCAAAGTGAGCATTTTAAAGAGTTTCTTTTTAAAAAAATTGTCTCCAGCATTATTGTTTTAAAATATGTAGCTTCAGATGGTGCCTGGAAGTAGGCTGTAAAAAAAAAATTAGTAAAATAATAACAAACTCAGAAAAAATAAAATAATAACAAACTCAATGTTTTCTCATAGTGTACGGATCCTAAGTTCAAATCTTCAAATTTTATCATAATGACTACAGGTCTTAATATGACAAATAGGAAAAGCTACTTAATCAATTACTTAGTCTTTCTCTTCCATATCTTCCCATTTCCCTTCCCAGTTCTGAAGGGCGTTTTTAGTCACTAAATACATTGTGATATTGCTTTTCAAAACTTTTAATTCCATGGGCCATGGAGGGTTTATTAAAATGGGTGTGATTCCCAGTACTGTAGAAAAAGTATTCTTTTTGTGGGGAGGGAGCGGTAACAAGCCACACGATTACACTTACTTGCCTCAGTGTTACTTGATTTCCAGAAAGAATTTACTATTAGTCTGGGATCAAAAAGCCATTAGCCAAGATGAAAGGTGAAACAGAAGTCTGCAGTAGTTAAATTCAGCCTCTGGGTAGAGTTGTCTGCTACTGGTACAGGGACAGTGGGCCTATCCCGTGGAAGGACAGAATGGGACCATCTTTCCAGATCCAAGGTCTGAGGGGTTCTGTGGAATAGACATCACTATTAGCTGGCTGAGAAAATAAAGGTCAACAGGTAAGACACTATTGGCATGAGTCCCTTAGTGCACGTACTTTCTCACTGGTATTTCGTGACCCCTCTTCCCTCCCTCAGAGGCAGGAGAAACAATGAAACAAATATCTGTATTGAGCTTCTATTATATGCTGTGAGATATTTCAAAAGGGAAAGACTGTGTTCTCACCTGGCCTTGCTAGAGAGCTAAGCCACTTTCACATGAACTCAGAGCCTGGCAAGGACGCATCTACCTTCCAACTGAGTAGCTGGTGATATTTAAGCTCTAGGATATGGCATCATGATGATCACAGCCTCCTGAGGAGTTGTTAAAAGTGCACTTCAGGGCTTCCCTGGTGGCGCAGTGGTTGAGGGTCCGCCTGCTGATGCAGGGGACACGGGTTCGTGCCCCGGTCCGGGAAGATCCCACATGCCGCCACGGCCACTGGGCCTGCGCGTCCGGAGCCTGTGCTCCGCAATGGGAGAGGCCGCAACAGTGAGAGACTCGCGTACCAAAAAAAAAAAAAAAAAAATGCACTTCATCCCCTGAGATTCTGAACTAGTCAGTAAAATACGAGGCCCAGGAATCTGCATTTTCAGGAGCACCCACAGTTTCTAGATGCAGCCAATCAAAGCTGTCCTCATTTATACCAGGCTTCATCTGTTTTTTTTAAAAATGTTAGGCAGGAGAATAGGGCTCTAGCTAAAAAGATTAGTTCCGAAACCATGCACTGAAAGATAGTCTTGAGGATTAATGGATATTTATAGATATGTATAAATATATGCATATATATAATACTAAATAGATATACTCTTTATACTTATATACTAAATTTATTTAGTTTTATGTACCTTTTAATATTTTAATTATATATACACACAAAATATATATAATTCAGGTACATATAGACACAGGTTTTATTTAAGGCTGGAAAATACTAATGCTCCTTAGTAAGGATAATTATTTTTGTACCACATGAGAATTATTTTTGGTAAAAAAATCCAGCAGGGGCTGTTTCGCAAACTCCTTTGGCTGCATTTGTTGTGAAGGCTTTCCGTGGCAGAAAGTCTCTGTGTTGTATGTATATAAGGAGGTTGTATACCTGTGAGGAACGTATATAAACTGTATCTATTATATATAATATATACATATATATAAGGGAGAGGGGAAGGAGCAGAGCTCTGTACAGATTGAATCTGGCCATTTGCTCCTCCAAATGCATAAAGTACAATTGTTATAACTGAACGTGGGTGGAGGTTAAAACTCCTGAAAGAGTGGTGTCACATTCTTGATACCGACAGTTCTTTTCAAAAGCTCAGCGGCAGCCCTATTTTCAGAATTTCTAAACTGACATAGTTTTGAGGTGCCAGCTAGTTAGAGAAGACAGAATATATTAATAGACTCAGGTGGTAAGATCCAGAGGTATGACTTTAACCTTATAAATAAGATCCCTGGTTTTCAAAATCCGCCCCCCCATCCATCTCCAGCTTCCCCACCCCTACTGACTGCTCGTCAGTTCCCAAGTTCCCATAATTGAGGACAGTGCCTTCCACTAAAAAATATCCCTGAAATACGTTAGCACATGGACTGCAGTGCAAGCTAAGCACAAGAAACGGACCTCAACCCTTACTCCCCAATATTCTTATTCAGTGGGTCTGGATGAGGCCAGGAATTTGCATCTTCACAAGCACCCAAGGGCTTTCTGAGGGGACGGATACTTGGACGACAACTTGAGCCAGTCCACATTACAGCGTGCACGGCTGACGGTGGATTCCTTCTCCAGAGCAGAGGGTCCGCACTTCATGGGAAGTGCAGGGAATATACGAGCTCGGGCACACCAACACCTCCTCCATGCTTTCTCAGGAGTAGCCCTTGATAATCGTCCACACAAGACAGATGTTTAACACATAGAAACAAATGAAAAAGACTAGAAAGAGCTCTTTACCTTCTTAAGACCATTATGAGTAAGATCATAGGATGGGAGCATTTTTTACCGGGGGAGGAGGGTTCCAAGCCTTTAAGTTTGGAACTCAGTGCATAAATATCAGCGGCGTTTGTCCTGCAGAGCAGACGGGGCGTGGAGAATGAGCTGGAGGATGTTCCTCTCGACACCCTCCCGGGATAGCCGGGGACACACACCCTCTCTCATCCATTCTTCATCTCTCCTCCACGTACACTTGCACTTCTGAGGGCACAGACACTTCACTGTGAGGAAGACTGATTGGATGTGTGACCTGGAGTCAAGGGAGTCAGCTGGGGAGACGGCTCGGCACGAGGTTGAACTTACGGGGAGCGGCAAGGGCCTCGGAAAACTGAGTGCACGGAAATGGGGACGGTCCTGGGTCAGAGGGACCGGCCTCCCTGGCCAAGGTGGTGATACCCAGGAAGACCTGAAGCTGACTGATCGTGATTCACGTCAATAAGAAAGTTGTAACAAAGTACAGTAGGGAGGGACCACTTTGGGTAGAAGGTTTTAGGAAGGAATAGCATCAGCTAGAAGGACCTTGAAGAAAGAAAGGGATATAGCTGTCAGATGGGGGAGCCAGGGAAGGGGCGAGAGCCTGGATGCTGAAGGATGCTTGGACTCCTGTGGTCCAGTCCGTTGTCATAGATAAGGCTGAAAGGCCGGCTGGGAACAGCTGTGTGTCAGGCTAAAGGTGTGTTGGTGTGTGTCAGTGATGTGATGGAACAGGTGAGTACGGGGATCAAGCCCAGGTTTCAGGAAGATCGATCAGGAAGCAGCAGATAAGATGGACTCATGCAGGGCAAGAGTGGAGTCAGAGACATAAAGGAGATTCTTGCCATAGTAAAGGGAAGTGTTAAGGAGGCCTGAACTAGGGCAGTGGCATTTAGGGCCTTTGGGACACTTGAACTGGCAGTGGAGCTGGACCTGGTTAGGGAAAATTACCAGTTTGGCTCTGGACCTGTTGCGCTGGAGGTGCCGGCAGGCTGTCCCCTTGGAGATGTCCAGCTGGCATCTGGAAAAGTGGGCCTGATGGTAGGACCACTGGGTTAGGGAACAGAACCTCAGGAGCTGCCTATGGTTAGAGACAGGAGGAGTGGGGAGGACACAGGAAAGGAGGCGTTCCCCGTGTGAGGGACTGCTGTGGTGCAGTGTGATGGGATACAGGGAATCAAAGAACCTCAAGGAAGAAGTGGCAGCAAACAGTGTCACCTGCTGCAGCAAGGCCAGGGCTGATAACCCCTGGGCTCGGGGCTACGGTTGGTGTTAGTGATGCAGACAGAGTACGGAGTAACTCCTAATCTAGGGTCGAAGCAGAGGAGCAGCTTAAGCTTACACCAAGGGAGTAGCGTAACTGAAGGGAGGATTTTTAAAGTATTCATTCATTCCCTCATTCATTCATTCATATTACCGTCAGAAAGACAGAGGTCTGTTTGTCAGGGAGGTCTAAGGAGAGAATGCAAAGTTTGAAGATATAAACAGGCCATGTCCGGGGAAATGGCTCAGAGAGGGTCAGAGAGGATGGAATGAAGAAAAGCGTCGAGCACAGACCTTGGCACAGGAGGGGCCCACTTTTTCTTCAGAGACAGGATGGAAGTTGCTGGTGAAGGTACAGAGGAGTTAAAAGAGAAAGGGTGTTGTTTAGTGGGTACAGAGTTTCAGTTTGGGATGATGAGAAAGCTCTGGAAATTGATGGTGAATGTACTTAATGCCACTGAATCGTACACTTACAAGTGGTGAAAATGGTAAATGTTATGTTAGCTATATTTGATCAGAGGGAGAGAAAGGGTGAGCTCAGTCTTGCAGTCAGGTAGGTAGGGAGGGTGAGTGCTGCGAGCCCCCGAGGGTGGGGATGGAGGGAGAAAAGCTGTGAGGACCCGTACCAGGTAGCACAAGAACTGGGCACCAGAATGGCCCAGGTTCAGGGGCGATGTGGGAGGTTCTCCTTTTCTTGGTAAATCTTAATTCTATCACGTCCATCCTTTGCCTAATATTTGTCAACGGTTTCCCATTTCTCTGAGGATAAAATTCTAACTCTACCAGGACCGCCCAGGCCTGGCATGAGCTGAACTCTGCTCACCTCCCTAACCCTGCCCCCCACCATTCCCCTCAGACTCCTCCCTGCAGCCACACAGGCCTTCTCAGGTTCCTGGATGGACGTGCCGGGCACACTTCCTCCTCAGGGCTTTTGCACGTGCTGTTCCCCCAGAACAGCCCCCCTCATCCTGCAGGTTTCAGCCTGGACGCCCCCTCCTGAGGAAGTGGCCTCCCTCTTCCCGCATCATCCCCGATCACAGCACCTGGTCACTTCCTTCACAGCACTTGTCACATTGGGGAACGATGTATGTATTCATGTGTCAACTTGTTCATTCACTGTCCCCCCACTAGTCTGTGAGTGTGATATCTTTCCTGTCTCTTCCCAACAAAGTGCTCTCCACACATAGTAGAGATTTGCTCGGTAAATATTTGTTGAACGAATGAACGAATGAATAGATCAATCTCTTGACATTTTGCAACAGTGCCCAGCAGTCTGGGCACAAGAGAAAAGAAAACAGAGAGTGGTGATTACATAGGACTAGGAATGACTTTGGGGAACTTATGTGAGAAGCTGGGGGCAGGGGGAACTTACCAGATTCAAGAGAAACAGATGTATGAACCCACTAGGACCTTGAATGGACTGATTGAGATGAACGTACCCAAACAAGGAAGAGATGCAGATGCACAGGTTTATTGCATATTTGTGCCCCGCGTAGCAAACTGAGCGTGATCAGGCCAACAGACACATTAGATTCATACCCAGATTTCCCAAGTGCCGAGATGGCCTGAAGCATCAACAGTAGTGAGAGCTGCTCTTGGGCACTTGATCCAAAACAGTGCTTGCACTTTGCACATTAGCTCGTTTCATCCTCACAACAACCCTCCGTGGTGAGTACTTTTCTGAAGATCAGACAGTGAGCAAGATGGCAGAGTCCCCATTCAACTCAGTCCTCTCTGTCTGTGGACACTGAGGTTTAACCACTCCTAGATTGTTACCAAGTGTATGGGGTTCCACATTCACAGTCACTACTGTCAAGGAGGTGATACTTCAAAGCAATCGCAGGAGGATTGAACGTGAAGGTAAAACCCTCAGAAGGTTTACAGAAGGCATATCTTCTAGGTGCTCATGTGAGACAAAGAGTTGGTCCCCCGCACAACATTTAATAACCAGATCACTTGCCCTGGGGCCTAACATCTTTTCTTTTGCGAAGTATTGTTTAAAAATACTTTGTCCAGAGCACACCCTTTAGTGATGACTTGATTGGAAAGCCTCTATGGAAACGCCACATCTTGAGTCCCACTTGCAGTCATTCTTCCTCCTTCTTTTCAAGCACCAAATGCTGTCTTTGGCACTCTGCAGATTGGACAGAAGGTTTGCCTTCAGGGGCAGAGAGTGAAAGCCATAATTTTCTGCCCCACTTAGTGCTATAGGCAATTTTCATTTTCTGTTTATAAAAATTATTAGCACCAGTAGTATGGGAGCAGCTTTTGGGGTGGAGTTTTGTTGACATTTCAGCTTGGGAGCTTGGAAGGAAAAATAGGATCAAAGTGGAGTAACATGAGGCAATGTAAATATTAGGGAAACGGCCTGGAGAGGATGGTGAAACGCCAGTCCATCTGACAGCACATTTCCAAGGAGAACTGTATTTTCATGACCGGTTCACATGTAAATAGTCAACGGAATGGATTACTTTGGCAAAAGTGAGTTCAGAAAATCTGCTTGATAATATTCATTCAACCTGCTTTGCTTTCCTGCTGACGTCAGTATTTTCCAGCAAGAGCAAGTGTTCAGAAGCCACATGGAAGGTGCGAACCCCAGGCAGGAAGCCTTCCCAGCACCAGCCTCCTCTGGGCAATGGAGAGACAGTTCCCTTTGGGATCTGCTAGCATGGTTTTGAGCTTTGGCAGTAATGATCATGAGGCCGTAAGAAATCGATTGGTGCTGGGAGAGACCCCTGCCTCCTCCTCTCTGAGCCCATAGTATACAAATGGTCTTATCAGTAGTAGATATTAACATACTTAAGGGTTCAACGTAGAATCACTGTTGCAAGGCAGAGGAAGTGCTGATGTCATGGCTCCGTGAATTATTTCTCCTTATTTCCATCGACCTCTGTACTGCTCCTGGAGCGAGAGCACCACACGTTCGGGTAAAGTAATGTAAAGCACACAGTGAGGTGGTTTTGTAGGAGCCATAGGTTGAAAACTGCTCTAAAGGTCACTCTCATCTTCATCAGACCACAGCTGTGTGGGAAATACATTACCCATTAATAACCTGAGGTGGACAAGACATACCGAGGGGGGAATGCCTGAAAAACAATACATTTTGACTGTATTCCCAAACAGTGAAGATTTCTGTTCATTCCTGAGACTCTCACACATCACTCTGTAAACGAAGCTGATCGTGAAACTTGTGGGAAGCAGTCTGAAGTTTAAATGGGTACCCACACTCTTCTACTCACATAGAGAGACCCCTGTTTCCAAATCATGGGGATTTTAAATAGAAAGAGGTATTGGTTTTCCAGGGCTGCTGTAACAAAGTACCACAAACTGGGTGGCTTCAACAACAGAAATGCGTTGTCTCACAGTTCTGGAAGCTAGAGGATCACCAAGATCAAGGTGTCTGCACAGTTGGTTCCTGCTGGGAGCCATGAGGGAGAATCTGTCCCAGGTCTCTCTCTTAGCTTCTGGTGGTTGCCGGCCATCTTTGGTGTTCCTGGGCTTGTACAAGCATCTCCTGGATCGCTGCCTTTATCTCCACATGGTGTTCTCTTTGTGTGCATGTGTCTGCGTCCAGATGTATCCTTTTTATAAGAATGGAAGTCATATTGGATTAAGCTTCACCCAACTCCAGTATGATCTCATTAACTAATTACATCTGCAAGGACCCTATCTGCAAATGAGGTCGTGTTCTGAGGTCCTGTGGGTTAGGACTTCAACATATGAGTTTGGGGAAAACACAATTCAATCCATAACAAAAGAGTTGGTCTCTTGAATTAGGAGCTTATTAATTAGTTTATAAGATATATAGGCTCTTGGTTTCCCCTTTTACTTTTTTTTTTTTTTTTTTTGCTGCCCAGTTTCTTATAATAAAAGTTAGGTAAAGAGGGAAAAAATAAAGTTCAAGCCAATGTGTCTCACTTTGTGGCATGAAGCTTTGGTAACAGGATGGGGTCAAAACGAGGCTTTTAGTTCATGGTGTGTATAAGCAGCTTCCCATCACAATGATAGATAAGGGGGTGGTGGCTGAATTACGGATAAGATACCAGACCTAATTATAATGACAATGATGAAGTAAGGATTGCAATCCAACTTAAAGTTGGGAGCCATAATATTGATATGTCTTCTTGCAACAGTGCTCACTACCATGTGATTTACTTGTCTGACACCTTTGTCAAGTGTGTATAGATGGCAGGTTCTATTCTAGGCTGACTTTGGGGAGCCCACGCTCCACAGGTTGGAGCTGGAGCATCCTTGCCTGGAGGTCCAGGACCCAGGACAGGGCTTGAAATAGGTTGTGTTTCGTTGAACAGACTGGGGCAGACTGGTGGGCTTCATACCAACAGACATGCTTGTTTGCAGGTCAAAAGGTTATGTAGCTCTTATTTAAAAAAAACAAACAAACAAAAAACACACCTTTTTCTTCCCACGTCTCACCACCTCATTTTCCTTCTAACCCATTCTCAAGACCTCAGTCATGTTAGACATGCTACTTTGCCCCATCACTCCATCTCAGTAACTTATTTTAGAGAAAATAGTTTTAACAGCTTTCTCCAAGGGAAATTATTCTGAAATTTCAACCACCAGAGTTTTTCCAGAACATTCTAAAATGCAGCAGTAACTTCTGAAGGTATCAAGGAGAAAATGTTTAGAAAACGAAATTGCATTTTGCTAATCGCCATGCTGCATAGCTCTTAGAGGGCTGTGGTGAGGATTACGGGAGCAAGGCACCAGAGTGGATTACAACACAGAGCTGACCTTTTACCACCCGGCTGAAGCTTGAAAAACAAAACCAAATCCCATCTTACTAAACCATACCTGCGTCTTTTCTGGGAAATACCCCAGAATACAAGCTTGTTTGTTTTGTAAGATGGTTTCCCTTGCCTGGGAGAACAGTCCCGAAACTCAAGTCATAATGTTCTCATGCTGCATAAGCATTTTGCCTCCTCGGATTGGGCTGGAGGCCTTTTTTCCCCTTCTCCAACACACATCAAATGCTTAAGATCATAGTTTGTCCTGGACAGGTTGTGCAATTTTAATCTTATAAATATGAAAATAAAAGGCACAATTAGAGCTAAAACAGGACACTTTATTTTTAAACCAAAGGAAGCAAAAACAGCAACAGGAAAGCAAAGAACCCAATTAGGACTGTCTCTGGGGCAAATGTCCATTGGTCCCAGTTTCTTCTATTTTTCCCACCCTTTTCTCCATCCCCATCCCATCCCTCTCAGCCTTCTCGATCTTGTCTGCCTTGGTGAAGCTCTCATGCTCTGATTCAACCCCAGCTTCGGCCACTAAAATAATGAAACTTAAAAAATAGATTTAATCTGCTGTCTTTGTGACAATGCATTTTTCACTCTCAAGGATAAAGGGGACTTTGGAGTTGAGGAGATGCTTTAGCCAGTGAGTAAATTGCTGGTGGTATCGGGTAAGGCGGCCCCAGAGCGGCAGTGGCCCCGTTAAGAATAATGGCTAATACTTACTAAACTCTTACTGTGTGCGTGTATGAGAACTCGTTTGTATTTTATAACAGTCCATAATGACAGGTAAAATGGTTTCATTTTACAGGGGATGAATTTGAGGGGGAAAGCAGTTAAGTCACTTCACAAGTTACTCAGCTCTCCTGGCAGAGTTGGGAAACTAACCTGGGTCTTTCTGACCAAAACATTACCCATTACTCTCTATCTAATAATAACAGGACAAGAACCAGGAGAACAGGGAGGCAGAGATCTGTTTGTGATCTTAAGAGTAGAGTTACATAGGGCTTCCCTGGTGGCGCAGTGGTTAAGAATCTGCCTGCCAATGCAGGGGACATGGGTTCAAGCCCTGGTCCGGGGAGATCCCACATGCCGCGGAGCAACTAAGCCCGTGCGCCACAACTACTGAGCCTGCGCTCTAGAACCTGTGAGCCACAACTACTGAGCCCCCGTGCCACAACTACTGAAGCCCGCGCGCCTAGAGCCTGTGCTCCGCAACAAGAGAAGCCACCGCAGTGAGAAGCCCGCACACCACAACGAAAAGTAGCCCCCGCTCGCCGCAACTGGAGAAAAGCCCGCGCGCAGCAACAAAGACCCAACGCAGCCAAAAATAAAATTAATAAAATAAATAAATTAAAAAAAAAAAAGAGTAGAGTTACACAAGATCCAGAAGTTGGAAGTGCCAGGGAAAGTCATTAAGTTCCAATATTTTCCATTCTTCTTCAGCCATGGGGCAGGGTGAGTGTGGTTTCTACTGTCGACAAGGCCTCAGAAAATGTTCCAACTGAGGTTTAAATATCAAATGTGTGCATAAAAAAAAGGAGGAGATCCTGCCTTATGCAACCACGTGGATGAACCCGGAGGACATTATGCTAAATGAAGTAAGCTGGTCGCACAAGGACTAATTCTGCATGATTCCACTTATATGAGGAACCTAAAATACCCAAAGTCATAGAAACAGAGAGTAGAATGGTGGTTGCTGGGGACTGGGGGAAGGAGGGAATGGGGAGTTTCTGTTTAATGGCTATAAAATCTCAGTCTTGCAAGATGAGGAGGTTCTGGAGATCTGCTGTGAGGCGTTGAGCCTACATTTAATAACACTGTATTGTACATTAAAAATCTTATGGGGTAAGATGAAGGTAGATCTCATGCTAACTGTTCTTACCACCATAAAAACACCACCACCAAACAACCTCAAATGCATAACGGAGCCAGTCAACCTTTTCCAGCAATGGGATGGGGGTTAGGGTGCAGGCAGCACGGGAGAAAGTCAATGATTAGATGGTGCTTGAGTGGTGGATTAGAGAGGCAAAGGGTCAGAAGAGGACACAAGGGCATGGAGGGTGCTGACAAGAGAGGATGTGCTGGAGGGCTCCAGGGTTCCACGCAGACAGATGAGGAGACAAAGCCAGTCACTTGTCTTCTCACCATTTCCTCGGCCTTTCCCTCTTGCCGGCAGCCTTCTGGTTGTAGCATAGCTTCTGTGCCAGGGAAGCTGATGTGCCTGCTTCTTAGTAGGAGGAGGATAAAGAGAGGTGTCTGCCCCCTTCTATCCGGAAAACGCTGTCAAGGACATCCCCAGCAGCGCTGTGCTTTGTGTTCCATTGGCCAGACTGACTCATGGCCACCCCAGGCCAGGAAGGCTGGGAGAACCAGTAAACCAGCTGGGATTATAACTACAAGGAAGAAGAGAATGGGTGAGCGGGCCGTGTATCTGCTGCTGCTATTGCTGTTCGCACCTTAGTGTAAATAACTTATCCGTTGGCTTTTTTACCTGAAAGCTGTTACGCTATAGGAAAGGAATTTTGGCAGGTATGTAGGACAGAAATAGACCTAAAGTGAGGAAAGGGAAGGATAATTTCGTGTACCGTGTGCTTTAAGAACACAGGTTTCTGAGGAGTTCCAAGTGCGGATCGTTGTATAAATAGGAAGTGGCCAGGCAACTGAGGGGCCCAAGGGCCAAGTGATGGGATGGGGTGATGAAAGCAAGATGTGACGGCAGCAGTGATGAACCCAATTTGTAAGTATAATTTTCCCAGGATTGACAGCTCTTCTGGTGTCCCAGTTGCTAAACAACCTCTCCAATGCCTGTTTATTTGGTTTTGTTTGTTTTTGTTTTTATTGCCATGCAAACTAAACTTCACGGATGCCTGCTGTCAGTAAACCACACCCAGGACCCTTTCCAGGCCATTAAGAAAGATACTAGTGGGGCTTCCCTGGTGGCGCAGTGGTTGAGAGTCCGCCTGCCGATGCAGGGGACACGGGTTCGTGCCCCGGTCCGGGCGGATCCCACATGCCGCAGAGCGGCTGGGCCCGTGAGCCATGGCCGCTGAGCCTGCGCGTCCGGAGCCTGTGCTCCGCAACGGGAGAGGCCATAGCAGTGAGAGGCCTGCGTACCGCAAAAAAAAAAAAAAAAGAAAGAAAGAAAGATGCTAGCGACCTTCAGTCTACAGCACAGCTAGGGCTGCAGGTGGAGGGGTGGAAGCAGCAGACCTTCCTGTCTTTAGGCCACTTGCCTCTGGGAGTAAGCCTGGTCCTCACGGAGCTGCATGGCCTCAGGGGGATGAGGCCAGGATGAAGCTGCCTTCCCTCCGCTGCAGACTCTTACTTAGTTTATCAAGAACAAGGCCAATCATGAATTAGCTCAACAGGAAGAGCCCAAAGGAGGGGGAGATCCTGAATCGTTGCCTTTAATTTCTTTTTTCTCATTTTTTTTCCCAGTTAGTTTTAGTTCAGTTTCATCTTGGACGTTCCTTTGGCTGCAGAGGTGTGGGTTTCCCTGCAGTGAGGTCGGGGCACGGGGCTTGGGGAGGGTCATTTAAATTCTCGGTCTCCCCATGGATGGAGCTGCTGGCAGCTCTCAAAGGCGGACAGTGACTCTTCGTGGACACCGCAGTGGGTGACTTGCCAAAGGTCATCTACGGAGATGGGGAGAAGCTACCATCCTCGGGCGTCCCACTTGTACTTGTGGCCCACAGGAAACCCAGAGAAAGGTTTGCCCTTTTAGTGTAACTTCTGTTATCACCAGTTCAAGCATTTGGCACTGAACTGCTGGAAGATGGTTTTTTAAATTTGCCTTATTTAAAGAGATTCTGTTGATTTATCATGCTGTTGTTGCTACTTCAGATTCCTAACATATGCATGAGTGATTTATGAAAATGTTTGTATCTTCTAAAATTATAATTATTGAATATTGGTATATGTTTCTCCTATGTCCTCAATTATTTCACTCCATAAAGAGCCCTGATTGCATGAACCACCCATCCCCCCTTTGAAAGTCAAGCTCTCCCTTCCAGGCTAGGTTTTTTGTACCAGATAATTTGATATTACACTCTCATCCCTTCTAAACTACAATTTAAAAAAAAAATTGAGTCAAATTTTTTAATATTTTTATTTGGAGAAAGTCACATAATGAAGACAGTTCTACTTATTTTAGATTTTTGACATTCTAGTGAGATTACCATGTTAAAAGAGTTTAATTCATCTTCTTAATTAGCAAAACATATTTGTAGGTGCTCTATTAGACAGTGTATAAAGGAAAAAATACAGGCTCTTCTGAGAAATAGTTTTCATTCTAAGGAATGAATTGATATTTTCTATTCAAGTCCATAAAATTAATTTCAAAGTGATTTGAAAATTACCTGTCACGCAATTGACTATTTTTAGGTTCATCTCATGGATCTTTGTAGATCCCTCCATTGTATCAGGTGCCACATGGAATTCCAGCTCTCCGTTTACTTGCTTGTCTCCTCTGCCAGCCAGTAAGCTACCAAAATGATTTTGGATGAATATATAAATGGCTGGGAGTGGGAAGGAGAGTAAAATTAAACAACTAATAATGAGTTAAAGCAATCCTTTAGAAGGCGGCAATTACTGGAACAGAAGTGCACGGTTTAACTAAGGCACAGTTGTGTTAAGATATCAGTGTAAAAACACATGGAAATATTTGCATCTTATTGCCCCCAGATTTAGTTAGGGTCCTTTTGGCAGTAGAGAATAGCAAGAGTGGAAATGAAGGTTTCATCTTCCGCCCACCAGTATTTACTTCTCCATTCAATTCACAGAAGTCCCACCTTCCCTTACACCCTCACCATCACTAGTGGGTCCTACTGCGACAGCCTCCGAGGTTGATATCCCTGGCCCCTCCGTTCAGATAACCTTTCCAAATCATGGGCCTGAATATGTCATTTCTCCTTTAAAAAACACCCAATGCCTCCTCATCATCTTAAAAGAAAGCCAAGCATCTCAGCATGCCCTGCTGCTGGGCTTCTCCTCACTCGCCCCCATCCACCACCAAATGGACCATATACGTTAGTTATTGTAAATTTCTTGCAGCCCTTGCACTCGCCGTGTTGTTTCACATCTCAGTGCTTTTTGCACATGCTGTTCGCTCTGCATGGACTGTCCCTCTGCCCTTTGTCTTCCTATAATCTCATCCTCAGCTTCTAAACTGGACTCAACAGTTAAGTCCCTTGAGAGCCGTCCCTTCCTTCTCTCTCTTCCTTTGTGACTGAGTTTATCTGCTTCTCTTGTAACATCTCTTTGTCCATTGGTGTTATTTTGTGCATGTGGTGTTTGTTTCCTGTGCACTGGCAGGAACTGGGTCTAGTTCATCTCTGACATAAGGATTCACACATTATCTGACATGTTGCATTTGCCTGATTCATATCTGTGGGAATGACTGAGTGAAAGAGTATTTGTAGACTTTGTTGAAGAGGTAGGGTTGTGGGAGATTTTCAAATGGTGGGGATGAAAGGTTTAGAATGTCCTTGAATTCCAAGTCTATGTGGATTTAAGTTCCAAGTACTGTATATTAGTTTTAGGGAAGCCTTCCTTCTAGTCCTAGAGCATTGCTTCTCAAAGTGGTATCCCCAGATCAGCATCATCAGAGTTACCTGACACCTTGTCGGCAATGCAGATTCTCGGGCCCCGTCCCAGACCTGGGCAGGACCCAGCAATCTGTATTTTAACAAGCCCTCCAGGTGATTCTGAAACACACTTAAATTTGAGAACCACTGCCCCAGGGAATAAGGAAGTCAGGATTGAGCAATATGCTGGTTTCCTAGTTTGAATTCAGTGCAGACCAGTGAGTTTACACAGGCTCACCAGTGTGAGGAAAAACCACTAGCGACTCTGTTCAATTTACCTAAGTATATAAGATCCCCCCCTTCAGATCTACTTTCCTTTCTTAGCCTGGGTTTCCTACATCCCTCAGTTTCTAATGGCAAAATAGAGAGTTCTAGAAGATAAGATCTAGAACATTTGGTTAACAGAAAAGATATATCAGGAACGAAAAAGGCCTGTTTATGTTGGAGCAAGTGCATTGGCCTCAGGGTCTGCCGTACCCATTGGGGAGAGGGAAGGACACAGTGGTACTTAGCGGATGGACCGTGGCTTTGAAGTCAGGGATACCTGGACAAGGATCCTACCTCCAAAGCTCAGAAGCTGGCCAGCTCCTTGACCTTCGCGGGCCTTAACTCCATCAAATGTGAAAGGGGAATCACAGTCCCTATCCTCTAGGGAAATTATGAGGATCAAATGGGACACGACATATTCAGGTGCTCAACAGATGCTCGCCCCTTCTGTCCCCTACCACGTGGTAAAAGGCCTGTCCTGGGCCAGATTCACAAGGGAACGAAAGGGTAGGGCTGAATCAGTCATTGCTACAATCTGAGGCAGGGCTACCCCCATGGCATTCCAGCAAGGCTGGGTGACAGAGAAACCCTGGTAGGTTGCTAGG
This sequence comes from Lagenorhynchus albirostris, assembly GCF_949774975.1. NCBI lineage: Eukaryota > Metazoa > Chordata > Mammalia > Artiodactyla > Delphinidae > Lagenorhynchus > Lagenorhynchus albirostris. Next base: position 87,781,843 of record NC_083104.1, on the reverse strand, counting down.
TGAAATACAGGACACCCAGTTAAATGTGAATTTCAGATAAACGACGAGTAACTTTTTAGGTAGTACTTGTGTGTCCCCTGCAACATCTGGGACGTACACTAAACAATTATTCTTCATTTATCTGAAGTTCACATTGAACTGGCTGGCTTGTATTTTTATTCGCTAAATCTGGCAACTCCGACTCACCTTAGGGTAGAAGCAAGTTCCATGGCAGGCTTTCTGCCCCACTTCCTAATGTTGTAATAAAGGTCATCTCTGACCTTTATTAAAGGTCATTCTGGGTACAGCCTAATAAGGAAACTCAGCACTGGGAGATACTGGGTGATACTGGGTGGACCCCAAGGGGAGGCCCAGCCAACTGTCTTGGGAATTTGGGAGGAGGGAAGGGCCGCTGCTGAGGATTCTTGCCTCTGCCAGCAGAAGAACTGGAAGCCACCTCTTGCCCTCTCTCCCACTCCAGGCCCCTCTGGAGGTGGAGTTGTGGTCGTTGCCCCATTTCTGTGCACATGCTGCACAACTTTAAGTCAGATGAGGGATTCAAAGCCACAGCCATCCTTGTTAGGATTCGATGGTGTTTTTTCTTATTTTGCAATCTGGTATTAGTATGGTAATGGGACTCTATTAAATCTAACAAGGAGTTGGATCTTAAAGCATTTGCCTATTTCCACCCCTTTGAACGTGCTTAGCAGTCGAATTATTTAAACTAGGAAGAGCCAAGGGAGTTAGGAAGGAGGGCTGCCTGCCCCAGGCCGAGCTGGAGGAGGGTGCTAAATGTGGTTATCAAGAGATCAAAGACCAAGGAGAGACTGCTTTGATCTGCTGCTTGTCAAAGTTGCAGTCAGATCTTTGAGACTCTGCGTTTGGCCCCTGCCTCCTCCCCACCCTTTCTTCTTATTTCTTCTCTTTTCCTGGACACCTGGAAGTGCTAGACCCAGGCATGCCCTGGAGAAAGCCGCGTGGCTGAAGTGCTTAGGACACCAGAGACAGAACCTCTCCTCGAGGAAAACCCCTTTTCTAAATACAGTCGCTTTCATTCATCATTTTTGAGGGGAGAAAAGGTAAATGTGAAATCCCCCCGGTTATACCTGCAGATGCATGTCCCAGTGTGTGAGCTGATAGGAATCAGACTGTGGTTTCAGTGCGTTTCCTTTGATACAAACAGGAAAGGTACCAATTGGCTGGGACTAACTTTGAGTTGCCTGGATTTTCCAAATGTTTGGAGTGGCGGGGCCGGGGTGGCGGGGGGAGGCAGGAGGCGGGGGAACCCGGGGGAGGTCTGTCACATCTGAGCAAAGGCAGTTCCGTATCCAAGCCATATTCTACCTCTTCTGATTTCTGTGACTCTTATTTTCTAGATAACGTAGGACTACACAACCCCATTTAAGAGCCCTGCTGTGTCTTCCCCTTACCCCGAAAAGCTGCTTATCAGGGCCCTTAAGATCTTATTTATGGCAATCCTCTGAGCAGCCTCGGTCTCATTCTGAGAAGTTTTTACACAACTTGTACGAGTCAGGAAAGTACAAGGATAATGGGTACATTTCTGCCGATGAGTCAAACACTTCATCCCTATCAGTCTGTGCAAGATACAGGATGTCTGTGGTTTTAACGTTTGCGTCCTTAATGGACGAGATTTGATATGTGTGTTTCCTAATCCCGAGCTATTGAAATATTGATTCTCATCCTGACCTGGCGTCCTGGGAACGGAGCCAGTCTATCTGCATCTCTGCGCTCCACATTTAGACCGTCTTCCTGCTGGCCTAGACTGTGAACACCAGGATGAGATTAGATTTGCTGGGGGTGGGGCAGTTGGGGAGGAATGTAAATCCCAGTGAAATAACTGTCTGGCCACATTTCTATTAGACAGAATGGGGCAGCTATTCTAGACGTTTCTGGCCAGTGTTATCATGTGTTTTTACCCAAATATCCTTTTTGCCTTCTTTTCCCCGTACGTGATTTTTTCAAATTTATTTTATTGAAGTTTAGTTGATTTACAATCCTGTGTTAATTTCTGCTGCCCAGCAAAGTGATTCAGTTGTATATACATACATATATATATATATATATATATATTTTCTTTTTCACATTATTTTCCATTATGGTTTATTACAGGATATTGACTATAATTCCCTGTACTATACAGTAGGACCTTGCTGTCCTATTTGATTTTAATGTATACAGGCTGTCTGGTGAAAATAAGAAAAGAAATCCTAGCTAGAGATCCATTTGAACTTCCGAATAGAATTGTCTAAAAAGTGTAAAGTATTTTACAAGGAATTCCAGAAAGATGAATATTTATACCTCGTCGAAAATATCTTCTGACACAGAAAATATTAGAAGCCTTTCTGCTATTTTTGTGATCTTTGAGTATCGATGAAAGATGGTTTGGAACCAAGCTGTCACAGCCTGGTGCTGGGCACAGAGTCTGATGGGCTCTGACGCCATCCTATTTGAAGATGGAGGTGTGGGGAATGTGTGTGCCAAGCGACCATCCATCATCATCAGTCCAACCCCTTTCTGCCATGACGATGCTAAGAAATAGAAATAAATAAAGAAATAGAAATAAATAATAAATAAAGAAATAGAAATAAAACAAAGGTGAACCCCAAGGAGACTAACGGGCCCTCGCACAGCATATTTAAAGTCTTCTTAAACATTGCTGACTCCCATCCTTCATCCCTCTCTCTCACACCACTTCCCCAGTTTGCACCCACGCAATCATTCACCTGGACCAGGTGATGACTTCCTACTGTGCCTCCCCTTGCGCAAGCTTGTGCCTTCCCATATTCATCCTCCATACTATTGCCAGACTGAGGTTTTGAAGATACCCACTTGTTTACAATCCTTTAGGGGCTCCCTACTACCCAGAGTCCCATGGCCCTTTATTAACAGATACAGTCATCCATGACCTGACCCACCTCCGTCTGCAGACTTGGCTTCCTTCCAAACCTATCTTGAACTTCACCTTCCAGAAATACTGAAATGTCACGTTCCATGTTTGTCTTTGCACGTGTACTTTATTTTTCTTGGAGGTTCATTCCTTTCTCTTTTCCTTTTGGAGACTCCCCTCAAGGACATCTCCAGGAATCCTTCCGCATTTGCCATCTCTTCCTTCATTAACTTCCCTTCCTTAGCAGTACCTGTGTTTGCCTCCATCGCTGCCCTCCCCGTATCCACTGATTTCTTTTGACCCATTCATCTCCTTGACTATGCGGTGAACTCCTGGAGAGTGGGAGCAGGCCCTGTTTACCTTTGTGACTTACTCAGTGGAGCAGAGAAGGTGCTCATGAGGGGTCTTGACCGAAATTCAAGAGAGGATGCTGAGAGCAGAAACAGGAATAATAAAGGCAAAAAGAAATGGGCATCAGTAACATTTTGATTTTGCTGACAACCCTTTAAGGAAGGATTATTATCTCCATTTTATTGATGATGAAACTGAGGGTCACAGAGATTAAGTTTGGCCAAAGGTCACAGACAGCAGTTGGGGGAGCCATAACCTGAGCATGAACACCTAGAACAGCTCCAAGAAATGATCAATAAGGATCAATAAATATTTGTTGAATTGAACTGGTTGCTAGAATATCTACCAGCATTATTCCTGAGTGGGTTCATCATCAAATCACACGTAGGAAGAGAATCTTCAAAGACCATCTAGTTTCTTTCGGTAGGATTTTATCTTAATACCAATTTGATATAGTAAAATTAGGTAACAGTCCCCTGGGTTTAAATATTCATTCATTAGTTCCTTCGGCAAGTACTTGTCAAGTATCTTTTATATGCCAGGCACTGTACTAACACATGCGGGTGTGATTTAGGGGAAGAAACCTGCCCCAATGAGGCTTTTCTGGAAAATAATTTGTCTAGAAAAATCCCTGTAATGATGTGGAATGAACTAACCATTGACTCACCAGTGGATGAGATACTGTACCAACCAGGCTCATAAAAATCGTGCACACGAGTGACCCAAGTCACTGAAGCCAGGAGCACTTATGAATCACCCAGGACTTCTGGATCTTTTGGGGTTTGTTAGTTGGAATAGAAAGGACTATAAGCAGCTAAGGAATTTATTGAAAAGATGAGTTGTGGGTCAGAGAACCACTAGGACAGCTGAAGGGCCAGGCTCAGGACCTGGGCAGAGTCGGAGGGAGGCAATGCATCAGCTTTTTGGCTAACATCCCTCTGCAGAATGGGCCAGTGGGGACACTGCTGCCACCTGCCAGTCCCTGTGGTCCATGTGGCTGCTGGTGCTGAATTCTGATGCCGCTGGTACCATTACCACCACTAGAAAACAATTATCCTATGTCCCCACATCTCGTTACCATCAGCTTCTCTTCCTTATGCGTACGTATACCTGGTAAGCCCTGTGCACACTTAAGTCTGTACCTTGGCTGGAAAGGATGCTGGGAATGTGGGTACCCCACCTCTGTAGCTACTGTAGAGGAGCAGGGGCTATGCCTCCCCGAAAGACTTATACATAGGAGAATTCTCCAACACAGGAAGGGCATCAAGACAGAAAAACTGTATCCACTATAGTCACTAATTTTAAATCTTAGGATTGAGGTATCTCACCAATGGCCACATCATACAATATGAAAACGAATACATATTTATCTTTGTTAACACTCCTAATTGAATTCCTGAACTGCCTTTGGTAATTAGCATCAGTGTTTTACAGAAATAGTGGTCAAAGTTTTACCACGTGCCTTTCTTTCTGGAAATAATAAAAAATGGAACAATAATATTTTGTGACAATATCTATTTTCCTCCTTCCCTTCCTCCCTTCCTCCCTTCCTTCCTTCCTTCCTTCTGAAAACACTTATCAGGTGTCTACTATATACGAGGCACTGTGCTTGCCACTAGAAAATCAAAGACAAATAAGACGTGCTTTTTACCATTAAGTTGTCCCTAACACCATGCAGGAGAGACGGACATGAACAAAATAATTACCCCGCAATGTTAAAAGGCCTAGGATAGACATCTAAAAAGGGTTCAGTCAGGACATGAAAGGTTGTATGTTCATCTTTACCCTGTGGAATTGACAGGTTAGAAAAATCTTCATAGACATGGTGGTACTTGAGTTGAGTCTTCAAAGATGTAAGTGGTCACCTGGAGAAAAGGTAGAGGGACATTCCCAGGTGGTGGGGTGGGGGGACTCATGATGAGCGAAGAGGTCATGAAAAATTGCTGACTAGTCAGCAACTCTGAGAGCTTGGGATCGCTGGGACATAGTGTTTGGGGAGATGGCTGGTGGACTGTGTGAAATAAGACCTGAATGAAATAAAATGACAGGCGCTCCTTGCATGCAAAGGGGTTTGGAGCTTATCTTGATGGACCACAGAGCCACTGAAGGAATAACATAATCCAATTTATATTTTCAAAAGATCAGTCTAGTGGCAGTGAGGAAAAAGATCTGGAATGGGATGAAAAACCAAGGGGCCAATTAGGAAATTATCACATCCCAGGTGGAAGATGGTATAAGATCCTATAGTACTGTCATAGCAGTGGGAACGGAAAAGAGGATATAAAATAATTTTTTGGGAGCTGGAATGTGTAGGACTGTGTATGGCTGAGGAGAAAGCTGGCGGTGCCCTTCCTTTAACAGAGAACTCAGGAGGAGGAACAGAATTTTGTTTGGGGGCAAGAGGGCTGGTTGGGAGGAGACTAAGATGACTCTTTATGCTTTAACCATGTTGATCATCTAGATGGAGATGTTGTGTTGGTGGCTGCATATAAAGGACGAGAGGTCAGGAGAGAGATCTGGAATTAGGGTCAAAAATAAAGAGTTCCATCTCTGTAGTTACCTTACCAAGAAATCTCTAGGCTCTCCTAGTTACTAGAGAAAACCTGATAACATATATTCCCAAAGCGTGAAACTGGAAAAGTCAGGCTTAGTCTCAAAATTCCAAAGTTGGAGCTAAAGTTTGCACCTTCCTAAATCTCAGAGTATTTAAAGCAAATAATACCGTATTTATTGGGAGTTGCATTTATGACAGTGGAAAAGACACTGGGTTGGCAGTAACGTCTGTGTCTTCTATGGAAACTCTACCCACTACTTACTTTGCAACGGGGGTAAATTACTCTGGACTTGATTAGTTCTTCTCTGCAAAATGAGAACTAATTGATCTCTGTAGTCCTTTTTGGTTCTAAATTAGCCTGAATGACTGGAGTCCCACCTTGGATACATATGAAGCCACATCTTTTTTTTTTTTTTTTAACATCTTTATTGGAGTATAACTGCTTTACAATGGTGTGTTAGTTTCTGCTTTATAACAAAGTGAATCAGTTATACATATACATATATCCCCATATCTCTTCCCTCTTGCATCTCCCTCCCTCCCACCGTCCCTATCCCACCCCTCCAGGCGGTCACAAAGCACTGAGCTGATATCCCTGTGCTATGCGGCTGCTTCCCACTAGCTATCTACCTTACGTTTGGTAGTGTATATATGTCCATGCCTCTCTCTCGCTTTGTCACAGCTCATCCTTCCCCCTCCCCATATCCTCAAGTCCATTCTCCAGTAGGTCTGTGTCTTTATTCCTGTCTTACCCCTAGGTTCTTCATGACATTTTTTTTTCTTAAATTCCATATATATGTGTTAGCATACGGTATTTGTCTTTCTCTTTCTGACTTACTTCACTCTGTATGACAGACTCTAGGTCTATCTACCTCATTACAAATAGCTCAATTTCGTTTCTTTTTATGGCTGAGTAATATTCCATTGTATATATGTGCCACATCTTCTTTATCCATTCATCCGATGATGGACACTTAGGTTGCTTCCATGTCCTGGCTATTGTAAATAGAACTGCAATGAACATTTTGGTACATGACTCTTTTTGAATTCTGTTTTTCTCAGGGTATATGTCCAATAGTGGGATTGCTGAGTCGTATGGTAGTTCTATTTTTAGTTTTTTAAGGAACCTCCATACTGTTCTCCATAGTGGCTGTACCAATTCACATTCCCACCAGCAGTGCAGGAGTGTTCCCTTTTCTCCACACCCTCTCCAGCATTTATGATTTTTAAGTTAAATCTAGCTTGGGCCTCCAGAGATTGACAGGATACCCAGTCTCTCTAAGGGATCGGATTACTTAGTTCTGGTAATAAACACCTCTTGGAGAGGGAGCTGCCGTATGTGACCAGTCCCTGAGGTGGCCCTCTTGTGGCTGCTCGTGCTCCGTCACTGCCTTCCTGTAGACCACGTGGTTGCCGCTCAGGGCTCCCATCCTCTCCTGTGACTATGCCATTGCTGGTCCAGACCTTTGTGCCAAGTGGCTCTTTAGGGCAGGATGATGAGCACATTCTCAGGGTCCACAGCTCTTGGTTTATGTTTCCTTGCTTGGCTGTTCCCACCACCCCAGTACGCCCATGTTATCCACCCTACACCAGAACCACATCTCCATCACTCTGCTCTTGTGGAGTTGGGGTTACATGTCTAGGCTCTCCCTTTGCCATCATGCTGAGACCCCCTTTGGAGGCCCTTGGTGTCTTTTCCTGCCAGCAGACCTCAGTCAGTCTACTCCAATCCACCAGAGACTAGTTTGTGGATACCTACTTACTTTACATTTAAGTTATTCTTCCCAGAGCCATGGAAACCTCCAAGAGGACTCGCCATCTCTAGGATAGAGACGAGATTGCAAATTTTAAATAACTACCTACTTTTGTTAAAAAATAAAAGTTAACAATTCTGATTTAACTAGGCACCCATTTCACATTACACGTCTCTGTAAACAATGAACAACAGTAAGAGAAGGGAGGGACCCAAAAGGGGGGACTGGGAAAGAACTCTGAGAAGTGAAACTTTTGTAGTCAGCATCCCATTAAGCAGATACAGTCCCTGGTTAGAAATCATTTTGTCAGGATCCAATTTTTCAGCTAAGGCTGTGGGAAATTCTTGTGGTGTGTGGCTAGGGGGGTGTCCATCATCACGACAGAAGGGATAGATAGTGCACAGCCACCCACCCAGCGATCAGCTCTCCGCATATGGCGGCCACATGCCCAGAACTGCCCTTCCTGCTTCTCCCAGCTTGGATACGAAAGTGAGGGCCAACCACAGACTGCCTGGGGGTGGGGGTGAGGCTGGGAGTGAGAATGTCCACCCCACAGCATCACAGAAGAGCCAGCAAGTGGGAGTGCCTCTGAGACTGCTGAGTGATTTTTCAAAGAGAAAGGGCAGCTTTGCAAACAGCGTGGGGAAAGCAAGCTGGATTGATGAGTAAGGAGCAAAACATTCTAGAAAAACATCACCATTTCTTGCACAATCAACCACTGAATATGTGTCATCAAACACGAGATCATCCTTACCTGGCAATAACACAGCTGAAATAGATCATTTAAGTAATTTTTCATTGTGACTGAGCCCAACATGGCCTTTAACCATCCCGTAACAAGAATACTGACACAGTAGCCTGAAGTACAGAAAAAGTTTATTTTCTTCATAATCCGATGAAAGTGTTGTGGGTACAGAGCCAGAGAACAGCCTCATATTGGAATTTTGGGGTGCCTTAAATTTAAAACAGCTTTTTAATTTTTTTTTTTTACAGTAACTGTACCATCCCAGTAAACTTCTTGAGATGAAATGAAGAATTTAGGTTTCACTGGGAAATCTACATTCATCTTGAAGAGGGTTCACAATATCCTCAACTTTGTTATTCTCTGAAGATGAGTTCTTTGAGAATTAGGATCCTGTCTTTGCTTTGTAGTCATCGCATGTGTCAAGGAAAACATTAAAGACAAAGCCACAGATTGACTTCAGCCACAACAGCCTGAGGTACAGAGCATGAAATATGCAATATGTGTAACTCCTGGACCCAGCATCCTACCTAATGAAAACCCAGGAAGGTGACTTGCTGATCCTTGGTTTCGTAATTAGAAGTTTTGCAGGCACAAACCAAGTTGAGAAAAGGTACACTTTTATAACTAGTGGTTGCTATAATTAAAGTTATTAGTTAAGGAAGGGCTATTACTCGGGGCAACACCATCAGAAGGAAGTTTTAGCAATTAAGTCAAATTCGCTGTGGTTGTGAGGGTTTGGGTTTTTTGTCCCCCTTTCTTTCTGGAAAACAAAACAACCTCAGGCAAGTGTTCTGTACTTCTCAAAGAGCATCTTGACTCCACAGTGGCTGGAGAGCAAACAGCCAACAGTGAACTGTGCTGTTGATTCTATCAGCAGGTTAATTAAGAAAGCTGTTAGTGATGATAAAAAAAAAAAAAAAGCCAGCACATTTTCAATTCATATTGACAAAATCCATGACCTAGGCAGAACTGATGTTTGTTCAATACTAGGAAGACATGCTAGAGGCATTTAGAGGAAAAGGCCGACACGGAAAGCTGAAAGTCCAGTACAGGATGTCCCCTACCCTATTAATAATGTTAGCAGAACTGATCGTTTGAAATTCCACGTGCTTTTCCCTCTCATATAAATTCTGTAAGCGGAAGTGTTCAAGGCCTCAGATTCACTCTGAAAAACCCAGTTCACTCATAATGGGGTCGTCGTGAAATAGGGCTAGTTTGGTAGTTGGGAAACTGAGTTCTAGTCCGGGATCTGAAGCTAATGTGTTACGTGGTTTGGGGCAGTGGGTTTGACTCTGCATTTCGACTTCTAGACTATGCGTACCTTCAATACAGTCCAGTCTCAGGAGCACAGAAAACCCACCTTTCCCGTGTAGCATTTTCCATTGGGGGAAATCTGTTCACAACTCCAGCATGGGATGGTAGGAATGCATTGCCCTCAGGGCAGTGGCACTGAGTGGGACCATCCTTCGGCAGGATAGAGTCACTCCATCTGCTGCTGGGGGGCTGGGCAAAGACTGATGAGTTTGAGATGAGACCATATTGCAGGTTGTCCTATGTTTGCAAACCCTGAAGTCAGACCTTGATCAGGAAAAATCTCCCAGTTCCCTAGTTAGGCTTTTATTTCATTGACCTTGGGGTTGGCTGTCCTGTTTCCCTTTCCATGGCCATTAGTCATTCCCCCCAGAATTTATCCCCTTGGGAACACCACAAACTGTTTCCTCATGCTACCAGCAAGTTACAAGTGCTTATGGGATTGCTTTAGGGGACATGGACAAGGGGTAGAGGGAGTAAAAGGGTTCCTCCTAGACCTGGCATTGACTCTTGCTCCCTGATCCCGTTCTCCCCTAGGGAGGACACCACTGGTGAATCCCCAGTTGGGGCGGGCCCAGGGCAGGAGCCACCACAGAAAAGAGAAAGCGAGAGAGAAAAGACCTCTCTCAGGAGGCTCTAGGATATAAAGGAGATGTAACTGACAAACCTCTGACTGCAAATGAGGTCAGATGCACTCAACATGTTATTTTGACACAGTTACTCACCACCTCAGAGTTGAGTTAACAACATCATTTCTCACGGCCTTTTCTATCTGTCAATATTTGAGCACCTTTAGTGACTTAAGCTCTAAACTTAATCCTGTGATATTTTGGACCCTGTAAAAGTCTGGTGGTAAAAGATACAAATATTGACTCCCAAAAGTGATTTCAGAGATTTGATTGAGAAATTAAAATACACTTAAATAATCTCACTCGCTCTGGTTTATAGAAGCAAGGATATTGTGTATTTGGATGAAGTGGCTAGATGGTGTATTGAAAAACCCAAATGAAAACGAGAAGGAGAGAGACCTTATAAGTTCCATGGAAGGACCACAGGACATCCCTGGGAAGGTCTTAACAGCAAGAGTAAAATGGACAATAGGAATTGGAATGAATAGAGTTGGAAGAACTGAGCTCAGAAAGTATAGAAGGAGATGGAAGCTCAACTTGGGGAGCTAAACATACCACAAAGTAAATAAAAGCAGAATCTCAAAACTAGGATCTATGCCAGAGGCACAGACACGGACTCTTTATTGCTTTTAAAGGATGACAGTTGAAGTAGCATGGGACTTTATTGATTATTTATCTCCATTCCATCCTGTTTGCACCTCAGATTTGCTTCATATGATGGTAAAGCTTAACTTGTACAGTTATTTTGACCAAATGCCAGGCAGAAGGATGGAGGAAGGAGTGCCACCTAAAATGGAAAATAAGGGAAGCTGGTGAACATTTGACATTGTTTTTTTTTTTTTTGACAAGTAGTCATACTACTTTCAGGTACATGTGCATTTTCACAACCTCTTTCTTCTAAGTCTCTAAATATCATTCTCTGATTATATCGTTTCCCTGCTCAAAATCCGTAAGTCTTTTCATGTCTGTGGAATGAAGTCCAGCTATCTCAGCCTGGCCCTTGTAAAAGCTCTTCATTATCCAGATCCACACGTGTTAAACTAAAATACATAGCAGACCTATGCCCATACATAGAAGGCATGTGACAAGTGTTGGTCCCCTTAGTGGATGTTAGTTTTTTCCATCTGGCATCCATTTCTTTTCCTCCTTCCTTTATCCTAAGATAACCCTTATTTTTCTTAGACCTCCCTTTATCCAACACTTGGAAATATGTCTCAGGGGAAAAGGGAGGCTCTGGTTGGTCTAAGAATAATCCAAATCCCCTTGCTAGTGACTGGTTTAGGAATGTGCTTATAACGCAGTTCTGGCCAATGAGATGTGAGGAGAAGTGTGTCAGAGGCCTCTGGAAGTTTCCTTGCTTTTGAGAGGGTCTTAGGGAGAAGCGAAGTCTGTCTTTGGATGCTTTATGTTTGACTGGGTTTCCTGGAAGTAAGCCAACCCCAAGAAGAACAGAGCGATAGAAAGAACCTAGGTCATTAATGGCATCCCCAAGCTGCTGAAGCAACTACTAACTCTCAAGTCTTCCCTGCCTCTGGAGACCCTGTTATATTAAGATGATACAATTTTCTATTTTAAATCAGAGTCAGCCTTTCAGCTACTTGCAGCCAAAAGCATTGTACACAATCTTGTTCCATTTTTATTTTCTGTTTCAACCTAATTGCAATCTGGATCTTTACCACTTCAGGGTCCCCAGCCAAATGCATCTGCGCTACTCTATAAATGCCCCTCAAACTCCCTCCCTCCCTCTACCCATCTACTGAAATCCTCACCATTAAAAACCTTATGGAAACATCATTACCCCTAAGAACTCTTTCCTGATAACCCACTCTCCTCCCAGCTGCCAGAATGTTTTCCCTTCTTCTTCGAATTCCAAAAACCCTTTCCTTACACCTCTTCAGTCATTTTTCCTATTCGGGCATCATACTTATTCGTGCGAACGTCATGTCTTTTTCTAATTGTAAAGTCCTGGGTTGTATCATTTATAGTTTTGTAGTCACCTCCCATCTAGAATAGAGTCTGTTTTTTATATAAAGCACTTGAAATTTGTTGAAGGAATCAGATATCACTAGACTGATTTACCACCCACCCTCTGAGAACTCCATGGACACTAATTGGTGTAGTAATAAAGTAAGAACACTAATTACGCAGTTGATTCTTTAAAATGTCGCCTCAGTGTGAGAAATGTACGAAATGAAATTTTTAAAGAATCTGGTCCCTCTAGTAGGGCGATTGAGTGAAATTTAATGATGACAATTGAATGACATTGTAAACGATAGTATCAGTTCCCTTAGAAAGCTCTTTGCATTTAAAATGCAAGAGTAAATCGCCTAAGGAGCCTGGCTGTGTTTTTTTCAGTTGAGTGGAACAGTCAGATGCCCAAATTTCAAAAGCAAAACGGAAACGAAAGACAGTGCAGAAATTGTGCTCCCAACTCATCTGATGAAATATTGGCTCGTTGGATTTACAGTACTGTGACAAACCTAACGAATTAGGAAACTGACATCTTGGTTTGAGAGGAAGGCAATATATTGTACTGTTAAGTAGCAATAGAAAAATGACTCTTAAATCAGAAATCATGGGTCAATAAACTTGCATTTCTCTTTTATGGGATCTTTTAAAACAATGACATTATTTGTTGATCTCTGATCCAAGTCTGACTGTAAGGATGCAATTAAGATTGGAGAGACATTTTAACTTCATCATATTTTATTGGTTTTAATTAATTTGAAATATTTTATACATGCAGAAAAACACAGACGCTAACATTTCAGACACCCCATATACCCAGCATCCTGATTTAACATGATAATATTTGGCTACATTTGTAATATTTATTTTATATTTTAGATCTCATCCTTTTGTGTGATACTCAGAATAAAGTTCTACTCAGATTTTGAATTCACTAATTCATTATGATTTTCTTGAGTTTTATTTTTAATGTAGGCAAAATTTACATAGAGTAAAATGCACAGTAAATAAGTGTAAGTCCAATGACCTTTGACAGACCTACACATCTGTGTGTAAATAAACATCCCAATAAAGATGTACATTTTCATCACTCTAAAAAGTTTGCTCGTGCCATGTTGCAGTCAATCCCCCTCAAGAAGCACATCCTGTTCTATCACAGCAGATTATTTTTGTCTGTTCTTAAATGTCATTTAAACGAAATCATATGGTATATTCTCTTCTGTGTCTGACTTCTTCAGCATGACAAAATGGGTTTAAGATTTATCCATGTTGTCACATGTTTTAGTAGTTTTTCTCTTTAGGTTGTTTAGTAGTTTTCAATTGTATGAATATACCACAATTTCTTTGTCCATTCTTCTGCCGATGGACTTTAGGGTAAGTTTGGGATTATGCATAAAGTTGCAATGAACATTCTTGTGCATGTCTTTTGTGGATGTGTGTTTTTATTTTCTTGAGTTAAATACTGAGAATGGAATTGCTGAGTCATAGGGAGGTACACTTTTAACTTTATAGGAAGCCAACAAATTTTTTTTTCCATAGGAGTTGTACGATTTATATACCCAGCAATGGTATGAGCATGCCAATCACTGCACATTCTTGCCAGTATTTGATGGTTGTTAGTCTTTTTAATTACCATTTTTTTAGTGGAATGAGTGGCTTCTCATTGTGGTTTTAATTTGCATTTCTTTGTTGACTAGGAAAATTGAACACTCCTTCATATGTTTTTCTTTTATCATTTTAATCTACTTTGGTGAAGTGTCTAAGCATTTTGCCCATTTGAAAATAAGTTTTTCTTTTTTTTTTTTTTTTTTTTTTGGTGGTATGCGGGCCTCTCACTGTTGTGGCCTTTCCCGTTGCGGAGCACAGGCTCCGGACGCACAGGCTCAGCGGCCATGACTCACGGGCCCAGCCGCTCCGCGGCATGTGGGATCCTCCCAGACCGGGGCACGAACCCGTGTCCCCTGCATCAGCAGGCGGGCTCTCAACCACTGCGCCACCAGGGAAGCCCTGAAAATAAGTTTTTCTTTTTTAAAATGTTAATTTGTAGTGGATTTTATGTATTTTGCATTCAAGCCCCTTGAGATATGTATATCTATCTACTTATCTATTTATATATACATAATTTTTCTCTTGTGACTTCCCTTTGTATTTTCTTAATGGTACATTTTGATTAGTGGAAATGTTTAATTTTTTTTTTTTTTTTTGCGGTACGCGGGCCTCTCACCGTTGTGGCCTCTCCCGTTGCGGAGCACAGGCTCCAGACGCGCAGGCTCAGCGGCCATGGCTCACGGGCCCAGCCACTCCGCGGCATGTGGGATCTTCCCAGACTGGGGCACGAACCCGTGTCCCCTGCATCGGCAGGCGGACTCTCAACCACTGCGCCACCAGGGAAGCCCTGAAAATAAGTTTTTCTTTTTTAAAATGTTAATTTGTAGTGGATTTTATGTATTTTGCATTCAAGCCCCTTGAGATATGTATATCTATCTACTTATCTATTTATATATACATAATTTTTCTCTTGTGACTTCCCTTTGTATTTTCTTAATGGTACATTTTGATTAGTGGAAATGTTTAATTTTTTTTTTTTTTTTTGCGGTACGCGGGCCTCTCACCGTTGTGGCCTCTCCCGTTGCGGAGCACAGGCTCCAGACGCGCAGGCCCAGCGGCCATGGCTCACGGGCCCAGCCACTCCGCGGCACGTGGGATCTTCCCGGACCGGGGCACGAACCCGTGTCCCCTGCATCGGCAGGCGGACTCTCAACCACTGCGCCACCAGGGAAGCCCGGAAATGTTTAATTTTTATTTCTCCTTTCCTACTTTCTCTGGAGTTAATAAAATATTTTTTAGTATTCTATTTCCTCTATTGGCTTTTTAAAAAACAGCTTTATTAAGGCATATTTGACATACAATAAACTATACATATTTAAAGTGTACAATTTTATGTTTTGTCATATGTATACACCTGCAAAACCATAACCATAACCAAGATGATAAACGTGTCCATCACTCCTGAAATTTCCTCAGTGCTCCTTTTATAATCTTTCTCCCCATCTCTTCTCCTCCCTGTTTTCTTTTAACCCCAGGCAGTAACTACAGATATGCTGTCACTGTAGATTAGTTTGCGTTTTTTAGAATTGCATACAAATGGAATCATACTCTATATACTCGTTTTTGTCTGGCTTCTTTCATCAGCATAATGAATTTTGGTTCATCCTTATACCTGAGTATATCAATAGTTCGTTACTTTCTATTACTGAGAAGTATTCCATTTGTTTATCCATTCATCTACTGATGAACATTCGGATTGTGTTGTTTTGGGCCATTACAAATAGAATTTCTATGAACATTTGTGTGCAAGTCTTTGTATTGACACACGCTTTCTTTGTTCTTGGGTTAATATCTGGTAGTAGAATGGCTGAATCCTACAACAGGTATATGTTTAAAAAACTGTCAAACTGTTTTCCCGTGGTTGCATCATTTTATATTGCCATCATCACTGTAGGAATGTTTCATTTACTCTACATCTTCACCAACACTGATATGGTCATTATAATTTTAGCCATTCTAATAGACATTTGTGGCATCTCGTTGTGGTTTTTTTTTTTTTGGTACGCAGGCCTCTCACTGTTGTGGCCTCTCCCGTTGCGGAGCGCAGGCTCCGGACGCGCAGGCTCAGCAGCCATGGCTCACGGGCCCAGCCGCTCCGCACCATGCGGGATCCTCCCGGACCAGAGCACGAACCCGTGTCCCCTGCAATGGCAAGCGGACTCTCAACTACTGCACCACCAGGGAAGCCCTCATTGTGGTTTTAATGTGCATTTCCCTAATGATGAAGGTTGAACATTTTTTTAAAATTTGCTTATTTTCTTTTGCGAAGCATGTGTTCAAATCTTTTGACCATTTTTTAAAATTGGGTTATTTTCTTGTTATTGAATTTTGAGAGTTCTTTATATTTTCTGGATACAAATCTTTTATCGGACATCGTTTGCAAATATTTCTCCCAGTTTGTAGCTGGTCTTTTCATCTTCTTCATTATCTTTTCATAAATGGCAGAAGTTTCTATTGCTGATTATGTCTAATTTATCAATTTGTCTTTTTAGGGATCTTGCTTTTGTTGTTGTATCTAAGAAATCTTTGCCTTACCCAGGGTCACAGAGGTTTTCTCCTATGTATTCTTCTATACATTTTAGAGTTTGGTTTTATATTTAGATCTGTGACCCACTTTGAGTTAATTTTTGTATGGACAGAAGTTAACTTTTGCATATGAAGACCCAATTGTGACGCAACATTTGTTGAACGTCTATTGACTTTTTAGGTATTCCTCTTTGTATTTTTTTTTTAAACTGTTGCTCTAGGGATTTTATTATGCATTCTTAATTTGTCATAGTCCACTACCACTTCATGTAAAACATGAGAACCTTGCAGTAGTGTCACTCCATATGCTGCCACTCCATTCTTCATGAATTGTCATATATTTTGCTTCCATTTATGTTATAAAAATCCACAACAAAATGTTATTATAGTTAATTTAAATGATCAATTTTGTTTTCAAGAAATTTAAAACATAAGAAAGCACGTGTTTCAAAATGTACCCACGTATTTACTAAGAGTGGTGGTAGTGACCTCTCTCTGTATAACTGAGTTTCCATCTGTTGTCATTTCTCTTCAGTCTGAAGAACTTCCTTTAAGAATTTTCTGAAGTGAGGATCTGCTTGTTATGAATTCTCTTAGCTTTCTTTTATCCAAAAAAAAATTTTTTAACCTCATTTATTGAAGGATATTTTCACTGGCTGTTGAATTCTAGGTTGACAGTTTTCTCTCTGTGTTTTATACATACCATTAGATTGTTTTCTGACCTTCATTGTTTTCTGTGAGTAGTAGTCATTCATAATTCTTATCTTTGTCCCCTGACACACAGTGTTTTTCTTTTCCTCTGAATGCTTTATAATTTATCTTTGATTTTTAGTACTTTGTGATATGCTGAGGTATGATTTTCTTAATGTTTTTCATCAAATTTGGAAAATTCTCAGATACTATTGCTTAAATATTTTTTTCTATTCTCTCTCCTCTCCTTCATCTCCACTTAACACTGTGTTAGATCATTTTATATTGTCCCACAAGTCACTGAGGCTTTGCTTTTATTTCAAAAATTTTTTTTTCATGTTCAGCAGTTTGGAAAATTTCTATTGAGCTGTCTTCAAGGTCACTGATGCTTTCTTCTGTAGTGTCCAATTTACTTAATAGTAAATTGCTTATCCAGGCGATCTTTTATTTAAGATTTTATATTTTTCAGCTTAATATCCATTGGCTCTTTTTTATTGCTTTTATATATTGACTAAGATTCCCCATCTCTTACATCATAGTTATTCATGCTTTATTTCATATCCTTAAGGATATTTATAATAGGTGTTTTAAAATCCTCATATACTAATCCTAACATCTGGGTCTTTCAAGATCTGTTTCCATTTTTTCTCCTTGATTCTTTGCAGGTTTAATAATTTTTTATTGCATGCTAGACATTGTAGATGATACATTATAGGGAGAAGTGATTATGTTGTCTCCCTTTAAAGGGTGATAAGTTTTGTTTTGGTGGTATTGAATAGTGACATAATTGGTAGATCTTGATCTAGTCAGACTTTGTTTTCAGGTTTCTTAGAATAGTCTATTACTATTTTTGCCCTAAGTCCTAGGGAATGGCTTTTATTCTAGGACATAAATTTCACTAAGATATGGCTTTTCTAGGGTCTCAATTGGATGCCTGATGTTTTCAGTGAGGAGTGTCCACTCTGGCTGGGCCACAATCCCAGATTCTCCAAACTCTGTGTGCTCGCTAATATCTCTGTTCAGCTCTCAGCTTCCCAGCAGCAGAACTCACAGAGTCAGGCTTTGTACATGTGCTTCTCAGTTCTTGGCCCAGGATCTGAGGGAGTGGCCATCCAGTTTTCTTGGGCCCCAGCTCTGTGTAGCTACCCCTTTCTCTGGCCACGCCCCAACAAATTTTAGCTGCCTCCAAAACACATTCTGAAGAATAGCGGCACTATGGACAGCTCTATCTTATTTCTGATTTTAACAGAAATTTCTTTAGTATTTCATTGTTAGCTTCCAGTAAATATTCTATCTTGTTTTAAATTTTTCAATTTTTATTTTACTTAGAGATTTCATCATGAATGCTTACTGAATTATATCAATTACTCTTTTGTCATATATTGGTATAGTCCTATATTTTCCCCTTAATTTATTAATGGAATAAATTATGTTGATAAAATTCCTAATGCTCATTCTTAGGTTTCCGAAATAAATCCTTATTTTATACACTGATAGGTATGCTTTTCAATTTTTCAAGCCTTTAACATTTAAATGAATAAAACAGAATAATAAGCTTTAAAATACAGGGTGCTTAAAAAAATAAAAGGACAAATACTTCTTAAATTTCAGTCACTTTGCCTTAAACATACAAAGGCAAGTTGATTATTAACAGTTAAAAGAAATTTATACTGTGTCTCTCTACTTGTGCTACTAAGACAATTACATTCAGCTTTCTTGAAGTATAATTGATGACAACTGCACGTTAAAGACAATTGTCTTTGATATTGTGAAAAGAATTTAGCTACCACTTACGAACCAAGTGACCTTGTTTAACTTACCCTCTCAGAGCTTGTTACCTTCTCTGTAAGATGGGGGTGGAAATCACACCTACCCTGCAAGGTTAACGTGAGCATTAAGTGTGATGATGGGTGGGGGTATGTTTTGAAAGTGCTAAGCTGTTGTTGTTGGGTTTTTTTTTCTTTTCAGAATTGCTCTACTGTATTTCTTTTCCCTCCTTTTCCCCCTCTTTTAAGACATTAAGACTTCCGTGTCTTTTTAAAAGCAATTTAAAGTTCACAGCAAAATTGAGATGGAGGTACAGAGATTTCCCATATACTTCCTGTCCTCACACATGCATAGCCGCCCCATTATCAACATTCCCCCCCAGAGTGATGCAGTCGTTACAAATGATGAGGCTACATTGATACATCATAATCACCCAGAGTCCATCCTTTACCTTAGGCTTCACTCTTGGTGTTGTACATTCTGTGGGTTTGAACAAAAGTATAATGACGTGTATCCACCATGATAGTATCATACAGAGTATTTTCACTGCCCTAAAACTCCTCTGTGCTCTGTCTATTCATCTCTCTCTCTCCAAACCCCTGATAACCACTGTTCTTTTATTGTCTCTTTAGTTTGGCCATGGAGTTGGGGTTTTTTTAATTAATTAATTAATTAATTAATTATTGGCTGCATTGGGTCTTGGTTGCGGCAAGCGGGATCTTTCATTGCAGTGCGCGGGCTCTTCATTGCAGTGGCAGAGCTTCTCTAGTTGTAGCATGCACTCTCCAGAGCACGTGGGCTCTGTAGTTACAGCATGTGGGCTCTCTAGATGTGGCACATGGACTAAGTTGCCCCGCGGCATGTGGGATCCTAGTTCCCAGACCAGGGATCAAACCGGCGTCCCCTGCATTGCAAGATGGATTCTTAACCATTGGGCCACCAGGGAAGCCCCTGCCATGACTATTCTTTATTACCTGTGGTCCCCACGGACTACACAGCTGACGTGGGACATTCCTTGTTAAGGAAAGGGCGGTAGGAAGATTCTCTCTTGAGCCTTGTTGTCACTGTCCACTATTGGATTTACTGTCCTGGCTGCTGGGCAGGACCCCCGAGGGTCCTGTTATTGTTTGGAGAGGCGTAAAATGGAAGAAGAAATCCACTCTCGCTTCCTGAAAAAGAAGGAAAAAAGGAAAAGGGAAGAGAAAATTCATTTGTCCCTGAGAGGAAAAGAAGGAAAGAAATTTAAAGGAAATTCACTTCTGAAGACTAGGACTGTAGCAAAAGCAGAGTTCTCACCCTGCTTCCAATATCCCCATTAGGACTATTTCATTGTTTTTCCTAAAGAAATAATGGGAAATGATTTTAATACTCCAATTCAACTACCTTAACATTTAAATAAATTTTTAGAGGCAGGCTTGGAAACCTAACCATCTAAAGAATTTTTTTAATGCATTGTATATTAAACAAGCATACAAACAAAAACCTTGCAAAGATGTTTTGTAACTTAATTCACCTTTCTGTCTCTACCCAGACACTTCATATACACCTCATCAGCTCAAGCTCGAAACGCCTAAAGACATGACAGCAATGCTTATGAAGGGTTCTATTGAACGGCTGAAGAATGCTGATCAGGATCAGACATCAGGGTGTATAGCAGAGGAAAGCAGCTGTTCCGTTCTGGAGCCATGGAAATACTTTGGGATGGTTTTCGAGGAACAGTCAACAAACCTCCAGGTGAGTGTCAGATACTCAGGGCTGCCCTGACCCCAGACAATAAGAATAGTGGAGAGTTGTGGACAATTTCAGAGTTGAGGGTGTCCAGAGAAAATCCCAATAAGGCTACCCTTTGGCTAGGTGGCCAAAGTTTTACATGTACCAAAACATATTGAACAAACGTGCACATATACCCTCAGCTTGTGACTCTGGGCAGTAAAACTATTAAATTGCAATATTAGGACTCAAGTATATTCACTTGAACTAATTTAACTTACGTTTCAGATAATGAGTCAGTTAAGTTCCTGGAATTTCGCTCCTCTTATTTTTCTTTCTTCTGAATTTAAATCCTAGTTCACCTAAGAGATTTCAGTTTTCTGGGAGATCTGATTTGTCTAAAATAGATGTAAAGAGAAGCCCTCTATATTTATAACCAGACCAGAGCATGGTCAGTGGTGAGAGAAACATCCCCATGGTTCAACTCTATAGCCCTGAAGACAGCTAAAAGAGAATTTGGGTTGATAGGCAGCTATCTGTTGATGGAATGATGCACTTAGAAGATCTTCTGCTTTCCATCTGTAATGTTATCTGTTTGGTTGGTAGCCAGTTTGTTGTGTTTCAGGAAAAATTCTGCAGAGATAAACATACGCTTCCATGTTGTCATTCTTCTGGTTTCCACAATCCAGGACATAGATAGGCCTGCCCACTATTTCATTTGTCTCCCTTTGGAGACTCAAAATTGATTTATTAAGTTGAATTAGCTTGGGTTGATGCAAAGAAAGGTCAAAAATTGTGATGGAAAAAGGATTCAGAAATAATGGTGGAAAAAGGATTAAACAAAGCAAGCAAATCAAGATGGCAGGAGAAAAGAAAAAAAAGGAAGAAGTGAAAATGATGATTGATGTTGCTGTTGCTGTTTTAACTGAGAAATTTAAAGGCTGCAAAACATTGAGAAATCAAATTAATGACCTGGAAAATAAATTCAGATTAAGAAATGTCAGATTGGAGGATAATCTTGATGGGGTAGAAGTAGGAGAAACAATGACTGTTCCCCGCCCTTACCGCCCCCCCCCCACATGAAACATTGCAAAACTGCTTTGGGTGAATAATTTTTAATTCCTTCCACAAGCCATATCTTAATTTCGCTAAAGCTTGATGCCGTGACAGAAATCTGTAGTTTATATGTGAGATGAGAAATTCTTACATGGAAAAGATAAATATCTTAACTTCCTTTGGCCTCTGATGACTTTTTGTTTCTGTGGAGAAGCTGACAGAGCTACTGGCTTTGATTGTTTTTGATTATGTAGGGCTTAAACCAAAGTTGTTAAGGGTACTAAACAGTACGAGTCAAATGCTTATCTGGCTAACTCCAGTTATCATAACTAAGTCACCTACTCCCTTGAACTATTATCTTGATAAGTATCTTTTCAAGATTGTGCTGAATCAAAAGAATTTTTGAATAGTAAGGAGAAAAGTATTTTAGAGAGGATGTGAGAGGCAAAACAGTTTCTTTGTTCCTGATCCTACTTGGAGATTCCCAGAAATTGTTCTAGAGTCACAGTGGCTGAATGGCCTTTTTTATTAATGGGACTGGGTGTGGTGCATAATTATTACACAAATAATAGATAACGGTTGTTGAACGTCTGCTCTATGCCAGACATAGTTCTAAGTGCTTTATATGTATAAATTCAGTTGGTCTGCACTACAATCAAAAGTGGTAGGTATGGGACTTCCCTGGTGGTCCAGTGGTTAAGACTCTGCACTTCCAATGCTGGGGGCACGGGTTCGATCCCTGGTCAGGGAACTAAGATCCCACATGCCATGCGGCACCACCAAAAAGAAAAGAATGGGGTAGGTATGATTAGTGGCTCCATTTTAAAGATGAGAAGAGCGAGCTGAAGAGTTAGATCATTGCCCAGGTCACCCAGCTCTTACAAAAGAGGCAGGATTCCTATTCAAGTTATCCTGCCTCCAGAATCCACCTTTTCAACCACAGTACTGTGGTTCTAAGCTATTTAAAGACACTGGGATTTTAAAAATAATCTATTTCTGGCCATGGGTGTAAAAATATATTCATGTATCCCAGGAACAGTTTTGTTAGCAAGAGGAAGTCTCTTTTTTGTTACCCATTCATTTTAAGTCAGTTTAAATGCAAAACAAGTCAGAGTTTTGGCACCGCCAAAAAGAGTACAGTAAGATGTGGAGAAAGCCAGAGAAGCACGTGTTCAGAGGGACTTTGTGTTACCTTCCTGGCCTGAATGGGATCAAGGTTGATATTTTCCTTTTTAAAAAAGATGGAGCTAAAATTTAAAGAACTGATTTTTCTTGTTTTAATTCATTTTATTTCCTTTGACATTATGGCCTGTTTAAATTACACAGCAGCTGTGAGTGGTAAAAGAAATGCTTCAGTTCAGAGCAGAGAAGAAAGAACATGTTTTAAACCATGGAGTCAGAAGGTGAGAAACTCCCAGGTCACCAGGAGCAGAGTTACTCTCAGAAGAATGGGATGAGTTGGTGACTACACTCCTCAGCGCAACAGGAAGCGCAGCGTCTCCCAACATGATGGATCTCTCAATACCGCAGCATTGGAAAGAGCCTTTGTTTTTTTCCACCCAAGGGATCATTTTGAATAGTCTCTCAAGATGTTTGAAGTGGCTATAATCTGGTCAATGTTCCTCAAAGTGTGGAGAGCACCCGTGAGGCAAAAGAGAGAAGAGACTGGAAGCAGAGTGGGAGAGACGAGCCTCACTTCCAACCCATCCACTACTACACCCATCACTTTTTTCTTCCTGCCTTGCAAGGTACGATGTTGCTACCAAAGTGCAAGAAAGTGTCTTTGTGAGTTTGAGAGCTCAAACAGGTGAGGGGGGAAAGGCACCTAAAGTAACAGTGGTAAGAGTTTAGAAACAATATTAAAAGCCGTGGAATTACATCACAACTCAGTAGGATGGAATTCCATCCAAAGTACTCATCTTGGAGCCCACGCCTTAGAAACAAAGGAAGGCTTAGCTTAGATCTCTATTTTCTACATTGATATTAGGAAAAAGGTATGGTTTCTTTCTTTTTACAATGTTTCCTGGCTACAGAAAAAATTAATTCCTCAAAATTTTGCGTGCAGAGAGATGGATTAAATAACTTTAAGAGTTATCTCTTAAAAAAAAAAAGAGTTATCTCTTCTCCAAAGAGAAGGTGTCCTTGCAATTTTATTGATTAATTTATTTGTGATATCATAGGTTAAGCCCGTATTTAATGAGAATGCTGATGGATGAAGCCATGACCGTATGGTGATTATTACAGTGGACCAAGATTCCAGATTTTGTGCTTGAAGACACGGGCAAAGCAGGTACAAGGTCTCTCAGCAGATATTTTTATTTGTGAAATGGGACAACACTTCTGGTTGCTTTTCAGTGGTGAGGATTAATGCAGTGCATGGTACTTGGCTTGACAACCTGTGAGTAGAGATTTGAGGACTTAGGTGCTGCAATGAGCACGGTATTATTATCACTTGTAATTTTCTAAATTATGGAATTATGTAGAGCGGCTCTGACTGCAGATTGCACGTGAAGCCTCTGAAAGGCATTTTACTTCATGCTTTCTGGGATGGTAAAATTGTGATCAACTTTATGCAGATCCAAAACAGAGAGTAGAGTTTGGGTTAGATTTCGTATGAGACACGAGAGTTTGGATGACCCTCATTTTCAACATAGTCAATAAAATGCCAATTTACAACTGAGATGAAGAACTAAAATTCTACTGAAGATTTTTCTTCTTACAAGGTGTAGTCTGTATATATTTTCCAAAATTATGTGCTTTATGATTTTGTCATAAAATTAATGCCCATTCATTCAAATATAGAAAAATAGAAATAAATATGTCTCTCTTAAAGAGTCAAGTACCTTGACCAATTTCACAAGCAGTGACAATGGAAGCCGAGTTAGGAACCCAGGGAGTCTGATTTCCAAGCCAGTGCTATCTTTGCAACGTCACAGTTTAGAGTTTAGCTAATTTAATATTTGCTTTTTGTTTTCACTTAACATTGTGCCAAGAGCATATTTGACGTAAAACTTTCTTAGGGGGAGGTATAACATTCTATCACGTACCCCAACAGTCTTTTTGAACATTTTAAAAAATATCTTGCGAATGTCACTATTCGGGGTGAAGATCAAGGGTTCTGGAAGGTTTGCACTGTGTGTCTGCACCCAGCTGGAAACACAGGCTTACACAACAGCCTTGCCCTCCTCTCACCTGGCTGAGGTTTTGCAGAGCCAGTAGGAGGAGGCGATGACCACACCTGTCTTTATTTCTAGGAAGTCAGACAACGGCTTAGGAGATTTTACTTGGGAGGGAGAAAGAACATTTAAGAGGAATATTTAAATCATAAGAGAAAGAAATGGAAACTTGTTTGTTGGGGATTCGCTGAAGAAAGAAAGGAGAAAAATCCCATCTATCCAGCATGGTTAAAGTGGCCCTTTGCACTTAGATGAATGTATCAGGGTGTAAATTAGTTGTTTCTATGCTTTAGATCTGAAGGGAATGGAAAAAAGTCAAAAAACAAAACAAAGCAAAGGAAAAAGGATAATTCACCATAATACTCTCAAAAGCCAAAGTTGACTAACACTAGCGCCCAGGTTATTCTAAGACGTGGATTTTCTGATGACAGGACTGGGAACCCTCCGTTCCTCCTAGGTATCCCCTCGACCTCCCGGGAGGCCTTCCGCCCACTGCCACTCTGCTCTCTCCCAGGAAGCTGTTGGCTATTCCTTCATCTGCTCTCTTCTGGGCTCCCCAGTTTCCTTCCAGCAGATCACTCCACTCCAACAAACATACAAATGTTCCTTGTCATGGATACACGTCCTATGTAGATTTACTCTATAGTTAGTGAAGTAGCAGACTCATTTTACAGTTCATAAACTAAGTTTGGATTCATGCTCAACCTCGCTACCAAAGCTTTTGCAGCTAAGGGCTGCAGCTCACATCACGTGCCCTGAGTTGCCCCTACCTCTGTGCCTATCACCCATCAGCGAGATCCGTTTTCTCTGCAGAAGCACATGCATTGCCCCACGCCGACAATCACTGGTTTTAGCATTGGCTAATCACCAATACCGTTGTGTTAAGTGAGATTCATAGATGCTGATTGCATTTATTGCATAAATTACTTCATTATTAAAATCAGGTCATTTGAGTCCCCAAACCATTAACATGAAGGTTATTAACATAATTTCATAAGCTAATAAATCAAGCACAGGAAAAGAATTAAAGGGTTCTTAGTGATAAGTGTTTCTTCAGAGATTAAGGAACACAATTTTCTTATGCATATATTAACATTTTACGAGTGGGTTCTTGCAAGAGCAGTTTTTTCTCTCTCCATACGTGACTCACACTCTGTCTTCTTCATACTTGGCCTCTGAAACTCATTTTCAAAATTAAGGTGGTATTTTTTTTTCCTTTTCAAAGAACTATAAAGCAATTTTCTTTTTTTGATGGTGAATGTGTAAAAATACACAGAAATATTATTTTTTAATATCTTTATTGGAGTATAATTGCTTTACAATGGTGTGTTAGTTTCTGCTCTATAACAAAGTGAATCAGCTATAAATGTACCTGTATCCCCATATCTCCTCCCTCCTGCATCTCCCTCCCACCCTCCCTAACCCACCCCTCTGGGTGGACACAAAGAACCGAGCTGATCTCCCTGTGCTATGCGGCTGCTTCCCACCAGCTATCTATTTTCCATTCGGTAGTGTATATATGTTCGTGCCACTCTCTCACTTTGTCCCAGCTTACCGTTCCCCCTCCCTGTGTCCTCAAGTCCATTCTCTACGTCTGCGTCTTTATTCCTGTCCTGCGCCTAGGTTCTTCAGAACCTTCTTTTTTTTTTTTTAAGATTCCATAGATATGTATTAGCATACAGTATTTGTTTTTCTCTTTCTGACTTACTTCACTCTATATGACAGACTCTAGGTCCATCCACTTCAATACAAATAACTCAATTTCGTTTATTTTATGGCTGAGTAATATTCCATTGTATATATGTGCCACATCTTCTTTATCCATTCATCTGTCGATGGACACTTAGGTTGCTTCCATGTCCTGGCTGTTGCAAATAGAGCTGCAGTGAACATTGTGGTACATGACTCTTTTTGAATTCTGTTTTTCTCAGGGTATATGCCCAGTAGTGGGATTGCTGGGTCGCATGGTAGTTCTATTTTTAGTTTTTTAAGGAACCTCTATACTGTTCTCCACAGTGACTGTATCAATTCCCACCAACAGTGCAAGAGGGTTCCCTTTTCTCCACACCCTCTCCAGCATTTTATTGTTCGTAGATTTTCTGATGATGGCCATTCTGACTGGTGTGAGGTGATAACTCATTGTAGTTTTGATTTGCATTTCTCTATTAATTAGTGGAGTTGAGCATTCTTTCATGTGTTTGTTGGCAATCTGTATATCTTCTTTGGAGAAATGTCTATTTAGGTCTTCTGCCCATTTTTGGATTGGGTTGTTTGTTTATTTGATATTGAGCTGCATGAGCTGCTTGTAAATTTTGGAGATTAATCCTTTGTCAGTTGCTTCATTTGCAAATATTTTCTCCCATTCTGAGGGTTGTCTTTTCATCTTGTTTATGGTTTGCTGTGCAAAAGCTTTTAGTTTCATTAGGTCCCATTCGTTTATTTTTGTTTTTATTTCCATTTCTCTAGGAGGTGGGTCAAAAAGGATCATGCTGTGATTTATGTCATAGAGTGTTCTGCCTATGTTTTCCTCTAAGAGTTTGATAGTGTCTCACCTGACATTTAGGTCTTTAATCCATTTTGAGTTTATTTTTGTGTATGGTGTTCGGGAGTGTTCTAATTTCATTCTTTTACATGTAGATGTCCAATTTTCCCAAAACCACTTATTGAAGAGGCTGTCTTTTCTCCATTGGATATTCTTGCCTCCTTTATCAAAGATAAGGTGACCATATGTTCGTGGGTTTATCTCTGGTCTTTCCTGTTCCATTGATCTGTATTTCTGTTTCTGTGCCAGTACCATACTGTCTTGATTACTGTAGCTTTGTAGTATAGTCTGAAGTCTGGGAGCCTGATTCCTTCAGCTCCGTTTTTCTTTCTCAAGATAGCTTTGGCTACTTGGGGTCTTTTGTGTTTCCATACAAATTGTGAAATTTTTTTGTTCCAGTTCTGTGAAAAATGCCATTGGTAGTTTGATAGGGATTGCACTGAATCTGTAGATTGCTTTGGGTTGTATAGAAATTTTCACAAAGTTGATTCTTCCAATAAAAGAACATGGTATATCTCTCCATCTGTTTGTATCATCTTTAATTTCTTTCATCAGTGTCTTATAGTTTTCTGCATACAGGTCTTTTGTCTCCTTAGGTAAGTTTATTCCTAGATATTTTATTCTTTTTGTTGCAATGGTAAATGCAGTGTTTCCTTAATATCTCTTTCAGATTTTTGATCATTAGTGTATAGGAATGCCAGAGATTTCTGTGCATTAATTTTATATCCTGCTACTTTACCAAATTCATTGATTAGCTCTAGTAGTTTTCTGGTAGAATCTTTAGGATTATTTATGTATACTATCATGTCATCTGCAAATAGTGACAGCTTTACTTCTTCTTTTCTGTTTTGGATTCCTTTTATTCCTTTTTCTTCTGATTGCTGTGGCTAAAACTTCCAAAACTATGTTGAATAATAGTGGTGAGAGTGGGCAACCTTGTCTTGTTCCTGATCTTAGTGGAAATGGTTTCAGTTTTTCACCATTGAGAACGATGTTGGCTGTGGGTTTTTGATTTATGGCCTTTATTATGTTGAGGTAGTCTCCCTCTATGCCTACTTTCTGGAGTGTTTTTATCATAAATGGGTATTGAATTTTATTGAAAGCATTTTCTGCATCTATTGAGATGGTTTTTATTCTTCAATTTGTTAATATGGTGTATCACATTGATTGATTTGCATATATTGAAGAATCCTTGCATTCTAGGGGTAAACCCCACTTGATCATGGTGTATGATCGTTTTAATGTGCTGTTGGATTCTGTTTGCTAGTATTTTGTTGAGGATTTTTGCATCTATGTTCATCAATGATATTGGCTTGTAGTACTCTTTCTTTGTGACATCTTTGTCTGGTTTTGGTATCAGGGTGATGGTAGCCTTGTAGAATGTGTTTGGGAATGTTCCTCCCTCTGCTATATTTTGGAAGAGTTTGAGAAGGATAGGTGTTAGCTCTTCTTTAAATGTTTGATAGAATTCGCCTGTGAAGCCATCTGGTCCTGTGCTTTTGTTCTTGGAAGATTTTTATACACAGTCTCAATATCAGTGCTTGTGATTGGTCTGTTTATATTTTCTATTTCTTCCTGATTCAGTCTCGGAAGATTGTGCTTTTCTAAGAATTTGTCCATTTCTTCCAGGTTGTCCATTTTATTGGCATAGAGTTGCTTGTAGTCATCTCTCATGATCCTTTGTATTTCTGCAGTGTCAGATGTTGCTTCTCCTTTTTCATTTCTAATTCTATTGATTTGAGTCTTCTCCCTTTTTTTCTTGATGAGTCTAGCTAATGCTTTGTCAATTTTATCTTCTCAAAGAACCAGCTTTTGTTCTTATTGATCTTTGCTATTGTTTCCTTCATTACTTTTTCATTTATTTCTGATCTGATATTTATGATTTCTTTCCTTCTCCTAACTTTGGGGATTTTTGTTATTCTTTCTCTAATTGCTTTAGGTGTAAGGTTAGGTTGTTTATTTGAGATTTTTCTTGTTTCTTGAGGTAGGATTGTACTGCTATTAACTTCCCTCTTAGAACTGCTTTTACTGCATCCCATAGCTTTTGGGTTGTCATGTTTTCATTGTCATTTATTTCTAGGTAACTTTTGATTTCCTCTTTGATTTCGTCAGTGATCTCTTGGTTAATAGGTAGTGTATTGTTTAATTCCATGTGTTTGTATTTTTTTACAGTGTTTTTTCTGTAATTGATATCTACTCTCATATAGCATTGTGGTCAAAAAATATACTTCAAACGATTTCAATTTTCTTAAATTTACGAAGGCCTGATTTTTGGTCCAAGATATGTTCTATCCTGGAGAATGTTCCCTGGGCACTTGAGAAGAAAGTGTATTCTGTTGTTTTTGCATGGAATGTCCTATAAATATCAATTAAGTCCATCTTGTTTAATGTATCAATTAAAGCTTGTGTTTCCTTATTTATTTTCATTTTGGATGATCTGTCCATTGCTGAAAGTGGGGTGTTAAAGTCCCCTACTATGATTGTGTTACTATCAATTTCCCCTTTTATGGCTGTTAGCATTTGCCTTATGTATTGAGGTGCTCCTATGTTGGGTGCATAAATATTTACAATTGTTATATCTTCTTCTTGGACTGGTCCCTTGATCATTATGTATTGGTGTTCTTTGTCTCTTGTAATAGTGTTTATTTTAAAGTCTGTCTTGTCTGATATGAGAATTGCTACTCCAGCTTTCTTTTCATTTCCATTTGCATGCAATATCTTTTTCCATCCTCTCACTTTCAGTCTGTATGTGTCCCTAGGTCTGAAGTGGGTCTTATTTTTTTATCCATTCAGCCAGTCTATGTCTTTTGGTTGGAACATTTAATCCATTTACATTTAAGGTAATTATCAATATGTATGTTCCTATTACCATTTTCTGAATTCTTTGGGGTTTGTTATTGTAGGTCTTTTCCTTCTCTTGTGTTTCCTGCCTAGAGAAGTTCCTTTAGCATTTGTTGTACAGCTGGTTTGGTGGTGCTGATTTCTCTTAGCTTTTGCTTGTCTGTAAAGGTTTTAATTTCTCCATCGAACTGGAATGAGATCCTTGCTGGGTAGAGTAATCTTGGTTGTAGTCTGTTCCCTTTCATCACTTTAAATATGTCCTGCCACTCCCTTCTGGCTTGCAGAGTTTCTGCTGAAAGATCAGCTGTTAACCGTATGGGGATTCCCTTGTATGTTTTTTGTTGTTTTTCCCTTGCTGCTTTTAATATTTTTTCTTTGTGTTGAATTTTTGATAGTTTGATAATATGTGTCTTGGCATGTTTCTCCTTGGATTTATCCTGTATGGGACTCTTTGTGCTTCCTGGACTTGATTGACTATTTCCTTTCCCATGTTAGGGAAGTTTTCAACTATAATCTCCTCAAATATTTTCTCAGACCCTTTCTTTTTCTCTTCTCCTTCTGGGCCCCCTATAATTCGAATGTTGGTGTGTTTAATGTTGTCCCAGAGGTCTCTGGGACTGTCCTCAATTCTTTTCATTCTTTTTTCTTTATTCTGCTCAGCAGCAGTTATTTCCTCTCTTTTATCTTCCAGGTCACTTATCCGTTCTTGTGCCTCAGTTATTCTGCTATTGATTCCTTCTAGAGAATTTTTGATTTCATTTATTGTGTTGTTCATCATTGTTTGTTTACTCTTTCGTTATTCTAGGTCCTTGTTAAACATTTCTTGTATTTTCTCTGTTCTATGTGAAAGATTTTTGATCATCTTTACTGTCATTACTCTGAATTCTTTTTCAGGTAGACTGCCTATTTCCTCTTCATTTGTTCGGTCTGGTGGGTTTTTACCTTGCTCCTTCATCTGCTGTGTGTTTCTCTGTCTTCTCATTTTGCTTAACTTACTGTGTTTGGGGTCTCCTTTTTGCAGGCTGCAGGTCCGTAGCTCCCATTGTTTTTGGTGTCTGCCCCCAGTAGCTAAGGTTGGTTCAGTAGGTTGTGTAGGCTTCCTGGTGGAGGGGACTGGTGCCTGTGGCTGAGGCTGGATATTGTCTTTCTGGTGGGCAGGACCGCGTCTGGTGGTGTGTCTTGGGGTGTCTGTGACCTTATTATGATTTTAAGCAGCCTCTCTGCTAATGGGTGGGGTTGCGTTCCCATCTTGCTAGTTGTTTGGCATGGGGTGTCCAGCACTGTAGCTTGCTGGTCGTTGAGTGGAGCTGGGTCTTGGCGTTGAGATGGAGATCTCTGGGAGAGCTTTTGCCACTTGATATTACGTGGAGCCGGGAGGTCTCTGGTGGACCAGTGTCCTGAACTCGGCTCTCCCACGTCAGCGGCATGGGTCTGACAGCAGGCAGAGCACCACGACCCGTCAGCCACACGGCTCTTTCAGATACACCTTGGATGATATGGACTCTGAAAATTCAAGTTACACCCGAGATTCCATTCCCCTGTGGTTACTCATCTGGATCACAGACATGTAGGACCTGTCTGCCCTGAGAGGCCACCTCCAGTATCTTCCCCATAAGCATCTTTGCCATAAACATATAAAGCAATTTTCAACTGAATCCATTAGCCTTCTGTGATATGCACTACCTATAAAATTCTTTTTTCACACTTCTTAGACTGCAAAGGCTTTGGGATGGGGGGGAAGGCAAGGTAGATTGGAAGGAAAATGCCTTGGATTAGTCTTAGGTAGTGCGATTTTCATTCTAGGTGAATTTCAAATGTATTTCTAGATTTAAGAGGTTCTAGTGAAGTTCTAATTATCTCTCTAATTACAACACATACTGAGGTTAAGCGTTCTTATCAAATGGTGCATTAAAAATGGGTTTTATTCCCAGGCTGGATCTAATAGGGTGAAATACTGGCTGAACACATAGAAATTGGTTCCCTCATTCATTTCACTTACCAGATTGTGAAAGATTCTGAGGGTCGGAACCATCATTATCCAGTGCAATGATGTTGCCTAGAAACGAAGATAAGTTCCAGTGTAAATTAGACTATAATAACTTTATCCTTTGTGCAATTTGTGTAATGTTTTTGGCAAATAGCAACTGATGGATCATAACTGAAATACGTAGACTGTTGTTAGCAAAGCATTACGTGTGATTTTACAGGTGAATTGAGGAAATGGGTGGGCCAACAGTGCTTTCTAAGAACAAGTGTAGTGATCACACCACACTTTTTCCTCTATAATCTTCAGTGACTATGAATATTCCCCTGAAGAAAGCACAAACTCCCCTGGACCTCCTCCTCTCCACCTGCTTAAAACCTTTCAACAGCATCTCATTGCTCTTAGAAAAAAACATTTCTCAGCATGGCCCACAACCCCACGTAGTCTAGCCTGCCCTTATTGGTCTAGCCTCATCTCAAAGCTGGCTTTGCTATCCTGCTTGCTTTCAGTTCTTCATAAGCACTTTTCCCCTTCCCATCACAGAGCCTTTGCACAGGTTCCCCTCTCTGATTATAATGTTCCCTGCTCTCTGAACCCATTAACTTCTATTCATTCTTCAGATCTCAACTCGAGCTACTTTCTCCAGGAAGGCTCCCCTGAGCTTTGTGATTAGGTCAGATCTTTCCTGGCTGTGATAGTACCATGAATGGCTCAATTACATGTTTGTCACATTGCCATTTTTTAAGTTTTATAGTGTGTTATTTTTCTACTTTAAACATGTTTACATGGTAAAAAAAATCAAAATGAAATAAAAACATATATACTGAGCTATCTAGCTTTGATTTCTGTTCTCATTTACCCCACAACCTCTCCTTTTATAGACAAACATTTTTTTATTAGTTCCTTATTTATCTTTCCGGTATTTCTTTTTTGCAGGGACAAGTACAAAATATGTATCTTGTTTCTCCCCTATTTGACACAAAAAATAACATACTTTATGCGTGTTCTACAACATGCTTTTTCTTCCCTAACAATGTACTCTGGAGCTTATTCTATATCAAGACATAAAGAATCTCTCTCCTTTTAGAGCTGCGTAGAATTCTACTGTGAAACTCTTGCACTGTTTCTGGAACCAGTTCCTTATGCTGGCAGTTGGCTTGTTTTTCAGTCTTTTACTATTACAAATAATGCTGCAGTTAATAACCACATGTGCATGTCTCTGCCTTTTCCACATGCAAGTTCTATGTAAATACCCACAAATAGGATTACTGGGTCAAAGGATAAATGCATCAGTAATTTTTTTTTTTTTTTTTTTTGCGGTACGCGGGCCTCTCACCGCCGCTGCCCCGCCACGGAGCACAGGCCCCGGACGCGCAGGCTCAGCGGCCACGGCTCACGGGCCCAGCCGCTCCACAGCATGCGGGATCCTCCCGGACTGGGGCACAAACCCGCGTCCCCTGCATCGGCAGGCGGACTCTCAACCACTGCGCCACCAGGGAAGCCCATACATCAGTAATTTTGATAGAAATCACCGTATTACCCTTCCTGTGGGTTGTACCACTTCCCACCTTCACCAGCAAAACATGAGTGTCCATTTCCCCACAGCTTCACCAGTCGTGTTGTTCAACTTTTGGTTGGGAGGTAAGAAATTGTACTCAGGGCAGTTTTAATGTGCCTCTGTCTTATTTTGAGTAAGGTTGAGTATCTTCTCATGTGCTTAAGGACCATTTATAGTTTTTGTGTGTATGAACTGACTGTTCATGTCTCTTTGCCCATTTTCTGTTGGGCACTTAATCTTTTCTTTCCTGTTAACTAGGTGCTTTTATTAGTTGATATTAACCATTTACCTGTGATGTATGTTGCAGATATTTTCCCCAGTTTGTCATTTGTCTTATGACTTTCCATATTGTGTTTTCAGATAGATAATATCTCTCTCCTGCTAAGACACCAGGGAGGGCAAGTCCCACAGGTCTTGGGCTACCACTATGTCCCCAAATCTGTTTCTTCATCTGTAAAAAATGTGAACCTTGTTGTAGGGCCCCTTCACCTCTGAAAGTCTGTGATTTCATTTTCTCTTCTTACCTTTTGGTTTATTAAGGTTCCCCTGCCTTCCCTTCTCCTCTGCCAACCCCCGCCCCCGCCTTCCCCTCCCTTTGCCTCTCTGCACTTGGGCTCAGCGGTCACACATACCATTGGGAAATGTGGAAACTCACATTGTGTTACCTGAGAAGTGCCTAGAAGGGCTCCCTCCCCCATATATCCCACCTGATTTTCACGTGAAATTTCACCGTTAGTGATACATTGTCTTCTCAATTCCCACTAACTTTATTCAGGTCTCTGTAACTTCTTATCTGGACTTAAGCTGGTCTCCAAGTTGCTCTGCCTGGATCACTTCTTTTCACCCGTCAGTCTATGTGCTGCCTCCATATGACATTTCTTATAGAAGAGCTTTGATCACGGTACTTTCTAACTTTCTTGTATTGTCCATTTCTTTTATTGTTAAAGTTCCAAGTCCCTTCATGATAAGATCTCAAACTGTATTTTCAGCTGCAAGTCTCATTGTGCCATCCCTGGTCCCTTTCCTTCCATTACATAGGCTACTCACTGTCATCCACCTCCATCCTCTTCTCAGGCTGGTCCTTCCATCTGACATGTCCTCCTTTCAACCAGGTCTGATTCTACCTACAAAATATTACCCATTTCTCATCATCCTCCTCTCAAGCTGGGATTAAACTCTGCTTTCCCGGTGCCCTCATAACAGTTTGAATAAAAGATCATACTGCATGTTTTTCTTGGAAGGAATGTTCATGGCTCTCTCTGGAGTATAACCTCTTTGAGGGTATATTTTTTCATCTTCATAGGGTCTGTAAGTAATAGTCTCTAGGGCATTTATTGCCTAGAATTGAAGCAACGCTCACTCCCAGGAACTTTAATTTTAATTTAATTTGTACAGTACTCCTGGGATGGTAGAAAGTTAGGTAAGAGATAATTAGTTTAGCAGATTTGGTTTTTTCCTCTTAAATTATGGTTCAGTAAAATATTAGTGTATACCTTTGTGTATGGGCATGTGTGTGTATGTTTATGTGTGTGCGCACACACAAATGCCTACTCCATTGCATGCTTATGGAAAGAGAGTAGTGTTGAAAGAGAGGAAAGTATATAGAGGTGAGAATAGAGGGGAACTGAAGAGAACATTCTTCACTTTATGGTTTTTCCAAGGAGCAACTGCGCTCTTTCCTGAAACCGTCCACCTCTTTGTCCTGCCAAATTATATCTTTCCCATCTCTTTGATTTTGGATAAAATTTATCCATGGAAATTTTTCTAGTTAACCCATAATGACCACACCCCTTGCATCTCTCTGATAGGTTAACACATTCTGTATGGATGTGTTAAGACATTCTTGAAACAGTCTAGTGTATCTCGAGGCTATCTTTTATCCATCTTATCGCCTCTTTGTCCTTCCTGAGATAGTACTTCCTAATTTAATCTTAGAGCCTTTCCAGAGGAATAGTTCATGACTCTTTGAGAGTGAAAGAATTCTGCAGGATATTTGATCTGGGTCAGACCCTAGTGCTCACCTCCATAACCCTCTCATTTAGCTGTGCCCATGGCTGCCTGGATTGAAGACTACATTGCTCCAGCCTCCCTTGCAGCTAGCTGTGGCCATGTGACTAAGTTCTGGTCAGTGAGATGTAAGTAGAAGTGCCACAGGTAACTTCCAGAAGTGATTTTTAAAGCAAGAAGGTGCTCCCTTTTAAGCCCTCTCTCCTTTCCAGTGGAGAGGGATGTCAAAATAATGGCTGAAGCTTGAGGGACCATCTTAGACTATGAGGTGTGATCCCTATGCTAAAACTGGCAGTATAGCAAGGTAGAGCTGCGTCTGTGATGATTTTCTGCTGATGCATTTCTAGATACCTGCCCCCAGTCTTCTTTTGTTTATTTATTTTAAAATTATTGATTGATTTATTTGACTGCACCGGGTCTTAGTTGCAGCACATGGGATCTTTGTTGCCACGTGCAGGATCTTCAGTTGCAGCATGCGAACTCTTAGTTGCGGCACGTGGGATCTAGTTCCCTGACCAGGGATCGAACCCAGGCCCCCTGCATTGGGAACGTGGAGTCTTAGCCACTGGACCACTAGGAAGTCCCCAGGTTTCTTTTACATGAAAGAGAAGTAAGACATTTGCCTTGTGCAGGTCTTCATTATTTAGGGTTCCATTATTCACGGCCAAACCTAATCCTAACTGAATATAGTCATAAAAAAGACCAAGATCTGGAGAATTACCAACAGGCCTCACACAAGATTGACATATTAAAATCACTTTGGAGTGATAGTACCTCTCCTTATTTAAGCCATTCCCAGGAATTTGAAAGAAAGGAGCAAAAAAATTCCAGGCTGGCATGATACCACAAAAGAAACTACCCGAGAAGATTCTTGTTGAGAATGCAGTGACGTGGGCATTACATACAGTAGAGAAACTGAGCTCCAGGAAGGAAAGTGACTCTCCCTAGACCACCCACCTCGTTAGTTAGGCTCTGAACTCTCCTTCCTTGAGTTTCCTAGGCCAGTTCTCTTGCCTCAGCACGTTTTATCTGCAAATTTAATCCACTCTCCATCAGGAAAATTGGTTATACCCTGGGAAACTGGGCGGAAGCAGAGTGGAATATTCATCTTAGCTATAAGGCCGTGGGTAATCAAACACTGAGCTTTCATCTACCACCCACAAGAGAGAAGTTTAGCTTTCAAAACGTCTGCAAAAAAAGTTCTTTCAAGTTGTGTCTTTCTGACTGTAGGAAATGAGTCCTGCATGAGATGATACATGATAAAACACTTTGTGTGGGGCTGAGAGGTGCAGTGGAAGGCAGTACTCTCCTGTCTTCCCTGTGGAGTTAGAAATCTCCAGGTCCCAGGAGTCGACAGGTGGACCAGTCACAGTTACAGTTACAAAGTTGTGCCTGATATCATGAAATGGAAACATAAATATGACAAACATTTTCTTTGGTACTAGATGACAATTTCCCAGTGCACAGAGCTCTTCAAAAAACAATATCGCTATTTAAAAACAAACAAACAATATGCTGTTTCTTTCTACTAAATCTTTCAGCATATTTCTTATTCATTGCAAATTTCTAACACCTGTCTGTGTATAAAGGTGCTAAATCCGAGTTGGATATAACAAATCCTCATATAATGGGAGTTGTGCTTTTTCAAAGGCTTTCCTCCCCGTCGTTTCAGGAAAGTTGCCTATCTTAGAATCTCAGGTTTTTAACACTGACAGAAACCTCTTAGTTCAATATATAGAGAATCTAATCCC
Organism: Lagenorhynchus albirostris; assembly: GCF_949774975.1. Classification (NCBI taxonomy): domain Eukaryota; kingdom Metazoa; phylum Chordata; class Mammalia; order Artiodactyla; family Delphinidae; genus Lagenorhynchus; species Lagenorhynchus albirostris. The sequence continues at coordinate 87,744,428 of NC_083104.1, read as the reverse complement.
TTCATTTATAAATGAGAAACATTGAGGTCCTAAGAGAAGAAAGATTGTGCTACAGACTAGCTCAACTAGCTCTAGGTCACAGAGCTAGCTGAAGTTTTAATAAGTATCTCTTCAACTGCTTTTAAATCTTTGCAGAACAGATTAAAAAGAAATATAGGACTTCCCTTGGTGGTGCAGTAGTTAAGAATCCACCTGCCAATGCAGGGGACACAGGTTCAAGCCCTGGTCTGGGAAGATCCCACATGCTGTGGAGCAACTTACCCCATGCACTGCAACTACTGAGCCTGCGCTCTAGAGCCCGGGAGCCACAACTACTGAGCCCACGTGCCACAACTACTGAAGCCCGCGCACCTAGAGCCCGGGCTTCGCAACAAGAGAAGCCACCGCAATGAGAAGCCCGCACACTGCAACGAAGAGTAGTCCCTGCTCGCCGCAACTATAGAAAGCCCGTGCACAGCAACGAAGACCCAATGCAGCCAAAGAAAAAAGTTTATTAAAGAAAAAAAACTTAAAAAGAGAAATATCTTTTCTTCTGTTTTCCAAGCCACCCAGCAGTCCAGATGAGATCTCAGGTTTGGAATCATAAATATGGGACAACAGAGTACTACCGTATACAATTCAAATATTTTTCCTTTACCCTGAAAGAACAAAATGTATCATAACCATTCATTCTTTCTCACCTTTGTCGTCAGCTTTCTATGCATGGGTTGAACTGGCTTTTCTTTGCGCTGAGGTGTGTGTGTGTGAAGATGTCATGTATTAACAGCGAATTAGGAGCATTTCAGAGCAGAGGTCGGCCTCGCTAACACAACCGAGTTTCTGTGTCACGGTGGTGCTGAATGCAGCTGCTGCTCTTAGGTGTCAACAAAGAAAGCCCAGTACAGTGGAGACGTTAGCCTAGGGCTAGAAGAAGCCTCTGAGAGCAGCCAAAGTCCTCATTTGGAGCTTGCCATGTAGCCGTGTTGGCTGTTGGTCTGAGCAAACTGCTAGATGCCCGGAGGCCCCTAGTAACCCACTGCTAGCTCCCAGCACCTATTTACATGGAACAAACTACAGGCCCCCCAAAGGGGCAGCAAATACTTGTGAAAAGAGCCATAGTGCTAAGAGAAGGAGACTGAGATCGTAGCCACCACTCTGCCTCTAACTGGGTGATGTTTCCATCCCATTCGCCTGCATGGTCAAAACAGTAGTTGGCCAAGCTTTCAGTCCTCAGACAGAAGTTATCAGGAAAAAGTAAAACAATTAATGAAATAGCATGCTTTGGGGGAAGAGGAGAGAGAATGACATATTAATATAACATAACTAGGAGGTGAAAAAATCTACATCTTCTATACAGGATTTATCTGATTTACTACCGGCAGTATCACTAGTATATAAAATATCAAAGTTCTGTTTGATGCATTCCAGGGAATTCAGTATTTTGCCTTTATTGAAATTGATTAGGGTGTGGTACTTTTTACTTTTCATTTCAGACATTTAGAATGAGAAGGAATTGCTTTTCTAGCTTCAACTTAAGAAAAACAGCTAATGAATTCATCAGTATTTATTCAACAACAACTCAGTTTGCACAGGCCTGTGCTCAGAGATATTGGGATTAAAGCTTGGACCTGCCTGATTCTTGGAGTACATTTTAGGCAGCATGTAATTCATACAAATGCCCTCTTGAGCACCTATTCTAGATGAGGCAAAGAAGGCTGTCTTGACGTTACTGTTTTTTTTTTTTTTTGCGGTACGCGGGCCTCTCACTGTTATGGCATCTCCCGTTGCGGAGCACAGGCTCCGGACGCACAGGCTCAGCGGCCATGGCTCACGGGCCCAGCTGCTCCGCGGCATGTGGAATCTTCCCGGACCGGGGCATGAACCCGTGTCCCCTGCATCGGCAGGCGGACTCTCAACCACTGCGCCACCAGGGATGCCTGACGTTACTGTTTTGAGACGGCCACTTGGTAATTGCCATCTTCACTTCCTTTTTTTTTCCTTCACAGGAAACACAAACATTTCAGAACTCTTGTCACTGGTGTTTAGTGAAAACTAATAGAAACTGATTGTCATACAGAACACAAAGGATATAACTGGTTTCACAATTACTTAGTGCTCCCAAAAAACAAACCATAGGGACTTCTAGCTAAACACGGCAGATAAAACAAAACAAAACAAAACATGACCGGATCTCCATTCCCTCTCGAAGCCCCACTAAGATGACAGAGAATGAAAAGGCACACATCAATAAGGACCATGGGAACAAAAGAGGAAATAGCATTATTTTGAAAGCCAGAAAGCAGATGGATGGGCAATAACTGACCGACTAGACAGGAGAAAGCTGAATGGCAAGAGCCTGTAGGAAGCAAAGCCAAAAATCTGGTTTGATGAAGCCACCGAGGCCCCAAGAGTCTCAGCAGTAGAGGCACCGGCTGCCTCCAAAGGGGTGTGGGCGAGACTGACACCAGGAGAGTGATTAAGAATCTGTTTAAGGAATACTTGGACCTAGATTCCCTATGGTATCCTGCACCGCCAGTGACTATACCTCCTCAACTCAGTACAAGACTGAAGGTTTATTCTCAGAAGAGGTTGAGTGAGACTGCTCTGGATGAGGGAATACTGGACACAGCTGAGGGCACTCGTGACAACTAGAAACAGGGAGGCTAAGAGGGGCATCTGCAGACCAACTAGTGGCACCGCCAGCAACATGTGACCCCCGGAATGCTGCATGTGCACTGGCAGGAGAAAGGAGCCTTCCTCTTTGGGTAAATGGATCAGCCCAGGAGACAGTGTCTACAGGCACTGGGGTAACTGTGGTAAGAGTGATGTCCACATCCTAATCCCTGAAGCCTGTGACTGTGTTAGGTGACATGGCAAAGGGGAATTAAGAGAGCAGATGGCATCAAGGTTGCTCATCTGCCAACCACAATAGGGAGAGTGTCCTGGTTATCCAGGTGGCCAGTGTCATCCCCAGGCTCTTTAGCAGTGGAAGAGAGAAGCGGAAGAGGTCAGAGTGATGTGATATGAAGAAGACTTGACCCACTGTTACTGGCTTTGAAGAGGGAAGGAGAGGGCCAAAGGTCAAGGAATACAAGTGGCTTCTAGAACCTGGAAAAGGGAAGGAAATGGACTCTTCCCTGGAGGCTCCAGAAAGGAATGCAGCCCTGCCGACAACCTAATTTTAGCCCAGCAAGACGGAATCAGACAACTGACCTCCAGAACTGTAAGATAGTAAGTTTATGTTGCTTTCAGCAGCCAAGTTTGTGGTAATTTGTTACCGTTGCAGTAGAAAACTAGTGCAGACACAGACTGTTGGGGGAGCCCAACGGTGAATCTCATTTGTTGCAGATCCCACGCATACACTCATTCCTCAGACAGGAACTTTTTAGGACTTCTGCCACTAACTTTTTAGGACTTCTCTTGAAAATGGACAGCCAAGGAGTAACAGATATTTGAAGGAAGTATCTAACATAAAAGGCAAAGTTCAAAATTAATAAACACCACAGAGGGAAGAGACCATTCAGGGAGCAGAAGAAAATGTAAAAAACAAACAAAACTCTCAGAGAAATAAGAGAAGGTATTGCATCCAAGAAACAAGAACAGAGTGCTCTCGAAAAGGAGCATTCACAAGACTTAAAGCACTCTTAGAATTTAAAAATGTAATAGAATAAATAAATAGTAAATAGAATGGTAGAGAAATAAAGTTTTAAAAACCAAAAAAGAGGTCAGTGGCAACCCATCGACATGGATCTCTGTTAAAGATATCAAGAATAGGTCTTACTTTAAGAGATACCAAGTAAAATTTAAAAGAAAACAAGAGGGTAAAATTGATTGCTATGCTCAGAAACACTTGGTACTCCAGGACAAAAGTTAAGTACAACACAACCAAATAAAGAATGATCGTCCATGTAGCCAACAGAGATATATCATTTGTCAAATCTCTTATGCCTGAATAAAAGGGCATATGATATTCTGCGGAGATAACGCTCATGAACTCCCAAAGCATGGTGTGACGGTTGGCCTGACAGATATTCTGCGGCATTCTGTCCTGGCCTCCTACTGGCCCGCAGCCTTCTCAGTTGGTTTTACATGGACAAGATATACATACAATGAGGAAAGCTTTGATGGTCAGCCTGGTACCTTCACCTGCTATCTGAACTAAAATTTTGCCAGAACTACCACTGGAAATAAAGTTTTCGGGGCTCTGAGGGGAGTTGTGGATGGAGGCTTATCAGTGCCTCACAGTACCAAATTGTTCCCTGGTTACGATTCAGAAAGCAGGGAATTCCAAGCAGAAGTACCTCAGAAGCACATTGTGGCTCAGAACGTTGCAGGTGATATGACTTACCTTATGGACGATGATGAAGATGCTAACAAGAAACAATTCTCCCAATACATAAAGAACAACATAGCTGCAGACACGATGGAGGAGATGTACACGAAAACTGTACTACTGTATGAGAGAATCCGGCCTATCAGAAGAAGCCTAAGAAAGAAGTTAAAAAAGAAAAAAGAGTTGGTGCTGTTCCAGAAGGTCTCTTGCTCAGAAGAAAGATCAAGTAGCTCAGAAGGCAAGCTGCCTCAGAGCTCAGGAGTGGACCACCGAGAGAGAAATCAGACCACAACTTTCTATGAAGATTTTTCAGATAAAGACAATAAATTTATTGACAAAGCAGTGAAAACCACCACCAACAACAAAAACCTTCGTGAAAGTGAAACAAGTGAAAACAGTTATTAAAATAAGAGAAAATAAGATTAAAAATAATTATCTGTAAAGGATCTCCAGTAGAAGCCCCATAATAAGTAGAAAAGTTATTAGATTGAGTCAACATGCAATTAGATGAATGGAAAAGGACCCCCACTGAGATATACCATTGTCTTTTTTCCCCAGAAGTCCAGTAACAGAGATGATTCTAAAAAATTCTAGAGAAGAAAACCTGATTATGGACAAAGGATCAGGCATCAGAAGGTCTCAGAGGTCTTAAAAATAATATTGGAAGTAGAAAAGCAGTGCCTTAACAATTCTGAAGAAAATAATTTCCACCTTAGAATTTCCATCCACGCTGTTAGACAGGTCTGCAGGTGGGGTAGCATTTCAAACATTCAAAGTCTCAAAAAGTTGCTGCCTATGCACCCTTTTCCAGGAACCTACTAGAGAATACCCTCCAAAATGAGGAGAAAGAAAGAGGACACCAGTAGGCAAGAAAGAGGGCATTCTACAGAAGAAAGGAGCCAAGGGAACCTCAGAGTGATTACTATGAAACAGGGCCAGAGAAGACCGAGTCCAGATTGAACAGAAGGATGGAGGGATCCAGAGGGATGACTCCAAGGGGGGTGGGGGAAGAAATTGATCATTCATCTGTTGTTCTTAGGAAATGTATACTTACTGCAGAGTTTGGAGCTGAATAACTGGCAAGCACATAGAAAAGCTTTAGTAAACAACTCAAAACAATTAATTACTCTGAGGAGCAGAGCAAAAATCTTCATGTAAGAAAGAAAATATAATCCTAGTTCACTATGAGATCTAGTTATAGGTAAACGTCCATCATTATAATAGGGTCAATATTAAATACTCATTTAACTCTGACTGGTGATATATGATATGTCTATGTAAAGAGGATGGTGGCGAGGGAAAGTACCTATGTGTACGTATACTACTTGTGTGTAGTAGATTGCAAAAATGGCCACAATTTTCTTCTCCCTGTATCCTTCACGATGAGACTTTATAGCACCTCCCATCAAGAGGTGGAGTCTATTCCTCTTCTACTCAAATCCAGCTGGCCTTGTGAGAGAATGAAGTGGGAGTACCAGAAAGCCAGTTCTGAGCCTGGGCCTCAGGAAGCTGCGTGTGCTTCCACTCGGGCCCCCGGGACCCTGCCCATCCTCTCTGTGAACGTGCCTGGCCTCTCCTGCTAGAGGATGGAAGACCACGAGGAGAATGGAAGCGCCCCCCTAGCTGAGGCCACTCTGGTCAGCCAGCCCCCAGCCACCCCAGTAACTGACCACAGCTGACCATGAGCTCAGCCAAGACCAGAATTGCCCAGCCCAGTCCAGTTCAAAGGGCTGATCCACAGAATTGTGAGTGCATAGAAATGGCTGGGTTAAGCCAGTACCTTTGGGGATGATTTGTTACACAGCAAAAACGAATTGATACTATGCGTACGTGCACCAGTACGTCTACAGGAGGATGTTAACGCAGTAAAGTGAAGGTTTTGTGTTCTATAGTGGGAAATCATTCCATCTATCTAAATCTGAAAAAGCAAGCAACATAAGAGAAGCAGGTTGTTTAGAAACATGACGACAGAAGCAGTGAATGGATGTGAAAATGGATATCCAAGGAATGTAAATCAGGGGTCGGGACGGATAGAGGTTTTCATTACAGGCTGTGTAGAATTGTTTGATTTTTAAAAATTAAGTACGCATTTCATTTTGATAAAACTGCAAATTAAGTGGAAATAAAAAAGAAAAAGAACTAAATTTCCCAGTTATTGGTAGTCAGCTGGTGTAGAGCATTGGCCATTGCCAGCAGTAGTCACGTGTTCCACAAACGCCCCAGCAGCTGGAGGAATTTCCTACTAACACCTTAAGCCACAACCAACCCAGTTTTCCCTTTTGATTAGTATTCAGTCTTCTAGCTTGCATACTTGTGGTTAGTACACAGTGGGAGAATAGAAAAAGAAGCACGTGAAAAGTTAGCTGCTGAGTCGCAGACACTGCAGGTGTTCTTCACGTTGGTAGTCTCCATCCTAACAGAGTCAAATAAGGACCACAAACATCAAAACATAATGGAAAACTAGCTGCAACCAAAAGCAGGGCATGGAAAAACTGGTCACTAAAAATCATTCTGTGGTAACATTGTTGAATTGGCCTGGGGAAAAGATGGAGCAAATCCCCGTGCTCAACACAGCGAAGTGGCACTAGGAACTCAAAACACACACAACTGCAGCAACAATATCTATTGTCAGACAGTCACCCTCTTCTTCCCTCCTAGTATACTTTCTGTGCTTTAAATGTACTTTTATCTTTGTAATGATTCTTTTTAAGTCAGCTTATAGAATTCTCTTTCCTCTGTTACATTGGGAGAAAGTAAGTGATATTTTGAGAAGACACAGAAGGTAAAAACAAGATACTAGATTCTAAATGATGTGTTTATTAGTCAGAATAGATAGATGCTGTAGTAATGAAAGCCCCCAAGTCTCTAGGACTTAACATCACAGGCTACATCTTCAAAGCTAGGTCTTCAGAAGAACTCTGGTTATCTAATTCACTCAAGATCCGAGCTGATACACCCTGCCATGAGCACTTCCTCTCAAAGCTGACCGGAAGTGACACTCATCACTTCTGCTCGTATTTTTTTAGCCACCTTCACATGGCTGTGTCTAAATTCAAATGGGTGGGAAAATGCAATTCTACCAAGTACCCAGAAGGAGAACTGGAATATTTGTGACATATGCCAACTCAATATGCTATTCTCCCTGCTGTTCAACATAGTCATACGTCACCTAGAATATAAATGAGTTATGTGTATTTTTAATCCAAAGTATAGGAACTTTTCCTCGATGAGTTTTACTCTGGAAAATTATTGTGCTTTAGAAGCAGATGATGCATCTGACTAAGGGGGAGGGCCTGGGAGGTTACATGAGGTTTGAAAGTTATGTAAAGTAATGTGGTTTCCTTTTTTTTTCTTCCTGTGGTTTAATGATGCAGCACAGTATTTGTAGACCAATCCTGGTCTTCCTCAAGCGGTTTCTATAACAAGATAATTTTCTTTCACCCGATCACTAAGCAGTTTGCTTTTGCTTCCAAGTAAAGCCTTATTTTTGCCTAAATTTTGAAGACTGTGACTATAAGGGCACACCACTTTCTGCCTGTTTAAGAAATAATCGGGGGGCTTCCCTAGTGGCGCAGTGGTTAAGAATCCGCCTGCCAATGCACGGGACACAGGTTTGAGCCCTGGTCTGGGAAGATCCCATGTGCCACAGAATAACTAAGCCCGTGCACCACAACTACTGAGCCTGCGCTCTAGAGACCACAAGCCAAAACTACCGAGCCCGTGAGCCACAACTACTGAAGGCTGTGCACCTAGAGCCTGTGTTGCACAGCAAGAAGCCACCTCAATGAGAAACCCGCGCAACAAAGAGTAGCCCCCGCGCAGCAATGAAGATCCAATGCAAACAAACAAGAAGATTAATTAATTAATTATTTTTTTAAAAAAGAAATAATCCGAGGTGGTCTGGATGTAAAAATGCTAATGCATGCATGAGAAAACTTTATTTAAATCTCAAAGCAACAGTTGCACTTTGAGAAGGAGAGGTTCAGGTGAGCAGGGCCTGTGGATCTGGAGGATCAAAGCAGAGTTTTCAGATGAGACACTGGAGTGGGGAAGGTGGGGAGTAGGTTTCCGTCCCTGGGGACCAAGGAAGGAAACTTATTTTCCTACTGTTATTTTTGAAGAACTTCAGTGTATAAGCACTGGGCTTCTCTCTTGCATCAGGATGGAAATAGAGAAGTAGGGGTTCTAAATATTTAGCCCAAGTCCCAAAACCCTTTGATACTACAGCTTCGAATATGTCATGCATCACATCCAAGTATGGTTACACTTCCTTGCTAAAATCCAAACAACCAGGAAGCTGAAATAATCAGAACCCTTTATTGCCTGGCAGTAAGAAACTAACACATGGCAAGGAAATCAGTTGAAATCAGGCACACCTTCAAGAGAAAAGCAATTATCAGAATGTTACAGGGTCGGGACTGATCGCAGCCAAATTTCTTAACTTCTTTAAAACATGTGGCACATTCAGGCAGAAATAAACTTCGCTGAGATGAACCATTGACCACATGTGGCTCATTTGGAACTCTAAAATCTTTATTATGGAAGGTTCCATCTAGTCAGAATTATAAGCAGTAAGTCCTTTAACATGAGGCCTAAGGAGATCTGTTGTGAATGTTTGTTGTGGATACTCAGACCCATAAGTATGTGCCTTAAACTTTAAACCATCTCTTCAGGGTTCTGAGAGAACCCTCTAGTTCTTACTCACGAACATGCTGGTGACATGTGACAACCAGGGGTCTGAAGGAGTGATCTGAGCTGGTCTGCTAAAATCGCCTCTATGTGAGAACCTTGGGGCTAGACCACTTCTGTCTTACAGAAATATGATGCAGGACGTAAGTGTGAGCCTCAGAAGTAATTTTAATTTTTCTAATAGCTACATTAAAGAAATGTAAAAATAAACTAGCAAAATAGATTGTCATATTTTTTATTTAACCCAATATATCCAAAATATTATCATTTCAACAGGTAACAATATAAGAAATTATTCATGAGGTATTTTCCATAGTGTTTTTTTTTCCCCGCTAAATCTTTGAGATCTGGTGTATAATTTACACTACAGGACACCTCAGCAGGGATGAACCTCCCTTCAAGACTCGGTAGCTACATGTGGCTAGTGGCTATCTTGTTGGATAACACAGGTCTAGATGGCTGTTAAGGACTTTGTGTTTGTCCCTCCAAAATTTATGTGTTGAAACCTAACCCCCAATGGACGGTATCAGGAGGTGGATTTGGGATGTAATTATGTTTAGATAAGGTCATGAGGATGGAGTTCCCCCCGCCTTCACCCTGCCATGCTGGGTTAGCGTCCTTATAGGAAGAGACTAGAGCTTGTTCTCTCGGCCATGTGAGGATACAAGGGGAAGACAGCTGTTTGCAAACCAGGAAGAGGGCCCCACCAGACACCAGTTTTGCCAAAGCCTTAATCTTGGACTTCAGCTTTCAGAACTGAGAGAAATAAATGTTGTGTAAGCTCCCCCAGTCATGGTATTCTGTGATAGCAGCCTGAGCAGACTTAAGTCAGTGGCTTTGCTTTTTTCCACTATCAGTTTGAATGCCATGGTTCTCTGTCTCTGTAGTTAGAATGTAAGTATTACAAAGGCAGGGACCAAAACTTATGCTCACAGCCGTAAATTCATTGCCTAGCACAGTGCCTGACACGAAATCAGCACCTATTGTTGAATGAATATGAGTACGTGTATGCACTGTCTGTCAGCTGTGTCCTCTTGCTTCCTGTGGTGATGGAAAGGGCAGGTAGAACACAGGCATTTCTGCTTAGTCACTTCATGCCAGTTTTGTGTGGGTACATTTGCACCTAAAGAATTGCCCAATGAGAACTAAAGATATGACTTCTTTGATTTATCAAAAAAAATTATATTCGGGGGGAGGGTGAAATAGGTAAAGGGAATCAGCTGTAAGATGATGGGTGGAAACTAAATTCTGGGTGGTGAGCAAGCTGTAGTGTATATAGAAGTAGAAATATAATGTTGTACACGTGCAACTTATATAATGTTATAAACCAGTGTTACCTGAATAAAAAAATAAATTTAAAAATTACATTCAGAATATGATTACTGTTAAATACATTGTATGAAACAGTAAACATCGTTATTGCCAATTTATCACAATGTTGGGTTAATTCAGATTCTCTACCAAGCATTCTGGAGGAATGGTAAATTTGTAATTTTGTTGTTTTGTTTCATCATATTAGGTTTTTGGATGAATCCTATTCTAATCCTGGTTAATGGAACTGTGTGCAACAAAGAGGGTAAAAGAAACCTCAGTGATGGCCATTCTTCCCTGTAAAGACCTTTTTTTTTTTTCATTTAAGAGTACATTTAGAGAATTAAAACAGGTCGCAGAGTAACACTTGAATATGAGCTAGCATAGCTGGGTCTGTTTCTTCCTCGGTACGAATGATCTCTTCTTTGTATGTATTTTCCTTTGTGTTGTTTCATCTGTGAATCTTCTTTCCCAACAACCATCTCCAAAAATGCTGATGAAATGATAAGACACCTCCACAGCAAATGATTTTCCTTTAATTCTTTCACTCTAAAACAGAGAGTTTTAGAACTTTTCTAATACCATCTCCTTTTCCAAATCTTCAAGATCATCAAACTTCTTTCGGGTAGGGAGCTTTTCAAAAAGATGAAAGGGACAGAAAATGTAGACAATGGAAATGACAAAAAATATAATAAATAAAGAGGAGGATGAGATTCGGGACGTTTCCAAACAGGAAATAAAAAGCAATATGGAGTGTGCCAGGCGGTTGATTAGTAAACATATGTTATTTTTCTTGAAAAAGAAGTATTAAAGGACTTCGCCTCCAGAGAGTATATTTCATTGGCTCTGGTGTGGGTCCTGCTCATTGCATGTTTTTAAGTCTCATGGGTGATTTTGATGACCAACCGTAGTTAAGAACCAGTGGTTTAATTTCCTCTATAAATTAAAAGAGGGGGTATATAATACGGAGATATATCCTAAAATCCGTTGTTTTTCTCCTGTGAGACCTTCTCTGGGCAAAGTGAGGTCTTGTCCAGTAGTGAGTCCTGGACATAAATGAGGGTTAATGAGAAATACTCTGAGCTAAAAGTGAAGACAGCTAGGTTTGATTTTGTTACTGACAACCTGTCTTTAAACAAGTCATTTATTCTTGCAATCAGTTTTTCTACCTGCAAAATGGATTTTGCAAGCAATGGCCCTTACTTTATGTTTGTTGAAAATGTGATTTGAAATGTATTTAGGCTGTGGAAGTTACCTTAATTAAAACTGTTATATCAATAATTACTCATTGGTATATAAAACAAAAGATCAGACTTGCTTCTCAATATCTCCCCCCAAACATTTTCTTGCTACTTTATTCATTGGTGGAAGATCCTTTTTATTGTTCTCATGAGAAATCATCCTAAGACTTAGTCTAAGGATGGAGGCATAGACAAACACAGCAGGATCACAGATACATAACAGAGATAGGCACAAATACACATGGTTCCTCTGATATCTAGTAAAATCTCAAATTAACACAAAATTAGTTCCAAAAAATTATTTCTTTATTGTTTTATAGTATATTTTCAAATATATGTTTTTTTCCTTATTTGGATAATATTTCATAATAATGCATAAAAATTTAAGGCATTTAAAGCATTCTTTTGTTAATATTTTTTAAATGGTAGGGCTAATTTCAATGAGACAAAAGAAAACTGTGGTTAATAACTAAGTATGAAAACATGGCTAGTTAGAATTAATTTGCATATGTAAACTTAATGTTTCTTTTATTCAAATCGAGAAATCTGCATAAAAATTGAAGGGCATTTCTTTTATGTCATGTTTTCATTTTGTTAAAGCTCTGATACTTTATATATCGCAATGGCTCCAAGCAGTTATTGTTCTGATATAACAGGGTGTTATAGTGATAGCTCAAATTTTGTGGTGAATTAATTTTCGTGGAAAGCCAGTATTATATACTCCATCAAGTGTGTTTAGGATCTATCTTCAGAGAAGATAGATGGAAAAAACACATACTTACGTATCTATGTAAAATCAGAATGATCTAGAAAGATGGAAGGTAGTATCAGCCAGCATTGGGCTGTCTTGCCAAGAGGATACTTCTCTGATTGGTTTATCACTCACGAGAAGAGGCACACACGTGGAAGCCATCTCAGATCGAAGCCAGCACATATGCCTCTTGTAAAATACCACCCTCTGAGGCAGTGGAGAAAAGCGCTTTATTCCCATCCCCACCCCATTTCCTGCAACTTGTGAAGTCACAGAATTTGGGGAAATAGTGACGCTTCCTGGCCTAGATTTAGCACCATCTGGGAACTAGAATGAGCTGCCTGGTGCTGCCACCACCGCTTTCATCTGCCACATTCTCGGAAATTCATCACCCATAGGGTGCTTCTAGCCAATACAAGTCACTCTCATCCACGGGCAAGAGAAAGAAAGACTAGGAAGTGAGTCCTGCCCAAAACGTCCTCCTGGCTGCTTCTATGTGCTACCACATCCCGTGTAAAAAGGCCTTAGGCTGACTTCCAAGGCCACCAGTCATTTGGTTCCACTCTGCCTGCTTCTGTCCCCTGCCAAATTGGTCTCAGTGATCTCTGAACAGACTCCTCCCTGCCTCTGTCCTCACTGAGATTGTTGCTCTTCCCTGTTATCCTTCCAGGGGGCAGCCCAAGTCTCACATCTCCAACAAGTCTTCCCTGATTCCTCCAGCTCACACTGCAGTTCCTCCCTTCTGACCTTACAATTTTGTCAGTAACAAGTAATTTAGAACCTAATTACATGCTAGAATGTATTGTCTTTTGACTGTTTCGTGTGTTAATTTTACTTCCCCAATTAAATTGTAAGCTCCAGGGGATAACTTTTGTGTCTAATGTCTATGGGCTAAACTCTCACTTTCCCTTTCTTCTGGTAACCATCCCGAGTTCTAAGTCCTCAACAGGTGTTCAATAATTCATAGCATCTTAGAGTTGGGACTTTTAAATCCAGATAATAGATGGGCAAATAAACTCTGCTGTATTAGAGAAATAACCACTTCCATAATGCTCTGCCCTCTTCCTTCCTCCCTTCCTTCCTTCCCTCCCTCCTCCAGTCTTTTTTCCTTCCTCCTTCCCTCCCTCCTTCCTTTGCTTTCACATTTATGCTGAGTTGAAATCTCTCCACCTTTAACTTTTATTAATTTATTCATTCAACCAAGATTCTCGAGCACCTACTGGGAGGTGGACCTTGCCAGGATCTGGGGATATAAAGGCGACTATGACCTGGCTCAGTCTCCTGGGAAAGGCCAACCAGTGAACACAGGGCAATGTGAAAAGAATTATGCTGGAGGGAGGTTTAAAGTTGCTGAGAGAGCACCTACCTCCCCCTGAGGTCACAGCTTTGCAGTCTTGCAAGGTCAAAACAGATCATTACTAAGGCTTAACTAGCATTGATTCAATTGTGAAGACCTACTACAGATTCTTAGCAGGGAAATGACTAAGGCTGACTTAAAATCATACAAGGAAGTTTGCAAATTATGTACCAGTTGTTTTTGCATCATTTTCTTGATAGAAGCCGCAATCTGAGAGAGATTGTTTTGTCACCAACTTCTGCAATTTCTAAGACATTTTATCCCTTCCTGGGTTATCATAAAGAGTAGAGGTAATGTATGTAAAGTATCTACTGCTGCAGTAATGACAATTATGAGTAAAATAAGTTTAGTATTATTATTTATTATTAGTATTATTAGTATTATTACTATTGGATACTATTAGATATTAGCAGAGATAGATGCTATCTTAAGCTATTCATCATATTAGCACTTTTAATTCTCACAAAATCCCAATGTACTACTATTACGGCTGATTTATAAGTGAGAAACTGAGATTTAGAAGGTTAAGGAAGGTCACTCCCTACGTGGCAAAGCTGGGATTCAAAACTGGGCAGTCTGGTGCCAGAGCCCAGCACCTGGCTTTTGCTACTATTGTCTGTAGGGCCAGGAGAACAGACATTTAAAAGAGAAACTCTTAGAAAATTCGGTACACAGGCTCTTGGTCGTTTCCAGTGGGTGGGCTAAGCAGAAGGGACAGAGGATCACGTGTGAACGTGTAAGAGGGGCGAAGTGGGGATTAAGAGGACAGCTATTGGGCTATAGCACCGTCTGTCATGGCCCAACTCACACACAAACTCCTGGGGCCCACTTGAGCTCCCAGGCAACGCCATTTCTCTTCCACACTACTGGTCTGCTATTAAACTTCCAGATTTCGCTTGCCTGGTTTTTAGAAACCAGGGTTCCTTTCTTGTTTTCTAATTCTGCCATCTTTACAGCAAACACACAGCAGTTTGGGAATTCTGTCTTCCCCCTCCACCCTTTCATCGTCAATTTCAACCAGGAACAGCCATAGATTCATTAGATGATAAGAGCTAACCGCATGTTATTCCCAAACACCATGGTTTAAAGTAAAAATTACAGTTGTCCCTTGGTATCCACAGGGAACTTGTTCCAGCACCCATGCAGATACCCAAACCCAAGGACGCTCAAGTCCCTTGTATAAAATGGTGTAGTATTTGCATATAACTTATACACATCTTCCCTTATACTTTAAATCATCTCTAGATTACTTATAATACCAAATACAATGTAAATGCTATGTAAATAATTGTAAATACAATGCATATAATTTTTAGCACATGGCAAATTCAAGTTTTGCTCTTTTGGAACTTTCTGGAATTTTTTATTTTGAGTACTTTCCATCCAAGTCTAGTTGAATCTTGGGATGCGGAACCCACGGATATGAAGGGGCTACCATACTCTTTTGTTTTAGTAAAACCCCAGCTTCAGGGTACCACTGAGGACTGGTTGCCAGAACAGAGGTGAAGAAGCTTCGGGGGCTTCTGGAAAGTGGAGCTGTGGTGTGGGGGGCCTTAGGTGAAGATGAGGAGGCCACTGCAGGTGGGGTGGAAGAGAAAGGAGCGTCTGGTTTCTCTCTCACACTCCTCCCTTCTCCCCTTTTATCTATTCTGATGTCATAGACGCTGCCCTTGCCCAGCCGAGTGAGATAAGGGGTCATGCCTGACAGCAGCAGCCAGAGGGTGGTAAGGGCAAGGGGCCGGGCGGCTGCTCTAGGTCTGCTTATGTGCAAGGGACAGATAAAAACTAACTGGCCCAGTGAATTGCACTGGCTTGCATTTTTTTTTTAACAAAATTCAAATGCCCCTAAACGTTAAAGTTCAAATTTTAACGTTTAGAAATTAGACATACAATGCAGAATCACTGTAGAAAAATCAGGATGACTGTTAATCTAGACAGTACTTTTTCTGATCTCTTTTTGTTACATCCAAATAGTGGAATCTGTGGTCATCTCAGCTGCCCACTCGTCGTTTGTGGTTTTATGCTAACTTCAGATTTGAGGGATAATCTTAGATTTATTTATTTATTTTAAAAATAAATTTATTTATTTATTATTCATTCATTCATTGGCTGCATTGGGTCTTCGTTGCTGCACGCGGGCTTTCTCTAGTCGCGGTGAGCGGGGGCTACTCTTCGTTGCGGTGCGCGGGCTTCTCATTGCGGTGGCTTCTCTTCGTTGCTGAGCACGAGCTCTAGGCGCATGGGCTTCAGTAATTGTGGCACGCCAGCTCAGTAGTTGGCGCTCGCAGGCTCTAGAGCGCAGGCTCAGTCGTTGTGGTGCACGGGCTTAGTTGCTCCGTGGCGTGTGGCATCTTCCCGGACCAGGGCTCGAACCCATGTCCCCCACATTGGCAGGAGGATTCTTAACCACTGCGCCACCAGGGAAGCCCCATAATTTTAGATTTAGATCGCCCTGGGTTCATGAATATAAAGGACTTCAGTAACTCCTTTACTCCTAGTCCAGGCTAGAAACAGAAAGTAGAATAAAATCTATCAAAATAAAAATAACAAGGCAAGACAAACTTTCAGAACCAGCATTTTAGTTTTTTCAATTGAATGTATTCACAGCCCATTTTCTTTCTTTCTTTCCCTTGTTCCTCCCTCCCTCCCTCCCCTCCCTTCCTTCCTTCCTTCTTTCTCTAGCCCCCTCGCCCCCATCTCTCTCCAGCAATGGTTTTGCCAACCTGTAGAGAAACGAGTTGTCTCAGGAGCATTAAATATTATAACTGATAACAGTGAACTGTGAACAGGGAGTTGGCCCAGAATTTCATACAGCTGAAGAATAATTCCATGGAGGGCTAGATAATATGAGGACAGAGGAATCCTGAAGTGATCATGGGAATTGTGTTCAGGTAACCCTGAATCCGAGAGAGCAGCTTGCAAGGAAAGTCTGAAGCTGATGACTGCTTTTTATGTGGAGAGAAAGGGAAAAGGTTATTGATTTACTGCACAAAGTTCACTCATTCCTTGGCCGGCCACTGGGCAGAGTTTTTGGGGACAGGACACCTCGGGACTGGAGTTTTGGGGATTCCATACACCACATCTATATTGTGCTAGGTGCCATGGTGGATAAAAACTAGAGCTTCCTTCTTAGGGAATCATAGTCACCCCAAAGTGCCTTCTGATTCTTGGTTTGCCAAGTAAATGTGTAGACCTGTATCCTGTCAATGTAAAGATGGGGAGGGAAATCAACAAGGGACCTAAATTCTAAGCCACATGCCCAAAGGAAATGGTCTTCCCATAGATAAACACCATGTTTGTAATTGGAACCAAATCAACTACAAGCCTGTACTTTGCTTCTTGACTAATGGAGGTGACCTTAGGGGAAAAAAAACGATAATTACTAGAGGCAGAATAATACAAAATTAACAATCACAGAGGCCAATTTAAGGGGAAGTTCCTCCCCTGGTTCCTTTCTTTGTGTATTCCACAGCTGCTTTCCCATTGCTCAAAAGGTGATTAAGAGGTGATAATGATGTGTATCCCCCTTATCAAAGTCATTAACACATTATTATTGTTGTGAGCAGGCTAGCTACTGCTTGGTCGTGGAGATGCTGCTTTAGGAGAAGAGTCTTTATTGCTCTACCAGAGATTTCTGCTGTGATGGAGAAATTCGTTTGGGGATGAATTAGCAGGTTACATTCTCTGTGACTCTTGAGTGTCTGATTTCCCAAAACCCTGTGGGTTTCTGAGAACCCCCAAGGCCGTTCTGACTCTCAATTTAACCAACTTTCCGAGCTGTTCACTGCCCCGTCAGGGATGGCACTACCTCCTGTCCATCAAATTGCACATCTATTGTACTTGAAGATTTGGCTCGAACCCCCCTATCCTTGGTACCTTCTCTGAATCTCTACTCAGATAAAGACTCTACCAATCCTCCTAACATCAGCTGGTTTCCCTGCTTTGGTGAGCAAGTGCTACCATGTACACATTCACTCAGACTGCGGTCAAGTTTTGTAGTTATGTAATCTCAAACATCTTGGGAAAATGTGGGCGTACCTGCTTATGGAGCTTCTCACATTTTAAAGATATCTACAGGTTGGAGAGGAGAAGGGACAAATGCATTCAGATTGGTTCTGAAATCTCCTAGGCTTTGTTAGGTTAGAAAATGGTCTGTATGATTTTTCTCAGATTTGTGTTTAAATTGTACGATCCTTAAGGGCAGAAGTGTATCCGATTTGTTGATCATAAACCTCCTTAGGACCAGAGTTATGGCAGCTTAAAAATAACTTCAGATGTATCCAAATAAATGTATATATTTTAAGAGTCAAATATTACTAAAGCACTTTAAAAAATAAAGACAAAACCCACAGTTATCCTCCTGCCCCACCCCCTTTACCACTAGTCCCTGCGGGTAGCTACTTTAAATTAATTTTAGCAGTTTCTTCTGGTATTTACTTCCATATTTCTAAGTCATATATGTGTCCGACTAGATCATTATTTAGTGACTATTACAGTTGGGGAGGACTTAAGTCTCCTATCCCACAACACTGCTTCCTCTTGTTCCCTTTTTCGGTTAAATCAATATTCAGGATTTATATTATTATAACTGTATAAATAATATTCTCTACTGAGCTAACATTACCCTATAATTACCTTTCCTTTCTTGTACAACGTTTTGTTTTTCTTGGAGTTAATACTTGCCTTGTTTTTTCCATCAGCCAGGCCTTGTATATAACTGTCCCCAACTTTCAACAGTGCCCCCCAAACTTTCCACATAGTAATATAGAGCAGGTAATCTATCGGAGTCTAAATACCTCCTTTCTGGGACCCTTGATGTCTTTTTTGCAACCTGGACTGGTTTTTCTCTTGGGCTCCACTGTTCTCCCAGGACTTCCCTCTGCTATCATCCTGTTGATTCTCCTCACCTCCTTCCTGTGCTGGAGCCTCTCCTTGGTTCCTTCCTGGTTTTCCTCTTTCTTTACTCCCTCATTTTGGCGGCACACCCTTCCTGAGAAAGGGTGCATGTGAGGTAAATTTACTGAGAGCTTTCCTGCCTGAAAATATCTTTATTCTACCCTTGCATTTGTTTGATAGTTTGGCTGAAATTTGAATTCTAGGTTAAAAATAATTCTCACTCTGAATTTAAAGGCATTGCACCATTATCTTCTAGCTTCCAATGTTTCCATTCACAAGTCTAATGTCATTCTGATCCCCCGTGATTTTTATGTGAGTGTTGTGTAGTTCTGTAGTTCTGAAATTTCAAAATGGTATGCCTTGGTTGGGTCTTACTGTGTTGGTCATTAAGTGGTCCTTTTAATCTCAAGTTCCACATCCTTTTGGATCTTTTAATCTAAAGATCTATATCCTTCGGGTCTGTGAAATTTTCTTGTAGTGTTTCTTCAATAGTTTGTTTCTCCCTGTTCCCCAACCCCCCTGATTTTTCCTGTGGAACTCTTATTGGTCAGTTATTGACCCTTCCTGGATTAATCTCACGTTTTCTTACCTTTTCGCTCACAAATGCCTGCTTTATCTTTTTGTTTTACGCTCTGGAAGACTTCACCTACTTTGTCTCCCAAACTTTCTACTGATATTTTAAAAATATCAGGGTCCACGTTTTTAATTTCTAGGGAATTTTTCGTGTTCTAGGATTGTTCCTTTTTTTATAGCACCTGTGCTATTTTATAGATGCAATATGTTTTTTTAACCTCTCTGTGGATGTTCAGCGTACTTTATTTGAAGTGTTCTTCTAATCCCTGCATTGTCTCTCTTCCCTCTGATTTTCTTGTTTTCTGTTTGCTGGTTTTGTCTCTGTCTTTCATGTTGGAGGTTGTCCCTCAAATCTTGTGACCCTTGGCTACAAGGGAATCACATGTGAACTGAATGCTCTGTGTGTACGTAAGGCTCACCAACTGAGGGATTCACTATAGAATGACGGGGCAGTAAGCCAACATTTTTATTAGTGTAACCCTGAATTCTACAGGTCTCTTCCTTAAGCCCTTTAATTTCTCGACAGTAGGACTTTCCAAAGCTCTTTCTGGGGATTATAAACCTGGCTGTGGCCTTCTGGGTGGTAGGTGGGAGGAGGCTAGAAGAGTTTGGTGATCAGACTTTTGCTAATGGCCCCTGTTTCTCTGTCTTCTGTGCCTTGGGTCCCTGGTCCTGAGCCTGTTTGGTTCAGTTTTTTGAGAGAATAAGTCACCTGTCTCTGGAGGTGGGAGGTAGGTCATGATGAGACCTAAGGAGCTAGCTGCCTTATGTTGACTTTCAGTCACCATTGACCTCATGCCTGTATCTTCTGCACACCCCACACCTCCAGTTCCTGAGCCTTCCCAGAGTTCTGAAGGATGGCTAGCTTGTTCCTTATGGGGTTGCCTCTATGGGCACATAGAATCCAGCCGTTTCTGTTCTGCTTAAACTGTTATCATTCCTCCAGTACTTTTCATTATAGCAGATATTCGTTGCCATCCTCATCCACTGATGTCCTCTTTGCTGTTGTATTTCTTGTGGGTTTATACTTTTGTATTCTTTTACTGATGTGTGAGTGGGTTTCCAGGAGAAAGTGGAGATAAATATATATGTATGTATTCAATGTCTCACATTTAGTTGGATATGAATTTTGTAACTTGATTGATGATTACTTCTGAGTTATAGCTTATTTTTTAAGGGATGTCAGACCTTATATTGATAAATGAAATCAGAGTGGGAATTTAAATATCATATTAACATAGCATTTATTTCAAGGTTAATACATACAGACCCAGTCTTCCCTTATAAATTAAACAATATGTGAAAGTTGGATGTGCTAACTAGGCTAGACCAGGACCAGGGTTTGTTTTATTCGGTTTTGTATCAACCATTCTCCTAGGAGTTAGCCCACAGACTTCTTTTTTTAAATTAATTTATTTTTATTTTATTTATTTTTGGCTGCATTGGGTCTTTGTTGCTGCGCTCAGGCTTTCTCCAGTTGTGGCGAGTGGGCGCTACTCTTCGTTATGGTGCACGGGCTTCTCATTGAGGTGGCTTCTCTTTTTGCTGAGCATGGGCTCTAGGTGCACAGGCTTCAGTAGTTGTGGCACATGGGCTCAGTAGTTGTGGCTCTCAGGCTCTAGAGCACAGGCTCAGTAGTTGCAGCACACGGGCTTAGTTGCTCCGCAGCACGTGGGATCTTCCCAGACCAGGGATCAAACCCATGTCCCCTGCATTGGCAGGTAGATTCTTAACCACTGCGCCACCAGGGAAGCCCAGCCCACAGACCTTTAATGAATAAACTTAAAAACAACAACAACAACAATAATGAACTAATACAGCTGCAGTTTTCTTCTTTTCTTCAGTAAACATTTTAATGATCAACTAAGTGCAATAAACTTCTGTATGAGCTGGAAATATCATGATGAAGGAAAAAGAGTCCTTAGCCTGGACAGCTTCACAGTCTAGCGAAAGAGACTGTCAAGAAAACAGGTATTAGGCAATGTAATTCATCTTAGTCTAGAAATATGCACCCAATGCAATGGGAGTACCATTTCCCCCTGAAGGTGATAAAAATGCCTAGGTCAGTTTTTCTTCATACTCTTTATGTAGGATCCAAGGCTCTGGCTAGTGTGAAGGTTGGAAATGAGTCCATATAGCTATATGCTCTATCCTAGACATATAGCTATATGTGATAGATAGATGATAGATCAGATAAATAGATAAATAGATAGATAGATGCTACATTTTAGCAGGCCCAGTACCCTAGAGGAGCATCACCAGAGATGGATAGAAGCTCTGAATACATCTTCTTCTCCTCATGGAGAGACTCCCCAGGCTACGCCCTTCAGAGTTGATCCAGGGGTGGGCATGGGTTCAAAAATTCTCCTCAGTGCTGACAAGAATCCTAGATAGGCATTGGAAGTGATGGTATTATTACAATAATCATATCATTGTTATTATTTCTAAACATGTCTGTGATTAATCTTTGAGGGCAGGTTGAAGTTCTTCTTCATTTCAGGAGGCCCTGTGATGCAGTGCAAAGAATATGGTCTTTTGCAGGGGAGCTGGGTTTGAATTCCACATATTGGCTGTGTGACTTTGGTCAATTACTCAATCTTGCTACATCTAAATTTACTGCTATATCAGATTGAGATAATAATACCTAACTCCCAGATTGGTTGTATTAAATGAACAAAGCCAGATAAAGGGTTATGGGCATTTCTTGATGGGAAGTAGGTGCAGAATAAATGGTAGATATTATTTTTTCTTCCTTCGCCATCAGGGGGTGAACCTCTCAAATGGAGAGACCATATGCTCTTCTTACATGTAGCCCCACCCTTGGGGCAGTGCTGGGCATGAAGTTGGCACTTCCTGCATATTTAATGAATGAATGAATAAATCAAAGAATGTCTGGATTATACGAGTTGAGGTTATTTTCCTGACATATGAATCATCATCATTTGCTATTTGCTTCCTTTAGAATGCATTTTCTTAACTATTTGCTGATCCTAAGAAACCACTATTCTTTTCTGAGCTCCTGGATTACTGGTTCTCTAGTGCTGCAAATAAAGCTAAGTGCTAAGTGCTGCTAAGTGCTAAGAGCTAAGTGCTAAGAGCTGCAAATAGAGCTAAGGAACACTAACATTATTTTTAAGTGCCCAAATAGCACTTCAAGTCCAATACCGTGGTTCGGAATGAAAAGAGGCAACAGATTGTCTCCATTCTTCATTTAAAAGACCCTTTGGCAATCACTTCCTTTGGCAGGTCTGCAGATAAGAGTCTTTGGCTGTGAGTCTCTGCAATGAGAATAAAGGGCGAGAGGAGATGGTGAGATGAAGAGTTCATGTGTCTTTTTTTTTTTTTTTTTAAATTTTATCGTGTGTCTTTTCATGCACTGGTGGCTTTCATCCACAGAGCCGGAGTGGGGCATTTCCTGTCAAATCTTCCATTCACTCTTCCATTCATGAATGCAGGATCAATGTTTGGCTAAACAGCCTTTGTCATTTTCTAGCTTGGGCAATTACATTATATTAGGGCAGTTTATTTTTTAAAAGCTCTAGCCTCAGTGTCATCCTTCCCGCAGCAATCTGGGCAGCATCTGCTTTTGTTCTTTGTGGGGTCTAGGGCTCCTTGGAAGCCGGCATCTTGGACCATCGTAGAACCTCCCACCTTCTATAATTGGCATCACGCAATTTAGCTCTGAGTTTTAGTACCATCCTTTGGGTCAGCTTTGTCCTCCCAGTTCTTGTTAGAAGTCCTTCGTGTGCCGAAACCATGCCTTCCCCATTCCTTTCCCACTGTGCTCGGCATACGCCTTGCTCCGAAGGGATCTACGAGCCAGCGGCCTATGGTGTTAGTGTTTCCTTGAACTCTGCAACATCTGACTCCGTGAAACACCTTTTTAGATTAAACTCTTTTACGAGGACTTCTTTGAGCTTATGCTTTTTGATTCGCCGATATTATTGCTGATCATGTCTCTTTCATTTCTTTCCCCAGGGGAATCTCATTTACTTCCAGGGCTCTAATTATGACTTTTATGATAATGACTGCTAACCTACACACTCATCTCCACCTCTTAGGAAATTCACAATCAATACACCTAAAAGGAAATTTATTACCTGTTTGCACAAATCAGTATTCCTCTCTTTTGGAGTTTATTTTATTCTACTTTGTATTTATTTAGTTATTTTAGTATGTTTCACTTGATTTTAAACTCTCTCTCTCCAGCTATACCTGTAGATTTAAATGTATGTCTATGTGGATATCTCTATGTACATTTATCTCTATCACTTGGCCTCTGTAGATGCCTAATGAGTGTTCGATGATTTGTCTTGCTTCACTGTTCTGGCCTTTATATTTAACTCAGGTTAGGTCAGAAGGGCAGTGCTTTGAGATGAAGATCCTTCCAATCCCATGGGAAGGAGCAGATCCAGTGTGTTCTCCAGAGATGATTATAAAATTAAAGTCATAAGGACATAAATACACAACATTTTTAAAAAGATGATTGTATAGGGGCTTCCCTGGTGGCACAGTGGTTGAGAGTCCGCCTGCCGATGCAGGGGACGCGGGTTCGTGCCCCGGTCCGGGAAGATCCCACATGCCGCGGAGCGGCTGGGCCCGTGAGCCATGGCTGCTGAGCCTGCGCGTCCGGAGCCTGTGCTCCGCAACGGGAGAGGCCACAACAGTGAGAGGCCTGCGTACCGCAAAAAAAAAAAAAAAGTTGATTGTATAAAGGAAATCATTAGGCCATGACAGTGCCATGTCAACTCAACAGGAGTGTCTAAATTAGCTCAAGGTTGGATTTTTGAGGCATCTGGGACCTGAGATTAGAAGAATTTTGTGCAATATTATAGGAAACATAACTTAAATCATCTTTTTCAGAATAGTCTTGGAGAATACAAGTTTTCATTATTTCCAAGAGATTTCAGGTGTGGTCCTTGAAACACAAGGATAGATAGGGAGGTTGTCCTTTAAGTTCAAGAGTTATACAGACTCATCACAAGCACATGGTGGTAAGACCACAGAACACATCATCTCCAGTGGATGCTGTCACTTCCCCGCCTAGATGAGATGGAGAAAGCCCACTGAACTTGCTAGGTCAAAGGCAGGTTAGACCATCAAAGTGGTTCACGGCCACAGAACCTTCCCAGTGAATCTCTCCTCTTGCCTGCAACCATCTCTTGTGGTGCTTCAGATTCCCCTGTGTTTCATATGCACAAACATCCCAACCAGGCCCAGACTTACAACTGAGGGAACTGGAATGGTCCATTTCCATTCTGAAGTGTCTCCCTGGAGCCTCCATTCTGCTCTCTGATTAGACTGGACCTCAGAACGCTAAATGTTCTCTGTTAGACACTTGGAGAAGGGGCTGTGAAATTTACAGTGCAATTCATACATATCATGGCAAGAATACTTTAAAACAGTGGTTTATGGTGTCTAAGTCAGCTTATTAGTCAGCAGGGATTTCTGCCGATGGTCCTTGGGATGTCGAGTTAAGAATAGCTGGCTGCATGTCTGTGTTTGGGGCTTTGAAATGCTTTGGTTTCTTGGGCCGCATTATCGCAGACTTCACCGCATTTTCAAACAACACACATAATAAATGACGTCTCCAAGAATCCCTGTAAGGCCTACCTGGATCCCTCTCCCCTTGTTTTGCACTCCATCATCTGTTGCTTACATTTAAAAGCCTGCTGGAGACTGTTTTTCATCTAGCTCACTAGAGAGGAGTAGTTTTTCATGAAGAATTGGGTGGTTCAAGTGATTGTAATTCTTCTTCCAACAGTCTTGGCACCGGAGTCAATTTAAAAATGTATACATTTAGCTGGGTTGCTTTGGCTTGCCCTATTTACGATGGTGGATTTGGGGTGAATTCTCAGGTCTGTGCATGAATTCATATGCCTCAGTGCTTTGTATTAAAACTAGCGTTTGCATCTACAAAGTCTCCAGTTAGATGCTATAATATTTAATTTAGTTGGGGAAATTAAAAACAACGAAACTTCACACATGACATTGAAATCAGAGTATATTAAGATACTCATCTTCAGGCAGTGTTTCTCCAAGCAGTCCTATGCGACGGTAACACTGCCACATGGTTAAGTAAAAAGGCTGATGGACGTATAGATCTTTTGAGTTGAGTTAGCACAGAGTGCATTTCTCTGCTTCTTTGAGACTCATGCTGTCTGTAACCAGACATAATTAAAAGATTAAAGAGACGTTTAGAAATGTGAAGCTGGTCACTTTTTAATCAGGGAGATTGATTTTCCAATCCCAATGTGAAGGTGGAATTTTAAATAATTTATAGGGTAGAAATCAGTGGCTTGTCACAACTTGGCTAAAAGAATAAAGGCAAGGGGAAAAGAGGGACTTAATTTTTTCTTCTTCTTTAAGTGCCTTACGGAAAGGAGCATAAGAGGGAGTGAGGCGTGAGTTGGTTGTTATGGATGAGATGTTTCCCAGCCTCTGTATCTCTGCTGGAAGAATGAAGATTAGTTTGGTTCCTTCCCACCCTCCTTCCTTTTCTCCCTGTGGCTGGAGGTCTGGACAAATTCTCTTGACTACTCAGCAACATTTCTCTTTTATCCTGCAGATACCAGTCAGGTTCCAATCGGGTTCAAACCAGAGTCTCCTAAAGAGGGATTGCGACTGCAGTACAGGGATGCTTCCATTAGCCAAGAGGGGCATTCCAGGGACACGTATTATCAGAAACTAAACAATCAGAGTCAGAATATAGGAGGGTTAAAGGAGGGCTCCATGGCTACATCAGGGCACTTCTGGCATTAAAAGAAAAAGAGTCATCCGATAGTAATGTAGGTGCCAGTAATACGTGCAAGAAGATATTAAAAATGTGTTTTAGAAACCTTGGCGCTAAGGTTGATTGACTGATTGTCCGACACCAGAAGAAAGCTTGCAGGGAGCAGATAGCTAGCAGAGGCTGTTCTTTTAAGGGCATGGATTGTTCAGGAAGGATTGAGAAAAACTTCTACTCCCAGGTTGGCCAAGTTGGTAGGTCTTCCCTAAGTCAGGGGGTGTCAGGTAGCAGAGGTTCACTGCTGGTCTCTTCTGTGCATACACTGATCATGACACCTCTCCTCTTCCCCAAACGAGTTTTCAAGACCAAATCAGACTTACCTTCAGACAAAGCAGTGGGCTTAGTGAAATTTTCAAATTTGGTTTGCCCTCTCTCAAGATTTCTCTGCTGCTTTTCAAGTCTAGAGCGGCTTTGCCAAAGTAGAAGGTGGAATGGAGAAATCCTTTTATTCCACAAGTACCCTATGAGGTCGTGGTTGCTGTGGATGAGTTGCTATTAAAGTGCATTGATCGGGAACGGGAAGTAAGTGATGGCAGCTCCTTCTGTCCCAGCTGTTAGTCACCTGGTCTTGCTCTTGGGAAAGGAGGGGGTGGGATGGAGAAGAAGGTGAATGGGTGAGGGCTAAAGAGTGCACACTGTGCTGGAGGGGCGGTGGGAGGGAGTTACTCTCATCAGAGGGAAGGAAATGCAGAAGGCGCTAGAGAAGAAGATGACTTCTCATGGCATCTGTCTGCCATGAATTTGGCTGGAACAGTTAGAAGCTGGGAACTAAGGCATTCTTGCCCTCATCAAGGTCTGTCAATTAAGTTATTTATAGGAAATTTCCTCCCATAGAGCTTATTGATTAGAGGTATCACTGAAACAGAGGCCCAGAGCTTCTTAAGATGAATTGGCTAAGATTCCTAACCTTCTCCTTCTGGCTTCTGAGATGGTGATGAATAGATTAAATGTAGAGGCCAAAAACCAACTCTCCAAATAGCAGACTGTGGGGCTGGATGTAACGATGAATTTCTGAAGATGAACAACATTCAGAGCCTCTTTTTGCCTTTGTACTCTATTATCCATGCTTTCCTGTTCCTGTGCAAGATGTAACTAGAAATTACTACATGACAGTTCTGTCATTTCTACAATCCTGGCTACTCACCTATAAGCCTAAAGCAGGGTTTTTCAACTGCAGCACAATTGATATTTTAGGTTAGATCATTCTTTTCTGGAAGAGGCTTTCATGGGCCTTGAAGGATGTTTAGAAGCATCCCTGGCCTCTACCCATTCAATGCCAGTAACACCCGCTCCCATCCCCTACTTGCTACAACCAAAAATGTCTCCAGATATTGCCAGTAACCCCTGGGAGGATAGGGCAAAACTGCCTACAGCTGAGAATCACTGTCTTAATCAAAACCTATAATGTATATTGAATTGGTAGGCCAATTACAAATCAGGTTGAATCTTCACTTATTTATTAAGCTTTCCTACAAATACATAATAGATAATAAGACCACATTAGGCATGAGCCTGTGGGTTGGAGCCATACTGGAATCATTCTCTCATAATCGTTACCTACCCTGTTTACACCAGTGTTGCAATACAATCCTTAATAAGGCTCTCCGCACACGAAGTTGTATGTTACCACCTTCATTTCAACTCTCTTCCTCTTTGCCTCTCTTTGTAATTCCCCACCACCACCCTCTTAACCACCAACTGACCTAAGTAGGATACCTCCTTGAAGAATGTTTTCCAAAAGGCAATGTGTACTGTAAAGGAATGATTCACTCGTGGTGGAGTTTCAGGTAGCAGGGCTCAGGTGGCCCGGGAGGGAGCTCTGCATGGGAGCCTCTCCCCTGTCCTGAAATCCTACCAGGCAGCAGCCACCCAGCCCCTCTCTTTGTATGGTTGGCTCTGTCAGGGCAGATTACGTTATGAGTGGCCACTGACAACTGGCAATAGTAGTCAGGGGTTTTGGTAGCTTTGCTAGGAAACAGATCTGGTTTTGCTGTGAAGGATAGTGTCTTAAAGGAAATGGAAGCTTTTTGCCCCAGGAAAGGAATAAATGCAATCAACAGTTCTTATAGGGATCCCGGTCCAAGCAGTTTTGTTCAGGTTCAGCGTGTCACCATGCTGAACAAAAGTGTTACCACTGTAGATTATGAAATGCAGAGTCTAACTTTAATAAGGTAACCAGTAAATGTGGAAGTTCTGGGTCAATAATGGGGAATTCTGGGCTTCCCTGGTGGCGCAGTGGTTGAGAGTCCGCCTGCCGATGCAGGGGACACGGGTTCGTGCCCCGGTCCGGGAAGATCCCACATGCCGCGGAGCGGCTGGGGCCGTGAGCCATGGCCGCTGAGCCTGCGCATCCGGAGCCTGTGCTCCGCAACAGGAGAGGCCACAACAGTGAGAGGCCTGCGTACTGCAAATAAATAAAATAATGGGGAATTCTGGGTGAGTGACAGCCAAAGAAAAATTAGTATGACAGACCAACCAACAACGACCTGCAGGGTTACCATAAAGAACTCTTGACTTGAAATCTAAATGAGAACAGGTAGTATAATTTCCATCTGTGAAGCTGAGGGCAATCATCAGATCCCTTAAACTATAGCTTAATTTATTAATAAAGAATATCCTGTAACCTGCCTTCACTGACTAATTGTTCTTGCAAATTGCACACCCTCCTAGCTTCACATGGCTTAGCCAATATACATCACAAGACTCCTTTAACAGCGCCCTATAGATAACACTTCTGATGTATGGATCGCTGTGGTAATGGTTGATTAAGTTGTTTTTCAGGAACTTAGAGTCAGCTGCTGTGCAGTTCGAATCTGAGCCAATTAAGACTGGCTAGGACCACCAACCCGACAACTGGGCATGCACAAGTGTCCGCTCAGTAACCTTGTGGTCAGAGGCTCACAAACTCCACCCTCAGACATGCTAACGCCGCCATTTCCTGAACATGCAACCCATGAAAAAGCGCGTGATCCAGACAGGCCTGTGTAGAGCAGCGATTACCTCACTTTTTTCTGTACCTCCAAACACCTTATACTCTCCACCCACAAATACCCCAAGCCCCTCGCCTTGGTGAGGCGGATTGGAGACGTGTTCTCCCGTCTCCTAGTTCAGCTGCCTCGTGAGTAAACCCTTTCTCTGCTGCAAACCTCAGTGCTCAGGGTCTGGCTTGCTTCAAGTCGGGCAAATGAATTTGGTTCGGTAACGTGCACTAGCGTAGTGTTGCAAATGATGTTTGATCACTAGGTACATGTTAGGCGGGGATTCCTGTCCTAAGGGTCTTCTAGCACTTAGGCCAGCTAGAGGACAGCGTGGGCATTTGGGGCCACTGATACCTAGGTCTATCTGAAGATGGAGCCCTGAGTAACAACCAGTCCCTCTGACAGCAAAAGCTGGTCTATTCCTTACCTTTCTGCTAGACGAATAGAGTGAAAAAGAAATGATCTTGGTGGTTAAAAAACCTCATGCTGTATATTTTGAAAAGTTTCTCCAATTACTGGAAACACAAGTGTTCATTCAAAATAATAAAATGAAACAAAACAAGATGGGATAAACTCAGAGGCAATCCATCCCGTGCTTCTAGTTTTCTTGAACTGGGATACAGTTCCTGTTAAGAACACAACGTCCCTGAAATCTGTAGAGCAGAGCAGGCAGGGCAGCAGCAAGCTGTGATCCATGACTGTCCAGTCTCTCCTGCTTAAATCAGCTCCTATCTGTCTTTGGAGATATGCCACCTTTCCTGTCGGTACACATGTGTTGACTCTTTCCTGAACCATTCTGAGATGTCTGGTGAAAGCTGGATCTGGCATGTAAATGCTTGCTGAGTTTCCAAGCTCTGTAACAAGTTTCCCTCCCCACATAAATGATCTGCTCAGCATAAGACTCAGGGCTGGCTGTTGCTTACTTGACTTTCAAACATTGGGTAACTCACCCCTAGGTGATCTCATTCGGTTTCAGGGTTTAAATACCATCTGTTTGCTGATGTCTCCCAACTTGCTATGTCCTCTAATCCAGAATTTTACCTGAACTCCTGCTTATTTCAGGATCGCAACTGGGATGTCTCTTGGGCATCTCAAACCTCACACGTTCAGAACCTTGACCCCTGATTCCCATCCAGCAAACCTGTTCTTCCTGCAGGCTTCCGCATCTCAGCAAATGTCAACTCCACTCTTCCCCACGATCAGGCCAAAACCTTGGTATCATCCCATCCCTCATTACCCACATCTAATCCATCACAAAAGTGTTGGTTCCACCTTCAAAGAACATCAATCCAGGATCAAGTCATTTCCTGCTGCCCCTACGTCTGTATCTGGCCCAAGCCCCGCCTTGTCTCTCGCCTGGTTAAACGCAACAGCTTCCTAACTCATCTTCCTGCTTCCCCTCTTGTGCCCTTTCATCTGCTTTCTCAGCACAGCAGCTAGAGGAGCCCTTTTTAAATTGCTGCTCTACTTAGGATCATCCAGAGTCCTCCCATCTTAGAGTCAAGCCAGTGTCTTATGGATGAGAGGCCACAGTGATGCTCCCAGTTGCATTTCCTGCCCCTCTTCCTCTCACCCACTGTGTTCCAGACCTACCATCCTCCTTGTTTTTCCTTAAGCCCACCTAGAATTCTTCTGCATCTGAGTCTCTGCACTTGCTGTGACTTGCCTGGACTGCTGTTTCCCTAGACAGCAGCCCGACTTCCACCCTCATTAACTTTGGGTTTCTGCTCAAATATCAGCTTACTAGTGGGGGAGTCCTTGACCCAACTGTCTAACGCTGCACTTGGACCTTTGCTCCCCACATACACCTCTCTACCCCCTTACCTGTATTATTTTTCTCCATGGCATTCATCACTTATACTTGTATACGTACTTGTATCCTTTGTCTCTCCTACAAGGATGTAAGGTCTATGAGGGTGGGACTTCATTTTGTTCACGGCTGTGTCCCTAGGGCCTGTATCAGTGACTAACACCTTCTAGTACACATTTGTGGAATGAATAGCACCTTTTAATTCCATTTAAATGTTACTTTTGTAGGAAGCCTTCCATGACCCTCTAAGTCTCTGTGAACCGTCCCTCCCACATCTGTCTGTGCTTTCCCTGTTGCAGTACTTCTCACACTGCAGGGTGATTTCATGGTTAATTTATTAAAAACTCCCGTAAGAGCTGTAGCTTTTTCGTTGATGAATCCCCAGTAGTTGCGAAGTGGTTAGCATATCATTGACACTCATATTTGTTAAATTGGATGCAACTTACACATATTTATATGCATATATAGTATACATAATGAGACTGGATTATAATTTGAGTGAAAACTCACATAATATAGAATTAACTATTTTAAAGTATACAGTTCAGTGGTGTTTCATACATTCGCCATGTTGTGCAGTCATCACCTCTATCCAGTTCCTAAGCATCTTCATCACCCCAAGAGGAAACCCCACCCCCATTAAGCAGTCACCACCACCACCACCACCTCCCCCTCGACTCCCTCCCTCACTCCAGCCCCCGGCAACTACTCATCTTCCTTCTGTCTCTACGGATCTACCCATTCTGGATATTTCACGTAAATGGAACCCTACAATATGGGATTTGTTTTTGTCCGTGAGGTTTCAATATATGTGGTGCAGAAAGTAAAGCAAGACTGTTTTTAATCCTATTGGCATGTGTAGCAATAGGTCTAACCTGTATCTCTTTCTTCCTGTCAAGTACATACCACTTGAAATGGCTAAATAAATGAATGTGAAACACTTTCTTCCAAGGTATCACTGTTATTTTACCAGAAGCCTTTTCTAGTGCAATGGCCAACCCTTCAAGCCTTCATCTTTCTCCAGCTCCCCCATCCTGTGTCTTTTATTCCATTCTCCCCCCACCCCCATAGTTTACTGTCTTCTCTCCCACCTCTTTCTTGATGCCTGCTGGGATGAAAGTATTGGCGGTAAAAGACTAAAGCTGAGGGGAACTGATGAAAATCCATAAAATCATGAGAGGTAGAGAAAATCTGTGTAAGAACTTGTTCCCCAAATCTCAGAATCTTTTTGAAGCTTAAAGGAGCTAGTTTAAGGGAAAAATAGAAAAGAAGTTCTATCTTATGTAGTAGATTGAATACATACAGAACTTGTTATCCCGGTGAAAAGATAAATAGCTTTAGGGTTTAGACAAATATACAGACAATAAATCAATAATACGCTGTTGAGAGGAAGCTGGGGAGAGGAGTTAACGTCCAAGGGCAATTTCTTTCCCTCCCACAAATGCCTCCTCCCAGGGGCAGGACTGGGCTGATGGGGCCAGGGTGGGTCCCATGGTGACAGGGTTAACTGGAGCCTCCCGAACTGATCGAGTAGACTGTCTCTTCCTCGGAAGTCATCCTGGAATTGCAGTGGGCTTCAGATTTTCAGAGGCAAATTTCACAAACCATCAGTTAACTTGCCCTTGGGTTGGACATTAACATATCTCGGACTTTGGGCTATTTCAGAACTTGGAGGTGAGAGGGTGACAGGGGAAAAGAAAGGCATGGAAACCAATACATTATTTTCCGTGTTACCAAGAATGGATTCAAATTTTATCTTGGAGGAGGCAAAAGCAAAGGTTTTGGATTACTTTAGGTTTTCAGTAGCCCGGTTAATTACCATGGAACACTTGAGAATTAGCTGAATAGTTTCAAAATTTTACATTTGATTAAACACCTTATTGAAGAAACAACACTTCTCTTTTACGCTTTGACATCAGCTTGTTTTTACTTTTAGACTTTTTAGTAATTTGGGGAGGGGGCCATATTAGCTTGAACCTGTCGTATATAATTCAGTCTATTGTAATATTCCAGTGCGATGGTCTGAAACTGATTTGGTCCCATAATATTGCATTGTTTCTAGACTAATGTTAATATGTATGGTTTAAACTGGGGTATGACAAAGTTTCTCTGAAACAAATAAATGAACAGTAACCAAATATTGTTTCCTTTTGCCAGTGAAAATAGCTGGCTCAGTGGATGGGCCAAAGAGAACTCAAACCAATGCAGTGAGATTTCTTTTCAAAAGCTTAGGCCTCTGAAATAAGGTGACTAGAAAAACCCAGAAGAGTTTTGAGCTCTGAAAATGAGGGTGTGCTTTTCTTTCAAAAAGAATCTGGTGAAATTTAGTGTAAAAGTGAAAATAACTTCAAGGCTTCAGGCATGATGCAGAGAGATTATTAATCTGAGAACAAAGGGCACTTGGCCAGTTAAAATAGTAATGATTTTAAGTAAGGACTACAACGTTCCCAGCAGTGGCTGAAACCCAATTAGGTCTTTCCAACTGGAGTTGTAGTACCTTCTTCCAGATGATGCGGTTTGGCATAATACAGAATGAGTAAACATTCTTAGATGGGGAAAATATAATCAAAAGAAAATAATCTCGTAGCGTAGCTTGCCCTGAGCCAGTATTAATGAGTGGGGAGGGTGCATTTGCTAGTTAAAGAGTATATGCTAAAGCCTAGGGGTAGGAGGTCCCTTGAAAAGAGATGACAAATCAGAGGACAAATGTTTTTAATTTGTGTGGTTTCCAGTAGGAAATAACTGATCAACTCACATGTGTTTGTTTAGGACCTACTTCTTGGCTAGCCCTGTGCTGGGGATTGTTGGGTCTGCAGGAACTTAGCTCATCTGGGATCCTTGCATCCCTCCTCCTCATCACCGTCATCAACACAGCCACCGTGAAATGAAATACGCATCAGGTACTGTGAATTTGTTATTTCGTTGAATGTTGGCAAATCCCTGCACAGCAGATTATTATTTTGCCTGTTTCACAAATGGGAAAACTCCTGTTCAAAGAGATTAGACAACTTGCCCAAGGTCTTTCATCATTGGCAGAGTCCAAACCCAAAATTCTACATTTTCAATATCTATAAATCTTATTTGAATGTACTGAATTTTTAAAAATGTATGTTAAATCTGGTTAGTTTTAGTTCTCGATTATCTGGAGGAAGTTTTAGTTCAAAGCAAAGCTGAAATTTCCTTTTTCCACAAAACAGCTTAGTTTTCCAACTATTTCCACATAACTATATTATCAGCATGTGCGACAGCTATTTAAGTCGTTTTGAAAGTCCCCTTTGGAGCTTTAAAATTATTTTTAATGTACATACATATTAATGGAAAGGGACAGATCTTTTGTTCCCCCGAAGACATTCCCTAATAAACAAATACAGCACATCTGAAATTATTCTGTTTTTATCTTGGCTGAAGTTTATTTAAGGGATCTACATTTTTTCTTTTTTTGCGGTACGCAGGCCTCTCCCGTTGCGGAGCACAGGCTCCGGATGTGCAGGCTCAGCGGCCATGGCTCACGGGCCCAGCCGCTCCGCGGCATGTGGGATCCTCCCAGACCGGGGCACGAACCTGTGTCCCCTGCATCGGCAGGCGGACTCCCAACCACTGCGCCACCAGGGAAGCCCCTAAGGGACCTACATTTTTTTAGGGACATTTAATTCACATACCATTAAATTCACTCTTTTAAAGCATACAATTCAGTAGTTTTGAATATACTCACAAAGATGTGCGACCACCACATTCTCACTGTTCCAGAAAGAAACCCTAGCCTATTAATGGTCACTCCCCATTCCGCCTTCACTCAGTCTCTGGCAACCACTAATCTGTTTTCTCTTTTTTTAACTTTTAATTTTTTAAATTTTATTGGAGTATAGTTGATTTACAATGTTGTGTTAGTTTCAGGTGTACAGCAAAGTAATTCAGTTGTACATATATTCATTCTTTTTCAGATTCTTTCCCCATATAGTTTATCACAGAATATTGAGTTCCGTGTGCTTTATAGTCAGTCCTTGTTGATTATCTATTTTATATATAGTAGTGTGTGTATGCTAATCCCAAACTCCTAATTTATCCCTCCCTGCCATGTTTCCTCTTTGGTAACTAAATTTGTTTTTGCAATCTGTGAGTCTGTTTCTGTTTTATAAATAAGTTCATTTGTATCATTTTTTAAAATTAGATTCCACATATGAGTGATATCACATGATATTTGTCTTTCTCTGTCTTACTTCACTTAGCGTTATAATTCCTAGGTCCATCCACGTTGCTGCAAATAGCATTATTTCATTCTTTTTTATGGCTAATATTCCCTTGTATATATGTACCACCTCTTCTTTATCCATTCCTGTCGATGGACATTTAGGTAGCTTCCATGTCTTGGCTATTGTAAACAGTGCTGCAATGAACAGTGGGGTACCACAAATCTATTTTCTGTCTCTATAGATTTGCCTGTTCTGGACATTTCATATAAATGGAATCATACAATATGTGATCTTTCATGTTTGACTTTTTTCACGTAGTGTAATGTTTTCAAGGTTCATCTGTGGTATAATGTATGAGTAATTAATTCCTTTTTATGGCTGCATAATATTCTATTGTATGGGTATACCACATTTTTTAAATATATTCGTCAGTTGATAAACATTTGGTTTGTTTCCAATTTTTGACTATTATGATAATACTTCTATGAACACTCATGAAAATGTTTTTGTGTGGAAATATGTTTTCAGTTCTCTTGCATATATACAAGAGTAAAACGGCTGGGTTGTATGGTCATTAAGTTTAACTTTTTGATGAACTGCCATACCGTTTCCTATAGCAACTGCACCATTTTACTTTCCTATCAGTAAGGTAAGAGGTTCTAATTTCCCCACATTATACCTAATACTTGTTATTGTCTTTTAAATTTTTTTAATTATAGCTATTCTAGAAGGTGTGAGGTGGTATCTCATCACGGTTTTGATTTCCATTTCCCTAATAACTAATGATATTGAGCATCTTTACCTGTTGACCACTGTATATCTTCTCTGGGAAAATATCTATTCAGGTCCTTTGCCTATTTTTTAATTGGGCTGTTTGTCTTTTTGTTGTTGAGTTTTAAGAGTTCTTTATATATTCTGGATACTAGACCTTTATCTGATATACGATTTGCAAATATTTTTTCCTATTCTGTGGATTGTCTTTGAACTTTCTTGATACTGTCCTTTGAAGTGCAAGAGTTTAAAATTTTTTTCTGTTTGTGCGTTTGGTATCATGTCTAAGAAATCCTTGTCTAATGACAGATCAAAAAGACATATCTTTGTTTTCTTCTTGGAATTTTATAGTTTGCTCTTACATTTAGGTCTTTAATCTAGTTTTATATGTGGTGTGAGGTAGGGTTCCAACTTCCGTTTGTTTTTCCATCGCTAAAATGAAATGTGTTGGCAGAATAGCAGAGTGATTAAAAGCTCAGGCTCTAGCATCTAATTGCTGAGACTTAAATTCCTTTTATTTAGTTACTAGTTGTATGATCTTAAGAAAGCACCCTATATTCTCTATGCTTCATCTTTCTCATGTAAAGAGGGATAGAGTAGTAACTATTCATTAGTCTGCATTAAAATTCAAATCATAGAATTGTCATAAGAATTGAGTCTGTGCATTTAAGGTGCTGATGGATGGTAAGCACTGACAGATAGATAGTAAGTTATCATCATCTCTGGCTCCATGAACTCTCTTTACATTTAGGATTATCTCAGAATCTCCTCTAGGTATAAGTTTTCAATGGCAGACTTGATAAGTGTCTCATCAAGAACAAGACTTAGATAGATTTTAACAGACCTCGAATGATCCAACAGGGTTGGATGTGGGCTGAATTTATAGTTGTAGCTCGCCACAAAAAGAAGCAAAGTATTTGGAGAAAGGCACTTACAATCTTTTACAGAGCTTCACAAAAATAAAGAGACTAAAGCAAGGCAAATGTATTAGTTTGCTAGGGCTGCTGTAACCAAGCACTACAAATGGACGGTTTAAACAACAGAAATTTATTTTTTCACAGTTCTGGAGGCTGTTGTGTCCAGTTTCCTCTTTTATCCTTTTTGGTAGCCCTGCCCACCACAGCCCCCTCTGGGGGGGCCAGTCCTCTCATCCGGCTAGCATCAATTTGCTCACACAGAAAAAGCCTAATTCCTACCAACGTGCAAGCAACTTAAAATGTTACCTGTCTTTCCAATAATGGACTTCTTACCCAGGTAGTACCACCAAACTATGACTATTTGACTCCCAATAGGAGGGAGATCTGAAAGCCCAACTTATTTACAAAAAAGGCCGCCAGCCCTGATTTGACCTTCAGTACCCTGCCAGGAGCATGTCTTCTGCTACCAGTTGTCCCATTGATCCCTGCAAAACTAAGCTTCATGCTGCAGGGCCTGGGGGCGGGGGGGGGGGGGGCTTCTGACCTGTCTCTGCTGGGCCCCCCTCCATGTGAGTGGGTTCCAGTAAGAACCAGAAGTTACTTCTTCTAGGCATGGTACATTTTGATGCAGAAGCAAAGGCAGTGATTAACTCTAACACTGATGTATTTGTGGTGAAATTCTGATATTTGCAACAAGCCAGTGAAGGCAGTGCATTGGAGAGGAACACGTTTTTGCGAACTCGCTGATCCTTTCAAGTAGGGCACAAACTACCTTCACAGCACGTCAGTCCTACTAAGACGAAAGGTCCTTAATTTGGTAGTCTGTGGAAAATATTTACCAGGAAACTTTCAGTTCACATAACCAGAAGCTTCTAGGTAATTTAGAGTTACTTGTCTCCTAATGTGAACTCAGTATTCTTCAAAAGACAAGGCAAGGGTTAGTGCTTCCTGGGATTTGGCTTCACGTAATTAATACACGATTGCTACCTTCAACAAGGGACTCAGGCATGGGGTAAAAGTTTTGCCTTAGGGAGACTTTTGTCAAATGGATAATTCAAAAAAGTCATTCCCTTTGAGCTTGGAGTCATTAACTCCTCTAGTTACCAACCGTGAGAGTTATGTTTGAGCTTGTCTTGAAAATTACTTAAAAAAAGGAATAGACAAGGGGCTGTTGACTTGGCTGTCACTTTATTTACACGTCTTAAGCAAGAAGCTGCATATACTTGTTTTAAGATCCATTCGGAATCCTACTGGCACTCTCCAGTAATCTCACGGAGGAGTCTGTCTGTGTTAGAACCAGCCCCTGCCACAGTGCGGGTCAGACTCGAAAGTTGTTACAGACCCCAGATAACTCATTCCTTTTTCTTTTTAATTCAGGAAAAGTAATATTCAAATACTTGTTCTTACATAATCATTAGAGCAGATCAATTCAAAGGAAACTCTTTTAGGACAAGCTCACTGTCCGGTACTTTGTTCAAAAAGGGATAGCTCATCAAAGTGCTGTCAGTTCTGTTGGTTCTTAGTCAATGGGATGAACATGAGGAAAGGAGAGGGAATTCCAACTATCATAGTATTAGGGGTGTGGGGTAGGTATTTTAGTTTTTCTAGGGCTGCTGTAACAGAGTACACAGACAGGGTGGCTTAAATAACAGAAATGTATTGTCTCACATGTTTGGAAGCTGGGAAGTCTAAAATCAAGGTGTCAGCAGGGTTGGTCCCTTCTGAGGGCTGTGAGGGAAGGATCTATTCCCAGCCTCTCCTTGGCTCATAGATGGCAGTCTTCTCCCTATGTCTTCCTTCTATAAGGGCTCTGTGTCCAAATTTCTCCCTTTATAAAGACACAAGCCATATTGGATTAGGACCCATCCTAATGACTTCATTTGAACTTGCTTACCTCTATAAAGACCCTATCTCCAAATAAGTTCACATTTTAAGGTATTAGGTTAGAACATCAACATATGAATTTGGCTGGGAGGGGGATGAAATTCAGCCCATAATGTGGGGGAAGTGTGGCATTTAGTGAAAACCCATGGAAGGAGCACCCACTGCTGGTATCTGGTAGCCTCACTGATACACTCAGTGCAAAAACAAACGCTTTCAGTGTCTCAAAAACAAACCTCCTAGAAGCAGTCAGATTAAGTTCACTGTGTTCTATTAACTAATACACAGAAGTGCCCAGGACCTTTTGGAAAGATTTTCACCACAAGGTATTAAAAGACTCGGTATTTGAAGGAACATCATTTTAATTGTCAGTGACTTTAACTTATATGTTCATACTGATTTTTCACTCACTGAGTTTTCATTCTGAATAACTGAGGTTCCTGTATTTAAAATTTTGCTGTAGCCTATTTCATTTTTATTCCAGAGGATGCCTAGGACAATGTGTCTTTAGCATGGAGTAATGAAGACAATTTTAATGACACTTTTGTTAAGACTGATATATCTGCCTCTTAAAATTGGGATTACTTTGGACAGGTGACTCTGTGTGCTTCTCTTTCCTTGTCTGTAACATAGCTTAGTAATAGAGTTGAAGAGTCAGATGAGATAATGGCAGGTAAGCTCTTAGTTTGGGACCTGGCACATAGTAGATGCTCAATAAATCGTAGCTGCTCCAACTTTATTAGAGTTTGTATCTTTATAAACCAAGATTGTGGATCAGAGGCCAGGTCTTCAGTGTCGACAGGCTGAGAGCAGGTGGGAAGGGCCACCTATCATGAAGGGGAGCTTCCTGAGTCGGAGGGGGTACTTTATAAGCTGGGTGATGCTGAGGAGAAGGAAATGATAAAAGGTTGTGATGTGACCCACACTCCCAACATCCTGCACGTCTCCATAAACTGCACACATCACAGTATCTCTGATATGACTGGACTTCCTGTGGAAGTTAGCATGAAATGGTGGTTGGCACCAATCTGGTATTAGAGTACAGGGTTGAGACCAAAAGTCAGAAGGGAGGAGAAAAAGAGGAATCCATGAGTAAATAAGAGCTGAAACTCAGAGTATTCAACCCTTTAATCCCCTACAAATAAATAAATGATTGAGTGAAGCCCATGTTGTTTATGATAAGATAGATCTATTGATAGAAAATGAGAAAACTCTCCTCAATCTTGTTGCTTTCAATATTCTCTAGTATAATTAACCCCTTACTTAATTATCAATTTTCCTTCTATTCTCTTGGCTTTCTTTGGTTCTCTTGGTTGTTTGGGTTTTCATCCATATAATTAGTCTCCCTGTGTAACTTTCTCCCATACAGTGTATGCAACTATACCTATTACTTTCCCTATATTTCTGGCTGCTTTCAATCGCTTTTAGTCCAACTGGGGAGATATTGCTTAATGGTGAAGTTCACCCTGATCAGCAGACAATTCAAGACCACCCAGAATGTTCCTCTAAACCATTTTTCCAGCCTCATTTACCATCATTCCTTACATCAAACCCTTTAATCAGGGCAAATAAGTGACTTACTGTTCCCCGAGTTTCCATTTTCCATGCTGTTGGTTTTTTCTCCCTGGAATAATCCTATTTCTTTCCATCTCTTCTTCACCCTTTCCTCGCCACTTCCCACCCAATGCACACACACAAAACTGGAGCCCCCAACTTCCAGCTCAAAAAACACCACCCCTGCCCTCCCAAGAAGAAATAATTCCACTGGTTCTTCCACGGTATTTCCTTCAGATGCCATCCCACACCTCATCTAACAGTATTTTCAGTCTTAATGATTTGCATGGTGAGACTGAAGCGCCCCACTCCCCAGAGCCTAGCTCACTGCCTGACACAGAGGGGCACCTCGATACAGGTTTTAATAGAGGGAGGAATGAAGGGATGGGAGTGAACAGTAACAGGGAAAATCCCAAACATCAAATAATCCCAAAGTAATCTATATATGACTTTGGAATGTATTTTATACACACATTCAGAGAACATCAAACACAAAACTTCAAACACAGCAATGAAGCCAGCCTGTGCAGATCCCAGTTGGGTGGGGTGGCCCGGAAAAAGGGTGGGAATCCTAACAGGAAGGGAGGAACATCTCACCAGGCAGCTGCCCTTTGCCAGCCTCAGTGGCTTATCTAGAAATCAGAGAGACTCCACATGACTTAGAGCTCAAGGGTATAGGGCTGGGTAATTAATAAATGACTGTAATGCCTTTGGAAATGGAAGTGCTATGTAAATGCTAAATGATAATAGAAAATAATCATCTTCCATTATCTTCTTTAAAGATGTAAGTGACATACTCTTAAATCTAAAGTGGGTTCAAGAAACAGCAGTTAGTTTAACAGGGAGGTGCACCAAATGATCATGCAAACCCATTCAGCTTCCTAAAGGCAATTACAGTGCTGACCACCAGCCCTGAAAACAAATTACAGTAGCTAATGACAGGGAACGGTAATTAGAATGTTTTTAGAAAATTACTTGGGAACAAAATTGTCAACAAAGACCACTCAAATATAGCTGTAAACAGCTTAAATAACAGAATATTGCAGTGACCTAGGCCCCAACTGACATGAAGAAGATGTTAAACACATTCCAGGTCCCAAATCACTGTCTTCCAAGTGCTTATGTACATTGTTTTTAACCTCAGTCTTTCTGGGTCATTCTAAATGAGGTGGAGAGCCAAGTGCCCTTGAACATTCTGCTGTTTAGTAAAGTCTTATCCGGGTTCACTCATATATTCTGGATAAGTCTCCCTTTCCCCTCTCCTTTGCAGTCCTTGTTATCTTTGGCATTCGTTTCTGAAAAACATGCGCCTCACTTGGAACAAATCCATTAAAGCAAACAACCTTAAAACTTTCCCAACAGACCCCACTGCTGCAATCCGCAGGTGGCCCCGATCCTGGGGAACCCAGCTCCCAGGGCTTACAGTGCTTGCAGAGATCCTGGCGAAAGAGTTTCTTTTTAGCTATAATAGAATCTGACATTTACATATCTCAATTTTAATTCCCTGCAGACTAGTGCAGCTCAGGCCTGTGATAAGCAAGTCGGGGGATGGGGTATAGAGGAAAACAAACAGGCATGGGTAGAGGAGGGTATGGAACAGGAGACAAAGGACACCCTGAAAGCCTTGAAATTGAAACATGTTCTCATCCTGTTTCATTAGTAACAGAGCAAAACCACAGAAATTTGAGGAGGGAATTGCTTCTATAAAAAGTTGCCACTTCTTTTTTTTCCAGAAAAGCTCAAGTTTAACTCCTCATTTATTGCCTATAATGGAAGACTGAGCAATTCCTTGCAGTTGTGTGTATCTGTGTGTGTTTTAAGGCAAAACAAGTACCAAAAATATTTTTTAATAAGAAACCATACTCAGTGGAATTCTTTCTGAAATGTGTATTCCACATGCTTCTCTGACTAGACAGCACCCCAAAGAGGGTAAGTGTCTTGCAACTGAGGGCTCCAATGTCATTATTAGAGCCAACTGCCATAGAAAATGCTGGAATATAGTTATGCTTGACACCTAATATTAAATCATTTTCAAAACGTTTTAGTCCACTTTGGGGTGGTTTTCTCTACCTCTGGACTTTACTGTCAGGCTGGCAGATGTCACCATCCACTTTTCAATTTCCTGCTTCTCACATGCTATGGCCTAAAACTCTAACTCGTTAGAATTGTGGCAAGAATGAATCTAACCGGCTTTTAGTAGGAGCCTGTGAGTTAAGTGACATTCACTGCTTGCTAGAATCCTTTTTACTTTTATCTGTCTCCTGACCACATTCCAAAGATTTGAGCTGACCGTATAAATGGGGTACCACTGAAATTAATAAAAGGTGCTAATTATAGCATAGAATTTAGGCATCTGATAGAGATTTATATGAGATACCCAGATTACACATAACTTTTGTTCAATTTTCATATTTTCAGGATGATATGTTAACATCCTATTTATTTTTAATTTAATTTGTAAAATTTCCACTAATAGGATGAATATAATTCTATTACAGAGAATTTGTTATACAGAGAAAATAAACAACAACTCCAAAACCTGTAGTTCCTGTCACCCTAACACCACCATGCTTTGCACTTCGGTGTACTTCTTTTCATATGCATGCTTTTCCTATGCATGCTTTTGCAAACATACTGACATTTGCTGTACACGTTTACATCCTAGATCTTTTTTTTAATTTATTGAAGTATAGTTGATTTACAATGATTCAGGTGTACAGCAAAGTGATTCAGTTATACATGCACATATG
Source organism: Lagenorhynchus albirostris (assembly GCF_949774975.1). Classification (NCBI taxonomy): domain Eukaryota; kingdom Metazoa; phylum Chordata; class Mammalia; order Artiodactyla; family Delphinidae; genus Lagenorhynchus; species Lagenorhynchus albirostris. Next base: position 87,701,657 of record NC_083104.1, on the reverse strand, counting down.
TACTTATTCTTTTTCAGATTCTTTTCCATTATAGGTTATTACAATATATTGAATATAGTTCCCTCTGATATACAGTAGGACCTTGTTGTCTATTTTATATATAGTAGTTTGTATCTGTTAATCCAGGATTCCCAATTTATCCCTCGCCCCTTTGCCTTTGGTATTTGTTTTGTAAATAAGTTTATTTGTACCATTTTTGTTTTTTAGATTCCACATATAGGTGATACCATATGATATTTTGTCTTTCTCTGACTTCACTTAGTATGATAATCTCTAGGTCCATCCATGTTGCCTCATTCTTTTTTATGGTTGAGTAATATTCCATTGCATATCTATAGATAGCTAGATAGATGTATATATATCTTTTTTATCCATTCATCTGTTGATGGACATTTAGGTTGCTTCCATGTGTTGGCTCTTGTAAATAGTGCTATGAACTATTTACAAAAGATGTGTGCATCTTTTCAAATTAGAGTTTTCATCTTTTCCAGATATATGCCCAGGAGTGGGATTGCTGGATTGTATGGTAAACTCTACTTTTAGTTTTTTAAGGAATCTCTATACTGTTCTCCATAGTGGCTGCACCAATTTACATTCCCACCAACAGTGCAGGAGGGCTCCCTTTTCTCCACACCCTCTCCAGCATTTATTGCTTGTAGACTTTTTGATGGCGGCCATTCTGACTGGTGTGAGGTGATACATCATTGTAGTTTTGATTTGTATTTCTCTGATAATTAGTGATGTTAAGCATCTTTTCATGTGCCTGTTGGCCATCTGTATGTCTTTCTTGGAGAAATGTCTACTTAGATTTTCTACCCATTTTTTGATTGGGTTGTTTTGTTTTTTTGATATTGAGCTATATAAGCTGTTTGTATACTTTGGAAATGAAGCCCTTGTCAGTCACATTGTTTGCAAATATTTTCTTGCATTCCATAGGTTTTCTTTTAGTTTTGTTTATGGTTTCCTTTGCTGTGCAAAAGCTTTTAAGTTTAATTAGGTCCCATTTGTTTATTTTTGCTTTTGTTTCCATTGCTCTAGGAGAGGGATCCAAAGAAATATTGCTGTGATTTATGTCAAAGAGTGTCTGTCTGTGTTTTCCTCTAGGAGTATAGTATCCAGTCTTACATTTAGGTCTTTAATCTATTTTGAGTTTATTTTTGTATATGGTATTAAAGAATGTTCTAGTTTCATCTTTTACATGTAGCTGTTCAGTTTTCCCAGCACCACTTATTGAAGAGGCTGTCTTTTCTCCATTGTATGTTCTTGCCTCCTTTGTCATAGGTTAATTGACCATAGGTGCGTGGGTTTATTTCTGGGTTTTCTATCCTGTTCCATTGATCTATGTGTCTGTTTTTGTGCCAGTACCATACTGTTTTGATGACTGTAGCTTTGTAGTATAGTCTGAGGTCAGGCAGCCTGATTCCTCCAGCTCCATTCTTCTTTTGCAAGATCGTTTTGGCTATTCAGGGTCTTTTGTGTTTCCGTACAAATTTAAAATTTTTTGTTCTAGTTCCATTGATAATTTGATAGGGATTGCATTGAATCTGTATATTGACTTAAGTAGTATAGTCATTCTGACAATACTGATTCTTCCAATGCAAGAATACCATATATCTTTCCATCTGTGTCATCGTTGATTTCTTTCATCAGCATCTTATGGTTTTTGGAGTACAGGTCTTTTGCCTCCTTTGCTAAGTTTATTCCTAGGTAATTTTATTCTTTTTGATGCGATGGTAAATGGGATTGTTTCTTTCTCTGATCTTTTGTTGTTAGTGTATAGAAATGCAACAGATTTGTGTATATTAATTTTGTATTCTGCAGCTTTACTGAATTCACCAATAAGCTCCAGTAGTTTTCTGGTGGAGTCTTTAGGATTTTCTATGTGTAGCATCATGTCATCTGCAAACAATGAAAGTTTTACTTCTTCCTTTCCAGTTTGGATTCCTTTATTTTTTTTTCTGATTGCTGTGGCTAGGATTTCCAAAACTATGTTGAATAAAAGTGATGAGAGCAGACATCCTTGTCTTGTTCCTGCTCTTAGAGGAAATGCTTTCAGCTTTTCACCATTATGATATTAGCTGTGGGTTTGTCATATATGGTCTTTATTATGTTGAGGTAGGTTCTGTCCATACCCACTTTCTGGAGAGTTTTTATCATAAATGGGTGTTGAATTTTATCAAAAAGCCTTTTCTGTATCAATTGAGATGATCATATGCTTTTTATTCTTCAATTTGTTAATGTGGTATATCACATTGTTTGATTTGCAGATATTGAAAAATCCTTGCATCCCAGGGATAAATCTAAATTTTGTGGTGTATGAGCCTTTTAAAAAAATTTATTTTATTCAAATACAGTTGATTTATAATTTTGTATTAATTTCTGTTGTACAGCAAAGTGACTCAGTTATATTTACATTCTTTTTCATATTCTTTTCCATTATGGTTTATCACAGGATATTGAATATAGTTCCCTGTGCTACACAGGACCTTGTTGTTTATCCATTTTAAATGTAATAGCTTGCATCTACCAACCCCAAACTCCCAGTCCATCCCTCTCCCTCCCCCTAACCAGTTGGCAGCCACAAGTCTGTTCTCTATGTCTGTGAGTCTGTTTCTGTTCTGTAGATAGGTTCATTTGTGCCATATTTTAGATTCCACATATAAGTGATTTCATATGGTATTTGTCTATTTCTCTTAGTATGATAATCTCTAGGTCCGTCCATGTTGCTGCAAACGGCATTATTTCATTCTTTTTAATGCTGAGAGTAATATTCCATTGTATATATGTACCACATCTCCTTTTTTATCCATTCATCTGTTGATGGACATTTGTTTCTATGTCTTGGCTACTGTAAATAGTGCTGTTGTAAATACAGGGGTGCATGTTATCTTTTTGAATTATGGTTTTGTCTGGATATATGCCCAGGAGTGGGATTGCTGGATCATATGGTTATTCTATTTTTAGTTTTTTGAGGAACCTCCATACTGCTTTCCATAGTGGCTGCACCAATTTACATTCCCAGCAGTGTAAGTGGGTTCCCTTTCCTGGATGAGCCTTTTAATTGATTGTTGGATTCAGTTTGCTGGATTCAGTTTGTTAGTATTTTGTTGAGGACTTTTGCGTCTGTGTTCATCAGTGATATATTGGCCTGTAATTTTCTTTTTTTGTGGTATTTCTTTCTGGTTTTGGTATCAGGGTGATGGTGGCCTCATAGAATGAGTTCAGAAGTGTACCTCTGCCTGCAATTTTTTTAAATAATTTCAGAAACAGGTGTTAACTCTTTTAAAAATATTTGGTAGAATTCACCTGTGAAGCTATCCAGTCTTAGACTTTTGTTTGTTGGGAGTTTCTAAATTACTGATGAAATTTCAGTACTGGTGACTGGTCTGTTCACATTTTCTATTTCTTCCTGGTTCAGTCTTGGGAGATTGTACCTTTCTACAAATTTGTCCATTTCTTCTAGGTTGTCCATTTTATTGGCATAGAGCTGATCATAGTAGTCTCTTATGATCCTTTGTATTTCTACATCCTGTTTTTAAAATGTTTTATGTCGGGGCTCCCCTGGTGGCGCAGTGGTTGAGAGTCCGCCTGCCGATGCAGGGGACACGGGTTCGTGCCCCGGTCCGGGAAGATCCCACATGCCATGGAGCGGCTGGGCCCATGAGCCATGGCCACTGAGCCTGTGCTCCACAACGGGAGAGGCCACAACAGTGAGAGGCCCGCGTACCGAAAAAAAATAAAAATAAAATGTACTATCTCGTAACTATTTTCCTTGTTGCTATATATATCTTCATGGTTATCCTTTTAATGACAATGGATTATTCCACTGAGTAGCTATATAATCATTTACTTAAATATTTTCTTATTACTGAAACTTTAGATTATTTTCAATTTTTTACTATTATAATAACCCTGCCATAAACACCTTCCTGAACACAGCTTTTGCTTGATTGATTAACTTGGGATTTTATCCTTAGGAGTCTCAGAAGTAAAATTACTTAGAAAAAGACTATGACAATTTAGAACCAAGTCTTAGAAAAGGAAATTTTTGGATGGGTATTGGTAACCATGGACAGCAACTGAGAGCAACTCCAAACAAGGTGGCATGAATCCCAGAGATGAGAGGTATTGGGCTAGGGAAGTGTGTTTCACAGCTCTGCTGCTATACTTCTCAAGTATACGTACTGCTCTACAATGGTAACAAAGGCTTTGGAATGTTTTAAATAAGATAATGTGAAAAACATACTTGAATCGTTGTTGAAATGTGGCAGCTATGTGGAGAAATCTGTATCATAGCAGCAGTACACCTGTGTTCAGGTTGATTCATGGGAGGGAAAGAACTACGTTGAGAGAATTCTTACATAAGGTAAGAGTTCTTTCTGGATGAACACTTAAGGCTAATGTGCAATTTCCTTATACTTTTGTCTTTACTGGATGCCACATGAATGCACTGGGATGATTTTGGCAAGTAACAGAAGATCCCAATAAAAGCCTAAACAGGAAGGGGTTTATTATTTCGCATAACAAAAATCCATAAGGAATAATATTAATAATAATTTATTCAAGAAATAACATGAAGGACTAAGTCCTAGGTATTATGCTATGCTCTTAACATGTATTAACTCATTTATTCCCTTATATGAAGCTCATGGTGTGTCCCCACCTTGAGATGCGGCAACTGAGGCATGGAAAGTTTAATTATTATTAAAGTTTACACAAATATTAGGTGTAAGATCCAGAATTTAAACCCAAGCTTTCCAGATCCTACTCATTTAACTATTATAATAGGACTCTTCTCAAATAGTTAATTCATTGGTTCTATAATTTCATAAATGATAGAAAAACCCCAATTCAAGCATACCACTTGGTTTACAGTTGGTGTACATTCTGATTGGTTGGTGCCTGTAGTGTACGGGTTTTAACTATTTGCTATATCACCCCTGGACCTAGGTAATTTCCAGCTTTCTACTTTGCCATCTTTATCACATTGACAGTGTCTTCCTTCAAGGTCGAGAGGAGTTCATTAATTTGAAGAATCACAGGTATGATGTCCAGCGAAGATGAGTTAGACATTTTCTTTCTCTTTGAATTTATTACTTAGCTTCTTAAAAAGTATAACATACATACATAAATCTTAAACGGTCAGAGGCTTTAATTCTTTTCTGGAAGGCAGAGAGCCAACACAAGTTGACCTGAAAATGTCCTAAGGGTGGGTCCTAGGCTTTGTTAGGCTTGATCTTTTCATGGTTTGTTCTGACTCTCATAGTAGAGTCATCTGGGGTCTCAACAATATTAGGGGACTTCAATCATGTTGGGCCTCAAACTTCAACCTCTGTTTTCTCATCCTCTTTGGAAACTCCAAACCTGAACTTTTTCCAGGCCAGAGAGGTCATCTCTGTGCTGGGCTGTCACTTTCTGCTCCACCTTCACTCCCCACACCATTAATGGGTAGAATGAGAGCGTCCTGATGGAGAAAAAAAAATGCAGGTCTTCTTTCAATTTGTCCCCTCTCTCTCTAGAAATTTGGCCAAGCAAGTCCTGTTTGCCTTCACTGTTCTTTTATGGCTTTCAGTGGATGGTTTAAATACTTTGTTCAGCCTTCATAAGGAGGGGAAAGTCTAACCAGAATACCCTCAACAGAATACCTCTTGAGTCCCAATGGCAGGGATTTCCTAAGTGAGTCAGTGACAAGGGGAAGAGACCATCATATATAGTTTAGACCAACGTGGGCACATGGGACATCTAAGCCAAATTGAGACTCTGTCAGAAAAAAATGAGGGGAACTGGGATTCCAGACTATTTATATGATGATGGCTTTCCTTACAAGGACTATCACATGTTGGGATTATATGGGGCTCTCCACAATCTTAATCTTCTCCAGATAAACCCACCTTCTGATATAGGAGCTTCTTCTCTGCTTTGATTCTATTAGTTTACAAGCTCCTCTGGACTGGTGCTCTGCCTCTCTTTGTATCCCAAATATAAAATGTGGCTAAAATCTAGATAAGGGAGGTTCCATTATGACTCATTTGATTTAAAATGCAAATTTCATACGTGAAACCAAAATGACATTAAAAATTGTGTTACAATGCATCACAAAACGTGAAAATAATAATTTCCTCCTCAATACCAATAACTCCAAAAGCTATTTGAAAAATTTCTATGGGAAGTTTATATTATAGAAACCTATATAAATTATTTACAACTGGTTATATGTATACTTTACTTTTGTTTTTAAAAAGTAGTTAGTTTCCTGGACAAGATGGTGGAGTAGAAGGAACTTGAGCTCACCTCCTCTCACGAGCATACCAAAGTCACAACTAACTGCTGAACGAGACTGGAACCTACCAAAAAAGATATCCTATATCCAAAGACAAAGAAGAAACCACAACAAGACAGTGGGAGGGGCGCACTTGTGATATAATCCCATACCCCCCCGATGGGCAACGCACAGACTGGAGAAAATTATATTGCAAAAGTTCTCCCACAGGAGTGAGATTTCTGAGCCCCACATCAGGCTCCCAAGCCTGGGGGGGTCTGGCATTGGGAGAAGAAGCCCCCAGAGCATTTGGCTTTGAAGGCCAGCAGGGCTTCATTACAGGAGCTCCACAGGACTTGGGGAAACAGAGACTCCACTCTTGGAGGGTGCACACAAGGTCTCGTGTGTACCAGGACCCAAGGAAAAAGCAGTGATTTCATAGGAGCCTGGGCCACACCTACCTACTGCTCTTAGAGGGCCTCCTGGGGAGGCAGGGGGTGGCTGTGGCTCTCTCTGGGGTCATAAAAGCTGCTGGCAGACATATCAGGGAGTGTTCATCTACTGAACTCTTGTTGGAGGCAGAGGGCCTGAGATAATATTGGAAGAGATAATAGCTGAAAACTTCCCTAACATAGGAAAGTAAACAGCCACCCAAGTCCAAGAAGTGCAGGGTGTCCCATACAGGATTAACCCAAGGAGGAACACGCCAAGACACAAAGTAATCAAACTGACAAAAATTAAAGAGAAAATATTAAAAGCAACAAGGGGAAAGCAACAAATATCACACAAGGGAATCCCAATAAGGTTATCAGCTGATTTTAAGGTTATCAGCTGATTTTTCAAAAGAAACTCTGCAGGCCAGAAGGGAGTGGCATGATATATTTAAAGTGATGAAAGGGAAAAACCTACAATCAAGAATACTCTACCCAGCAAGGTAGATTTGATGGAGAAATCAAAAGCTTTACAGACAAGCAAAAGCTAAGAGAATTCAGCACCACCAAACTGGCTTTACAACAAATGCTAAAGGAACTTTTCTAGGTGGAAAGAAAAGGCCACAACTAGAAACAAGAAAATTGCAAAATGGGAAAGCTCACCAGAAATGGCAAACATACAGTAAAGGTAGGAAATCATCCACACACAAATATGATATCAAAAACAGTAATCATTAGAGGAGAGTAAAAATACAGGATATTTAAAATGCATTTGAAATTAAGAGACCAGCAACTTAAAACAATCATGTGTATATACATATGCATATGTATACACATATATATACACACACATATCTATATATATGTGTGTATATATAGATATGTGTGTGTCTATATGCTGCTATATCGAAACCTCATGGGAACCGCAAAACAAAAATCTATAATAGACATACACAGAAAAAAAGAAAAAGGAATCAAACAACACTAAAGATATCATCAAATCACAAGAGAACAAAAGAGGAAGAGAAGAACAAAGACCTACAAAAACAAATCCAAAACAATTAACAAAATGGCAATAAGACCAGACATATCAATAATCACCTTAAATGTAAACAGATTAAATGCTCCTACCAAAAGACACAGACTGGCTGAATGGATACAAAAATAAGACCCATATGTATGCTGTTTACAAGAGACCCCACTTCAGATCTAGAGACACATAAAGATTGAAAGTGAGAAGATGGAAAAAGGTATTCCGTGCAAATGGAAACCAAAAGAAAATGGAGTAGCAATACTCATAGCAGATGAAATAGATTCTAAAATAAAGGCTGTTACAAGAAACAAAGAAGGACATATTATCCCTTGATAATGATCAAGGGATCAATCCAAGAAGATAAACAATTGTAAATATATATGCACCCAACATAGGAGTACCTCAATATATAAGGCAAATATTGACAGACATAAAATAAGAAATTGACAGTAACACAGTAATAGTGGGGGACTTTAACACCCCACTTACATCAATGGACATATCATCCAGATAGAAAAATCAATAAGGAAACACAGACCTTAAATGACACATTTCACCAGATGGACTTAATTGATATTTATAGAGCATTCCATCTGAAAGCAGCAGAATACACATTCTTTTCAAGTGCACATAGAACATTCTCCAGGATAGATCACATGCTAACACACAAAGCAAGCCTCAGCAAATTTAGGAAAATTGAAATCATATCAAGCATCTTTTCCGACCACACTATGAGATTAGAAATCAACTACAAGAAAAGAAACTACAAAACCCCAGACACATGGAGGACACTATGTTTTTAAATATGCTAGTAAACAACCAATGGATCACTGAACAAATCAAAGAGGAAATTTTAAAATTACCTAGAGACAAATAAAAACGAAAACACAACAATCCAAAATGTATGGGATGCAGCAAAAGCAGTTCAAAGAAGGAAGCTTATAGCAATACAAGCTTACCTCAGGAAACAAGAAGAATATCAAATAAACAACATAACCTTACACATAAAGCAACTAGAGAAAGAAGAACAAACAAAACCCAAAGTTACTAGAAGGAAAGAAATCATAAAGTTCAGAGCAGAAATACATGAAATAGAGATGAGGAAAACAATAGAACAGATCAATGAAAATAAAAGTTGGCTCTTTGAAAAGATAAACAAAATTGATAAACCTTTAGCCAGACTCATCAAAAAAAAAAGTGCTGAAATCAATAAAATTAGAAATGAAAAAGGAGAAGTTACAACTAACACTACAGAAATACAAAGGGCTATAGGGGACTATTACAAGCAACTATATGCCAATAAAATGGACAACCTAGGAAAAAATGGACAAATTCTTAGAAAGGTACAGTCTCCCAAGACTGAACCAGGAAGAAATAGAAAATATCAACAGACCAATCACCAGGACTGAAATTGAAACTGTGATTTAAAAACTTCCAACAAACAAAAGTCCAGGACTAGATGGCTTCATAGGTGAATTCTATCAAACATTTAGAGAAGAGAAACTCTTCAAAAAAATTACAAAGGAAGGAACGCTCCCAAACTCATTCTATGAGGCCGCCACCACCCTGATACCAAAACCAGACAAAGATGTCACAAAAAAGAAAATTACAGGCCAATATCACTGATGAACACAGGCACAAAAATCCTCAACAAAATACTAGCAAACCAAATTCAACAACTCATTAAAAGGATCATACACCAGGATCAAGTGGGATTTATCCCAGGGATGCGAGGATTTTTCAATATCTGCAAATCAGTGCAATACACATCAACAAATTGAAGAATAAGAACCATATGATCATCTCAATAGATGCAGAAAAAGCTTTTGATAAAATTCAACACCAATTATGATAAAAAGTTTACAGAAATTGGGCATAGAGGGGACATACCTCAACGTAATAAAGGCCATAAATCACAAACCTACAGCTAACGTTATACAGATGAAAAGCTGAAAGCATTTCCTTTAAGATCAGGAACAAGACAAGGATACCCATTCTCCCTACTTTTATTCAACATGGTTTTGCAAGTCCTAGCCCCAGCGATCAGACAAGAGAAAGAAATAAAAAGAATCCAAATTGGAAAAGAAGTAGAACTGTCACTGTTTGCAGATGACATGATACAATACATAGAAAATGCTAAAGATGCTACAAGAAAACTACTAGAGCTCATCAATGAATTCAGTAAAGTTGCAGGATACAAAATTAACACACAGAAATCTCTTACATTTCTATACACTAACAAAAGATCAGAAAGAGAAATTAAGGAAACAATTTACCATTACATCAAAAAGAATAAGATACTTAGGAATAAACCTACCCAAGGAGGCAAAAGACCTGTACTCCGAAAACTATGAGACACTGATGAAAGAAATTAAAGATGACACAAACAGTTGGAAAGATATACTGTGCTTTTGGATAGGAAGAATCAATATTGTCAAAACTATATGACCATACTCCCCAAGGCAACCTACATGTTCAATGCAATCCCGATCCAATTACCAATGGTATTTTTTGCAGAACTGGAACAAAAAAGTTTTTAATTTGTATGGAAACGCAGAAGACCCCAAAAAGCCAAAACAATCTTGAGAAAGAAATACGGAGATGGAGGAATCAGGCTCCCTGACTTCAGACTACAAAGCTACAGTCATCAAGACAGTACGGTACTGGCACCAAAACAGAAAGACAGATCAGTGGAGCAGGATAGAAAGCCCAGAGATAAAGCCACGCACCTGTGGTTAACCTATGACAAAGGAGGCGAGGATATACAGCGGAGAAAAGACAGTCTCTTCAATAAGTGGTGCTGGGAAAACTGGACAGCTACATGTAAAACAATGAAATTAGAACATTCTCTAACACCGTACATACTCAAAAGTACCCCTCAAAATGAATTAAAGACCTAAGTGTAAGACCAGATACTATATACCTCCTAAAGGAAAACACAGGCAGAACACTCTTTGACATAAGTCACAGCAATATTTCTTTGGATCCGTCTCCTAGAGTAATGGAAACAAAAGCAAAAATAAACAAATGAGATCTAATTAAACTTAAAAACTTTTGCACAGCAAAGGAAGCCATAAACAAAATGAAAAGAAAACCTATGGAATGGGAGAAGATATTTGCAATTTAGGACAGACAACAGATTAATCTCCAAACAGCTCATACAGCTCAATATCAAGGAAAAAAAATCAGTCAAAATATGGCCAGAAGATATAAAGACATTGCTCTAAAAAAGACATACAGATGGCCAAAAGGCACATGAAAAGATGCTCAACACCGCCAATTACTAGAGAAATGCAAATCAAAACTACAATGAGGTGTCACCTCACACCCGTCAGAATGGCTGTCATCAAAAGGTCTACAAATAAATTCTTGAGAGAGTGTGGAGAAAAGGGACCACTCCTACACTGTTGGTGGGAATGTAAATTGATATAGCCACTAAGAAGAACAGCATGGAGATTCCTTAAAAAACTAAAAATATAGCTACTATATGATCCAGCAGTACCACTCCTGGGCATATATCTGGAGAAAACCATAATTCGAAAAGATACATGCACCCAAATGTTCACTGCAGCACTACTTACAATAAAGACATGGAAGCAACCTAAATGTCCATCAACAGATGAATGCATAAAGAAGATCTGGTATATATACACAATAGAATATTACTCAGCCATAAAAAAGCCTGAAATAATGCCATTTGCAGCAACATGGATGGACCTAGAGATTATCATACTAAATGAAATAAGCCAGAGAAAGACAAATATCATATACCACTTATATGTGGAGTATAAAAACTGATGCAAATGAACTTATGTACAAAACAGAAATAGACTCACAGACACAGAAAACAAATTTATGTTTATCAAAATGGAGGGGGGAGGATAAATTAGGAGTTTGGGATTAACATATACACACTCCTATATGTAATAGATAACCAACAAGAAACTACTGTATAGCAGAGGGAACTATACTCAGTATTTTGTAATAACCTATAAGGGAAAATAATCTAAAAAATAATTTATATATATATATATATACACACACACACACACATACACACATATATATGTGTGTGTATATATAAATATATGTGTGTGTGTATATATATATATATATATATATAGTGAATCACTTTGCTGTACACCTGAAACACAACATTTTAAAATCAACTATACTTCAATTTTAAAAGAAGTACTTGGCCATTATAGGATGTCTGGAAAATTACAGAAATGCACAAAGAAGAAAACAAAATTAACTTCAATCTCACCATCTTGGGATATATACCTTGTTCACTTTTGGAGAATATCCATATGACATTTTTTCACGTCTGTGTGTGTGCGTGCACACAATTAAAATAGTTTTAACACTGTGGGCATTTTATACTTTGAAAACAAACTTTCTGTTTAAATCTTTATTGATTTCTTTTTCTTTAAGATAGAGACAAAAACTATAGTATTAGATTATCTGAATATTAGGGCTTTTCATATAATAAACACGTTGTAAAAGTGATAATTCCTTGATACTATTTTGACAGTGTTTTTCTCCATTTAAATCATATGATCACGCATCCTGGGAGTTTTGAAGAAAAAAATAAAATAAAATTTTATGAGAGTCAGGTCACAATGAAAACAAACAGGAATTCAAGAATCATATGTGGAGTTTCACACTGTCATGCTTATGACTTCACAGCAAACCTCTGAGATCAAATTGTGACACTTCCAGACTGAGAATCCAGAGCTCTAAACCCTCCTGTTTTATTTTGCTAACATCTGAAGAATGTTGGCGGTCTCATAAGGGAAAACTGGATAGAGAGAGGAAATAGACAACATCAGGGAATATCCTAGGAAAAGAAAAACATGATCTCCTTTCTACCAGAAAATGTAGCTGCTCAGCCCAATTAATCTTTGCTTGTGCAACCCAGTTACTGGGGTGGGGAAAGAAAATATTAAAACTTTACTTTTATTTCTTCATTTAAAAACTTTATATTTTCTATATATATCATATATATTAATACAGTAGAATATATGCACACTTTATAAATTAGTATGTATATTGGGATTAACTAAAATTTGTGTATATTTACACAAAAAATATAAAATACAAAATATTTTCATGATAGGAGTACACAATTAAAACATTTAGAGATCACCATTTATTATCCTTCAAAATCACTTCTTTATTGGAGTCTGAGATTTTAAGTGCTGGAGAATCATATATATCCTCAATGGAAAATACACTGTTTAAAAATTTTATGTATGTCTTTTTAACAACCGAACTAATTACTGAATGGAGTCGAAGGAAGAGGACCTTCTTTCCCAACCCCTTTGCCATGCTAATGGAGAATAGATTCATTCACTCGTTCAGCATGTATTGAGTGTCACTCTTTGGAGAGCACCGTCCTGGGCACAGTGAAGGGAACAGAAAGGATTAAGACATGGTCCAGATGATAATCTATCATTCAAGGAGAAGTAAGGAGGGAGCTCTTAGTTCAGACTGGGGGTGTTGGGAAGATGGTTTCCAAGTGGGAGAGATTTCCATAGGCAAGGAAGTGCCAGGCAGTCATGGATGAGGAACCGAGCAGAGCCGTGGACGTGCAGAAAGTATTTGGTCTGTCGCAGAAAGCCAGCCATTCGAAGAGACAGGATCTCAGGGTACTCAGAGTGATAGAAAGAGCTGTAGACTGGCCTGGAAAGGAGACCACTAACAGTTCTTGGAAACTGTGCTGAGTCTGAGCAAAAAGCCCTGTAAAACCATATTACCATCCCCATTTTTATACTCAGAGAAGCCTGGCCACAAGGTAGGTATAGACCAGAACTGGCTTCCAAGCTAACGTTCTTTTCACTTTTCATTTATAACTCTTAGCCATATAAAAAGAAAAATGCACCACCTCCTAGATTCATGAAAATAAAAACAAAAATAAACAAATGAGAACTAATTAAACTTAAAAGCTTTTGCACAGCAAAGGAAACCATAAACAAAATGAAAAGAAAACCCACAGAAAGGGAGAAAATATTTGCAAACAAAGCAACCGACGAGGGATTAATCTCCAAGATATACAAACAGCTTATGCAGCTCAATATCAAAAAAACAAACCACCCAATCAAAAACTGGGTGGAAGATCTAAATAGACATTTATCCAAAGAAGACATACAGATGACCAAGTGGCACATGAAAAGATGCTCAACATCACTAATTATTAGAGAAATGCAGATCAAAACTACAATGAGGTATCACCTCACACCAGTTAGAATGGCCACCATCAAAAAATCTACAAACAATAAATGCTAGAGAGGGTATGGAGAAAAGGGAACCCTCCTACACTGTTGGTGGGAATGTAAATTGGTACAGCCACTATGGAGAACAGCATGGAGATTCCTAAAAAAACTAAAAACAGAGCTACCATATGATCCAGCAATCCCACTCCTGGGCATATATCTGGAGAAAACTGTAATTCGAAAGGATACATGCACCCCAATGTTCATTGCAGCACTATTTACAATAGCCAGGACACGGAAGCAACCTAAATGTCCATCGACAGAGGAATGGATAAAGATGTGGTACATATATATAATGGAATGTTACTCAGCCATAAAAAAAGAACAAAATAATGCCATTTGCAGTGACATGGATTGAACTAAGACCGAGAAAGACAAATATCATATGATATCTCTTATACATGGAATCTAAAGAAATGGTACAAATGAACCTATTTACAAAACAGAAGTTGAGTCACAGATGTAGAAAACAGACTTGTGGTTACCAAGGGAGAAGAGGGGAGGGATAAATGGAGAGATTGGGATTGACATATACACACTACTATATATAGGATAACTAAGAACCTACTGAATAGCACACAGAACTCTATTCAGTACTCTGTAATGACCTATATGGGAATAGAATCTAAGAAAGAGTGGACATATGTGTATGTATAACTGACTCACTTTGCTGTACAGCAGAAACTAACATTGTAAATCAACTATAGTCCAATTTTAAAAAAGAAAAATGCAGTATGAAACGCTTTTCTGCTTTATTGCTTAATTGTCATGTGGGTTTAGTAGAGGTAAGTTGAAACACCTAATAAGACTGTACAGTCCTTTTCTCCTTTTATAGCATCAGTCCTTTTAAGTCAATATGTTTGAAAACTTGCTGTAGCGCTCACAACGGCAGTCATTAAAGCATGAATGACGGAGACTGAAACCTCTGTACCTCTAGATCCCCAATGTCGGACATAGTGCCTGGGCCCTAGCAGGTACCTAATAAATAAGAAGGAAATAAAACCAGGTTTTCTATTTTCATTTTAAAGTCTGTTAAATTTTATTTCAATCAAGGAAGTTGATTAGGGAAGCATGCACACAAATACATTTGCAATCGATTTACGTCCCTTAACTGTGGATTTGGAATTTTACTTATGAAAACTAGGGTTTTAAAATTTCCAGTTGACAACTACCTAATTGTAGTATTGGACAGAGCACAATGACGGAAAGTATACAGGACTTACGAGTTAGACAAATTCAGGTAAAATCTTGGTTCTATGCTTTAGTTAACCATGGATTAGACTTTATTTAACCTTAGATAATTTCTGTAAATTTCAGTGTTCTCCTCTGTGACATCAGAATGTTAATACTGTTTTGCAGGGTCGTTGGAAGGATGAGAGGTATAAACTATGTATATATATAAAGTCTCTGTCAAATAGTAGGCACTAAGTTGTTGCTATTACTGTTATTTTCTATTTCAATTTTTAAAAACTGTCATACTTCCTGACAAATAGTCATTTTGTTGGATGGAATTCCAAGCTCGTGAAATCTGTGAATATGTTCTACAGCCATATAATTTTTTCAACCTGTGTACATTAAATTTAAATACAGAATAATCCTGGGTAGCTTCAGCTCAGTTGTTTCCTATCTATGAAAATATCACCATTTATTTAATAACATGTCAGAATACTGTTAAGGCAGCCTACAGAATAGTAGTGAAATTGGGTTTAAACAAATCTGTTTATATTTAATTCTCTCCACTTACTGATAGAATGAAAAGTTTTATTAGAAAATAATCAGCGTGTGGATCTCTTTTTTCCCACATTCTCTCCACCTGCACTACACAGACCCTCTTAATCTTAGTGATCCTTTTTGAGTTGGGTTCTTAACAGATAACAATGAACTTTAAGCATAGTGTTTACTGCACTCTTCATTCTCTGGGGAAATTGATTTGATGGGAACAACAGATCTGGAGTTCCAAGCTGGGGCGATGTAGAAAATTTACAGAAAAAATAGATAACTCGGCAGAGTAAACAATATCTTTAGAGAACTTATCAATCCCTCTCCAGAAGAGGCTAGCAGAGTGATTCTCTTGCTATGTATCTTATTTTGCTAGAGACATAAATCTTAGTTATAAAATCAGTTGAGGATTCAGCCGTGAAACTTTATAAAACACATGCTTGTGACAGGACTTCCCTGGTAGTCCAGTGGGTAAAACTCTGCACTCCCAATACAGGGGACCCGAGTTCAATCCCTGGTCGGGGAACTAGATCCCACATACGTGCCACAACTAAGAGTCCACATGCCGCAACTAAGAATCCACATGCCACAACTAAGTAGTCTGCACGCTGCAACTAAAACAGGTCCCGCATGCCACAATGACGATCCCACGTGCCACAACTAAGACCCTGCAAAGCCAAATACATAAATAAATAATAAATTAATCAATTAAAAAACCAAAAGCAGGGCTTCCCTGGTGGCGCAGTGGTTGAGAGTCCACCTGCCGATGCAGGGGACACGGGTTCGTGCCCCGGTCCGGGAAGGTCCACATGCCGCGGAGCAGCTGGGCCCGTGAGCCATGGCCACTGGGCCTGCACGTCCAGAGCCTGTGCTCCACAATGGGAGAGGCCACAAAAAAAAAAAAAAAAAAGCAAGCAAACAAAACAAACCACATGCTTGTGTCTTAAAGTTCCTACATACCCAGAGCATCCTACTCGTTCCCATTCCCTCAGGAATTTTTCATTAGAGGCTTGAGACGTGACTTAATAGGGTTCATGATCTCCATCCCGTTTTTCCTGTAAGCAGGTCTCCTAAGAGTATTAATTTATGCATTCTATCTCAATAGAGACTTTCACACTAAAAATGTCCAATTATTACCCACATAATTTTTGTCACTTATTAGTGAAGTCTCAGTTGTCAAGTCCCCCTTCACCTGAGAAGTTCGCAGGAGATGCGTTCCAGCTTCTCCACAGGCATCCTGCTGCAATTCAGCACTCTGCAAATTCTGTGTGCAAATCTCAACCTGTAGCAAACAGTACCTTTTAACCTTCCACTTCTCCTTCAATAAAGACAAGTTTCGTCCTGCTTGGTAGTAGATATTTGTTCAATTCTAACAGTCCAATCTCTTTTTGCCTTTTTATCAGCCATACAAATTCCCCAAATTGTTTGCTTTTCTAGTCAAAAGCAATTAAAAAAATAAAAAAGGAAACATCCCGTATGGTAATGAGCTCTTATTTTGTGGCCAGAGTCCAGAGGTCTTTACAGAGGGTCCCTTGTAGTTTGCTGGGCCTCAGCCAGTCTCTATGGAGGAAAAGCAGAGTGGGAAGACTCTCGGCCTCTTCCCTGCTTTCCTGCTGCAGTGGAACTGGCAGCCTTAGCGCAAGGCGTGGGCCCTGCAGAACTCCACATGAGAACCCTGATTTGGGCCCATTCTCCAATGAATCCGTTGATATATGAGAGGTTTTCCCTGACCTTATAGGGCGATTAAGAATAGGTCCAGAGAGAAAGCAGAACAGTGATTGCCAGGGAGTGGGGGGAGAGAGAATGGGGAGTCATTGTTTAATGGGTACAGAGTTTCAGTGTTATAAGGTGAAAAGAGTTCTGGATGGTGAAGATGGTTGCACAACATTATGAATATGTTTAATACCACTGAGCTTATACTTAAAATTACTTAAGGTGGTACATTTTATGTTACGTGTACTTTACCACAATTTTTTTTTTTTTTGCGGTACGCGGGCCTCTCACTGTCGTGGCCTCTCCCGTTGCGGAGCACAGGCTCTGGACGCGTAGGCTCAGCGGCCATGGCTCACGGGCCCAGCCGCTCCGCGGCATGTGGGATCTTCCCGGACCGGGGCACGAATCCGCGTCGCCTGCATCGGCAGGCGAACTCTCAACCACTGCGCCACCAGGGAAGCCCTACCCCAATTTTTTTAAGTGGGGAAAAAAGAGTAAGTCCAGGGATATCACCCCACCTTTAAAGGAAACAGGCTCAGGGCACCTTCAGAGTCGGAGCCAGGACAGCGCTGGCTCAAATGCCCTCATGATCGTTCTCATCATAGTCTCCGCAGATGGCAGCTCTTGGCCTCCAGCCATTGGTCAGATTCTCAGCAGGAATCATTACCTCTTGCCTCCTGGGGGACCCTCGGGTTGGAGAGAAGAGCCGCAGGGGGGCTTGGTGACCCCAAGTCCCCACTGCTTCTCTCTGGGCTTTGTTGGACTGGCTCAGCCTCATTTCTCTCTGTGTCCAGGCCTCCATCTTCAACACAATTTGGAAACTGCTCTATCTTGCGGAACTTTCATTTCAGATGGTTTTCTACTGAGGGTGAAGGTGAGATATGTGCTTTGAGGCTCTAAAAATTCAAGTACCCCAAACTCCAAAGCTTTTGTCACCCCATGACTTTTTCCCTAAAGAGCCTCTCCTCGCAAACATGCCAAGGGAGAGAATAGCTCTGACTTGAACTGCACGCTCTCTCCCTCCCAAGAAGAAAGGCTCCTGAAATCAGATCTTTCAGGCTTCTGCTTCCTACTTTTCCATGGTTTCATGGAATTTCCTACACTCTTCCCATCCTCCTCTGCTTTATTTTTAACCTTAGCACACTCATGACTGACTGCCTGATGTACTATGTAGTTGGAAAATGTATCTTATTATCTGTCTGCTTTTTAAAACATAAACCCCATGATGTCAGATCTTCCATCCTTTTTGTTCGTTCCTGTATCTCGGGCACCTAGAATAGTCCATGGTACATACTCTGTGCTCGGTGGACATTTGTTGAATAAATGTAAAGAAGGAACAGACTGAGGGCAGGCCCAGGGCCATTTACTGCCATCCTGACTACCCTCAGCAAAGGAAACCCAGCTTATCCTTTCTCAGGGGCCACATGCTTCCTCTACAGTTGATCACAGGGGCCCCACAGACTCTGGTTGTGTCCCTGAAAGCCGGAAATCTGATGGATCCCCTTTTCACTGGTCAATGACCTGGTAAAGGGTGAATAGTGAGGGGGCTCTTTGTATGCGTAAACTGAGTATCTCAAGCCTCATCCTCCTGTGGAGACAAGGGAGGTTATATTTACATGGAAATATAAGTCTAAGCACTCTCAGCTCCCAGCCCCTGTAACTGCAGGCCCTCGACACATCTCTATTTCTGCATTCCACACCAACTTGGCCAAGGCACCTGCCCACCATCTCTGCTGCCAGTGCCCTCTTGAGAAAGGTCCTCAGGATGCCAACCACCTGAACCACTTGGGGGCCTCCTCTCCTCAGGCCTGGAGCTTCTCTGTGGGCTCTGGGGGGAGTGAGGGGAGCAGGGCAAGCAGCTCTGCGTCTGTCTTGAGTCTTCAGTGACGACAGTTGCTTCGGGGTCTGGGTCTGTGGATTTTACGGGCAACTTCCAGGCTGGTGGGGGAGTTGGGAACTTGCTCCCTTTTCTTCTCCTTCCAGGTGCTCACGCAAAATAAACACCCCTCGACTCCCACACCCAACACAGGTGTCTCTGCAAACGGATTCTAGGGATTGGGCGCCTGGAGTCGTTACCCATGGGCCACAAGTTTCCAGCCTCTGACCTCATTCCAGCTCATCCTCATTCTATGCAGAGGGTCCCCTAGGGTGGCAGTCCACCCTCTGCTTCTGACTCAAGTTCACAGGCTGTGGATCAGGAGACAGTTCTTACTCTCCCCTGCTGGGAACACAATCCCAGCTATCTTGAGGATTTCTGGGAAAACCTGCTGCAGGTTTCTGTGCACAAACCACATCTTTCTTTCTTTCTACACATGCTGCTCATGGAACGAAGCACAAACCAGCACAGCCCTGATGGATTTAGGGCCACTTGCCCTAAATTCAGAAATTAGTATTCTTGCACCTCACAGGTAAGAGTTCCCTGATAGAGAAAAAATATCATTCTGAAGTCATCCCCATAATTCAAAATTATGCCCTTTTCATATCTTTTCCATGCTTTTAAACCTCTCCCTTCCTCCACACAAAGCCTTGATCAATTTGTGACACCACAGGCCTTGGGTTTGAAAAATACGGATTTTAACAAACTAATGTACATCCTTCAAAAGGGAATATGCTGTTTTCAGCATCTTTTAATGATCTGGTTGTAGCTAAAAGATGCCTGTTAGATGTCACCAGTGGGAAATATTATTGTCTGAAATAACCAAAGTTTGGTGCCCACCTCTGCATCATGAAGGGCGATGGTCCTAGAGTTAGAAAGAAATCCTCAGCAGTGAGCTTCACATGCCTGCTCCCGAGACCGTGAGGTCTTAAGGCCGCTCCCAGACCCCACCTCTCTCTGCCATTGTCTCCATGCCTTGGTCTTGCTGAGTCTCCTGTTACTTTGCACCATGGCTTTGCACACTTACCCTACTTTGCTATCACTTTAGAACAAACAGAAGTTTGCTTAAGCTCCCAGCTTATGCTTCTCTTTAAAAATGCCTCAAAGCTGAAAAAACACCGAGGATCAACTGTTCTCAGAGGAAGAAGAAAATATGGTGGGTTTGTCACTGCCAGGAAAAGCAGCACTAAACTTTCACCCGGAATTATATACTATCCTTTTCTAAAGGCTGTTTTTAAACACCCCGGCTGGTTCTCACACAGCAACAAGACAGTCCGCCCAAATGGGGCAGTGGGCAGCTTCTGAATCTCTTCTCCAGGAACCTGCAGGCCTCAGGCCAGTTCCAGGTGAAGTTCTTTGCTAGATAGTGGCCTGGTCTGCTGTCTTTCGGGCTCAAAGTCCACAATTTTTAAAAATAAGTGTTTCTTGTGGAAAGGGTGTTTTAAGGTTGCTGCTTTGAGAGTCTGTTTTTCCAGAAAATGTGAACTGTTTTTATTATCAAATGTCTTTTAGCCTGTGACCTGAAACAAAGTATCACAAAGGTTTGAATGTCATAAACTTAAAAACAAAAAAACCTGCCTACCCCAGCATTTTAATAAGTGAAAATGTCAATTTGTAATTAAGGCTCAAATTTTCAATCGCCTAAGTGGCTGACACTGATTCTACTTGGAATCACTGTTGATTTATTTATCCTGGAATAAATGCAATGCCATTATGTCTTGGTGACAACAGAAATAAGCTTTGGCCAGGTCTGTGCATAGTTTGGGGATGATGAAAATAAGTTTTGAAAGGCAATGGGCATTGCTGATTATAGATTTTTATTAGGAACAGATGTGGGGCTGTGGTTTTGAGTGGTAGACAAACTGTTATTGAAACAAGCAGCTAAGAACCATAATATCTTCTTTTTTAGGACAGAGAAATATTAACAAATTGAATTCATCATCTTTTTCTTCAAGGAGTCACCTAACCATCAAAAACAAACTCCAAGATATTTATTTATGCATATGTTGAACAGTGCACAACGAATGGGGGGACTGTTTTTGTTAACGTATCTCCAGGCTGAGGCAGCGGTTTAGAAAGTAATTATAAAGATTCCTTTACCACTGTGCTTCAGATCACTTCAATCTAAACTTGTTTATGGCTGCCCCTTTCTAACAGTTTCATCCTCTTAGGGCGTTGCAATACCGGTGCTAAGTTACATACTGTACGATCATTTTGTGTATTGCAGGCCTATTTCCCTCTTCCTTTAAGAATAAAGTGAGCATTATGGATTACTTGCCGCTCAGTTTGGGGCTGGGTCAGCTAAGGGGGAGACTTTAGCCATTACAGATTATTTCCATGTCTCTCTGCCTGCCTCTTTTGTCCCAAGTCATATATTGAGACCCCCCCTTTCATTTAATAACACTTCCCAGAAATGTCAAATGATGCTTCCAATCACATACCATTGGCCAGAACTTATTCAAATGTCCACACTTAGCTTCAAAGGAGTCTGGGAAATGGAGAGTTAGTCTGAGTGGCCATGGGCCAAGTTAAAGAATCAAAGGGTTCAACTTTGTAGAAGTGAAACAGGCTGGGACCTGGGACCCTTTGCTGCAGTGCTTGCACCTGGACAGATGTCTCCTTGAGTACTAAAAATAACTGTGTACATGTGCAGTTGGGGCAAATTCTGGACAACAAGATACAAAAAAAAAAACCCCAAAGCCCAACTGCCACTTCTGAAAAGCTGGGAACAAAAGCAGAGGGTTGGGAGCAAAAGCAGGGTACTGTGCATGTGCCCTGCACACACCACCACCAAAGGGTTGGGCAAACCACGAAGCCATGCCTCCAGCCTGACCCCTGGACACACCCCTACCCTCACCCCATACAAGGACCCAGCCCGCTGCCCTCCTCAGCAAGCAAGCAAGCAAGGGAAGTGTTGTTTGTTCTCACTCCCCCCTGCTGCAGCAGGGGCCCCAATAAAGCCTTGCCTGAATTTCTTGTCCCGCCTCTGATCAATTTCTATTCATTAAGGAGGCCAGGAACCCTGGTCGGTAACAGAAGAAGGGGAAATGGATATTGGGATAACTAGTAGACTACACCAATGTCTTGTACCAATTTACACACCTATCATCAGGGTATGAGAGCTCCTTTTCTTACATGTTTTCATTGAAATTTGGTATTGTCAGACACTGATTTTTGTTAAGCTGATAGGTACTCGTTTATTTTAAAAAAAAACTTTTATATCCATATCATACTGCCATTCCCTCCCCCTCCCAGACAACCGATCTAATGTATTTAATATATATCTGTTTATATTCTGCAGGATGGGTAGTATTTGGTATGTATCTACCTTTAATTCTTTAGTTCATAAAAGGTTTGCATTATATGCCTTTTTTCACTAAGCACTGTGTTTTCAAGGTCTTGCCATGTGTGCAGCTATTCTATTGCTCTGACTGCTACATGATATTCTGTGATTTTCACCCACACATCTTACTTGTCCATCCTCTCATTGATGGACACTGAGGTTGTCTCAAATTCCCCAACATCACTCATGTCTCACGGCAAGTCTGTGTGAGGAGTATTACCGTTACAATTTTATAGATGAGAAAACTGAGGTTCAAGGAAGTTAAAAAAATTTGCCCCCAAAATTATGAGTGGTAGATTAAAGTATTATATGTTAGGTTAATTTTCCTGAAGCTGATCATTGTGTTGGGATAATATAAGAGATGTTCGTATACTTAGGAAATATACATTGAAAGATTTAGGTGTAAGGGGGCATAATGTCAGCTTAATCTGAAGTGACTCAGAAAAATATGCCTATAGAGAGAGAATGATAAAGCAAATGGCGCCAAACGTTAATAATTAGAGAATCTGGGTAAAGGGTATATGAGAGTTCTTTCTACTATTTTCCTAACATTTTTGTAAGTTAGAAAATGTTTCCAAATTAAATTTTTCTTAACCTCCCCCCACCCAAAAAAGAAATAAAGTTTTCTCCTTAGTTTAAAAAAAGATTTGCCCCAAGTCCACAAAAACTGACATACAGATCAATGCAACAGAATAGAGAGCCTAGAAATAAACCCACACACCCATGGTCAATTAATCTTCGACAAAGCAGGCAAGAATATACAATGAGGAAGACAGTGTCTTCAGCAAGTGGTGTTGGGAAAGTTGGACAGCCGCATGTAAATCAGTGAAGTTAGAACACTCCCTCACACCCTACACAAAAATAAACTCAAAATGGCTTAAACACTTAAATATAAGACATGACACCATAAAACTCCTAGAAAAGAACATAGGCAAAACATTCTCTGACATAAATCGTACCAGTGTTTTCTTAGGTAACTCTCCCAAGGCAATAGAAATAAGAGCAAAAATAAACAAACGGGACCCAATCAAACTTACAAGCTTTTGCACAGCCAAGGAAACCATAAGCAAAATGAAAAGACAGCCTATGGACTGGGGGAAAATATTTGCAAGTGATGCAGCCAACAAGGGCTTAATTTCCAAAATATACAAACAGTTGATATAGCTCAATATCAAAAAAAAAACCCAATCAAAAAATAGGCAGAAGACCTAAATAGACATTTCTCCAAAGAAGACATACAGATGGCCAATAGGCACATGAAAAGATGCTCAACATCACTAATTAATAGAGAAATGCAAATCAGAACTACAATGAGGTATCACCTCACACTGGTCAGGATGGCCATCATTAAGAAGTCTACAAATAACAAATGCTGGAGAGGGTGTGGAGAAAAGGGAACCCTCCCACACTGTTGGTAGGAATGTAAACTGGTTGCAGCCACTATGGAGAACAGTATGGAGGTTCCTCAAAAAACTAAAAATAGAGTTGCCATATGATCCAGCAATCCCACTCCTGGGCATATATCCAGACAAAACTATAATTTGAAAAGATACATGCACCTCTGTGTTCATAGCAGCACTAGTTACAATAGCCAAGACACGGAAACAACCTAAATGTCCATCCACAGATGAATGGATAAAGATGTGGTTTTTGTATGTGTATGTATGTATACACACACATAATGGAATACCACTCAGCCATAAAAAAGAACAAAATTTTCCTATTTGCAGCAACATGGATGGACCTAGAGATTATCATACTAAGTGAAGTAAGTCAGAAAGAGACAAATACTGTATGATATGACTTATATGTGGAATCTAAAATATGACACAAATGAACTTATCTACAAAACAGAAACAGACTCACAGACATAGAGAACAGACTTGTGGTTGCCAAGAGGAGGGAGGGTGTAGGAGGGATGGAGTGGGAGGTTGGGATTAGCAGATACAAACTATTAAATATAGGATGGATAAACAACAAGGTCCTACCGTAGAGCACAGGGACCTATATTCAACATCCTGTAAGAAACCATAGTGGAAAAGAATATGAAAAAGAATGAAAAAAGTTTTAATTAAAAAATAATTGCCCCAAGTCCCATAGCTAATGTACCCTACAGCCTTAGGCTAATGGTCTCCAGCAAGAGTGCCAGAGAAAATCCACTTGTAAGTATAAAAGGTAAGCGTCTGGTGTCATTTCAGAGATTCCAGGTAAGCCTTTCTGCTCCAAAGTCTCTCTTCCAATTAGCTCCAATGATGCCTCAAAGTTAAACGCAGAGATTCCTTTCTTTGACCTAATGATATCTCTCTGATGAGAATCTTAATAGATTATAAACCTCATTGGTTATTTATGCCTTGTGATTAACTAAGTTTTCAGCCCCTTTTCAGAGGTAAAGGACTAGGTGAGCTGTTTGGCTATTGAGGGGTTAGAGGGCAGTGTATCAGTTGGGACTGTATTCAGCTATGAATATATAAAGACAGTGGCCTCAACAGATAGAAGTTCAGTTATCCAAGTGGTTCTTAAAGGCTGGTCTCTGACCAGCGGAATCAGCAGCACCTGGGAACTTGATTCAGGCCCCACCCCAGACCTTCTGTATCAGATACTCTGGGGGAGGGGCCCAGAAACCCGTGTTTTAATGAGCCCTCCAGATGATTAAGATGCCCACCGGAGTATGGGAACCACAGGGGTTATCCTCTCTTACAGGAAGCCCAGGGTTGAGCAGTTGGGGCTGGTACCCTGGCTCAGCAATGCTGAGGATGCCGACTGCTTCTCTCTCCCTGCTCTGACATCTTCAGCATGTGACTTTCATCTTCCTGGGAGCAAGATGTACTCTATATGCCACATCTGCATGCCAGGTAGGAAAAATGGGTGAATCCAGAATGGGTGGGGCCTTTATCTTTCCCAGACATCCTCTGCTTGTATCTCCTTGACAATAAATGACACACAGCCATGCCCGGATGCTACCGAATCTTGCTGTAAGTATGTGTTAACTGTGTACACTGCCGTTGTCCCCTTGCCCCAAAGCTGGGATTCTGTTAATAAGAGGAACAGGGGGATGGATGCTGTGTGCAGGGAAATGGGCAGGTTCTGCTATTTGCACTTAAAAGCAGAGATGAGAGATACCAAAGTAGAGCAGTAAGTGGTCAAGATGGCCTTAACCTGTGTCATAATTGTTCTGGAGGCTGGCTTAATATGGAGAGAAGAGGTCACCACCCTCTACAAGCTGGTACGCTGGAGAGAGGTTGCTATTTCACCTTGAATGAACAACAGTCATTTGGGTTTGTGGCCATCAGTCCCCTCTTGTCCTCAGAGATCAAGAGACGTTCCATAATTCACAGTAACTAAATCTCAGCACCAAGAATGCATTCTATCCTGCAAAACTACAGAAGCGATTAGCAGCGGGACAGAAACAGATTAAGAAAGGCTTGTTATGATGAGTTTGTTTACATGAGCTCCCTGCAGCCCAGGAGAGGGGATGATCATTTATTTTTGCTACTCGGCCTTGAGCCTGTTTTTTCCCTTGAGTATCTCTGCCTGTTGACTTACTCTCCAGCTTGGGGAGTTTTTCACTTACTTTCTAGGTGTACTTGGGAACAAGCCCCCTGATTGGAAAAAAAATAATTATCTTTATTTCAGTCCTCTCAGGGCCATCGTTTGAAAAAGGAAAGCCAGAGCTGCCTTGTCTTAAGCCTGGGGAGGCTGCAAAGTGCAAGAGAGATGCTTTACCCAGAAGTCCTCAGGCAGGCTTGCTTCCTCCAGCCTTCTGCCTGGGACGGGCAGGGCCGCCACAGCTCACTGGGGACCTTTCATGTTTCCCCGCTCCTGTGAATGGGTTGTGCCCACCAACACTACAGGTGGATCCCGTGCAAGTGCCAAACAAGCAGCTGCACAGCCCAGGGACTTTGAGCTGTTTGCAGCTCTCCTGTCTTTGTATCCCTGCCAACTCGCACACACCTGGGACCGCACCAGCTGCCTACCTACTGCAGCCCCCTTTCCCCCATGTGACCTAATCCTCAGGACACCTGCTCCTCTCCAGGGCTTCGAGCCCCATCCCCTCCTTGCCTCAGTAAGGCCTGGGGAGGTTTGAACAAGACCTATGTTTTTCATGCCTAGAACAGTCAACTCCCACTAATTGCATGGCATATTAGGAGGGATTAAGGTTCACAGTGAAGAAAGGCTGGAGCTGACAATTAATCAGCTTGGTCATTTGGGGATCTAATTAAATTGGACCTGAGACCTTGGCTCAGAAATGGAATCAAATTCTCTCTTTGGCATGATGTGTGTTTTGGACCAGGATTACAAACACAGACTGTCCCCATCTTCCTTCTTTGCCTATAGATGTTGGTTTGCAATTTTAAAATGCAGCAAGGGGTGAGGCAAGTACTACAGTTTGGATTTTTTTTTTTCTTTTTTGCGGTACGCGGGCCTCTCACTGTTGTGGCCTCTCCCGTTGCAGAGCACAGGCTCCGGACGCGCAGGCTCAGCGGCCATGGCTCACGGGCCCAGCCGCTCCGCGGCATGTGGGATCCTCCCGGACCGGGGCACGAACCCGCGTCCCCTGCATCGGCAGGCGGACTCTCAACCACTGCACCACCAGGGAAGCCCTACAGTTTGGATTTTTGAAGTGAATGCAGGGCTTCAATTCAGCGAAGAGTCATTTTGTCTTTCTTTTGTCTAAGAAGTCTCTTGGGTGCTGGGGGCAATAAGTCTGTATAATCTCAGATCTGTGTCCTCATGGAGGTCAAAGTCCAGTAAAGGATACGGAAATGCTATAAATATGACTATCTAGCACTAGGAGTATAAGAAGCTATAGAAACTATCAATTCTGACTGGGGACGGGCAATGGCTTTACAGAGGAAGTGACATTTGAGCTGACTTTTGAATGATGGGTGGTAGTTTTGTACTTTCTTCGCGTAGACACTGGGGAGTGCCCTACCGTCAGGATCTTTTAATTGTGTCTGACATTGTTTTGTACCATCATTGCTCCTAACATTCTGGGCATGACTACAGTCTAAGGCTAACAGCGGCAGTCACCTTTGGAAACTGCCAACAAACATGAATAACTTTTCTGGGCCCAGCTTTTCTCGAGGAAGTAATAAATGTACCCTTGTGGCCAATGACAGTCAGCATGAACGTCTCTTTCTGGCTCCCTCACTGCCTTGTGACTTCGGGCAGGAAACATATCAATTCATCGCCCTTACAAATGTGATTTCTTTACGATGGTTGGAATTAATCAACAAATGAGTTGTAAGCACTCACTGTGTGCTCCGTACTATTCACTGCCACTTCTCTTAGTCACAAAAGTGCAGAAAAGATGAAAAATGGGGAAGAGAAAGCATGCTAATGGCAATATAAATAAAGAAACAGCCTTGCTATTCTGAAACAAATATCATTTTCAGAAGCCACTGTCGTGGCCACTAAAGGTTTTATACAGTTTGCGAGGTTCAGAATTCTACTAAGTTTTCCAGTAACTTTTAGCCACCACCCCGGTGCACCCTTGGTTAGAGATCATTCCCCATGGTAGACTGATAGGCATCAGTGCTGCTCACCAATATTTCTGGTCCTCTTTTTGGGAACACAGAAGGTTGCATTTCTTTAGCTCCTTGAGTTTAGGCATGGCCATATGTCTTGGTTTTACCAATGTAAAGTGAGCGGACATGGCATTTCATATCTGAGTCAAATCATCTAACCACTGGTCCTCAGTTACAGGACCCTCTTCTTCTTCCTCAGTGTCATGGAAACCTACTTCCATAGGAGGCATCTTGCTGAGCCATCGAAGGAGGGATAGCTTCCCTGAAGAGTCACACAGACCTTCAGTGGCCTTTGCTTAAGTGGAAAAAAACCCTGTAGTTTCTTTTTGAAAGCCACTGAGACTTAGGGATGGCTTGGTATTGCAGCATAACCTAGCCTCTCCTAACTTATGAGACAATGATTAACCATTACTGTGTTAACATGTAAGAGATTGAAGCAGATTAGACCACACACACCCTAGGCAGGATTGACACACAGAAGTCACCTCAAGGTATTTCTGTCTGCTAAGACCATTTATATACAGACCTGCAGCACATCACATAAATGATCTCACTTTAATCCTTACAAAAGCACTATGTGATAGATATTACTACCCACATTGCACAGGTGAGAGGACCAAGAATCACAGAGTTCAAGTAACTTGGCCAAGATCACATAAAAGTGGTCAGTGTGATGCCCAAGTTCTTTCCTTTATCCTTGCCACCTCTCAGGTTGCTTATCTAGATCATTCCCTCCTGATTGTATTATTTTATCCATATTCACATAAATCTGAAGTCCACAAGGACCAGGTAATTAGCTTCCCTCCTTTTTTTTTTTTTTTTTTGCAGTACTTGGGCCTCTCACTGTTGTGGCCTCTCCCGTTGTGGAGCACAGGCTCCGGCCATGCAGGCTCAGCGGCCATGGCTCAGGGGCCCAGCCACTCCGCGGCATGTGGGATCTTCCCGGATCGGGGCACGAACCTGTGTCCCCTGCATCGGCAGGTGGACTCTCAACCACTGCACCACCAGGGAAGCCCAGCTTCCCTCTTTTTAATTGTCTCTACCCTAAATCTCTCTTGAATTCGGAATCAAGTGTCCGATGATGTCAGTTGTCAAAGAAACCAGAGAGGAGAATGTGGACAGAATGGAGCAATCTATCCCAACTTCTGGAAAAAAGCAAACCAGACAATTGGCCAATGAAGTCATTACTATGTTTGAAAACCAAGAAAGATTTTTATGTAATACACAGATGAAACAACAAAAAAAATTAAAAGTTCTAAAAAGGTTGTCTGCTCTGTTTTTCCAGAAAAGGTGACTGTAACCCAACCAAGGCATGTGTAAACACTCCTCCACTGTCAGTGATCTCCAATAAACTTTTCACAATTTCATGTAGTAATTTGTTTTGCTAGTACTCCTGACTGTGGGTAAGCTCCCCAGTTTCCCCATATTTCCATATGGCTTGCAGTCCAGCATCAGGTTGTACCCGGGATAGAGTGAGGCTCTTTGAGGGCAGGGGCCATGATGATCCCATTAACTGATAGATCTCAGTGCCTAGTTTGATACCCAGCAGGCAGTAAGCCATTAGAGACATTTGGTAAACAAATAGATGAAGTTAAACAACCCGTGACCACTGACGAAGATGACAAAATAAATACAGAAATTAGAATGTGGTTTTACCAAAATGAAAGAAAGTTTTGCTTTAGCCAGTGACATGAAAGACCGTCACCTGAGATCTGCTTGTGCAACCATAACTAAGTTGCATGGGTTTATTTGAAGTCTAAATTCAGAAATGGAAAATGATACCTCCCTGTACATTTAAGCTGAAAACCTTAGATCTTCCTGTTTCATGCATATTAATTTAATATTAATAAGAATTTTATTACTATTCTGAACATATTCCTTTGGTAAAGGCTGAACTTTAAACTGGGGGCTTTTGAGTTCCTGGGGTTCACTTCCGGTGACCCCAGAGCGGCCAGTGTGCAGGTCTGACAGACAAGGAGGAGTCAGAAGAATCTGCGAGGGGCCGTGGGGTGGACTGTTCAGAAGTGGTGCAAAGTGGATGCCTGGTTGCAGATAAAGCAAGTGCTTATTCCACAATTTTCTCTTCTTCAGCTGGGATAAAGCCATCATAATTTGTTTCATAAGAACACTGTTCCATGAGCTTTCAGTGTATATAAAAGATCCTGGGAAAAATCCAATCTTGGGAGACAGAGACAAGATGGTGGAGTAGAAGGACGTGGACTCACCTCTTCTTACAGAAACAAAAGAATCACAACTAACTGCTGAACAACCATCAAGAAAAAGATGCTGAAACCTACCAGAAAGGATACCCTTTCTACCTTCCTTTCTACGAGAAAGGATATCCAAAGACAAAAAAGAAACCACAATGAGACAGCAGGAGGGCTGCAACTGCAATAAACTCAAATCCCATAACTGCTGGGTGGTCAACCCACAAACTGGAAAATAATTATATCACAGAAGTTCTCCCACAGGAGTGAAAATTCTGAGCCCCACATCAGGCTACCCAGCCTGGGGGTGTGGCAGTGGGAGGAAGAGCCCCCCAGAGAGTCTGGCTTTGATGGCCCATGGGGTTTGATTGCAGGAATTCCACAGGACTGGGGGAAAAAGTAACTCCACTCTTGGAGGGCACACACAAGGTCTCGTGCACACCAGGACCCAGGGCAAAAGCAGTGACCTCATAAGAGCCTGGGCCAGACCTACCTGCTAGTTTTGGGGTGTGTCCTGTGGAGGTGGGGGTGGGGGCAGCTTTTGCCCACTGCAGGGACAAAGTCATTGGTGGTGGTAGCTCTGGGGAGCACTCATTGGCATAAGCCCTCTTGAAGGCCCCACCCTACAGCCTGCAGGTTCCAGTGCTGGGACACGTCAGGCCAAACAACCAACAGGGTGGGAACACAGCCCCACCCATCAGCAGACAGGATGCTTAAAGTCTTTTTGAACACACAGCTGCCCACTAAACACACTGCTTGACATGGCCCTGCCCACCAGAGGGGGAAGACACAGCTCCACTCACCAGTGGGCAGGAGCTAGTCCCTCCTACCAGGAAGCCTTGACAAGCCTCTTAGTCAGCCTCATTCACCAGGGGGCAGACAGCAGAAGCCAGAAGAACTACAACCCTGCAGCCTGTGGAACGGAAATGGCAATCATAGAAAGTTAGACAAAATGACATGGCAGAGGAATATTTCCCAGATGAAAAAACAAGATAAAACCCCAGAAGAACAACTAAATGAAGTGGAGATAGGCAATCTACCCAAAAAAGAATTCAGAGTAATGATAGTAAAGATGATCCAAGATCTCAGAAAAACAGTGGAGGCACAGATCGAGAAGATACAAGAAATGTTTAACAAAGACCTAAAAGAACAAACCAACAGAGATGAACAATAACTAAAATGAAAAATACACTAGAAGGAATCAATAGCAGATTGAGGCAGAACGGATAAGTGAGGTGGAAGACAGAATGGTGAAAATTACTGGTGCGGAACAGAATAAAGAAAGAAAAGAAATGAGGACAGTCTAAGAGACCTCTGGGACAACTCTAAATGTACCAACATTAGCGTTATACAGGTCCCAGGAGGAGAAGAGAGAAAGAAAGGACCTGAGAAAATATGTGAAGAGATAATAGCTGAAAACTTCCCTAACATGGGAAAGGAAATAGTCAGCCAAGTCCAGGAAGCACAGAGAGTCCCAGTCAGGATAAACCCAGGGAGGAATGTGCCGAAACACATAGTAATCAAACTGACAAAAATTAAAGGCAAAGAAAAAACATTAAAAGCAACAAGGGAAAAGCAACAAATAACAAATAAGGGAATTCCCAAAAGGTTATCAGCTGATTTCTCAGCAGAAACTCTGCAAGCCAGAAGGGACTGGCACAATATATTTAAGCAATGAAAGGAAAAAACCTGCAACCAAGAATACTCTACCCAGCAAGGCTCTCATTCAGATTTGATGGAGAAATCAAAAGCTTTACAGACAAGCAAAAGCTAAGAGAATTCAGCACCAGCAGACCAGTGTTACAACAAATGCTAAAGGAAATTCTCTAGATGGAAAAGAAAAGGCCACAACTAGAAAGAATAAAATTACAAATGGAAAAGCTCATTGGTAAAGGCAAACATACAGTAAAGGTTGGAAATCATCCTCACCCAAATATGGTATCAAAACCAGCAACTGTGAGGAGGGCACAAATGCACGATATTGGAAATGCATTTGAAATTAAAAGGCCAGCAACTTAAAACTAACTTTTTTATATATAGACTGCTGTACCAAAACCTCATGTTAACCGCAAATCGAAAATCTACAATAGATACACACAAAAAACAAAAAGGAATCCAGAGGGCTTCGCTGGTGGTGCAGTGGTTGAGAGTCTGCCTGCCGATGCAGGAGACACGGGTTCGTGCCCTGGTCCGGGAGGATCCCACATGCCACGGAGCAGCTAGGCCCGTGAGCCATGGCTGCTGAGCCTGTGCGTCCGGAGCCTGTGCTCCACAATGGGAGAGGCCACAACAGTGAGAGGCCCGCGTACCGCAAAAAAAAAAAAAAAAGGAATCCAAACACAATACTAAATTTAGTCATCAAATCACAAAAGAGAACAAAAAAGGAAGGAAAGAAAAAGTACCTACAAAAACAAATCCAAAACAGTTTTTTTTTAATGGCAATAAGAACATACATTTCGATAATTACCTTAAACATGAACAGATTAAATGCTCCAACCAGAAGACAAAGACTGGCTGAATGGATACAAAGACAAGACCCGTGTATATGCTGACCCAATTCAGACCTAGAGACACATACAGACTGAAAGTGAGAGGATGGAAAAAGGCATTCCATGCAAATGGAAATCAAAAGAAAGCTGGAGTAGCAATACTCATATCAGACAAAATAGACTTTAAAATAAAGACTGTGGCTTCTATGGTGGCGCAGTGGTTGAGAGTCCACCTGTGATGCAGGGGACGCGGGTTCGTGCCCCGGTATGGGAGGATCCCACATGCCACGGAGCAGCTGGGCCCGTGAGCCATGGCTGCTGAGCCTGCGCGTCCAGAGCCTGTGCTGTGCAACGAGAGAGGCCACAGCAGTGAGAGGCCTGCGTTAATGCAAAAAAAATAAATTAAATTAAATAAAGACTGTTACAAGAGACAAAGAAGGACACTACATAATGATCAAGTGATCAATCAAAGAAGAAGATATAACCATTGTAACTATATATGCCCCCAACATAGGAGCACCTCAATATATAAGGCAAACACTAATAGCCAGAAAGGGAGAAATCAACAGTAACACAATAATAGTGGGGGACTTTAACACCCCACTTTCATCAATGGATATATCATCCAGATGGAAAATCTGTAAGGAAACACAGGGCTTAAATGACACATTACACCAGATGAACTTAACTGATATTTATAAAGCATTCCATCCAAAAGCAGCAGGATACACATTCTTTTCATTGCACATGTAACATTCTCCAGGATTGACCACATGCTGGGCCACAAAACAAGCCTTGGTAAATTTAAGAAAACTGAAATCATATCAAGCATCTTTTCCAACCACAATACTATGAGATTAGAAATCAACTACAAGAAAAAAAACTCTAAAAAAACACAAACAGGTGGAGGCTAAACAATATGCTACTAAATAACAAATTGATCACTGAAGAAATCAAAGAGGAAATAAAAAATTACCTAGAGACAAATGAAAACGAGAGCACAATGGTCTAAAACATATGGGATGTGGCAAAAGCAGTTCTAAGAGGGAAGTTTATAGCAATACAATCTTACATGAGGAAACAAGAAAACTCACAAATAAACAACCTAACCTTACACATAAAGCAACTAGAGAAAGAAGAACAAACAAAACCCAAAGTTGGCAGAAGGAAAGAAATCATAAAGATCAGAGCAGAAATAAATGAAATAGAAACAAAGAAAACAATAGAAAAGATCAATGAAACTAAAAGCTGGTTCTTTGAAAAGATAAACAAATTTGATAAACCTTCAGCCAGACTCATCAAGAAAAAAAGGGTAAGGGCTCAAATCAATAAAATTAGAAACAAAAAAGAAGTTACAGTGGACTTCACAGAAATACAAAGAATCATAAGAGACTAATACTGGGAACTATATGCCAATAAAATGAACAAGTTGGAAGAAATGGACAAATTCTTACAAAGGTGCAATCTCCCAGGATCAAACCAGGAAGAAATAGAAAATATGAACAGACCAATCACCAGTACCGAAATTGAAACTGTGATTAAAAATCTTCCAGCAAATAAAAGTCCAGGACTAGATGGCTTCATAGGTGAATTCTATCAAACATTTAGAGAAGAGTTAATACCTATCCTTCCGAAACTATTCCAAAAAGTTGCAGAGGAAGGGATACTCTCAACTCAGTCTATGAGGCCACCATCACCCTGATACCAAAGCCAGACAAAAAACAGCACAAAAAAAGAAAATTACAGGCCAATATCACTGATGAACACAGACCCCAAAATCCTCAACAGAATACTAGCAATCTGAATTCAACAATACATTAAAAGGATCATACAGCAGCATCAAGTGGGATTTATACCAGGGATGCAAGGATTTTTCAATAACCACAAATCAATTTGTTGATGTGGTGTGATACACCAGATCAACAAATTGAAGAATAAAAACCATATGATCATCTCAATAGATGAAGAAAAAGTCTTTGATAAAATTCAACACCCATTTATGATAAAAACTCTCCAGAAAGTTGGCATAGAAAGAACATAGCTCAACATAATAAAGGCCATATATGACAGCTCTACGGCTAACATCATACTCACAGATGCAAAGCTGAAAGCATTTCCTCTAAGATCAGGAACAAGACAAGGATGTCCACTCTCACCACTTTTATTCAACATAGTTTTGAAAGTCCTAGCCATGGCAGAGAAGAAAAAGAAATAAAAGGAATCCAAATTGGAAAAGAAGTAAAACTGTCATTGTCTGCAGACAACATGATACTATACATAGAAAATCCTAAAGATGCTACCAGAAAACTACTAGAGCTCATCGATGAATTTGGTAAAGTGACAGGATACAAACTTAATACACAGAAATCTGTTGCATTTCTATACACTAACAATGAAAGATCAGAAAGAGAAATTAACCCCATTTACCATTGCATCAAAAAGAATAAAATGCCTAGGAATGAACCTACCTAAGGAGGCAAAAGACCTGTACTCCAAAAACTATAAGACACTGATGAAAGAAATCGAAGATGACACAAACAGATAGAAAGATATACCACGTTCTTGGATTGGAAGAATCAATACTGTTAAAATGACTGTATTACCCAAGGCAATCTACAGATTCAATGCAATCCCTGTCAAAGTACCAATGGCATTTTTCACAGAACTAGAATTTTAAAATCTTAAAATTTGTATGGAGACACAAAAGACCCCAAATAGACAAAGCAATGTTGAGAAAGAAAAATGGAGCTGGAGGAATCAGGCTCCCTGACTTCAGACTATACTACAAAGCTACAGTCATCAAAACAGTATGGTACTGGCACAAAAACAGACACATAGATCAATGGAACAGGATAGAAAGCCCAGAAATAAGCCCATGCACCTACAGTCAATAAATCTATTGCAAAAGAAGCAAGAATATACAATGAAGAAAAGACAGTCTCTTCAATAAATGGTGCTAGGAAAACTGGACAGCTACATGTAAAAAAATGAAATTAGAACATTCTTTAACACCATACATAAAAATAAACTCAAAATGGATTAAAGACCTAAATGTAAGACTGGATACTATAAAACTCTTAGAGGAAAACATAGGCAGAACACTCTTTGACATAAGTCACAGCAATATCTTTTTTGACCTGTCTCCTAGAGTAATGGAAATAACAAAAATAAACAAGTAGAACCTAATTAAACTCAAAATTTTTGCAAAGCAAAGATAGCCATAAATAAAATGAAAAGATAACCCACATAATGGGAGAAAATATTTGCAAACGATGGGACCTGCAAGGGATTAATCTCCAAAATTTACAAACAGCTCATGCAGCTCAATATCAAAAAAACAAACAACCCAATAAAAAAATGGGCAAAAGATCTAATAGACATTTCTTCAAAGAAGACACACCGTTGGCCAAGAGGCAGATGAAAAGATGCTCAACACCAATGCTTATTAGAGAAATGCAAATCAACCTACAAGGAGATTATCACCTCATACCAGTCAGAATGGCCATCATCAAAAAGTCTACAAGCAATAAATTCTGGAGAGGGTGTGGAGGAAAGGGAACCCTCCTGCACTGTTGGTGGGAATGTAAATTGGTACAGCTACTATGGAGAACAGTACTGAGGTTCCTTAAAAAAACTAAAAATAGAGCTACCATATGATCCAGCAATCCTACTCCTGGGCATATATCTGGAGAAAACCATGGTTCAAAAGGATACATGCACCCCAATGTTCATTGCAGTGCTAGTTACAATAGCCAAGACATGGAAGCCACCTTAATGTCCATCGACAGATGAATGGATAAAGAAGATGTGGTACAGGGCTTCCCTGGTGGCGCAGTGGTTGAGAGTCCGCCTGCCGATGCAGGGGACACAGGTTCGTGCCCCGATCCGGGAAGATCCCACATGCCACGGAGCGGCTGGGCCTGTGAGCCACGGCCGCTGAGCCTGCACGTCCGGAGCCTGTGCTCCGCAACGGGAGAGGCCACAACAGTGAGAGGCCCGCGTACCGCAAAAAAAAAAAAAAGAAGATGTGGTACATATACAATGGAATATTATTCAGCCATTAAAAAGAATGAAATAATGTCGTTTCCGGCAACATGGATGGACCTGGAGATTATCATACCAAGTGAAATAAGTCAGAGAAGACAAATATCATGTGATTTTGCTTATATGCAAAATCTTAAAAAATCAT
Source organism: Lagenorhynchus albirostris (assembly GCF_949774975.1). Taxonomy (NCBI): domain Eukaryota; kingdom Metazoa; phylum Chordata; class Mammalia; order Artiodactyla; family Delphinidae; genus Lagenorhynchus; species Lagenorhynchus albirostris. The sequence goes on along the minus strand of NC_083104.1, from coordinate 87,664,595 downwards.
ACAAATGGACTTATTGACAAAACAGAAACACACTCACAGACTTAGTGAATGAAGTTATGGTTACCAGGTGGAGAAGGGTGGGAGGGAGGGATAGACTGGGAGTTTGGGACATATACACAATGCTATATTTAAAATAGATAACCAACAAGGACCTAATGTATAGCACAAAGAACTCTGCTCAGTATTCTGTAATAACCTAAATGGGAAAAGAATTTGAAAAAGAATAGATGCATGTATATGCATAACTGAATCCCTTTGCTGTACACCTGAAACTAACTCAATATTGTTAATCAACTATACTCCAATAAAAACTAAAAAATTTTTTAAAAAGTGGGGGCTTTTTGAGAAGTTTGATTGGGGATGTGCTAGCATCTAGACTTGGCTTTTACAAGTGGAAACAAATGCTCATTTGAGTAATTAGTGGACATACCCTGCAAAGCAAGGTGCCGAAGTAGCAAGAGGCTGTTTGAAGAAGGGCACACTCCTCTTTTAAGTGTAATCATCTGCTGGTTCAACATAACCCACTGGGCCACTGGACTGTTAGAAGTATCCATGGCTTTCAAAAACAAACAGTTCCTTATTTGATAAGTCTAATTTCAATGTCGGTGTCATTATTCCATAGTGAAGGTAAAAGATAAAAGTCTCCAGAGAGATTTTTATCAAGTATAAATAGACCCATGTAGTAGACATTACAAAGATTCAAGATAGAGCATACACATACAAATGCATGCCATGAGCATCCAGCTCTAGGAATCCACAGCTTGCTGTGAATATGCTGGCTTTCTTTTGCATTAAGTCAACTCTGAACCCATAGCTCAATTTCCTTTCCTCTCTGCAGTTAGTCATAAACATGTAGTTTTAACGAGAGGTTTAAATAAATGCTTTGTCCACTAGAATCATACAGAACGGGATTGTGGTTAAGCGACACGCATGTGTAACCAGCTCATGAGTTCCTTGCAGGCAGAGTCCACGTATGACTACAGTTGACCCTTGAACAATGTGGTGGGTTAGAAGTGTTGACCCCCATACCCCACTACCCACCAGTCAAAAATCCACATAATGCTATCTCTGCCTCAAAACAAAGGAATTGATAAAATGATTCACCCAAGGGCAAGAAGCTGAAACTGTTTGGATAGAATCAGGACTCAAACCCTAGTTCTTTTGATTCCACATACTGGGATCTCTCATCAAACACAAACTTTTCCCCACACTTAGTTCATTTAAAAATCTGTAAAATGGGGCTTCCCTGGTGGTGCAGTGGTTAAGAGTCCGCCTGCCGATGCAGGGGACACGGGTTCGTGCCCCGGTCCGGGAAGATCCCACATGCCGCGGAGCGGCTAGGCCCGTGAGCCTTGGCCACTGAGCCTGCGCGTCCGGAGCCTGTGCTCCGCAACGGGAGAGGCCACAACAGTGAGAGGCCCGCGTACCGCCAAAAAAAAAAAAAAAAATCTGTAAAATGAGCATACAGGTACTCTATTTATTGAAAAAAAATCAGCTTATAAGTGGACCAACACAGTTCAAACCCATGTTGTTCAAGGGTCAACTGTAGTTTTAAAATATCCTTACAGCACTTGGCCTTGCATACATTGGTGTCTAACAAATGTCTGTCAAGCAAGCCCAGTATATACAGATCTTCCTCAAATTATTATGAGGTTACATACAGATAAATCAGTTGTAAGTTGAAAACATATGTCAAAAATGTATTTAATACTCCTAACCTACAGAACATTATAGCTTATCCTTAAATGTGCTCAGAACACATTAGCCTACAGCTGGACAAAGTCATCTAACACAAAGCCTATTTTATGCTAGTGTTGAATAGCTCATGTAATTTATTGAAAGTGGTAAACAGAACAGTTGTCTGGGTATAGAATAATTGTATGTCTATCAGTTGTTCACCTTCACACGATCGTGAGGCTGACCATGAGCTGTGGCTCGCTGCTGCTGCCCAGCATCATGACGGTATTGTACCACATATTGCTAGCCTGGGGAAATGATCAAAATTCAAAGTACAGCGCTACTGAATGCATACCACTTTCATGTAGTAGGCAAGAACAAATCTGACTCCACACTGGATCTGTTTCTTTTACTTTCACTTTTGTATTCTGTTGCTTTTGCTACAAGAATGTTCCCTATAACCTGAAATATACAAGAGAGCTCATTCTCAAGTCTCTGACCTTTAAAGGTATAAAACTTCTCTGTTCATATAAAGATAAAAAGTTGCAGAACAGAGAATAACATTTGTCTTGTTGGAGGTTTACAGGAACTTCATGATCTGACCTAGTGGGGATAGATGCAAGAACGAAGGATTCTTATATCCAGAAGTTTGCAACAATCAGCCACACCCTCTTCCCTTTTAGTATAAAAGCAGCCTTAAATCTAATTTGGTTAGATGGTTCTTTGGGACACTAGTCTATCTTCTCAGTCTGCTGGCTTTCAAAATAAAGTCACCATTCCTTGCCCCAATAACTCGTCTCTCAATTTATTGGCCTGTAGTACAGTAAGCATTATGGGCTTGGACTCAGTAACATTCATACCATCATAAAGTTGAAAATCATCAGTCTAACTATTGTAAATTGGGGACCATCTGTACTTGTATCCCGTAATAAGGCTAAGTTTATATTTGTGCAAACTCCACAACATATAAGTTGCTGTTCACATTTTATTATTCTTATTAAAGACTTCATATTTTTTTTTTAGAGCAGTGTTAGGTTCACAGCAAAACCGATAGAAAAGTACAGCCATTTTCCATATACCTCCACACATGCATAGCCTCCCCCATTATCAACATCCCCTTGCAGAGAGGTTCATTTGTTCCAACTGATGAACCTACATTGATACATCATAACCCCTCAAGGTCCATAGTTTACTTTAGGGTTCACTCTCAGTGTTGTACACTCTATGGGTTTGGGCTGTCAACTTTTTGATAAAAGGAAAATCAAAAGTTTTCATTTAAGATTAATTTAGTTTGGTTTTAGACTCATTTTAAAAGCCCCATTAGAATTTTTTTAATTTCAAAATAATCACAAATTTACAGAAGAATTAGAGCAACAGTACAAGGAACTTCTCTTTTATGAACCATTTGAGGGTAAATGCTGCTCAGATGCCCCATCACCCTGAATATTCTAGTGTGGCTTTTTTCATACTATTTTGGACATTCTCCTACCTGACACAGTACAACCATCAAACTCAGAAAATTAACATTGATACACTGCTTCCCTCTAATCCTCAGAGCCTATTCAAGGTTCTCCCATCGTCTTATCAATGTCCAACTTTATAGCTAAAAGATCTAGTCACACGGTGCCTTTAGTGATCACCCATCTTCACTTTTCTTCTGTCAGAAACAGTTCCTCAATCTTTCTCTGGTTTTCGTGAGCCTGACATGCTTCTGAAGTGTACAGGACAGTTCACTTTGTAGAATATCCCTCCACGTGGATTTATCGGCTACTGTCTCATGATTAGATTCAGGTTATGCAACTTTGGCAGGAATAGCACAGAGGCAGCACTCTGTTCTCTCTGCATCCTGATAGGTGGTGCACGATTACACCCTGTCCCCTTACAGGCATGGCTCAGTTTGACTGCTTAAGGGGATGCCTGCCAAGCTTCTCCACTGCAGTTCCTCTTTTTTCCCTTATTGATAAGTATTTTGTGGCGTGATATTTTGTAACCATGTCAATATACCATTCCTCATTTGAGTTTTACTTTATTAATAATGTAAGGATTCATCATTTCCTATTTTATTTGATCTGTGAAATCTATTTATATAATTATTTAACTTAATGCTCAACTTACCCCACACTTGGCCACAATAGGAGTGTTTAAGCTGACTTCTATGCTTTTTTACATGACATCATCATTTTTTGAGCACTTCCTTGGTTTCTGGCACAAAAAATGTGTTTCAGGCTCATGTTGTCCTTCACCTGACCTGACCGTGGAATTGCCCATTTCTCCAAGGAGCTCTGGTTCCATTTAGTGGAGAGGCCGAGATCTGGACCCTAATTGTGTTCATTTCCCAGACACTCTCAGTGGACAGAGCTAGGGAATATATATACAGATACATGTTTACACGTACATTTAAGTCTATATTTCTATATCTATCTATATATTGGAAATCCTGAGTTCATGCTAATTTCTCCACTCCCAATCCAACCCCACAGGTTAATTCTAGTTTTCTCCCATTATACTTCCCTTCTCTGGTAGTGCAGAACATGATACTGTGGATGGAACTATATACCCCCCCCAAATTTATACATTGAAGCTCTAATCCCAAATATGATGGTAGTTGAAGATAATGCCTTTGGGAGGTAATCGGCTTAGAGGAGTTCATGAAGGCGGGACCCTCGTGATGGATTTCTTCCTTTTATAGGAAGAGGAAGAGACACCAGAGCCCTGTGCCATGTGAGGACACAGAAGCCAGCTATATATGAGAGCCAGGAAGAAATCCGCACCAGAACTGGACCATTCTAGCACCCTGACCTCAGACGTTCAGCCTCCAGAACCATAAGAAAATAAAGTTCTGTTGTGTAAGCCACTCAGTCTAACATACTTTGTTATGGCCGCCTGAGCAGACTAATACACGTGGTTTCCGTTACTCTTAATATACTTATTTGATCAATCTCCTTCATTTGGGATCTGACCCTCGACACTTGGCTACCCTTTCCCTCTATGGGGACACCCCACTTGGGCTCCAATTTCCTGTTTGGGGCCATCCTGTCTCCCTCTCTCCCCACTCCATGAACTTCTACTTTCCTCTACTTCATCTAATGGCTTTGGGACTGAGTTACACAGGAAGAGAAGGAAATGAGTGTGTTTAGTTCCCCAAGATCTCACTCAATTATTTGGAGAGATGTGTTTTTTATCAAACACAAGTCTGAAAAGTTCATTATAATCATAAATTCGAAGCTAGAAGGAAACAAAGATAATCTAACTCAACCACCTTATTTCATTTAGTAACTAATTTCTAGGGATAATTTTTCTTATTCTACTGAGAAATTAAGTCTTATAAAGGAAAACTTTTGCATTAATGAAACTATGGTTATAAAAATGCTTCTGGTGTCAAAACCACTGCTTTAAAGAACCTCCTTTTTATTTATAGAAGCTCCATGGTTACCTGGAATGATGGAAGAACTAATGCTATATAACATTTTTTTATATAACATTTTTGAAGTAATCCATGGCTATTAATGTCATTTCTTCATGTCATTCAAAGTATTTATCCTGCCTCTCCTTTGCATTTCCAGTAGAGGGACTTGGAGAAGCAGATGAACAATTGAGACAGCAGGAAAGTCTAGGTAACACAGTGATCACACATTAAGTGTTTTACTGGGGAATTATGTAGGGCTCAGTCTATAACAGAGATTACAGACAATTATGTGCCTTTAAAGATGGAGCTGATTTAGGGATGAGGGCAGAGTGGGAAGTAAACCAAGAGTAAATAGAGATAATCAAGACAGTATGGCACAAAAACAGAAATATAGATCAATGGAACAGGATAGAAAGCCCAGAGATAAACCCATGCACCTATGGTCAATAAATCTACGACAGAAGAGGCAAGAATATACAGTGGAGAAAAGACAGTCTCTTCAATAAATGGTGCTGGGAAAACTGGAGAGCTACATGTAAAAGAATGAAATTAGAACACTCCCTAACACCATACACAAAAATAAACTCAAAATGGATTAAAGACCTAAATGTAAGACCGGACACTGTAAAACTCTTGGAGGAAAACATAGGCAGAACACTCTTTGACAAAAATTGCAGCAAGATCTTTTTTGACCTGCCTCATAGAGTAATGAAAATAAAAACAAAAATAAACAAATGGGAACTAATTACACTTAAAAGCTTTTGCACAGCAAATGAAACCATAAACAAGACAAAAAGACAACCCTCAGAACGGAAGAAAATATTTGCGAATGAAGCAACTAACAAGGGATTAATCTCCAAAATATACAAGCAACGCATGCAGCTCAATATCAAAAAAACAACCAACCCAATCAAAAAATGGGCAGAAGGGACTTCCCTGGTGGTCCAGTGGTAAAGAATCTGCATTCCAATGCAGGAGATGCGGGTGCAATCCCTGGTCGGGGAACTAAGATCCCACATGCTGCGGGGCAACTACACCCATGAGCCACAACTCCTGAGCTCCTGCACCTCAACTAGAGAGCCCAAGTGCTGCAAACTACAGCGTCTACATGCTCTGGAGTCCACATGCCCTGGAGTCCACATGTCACAACTAGAGACAGAAAACCCACGTGCTGCAACTAGAGAGAAACCTGCACGCCGCAACGAAAGATCCCGCATGTCCCAACAAAGATCCTGCGTACTGCAACTAAGACCTGATGCAGCCAAAAAACAAAAAAATGGGCAGAAGACCTAAATAGACATTTTTCCAAAGAAGACATACAGATAGCCGAGAGGCACATGAAAAGATGCTCAACATCATTAATTATTAGAGAAATGCAAATCCAAACCACTATGAGGTATCACCTCACACCAGGCAGAATGGCCATCATCAAAAACTCTACAAAAAATAAATGCTGGAGAGGGTGTGGAGAAAGGGAACCCTCTTGCACTGTTGGTGGGAATGTAAATGGATACAGCCACTATGGAGAACAGTAAGGAGGGTCCTTAAAAAACTAAAAATAGGGCTTCCTTGGTGGCACAGTGGTTGAGAGTCCGCCTGCCGATGCAGGGGACGCAGGTTTGTGCCCTGGTCCAGGAGGATCCCACGTGCCGCGGAGCAGCTAGGCCCGTGAGCCAGGGCCCCTGAGCCTGCGCATCCGGAGCCTGTGCTCTGCGGCGGGAGAGGCCAAGGCAGTGAGAGGCCCACATACTGCAAAAAAAAACCCAAAAAACTAAAGATAGAACTACCATATGACCCAGCAATCCCACCCCTGGGCATATACCCAGAGAAAACCATCATTCCAAAAGATACATGCACCCCAATGTTCACTGCAGCACTATTTATAATAGCCAGGACATGGAAGCAACCTAAATGTCCATCAACAGAAGAATGGATAAAGAAGATGTGGTACATGTATACAATGGAATATTATGCAGCTATAAGAAGGAACGAAATTATGCCATTTGCAGAGATATGGATGGACCTAGAGACGGTCATACAGAGTGAAATAAGTCAGAAAGAGAAAAATATCATATATTAACACATACACGTGGAATCTAGAAAAATGGTACAGATGAACCTATTTGCAAAGCAGAAATAGAGACACAGACATAGAGAACAAACATACGGACACCAAGGGGAAAAAAGGTGGGGGTGGGATGAATTGGGAGATTGGGATTGACATATATACACTACTATGTATAAAACAGGTAACTAATGAGAACCTACTGTATAGCACAGGAAACTCTACTCAGTGCTCTGTGGTGACCTAAATGGGAAGGAAACCCAAAAAGGAGGTGATATATGTATACATATAGCTGATTCACTTTGCTGTACAGCAGAAACTAACACAACATTGTAAAGTAACTACACTCCAATAAAAATGTTTTAAAAAAGAGTAAACACAGAAAAGTAACCAAGGAACCAATGCCTTCACGAGTGTGCTTTGATTGGGGAAGGGAGGAACTTATAAAAGTGCAGTGGAAGAACAGAGCCTGCCTTGAGAAGCTGAATGGATTTGACTCTTTGGCCACATGAAATCTTTTAGATAATGAATTTCAGATAGCATTGAGGTCAATTGCAAATAGTAGAAAACCCAACAATAGTGGCTTAAAGGAATAGGGGTGGAGTTTTCTTATCAGAAGTTTGGAGGTTAGTGGTAGCTGGAAGTGGTTCAATTGCTCAAAAAGGTAGGACCAATGTCTGTGTGATTCTCTTGGCCTTTCCCTCATGGTTTCAAGATGGCTACTGTAGCACCAGACATCACATCTGCATTTAACACAGGAAGAAAGGAAAAGGGTATCACAAGACATATTTGTCATGTTTTATCAGGACAACAAAAGTTTATCCAGAGCCTTGCTTCATCACCACCCCCAGCAGATATTCATTTGCTGGATATTAGCCTGAAATTTTGCAGCATTATTTCTATCTACAAAGGAAGTTGGGAAAGTGATTGGTTAACTTTCCAAGATTTTATAAGTGGAGACAGAAAGGGAAAAAGTGATAGGAATGGGTGTTGGGTCTATCAATCTATGTGTCTTCCACAAGAAGTCTGATCAGTTATTTTTATCATTTAGATGACAAAAGAAGTTTCAGTTGGATGCAGAAAAAAGTTTTTAGCCCTTCAGTCAGGTTATTAAGGCAGACAGCAATGTCTCTATCCTTCAAGATCTTGAAGTTGAGAGATATTCATTACTATGTGTCTTAGAAGATTTAGACATCCTGTTGCCTGAAGCCTGGTGATTGGATCAGGTGATCTCATTAGGTCTATGATGATTTGATTCACTATTTCAAAGCTGTACATTCCCTACCTCTCAAAGCACTGTGAAATACCAAAAAAAGTACAAGGACACCCTTCTCCCCCTCCATCTACTTCACTGGAAAACTTCCAACAACACTTTGCTTTTAGAGGTTCTAAGGTTAATACCGTTTCTCTTATTCAAAACTAGTTTCAGGTATGTTAAGAAAAAAAAAGAGAGAACTGGATAAATGAGGCATAAGTAAAAGATCAGGAAATCAAGATTTTTGGATAAAACTAAAAATTGACCTGAGATCGTACTAGGGAGATGTGAAGCCATTACTTGAATATGACGTGGGCACTTTAGAGTCACAAAACTTCTCTCGACATAATATTATATAAGATGATGTGTTATGCTTACTTTTTTTTTTTTTTTTTTTTTTTTTGCGGTACGCGGGCCTCTCACTGCTGTGGCCTCTCCCGTTGCGGAGCACAGGCTCCGGACGCGCAGGCTCAGCGACCATGGCTCATGGGCCCAGCCACTCCGCGGCATGTGGGATCTTCCCGGACCGAGGCACGAACCCGTGTCCCCCGCATCGGCAGGCGGACTCTCAACCACTGCGCCGCCAGGGAAGCCCTATGCTTACTTTTTAAGTAAACTCATTCGTAAATCACTTGGCAAACATGTCAAGAGCCCACGGTTTATTTCTGCTTCAATATTGCACTGTAGTCTTGGCTACACCAAGTTCCGTCATGGCAACAACTAACCTTTTTTTCCTGACAATCCTCATACCCTGGAGCAGAGAAGACAATGCCCCACTGTGAACTTACACAAGATTTACAAATATGGTGCAATTTTGGTGTACCAGTGGCCTGAAGTTCACAAACCCACTGAAGATTCCAGCTGGTCTATACTTGTCAGCCGGAAAGCATGAGGAAGACTGGGACAAAGTCCCTTTTCTTAACCATGTTTCAAGATGATCTAAAAGACACTTTCTGATATTGAGCTGAGTGAGCTCTTGTACATTTTGGAGATTAATCCTTTGTCAGCTGTATACATATAGCTGATTCACTTTGTTATACAGCAGAAACTAACACAACATTGTAAAGCAATTATACTCCAATAAAGATGTTAAAAAAATAAAAGCACTTTCTTCCCCTCCAGTCTCTTAAACGACCAGAATGAGAGTTGGGATTGATTTCACAATAACCAAACAAATCATCTCTTTCATACACGTTTTTATGCCATTGCTAGATTAATTGAAGGTAACTTATTCGCCTCTGGTGCTTCTGTAGAGCTTTGAGAACTGAAAGCCCTTGTTGTTTTCACCAGGCTTCAGACTCCACGTAGGTGCACCGTGTGTATCTCAAATTCATTTCATCCAATTCAACAGATTTTTTATCAAGCATCTACTAATGAACTGGTGTTCTAAGTGTTGGAGGGACATGCTACTGGGAACCCTCACAACATTACAAGGTAGTTATTATTTACACTGTGAAAATTAAGAAACTAAGGGCCCAGAGAGAGTAAATAACTTCTCAAGGTCACACAGCCAGTCCATGGCAAAGCTGGCTTGAAAGGCAAGTCCATTTCACTCCCTATTCCATGCTTTTCACCCAGTATCTTGCTGCCTTCCTGCTAACAACTGGCCTTATCATAAAAGGCCCATGATTAGAAATGCATGAAATCTTTTTTGAGACTACAATTCCTGGACATTTACAATTATTCTGCCAAAACAGTTAACGTTCATGGTATGAGAATGGAAAGGGGTACTCTGCCTTTGAATTGGGTCTGAAAGTTTTCACTCAGTCCTTTCCTCCCCAAACCACTCATCTTCAAAATTTGATTTCAGAAGCCTTGAAGTTGTATGGAATGCTGATTCATGCTTCCGGGAATTGTCCTGGCAGGCTAGCCTTAGACTGGGCCGCAGGTGAATCCTGGTCAGAATATCCTCAGAGAGGTGAGCAGAGAACCGAGTCTGCAAGTCAGGGGCTGAGTTTCTGATCTGCTTGCTCACCATCTGGGTGACTTTAAGTTGTTTCAATTCTCTATGTTCCAAGTTCAGGGTCATAAGAAACAAATGAGATAACATAGATGAGAGTGGTTTGAAAATTGGAAAGTAATATATAAAGAATGGCCATTATCCTAACTCACAAAGCAGAAGGGACTGAAAATTAAAGGCAGCATGGAAGAGCACATCAGCTTAACTCTACAACACTTCTAATAAAGCATCATTTAATTAACAGCCTCCAAGGAGGGATAATGAAATTAAACGTTGTCCATCACAGCTCCTTTGTTACTGGTATCTGGGGCATGAAATTCTGAAGAGCATTCGTTCTTCCTGAACATAAATGCAACCATGGTCAAGAGCAGATCCTTCCTGCCTCACCAATCTTCGAAAAACCAAGAAAGATAACTAGTGGGGTATCAATTACAGCTTCTGAATGGCAGGTTCAGAGTATAGCAGAGGAAAGCAGGCAGCCGATTTCCATTTGGTTGATGGACCCCGAATCAGCTCCATGTGCGCATGGGTGAGAATCACAGAGGCAGGTTTTAAAATGTCCTGAGGCCTCAAGAGGGAGAGAGAATCAAAATGATTTGTGTTGGCCTAAAGCCCTCTGGAAAAGTGGATGGTAAGCATTCTGATCTACTTTTCAAACTCAGAGGTGGACACATCACACTGGGGTCCATTCTCCCACCTTCCCAAAGCACCTCCACAAAACCCGGGTCTTCCTGTCGACAGATGAATGGATAAAGAAGATGTGGCACATATATACAATGGAATATTACTCAGCCATAAAAAGAAATGAAATTGAGTTATTTGTAACAAGGTGGATGGACCTAGAGTCTGTCATACAGAGTGAAGTAAGTCAGAAAGAGAAAAACAAATACCACGTGCTAACGTACATATATGGAATCTAAAAAAAAACAAACAGTACTGATGAACCTAGTAGCAGGGCAGGAATAAAGACACAGATGTAGAGAAGGGACTTGAAGACATGGAGCGGGAAGGGGAAGCTGGGACGAAGTGAGAGAGTGGCATGGACATATATCCACTGCCAAATGTAAAATAGATAGCTAGTGGGAAGGAGCCGCATAGCACAGGGAGACCAGCTCGGTGCTTCGTGACCCACTAGAGGGGTGGGATAGGGAGGGTGGGAGGGAGACGCAAGAGGGAGGGGATATGGGGTATAAGTACACATATGGCTGATTCACTTTGTTATACAGCAGAAACTAACACAACATTGTAAAGCAATTATACTCCAATAAAGAGAGAGGAAAAAAAAAACCTGCCTCTTCTGTCTTCCGTTCCTTCATCAGCTACTCCAGTTTTCCAACCAGTTCATCCGTCTCCAGGATTTACGTTGCTGTTTCTAACCTTCTTTTAACTCCTACTTGGAGAGGTCAGCCCTTAGTCGAAAGCATACACAGTGTCTTATAGAGACTGCTCTAGAAAGATGGAGCTGTGCAATGCAAAAACAAAACAAAACAAAAACTGGCCAGGAGAAGAGGCACTGGGCTTTGGTTCTTGCAGGCTAGGGCTCCTTGGGTAAGAGCTTTAACTTCCCTGAGTCTCCGTTTCCACATCTCTAAGAGTGCGAATTATCCCTGCTTGTCTGGTCCATAGAAATCAAATGAGATGTTTGTGGAAATGCTCGAAAACACTACGAATATAAATGGTCCCGTTCTTCCCCTGGTGATCTTGCGACAAATGCAGTCGTTCAGCACATAATTACTGAGGATTTATGACGGGCCACACTGGGCTGGGCCCTGGAGATACAACAGAAAATCGAGCATGTTCCCTGACCTTGGGGAGCTTACCTGGGGGCGGGGTACAGCAGCGTAAACAAGCAATTAAAATACACTCTGCCACATCGCATAAGTGGACAGCAGAGGGGTGCCCAGCTCAGCCTGAAGGGCTTTGCAGGGACAGGGATAACACAGGAGCTCAATCTTGAAGGATGATAAGAGAGTTCACTAGGAAAAGAAGGGAGTCAAGGTCATTCCAGGAGGAAAAGCAGCATGTACGATTGTAGGCAAGAAAAATGAGAGTAGGGCAAGGGTAGAGTATAGCAAGTATTTCAGTAGAGCTGGCGCCTGAGGTGAGGGGAGCGGAAGAGGTGACACTGGGGACTCGGGAAGGAGGTCCGCTTTGGAGGGCGTGCTGCATGATCTGATGATGACACTCAGAGTGCTCACCAGGTGCCGGGTACTCTTCTAGTGTATCTCATGTATCACCGCTTTTAATTCTCCCAATCACCCCAAGAAGTCAGTCCTTTTATTACCCATTGCTTAGAGAAGAGGAAATTGAAGCTCAGAGAAGTTAAGTAACTTGTTCAAGGTCATACAACTGGCAAGGCTGCCAAGGAGTCGGGTTTTTCAGATAATTTCCTGACAGTCTGCATAACCGATAAAGTGCATGTCACTTGCTCATGTGGGAATTTATGTTGTTTGCTTAAATACTTAATGATTAACTATCACTTGGGCTTATCAATAAAGTAATCCAGTAATTGAAGTCTTCTGAGATGAGGAAGATTATAAATGGAAATTTATACTTAATGATCAATTAGCTTGGCTAATTTTGCTTTTCCTCCTAACAATCCTTTGTAAGAGATAAATAGAAGAATCAGTGGACTTGAAAAATACAGAAACTTATAAGACACAGGATATACAAAAAGCCTTCAACTGGACCCTTTTGTCAGTAATTTCATTTCTAGGAATTTATACTAAGCAAATCATCAGGCATACTAAGTTATACATACAAGAAGTGTACCCCTGAGACTTGGGTACCATATCATCTTTCCAAACAATACTAAGGCTAGTATGTCACCACCAGCCAGAGTTGGTGGGACGCTCAACTATTTTCCGAGTTCTAGTTTTCCTCTTGCAGCCCTTGGGGTTGTGGGAGAATCCTTGGGCTTAAGCAGTTGAAGAATCTAGGGAAGGTCGTTCCAAGAAGTTTTACTCTCTAGGCTTGCGTGCATTTTGTCAGGGCCAGAGCCTCTGCTAATGACACCACAACCCTCTGGACCCACCTCAGCCACAGGAATGTAGAGTAGTCCCCAGGCAATCCCACAGTCCCCCGTTCAAAGTTCTGCACCTCCAGGATGCCACCACAGCCTCCCGACTGCTGCCTCCTCCTGAGGAACCCACCCCTCATTCCGAATCTTGGAACAGTCCACCTTCTGCTTCCGGTCTGGCTCTTCTCCCTCTTGACTCTAGATGTTCAAAGCCTCCAACGCTTTCCTACGTAGGACTCCCAGTTGACTCATCTCCCTGAACACACACTTTTGAAAACACAAGGGCCTATTGACTTACCCCTAGGGACCAAGGAAAGTACAGATAACCACGACTCAAAGGCCTATGTGGGTCCTTGGGAAGAGAAGGAAAGAAAGACCTTGGTTGCTTCTGAATGTATTCTGCCATGTTAAACTTTTATTGTTTCCAATTACATCTATAATAGTAGAAATCTGGAAAAATTTAAACGTCCCACTAAAAGGATTGTGTATTGGAACAATATACAGCAATTAAAGGGCTCTGTTCTTGATATATTCATTTTTTAAAAGCAGGTTACAAAGCAGGATATGCAATTTAAGTCCAATCTTTATAATTTATTTACACACACACAGTTGTATCATATAGACAATCAACGCTTGTCTTAAGAATAGTGGGATTATTGTTGAGGTTTATTTTGCTTCTTACACTTCTGTGCATTTTCCCAATTTCTTTCATATATTTGCATTATTTTTATAATGAGACTCACTGCACCGTACAATGATGGGATGTGTATGTGTGTGTGGCAACGGCCCTTTTTCTGGAGTACGTAATGTACTGGGGTGAGGTAGTAAGCTCTCTTGGTAGATTGTTGGCTAGGAATAAGAGTTAACTTGAAAAGGGAATGACAATGTAAAAAACAACATTTAAATACAGAAAAGGTAGGACAAAAACTTTAAAAATATATCAGAATAATGTACTACAGTATTTTTTAAAGTTCCTTTTCCTTCTCCTTTAGACATCTAATAAGTGACACAAATAAATATTTTTATTTTGGCCAAAATCAGCTCTTGGGCAATGTGCCACTCTCAGAATCAGGCCTGATATTTGAATATCTGTGTTGGATGGTGGATCTTTTATTAATTCACTGTGTGATGGGGAAAAAGTTAATAACTTCTCTTGACTTGAATTTCTTCATCTTCCATTTTTCCTGTTATTTAACAAACGCTCCTATAGCATCTACTGTGTACCAGCACTCCCCTAAGAGTTTAGTGAATATTAACTAAGTTAATCCTCGTTCCTACCTTCCAAGGAGGGCACTTTTTTTTTTAATTTATTTAATTTGATTTATGTTTGGCTGCATTACATCTTCGTGGCTGTGTGCGGACTTTTCTCTAGTTGTGGTCAGCGGGGGCTACTCTTTGTTGTGGTGTGTGGGCTTCTCATCGCGGTGGCTTCTCTTGTGGCAGCACACAGGCTCTAAGTGCATGGGCTCAGTAGTTGTGGCTCATGGGCTTAGTTGCTCTGCGGCATGTGGGATCTTCCCGGACCAGGGCTCGAACCCGTGTCCCCGGCATTGGCAGGTGGATTCTTAACCACCGCGCCACCAGGGAAGCCCAAGGAGGGCACTATTATCCCTACTTTACGTATGAGGAAACTGAAAACCAGAGAGGTTAAAAACTCAAAGTTCACACAGATGGTAAAGCAACAAAATCAGGATTCAAATCCCTTCTGACGGGGCTCCCCTCGTGGCGCAGTGGTTGGGAGTCTGCCTGCTGATGCAGGGAACCCGGGTTCGTGCCCCGGTCTGGGAGGATCTCGCATGCCGCGGAGCAGCTGGGCCCGTGAGCCATGGCCGCTGAGCCTGCGCGTCTGGAGCCTGTGCTCCGCAACGGGAGAGACCACAACAGTGAGAGGCCCGCGTACCGCAAAAAAAAAAAAAAAAAAAAAAAAAAAATCCCGGCTGACGAGCTCCAGACCCGGCTACGTTAGCCCCTGTGTTTTATGCTGGACCAAATGACATTTAACACGTCTATCATTTACTGTGTATAAAACACCCACAGCCCTGGGCGTATTCCCTCTCCATGCTTCCCAAATTTCTCTTTGACCCCTGAATTTTCTTTTGGAAATCCAATTTTTTTAAAAAAATCATATACACTCTAGGATTTATTTTATGAAACAGGGACTCTCCTACTGCCAGGTGTTAATTTTTTAACTTCTCTGTTTTCAATTCACCTCTTCAGTACCGAATATCGTAGTCAGTGCAGTAAAAGAGAGATCATGTCTTTAAGTAGCTCAATAAAATGGCGACTTTGGGTCCATAGCCTCTAATATACCAATCCTGCCCAGCCCCCTATCTAATTCAGTTAGCTGCTGGCTTTCTGGCTAGGTCAAGTACAAAAAACCAGTTCACCTCTTTAATATGTCAGTAGAGAGACAGAATCATTTTCACATTTTTTTTTTACCCATAGAATGTTCTATACATAAATACAAAATGGAACTTTGATACTTTCTGAATTTACTAACTTTCAAAAACGTTGGGGATTAAAAATCTCAATTAGAGAATAAGCTTCCTAGATTTGAGTGAGCAAACAGCCTTTTTCCCTTTGTACTTACAGTAAAGGCTGACTGGTCCACGAACACAATAACGGCCAACCAATCAGGTTTTGGGGGGACTGAGCCTCCAAAAGCGAGCTCAGCTTCAGGCCTGACCACCACGAGCAGGGTCTGGGCGAGAGTAGAGACAGAGGCCGCCACACCATCTCTAAATACTTAAAAGGTACAAATAAAGCCAGCATGTTGTTAAAGAAACTAAATTCTACTCTCTTACCTTGACAAATCCTCCTTCCCAAGACCAGAACGGAACGCGGGGTTCTTCCCTGCTCTGGGTTTCTACGCCAGAACGTGGCGGCGGAACGGGCAGCAGCCTCCGGCCTGACCAGCTCCTCTGCTCACCCCCAGTGCTTTCTTGCGTTAGGAAAGGCGTCTCCCACGTGTGGATACTCCAGCCCACCTTGTTACCCAACCAAACTTGGGTCCTCTCACGCACGCGCAGTAAAGCCAAGTTACTGACACCTGGTTGCAGTAAAGGACTATGCAGCGTTTACTGCAGGGCACCAAGCAAGGAGCCCAGGACAACTAGTGCTCAAAACACTCAACTCCTCCTTGGTTTCAGCAAAGTATTTTTTAAAGGCCAGGTGAGGGAGGGGCGTCGGGTACGTGATCGGCTCATGCACAATTCTCTGATTGGTTGATGGTAAGGTAACAGGTGTCACAGGGGTTAACTGATCAATCCTTAGGCCCTAGTAGGCGTGAGGGCTACGTGCTCCTGGTCATCAAGCAGTTAATTGCTTCCATTTGGTGGGGGTTTTCTCATCTGTAAAACAACTCAGGAAATGTGCATCAGATACTGTTATCTGGGCACTTGAGAGAGGAGCTTCAGCAGAGGATATGGGGGAGGGGTCTCTCCCTGGAAGGCCCCACAGGGTCCTGCTCGATTACAGCCTGAGGCTGCCCCCCCAATAGCCTCCCCTGCGTACCTCTCAGGCCTAGGAGTACATACGCTGGCAGCATCCTTCATCCTCAGCCCAGGATGTTTACACAGAGATGCTTATGCAGGAATTCAGGATTCCAGGAAGCAAGCTCTAGGAGCGAGGGGAAGAGCAGGCTCTGGATGGACGAGTCCCCTTGACACACTGACTGTGCCCTGTGGGGAGTGCTGTGACAGGGCATGACAGCGGAGGGGCAGAGCAGGGCCCTCTGAAGTGCAGCTCTCAAAAGCATGGTGCCCAGGGCAGAGGCCCCTCTTGCCGACCTAAAGGCTGTTTCTCTGGTATGTCCTCGGTCATCTGCTATGTTTTGCAATGATGTGGTAGGAAATTAATCTTCCACAATTCTACCTTTGACCCTCCTAGATGGAAAGACCCTGTGTCTCCCCGTTTTGTTAAAATTAAATTAAACCTATGCTTGCACATATTCCACAATTTGACTTTGTAATGTAGAATTCTGAAAGAACGAGGGCAGTCTCATGGGGAACAGCTGAAGAAAACCTGGAGCCCTCACCTGAACAGCTTGATCATTCAGTGAGTTCTATTGGTTGTTTCTGCTCCACACCAAACTGAAAGCTGGGGGGGGCCCTTCTTAGACCTTAAAAAAAGGGGGGAAATTTAATGTGAGTTCCATTACAATATGCAAATTTGGACATGGTAAGACAGGGCAGTCTGCTAGGATCTATTAGAGCAGGGGTCCCCAACCCCCAGGCCACGGACCAGTACCAGTCTGTTGCCTGTTAGAAACCGGGCCGCACAGCAGGAGAGGTGAGTGGCTGGCAAGTGAGAAGCTTCATCTGTATTTACAGCCGCTCCCCATCGCTCTCATTACCACCTGAGCTCCGCCTCCTGTCAGATCAGAGGCGGCATTAGATTCTCACAGGAGCGCGAACCCTACTGTGAACTGCACATGGGAGGGATCTACGTTGCGTGCTCCTCATGAGAATCTAATGCCTGATGACCTGAGGTGGCGCTGAGGCGGTGATGCCGGCGCTGGGGAACGGCTGCAAATACAGATCATCATTAGCAGAGAGGTTTCACTGCACAGAGACCATAATAAGTCAATTGCTTTGTATAATTATTTCATTATATATTACAATGTAATAATAATAGAAATAAAGTGCACAATAAATGTTATGTGCTTGAATCATCCAGAAACCATCCCCCCCCACCCCACTCCAGTCCGTGGAAAAATTGTCTTCCACGAAACCAGTCCCTGGTGCCAAAAAGTTTAGGGACCGCTGTATTGGAGAACCCAGATTGCTGGAGGGCCGGCTGAGTTCTAGGAGGATGGCACCTTCGGTTGATATGGTGATGATGGTGGTGATGGTGATGATGATGATGAGAACATTAATATATACTGAGAACCAAGTGGGAGCCAAGCACTGTGCTAATACATTATATATACTTAATAAAATGTCATATAATTATATATTATATAATATATACATTTCATTTATATATAAATAATATATAATTATAATATAAATAAAAATGTATAAATCAATTATAATGTATATATTATTTATATATAGATAATATGTATATGTTATATAATATATAAATGTAATTTAATACTCACAGCAACCCTTTGAAGAAGTGAAGCTCAAAATGGTTGAATAACTTGGCTTAGAGTAATGTTGCTAGTTAAGTGGCAACACAGATTACAATCCAGGTTTGTCTAATTACAAAACCTAAACTTTTAACTGGTCTGTTATAACCAACTAGTACTTTATAAAAATAGGCGAATTGGTGGCAATCCAGCCAAAGATAGACCCAGCCACAACGACCTAATGATCTTTTTATCTAATATCTAGTGAAAGCTTTAGGCATATGCTGAACTGAACGGAAGAAAGATGGCCCGAGGGAGAAGCCACCTAGAAAGCGCCATGTGTATATGGACCAAAGATTTGAGAATTTCCTCATCCTGGGGGGTCAGGGCCAAGCATAATTTAAGAGGCAGGCCTTGTGCTGCTACTGATGGAAATGTTACGGACCAGAGCTGGTGACCAGAAGCTGAGTCTATGAAACTTAGCAGATTTGGGAAGCAGACAGCATGTCCTTATTCTTAGGAACTACACCAGTACAGATTGTAAAGAAGCTTGGTCTAAGGTTCAGTTAGGAGAGGATTGGATAAAACTCACCCACAAGACTGTATTCAAGAGATGGATTCATGAAGGGGTCTTGAGAAGGCAATCCTTGACTCATTTATGTTTTTATAACATAAATGACCAATCCCTTTAAGCGTTCTTGTGATTCTTTAACTCCCTACCTTTGCTTCCCATAATCATTTCCCTGAAATTGCATGCAGAAGAATGACTTGAAAAATGAAGAGATTTGGGTTTTTGTTCTGAGAAAAAAAATTAGGAGTCAGAAGGAAGTGGAAAAGGGAAAAAACCAATTGGGAAAAGGAGGGGAGGAAAGGGAAGAGGCAGAGAAGAGCCCAAGTAAAAGAACAGCTGGTGATTGTTCAAGAGGCAAAGGGTTACTTTTTAAGGGCCTGCAGGTAAAAGAAGGGAAAGCTGGTCCAAGAATGGGGATGGACCCTGGGAATTAATTATGTATGCCCTGAAACCTCCTCCATCCCAATACTGATGCTGAGTTACTAGTGGTCCCCAGGCTCAGTGGATGAAGGCTCACCTGGGCGATGGGGATTGAGATTGCAAAGGGCTTCTTTCGCTCCACCATTAATGGGGGATTTGTACCTTAAAACATCGGATCATAAGGGTCTGCAGGCAGTCACTCATCACGTTAAAGAAATAATTAATGCCACATAAGAAAAAACAGTACGTTGTTTTCAAAATTCTATCTTCATCATATATAAATTTTACTTAGGAAAGCACTATAAACAAATGTTGAATTCTAGTTAAACACTTCAGCAGGTATCTCCTTAGGGGTAAAGTATACTGATGCCTGCAACTTACTTGGAAATGCATCAAAACAATAAGATGGATTGATGGATAAACAGAAGGGTAGATAGTTGGATATACTTGTGATGAAGCCAGTACAGGAAAATGGTATTTACAGAGTCTGGAGGGTCGGTATCTGGGTGTTTACAACTTTTCAGCTTTTCTGTATGTTTGAAATTTTTCATAGTAAAATGTTGGAAAGATTCTCTTACTAGAGAGAAGAGGCTCTTTAAAAAGACAGTGCACAGACACAGTACACAGACACAAGATTTTCAATCTTTTTGATCATGCTATTTTTTTGTAAAAAGCCTCACTGAATAATGTGAGTGCTTTTCTTTGATCTTCACCTGTTTCTTTTGTCTCACCTGCCTTTTTCTCTTTGGCAGCCTAGGGTAGCACAAATATTGGTACTTGGTAAAAGCATGTTTCATCACTACGCTCCTAAAACTTAGAAAAAACTATACTCTGCCATTGTCCTTGTAGCATATGTTAATTAGAGAAATCTCATATCAACTAGGAATATTCTATTTGACTATATGTGAAATGCATCTGTTCACCAAAGTATTTGTATTGCAGAAAAGACTGCAATTATTAAGTGATAAAGTTTGCACATCCTGTCTTAAAATGCGAGGCATTCTTGCGGATTCTATGAGTGTGGTTCTGGTGTTTACATTTTAAATCACTCCTGCTAACTGTAGCTGATGCTCTGTAGTGATTGGGGGTTAGGAGTTAGGAGGGAGGGGGTAACTTTTTACCTGTCTTTCTCACGCTCATCAAAAAAAAAAAAGGTACAAAATAGTGTTAAGCCATGACAGTATCTGACATTCACCCAAATTAATCCTTATTTTACAGCTGATTCTTTAATTTTTTCAAATTACTTGCAATTGTAAAGTTATCCTGGTAGTCTTTTTCAACTGTTATGCTTATCTAGAGCATTATAAGTAAGACATATCCATAGTGAAAAAAGTTGTCAACAATGGATTAGAAATTATCTAAAGAACTTATTTTATACTACCATGATCATTTACATTCAATGACTTAAATATAGTTTGAAAAGAGAATTTAATTTTAGAGAAATACTGGAGTTCAAGATTTTTCAGTTAGCAGCTCTAAATGCTGAATCTTTTCTTTTTTGTGGCAAAACAAGGGAATTTCAATATCATCAATATCATCAAGCACGAACACATGATAGCACTAGAGGCACTTGCATCCTAACAAAATAAAACAAACCTCTCATTTTCCAAGAATATGAAGTACAAATACTTGAATCATAAAACTATCAGTTTCAAATTTGCTATTTTATCAAGTGAATACAATTAGTTTCTCATTCCCAAAAAAGTAACAAAAATCTGACTTCCAATTATTCTTAGAGAATTTTAGGATACCTGTTACTACTTAAACATCAGACTTGTAAACCAGTTTGCTCAATCAATGATTAATTACCCTGCTCCAATTTTGACTATTGGAGAGCTTTAAAATGCCAGGAATTTAAAACCTTGTGCAGAATATCAAGACTATGTTTCTTTCTCCCCCGCCCCCCCTCCCCCCCCACAAAAGAAAACACTTTGGCACCTAGGCAGTGTGGGTTTGTGAAAAGCCCTTTGTCACTAAGAGCCAAGCTTCTTCCTCGAAAGATAAGAATAGGTTCAGTATTAGAAATGTGAGCTATCTCACAAAACAACATGGTAACAGAATTGATCTCTAGTGAATTGCTGCTGTTTTTAAACAAATTATTTACAATGTAAAACTGTTTCCCCCTTTCCTTTGGAAAGCCTTAAAACTTTGTATGTATTCAGACAAAGGGAAAAAAAAAACTATATTTAAATCACCTTTTAAAAATACCATGTTTCATTTGTATTTAGAAAAAACACAGGAAAAAAGTTGTTTATTATCTCAAGGTTAGTGAGAATAACAATAAGTGGAAAGAAAAGTATAACATAAAAAACATATACCCACTGAAACGAGACAACAAGGAACATCGTCGACAATAGAAATGATTCGAAATACAACTTACCTCCTTCTGCCAAAGGTGTTTGCAGGGGTGCAGGAAGAGGTAAAGCTGGGATAATGGATTAAGAAATATACCAGAGCTCAGGGTCTTCAGCAAACAACTCGCAACATTAGACAGGTATGCTTCAACCCTACCTTCCTCCGCAGAGATTGTCATTCCTCGGAAACCCTACCTAGAGTCAAACTTAAATCACTTGACTAGCAGAAGCCCACATACTGTCTGCTACTGAGGGTGAAATTCCACAAGTGCCTGTGCCTATCAAATGATTACAGTCTGTTCTCCACGGAGGCTTGAAGAGCCATGCCACTCTCTCAGGTGGCACAGTGACCCCCGAGACAAAACCTGCAGCACTTATTTGGGTGAGACTTCTACTTGGAGAGCGAGCAGACACAAACACAACCAAAGTCTAGGACCAAAGCTTCCTATACTCACTCAGGCACACATGCTCTCACTAAGGGCTGCACAGAGTTATTACTAGATGTCTCTTGAGCTTCTTCTCAATCTGAAACGTTTTTGGTTTTGTTTTAAACACATCACACCAGGATTATAATTCCCTGAAAGGCTCTCTAACCTGAAAGCAGAAAGGAGTTTCAAAAAAGAAACAAAGATGAACACTTCATCTTGGCTGCATTTTTAAACTCCTCCTAGAACAGAATCTTCCCTCCCTTCTGGTAAACACATGCTTGTATACATTAAAATTAAAAGGGTGGATAAATTAAGAAGTCTGTGCTCTCCTGTATCCAAGAATCAACCCCAAATATACAACACACTCACCAATTCCCCAAATGGACATTTGGGGTATAGGCAATGGAAACACATACACACACACACACACAAATGCAAACCCAACGAAAGAGACGTTGTAACCTAGGAGAATGTTCTTTGCTTTGGGAGTTAAGGTATCACACACACTGCCTCACTTTTGTTTCGGTGCAAGAGAGATCCAGGGTGCCCGGCAGGGTGACATACAATGGGCGTTAAAAGCACACAGTCTTAGCAAATTAGGTAAATTAGAGATCATTTGACGGTATTCTACTGTTGCTATTGTAATCACAGTAATTTTCACTGGTAATGGTGCTTCGTGATGAAGTGCAGTTCTCACAGGATAATTGTGAAAGATACCGAAAGATTCAGGGATGCAGCATCTGGTTTTAAAAGCTCTTCAGATTCAAACTGGCATTTTACTTTATCTTGAAAATTTATTAGAGATTCAGATCATGCCGGTTTAAATGGAAAGGTGAAAGCAGGGTAATTTCAATCTATGAATTATTCAATCTCAGCCTGGCGAAATTGCCATCCAGGAACTGATGCTCTGACAGTCCTTCCACAGAGCCTCCATTACGCTTGTCATTTTTATTTCTTTATCTACGATCTCCTTCTCAGTTACCCAGCTTGTCTCTTAGGGCTCGGCTTCACAAACCAAAGTATTTCAAATTGGCAATAACCTAAATGTGCAGCTGTCTCAAATCGCTGTCTCCACAGGCTGCCTTTTTTTCCAAATCATTTTTAAAAAGGCACACATCCATGATGATATCTGTTAGGCTCCTCGATTAGACGAATTAAAACACACACACAAACACACGCGCACACACACACAGAGGAGGGCATCATTGCGGAGGAGAACGGTTATGTTCCGCTAACATCACAAGAGAAGATAAAGTGATGCCTTCTGCTTCCTTCTTTGTTGTCAGTGTGACCCATCCTAGTTGAATAACATCACGCAGGAAGGAGCCAGCACTAAACAGTCTTGCCTGGCACCCTGATTTCCAACCAGCGCAGACGAAGACTGTGGAAGGCAGACTAATCCAGGCAACTGTACACTTAGCGCGCACGATTATTTAGGAAAATGAGAAGAAGCCATCGGAGGACCGCAATTAAACTGTCAATCTCCCAGGCTCCACCTGCACCCAGACTGCAGTCGCAACGATTCTCCACTTGATGGCTGGCTGTGTCACTGCTAGTCGACAGCTGTCCCCGCATCCAGAGAGGACCGGGATGGATTTAGGTCAGTGAGCCTGGTTTCTCCTTTCAACCGTGTTCTAACTGAGGAGCGGGGATCTGCGCCAGCCCCCGTGACCAGCCCGAACTGGGAGCTAGGAGAGTCACACAGCATCAGTTCGGTGGAGTCTGCCTGCCCAGGCCCCAGCCAGGCAAACGGCATCAGCATCTCCTTTGTCCTAGCCTTTACTCCTGCAGGTAGAGCGGCGCGGCGTGAGAAGCCCGCACGCTATTCCCACAAGTGCTGGGGACCCAGCCGCGCTCCACCAGGGGCAGTCTGGCCACCAGGCTCCAGGCAGTACCTGCTCTGCTGGAAATGCACGCTGCCAAGTGTGAAGCCATTGTGTGCATTCAGACTGCTTCTCTGCTCCTGGCTACACAGAGGTAAATACTCCTCACGGAAGAAATGCTAGGTAGCAGCAGGAAAAGAACACTTTCAAACTGTCGCTTTTAGCCTAGCTGTATGCTTTGTGATGAGGAGACGGCAGGAACCAGGGCTGGGGCAGTGCGATGATGCAGAAAGCAGCAGCGATGACACAGCAGTCAGCTGACTCGCAGGGTGTGATCGTTCCATGTCCTCTACAGAACCGGGCCAGTTTCTAAGGTGCCACCAGTCAGACGACCTTGACTGTGAAGTGGAGTTGCAGGAGGGCAGCCTTTCTCCGTCCACACCTGGCAGTGCTACCCCACACCCGGCAGGGACACCTCACATTGAGTGTCTCTCAGGCAGAGTTTTTAACTCACAGCCTTCGGGACTTAACTATTTCTGTCCTGCTTGCTAAGAAGGCAGGTGATTCTTGGCGTGACCGTCCCCATGCAAAAACAGGTGAAAACCTTCACCGTCCTTATTGTCTGGGTTAGTTTCGGCATCAAAAGAAGAACTGGTGGGAGAGCTCTCGCCTGCATTTTGGTTTTAAAAAACACACTGCTTTTTTTTAGCAGGTAGAAATTGCCTTAAGCTACTTGTATGCTGTAATTAACTTGTAAATTGTACCTAACGGAACGGCAAGAGCGATCGGAAAAAACTCGAAGATAAATGAGTCCAGCAGTAGCCTTAAATCATGGTCCGGCTGCTCTAAAGCTGTGTGCAGGCTCTACTGCAAAAGGCAGGTTGTGCATTCCAATTAATCTGACAATGGAGCAAGAGCCTTATATGGTATTACCCCAGTGATTTGAGGAATGCTAATAAGAAAGCATTCATTACCAGGCATTTGTTTAATGACTGTAATCATACAGAATTAATTTTTGTTGCAATGTTTAACAGAAAGTCAATTATAAATTTGTGCTAAAAGCATAACAATACTAGTATCGGCACGGCACCTTCCTCTGAGGCGACATCCCTCAGAAAGTGCTCAGTGCTCTACAGAGCGATCCATGCCCAGCCTCTCTGGGCAGAGGTGCTTCTTGCTCTGAGCCAGAAGGACACATGTATCGATGTATCATGCAGGTGGCATAGAGAGAAGCACCACCTTGACCAATGCCAGTTGTTTTGTAAGGATTCAGTGATTTTTCTCCCCATGTGCACCTTATGAATTTTATTTTTCTATTCGCTTCTTATTTGGTTCTCTTGACATGAATCCCACTTGAAAGAGGAAGTTTTTCCATAGCCAACAGAAAGGTCAAAACTGGATGGAAGAGTATCCTCAGGTCGTTAGGGAACTACTAAGAGTCGTAAGTGACATTTAAGTAAAGCAGTGATTCTACTTTGAGGCGGTCGGTGGGTGCAGGCCCATGCTGAGGGATGCTACCTGGAGAGAACCAAACAGACGCTTTCTCTTCCTGTACCCTTTTTCAGCTCTCAGTCAAGAATCCAAATCTCATAAATTCACCTTGCTGCCTTCTTTCAAAACCTGCTGTCAGGAAATGAGCCCCCGGATGGTACAGATAACCAATAAGTTTTCGTGTAATTCCTCAGAGGCACTTATGTCTTTGAAGAATGCAAGACTTCTAGAAAAGCCATGGCTATCTAATGGGATTTCAAGCACCAACGCTCCAGGTGGGAAATCATTTCTGTGGGGCAAGGAGGCCTGCCAGGGAGCCTGCATCTCCATCATATGGCAGGTCTGTGCCTGTGGTGCCAGTGGAGCAGGGAAGGCTTGGTCTGGAACCCACTAAACCCAGCGTGTGCCCTGAATATGTATGGTCAGTGTGGGTCATGGGGGCAGGAGACGCTCGGGCAACACCTCTCCCCACTCAAAGGCATCCCATCATTCCTTGTGATCTCTCTCAGGTCCTTGCCCACCAAGGAAAAGTGGCCCACGCATTTGTATTTTTAAAAAGCTCCCCACCACCCCTGCCATCAGGTCATTAATTCTACTGTGTATCCAACATGGAGAACTACTGATTAAATAATGCAATGTATTCCTTTATGCACATGTGAATTTTGTTTGGAAATTCAAATACACAGTATATATTTTAGTTGAATATGAGAATTACCGAATAAAAATGAGTCCTTAAATGTGTCTATCTTTACTGTTAAAAAACTGTACAAATCAATAGAAACTAACTTTAATCGAGGACATCTACGCAGCTGTGATATACCCATAGGTCCTCTGTAATTGTCTGGCCACCTGTGGAGGTCACACCCTCCCACAGCAGCTTGTTCCTTCCTCTCTTTCAGCACCTTGCACTGTGATTTTTTGCTCACCTAGTGTCTTCCTCTGTGGACTTCGCTCTTCAACGGCAGAGGCAGGGGACATTTGTCTTAATGGCCCCAGTGCCTTCACTCTGCCTGGCAAGTGGTATGTCCTCAATATTTGTGAAAGGAATGAGGGAATGCTAAAGGATGTCTTCCTGTTAGAGAAGATAGTTCAGCGATACCCAAGTTTCCAACACAAGAAGATCAAGCTTTTCCTTCACTGTAGATTATCCTGAAAGAACATGCTTCCCAATGACTGAAAGACTGTTCATTCTCAACTATAAATATTGACTCAAAGCCAGTATTTATAGTTGGCTTTGAGGAAAGATTAAAAAAGGGGGGGGTGGGGGCGGTGTGTGTGGAAAAATGGATGACACGCTTTATGAAAGTCAATCAAAATCCCATTAGTATTTAATGGCTAATAAATTTCAGTTCAATTTAGATACTCAGAAAAGTAAGGCACATATTTTATTTTCCTTTTCATTTTGGAGAGTGAGGCCAGTGAAGTCGTGGCTCCTCATGCCTTTGCTAGAAATCTGCCCTCGCCCAGCACAGATGAGGAAAAAAATTCTGTTCCTAAGCCCTCTGGAACTCTCCATTTGGATATGTGCTTTTTTTTTTTTTTTTTTTTTGCCATGCACTCTCCAGTAGTCTTGTAAAGTTTATGGATCATTTCTCAAGGATGCTTTTATATGCATATACAATATAATAAATGAAAGAAAGAAAACTAATTGTCCTAAGTATCCTAACTGAAGAAATTTTGCCTTAGAAAATCAAAATACTTCCAAGGTAAAATTGCAAAGTGACTTTGATTGTCTTTCCTCCAACAATCACCCAATAAGAAAGCAAAGATCAAGAAGAGCCTAGACAATGGGAATTCCTTAGCGGTCCAGTGGTCAGGACTCTGTGCTTCCTTTGCAGGGGGCACGGGTTTGATCCCTGGTCGGGGAACTAAGATCCCGCAAGCTGTTTGGTGCAGCCAAAAAAAAAAAAAAAAAAAAAAGAGCCTAGACAAGATAAAGGTGGAGGGAGGGAAACAGATGATTGTATGTATTAAATTTCATGAAACTTGAAACTTAATTTCTTCTCAAAAGTGACCTTTTCAGTGACCAGCATATTCCTCATTTTCACATTAAAAAAAGACTATACTTTCCAAACTGTCAAGTCCCATTATAGAGACCCTTCCTGAGGCTTAAAAAAAAGTGAAGGCAGTGGATTCTATGTTTTGTTTTATAGATGAGGGAGGGCACTGAAGTTCAGAAAAGATTGAGTCTTGCTACAGCAGCACGTAAGTAAAGAGGGAAGACAGCCCAGGCCCCAACTCTCCTAAACCTACAGCAAACGCTCTCCTATTACATACTGATATTCAGTCAGTGATGTGCAGGGATTTTAAAAACTGGGTACTTGAAATTAGCCACACTGGGAATATTTACACCATGGAAATGGACAAATACTAAAAATTTAGGGTTGTTGCTTTTTTCTGGAGAGCTGGTTGACATGCTGCAATATATTTAATAATGCCAACTTGTAAGCATATGTTCCTTTATTTCAACCCCAGAATCCAAAATGCTTAAGAATATAAACCACAATGGTTAAGCATGAAGCTCTCAGGTTAGACAGCCTACCTTTGAACCCTGTACCACTTATTATCTGTGGGACCTTGGGCAAGTTCACTCCCCTGAAACTCAACTTCCTCTTCTATAAAACAGGGCTCAGGGCTTCCCTGGTGGCGCAGTGGTTGAGAGTCCGCCTGCCAATGCAGGGGACACGGGTTCGTGCCCTGGTCCGGGAAGATCCCACATGCCGCGGAGCGGCTGGGCCCGTGAGCCATGGCCGCTGAGCCTGCGCATCCGGAGCCTGTGCTCCGCAACGGGAGAGGCCACAACGGTGAGAGGCCCGCGTACCGCAAAAAACAACAACCACCACCAAAAAAAAAAAAACAGGGCTCATAATATTGTGTGCCTCACAGGCTGTTTTGTATATGCATAGAGTGGTGCATATAAGCCGCTTAGCAAGGATTCTCACACAGGCTAAGCTCCCAGTGGCTGTTAGCCATGAATATTTCCCCTTCTTCCTCCTCCTACTTTTTCTTATTCAATTGATCATCATGGGAGATTGACATTGTTTGCCCTGAAATAACTGATGAGATTTTTAAGGGATTACAGGCAGAAAACAAAACCAGAAAAACCATATACAACCAACTTAGGATTCTGGAGAATGGAGGGTTCCCCTGTGGTTCCTGACTCTTGTGGGTAATAGAGGTTTGAAGGGCTGGTGTTATTTTTGCATCAGTTGTAGAATCTAAGAAAGTATGACAATTCAACAGAGAAATTATTGATGGATGTAGTTTCAGCATGATTTAGAGATTTTAGAGAAGACAAATTAAAACTATATGCTGTATTAGGGATCACTGTACACAACACATGAAATCAATCAGGCCTCTTGCACCTATAGTCCTATACCCTCATGAATGCATTTTCACTTGTAGAGTCTAATGGCCAATTTGCACACCTGCTGAAACATACCGTATTTTTCAGAATTAAGAACTCCTCTGTTAAGGAGACTGAGCTTTGAGGGAAGACCCTTTGCCTGGAGGCCAGGGAAGACTTAGTTCTCAGAGGCCCAGGAGTTGGAACATCAAGTCAGCTCTATCCAGAGTGTTACAAGCCAGGGAGACACTCCTCTCCCCACTCTCCCCGTGTTGGCATTGGCAGGTCCTTGGAATGGGTGTCACAGGTCTGTCCCATCCTTGGGCCTCTCTGCAGTCAGTGTCACTGAACACAGGACCACTATTATAGGGAGAGGGTGGAGAAGCAGTTGAGAAGAGGTGGGGGCAGAACCCTGCTTACTTCCACCCATCCCAGCCCAACCACAAAAGAGCAAAAAGGGGATAAAGTTATCACCATGGTACCCTAAGCGCTAATAAAATCCCAAGGGAATACAGAACAAATCTGTGCAGTTCTTACAGACTATTACAGGTAGTAAGTTCTGTCAATTCAGAGAAAGGACAGGTCACCAGGTGCTCCCTGCTCTGCCTGCTTCCACGGGTTGTGGGTCTCCTAGCCCACCCACTTAGTGCTTGTTCTTTTTTTTTTTTTTTTTTTTTTTTGCGGTATGTGGGCTTCTCACTGTTGTGGCCTCTCCCGCTGTGGGGCACAGGCTCCGGACGCGCAGGCTCAACGGCCATGGCTCACGGGCCCAGCCGCTCCGCGGCACGTGGGATCTTCCCGGACCGGGGCACGAACCCGTGTCCCCTGCATCGGCAGGCGGACTCCCAACCACTGCACCACCAGGGAAGCCCCAGTGCTTGTTCATTTTTAAAGCTGAAGTTCCACTCCCAGAAAATGGCATCCGATGTGACAACAGACACTCTCCAAAGAGCCAGGTTGTGGCCCAAGAGACGTCAGCCTACCAGCTGCTAAAGAAAAAGGTGTTTTAACCCAAATGCCAATTCTGTCTAATAATGGAACTGCAAAAAGAAGAATAAAAGCAATTCCCATTTACTGAGTGTCTACAGTGTGCCCTGTGCACATGACCATCTTCCCAATCATAAGTACAATAACAGAGACACATACGGGGCCTTCTATGGCCAGAGTTCCAAATGTTTTACATATAACAACTCATTTAATACCTCCAGCAGCACTTTAAGAAAGATATTATTATTCCTACAACCACTCCATTAGGTGGGGAGCTATTACGTCCCTTTTACAACCCAAAGCTTGACGAGGTGTTATTCAAATCACACATCTGGTAAATACAGGCTTGTGGATTCCAACCCAGGTTGTCTGACCTGGGTTCAAATTCAAATCTATGCTCTTACCTATTCATATTCAAATACAGGCTTCTTACAAATTAGTGTTCAGTTGTGATAGTCTCTTGAGGGTTAGAAGAGCTAGAGAGAGAAGGAAGGAAGGGAAGCGAGACTTGGAGTCACTCAAGGGAAGGCTTAAAGTCTGAGAGTTGATGAGTAGGGAGACTCTGTCCCATACAAATTATTAGAAAACTGGGCTTCTCATTATAGTGTTCCTTTAACGATATTTGAACTCAGTGGCATGCTAATAAATTGGCTTGGGTTGGGGCTGGGAGCCCTGGCTTGCAGTGTTTGCCAATTTGCATGGTGTAAATACTCCCACTGTGGCCAGTTTCAAGATTTCAACAGTAACAACCTGTTCCCAAGATTTATGAATATTTAACAATATTTAACACACCACAGTTTGGGCTCAAGCAGCGGATTCCTTTGAAGCCTCCAAAAGCCATATCATTTTATAATGCCTCTACTTTCAGGACAGTCTTCATCTCTCTGATTAAACCCCAGCTCTCTGCTGCTTCAAGGTCTTAGATAGTCTCCTGTATCTTTCTTGTTCTCCCTCCCAAACTCTGTGCCTGTACTTCCTGTATTTAATGAAAGATGTTTTCACTTTTGTTATTCTTGATTTTAAAGGAAGGTGAGACATTTGTATTTCTCTTCCCTTGACTATCTAATAAACATAACAAATGTGTGTAGTTTATTAAGTGGGAGTGACCCTTGATTGGGTAAAAGGTTGCTCACTCTGAGAATTGGTCAGCCTTTGCGAGAACAAAGGAGCCTGCAGGTGTATGTTTGCATGTGCTCCCTCGCACACATGCATTCAATAATATTTATTGCAAGCCCTGTATAGCCAGGAGCACGTACAAACACACTGCACTCACCATTTTGGATTCGCACCTGTTCCCAGGTGCATTCCCATACTTTAGCCAGTGCACGATACTTTGAGGCTCCAACAGCCATGCAAAGTCACTCTGTAAGTACGTGAATACCATGAGGTCAGGATAGGAATTCAGACCCAGTAAATTAACTTGCAATTACCCTTTGAGAAACCAAGTAACTCTAAGGATAATCACCATGTTCTGTGTAATATTTTTTTTAGCTCTTTGGGGGCACTAATTTGTAAAGCACATATAACCAAATGAGCAAGGGGCTACAGCAAGGGGCTGACAGGTAGTTACTAAATAACTGCAGCTATTTGAAAACATGGTTTAATAGAAGATCCCCCTAAACTCTTTCTTGTACCTGTGGAACACTTTAAAGTTATTCTGTTTTTGCCTTGGTTCTGTTTAATGCTAAGCCATAACTCTTTTGAACAATGTTGTCTGGTAAAATATACTAGAGTGTAGGCTCTAAGTATAGGTTAGGACTCAATACAAAATGATTTCTTTTTCTTACGTTATGTAGAGTAAAGGTTATTAGCTTTTAAAAGTTGATCGTAAATGCAGTCTATTTTGGAAAAATACATAGCCGTGCAAGCTTCTTGTTTGTTTATTAATGTAGGAGTCTTTCTAGCATCTAGACGTGCTTGCAGAATGCTCCCCAAGTATCACTACCTTCTTATTCCATTTTATTCTAATAACAAGTCTGGCTGTATTTCTCTCTCTGTCTCCTTTCTCATTTCAGGAGTGGAAGCTAAAAGAGATGAGATAAAAGTAAATAAGTGCATGCCTGTGGCATGGGGGGAGAGGTTTTTGAGCAAGGAGATAGAAGACATTGGGCAAATCACTTACCTTCTCCATCTCAGACTTATTAATTTTAAGCTGAGAATGAATATATTTGTGAGTAATGCACACAAATGTATAACGCATGTGAATGTGCTTTAAAAAGTTGGAAGTGCTGGGCTTCCCTGGTGGCACGGTGGTTGAGAGTCCACCTGCCGATGCAGGGGACGCAGGTTCGTGCCCCGGTCCGGGAGGATCCCACATGCCGCGGGGCGGCTGGGCCTGTGGGCCATGGCCGCTGGACCTGCGCGTCCGGAGCCTGTGCTCCACAATGGGAGGGGCCACAACAGTGAGAAGCCCGCGTATCGCAAAAAAAAAAAAAAAAAAAAAAAAAGTTGGAAGAGCTACTTTAAAATACAGGCACTAATGTAACAGTATTCTTTAAATTTTTGAGTAAATTCTGTAATCGCACATGATCTGGTTGTATACCACTGCTCGCTCTCCCCACCCCGCGCTGCTCCTAGACCCTGCCTCTCATTCCATCCTGTCTTTGGCAATGTCTTGTTCTAATCATGCTTTGCAAATGGTCAAAAACAAAAAGCTGCAAAAAGCCAAATCTTGTAGAAAACTTGTTCTTTGTATCTTAGCAGGATATTAAGTTAATTACTCTTTTCCTTCTACCTTTAGGATATTTTAGGATTTTTTTTCCTTGAAGGATATTGCTTGCTACAATCCACTGAAAACAGAAAGAGTCTAAGAGTTAAAATTGGTAAGAAATAGAACTTCTGAACACCACCAGTATTCCTGATATGTTCTAGATGGTGGAAGTTTAGAAATATGATTATATTATATGCTTGTAATTAAAACCTAAGGTTTTCTATGCCATCGTGAAATTATCTGCTTACAAAGCATTTTGCCAAAGGGACTCATGTCTCTTCCATTCTCAGAGGATGTGGTGCTGGGCAATGCCAATCCCAGGGTAGAGGCAGACAATAGATTTTCTTTTCTCAGATCCTTCATGTCACTAATGCTTATGGCACTGATAATTCAAAATGGAACCAGCCAGTTTTCATTTACTGTATCACTCAACATACCACCATTTCCATAATAAGTTAGTGTTACAGCCATAAAAATTACTTCCTAAGTATGAAAGAGCTGCAGTAGTCAGCCTTGTTATGTTAAGAATAATATAATAAGAAAACCAATAGCGAGCCAATAAAATCATGCAGTGTTTAGGTTCAGTTTCAAAGCGAATTAAAAGTCATCCTGATTTAGTAGGAGAACACATTTGTGAAAACTAGACTTCGTAACAGATTTATGAATGCTTTCTGGATGCAAATCAGATAAATGAGCAGCCCTTAACGTACAAGCATCCAACAAGCATCCGGTTTGTCAACTCCTCTGACTTACAAAGACGGCTGCCAGTTGTATGTGCAATGGCTGGTGACGTTCAATATAGTTGGAAATTGAGGAAGGTGTGAATGGGAGGCAAAGAGGTAGAGAAAGCATATGTTAGATATTCTTTTAAGAACTATGGTTAACAAAGACCCATTAGAAGGAGTAGTTTAAAAGGTACATATTTCTACATATGAGATTTGTGGGGTTAATTATTTAGGATAGACACTTTAAAAATAAAGTTATTGGCTGAGGAAAAATAATTAGTAAAAAGTGGTAAGTTGGAGATATGGAAGATAGAAGGGTTAAATGATGGAGCTCCAGAGAGACACAGGATGAGGCCAAGAACATCCTTGGAGGAGGAGCTGGCCTTGAGCATCCTTCTTATCCTCTGAAACTGAAGCAAAGATGGTACGGGTGTACGAGGGAGCTACTGGTTCCTGTCTGTCTGATTGTGGTTTCCAGAATTAAGAGCAACACTGCAAACACGTTCTGATCAGAAAAGACAGACTATTATCTTCCTAGACATAGATATTGTGAAACTACGAATGTAGTCCACAACCGAATTAACTTTAGACAGATCACTTTTCCTTAGGAAACAGTATACTATAGAGGTAATTAATAAGAGCCCTGGCCTTAGGTTCAAATCCTGGCTTAGCCACTTACTAGCTATAGGACTTTAGTAAAGTTCCTTATAATTCTCTGTTCTCTCAAAAATAAAATAG
Organism: Lagenorhynchus albirostris; assembly: GCF_949774975.1. NCBI lineage: Eukaryota > Metazoa > Chordata > Mammalia > Artiodactyla > Delphinidae > Lagenorhynchus > Lagenorhynchus albirostris. Next base: position 87,630,546 of record NC_083104.1, on the reverse strand, counting down.
GTATTGTAATAATAATAGCTCTACCTCAGAGGATTACTATGAGAATTAAATGAGATAACTAATAGTAAACATTCAAGAAATGTAAAATATTATTTTGATTGCTGTTACTACTCGTGGTAAATTTAAATTAATAGAGATTTTTATAGGGTGCTGTTAAGAAACATTTTCCCATTCTGATTCTTTTAGACTCAGGGGTAAGACTTTAACTCTACTGAGTTTTGCATGTTAGATTCATTTTTTTATTCCGTTCTCCTAAGATCCTTCTGTGTTCTGACTTCTTCAACGTATTTATTGTCCTCCCCAGACTGTGTGATCTGTGAATCTCAGGAGAAGCCTGTGACACCCACTGCTACTACATACCCAATATCCATTTTTCATCTTCTTTACTAACAAATGCTTGATTGCATTAAATTGTAGCAATGTGTTCAATTAAAGTACACTTGACCCCAACAACATAGGAGTGAACTGTGCAGGTCCACTTATACGCAGATTTTTTTCCATAGTAAATACTATCGTACTACATGTGGCTGGTTGAATCCGAGGATGTGGAAGCCCAGATATGGAGGGCAGACTATAAGGTTACATAGGGAGTTTCGACTGTTCAAGAGTCAACCGAACTCTATGTCCCAGCATCACTTGCAGCTAGGGGTGGTCATGTGATACAGTTCTGGCCAGTGACGTAAAAGCAAAAGTCACTGGGAAGACTTCCAGGCCAGCTTATTACAGAGGCCAGATCCATGAGGATGAAAACTGGATTCTAAGAAAGATGGAGAGGAAAGAAAAGTAGCCTGGGGCATGATGCCATTGTATAGCAGCTGCACAGGCCCTTCACGAGGCATCCCCAGAGTCTCTGCCTTGTGACAAAAACAACCCCTCTTTGGTTAAGCCTGTGTCGTCAGGGCGCTGCTGCATTTAGCAAATGCAATTTCTATGGGCTCCAGATGCCATCTGTAGTCTCATCTAAATATTTGGGGGAAATAAAAGATACTGAAACAGAACAGAGCTAAAGATAGAACTATGGCATATCACTACAAACCATCCTCCAGCTTGATTGGTTTTTTCCCAGATTTACTGAGATATAATTGACATATAACACTGTAAGTTTAAGGTGTACAACATGGTGATTTGATTTTACATATATATATACACACACATATAGAGAGAGAGAGAGACAGAGAGAGAGAGAGATTGTTCTTACATTAATATCTTTGTAAAAAGTTCACGTCAACAGGTCATTGTTTCATCTGTGCTAGTATTGTCTACATTATGAGCACTATGAGAGCATATGGATTATGTCTTATTTCTTTTACATTTGACACAGTGCCTAGCCCTCTCCCGGATGAGTGGTACGAATTCAGTATAGATTTGTAAAACGAAAGGAGTCTTGCAAAGATCACCTTCTCATGGTACAGATAAGGAAACTGGGGCTCAGAAGCCTTGTCCCAACTCAGGCTTCCGGCAAGTCCTACAGCCTGTGCTCACTCTAGATTCTCAGCCAGTGTTCATTGCATTGCACCACCCCATTTGAATAATTCATACAAAACTTCCTTTTGTCTTATACTCTCTCTCTTCAATATCTCATTTTACTGAACCCAGAATTACATTATTAACCTTTTAAATAACCCTTGGGCATTCACGAGGAATTAAAGAAAATTTTTGTTTTCTAGGTAAATATACTTTAGCTCTGAGACCTGAGTATCCTGTCCATGATCACAGAGAACCTGTGGCAATAAGAAAAGTTCACGGTAAAGGCTTTTGCAACTATAAGGGGCCATGGTTCCTAAAAGGAAACAGACTGATAAAAGGTCTCAAATTTCCATTTGGACTTGGTCCTCACCCCCATTGTTGAGATCTCAGTAAAAATAGCTTTTCCCCAGTGATGATTGTCACTCTTTCTAAATGGAAAACAACTTGTAAATTTCTCTTACCTCCCTAACTGGGACAATGTTGGCACAAACATTTCCTTGATATTTCATAACTCCCTAACCCCCTCCAACTGCTGCAGCTGCTCCAGGACAGACACAGGGAGAGATTAGATAGGGCATTTGCACCTGGCCAGCCATAAACTGTTTCTTAGTTGCACATGAAGGTTAACAGGCCCAATTCCCTTCTCAGACCCAGAATGTGGAAACATGAAAGAGAGCTGTAGTTATTTATAAACAATAAAAACTTCTGTAGAGTGTATAAAGTGAATGGATTTATCTGCCTGCTCAGAGGAGAAGCAGACGTTTTCCGGGTAGTTGACAACTTTGGTGCTGTGCTCCTCCTTGCTTAGTCCTTTACGTTCAAACATTAGACTATAGGTTTTGTTTCCATCAGAGGGTAGGAGTGAACTCAACACTGATTGTGTGCTCCCTCTGCTAGTTCGAGATTCTATCCTTCAACAAGTAGGACGTTTTCTCTTTGCAATTTGGCCTTGGTACTTTCTGGTACATCTGCCTCCAGCTGGACTCTGCCCCCATCACTCAGCATCAACCCTAAGTGGGGAGAAGTGGAGCTCAGCTTGGAAAAGGGGGTGGAGTTGGGTGCATTTCGTGGAGTCCTCTCCTTAATTTGATTCAGTGGATGCTGGCTGGCAGGAAGCACGATTAAAATGAGTTTATAGACCTCTACAGCCAGCTGTCATCTACTTAGCCACAATATGGTAATTTGAGAGCATTATGGGGAAAAAAAAAAAAAGGCTTCATATTAGATCATTTGAATGTGCTCCTTTTTCCCCCCACAAATCCTAATACTCTACACTTCTGTTACCAGTGTGTTATATAAGCATGATTCGTTCTTAGACTTGAATGACTCTTTGACCATGTGCAGTTCAGAGGCACACAAGGAACTTCAATTCAAATGGAAATGTGCCATATTCGTGGCACTTTCCACTCCTTTTTTCTAGTAGTTTCCCATCTTTTCAAGTACGGGAGCCCATGTTTGACCTAAAGATAGTTTTGTTTTAGTTCCTGTTGATTGAGGATACCAAAAGCTACCATGAAAGCAGCATATTTTGTATTATTAGTCATTACAACAGCAACTTACACATGAAAAATAGTAGTGTATATATTCCAATGCATTATTTATTCCATCCTTGATAGCACTTGGTATAAATATAGATTCCAGGACTCCTTAAAGTAACTGCAAGTGTTCCCAGGGGTTCAAGGCCCCAATTATAAATATAGTTACTCTTTGAAAAAAGGAATGACTCTTGCAGAAGGAATTTAGAGGGAGGGCTGTTAAAATCATCTTGCAAAAACTTGCAGAATAAGATCTTTTGTACACCATGTTCCACAGGATAAAAGAAGAGAAAGCTAAGAAGATAGCATTTGAATTTCCAGCAATAAATTTAGGTGTTATGATTTTGCCATTTAGCAAATACTATATATTTTTTTAATGGACCAGTGTAATTAGACAAAATTCCTAAATCAGCTCAAATATTTTCATCTTCTTATAGTGTGTAACCCTTAACCGGTATACTCACTGTGATTAGCAATAGTGAACTGTGCTTGAAAATCCCTATTTATTAAAACTACATTAAGTAAAATATAGAGTACATGATACACAATCTGATTTAATTTTTATGAGATTATTAATAAATATTGAACTACTATATATAAAATCATCTTCTCTCTCTTTATTCAGACCTGTAAAATAATATTCAGGTAATTGGATATGTATTAAAAGTTATTTCTAGCTTCGTTTTCCCCTCTTTTTTTTTTTTGCGGTACGCGGGCCTCTCACTGTTGTGGCCTCTCCCGTCGCGGAGCACAGGCTCCGGACGCGCAGGCTCAGCAGCCATGGCTCGCGGGCCCAGCCGCTCCGCGGCATGTGGAATCTTCCCGGACCGGGGCACGAACCCGTGTCCCCTGCATCGGCAGGAGGACTCTCAACCACTGTGCCACCAGGGAAGCCCCGTTTTCCCCTCTTGACTTGGGGCAAGCAATGGTTTCTAAAAGATTCTCTGATTCACATCTGAAAACACAAAGCAGAACTCCAGTATAAATCATAGGCCTTTCTTCTGTAAAAATTGTGGAGAAAAACACATTGCATCCTATTTTTCAGTAATCCTCGACTCTTCTTATTTTCTCCTGAGAGTCCAGTCTTCCTGATGGAATTACATTTGGTTTGCAATCTAAAGCCCTGATGTTTTCACTGGGGGAGAAGACATGAAAAGATCAGCCTCACACCTAAGCCAAACTATTCCCTGGATAATCCTCTCCAGATAGCAAACATTAGAACAAAGATAAACTTCACTTGGGCAGCTCCAAGGCTATGCACCCCTAGGAGGGATACTTCCAGACTTCCCTGGGTGCCTAGTTACAAAAATGATATGATCCGTGGTGAGGAAAGATACACATTCCCATGCGAAGTTTATACAAGTTAAATAGTGGTCCCCACCAAGCAGGCAGGGGACCAGATAACCTCTCCTAGTTGGGCTGCCCAGAAAGATCTTTGAAAGCCAAAGCGTGGAACACTGACATACACTCAACTGCCCCGACAACATGCAGTTAACCTGCCAACATCGTATAGCTACACACCTTTGCAGAACTTCCAAAAGGGCAAAACTCAAAGGCTTCAATCTCATTCCTGTTTTGTAGCATGAGGCTGCATCCCTCACATAATGTAATACCTTCCTTCACCCCAAAGAATTCAACTCCCTCTCCCATAGGCCACCACTGAGCCCCCTCTCCCTGGATTTGCATCCAGGTGCAAATTCATACATGTGGTGGGCATCCTTCATCCAAATGCAAATCATTTTGCAAGATCAAAATTCTTTTGCTAAGGACTGTTGCGGCTGGACTCTAAGAAAATTTGCATTTTGACTGGTAATATAGGCACAGCCATGGGTTATAGAAATGAAGGGACAAAGAGATCATTACAAAATCAAATTAACAAACAAATGAAATACAAATATACTTTATTAACTATCTACATTTTCTTGAAACAGGAAGCGACTAGAATTTAGAATGCTGAAATGCAACTAAGTGAAAAGGGGCAAAAAGTATTTTAATGAATTATGACACAACTTGAGATGCAGACTGGATAATTAGAGCCTCCAATTGTAACTCAGTGGAAAGCTGGCTTGATTTAGCCCTCTTCCGATGATTTGTTAGAGAAAATGGCTATATTTCAAAGTAAGAGTTCCATATTGGTTGTAGTTTAAGACAGCTAAGTTATAAAGAATATTCAAGCTAGTATTAGAAAAATTTTAAAACATTTCCAACTCAATATTTTTAAATTGCTTGCTAAAACATTTAAAGACAGTATTTTTTTGTATTATAAAAAATGAAAATTTCCCCAAATTTAGTTCCCAAAAGTCCAGCCTTAGTTTGTTCTTTATATCATTCTCCTTCACCCAAATATATCGACACTGAGAAACCAAGACACCTCGAGTCAGTGATGTGGATAAATGTGAGGCCAATAAAAACGACTGATAGGAAAAGTATCACCACACCCACAATTTGTGAAATGGAGTTGTAAGTACTTTGACTTTTGAGGCGCTCCACAGAGAGGACAGAAATCTGAACAATGACCGATGTCATACGCCCTTGATCTCTGGGGTTGATCTGGGGCGTGCCTCCCCACCAGACATGTAGATTCACAGCCCTGAGAGCTTCATGGTAGACATGGGCCCTGCGGGGACCTGAGCCACCTCCACACACAGGCTAGAAGTGGTTCAAGGGATACCTGGAGATGGATCTCCTGACTCAGATATGCAGAACACAGTAAGATCAACTTCCGTAACGGTGGGGAATGAATGACACCAAGGGCATTTTCTCGAGTATGGTTAAAATTATTCACGGGCCATGATTACAGTTGTTAGTGTAGTATTCTCATAAGATTCCGGAGGAGACTGCAAGTTTCTTGGAGCATGAAAAGTCTCCCTGGGGCTTCCCTGGTGGCGCAGTGGTTGGGAGTCCGCCTGCCGATGCAGGGGACACGGGTTCGCGCCCCAGTCCGGGAAGATCCCACATGCCGCGGAGCGGCTGGGCCCGTGAGCCATGGCCGCTGAGCCTGCGCGTCCGGAGCCTGAGCTCCGCAACAGGAGAGGCCACAACAGTGAGAGGCCCGCGTACCGCAAAAAAAAAAAAAAGTCTCCCTGCTGCTGCCTCTCCTGCCAGGCCCCCTCTGCAACCAAGTACCTGACATCTGACCACTGAACCATTGGCCATCGTAGGAGCTAGAGGCTAGATCAGCTGAGAGTGTCTATTTGGAATCACTTAATGTAATCACTAGCACATGATAATGACATATTGATCTCTCTTCCTCTCTTTCCTACCTTCCCTCCTTGCCTTTCTGAAACCAGAGCAGAAGTGTGTGTGTGTGCACACTTGAGTGAAGGTCCGGTTCACATCTACCTGTAATTGTAAAACTTCTTCTTATCGCAAAAGACTTGCAAGGCTTATCTTTTTTAAAAGAAAGAAAAAACTGACCCCACCCCTGCCTCCTTAACCCTTCTCCACTCTAGCAGTAAAACTTCCATTCCTTAATGCCACAGGGAGTCAACAGTTAGGCTTTTACAAACTGTGCTTTCTAAATGCTTGCCTTAAAGAGCACAACACTTTATATTTTCCCATTCAGTCCTTCCCCAGAGTCAATACTGTACTCAAAATTCAACTATATTCCCAGGTCTAGTAGCACTATTATATAATGTAGTCTGTTTAGGAAGTACAAACTCAATGTCAGGCATGTATTAAGTATTCAGTGCAAGTTCTTTGCCTTTCTACCTCTTATCCTTAAAGTTAACTGAAGGTTAGATGTAGCTTATCTCCTATGCTATTTACTCCACTGAAAAAGATCATAGCATGTACAAACCATTTAAATGCTAAGCCTCCTTATTTTCTGCATGATTTTAACCTTATTCATGGTTTGTGGTGTATAACGCTATTACTTTCCTTTATCCTCTGAAGGATGTCACTCAATAGACATTCACGCAGTACCTTTTATGAACAGGACCATAGTGAGGCAGAGAGGTGATGCAGTGCCATGGTTAACAGAGCAGCCTGGTTAAGAGAAGACGCAGGAACAGCCTCGGTCAAATTATGTGCTGTTCCTCAGTTTTCTCATCTGTAAATTGGGGATAATTATAGTAGTTACCTCATAGGGTTGTTGTAAGGAATAAATGGGGCAGATCATGTGAAGTTCTCTGAACAGTGACAAGCATCTGTTAAGTTATAACTATTTTGATGTATCCAGGAGCTAGTGCAGGGATTCTTAGCCTGGAGTCCATGAACTCCTAGGGCCCACAGATGGATTTAGAGTATCCCAGAACCCCTTGAAATTATTTGCAGAATTTAGATTACTTTGTCTAGAGAGGAAGTTTATAGTTTTCATCAGGTTCTCAAAGGTGTGTGTGAGGCCAAAAGGGTTAGGACCCACTGAACCTGGGCTGTAGAGACACAAGACAAATTTTCCTCTGACAGAGGAGACGGACACTTAGTGACAATAGATATGACAGCAGTTATGTAGAAACGGTCCAAGGTGCAATGGGACACATAGAAGAGCCACCTGGAGGGAGTGATGCAACAAACAAAGCTTCCTGGAGTAGGTGGCATTTCAGAGAAGTCCTAAGTATGAATAGAGATAGGTAGATGGAAAAGGGGGTTAACAGTGTTCCAGGGATAGTGAGAGCCATGTGCAAAGGTAGGAGCTGGAGCATATTATTCCTACCAACCATGACTACCAGCTGAGGTTACTAATTTTCATGTCAGAATTAAGGAAACCTATTGAGGAAAAAAAAGGCAAATTTGAAACCTAACTTATTTATGAAAAAGCATTTCCAATTCCATTTTAATTTGTTTCTGAAATCCGGTTGGAATGACCTAAGTATTCCTTGTGAATGCAACATCAAGGGTATCCATGATCATTTCAGTGGTGGTGACTAGTTTTACATATTCTGTAGCTAAATATAATCGATTCTGTAGCTTCCTAATGATCTGCCCTGAGGAGTTATTATTCCTGATGGCAATTAATCAAAATTAAAACAGACTGCATAGAATGAAGCAAATTCAAACCTCCAGCCTCAGTTAGGAGCACCTGCACATTAAGATTAATCACGGGTCTTACTTGAATGTGACAGGTATATCAATATTATAGAGAAAAGAGAAGAGTAACATTTTCCAGCAGAGTTCCAAGTGTAATTCCAAGGAGCAAAGGTTCTTAAACCTCAGTCTATGTCGAACAAAACCACACAGAATCCATAGTTGTCCATTGCATTGACAGTAAAATTATTTTCTTCCCCAAAGCTTAGATATTTGTGCCATTTGCATTGCAAAACATAAAATGCAGGGAGTGGTGACAACAAAATGGAGGAATTTGACTGTCTTCCTCCCAAGGAACACCGATTTTGACAATCACCCACAAATGAGAGTGCCTTTGTGGACTTTCAGGAGCTCAACAGAGAAGTTCCAACATGTCAGTGAGAGCACATGAGTGAGTGCCTGGCTTTCCCAGCTGTACAGGATGCAGCCAAAGAGGCCCACCTCATTGGTCCTCTTCATGCCTCATCCAGAATACTGAGATGTGCTGCACAACTGAGAGGAGGGGAGGGGCTAAAAAAACAGTAGCCAGAGCTCTTAGAGGTCAGAAAGGGATGCGGATCCTACTAAACGCCATGCAGACTCCATCAGGAAGCTCAGCCACAAGTCACTGGGGATGCCTCTTTTGAGGATCCTCCCAACTGGCCCACAGACACCCTCAACACTCTGCACAGCTCACACACACACACCACCACCACCATGTCTACGTGGCCAGCTCCCTGCTCGTGCCCCCAAGGGCAACAAGTGCGAGTCTTTGCAGACAGTTAGTGAGTATGTGCAGAAAGCTGGCTCAACTCTCCGGGATTGGGAGAAAGCATAAGAACTTGAGCATTCAGTTCTGCCCTGGGGAAGGCAAATGGGACGCTGGCAGCATTCAGCCAGCCTTTGCAGGGTCAAGAGAAAGAATACCATCATTAAGAATTTCCCTCCCCCAAGAGGGAACAAGAAGTGTGGAGCATGTATATCTATAGAAAAATTCTGAGAGAACCTCAGAATACTTAGCAGGGCTGGCAGAAGGTATTTGTCTCCTGAAGACAGTCAGTGGAGACTGCAGGAAGTGACTGCTTCTTCAAATGCAAATACAGCAAAACAAGACTTCAAGGAACATGAAAAAACAAGGAAACATGACACTACCAAATAAACACAATATTTTTCCAATAACCAACTTTAAAGAAATCTGCAATTTGCCCGATAAAAGAATTGAAAATAGTTGTCTTCAGGAAGCTCAGTGATAAAAAGAAATACAGTTCAAAGAAATCAGGAAAACAATACAGAAACAAAGTGAGAATTTTAACAGAGATATAGAAATCATAAAAAAGAACCAAACAGAAAGTCTGGAGCTGAAAAATACAATGAATGAAAGGAAAAATGCAATATAGAGGATGAACAGCAGACTTGATCAAGCAGAAGAAAGAAGCTGGGAAGTCAATTCAGGTCATTTGAAATTATCCAGACAGAGGAGAACAAAGAAAAGAGAATGAAAAAGAGTGAAGAAAGCCTATGTGAATTATGGGATACCATCAAGAAAAACAATCTATGAATTAATGGAGTACCAGAAGGAGAATAGAGGGAGAAACAGATAGAAAAATTAAAGAAATGGTGGCTGAGAACTTTGCAAAGCTGGGGAGAAATACGGACATCCAAGTTCATGAAGCTCATGGGTCCTCAAAAGGAGTCAACTCAAAAAGATCTTCTCCAAGCAGATTATAATAAAATGAGCTAAAGTCAAAGACAAAGAATTTTAAAACCAACAGAGAGAAAGAAAAAACCTCGCATACAAGAGGACCCCATAAGGCTATTAGCAGATTTCTCAGCATAAGCCTTGCAGGTCAGGAGAGAGTGGGATAATATATTTAAAGCACTGAAAGAAAAAAAAAAAACTGCCAACCAGGAAGACTTTACCCAGTAAGGCTATCCTTCAAAAATGAAGGAGAGATAAAGACTTTCCCAGACAATCAAAAGCTGATGGAGTTCATCATCACTAGACCTGCCTTACAAGAAATAGTAAAGGAATTCTTCAAGTTTAAATGAAAGGACACTAATTAGTAACATAAGTAGATAAAAAAATATAAGATATACTGATCAAGGTAACTGTATAGTCAAATGCAGAATACTCTAATACTGTAATATGGTATTGTGTTAATCAACTCCAGTATAAAGGCTAAAGGACAAAAGCATTACAAATAACTATAGCTACAATTATTTGTTAATGGATATACAATATAAAAAGATGCAAATTGTGACATCAAAAACATGAAATGGGGGGGAAGGGCAGAGTTTTTGTATGTGATCAAAGTTAAGTTATCAGCTTGAAATAGACTGCTATAGCTATAAGATGCTCTATGTAAATTTCATAGTAACCACAAAGCAAAAATTTACAATAGACACACAAAGATTAAAGAGGAATGAATCAATCAAAACATACCATTATGGAAAATCATCAATTCACAAAGCAAATCAGCAAGAGAGAAAGGAACAAAGAAACTAGAGAACAACCAAAAAACAATTAACAAGATGGTAAGTCTTTACCTATTGATAATTACTTTAAATGTAAATGGATTAAATTCTCCAATCAAAAGACAAGGAGTGGCTGAATGGATAAAACAAGAAGACCCAACTATCTGCTGCCTACAAGAGACTCAATTCAGTTTTAAGGACACACATATGTTCAAAGTGAAGGAATGGAAAAAGAAATTCCATGCAAATGGAATCCTAAAGAGAAAAGGGGTAGCTATATTTGTATCAGACAAGATAGACTTTAAGTCAAAAACTTTAACAAAAGACAAAGAAGGTCATTATACAATGATAAAGGAGTCAATTCATCAAAAAGACATAACAATTGAAGTATATATGCACCCAACATTAGAGCACCTAAATATATAAAGTATATGCTAAATGATTTGAAGAGAAAAATAAACAAAACAATAATATTAGGGGAATTCAGTACCCCATTTTCAATGCTGAATAGATCATCCATGCAGAAAATCAATAGGAAACATTACACTTGAACTATACTTTAGACCAAAGGACCTAACAGGCATTTATAGAACATTCTAACAGCAGCAGAATACACATTCTTCTCAAGCCCACAAGGAACATTGTCTAGGATAGATAATATGTTAGGCAACAAAACAAGTTCAGCAAACTTAAGAAGACTGAAATCATACCAAGTATCTTTTCTGACCACAATGGCATGAAAATAGAAATCAGTAACAGGAGGAAAAAATGAAAATTCACGAATATGTGGAAATTAAACAACCAATGGATCAGAGAAGAAATCAAAAGGAAAATAAAAAATACCTTGAAACAAATGAAAATGGAAACACAACATATCAAAACTAATGAAATGCAGCAACACAGTTCAAAGAGGGATGTTTATAGCAATAAATGCCTACATTAAGAAAAAAGAAAGATCTCAAACAACCTAACATTACACCTCAAGGAACTAGAAAAATTCAAACAAATGAAGCCCAAAAGTTAGCAGAAGGAAGGCAATACAAAGATCAGACAGAAAGAAATGAAATAAAGACCAGAAAAATAATAGAAAAGATCAATGAAACTGAGAGCTGTTTTTTTACAAAACTGACAAACCTTTAACTAGACTAACTATAAAAAAAGAGAAGACTCAAATAAATAAAATCAGAAATGAAAGAGGAAACATTAAAACTAATACCACAGAAATACAAAGGATCATAAGACACAACTATGAACAATTGTATGCCAACAAATTGGACAATCTAGAAGAAATGGACAAATTCCTAGAAATACACAGCCTACCAAGTCTGAATCATGAAGACACAGAAAACTGCACAGACTAATAATGAGTAAGGAGATTGAATCAGTAATTGAAAATCTCCCAATAAAGAAAAGTCCAGGAGCTGATGGTTTTACTGGTGAATTCTACCAAACATTTAAAGAAGAATTAATACCAATCCTTCTCAAACTCTACTAAAAAATTTGAGTACTTACATATTCATTTTACAAGGCCAGTATTACCCTGATACTGAAGTCAGACAAGGACACTACAAGAAAAGAAAACTACAGACCAATATCCTTGATGAATATAGATGCAAAAATCCACAACAAAATACTAGCAAGCAGAATTGAACAGCACTGTAAAAGGATCACATACCATGATCAAGTTGGATTTATCCTTGGGGTACAAGGATGGTTCAACATACAAAAATCAATAAATATGACTCACCACATTAACAGAATGAAAACACGATAAAAACACAATAATTTCAATAGATGTAGAAAAAAAGAAATCGACAAAATTCAATATCCCATCCTTTCATAATAAAAACTCTTAACAAATTAGATACATAAGAAATATATCTCAACATAATAAAGGCCATATATGACAAGCCCAAAGCTAACATTGTACTCAATGGTGAAAAAGTGAAAGCTTTTCCTCTAAGATCAGGAACAAGATAAGGGTGTTCACTCTCACCACTTCTATTCAACATAGTACCAGAAGTCCTATCTAGTGCAATTAGACAAGGAAAAGAAATAAATGTCATCCAAATTGGAAATAAAGTAGTAAATTTTTCTCTATTTGTAGATGACATAACGTTATACGTAGAAAAGCCAAAGACGCCACCAAAAACCTGTTAGAAATAACAAATTCAGTAAAGTTGCAATATAGAAAAATCAGTTGCACTTCTATTAACAACAAATTATTGGAAAAAGAAATTAAGAAAACAATCCTATTTACAGTAGCATTAAAAACAATTACTTAAGAATGAATTTAACCAAGGAGGTGAAAGACCTATACACTGAAAACTACAAGACATTGATGAAATAAACTGAGGATGACCCAAAGAGATCTACAGATTCAGTGCAATCCCTATCAAAATTCCATTGGCATTTTCCACAGGAATAGAAAAACACAATCCTAAAATTCATATGGATCCACAAAAGACCCTGAAGAGCCAAACCAATTTTGGAAAGGAAGAACAAATCTGGAGGCATCATACTTCCCGATTTCAAACTCTATTACAAAGCTATAGTAATCAAACATTATGGGACTGGCACAAAACAGACACATAGACCAATGCAACAGAATAGAGAGCCCAGATACAACCCCACACAAATATGGTCAACTAATCTTTGACAAGGGCACAAGAACACACAATGGGGAAAAGATGGTCTCTTCAGTAAATGCTATTGGGAAAACTGGATAATCACATGCAAAAGAATGAAATTGGACCCCCTACCCTACACCACTCACAAAAATTAACCTGAAATGGTATAAAGACTAAAATGTAAGCCCTGAAACCATAAGACTCCTATAAGAAAACATAGGGGGAAAGCTTCTTGACATCAGTTTTGGCAATGATTTTTTGGATATGACACCAAAAGCACGTATAACAAAAGCAAAAATAAGCAAATGGGACTACATCAAACTAATAAGCTCTGTGTGCAAAGGAAATCATCAATAAAAAGAAAAGGCAACCTACAGAATAGTAAAAAAAAAGATCTGTAAATCATATATCTGATAAGAAGGGGTTAATATCCAAAGTATATAAGGAATCTATACAACTCAATAGCAAAGCTGAAATAAGCAAGAAAGAAATCCTGTAATTTGTAACAACATGGATGAATTTGGTGGACATTATGGTAAGTGAAATTAGCCAGAGAGAAAAGGCAAATAGGAACTTCCCTGGTGGTGCAGTGGTTAAGAATCTGCCTGCCAACGCAGGGTACATGGGTTCGAGCCCTGGTCCACGAAGATCCCACATGCCTCAGAGCAACTAAGCCCATGTGCCACAACTACTGAGCCTATGCTCTAGAGCCCGCGAGCCACAACTACTGAGCCTGTGTGCCACAACTACTGAAGCCTGCGTGCCTAGAGCCGGTTCTCCACTTCTCCCGCAATGAGAAGCCCACGCACGGCGACAAAGAGTAGCCCCCGCTCACCACAACTAGAGAAAAGCCTACATGCAGCAACAAAGACCCAACACAGCCAAAAAAATTTTTTTAATAAAATAAAAAAAAGAAAAGGCAAATACTGTATGATCTTTCTTATATGTGGAATCTAAAAACAAACAACAAAAAGTCAAACGTGGAAACAGAGAGTAGAGTGGTCGTTACTAGGGGCTAGCAGGAGAGGGAAAATGGGGAGATGCTGATCAAAGGATCCAAGCCTTCAGCTCTGGGGATCTAATGTACAGAATTATGGCAATAGTTAATAATACTGTGCTGTGTACTGGAAATTTGCTAAGAGAGTAGACCTTAAGCATTCTCACCACACACACACACACACACACACACACACACACACACACACACACAAAGATGAGGTGATGGATGTGTTAATTAACCTGATTGTGGTAATCATTTCACAAAGTATATGCATGTCAAATCATCAGGTGGTATACTTTAAATATAAGCAATTTTATTTCTCAACTATATTTCAATAAAGCTGGGGGAAAAATCCTAAAATGCACTGCAGAGAACCCAGAAGAAGGTAGGTCAGCTAAATGTTTTCTTTTGTTTTGTATGCCCTGAATTGTACCAGAATATAGATAGGAATTTACCTGTTGTTCCTATATTTAAAATCAAAATATGCTTTTGTGTTTTTCTCAAGTTTTCGATTCTGTATTCATTCATTGTTTTATCAAGGCACAGCACCCCAGAGTAGCACAAGAGAGGCGTATACATGTGGTTAAGCACACATTCTCTGAAACCAGATTTCCCAGATTTGAAGCCTAGTTTTACCACTTAAGAGCTGTGTGACCTTGAACAAGTTACTTCATAGCTCTGGATCTCAGTCTCGTTCTGCAAATTGGGGATAAAGATAAGATATACCTATTAGGACTGAGGAAATGAATTCACGTGTAAACAATTTAGAATGGTGCCTCATACATAGCAAACACTTTATAATTTTTTTCTATTATTATTATTTTATAATTATTAGGCAAGTTTCCTTAAATTCTCTGGGCCTCAGTTTCTGTATTTGTAAGATAGGGATGATAGCATTGGTCACATCATAGTATTGTTATGAGGACTAAATAAGATAATAAAAGGACATACTCTCCAACTAACAGCTAATAAATAATGATGATGACATCATTTATTGAGTGCTTATTATGTGCTAATCCCTTTACATCTGTTGTCTCATTTGTTTCATAGCAAGTCTAAGAAGTAGATATCACTTTATTCTTTAAAAAGATGAGGAAACTGAGCCTGGAGAGATGAAGCAAAGTACCTCTGCTCGCACATCTTAATAATTGGCAGAATGAGGACTCCAGCCTGTCCACTGCATTTGAAAACTTGTGCCTTTAACAAGTACCCTCTACTAACAAAAAAAGGAAAGAGGAAAATAAAGTGGTTTTTGTCCTGTAGCTGAAATTCCATATTACAAATAATATGATTTAGAATCCAGGCTACCTGTTTTTATCAATGTAATTAGAATAAATAATGAAATGTTAGAATACTTTTAAATGGGAGAAGAAAACTCTAAATAAGAGGCATGGATAAGAATCAAAAGTTTTGAAGTTTGAATTTTATAGATTTGGGTAGGAATTATAATGGTAGCTTTTTTCTTTTTAAATACAAACATGCCTATCTTAGTGGAAATTCAATTTACAGAATTCAAATGATAATTATCATGAATGAATTGGCATGAATTTATTCTCAATGAAAGAATTTATTCTTTGAAAGAATAAATTTGAAATACATTCTTATGAAATAAATTCTTATGAAAGAATAAATGCAAAGAATTAAGGAAAGTCCCCAAATGTAAAGAATTTGGAAGTTCCAAGCTACCATCTTGTCCATACCTCTTTTTATACCAAATAACAGGAATGATCACCTATTAAGGTTTCAACAAAATCAGTCCTATGCCTGACACCATCCTCTGATGAATTCATCCCCTAATGAGATCACCTGTCATTATTTATAGAAAAAATTCTTAGAACAGAAGAGTAAACACAGGTACAAATTGCAAATGTGTTCCCTAGCTTTAAGATGGGCAAGACAGGAATGACCCATTAAGCATTCATTTATTCAGCAAATACTCACTGAGTTTCTACTCTATACCCTATACTGAGCTACAACCTAGGAGTCCAACAACAAAGAAAAAAAAGGAAAGAAAAAGAAAAGAAAGACAAAAAACAATGTTCCTATTCTTAGAGCTTACAGTATAGTGAGGAATACAGCTGAGTGAATAGGCAATTCGTGTACAGTGTTAGAAGTGCTTTAATAGGGAAATAACAGGGTGCTTTTTTTCTTTAACTGAAGTAGAGTTGATTTACAATGTTGTGTCAATCTCTGCTGTACAGCAAAGTGACTCAGTTATACACATATAGACATTCTTTTTTAAAAAAATTATTTTCCATTATGGTTTATCCCAGGATGTTGGATATAGTTCCCTGTGCTGTACAGTAGGACCTTGCTGTTTATCCATTCTAAATGTAATAGTTTGCATCTACCAACCTCCAACTCCCAGTCCATCCCTCTCCCTCCCCCACCACCCCCTTGGCAACCACAAGTCTGATCTCTATGTCTATGAGTCTGTTCCTGTTTTGTAGACAGGTTCATTTGTGGCATATTTTAGATTCCACGTATAAGTGATATCATATGGTATTTGTCTTTCTCTTTCTGACTTAACTTCACTTAGTATGATAATGTCTAGTTGCATCCATGTTGCTACAAATGGCATTATTTCATTTTTTTATGGCTGAGTAGTATATATGTACCACATCTTTTCTATCCATTCATCTGTCAACGATAGACATTTAGGTTGTTTCTATGTTTTGTCTATTGTGAATAGTGCTGCTATGAACATAGGGGTGCATGCATCTTTTTGAATTATAGTTTTGTCCGGGTATATGCCAGGAGTGGGATTGCTGGATCATATTGTAATTCTATTTTTAGTTTTCTGAGGAACGTCCATACTGTTTTCCATAGTGGCTGCAGAGGGTGCTCTTTTTAATAGGTCCCCATAAATGAAAGGTTAAGGAAAGCTTCTCAATTCTGAATGGAGACCTGAAAAGTTTACTGTGGTGGTGATATTATCAAATTGGCATACTTGAAAGATCACTGCTTGCAGGGAAGAGAAAAGACTGAAGGGGGACAATAGTGAAGGGCAGTAGGAGACTTCTGCAGTGATCCTGGCTAGAGAGGATGGCAGTGGGTACCAGGGAAATGGCAGCCGGGCTGAAGAGAAGTGGCTAGATTCTCAAGATGATGATGAAGTAGAATTAATAGAATTTGGTAATTAACTGGAAGAAGAAAGGAAGGGATTGGAAAGAAGGATGATATCTTACTTTGGTTTTCCCCAGAAACAGATCTCAAGGAAAAGGTTCAAGGGCAAGTACTTCATTTGAGAAGAACAGGGAATATGGGTAGGAAAATGAGGAAGTGATATCAAGGAGGAAATATAGCCAAGAAAGAGTGCTTTATCAAGCCAACTATGCTATTAATGTCATGGAGAAATCCTGGGAAATGCTATAAAACAAATGTCTCAGAGTTCTCCCACCCAAGAGGTTGAGGAGCTGGGGAATTTATAAACCAATTGCCATGAGTCACTGACTGATAGGTTTAATACCCCAGCATTTCCAGCCTGTTCTGCACAGACAGAGCAGCTTTCTGTTGCTTCTTTAAAGGCCCTCAGGCAAAAAAGACATAGATACAGGCCTTCGGAAATGGGCAGGACCACAGGGAATGGTGAGGCCCAAAGAATATTTGCTACAGATGACACTCAGTCTCTGGTGTGGGTCAGTAGGGTAAGGATTAACTGAGATGGGGAACCCAGGGCTTAAAGCAAGACAGAAGGGTAGTGGGGAATAGAGACTGAGTTTCATTTTTGGCATGGTTCATTTGAGGTGCTCATGGGACATCTAAGTGAAGGTGTTTAGGAGACAGCTGGATATGTGAATATGAGTCTTTGGAGAGCAATATGATCTACAGTTACAGATTTGGAAACTATCAGCATGTAAATCCATGAAATCCCATGGGAAATTGTATAGAGTAAGGAACAATGATGGGCATGGGCAGGAACCAAAGATCACTAATATTTAAGGGACAGTGAAAGGAGGAGAACTCTGCAAAGAATAAGACACATCAGAGAGTTATAAGAAAAACCAGAAGTACTGGGTATCTAGAAGCTAAGAAGAGAAATTTAACAAGTAGAAAGTAAATATGTGTCACCTGCTGTTGAAAAAGCAAGAATAATGAAAGACAAAACAGTGTTATTAGATTCAGCAACAAGCAAGTCTTCAACGATCTTGGAGTGGTTGGTTAAGAGATTCTATTACATCGAAGGATGCATGTGTGTGAGTCATTGTAAACAGCAAAGATAGATAACTCAGGAAGTTTACCTGAGAATGCGAGGAGCTGGAGAAAACAGAGATTGAAGGTTTAGTACCTGTAAAATACTGTAAAATGAAGCACAATCCTTCTGTCACCAACAACTCTTCCCTTAACCTGGTGACCATCAGGTTAAGGGGAAGAGTTGTTGGTGACAGAAGGATTGTTTGTTTATAGAAAATGAAAGAGACAAAATTTTGATGAGAAAGAGCCAACGAAGGGGATGGAGAGTGAAGCTACAGGAGAAATGATTCAAAGCCATGGAGTTCGCTAGAAGACAGAAAGGGGACTGAGTCCAGAGACAAGGGCGGGGAAGACCTCACATGGACTTTGTTTCCTTTGTTGCAACTGGCAAGAAGAAAAGTGCTGGGTGCAGATCAAGGCTAATTTGTAGATTTGGTGGCATGAAGTTAAGAAGGTACCTGTGTATTTTCTCCATGAACCAAGAGTTGAAGAGCAAGGTGTGAATGAGGGGGAATCAGTGATGTCACAGGATTAAGGAGCTTATGGCTAGAATGAAACGCCTCTGCAGGGAACTGAGAGAAAGCTGATGAGGAAAACAGCTGTGTGATTTCCTCTCACAGTGCTCAGGTGTGAGCCCAGAGACCAAATAGTTGGACTTTTTCAAGATTGGGCTTCAACAAGTGAGTGGAAGAGAGGGATGACAGGGCAAGAGAGTTGCAAGGTGGCTGAAGTGATGACAATAGAAAATCGAAACAAACAGGGAAGAATTAAAGATAGGAGGAAAGGATGGACAGAAGCAATTCATGGGAATGGCGTTCCAGGTTCTGATCAAGGGATTCTATTTCCAGGGTTTGGGGTAAGGAGAGAGCACACTAGGAGGGAGACTAGTTACAAACAGGAACCTGTTGTAAATTGACGAAAGTTGACCAGCATTGACTAGTTTGTCATGGTAGAGGGATAAAGCAGGAGATGGCTCAGAAACAAGTGAGGAAGGAAACAAGGCTGCCATGGCTGAGATGAGAAATGGCTGGATTTCCTTCCCATTCAGGTCACCACAGAGCACTGAGTACTCCAATGAAAATTAATTATTAAAAAAAAAAAAAGAAAGAAAGAAATGGCTGGGCCAGTGTCTAACTAAAGAGCTAATTCAATGGTGTTATGGCCATTGTTCTGTCTCTCTATTATGAGTTGAATTGTCTTCTCCAAAAAGATACGTTGAAGACCTAACTCCTGGTTCCTGTGAATGTGACCTTCTTTGGAAATAGGGTCTTTGCAGATGTAGTCAAGATTCAGTGGCCCCTAAGCCAATATGACTTATAAGAAGAGGCAGAGAGACACAGATAAAGACACACAGGGAGAACACCATGTGACAACAGAGGCAGAGACTGGAGTGATGTGTTTATAAGCCAAGGGACAACAAGTATTGGTGGCAACACCAGAAGCTAAGAGAAGGGCATGGAACAGATTCTTCCCTAGGGCCCTTAGAGAAAGCATCGCCCTGCTGACACCCAGATATCAGACTTCTAGCATCCAGAACTGTGAGAGAATATATTTTTGTTGTTTAAGGACAAGTTAATTGCAATATCTTGTTACAGTGGCCCTAGGAAACTAATACACCCTCTATGCTTATATATGACTTAGCCTGGGTCATGGGTATATTTCGTAATGTCACGGGGCACCGACAGAAGTCAGACTGTGGTCAACAGATACTGGGGCAATTCTCCATTTCTAAGTAGAAACTGGACCTTTTCGTTCTTATTAAGTGTTGTTTTCAACTCCCTTCCGGTGATACAGTAATTCAATGTACTGTTATTCCCAAGCAAAGATGTCCGAAGGTTAAGTTCATCCAGTAGGAAGAGAACTAAAAAGAAAGGCAAAATGACTTCTACGTAAATTTAGAAGTGTTAGGATATTTTAGGCTAGAGTCAGTCATAGTACCAGAATATCTGGTGTTTACTGTATTTTTTACTTTCAAAAGGAAGTCAGTGCACTTTTTCTGGTGACAGTACATGCCCATTTTGTGTACTAGAACTTTTTTTTTCACAGCAATATTGACACACGATTTAATGTTCCCATTTCTACTGATTGATTTGGCACAGACAATGCATTTCTGTGCCAATGAATAAGAACAGATCTACGTGACCCTTTTCTCTCTCTTTTTTTCCTCTTACTAACTTGCACACACAGACACATATAAAACAGAAAATATATCAGTATTTTTCATATAAGCAAATATTGAGAATAATTTAATTCATGAATTAATTAATTAATACCCCATGGATTGTTCCCCAAAGGCTCAAAGTCAGGATGCTTTTTTTTTTTAATATTTATTTATTTACTTTTGGCTGCATTGGGTCTTCATTGCTGCACGCGGGCTTACTCTAGTTGTGGGAGCAAGGGCTACTCTTCGTTGCAGTGCACGGGCTTCTCATTGCGGTGGCTTCTCTTATTGCAGAACATGGGCTCTAGGTGCACGGGCTTCAGTAGTTGTGGCTCGCGGGCTCTAGAACGCAGGCTCAGTAGTTGTGGCGCATGGACTTAGTTGCTCTGCAGCATGTGGGATCTTCCCGGACCAGGGCTCGAACCCACGTCCCCTGCATTGGCAGGCGGATTCTTAACCACTGCGCCACCAGGGAAGTCCCTTGTTTTTCTTTTATAAATTTATTTCAGGATACTTTTATTAGCCAAAAACTAGATGAAAATTCAAGATTTTCTATGGCCTTCAAATGTTGCTAGGTTTTCAGCTTTACACGAATTATTTAAAACTTCAAGTTATAAACAGTTTATATAAATCAGGGAGGCAAACACAACCACCCTCAGGAGTTGGGCAGGTAATAAAAATAACTGAAGTTGACCTGATTGTATTCTCGGGACATACTCTGTTTACACATTAAACACACAGCTTTACTTCCACCCACAAATGTGTTTTCTCCCACTTTTCTTGAAACACAAGGCCCTGCTCAGTCTACCTTTCATTTTTTCATTTTTGCAGAGGCTCGGCTATAAAATTATTTCACCATTCTATGAATTCTGTAAAGAGAAGCAACAGGGCAAGCATCAGGCTGACTGGCTGGAGGGCTGAGGCCTCGGTGGTGAAAAGAAGACAGTGAGGA
Source organism: Lagenorhynchus albirostris (assembly GCF_949774975.1). Taxonomy (NCBI): domain Eukaryota; kingdom Metazoa; phylum Chordata; class Mammalia; order Artiodactyla; family Delphinidae; genus Lagenorhynchus; species Lagenorhynchus albirostris. Next base: position 87,609,128 of record NC_083104.1, on the reverse strand, counting down.
AGCTCAGGCTCCATGTGAGGAGAGCAGGTCTCCCTGGGCTCCAGCTGGTCCTTCCCAAGTAGGACTGTGTGCCCAGTTAGTAGACAGGGCAGTTTTTTTTTGTTGTTTGTTTGTTTTTTTAATAAATAAATAAATATTTATTTATTTTTGGCTGCGTTGGGTCTTCGTTGCTGCGCGTGGGCTTTCTCTAGTTGTGGTGAGCGGGGGCTACTCTTCGTTGCAGTGCGTGGGCTTCTCACTGCGGTGGCTTCTCTTGTTGTGGAGCACGGGCTCTAGGAGCACGGGCTTCAGTAGTTGTGGTTCATGGGCTCTTGGCATGCAGGCTCAGTAGTTGTGGCGCACGGGCTTAGTTGCTCCGCGGCATGGGGGATCTTCCCGGACCAGGGCTCGAACCCATGTCCCCTGCATTGACAGGTGGATTCTTAACCACTGCGCCACCAGGCAAGCCCAACAGACCAATTTTTAAAGGGATTTAATACAAAATCTCCAGATTTCTAAATGTCAGATTTTAATCCCTTCCCTCCCCTCCCCTCCCCTCCCCTTGTCTTTTTTTTTTATACACACAATGATGTCCAAAACAGTTTGAAGCCAAACCAAACATGTCTGGGAGCAGATTTAGCCAATGGGATGCTAGCTCACAACCTTTGCTAAATATTGTTTTCTTATGTGGTAAAATATATATAACATAAATTTTACCATTTTAACTATTTTTCAGTGTATAGTTCTGTGGCGTGAAGTACACCCACAAACTTGTACAACCATCACCACCATCCATTTCCAGAATAGCTTCATCACCCCAAGGAGACTCTCTATACTCATTAATCTGTTATGTATTTTTATTATCAACTTTAAAATGGAAAGAGAGCTTGAAAATGAAAATGTCCTCCAAGGTTACCATATTTGATGTTAAAACAAAACCCTTCAGATTTCAGTGTTAGGCTAAGTGCTCACTTTCTTCCAAAAACCATTCAGGAGTTAAATCCTCTGCCATGTATAAGAGTCTCTCCAGAAATCCTTTATCTCATCAACTCTCAGCTCATACCTGCTTACCACATCCATCATTCCATTTGACCCAACTCTGGACCTCATTACAGCCTTGAAAATGTCTGCTCTGTGTTCAACCAACTTTCCTATCTCTCCACCTTGCTCTCCCCACTCTTTCCACCTCTGCCTCGGTAAAACCTAAGCCCTGTCCAAGAACATCACTTCCCCTGTAGCCCTCTTAAATAGAAACTGCTTATTCTCACTTCAGGTTTGGTAGTTGGGTCCATGTTTGCCTACTTTCAGACATTACTTGCTTCCTCTTGTAAATATCCCCTCTCCTTCAAGACCCGTATCATTCAGCTGAGTCACACTTTCTTCCTTTTTATTGTTGTCACCTGCTGTCACTTCTCTTCATTCACTTGAGATTTCAACACCTGGCTTCCAATCTTCCAGTCCACCTTAACTCCTGTCATCATTTAAGACCACTTCAGCATATACTGGAGACCCATGCAAAATGCAGAGCTGTTAGTTCTGCCTCAGCAACCTACAAAATCACAGAATCGGATGTCCCATTCTCAAATAAAACTTTTACTTTCAGCTTATTCAAACCATCACCCCTCTCTTCCACCATCTTCCATCTCATGAAGACTTCCAATTCATAACCCCATGGCTTTCTCTTTGCCCATTAGCCCCTCTTGCCTTTACTTCTCTATTTTTTTTCCAATCTAATCTATCTTTATTTTTATTTATTTTTGTTATTGTTTAATTATTTTTTTATTTTTGGCTGTGTTGGGTCTTAACTGTGGCATGTGGGCTCTTCATTGCACCGTGTGGGCTTCTCTCTAGTTGTGGCGTGCGGGTTTTCTCTCTCTAGTTGTGGCGCGCAGGCTCCAGAGCACGTGGGCTTTGTAGTTTGTGGCAGGCGGGCTCTCTAGTTTAGGTGTGCAGGCTCAGTAGTTGTGGCGCACGGGCTCAGTAGTTGTGGCGTGTGGGCTTAGTTGCCTCACGGCATGTGGGATCTTAGTTCCCCGACCAGGGATCAAACCCGCATCCCCCGCGTCCCCTGGTAAAGAAGGCAGATTCTTTACCACTGGACCACCAGGGAAGTCCCTACTTCTCTATTTATTTAGATACTTACAGTCCCTCAGTATAATAACTCCTTTGTAAACACTATAGTAATCCCCATGCTTCTTTGTCCTCTGTCAAACACACCAAACCCCAACCCTAGATGAACCCAACCATCTATCTTTTTGTTCTCATGCTCAAACTGGAGAAAACACACAACTGAACTGATTGGTATCAATGAAAAGTCAACATCTCCAACCTAAACACTGCTTGGCAACCTAAATATGTATCTCCAGTAAACTCACTTGATCATTTTCCTAATGATTATTTTGTACTTCCCTACTATTCTCAAATCATTTTCTCCCTCATCTCCATAAAATAGCCCACCACTAAGTTCTATCAATTTTACCTCCAAAATGTACCCCAAACCATTCACTTCTCTCCTTTGTTGCTACTCAAACCATCATCATCTCTAAACTGGGTTAAACCATCATCATCTCTAAACTGGGTTACCACTGTTGTCTTCTAAAGATTCTCCCTGCTATCTTATTGCCCTCCCCATGAATTTTCCACAGAGTGATTACAGTGAAGTTTTTTTTTAAATTGAGTTATAGTTGATGTACAATATTATACACAATAAGTTAGAGTGTACAATATAGTGATTCACAGTCTTTAAAGGTTATACTTCATTTTATAGTTACTATAAAATACTGGCTATATTCCCAGAGCTGCACAATATATTCTTGTAGCTTATTTTATATATAATAATTTGTACCTTTTAATATACTACCCCTATATTGCCCTCGCTTCCCTCTCCTCGCTGGTAACCACTAGTTTGTTCTCTATATCTGTGAGTCTGCTCCTTTTTTGGTATCTTCACTAGTTTGTTGTATTTTTAAGATTCCACATGTAAGTAATATCATACAGTATTTGTCTTTCTCTTCTGATTTACTTCACTTAGCATAATACCTTCAAAGACCATCCATGTTGTTGCAAATGGCAAAATTTTGCTCTTTTTCATGGCTGAGTAGTACTCCTGTGTGTGTGTGTGTGTGTGTGTGTGTGTGTGTGTGTGTGTGTACACACCACATCTTCTTCATCCATTCATCTGTTGATGGACACTTAGACTGCTTCCATATCTTGGCAATTGTAAATAATGCTCCTATGAATATTGGGGTGCACATATTTTTTCAAATTAGTCGTTTTGTTTTTTTCAGATATATACCCAGGAGTGAAATTGCTGGGTCATATGGTGGTTCTATTTTTAGTTTTTTGAGAAAACGCCATACTGTTTTCCACAGTGACTACACCAATTTACATTCCCACCAACAGTGTACGAGGATTCCCTTTTCTCCGCACCCTCTCCAACATTTATTATTTGTTGACTTTTTGATGATGGCCATTCTGACCAGTGTGAGGAGATATATCATTATAGTTCTGATTTGCATTTCTCTAATAATAAGTGATGTTGAGCATATTTTCATCTGCCTGTTGGCCATCTTTAAGTCTTCTTTGGAAAAATGTCTATTCAGATCTTCTGCCCATTTTTAATTGGGTTATTTGTTCTTCTGATGTTGAGCAGTATGAGCTGTTTATATATTTTGGATATTAACCCCTTATTGGTCAAATCATTTACAAATATATTCTCCTATTCAGTAGGTTGTCTTTTCATTTTGCCAGTGGTTTCCTTTGCCACTTTTATTGAACATAGTATTGGAAGTCTTAGCCACAGCAATCAGACAAGAAATAAAGGGAATCAAAATTGGAATGAAAGAAGTAAAACTGTCACTGTTTGCAGACATGATATTATACATAGAAAATCCTAAAGATGCTACCAGAAAACTACTAGAGCTCATCAATGAATTCAGTAAAGTTGCAGAATACAAAATTAATATACAGAAATCTGTTGCATTTCTATACACTAACAATGAACTATCAGAAAGAGAAATTAAGGAAACAATCCCATTTACCATCACACTAAAAAGAATAAAATACCTAGGAGTAAACCTAAGGAGGTAAAAGACCTGTACTCCAAAAACTGTAAGACACTGATTAAAGAAATTTAAGATGACACAAACAGATGGAAAGATATACCTTGTTATTGGATTGGAAGAATTAATATTGTTAAAATGACCATACTATCTAAGGCAACCTACAGATTCAGTGCAATCCCTGTCAAAATACCAATGGCATTTTTCACAAAACTAGAATAATTTTAAAAATTTGTGTGGAAACACAAAAGACCTCAAGTAGCCTAAACAATATCGAGAAAGAAGAACAGCGTTGGAGGAATCCCGCTCCCACTCCGTGGTTTCAGATTACCCTACAAAGCTACAGTAATCAAACACTATGATATTGGTAGAGAAAGAGACACATAAACCAACAGAACAGGACAGAGAGCCCAGAAAGAAACCCAAGCACTTATGGTCAATTAATCTTAACAAGGGAGGCAAGAATATGTAATGGAGAGAAGACAGTCTCTTCAATTAGTGATGCTGGGAAAACTGGACAGCTACATGTAAAAGAATGAAATTAGAACATTCTCTAACCTCATACACAAAAATAAACTCAAAATGGATTAAAGACCTAAATGTAAGACCGGAAAGCATAAAACCCCTGGAGGAAAACATAGGCAGAAAACTCTTTGGCATAAATTGTAGCAATAGTTTTGGATCTGTCTCCTAAAGCAAAGGAAGTAAAAACAAGCATGGAATGAAGTTTTTAAAATGTTAATCAGGTCATGCCATTCACTTATTTAAAATCAATCCATGACTTCCTATTGCATTTAGAATAAAATCTAAACTCCTTAATATAACCCAGTACCCTGCATAGTCTGGGTCCTACCCACCACTCCTTTTCTTCCGTGCCACTTTTTTCCTTGCTCATTACGTGCTAGTCACACTGGTTCATGTACCAAGCTATCCTTTCTCCTGCCTTGGCCCATTTCGTTCCCTCTACCTGGTGTGCTCTCCCTGCCTCCCCCACATTCCTCACCATTCTTAACCTGGACAACTTCTATTCATTCATTCTTTCGGTCTCCTACTTAACAACTCAACCTTAGATAACCTTAACAACTCAACCTTAGATAAGTCAGCCCTGACCAACTCCATCTTTAAATTATGCTCTACTCTTCCTTCTCACGTGCTTAATTTTTCCTTACAATGCTTACATACTTATTTCTGTGTGTATGCACCTCATTTCTGACTCTTTGATCAGACAGATTCTTGAGGTTAGGAACCATATCTAATTCGATTTCCACTACATACTGTTTCCTGACAGAGTATAAGTGTCCCAGAAGTTTTTGTTGAATTAATGTTGAATGAAAATTCATTCCTGATTCAGTACGGGAGAAGGGAGAGGTATAGAAAAAGAGAAAGGTGGGAGAGATATTTTACAACTATTTTGGTATGATTACTGACACTCCTTTTTGTTTTTATAAAAACAAACAAAAAAAGCCCACTCTACTTCCAGTACTTCAAAAAAAAATCATACTGTACTTGGGCTAGAAGAAACCTTACTACAATTACTTCAAACTATAGAGGAAGGAATTGTATTTTGTGACTTATTTTAACTATAGGGTTATATCTTTGCTAACGTTTTAAAACAGGAGTCCGTAAACTATGGCTGGCAGGCCAAATCTGGCCTGCCACCTTTTTTTTCGTTATGCGGGCCTCTCACTGTTGTGGCCTCCCCCATTGTGGAGCACAGGCTCCGGACGCGCAGGCTCAGCGGCCATGGCTCACGGGCCCAGCCTCTCCGCGGCATGTGGGATCCTCCCAGACCGGGGCACGAGCCCGCGTCCCCCGTATCGGCAGGCGGACTCCCAACCACTGCGCCACCAGGGAAGCCCCGCCTGCCACCTATTTTTGTAAATAAAATTTATTAGAATACGGCCATGGTCACTTGTTTATATATTGTCTATATCTGCTCTTGCACTACAGCAACAGAGTTAAGTAGCTGTGAGAGAGAATACGGCCTTCAAGCCTAAAATACCTGCTGTCTGGCCCTTTACAGATGATGTCTGCTGACTCCTGCTTTAAAGTATTAAAAAGTAGGTTTTCTTTAAATAACTTTTGTCTTTCTCTGATTGTTTTTATCTTTTTTATTGAGGCATATGGACACTAAAGGCATAAACAGCACTGATCTTTAGTGAACTGCTCAATTCATTTTTACGCATGTATACACCCATTCGAACATTACTCAGATAAATGTACTGAGTATTTCAAGTGTTCTAGAAGGTTCTTTCATGGCCATGTCCAGTCAACTCCTCATGGACAGATAGTGTCCTTAGTGTCTTCTAAGTTCTATCACTAACAATTAGATTTGCCTGTCCTGTACTGCCCTAGCACTCAGCAAATATTCTCTGGGAGAAAATGGCTATTTGACGATCCTGTAGATTCCAGTTTGCCCATGCCAATCAACATGGATAGAAAAAATTTTGTTTTTCCCCTTTCCTTTACTACGACAGCCTATGACCAGACTCAGGAGATGCTCCCACACAAGAAAATGCCCAGCAGCCTTAGCCTCTTCTCTCCCTAAAATGTATTTCTTCTAATCTTATATTCTTCTCTCCAATATTTTTTAAAAATATGACTTTGTAATTTCTTTTGTTCTAGTTGTGATAGCTTTCTGCTACTACCACATCATACTCAGAAACAGAAATGTTCATGTCTTTAATCATTTTTTTAATCTTAATGTGGCTTAAATAAAAACCAACGAAAAATATCCTAAAATATTAGTCCAGATACAACTTTTTCCTGGTAGAGTGTAATTTTGATTTTAAATGCAGCTGAAAGGAGCATGAGATTCACTTACAATAAATCCACTTTATAGCAAATTTAGATGAGGTATATCAATTCCAAAATAACATGGAACAGATTTCTAGTGTTCACTCATACCCGTTTTTCCTCTTTCCTGGGGCAGAGAGGACAGATATATTTCCAAGCCTTCAGGCAGGGCTATGTGTCCAGTTATGTCCAATGGATTAGGAGCGTAAACGAAATGTGTCGCTTTCCAGAAGAGGCATTTAAACATGAAAGGGAGCATTCTCTACACTCTCCCTTTCATGACAACCAGGAAGGTCACATGTTTAGATATAGAGCCACTCAGCCTGGTTCTCTAAGCCACTGCTGGGAAAGAAGCCACTTTGGAGAGTTGCTGGGCTCACAGTGGACTTTGCATCACTAAGAAAGAACTTTAATGTGTCGAGTCATTGAGTTTTCGGGACACATCTACATCTCGGCATAGTCCATCCTATAAAGGCAAATACAGTAAGGAATACCTAAACTAACACAAAGACATAGCTTTTTCTCAGATTACTGTTTTTTTTAAATCCTCCAAATTCTAATATTCTAGAAACTGTTGTTTGGACTACTAGATATTATAAGCAATGGTTATAATAAAATTATTTCTAAGGGAAAGTTAGTGAAGAATACCTTTTAGTTACAAGGTATGCAGTTTCTTTTGGAGTCTTTTTTTTTTCTTTTTCATTTTGCCTTTGAGGCATATACATGAAAGGAAAAACTGTATCTATTCTGAGCTAAGCTATACCATACCTTAAACTTGAAGTAATTTTAGTGATACTATTGTACATATTAACATCAGGGACTTTCCAGTCTCAGGAAATTAAAGCTATATGTTTAAAGGGGGCAGCAAATTTTAACCTTTAGTTCTTCCTTTTCTCATCCATCATACCATACCCTGTAGCCGAGAGCACTACATTTAAACCTTCCCTTCTCAAAGTGGTCTTCTCTTTTACCCTTTCCTCAACCCCTCCCACTCATGTTAAAACCTACTTGAACCTACTAGAAAAGCTATTATAAAGAACTGTACTGTGGGGCTTCCCTGGTGGTGCAGTGGTTGAGAGTCCGCCTGCCGATGCAGGGGACACGGGTTCGTGCCCTGGTCTGGGAAGATCCCACATGCCGCGGAGTGGCTGGGCCCATGAGTCATGGCCGCTGGGCCTGCGCGTCCGGAGCATGTGCTCTCCGCAGCGGGAGAGGCCACAACAGTGAGAGGCCCGCGTACCGCAAAAAAAAAGAACCGTACTGTAAGCTGTTATTGCCTAGTAGTAGCTCAATGCAACACCTTCTTGGATAATCTGCATTTTAATTAGAAAAATATATATTATAACCTAAAGGGATGAGCTTTGCTGTTATTTATTGGTCTGTGGGGGGAAAGGTTAAGATGTCAGAAGGGAGGATTAAAGATCTTCCCAATTTCCATCAAAACACTTTCTTGGGTGGCTACTTATTCGACCTATACTTGAAGGCCATCCTTGAGTAGTCAATTCTCTAAGCAGGGGTATTGGTAACTGTCTGTGATGGTTAATTTTATGTGTCAACTTTACTAAGTCATGAGGTACCCAGAACATTTGGTCAAACACTGTTCTGAGTGTTTCTGTGAAGGAGTTTTTGTGAAGGTTTGCATGAAGGTTTTCCCTAACGTGGGTGGGCCTCAACCAATTGGTCGAAGGAAGGCCTGAAGATAACAAAAAAACTGACTCTCCCCCAAGTAAGAGAGAATTCCCCCTGCCCGACTGCCTGCACACTGGGACACTGGCTTTTTTCCTGCGTTAAGACTCCAACTGAAACATCAGCTCTTCCTGGGGTCTTGAGTCTCTTGGCCTTTGGACTGAAACCACACCACTGGCTTTGAAATCTTGAGAGTTGTCAGCCATATATACTATGTATATATGGCTATACATATATACTATATACATACAGTATATATATATTCGTTCTGTTTCTCTGGAGAACCCTGACTAGTACACCATCCCATGGCACTGGAATCACACCCTGTATGTGACCACTACACTTTTCCAGGGTCTAGAGAGTTGATACTCATCCCATCTCCAACAATTGACTGAACGAAATTTACAAGCAGGAGCAACGACTAAAAAGCCAAGATAAGCTAAAGAATCAAATAATTGAAGGCTTACTATGGTTGGTCTGTTTACCGATCATAAGTCAATAAATGAAGCAATAGCAGAAAATGAAAAGCGAGACCAGGAAGAAGGAAAAAAAAATAATGGAGAGAAACACACTAGCCAGGAAAGGCCACAGACAGCAGAAGGAGTGACAGAGATGACAGACAAACAACAGTGCTGGTGGCAGCAGGTCTCCTGAGAGGAGAAAGAATTTCAGGAAAATCTGGGAAATGGCAAAGGAGCACAACTTGCAATGAGAATAGATAAGCTAGCTGGGTTATTCAAGTCCAGCTAATCCCTATATCCACCATGGGCATTAATGAATACATTGACTGAACTCCTAAGGAAGATCTGGAATCACTAAAGAAAGATAATCTTCTGGGTAGATTTGTATTTTAGCACCTAACACATGGTATTGTAATTACTACTACTCTGTCCTCTCTTACTGCATAACAAGCCACCCAAGACATAGTGATTTAAAACAACGATGTATTGTTCTCATAATTCTGTGTGTTGTCAATCTAGTGATTCTTCTACTGGACTCATCTGGGATCACTCATGTGGCTGTAGTCATCTGACAAGCCTACTGAAGTCCAAGATAGCCTCAGTCACATGCCTGGGACACTAGCGTTGGCAAGACATCACTTTCTCCCCATAGGGCCTTTTATCCTCCCATAAGTCAGACTAGCTTCTTCACAACACAATGCTCTTCAGATTTCCAGTGGCCAAACCCCAAAGTGCAGGCACTTATCAAGCCTCTGCATGGGTCACGCTTGCTAATGCCCCATTGGTCAAAACAAGTCATGTGACCAAATCCTGAGCCGATGGGGTAAGAGCCACGAAAGGCATAAATACCAGAAGGCTGATTTATTACAAGAATCCACAACATCCACTGTGACTTTAAGACTTTGGTATATCGATAGCATTCCCATTCCTTAGTACCTGCCTGGCACCCCTAATTCATAATTCACATCTGGACAGTGCTCCCTAGGGAGAATTTTGGAACTTTTAGACAACATTTTGGATGTTCTAGTGAAATACAGCCTGGGCATGCACATTCGAAACGTATATTATTGTATTATAAATTTTGTGCCTATTTCTCCTTTATATTGCAGTTTGAGCATTATGTTGACTCGAAAAATATATTAAATCATAGTAGGTCATATTATCTACAAATTTTCTCTCAGGGTAGTAAAGTTACATTACAAAACACTGGTTCTGATAAGGCAGTGTTTGGGTGTGATATTTGTGAAATTGATGAGTTAAGTTTGAGCGTTTATGGACTAGGCTTCAGTTACTTGGGGACCCTTCTAGCCCAGATTGTCACTAAATTATTATTTTTAAATTGTTATTGTTAATTTTGATCTCTGTGTTCTGATAATGTGGGACAGGAAGCACGGGGAGGGGGATCACTCATACTTAAGAAAGCAGAGGGGCTTCCCTGGTGGCGCAGTGGTTAAGAATCCGCCTGCCAATGCAGGGGACACGGGTTCGAGCCCTGGTACAGGAAGATCCCACATGCCGTGGAGCCACTAAGCCCGTGCACCACAACTACTGAGCCTGTGCTCTAGAGCCCGTGAGCCACAACTACTGAGCCCGTGTGCTGCAACTAATGAAGCCCACGCACCTAGAGCCCGTACTCCACAAGAGAAGCCACCACAATGAGAAGCCCGTGCACAGCAACGAAGAGTAGCCCCCACTCGCCGCAACTAGAGAAACCCCATGCGCAGCAACAAAGACCCAACGCAGCCGAAGATAATAAATAAATAAAATTAAAAAAAAAAAACAGCGGAAAATCACATAACTTTCATACCTTACTCTGCCAGACTCATCACCTCTCCAGACCCCCAAACCGCCTCGACCGTCCTCCCTGGCACGGCGAATTTCCTTACAGATAATCGTTCGAAATGTGAATTTATAATATATACAATGTACAACAAATGCAACGGAACAGATGGTGCGTTCCTGAGCCCAGCAGCTGGAGGGGACACTCGGCACACAGTAGGGGCACCATAAACACTGACTGACTGAGTTCATTGCCTCAGTTGACTCGAAGTCATCTTCTCCCCAGGCACTATCCTTACATCTCTCCAAGCCCCCAGCCCTGGCCCGAAAGGCGGTGAGCTGGGAGCAGATGGCGAGTCCCGGGTGCCAGGTGTGCAGCGCGGTGTGGGGCACGGAGTTCTTTGGTCCCTGCTCCACTCCACCCCTCCCATCCCCACAAGCCGCCCTCGGTGCCACACGTGATGTCGGGCCGAGAGGGACCCGGGGAGGGGAGGGCTGGGAGCAAGGAGATCTGGTGCCTGGCGGAGCCCGCGCGTCCTGCGCCCGCTGCCCGCCGAGCGCCCGCCTCCCTTCTCCTCTGACCCGCGTCACCTGGCAGCCCGTGCAGTCTCCGCGCCTTCCCACCCTCCCTCTCTGCAATCGAGCGCCTTTCTTCCTCCCCTCCCCTCTTCCTCTCGGTCTCTTATCTGACATTTTGCCTCGCTTCCCTCTGCCCACTCCCCAGCGGGTTTCCCTCCCTGGCAGACGCGCCCGCCCCAGCCCGCCCTCGCACACCCTCCAATTGTAGGTCAACCCATTTGCTAACGTTAGCTTAGGCTAGCTCTTGTTGAAGCGTTTTTCCATAAGTGAAATCAGCCGCTTCCCCTGTGGGGCTCCAACTGTAATTGCTTCGACTTGGCTGCTGCGTTGGGGGGTGGGGATCCCACTGGCTGTGCTCCCATCCACACCGCGTGCTGGGGTCACTGGGACGGTTTCGGGGAGCCCCTCGGGGGGGACGGTGTTGGCAGCCCCACCCGGACGCCTGCTTCCGGGCCTGGCTGCCACGGTGGCCTGTTGAAAGCCAGAAACACGCGAATCCAAGGGGGACAAAGGGAGCCGAACCCCTCCTCCAGAACGCTCTGCTTCTAAGTAACTGCGCCTCGGGCGCAGCCTCTACTAGAGATTTACCTGCCAGAAGCTCCCTCTTGCCAGACCTGAGACCCGGGGCCGAGGCACCGGGGGCGTCGGTGCGCCCCGGCCATGGGGCCCTGGCACCGCCACTCCACCCCACCCCAACTCCGCCTTCCCGCACGACGGAGGGCACCGAGGCACGCTGGCCCCTCCGAAGTCGCTGGGGACGCTTGAAGGATCGGGTGCAACCAACTGTCAACCTCCCTTCGCCCTGCGGCTTTTTTCCCTCCCCTCGCCCGCCGCGCACACACCCTGCTCTGCCCTCCTGCAAGAGATCAGACAGCTGCACGCTCAACGGGACCAGGGAGGGGCTGCCCAGCCTGTGTACGAATGTCGCATGCCAGCCGGAGCGTGGGTTCCAGACGCACAGCGCGCACAGAGCGTTCAGGCGTCCAGAGCGAAGGCAGTGGGCGCGCTGGAGATCAGGGGCCAAGTGGCTGTCAGTTCCGGTCAGGGACGGAACTGGGCAAGGTGGTCGAGGGCCCAGCTGGCTTTGAGGGTGGGGGTGGGGATGGAGGAGCCGAGCGCCCGGGAAACAAGCCCCCCACCCCCCTGGCTAGCGCGGCCAATTGCAACTTCAAAGGAGGGCTAGGAGCTGTCTAGGGTGAGGGGGCGTGTGTGTTGTGTGTGTGTGTCTCTTCGGCTTCTTCCCCGGTCGTAAACCCTTAACGGAAGACGGGTGTTAAAGTGCTGCTGACAGGATCGCCCGAAACATGTTTACAGTAGGAAAGACTTTCCTCCAAAAAGCACAGCCGGAGTCGATTCCAATTTATTTCCTCCCTGTAACTGTAATCGACAGGCGAGGCTCAGCCGCCGCGGCGGAGCGACACTGAGCACCGCTAATCCCCGCCGAATCCTCGCCGAGCTCAGGGCAGGAAGAGCGCGGTGCCTGCGCCACCGAGTCGCGGCGCTCGGCGAGGCTTCGGGCCGGGGGAAACCATCTTTTGAGGAGGAGGGGCGGCCTTTCCTAGTCCTTAAGAAAGGCGCGCCTCGGAGAGAGCCTTCTGACTCGTTCCAACTTCGGCAAGATACTGACACGGTAATTGATAATCTCCCGGTTCAGTTAGTAGATCCAAACGGGAGCCAGCCTTGGCGTCCCCAGTCTCTGGGAGCTTCTGACAAGTGAACAGGAGGCGGCGGTTATTTGCCCTAAACTCTGATTTATGATTTTTAAAAGATCAGAATTCACCGACACACCCTATTAACCGCTGATCGTTGAAACTGCTACCTAAAGAAGGTAGAGTAGTGGAGGATGATGGGGGTTCGGGAGGGGAGGAAGGGGGAGAAGAAAGAAGTCCGACCGTCCCCACGTTTTCCCACGTCTGCTCGTGGGCGCAGAGAGGCTCAGCGCTGCCACCTGGCGGCTGCTTCTCCCCGGATTGGGGGCCGGCTGGTGGCAGAGCAAACCCGGGTTCCCGATGGGTGTGCCTTGCTTCTGCTTCGCGAAATGGGGCAGAAGCTCGTATTCATGCTTCAAATCTACGTGGCCCGGTGCAAACACTCATTTTTTGCTTGTTCTCATGAGAAAATTGAAAGGTAAGGAAAAGTGAGTTAGCGGTGGTATGAAGTGCATACATACATACACCTACCAGGTGCCAGTTACTGGTTAGGAGGGGAAAGAAAATGGTAAAAATTATCAGAAATGCAGGGTTCTTATCTCTTATTCTAAGAGTAACAATAATTCGTGGACTTCATTTTACCTCAAATCCTATTTTGATATTTTGCAAATAAGAATTACTTCCATACATTGTTTTTCAATACAACCCCACCCCTTCCCCGGGAAGTCCAGTTCCAACACAGTTTCATCAGCCCAAAAAGATGAAGTGCAAGTTATGTTTGTCTACTTGATTGAGAAGTAAATCAGCTTCGGATGGAGGGTTCTTTTCCATAAGGTGTGGTACCAAAAAGGCTGGGGCCTTTCAGTTGGCAAAGGCCAATGACATCCAATTTCTGAGGCTTCTTCCCTGTCTGCTAAAGTAACAAAGACAGGTCTCCCCACCCCCCTCTTTATGTTCTTTGAACTGAATAGTTGTCAGGTCAGACCAGGTCCTACAATCACAATTTCTACAACCAAGGCAAGGCAAAATCTTGCAAATCAGTTCAAATCCAAGAGATTTGTTAAACTAATTTCCCTTCAGGCTCTTTTTCTCCCTCTATACTATAGAAATATATTTAGCAGTAGGATAGAATCTTACTTCCATCTATACCCCATACCATTTTATGGATGTGAGATTTTATGTTGTGCAGGTGTGTGAGAGCAGAAGAAAAGAAATGAATTAGCAGATATTACATTACATCTCAAAATAGAGTTCCATTATTCAATGGAAACTAAATAAAATATTTACCTTAATTCAAAATTTGGAATGTCTAGCATCATTGCTAATAAAGATAATTAGCCTATTATTCTAAAACAGGAATTTTTCTGCAAAATTTTTTATCTTGGTTTACTGTTAATATGGCTTAAAGAGTAGCATTAAGAATTACTTCATGTACTGCAAAGCCAGCAGAGGGAACACTGAGTACTGATTTAGTAGGGGCCACCAAATATCTGGTATTTGGGAAAAAATGTCAGTAATGGAAAACTGGTTACAAAGCATATGAACTTAGGTAATGAGAACACAGAAATCTTATCTCATTATTTGGTATTCAGAGGCCTAATACATTCCAGTGTGCACATACTCAGTTGGTGAGAAAGATGACTTTAACAAAAGGCCATTTGTCACATGTTTTCTTACATTTTAAGAGGACTACTAACACATAAGAACAAACCTACTTTAGAAGTCTAAGCATTCATATATACTATAATAATCTTATAGTCAATACAAATTACTAATATATTTCTTCATTCTAAGAAGAACTTCTTCATTTTTAACATCTCAGATGTCTTACAACCATGGGGATGTTAGTTTCATTGGCAGTTTTTCTCCCTTAATGGCATGTAACTATGGTATGTCTTAAAGACATCGATTAGATTTGTTGAAGTATAGAAAATACATCTAACAATAGAAATAGGCCAGTGGATATTATTTTTAGTACACACTTTAAAAACTCTGTGTGCTTTTGTGTGTGTGTGCGTGTGTGCGTGCTTTAAACATAAACAAAAGTACTCTGACTGCTTTGATTAACTTCCACTTTTCCCTGATCATATTCACTGGTAAACTCATAAATGGCTTTGGAAATATAATCAATTACATTGATTAAATTATTCACTCACCTTGACTGAAATATCACAAACTAGCCATACCCTCAAATCATTAGTTGGTGCAAATCCCAAAATAAATGTAGTATTTATTCTTTTTTTTATTCTGGTGAAAATATTGATTTTATAAATAACAGACCTCTTAGAGTAATTTTTATGTCTGATAACATGTAGGGGTGTGTTGTAGTGGGAATACTAAAGAAAATGAAAAGCGAGATGACACACCCAACTTTGTTATATGCAAAAGAGGTGCCTGTGGGGTTTTTTTTGTTTTCAAGATTTGTTTCTCCTTCTAAAGGAAAAAATATATAACTTGGGTAACTACTGGTCAAAAATTATTTGCTTTTACCCACAAAAACATTCTTGCTTGTGGTTGATCCTCAGAGATCCAGTCAGATGTCTCCAAAGGGTGTTCTTTCCAGTAAAATTCTAAATCTGACAACCTGGGCC
Organism: Lagenorhynchus albirostris; assembly: GCF_949774975.1. Classification (NCBI taxonomy): domain Eukaryota; kingdom Metazoa; phylum Chordata; class Mammalia; order Artiodactyla; family Delphinidae; genus Lagenorhynchus; species Lagenorhynchus albirostris. The sequence goes on along the minus strand of NC_083104.1, from coordinate 87,593,547 downwards.
TCTCGCCAGCCTACATACTTCAAAAGTTTGACAAGATAAATAGAAATCTGCTGCCTAGCACTAGTTTGATCTGAATCTAAAGCTGACCTAATTGTGTTGGGTTAGCCCTACCTAACCACTTATCACTGGCCTGTAGAAAAACAGTTTACTATTATGGTGTTAGGAAAGACCAATTTTTACTAGAATTTTAATTTTCGTACCTTGGAACAAACGTGGCCAAATTAACATGTATTCTGACTACCTAGGCACCTTTTCTTTGCCGCATTCTTCACGATGCTCATGAATTTTCTTTTCAAATCACTGGGATGACAAGGTTGCCACTGTGGTCCTTGGACGGTTCACATCCATGACCTGTAATTATTTTTTTACATTGGTGGCCATCCTCGATTTTAGCCTCTTGAACAACATGCTGCTTCTACTTTAAGGAGTGTCTCTGGAATCTGAATTATCAAGGGAAGGATAATTGCATTCATTGATGGCTTATTATACATCAAGCTCATTGAACCCTCACAACAACCCTATATAAAGTAGTTCCTAGTGTTCCCACCTCACAGATGAGGAAAACTGAGACTTGGTCACATCCCCAGGGTCACAGGACCAGTAAGAAGGACTAGCAGCTGGGTCTAATATAAATCCAGAGTTTCCATTCTCTTCTGCTACCAGTTACCACTGCTTTCTACAGTTTCTCTTTGCCTTGGCCTTTTAGTTCCACTTGATTGAAGTAACAAACATATAGGAGAATATATATATATATATATATATATATATATATATATATAGGAAAGGAGGAGGAGGGTGTGGGGGAGAGAAGGATGGAGAGTGAAGCTATCTTTAATTTTGAAAATGTGGAAAACACATATTTAGAAAGTAAAATTGATTCCCATCCTTTACTCACCATTATCACCTTACACAAAACTCTACGGAAATTCTCCCATTGAGTTAACTATGGAACACTGCCTAATATGTTCCAGTGGAAAGCTCCTCTGTTTGGGCTATCCAGGATTTATAGGGGAGTTTAAATCATTAAATGACCATAGTTAACCCTTGTTTGGTTAAGAGAGCAAGTAATTATTGCAAAAATTCCTCTTCTCTGTCTTCCACAAACAGTACCAAAATAGCTCTGAAGGGATTTACACAATACTTCAACATCTGTGCTGTACCTGGAATTGTTAAAATAACTGTGATGACAGGTGTCTAGGTACCGCTTTCTTAATGATTTTCAATATCTATTGATTTATTGTCATGGCTTTCCCTCCCCCTTTTACATCCTTGGCTTTATGAAGGAGCCGAGGAACAGATTTTGCACTAGAGGCTGATTCCAATACTGAAAAGAACTAATAAAAATAATCACTTGGCTTTTAAGCAGAGAGCTTCCATTTACAGTATTTCACCCTTCCCCCCCTTCTAAGCCCCTCGTTATCTAACATAATGGTTAGAATACATTTCCGTCTCTCCTCTTAATAATTTCATGCATTAACATCCTCTTCACACACCACACACCACACACGCACACGCACACGCAGGCACGCACAGCAAAAGGAAAAGAGGCAGCAGAAATCTCAGCTGTACTTCTAGCCCTTTTAAAAAGTTTGCTCTGTAAATTGGAATGAGGTCAGATTTGGAGCTTCTCATTGCACGCGGAGATTATTATTGCATCGGGTTCCAAGCCAATGGGAAGCCCAGGGGAGGGGCTTGGCTCAAGGAAGCGTTGGTTACAGCGGCTGATTGGCCGCGGCCAAGACTGGGAAAGGATAAAGAGACGCGAGGCGGAATTGGGGTCTGCTCTAAGCTGCAGCAAGGGAAACAGTGTGTGAGGGGAAGAGGCCTGTTTCGCTCCCGGGTCTCTAGTTCTTGCACGCTCTTTAAGAGTCTGCATTGGAGGAACTCTGCCATTACCAGCTCCCTTCTTACAGAAGGGAGGGGGAAACATACATTTATTCATGCCAGTCTGTTGCATGAAGGCTTTTTGGCTTCCTATCTTGCAACAAAATAATTGCACAAACTCCTCAGTACCGATTCCGCCCACAGAGAGTCCTGGAGCCAGAGTCTTTTCTGCTTTGCATTGTAGGAGAGGGACTAAGTGATAGAGACTATGTCGCTTTCCTGAGCTCCTGAGAGCGCTCGTGAACTGGAATCAACTGCTTCAGGGGAAGGAAAAAAAAAAAAAAAAAACAGACTTGCCTGGGAGGCGGCGAAAAACTTGCATTCGAAGCTTCAGCAACCAGCATTCAAGAAACTCCTCTCCACTTTTAGCACGGTCTCCAGGACTCAGGAGCCGAGAGACAGCGCAAACTGCGGCGCGGTGAGAGAGAGAAGAGCGAGAGAGAGAGGGAGGGAGACTCTCCAGCCTGGGAACTATAACTCCTCTGCAAGAGGCGGAGTACTCCCGCCCCGCATCTTTTGGAGACTTTTCTCTCTTCGCCCACCTCCGCCCCGGCCGGGAGTTGAGCCGACCGCTCGGCCGCCGCGCGCGTCCCCCAACTCGGCGTGCGCTTGGCCCCGGGAGCCGGGAGGGCCCGGCGATTGCGCCGCGGCCGCCGCAAGGGTGTGAGCGCGCGTGGGCGCCCGCCGAGCCGGGGCCATGGTGCAGCAAACCAACAACGCCGAGAACACGGAAGCGCTGCTGGCCGGCGAGAGCTCGGACTCGGGCGCCGGCCTCGAGCTGGGCATCGCCTCCTCCCCCACTCCCGGCTCCACCGCTTCCACGGGCGGCAAGGCCGACGACCCGAGCTGGTGCAAGACGCCGAGCGGGCACATCAAAAGGCCCATGAACGCCTTCATGGTGTGGTCGCAGATCGAGCGGCGCAAGATTATGGAGCAGTCGCCCGACATGCACAACGCCGAGATCTCCAAGCGGCTGGGCAAACGCTGGAAACTGCTCAAAGACAGCGACAAGATCCCTTTCATTCGGGAGGCGGAGCGGCTGCGTCTCAAGCACATGGCTGACTACCCCGACTACAAGTACCGGCCCAGGAAGAAGGTGAAGTCCGGCAACGCCAACTCCGGCTCCTCGGCCGCCTCCTCCTCCAAGCTGGGGGAGAAGGGCGACAAGGTCGGTGGCAGCGGCGGGGGCGGCCACGGGGGCGGCGGCGGTGGCGGGAACGGCAACGCGGGGGGAGGAGGCGGCGGCGCGAGCGGCGGCGGCGCCAACTCCAAACCCGCGCAGAAAAAGAGCTGCGGCTCCAAAGTGGCGGGCGGCGGGGTCGGCAAGCCCCACGCCAAGCTCATCCTGGCGGGCGGCGGCGGGGGCGGCGGGAAAGCGGCGGCCGCCTCCTCCTCCTCTTTCGCGGCCGAGCAGGCTGGGGCCGCCGCCCTGTTGCCCCTGGGCGCCGCCGCCGCCGCGGCTGCCGACCACCACTCGCTGTACAAGACGCGGACTCCCGGCGCCTCGGCCTCGGCGGCGGCCTCGGCCTCCGCCGGCCTCGCGGCCCCGGGCAAGCACCTGACCGAGAAAAAGGTGAAGCGCGTCTACCTGTTCGGCGGCCTGGGCGCGTCGTCCTCGCCCGTCGGCGGCGTGGGCGCGGGCGCTGACCCCAGCGACCCCCTCGGCCTATACGAGGAGGGGGGCGCCGGCTGCTCGCCCGACGGGCCGAGCTTGAGCGGCCGCAGCAGCGCCGCTTCGTCGCCGGCCGCCGGCCGCTCGCCCGCCGACCACCGTAGCTACGCCAGCCTGCGCGCCGCCTCGCCCGCCCCGTCCAGCGCGCCCTCGCACGCGTCCTCGTCGGCCTCGTCCCATCACTCCTCCTCCTCCTCGTCCTCCTCCTCCTCGGGCTCGTCGTCCTCGGACGACGAGTTCGAAGACGATCTGCTCGACCTGAACCCCAGCTCAAACTTTGAGAGCATGTCCCTGGGCAGCTTCAGCTCGTCGTCGGCGCTGGACCGGGACCTGGATTTTAACTTCGAGCCTGGCTCCGGCTCGCACTTCGAGTTCCCGGACTACTGCACGCCCGAGGTGAGCGAGATGATCTCGGGAGACTGGCTGGAGTCCAGCATCTCCAACCTGGTCTTCACCTACTGAAGGGCGCGCGGGCTGGGAGAAGAGGGCCGGGGGACGGGGGAGGGGGGCAGAGAGGAAAGAGAAAAAAAGAAAAAAAAAAGCGGACAGAGAAAGAGTTGCAAGAGAAAAGGGAAAAAGAAAAAAAAAAAAGGAAAAAGGAAAAGGAAAAAAAAAAGTGAGCAGGGCCGCCTTGGGCCGCGTCCCGGTGGTCGGAGAGCAGCGCGGCGGCGTTTGGGGACCCGCGCTCCCATCCCCCACCTCCCCGGCCGGAGGGACGCGGCGGAGGCGGAGGTAGACAGGGGCGACCTTTTATTGTTGTTCTTGATGTTGTTGTTGATGGCGAAAAAGCGACTTCGAGTTTCCTCCCCTTTGCTTGAAGAGACCCCCCCCCCGCCCCGCACCGCTTCCAACGAGCTTCCGGACTTGTCTGCACCCCCGGCCAGAAGCCGAGTTGGTAGTTTTCTAAGAGACTGAAGAAATCTCGTTCCTCTCTCATCGCCCCCTTGGTATTTTATATTTGGTTTTTTTTTTGATCCGGAGAGGAGGAGAAAAAAAAAAATCCAACGCGCCCCCGGGGCGTTTTGTTCTCAGCATCCCCGCCCCCATACTTCTTCGCCAACACCCCCCCCCCCCGCGCGCAAGAAGACAGAAGGCTCCGGGGAGTCGAATTTGACCGACGGCAGATGTTGGAGGGTCGCACGGACCCGAGCGCCGGGACTGAGAGACTCCACGCTGGCGAATTCCCGTTTTGTTTTTGGAGGGGTTTTTTTTTTCTCTCTACTTTTTTTTTTTTTCTTTTTTTTTTTCTTGCCCCTGCAGCCGGAGGAGGAGATGTTGAGTGACCGGCGCTCGGAAATGACCCAAGAACCTAGTTGGAAAGCCACACCAGCCAGGGCGAGGGGCGGGGAGGAGAAAAACACGAACTGGACAGGGGCGAATAATAAAACTGAAATGGATTTGCACGTTGGGGAGAAGGTGGCGGCGTCTCCTGGGCCTCCGCCTCCCGCATCTCTGAAATCAGTGAGGTGAGACTTCAAGGCCCGCAGGCGCGGAGGAGAGGAGACTGTTTGATGTGGTACCGGGGCAGTGGAGGGCGAGTGGTGTCGGGGGAAAAAAAAAAGGTTTTTTGCTTCTCTTAATCGGAATCGTGATGGTGTTGGATTATTTCACTGGTGGGGTTAATATAGCATGTTATCCTGTCTATCTTTTAAAGATTTCTGTATAAGACTGTTGAGCAGTTTTTAAAATAGTGTAGGATAATATAAAAAGCAGATAGATGGCGCTATGTTTGATTCCTACGACAGAAATTATCACCAGCTTTTTTTCATTCTTAACTCTTTAAAGGATTCAAACGCAACTCAAATCTGTGCTGGACTTTAAAAAACAATTCAGGACCAAATTTTTTCTCAGTGTGTATGTGTTTATTCCTTATAGGTGTAAATGAGAAGACGTGTTTTTCCCTCACCGATGCTCCATCCTCGTTTTTTTTTTCTTTTTTTTTTCCTTGTAAATGTAATCAGATGCCATTTTATATGTGGACGTATTTATACTGGCCAAACATTTTTTTTCTTATTTTGTCCCTTTCTTTCTTTTGCTTTTTTTTTCTTTTTACTTCCTTATTTACTCCTTCCTTCCCTTTTCTTTCATTTTTTTTTTTTGTAGTTGTTGTTACCCACGCCATTTTACGTCTCCTTCACTGAAGGGCTAGAGTTTTAACTTTTAATTTTTTATATTTAAATGTAGACTTTTGACACTTTTAAAAAAACAAAAAAAGACAAGAGAGATGAAAACGTTTGATTATTTTCTCAGTGTATTTTTGTAAAAAATATATAAAGGGGGTGTTAATCGGTGTAAATCGCTGTTTGGATTTCCTGATTTTATAATAGGGCGGCTGGTTAATATCTCACAGTTTAAAAAAATCAGCCCCTAATTTCTCCATGTTTACACTTCAATCTGCAGGCTTCTTAAAGTGACAGTATCCCTTAACCTGCCACCAGTGTCCATCCTTCGATCTCAGTCCTATAAAAAGGGGGAGGAGAATTAGCCAAACACTGTATGATTTTAAGAAAAACAAAATTTTTAAGCAAAATACTGTTTTATCCAGAGGCTTTAAAACTGGGGCATTTACAGCAAAAAGGGATCCTGTAGCTTTAACTTGTAAACCACATCTTTTTTGCACTTTTTTTATAAACAAAAACGTGCCGTTTAAACCACTGGATCTATCTAAATGCCGATTTGAGTTCGCGACACTATGTACTGCGTTTTTCATTCTTGTATTTGACTATTTAATCCTTTCTACTTGTCGCTAAATATAATTGTTTTAGTCTTATGGCATGATGATAGCATATGTGTTCAGGTTTATAGCTGTTGTGTTTAAGATTGAAAAAAGTGGAAAACATCTTTGTACATTTAAGTCTGTATTATAATAAGCAAAAAGATTGTGTGTATGTATGTTTAATATAACATGACAGGCACTAGGACGTCTGCCTTTTAAGGCAGTTCCGTTAAGGGTTTTTGTTTTTAAACTTTTTTTTGCCATCCATCCTGTGCAATATGCCGTGTAGAATATTTGTCTTAAAATTCAAGGCCACAAAAAACAATGTTTGGGGGAAAAAAAAGAAAAAAATCATGCCAGCTAATCATGTCAAGTTCACTGCCTGTCAGATTGTTGATATATACCTTCTGTAAATAACTTTTTTTGAGAAGGAAATAAAATCAGCTGGAACTGAACCCTAAATCTTGACTTTTGTCATTATTATGCCCAGAGCCTAAGATTGGAAGGGCCCTATGGTTTCTAGAAACTACACCATCTGCCTTAGCTTTGAAACAAGTGAGTTTCAGAGAGACCTGTTAAATGCCATCTTATTGAGGAATAATTACTAAGTTCCTCTCGCCAAGATTTTGCAGGCCCTAACCCTGAAAGGATGCTGTCAGCTGAGTATGTGTCAACTGTACATGCTTTCTAGGAATTTTCTGAGTTTACCCCATTTAAATGAGCACCCTTTGTCTTGAATTTTAAAAAGGGGGGAGGGGCAACAGGAACAGAATTCCTTACAGATGAAACCTGCGGGCTGATCTTTTTTTCACCTTTGTGGTCCTAAAGCTGCTTTCTCCTTGACTTGCCCAGAGTTACTAGCGGCTAGCATTGTTTCCCACAGATTAAGAACAAATATGCCTGTTACATTATCAATATATTGTGGTGGAGAAAGGCATTACCAGTTGCAAGATATAAAAGTATCCATTTTTTCCTCAAAAACAGAAAGCTTCATCTGGTGCCAAAATCTCCCGTTTTGTGCCATGACCAACGTGGCTATTCACGTACATGAAGAGCAACAGTAAGGGTGACCCGGAGAAGTTGGCTCCGTAAAGGGCTAAGAGGAAAGATTCCGCCCCCACCCCCAAATCTGGGAATAGCACACATTCAGCTAGTGGAGATTTATACTTTCTTTAATCATCAGGCACAGTATTAATGAGACGTGTACGCAAGGAGAAAAAAGTGCCTTGAATTTCCTAAGCCCTGTTGGTATTTGGTTTGGAGCCTGCACCTTGCTAAAGGGCACAATTAACTGTTTACTTTGAGGGTTAACAATTTCCATTAACTAGCAAAACCCATCTTCCCTTCCAAATGTTTGTTAAAAATGTCTGCTTTATATGTCTTCTAGTTTTTCAGCACTGGAGAGGAGGGGTTAATAAGCAGACGTATGTGGAAATAACCCTTTAATCATCAGGATTGCTTGTAGGTAAGGAAGTCTTCATCCTGGAATGTACAGCTGGACAGAGATTTTTGGAGCCTGTAGTCCAAAACAAGCAATTTTTTTTGGTCAATGAAAAGCAGTAATTCCCCCCTCCAAAATAATACAACTATCACGTTTCAGTATAATTTCATCTTTTAAAAATCGTTTTAGCTACTAGTCTCCAAATTTTTTTCATGTATTCACTAATACATTTAGTTTTAATTGCATTTGTGTTCTGTAATGGTAATATCATTTTTTTTAAAAGATTTAAAAAAAACAATGGTATCTTAAGTTTCTTCAAAGACTTTTGTAAAAGGACTCTTCTACAAAGTGCTTTAATTGTTGTTCATGGTAGTGATAATATGATTGTTTAGTTTTTTCAGATCCAAAGTACGAAAACCTTGACGTATATGAAGACTATATGTTGTAATTTTTTAAGTATATTTTATTTTGTAGGGTTCTCCTGCTAGAACTACATTTATTCCTCCTTGACTTTCCATATAAGGACAGATGATTTAACTATTTTCTTTAAGAATTTCGATAACATGGCTTTAAAAACAAAAGGTTAAGTAAAGTGTGTGTCCCTCCTAGGAGATGATCGAGTAAATGTAGGAAACATTTTTGTACTTTCTTACCTCTGAATCAGTTTTTATTCATAAGGGATACTTATGTGTTAGGTGGTACAAGGTATAATAAACCTGAGAGACCAAATAGTTTAGTATGATTTTTTCTTTCAGATAATTTGGATCAATAGAAAACAAATTTCAGATTTTAAGAATAAGAAGGCACTTTTCTTTAAAGATACTGCTCTGGCCCTGGGCTCCATTAGAAATGTGAATCAGTAATACTTGCTTAAGCAAGTTTTGTCGGTTCCTAGTTGAATACCTATTAAGTGCCAAGAAAAAATGTAAGCTGATGGGGTGGGCTGAGTGCCTGGATCTTCTGCTCACATTGCTTGGTGGGGGGAAAGGGGGCAGGGGTGCTGGAGTCATTAAGGGATTCCGAAGAAAGCGAGAAAGCAAAGGGCTGGGATTTGGACATCCACATCTACCAACTCTTCCCTGGGTTTATGGGGTACCCACGAATCAGAACACATGGTTTGGATAATGCTAGGGTTCAGAATATTTAATCATAAATTTTAAATAATTTATTTTAAAGGGGCATCTGGATAGATCCATATGTCAAGAAAACACTAAGAATTCTGGTAAGAATACAAATCCATCTTACCCATTTGGATTTCTCAGGGTGGAAGGTTGGTACGCTTTATTTTTCTTTGGTTATTTTATAATGCCTTTTTCCCCCCTCCTTTGAGTCCTGTAGTACAATATCTCTCTAACCCATATTTACTAACGTTTACCCTACCCACCCTACTCTCCTGGAAAATTATCTCCCTATCCATTTTCAGATCTTCACTCTGGCTATCATTTGAAAGCCAAAGGGGGAGGGAGGGAAGCCATTCCAGACATCTGGTGTTCAGACTCTGCTAGAAACCTGCCAGATTCCCCCTTGCCCCAGGGTAAAGCACAAAATTCGCATGCTGCCATCCAAGGTCCTGCACACAATGAAATGCCCACCTTTCCAGTTCTCCAAAAAGAATTCCAGTCCAGTGGTCTTTCCCATTGGACTGCAATTGTTGAAGGACAGGAACTAGACCTTAAATAATTAGTTTCCCCAAATTTACCTTCTCTGTTTTGTTGCATACAGTAAATATTTGTTATTTATTGAACTTACATTGTTTCAACGGCACTTTAAGAGCTTCCAAAATGCCTTTGCATATTAGGCTTTATTATCACAGCTGTGGTAAGGAGGGAGCCTTGGATTTATTGAAAGCCTGGGTTAAAATGCTACCTCTTAGACCAACCAGCTGTGAAGGATGTTCACATTTCTTAGCCTCCTTAAGCCTCAGTGTTCTCAGCTGTTAAATAGAAAGAATGCTATGTGACACACAAAGCTATTGTGAGAATCTAGTGGAATAACACATGGAGCGTACCTGGCATCAAGCCTGGCCTCCTGTATGGGCTCATTAAATGCTAGTTCCTTACCTCATGGGTTGTTCTAAAAAGATAATTCACATTCAAGCCTAGCACAGTGCAAGCAATATAGAAGGTACCAAGTTCTTAAGAAGAAAACCCTGGAATTGGTGTCTCCTCATCTGCTACATGAAGCCTCACATCTCAGAATTACCCCAAGATTCTTGTTAAGGGCAAAGATGATAAGGATTATCAGGCTCTGGGGGTGGGGCCCTAAATAAGCCTCCATATACAATGCTCACTGAAGTTGCCTCCACAGTCATTTAGCATTTTCTCCCAATAAATATGCAGCAAGGGCTTATAACCACCTGTTGCTCCATGGAGAAATGGAATTCAGAGTGGCTCAATGAGGTCACAAGGTCAGAAGTGAGAGAAACAGCCCCGGAATCCCTTCTCTTGAGCCCTAGTTCCGATTTCCAGAAACAGATGTCTTCTGTACTTTAGCCGTAGAGATAAGAGACTTAGCCCAGGCCTCAAGTTGGAGAGAAGGATTGGCAGTCCTCTGACTTCCTGTCCACTTCCCAAGGATGCCCTCCAACCTCCCTAGTTGAAAGGGTAAGTGTAAGTAATTAGCTGTGCATACGTATCTATGTTCCAGTTCAACAAATGTGAGCTAAGATAAAAGATCAACTCAGGGACTAAGTTTTGGAAGAAGTAACTAACTGAGGCAGAAGAGACTAGGAACAGTGTAAACATGGTGAGTGGAACTTCTGCTTTGCTATCTAAAAGTGAGATAATTGGAAAGTATTCAGAGGAGTGTACTCAGCCTTTATAGAGAGAGCTACAACCTACCCATTATATCCTAATGAGATTGACCGTTGGCTACAGTTAACTTGAAGGGTTTTATGGTTTCCTGCATGTGTTGTTTTCCTTCTCAGTGTTAAAAAGAAGAAGAAAAAAAAGCCTCACATCACCAAACGGTATATCCCAGGGGGCTGTTGGAGCAGGCTGGTGCATTTTGGTTTGTGCCTTAGTTAACAATGCACCTTCATGTGTGTGTGTCTGTGGATCCAGGTGATAATAAATTCAGCCTATTTTATTTTCTTCTGACAGGTTCAATTCAGGGCAGTTGGTTCATGGAGTACTGCCAAACAGGCCAGGCCTAAGTCAGGGCAGGAAGCTTCATGTTAGAGTCTTCCTTTACCCTGCAGACTTGTTCCTTAAGGACCAAGTTGTAACTCATTTGAGCATCAGTACACAAAATTGCTTTGCATTTTTGCGTCACTCATACCACATTCAAATGATATTCTACTTGAATTTTTGGGGTTTTTTTAAGGATAGGATAAGAGAAGAAACAAATATCATATTTATCATCATTTAGCCTGCTTGGTACTTTAGATATTTTCCCAATATATAATTCTTTGGACCAGTTGTTAGACAACTAATGATCGTGCTGTTTCCTTTCACAACATACAGCTGAAAGCCTGGAAGCAGTGAAAACACTGAGCATTATCTTTAGTAGGCTCTCAGCGTAGTGAATGCCCAGCAGTGTAGCATGATGATTGGCTAGAATGTATGGTGCATATAACTGCTTTCATAAAAGCTGAGCAGCCAGGCCCTGTTTAACGATCAATTAGCTCTGGTTGTATGTGTGGTTAATTGCCACTTTCTTACCAGGGCTTGTCCTAACTTCCCCAGCTCCAACACCTAAAACCTGTGAAAATAGTCTCTTCTGGAACTCCTGACCTTCAGTCTTGGCCTCTGCTTTCTCCCTCCCCTTTCCCACACTCCCAGTGCTTCAGGCCTTTTATCTCTCTTGTTTGCCAATCCCCTGAGACTTTGAATAATTTATTTGAAGTTCCTGGGAAGTTGTGGGGCTGTAGTCTCAAAACACATTGCACTTTGTTCCTCCCGTGGCAGAAGTAGGTCCAGAAACCTGTCTTTGAAAGAGGTGGTGCTAAGGACATTTGGGAATTTGCTAACAGTTATAATTTGGTTTTGGGGTGAGCACCCAAAGAATCCGAAAGCTGGAGGGGAGTAAAACGGGGGTGGAGTTTGGGGAGCTGTTGCTGAAGGTGAAAAGTACTTTACCCAAAGACTATCTAAAAATAGTGTCTCTCAAGATTTTAATAGGTGTTCTGTGGTCAAGTAAATTAAAGAAATGCTGTAAGAAGATTTCCATTTTTTATTGTTATATCAATGTGTATTTTTTCATATCTGTGCAAACATGTAAGAGTTTTTCTTGAGTAGCTCCTAGAAATAGAATTGCTAAATCTTAGTGTTACAGACATTGGCTTGTGACAGTTTTTCCACCCTGGAGCTGGTTGGGTATAAAGTGGGATGGCTGTTGAGAAAAATCAGTGATAGGTCTAAGTGAATAAATTAGACTTTGAAACAATCACTGTACGCTCCCCCTCTCCGCCCGGAGGGTGAATAGATTCTTTTAGCATGTAAAAAGGGACATCTGCAAATCATTTTGAGATGATTTTTCAATCCTTAGTGTCTGATAAACATACATGATTCGAAAAACAACAATTACAGAAATAGCCTTGACCCTCCCATGGTGACAAAGTACAGGGATTTTAGCACTGTGGAAATGAACGTGAGGACAGGGTTCAGCTCCCTCTCATCTTTTTCTTCTTCTATTAGAATTCACCAGGCTGATTCCCATTCCTGTGTTACTGGCTCTACTTTTTTTAGGCTCTGTGATTGCAAAAAACACTCGCTCAAGTAACTTGAAATCATGGGGCTTTATTGCAAAGAAAAGCATGACTATCAGGGAATTAGAAATTTCATGAGCATTCTGAGAGAAATATTCAAGATACATGGCTCTAGTGAGCAGGTTAATCGGTTGCCTAATTTAGCATCAAGACTGCAAAAATATTAATACTGACCAGATATTCTCTTGGATTTCCTATGTTTCCTGAGTTTCTCCCAACACTAAATTCTTGATTCTTTTCTCCTTATCTGATCCTTCAAATTCCCTTTTAAGACAGAATTTCATGTGATCAGTTACTTCATCAGTCACTTGCCCGGCAGTAAATTGGCTGCTTCTGGGTTATATGCCCACTTCTGGACCAATCATTGAGTGTCTCCCCACTGATTAGTTGAGTCTATTCTTCACTCTCTCATCCCTCCTTTTTTACCTTTGCTCCAGGGATCTGAAAGCCCTCACTTCCTCTTACATTCCTTCTTTGCTCTCCTTATACTCCAGAATGGCAAGCCCAAGGTCCACAAATCAGTACGCTTCCTCCTCTACAATCCGCAGTATCCTCACTTGGAACAGTTTGGTTTTTATCTACTTGATAGATTGATTTTTTTTCCCTGTAGCTTTGATTTTGTCGCTAAGACTTAGAGATATAAACACAGGGATGAAGTATACCACATTCTAAAGACAGTGCTCAACACTGGCGGCCAGAGAAAGCCCCAATCATCCAGGGCAGAACTGATCCTAATATAATCAGTATTCTCCTTCTCACCAGCCCACCACCGCCCGCAAGTCCAAATAAGCAGAAGACAGGAGAAAGGGAAGGAAGAGAGTCAGAGACCCGAAACATCTTTGAGGGGAGCACAGTGGGTCCTCACGCCATTGTATTTGGTCATTGGCATATTTGTTCTGCCAGAGAGAGAAAGGAGGGCTGGAGGGGTTTGTTGATCATCTGCCTTCTGCTGTTTGACTCAGGAAGGATATGAGTTTGCAGGGATCAAGTACACTGAAGTAGGAGTCTGAGAAAACTGTGGGGAGCACCTTGGGGAGCCAGAATTAGAGAGGTAAGGAAGAATCCAAGCTGGAACCCTCCAGGACAGGGAGAATAGGGCTGTTCCTCAGAAGAACCCACATATGTGCCCTTGGGGAAAAACAGCATTTGGATGCCCACCCGTCAGAAGGCCGTCAGTGACCAGTAGGTGTTCGCTGGAGAATCAACACAAAGAGACAGAGGACTGCAGCCCTGGGCAGTTCAGTGAAGGGATATTCACATTGTTCTCTCTCCTTGCTCCCTCCCCCAACCCACTGGAGGAGTTATGCTTTGAAGTGGCATGGGAAGAAAGTATTTTTCCACTCCAAACGGCTGCTCTGGAAAGGTAAGGAAAGGAGATCTGAGTCAAGTTTGAGAGTAAACGTAAAAATTGTATTAGCTTTTTAAAATTTGGAAGTGACCAGAAAGTTATGGACCATACCATTATGTCAGTAGATGCTCTATTTTTTTTTTTTTTTTCCTGCACCGTGATACCAGTCTTTTCACACCATATTCTACCGTTGGAACAATCCTTGTGGCAAATTAGCAAAAGATATTTGGGGATGGGCGTGAGGCTATTTTAAAAATAAGTAAGGGGGGCTTCCCTGGTGGCGCAGTGGTTGAGAGTCCGCCTGCCGATGCAGGGGACACGGGTTCGTGCCCCGGTCCGGGAAGATCCCACATGCCCGGAGCGGCTGGGCCCGTGAGCCATGGCCGCTGGGCCTGCGCGTCTGGAGCCTGTGCTCTGCAACGGGAGAGGCCACAACAGTGAGAGGCCCGCATACCGCAAAAAAAAAAAAAAAAAAAAAAGTAAGAAAGGGAGTCCATCTTCTCTAGTTATCATGAAGCCCAAAATTCCCTACTCCCTTTCTTTCTCCTTTAGACAGATGTGCTCAAAGAAATCCACACATAAACATACAACCAGAACAGTTCCTCTTTCACCTATTTTACATAACAAATTATGCTTAAAAAAAGTGGAAAAAAACCAAAACTCCACTGCTTTAGGATATGATCATAAAATTTTTAACTTTTTAAATTACAAAGGAACTTGAGAGGCCATCTAACCCATTGCCCTTCATTGATCCTACCAAATCCCCCAAGCCCCACATAACCCTGGAAAGCAGTCAAGGCTCCCAAATTATTCTTGTCAAAATTGTTATTCAAATCCCTGTCCCTTCAAAACAAGATAAAACCCAGTGTCTTTCCCTGAGGACTACTGTTAGGTAGGTGTTGGAAGAATATCAATATGGTTGAAACTTTTAAATTAAACGACCCTCATTCTCTTAACTGCTAGACATCTTTACATTTTAAAAAGATGATGTTAAGTTCAATATAGCTATTCATTTGTACAAGGGTGAGTAGTTTGACAAAATGAAGTGAGAACCTGCAGGAAATGGGGGAGATTTCTTTGGCTGTAGGAACCTGCAGGAAATGGGGGAGATTTCTTTGGCTGTAGGTTAGTAATTGGTCTCCATTTTGGCAGACTCACTGGTAGCAGGGCTCGGGAATCTGCCAGAGGGTCGACTCCTCTAAATTGTTTCAACTTCTCCCAATTAATTCTCCGGCGCCATCCAAACTCACATGTTCTCTGAAAGAGTGGGAGGATGTTAAGGGCAGTGTTCAAATGTTGTAGGTTCAAATACATATTACTAACGAAACTGGCTTAAAGAACTTCTCAGTAAACCACAAGCATTTAATGAAGGAACCTAGCCTCAAATATTTAGGGAGTAGAAAAACCCAAGATATTCTCCATTCTTTCATGCCCGTTTGTAAGAAGACAGAGGTTTGCAAACTGGGACTGCCAGTTGCTTTCCCCTTCTTGCTACGATTAACAAGACCTTAACAGTTGTGGAACATTTAAAAACTAAACCCGACAAAGGATAATTGAAACTATACATTTCTACCTAACAAAAGAGGCTGGAGACCACTGTGGTTTTCTAACCTGTACACACTCATCATACAGTCCGGGAGGAGGACCTCCTGCATCTCTTGCCCCTTGATTCCCACATGGCTCAGTCCCTTGGGATGCAGCACTTTTCTCTCTGTGCCATCTCTGATTTAAGTTGGTCCATCTGGAAGTAGTATTACCCAAGCATT
The DNA here is from genome assembly GCF_949774975.1 of Lagenorhynchus albirostris. Lineage (NCBI taxonomy): Eukaryota > Metazoa > Chordata > Mammalia > Artiodactyla > Delphinidae > Lagenorhynchus > Lagenorhynchus albirostris. The sequence goes on along the minus strand of NC_083104.1, from coordinate 87,578,012 downwards.
TATACCCCGAGCCTGGTTCGCCACAAGTGACTGCATGTTTCCTGAAACCAACTATTGGCAGCTGTTACATAGGCCTTTTCTGCTTTTTAGATACCTATAATTACACCAATTATGCCAATCACTGATGTTTATAAAGGATTTAAAATTTTACATACCCAGAAGAGTCTGTCAGAAAGCGGCATCTGAGGCAGAGTGACACCCCACAGAGGGGCCTATTTGGCCATTGCAATTGCTGCATCAAAAGAGTAAGTGAGAGGGCTTCCCTGGTGGCACAGTGGTTGAGGGTCCGCCTGCCAATGCAGGGGACACGGGTTCGTGCCCCGGTCCGGGAAGATCCCACATGCCGCGGAGTGGCTGGGCCCGTGAGCCATGGCCACTAAGCCTGCGTGTCCGGAGCCTGTGCTCCGCAACGGGAAAGGCCACAACAGTGAGAGGCCTGCGTACCGCAAAAAAAAAAAAAAAGAGTAAGTGAAGCTTCTTATGAGCCCATATGTCTTAGGCAAGTTAATCCTGTCACTGGAATAAAATTGTTTGGTTAAGAACCACAGAACTCAATCTAACTTTTATTTTCAAAGGAAAGAACACTGTATCCAAGTCAATGAAATCAGGTTTTCTGACCTGAGACCCTCTGAACCGCAATATGAGGATGAGATGGTTGGTATTCCTCTGTCCCAGGCTCCACCTTTAGAGCCAATAAAAGACTGGATGAGGACCATCCAGTCAGCACGCTGAGCTGGAAGGTAAAGAGCCATCCTGGCAGTGCCCAGATGAGCCGCATTACAGCCTGGGACAAGGGGAAAATAGGGTAATACTGATCCTGTATTTAAAATTTTGATACTAAGTTCATCATAGATTTCTTTTTTTTTGCATTGATTTTGATTTTTTAAAAATACTGCATTAAGATATTGTTTCTTTTGATTGGTGAGTTTTTTGGGTCCCCCTTGAATTTTGTGTCTCGCGTGCCTCACCCTAGCCCTTGCCCTGGGTTCCCTGGGGCAAGTTTGGTGTGTGGTTTGCTGGCTTGACGACTGGTCCTTACACCTGAGTCCTTTTTCTATGCCTTTAAATGCAATTAATGTATTTGCCATTTGCCCAGCAGCCAGCTGGACAGAATCTGAACTATTTTTAGTTGACTTCTTGAAACATTAGAACAATTGTCCTTAACTGTTAGTATTTGTAAGGATTGTCTGGGGTGCTTGTTAAGAACACAGATTTCCAGACCTCCTGCCCAGAAGTTTGGGATCTCCTATGCCGAGGTGGAATTCAGATCTCTGCCTATTTGCATTTTTAGATAAAAATGCTTCTGAGGCAGGTATTTTACAAAGCACACTTGTGTAAAAGCCTCTTTTCAGGGGGTAGTTCTATTTTGTGAGTTACACCCCGTTCCATCAGGGGCAAAGGGGATTACTGGGGGTTGGCAGCTGCCTATGGAATTGCCACCAAAAAAGTAACAATAACAAAGTTACTCTTCATACCAGCCCTGTAAGGAGCAGAGACCCAGAGCCAGAAACTCCTGTTACAGTAGGCTGTTAGCTATCTGCAGCAGGTAGGATTTTCTGATAATTCAGCAGACCTTAAATAAAACAACACATGTGTAAGCACTTGATAGCTAAAAGCAGCTCACAAACACAAGAAGTTATTGTTATTACATTTATTCAGTGTTTTTAGAGACACTTAAGACGTTCCACAGAACATTGCATTCCTTCACAAATCCCCATCAGACCAAATTCTCTACATTTAATAGGATTATCCCCTCATGGAATGCTTTCACAGTATTTCTGAAATCGAGGTCTGAGGACCACCTCTTTATTGTGCAATCCAGAGGTGATAAGGTGGCTTTTCCTGAAAATGTTACCGGGAGCTTCCCAAAATGCTTTTTCACAGCCTCAGGCACTTATGGAAAGCTGAAGCATTATCTAAATCAAGATAGGAAGAACTTCATAACAACAGAAGCTGAAGCGGTTACCATGGGCAGGTTCTATGTATTTGCATGGATTACCAGAGCACTTAGTTCTTGTAGAGCGGGCAGGGACTTTACTTGTGATCAACAGAGGCAGAATTTGAACTCGGGAAGTAGGACACTGGGACCAGAGCACTTTCCCACGGTAGTGCAGCCGGCAGTGCTGGGGACTGAGCTTCTGTAAGCTGAAGTCTCTTCCTCTCTAGAGTAACATTCCTAACCAGTTTATCAACACTTCTTCCCTAGACAGTTTTTCAGGTGATCCCCCATCTTGGTTCTCTGTTGCACATTTCATACTTGTGAAGGGACCTAGAGGACTGAGGACCCTGTCCATCAGCATAAATCCTATGTCATACGTCAGGCCAGCCCCAAACCTTCCTAAAGTCGCCCCATCTTCTTGGATCTTGGTCACGCTGCTGGTGTCTCTCTGAGTGTCCTGCCCTCACAATGTGGACTCTTTTTTAGCGTGGGCACTAATCCTCAACATCCTTATCTGATGCTTGTGACCCGTCATTTACCCCACTAGAATTGTACTGATTGTGGTTTTGGCTGGTGTAGAATGATTTTGATCCAGTTTCTTCAAAGGTACACAAGCATTGACCTCTCCAAGTCAATTCCATTTATACTGGCCCTAACTGGCTGTGGTGAGGCATGCTCTGTGTTTGGGATTCTGTTATCTTTCTGGAACAAGATTGGCCCAGGGCATCTGGTTAGGCGAGTCCCCACAATGAGGGGAAAGAACATAGTGCCTCCTTTGAAAGGCAGGAGCAGAAGAGATTACTGCCGTACCTGCTGCGCGCTCTGCTGTAGAAAGAAGCCTTCTAGTTCTCATGAGTTCTGCTTTACTTTTACAGCAGATGGAGAGCTTTTTAACCTCCTGACTTTCTCTCTTTGGGGGAGGTCGGGAGCAGGGAGAGTGACTGGGCTGGGATGAGAGGTGTGGGGAGGGTAGAGAGGGAGCCAAGCCTGGGAATTATCAGAAAGATATCGATGGAATTTTTATTTTACGTTTGGAAGTTAACATAGTGAAGTTAAAAGGCAAATCTAGTTTCTCTGTCCACACTCTACACACAAACACAGACACACACACACTCAGTCCCTTCTCCACCGTCATTCTCCTGTTGCATTGCTTAGAAGAGGAAGGTGATTTTTTGAAAGACATTTGATCCACCTAGTGGAAGAGGAAGCAAACAGGGAGATGAGATCAGGGGGATTTCTGGGAAAGAAAGTGTGAAACACAAGGGACAAAAGAGTGAGTCATCGGGCCAGATGCAATCATGAGAGACCATCTGGCTCACTGCTTCCCAAACTTTTTTAGGGATATTTGTAAATTTCTACATCAGTTAATAATTGCCTGTTTTGCCGCATTAGGGAGGCGGGGGGTGGGGAGGGTGGCGTGTTTATCTATTTACCTCTGACCATGAACATCTGTGTAGAGATTGAGGTAGGGCATTCTATTTTGGCTTAGTCATCTGAAATGAGCCTTTGGAAAACAAATATCTATCTGATTGATAAGGAAAAGGAGAAACAAAGGTAAAATAAGGTGGCAAACCCTGGTTCACCTTTTTTCTCGTTGGGAAGGTGGGAAATCCCCTTTCCCACTGCTGTGGGTACAAAGGACAGATACTCAGTTCCCAGCCTCCTCTTGGCCAGGACCAGCCCCTTGTGTCCCAAGACGTGCTGAGAGAAAGCCTGCAGGGGAGGGGAGGGGGATGTCTGAGAATGGTTTTCTTGCCGTGTAATGGGTGAGAGGCCTTTGATGAGTGCCTGTTCCTGTTTCCTTCCTGTTGGGAGCAGCTGCAGTGGCTTATCCTGTGGCCATGAGGGAAAACCCGAGAGAACCGTGGAGATGCTGACCCAGAGCCATGATACGGTGAATTATGGAACAAAGTCAAGAACAGCACTGCTGGGGCTTCCCTGGTGGCGCAGTGGTTGAGCGTCCGCCTGCCGATGCAGGGTACGCGGGTTCGTGCCCCGGTCCGGGAGGATCCCACATACCGCGGAGCGGCGGGGCCCGTGAGCCATGGCCGCTGCGCCTGCGCGTCCGGAGCCTGTGCTCCGCAACGGGAGAGGCCACAGCGGTGAGAAGCCCGCGTACCGCAAAAAAAAAAAAAAAAAAAAGAACAGCACCGCTGAACTCCTTGTTACACAGGGAAAACAAAGTCACATTGACAAAGACACTTTTAGTCAGGTGCTCTGTGGCTTGCAAACAAAATCTTAACCTGACACAGATAGAGAAGATCATTTTCATGCAGAAAATATTGATTGGCTTGCTTGGGAACAAATGAAATTACTACTAAACAATTACCACCACTCATGGCATCAACATTTATGGAGCACTTTATATATTTGTGCTTTATATATATTTTTTCATTTAATACTGGCCCTCTGAGATAGTTATTATTATCCCCATTTTATAGATATGAAAATTGAGTCCAAAGAGGTTAATTAGCCCCAGGTCTGATAAGAAGTAGAACTGAACCTAGGCAGTGTAATTCCACAACTGACCCCCTTTTCTATTAGACATAGGACAAACATTTAAAGTATGGCATATGTGTTAAGGTAATTCTTAGAAAGTGGTTAGTTATATGTTGTTCATACATAACAGCATTCACTTAACCATCACAATTACTTGGATCAACATGTCCATTTTTATAATTATTCTGAATATCAATTCAATTAGAATTCCTTTGCAAGATTTTCCAATGTCTGAAGTAATAAAAGCTTGCCAAAAATGAAGTCACAAAAGAAAACAAAAGGCACTTTTGAAGAATCATCAAATCTTAGGTTTGAAAGCAACTTGGAGAATATCATGTGACTTTGTGAAATGTTTGGCTGAAATCAGAATATACCTTAAATGTAGTATTTATATCAGCAAGATTAGTAGCCCCTATTAAAAGAAAAAAAAAGAAGAAACCAGAATGTAGTCAATTAATTAAATTTAGTTTGGCTCCATGTGACTGCTATTTTCTCAGCGATCACAATCAGTTAAATAGAATGAAAGTCTTGAGTTTCTCTGGGGCTTAATGTAAAGCACTTTGGCCTATAGTTAATCTTACCCCTTCCATTCCCTCTTGAAAAAGAAGGATGTTTGCCTGTCTCTGCCTGTCTCCATGATTACATAAAGATGCCCAAGGGTGGTCCTTCTGTTGTCCATCAGCCTTTGGGGGTCTTTGGGAGATTTTCCTGTGGGGCCTCAGAGACTCAACCCTGGGGAGGCAGACAGGGAAGCTCTCACTTTCTCCCCCCATTTGGGGCCTTGGTTGCTCTCAGCCAACATGCTCTTCTTTTTCCAAAGTCGAGCCTCAAGATGGTGAAGATGGAAACTAAATGGAAGAGAAATTGTTCTGAGTTTTCTCTGGACCGAGCAGCAGGCCTGTCTCTTTCTTTTCGTTCTTCCTTTCTGAGCCACAGACTTTTTTGCTTTCAGGGATGTGCTTCAGAGGCCTCTGGGCATCCAACTTTCTGAATCTGTTTCAGGTTGGTGCCCTTCTCTCATCATCCTTGGTCTTGTCCCTGCTTTCATCTTTAGCTTGGGCCCTTTGAAAACCTGAGCACACCAGAAAGCTTTGCATGCAGCTGGCTTGCAGCTGTCTTCACCTTTTCTTCCTCATGCAAATTCTAATACAATCACAAATGATCCCGATTTTGAGAGTCCTCTGTTCTCTTACACTATTTCTCATTTTCAATTGTACCCATCTTTGAATATTTGAAATCTGCTTTCCTAATCTCTTAAAGAGTATGTTGGATGCCTCTTAGCTTTTCCTTTCTCTTTTGGATAATTATGATTCCGTGGGTCTCCTGCCCACCCACCCCCAAGTTTCTTGTCATTTCCACTGTACTAAAGAATTATTTTCCAGATAAGAATTAAGTCCAGAAAGAGCATCCAAATTCCACTTTAGAAGGGAAATTTTAATTTATTCAAATTCCAGTGTAGAAGGGAAATTCACCTATTTCAAAATTAAAATCTGTAAACAAAGGAAACATTTATTCTTTATTCTTAAATCAATTCTATAACCTCCTCCTTCCTGGAGTTAATATAACGTATTCCTCTTTAGGTGTTAAAGTATATAATGGTGGATCAAAAATCATGCATAGGGCTTCCCTGGTGGCGCAGTGGTTGAGAGTCCGCCTGCCGATGCAGGGGACGTGGGTTCGTGCCCCAGTCCAGGAAGATCCCACATGCTGCGGAGCGGCTGGGCCCGTGAGCCATGGACGCTGGGCCTGCGCGTCTGGAGCCTGTGCTCTGCAACAGGGGAGGCCACATTGGTGAGAGGCCCGCGTATCGCAAAAAAAAAAAAAATCATGCATAGTTTTGTTGATTTAATTGAAAGATTTGGAAGTAAATTTTTTTCAATTTTTTCCTTCTTTTAGAATTCCATGGACACAAAACTTTAAAACTTGATATGTCTTTTATTAGCTATAACTGATTCTTTTAAAAATGCCATAACTTAATTGCACTGTGGCCTCAAATCATGTTTAAGAATCCTAACTTGATTGTTTCCTGCTAATTTTTTTTTTAATTGAGGCTGTTTTCAACCCTAATTTTTTATTTCAAATCAAAGTAGCTTTTGCAACTTTGAGAACCAAATGTCTTTCAGTGCATAATGCACTCTGTGTGCATGTGTGTGTGTGTATGTGTGTGTGTTGTGTATAAAATTATTTTTATTGAGAAGTAACAAACACCCTATTTAAAAATGGGTTTAATTATTAGGGTCACTGTCTTCCCCAACAAGAAGTCAAGGGAGCAGCTCCTGGTTGATTGACCAGCTCCACAGTGTCTTCAGAAACCCAGTCTCTTTCCTTCTCACTGCTCAGCATCACTTGACCAAATTAATGGGTTTAACAACTCTAGGCATCTCATTGTCACTAAACACCACTGGGAAGCAGGAAGGGAGGCGAAAGCGTTTCTCTTCTTGTCTGCTTCTTTCTCTCTGATGTCTCTCTCTCCCCAAAGTTTCCTGAAACACTCCCCCCCCAAACACACACAAACATACATATACACATATATTTTTTGTCTTACATATATGCATTAACAATATTATTAAACTTTACAAGCATAGACTACAATTTACGTAGTGTCATGGAACATTATTAAAGGAAGAAAAAATTAATTCTACTTGGCCTCATTATTTAAAAAATTAGATAAGTAAATTGAGAAAGAAGAAGAAAACTTTGAAATAATGCAGGAGGTGAGGATCATTATTACCCTGATTTAGGCATGTTTGTTGATAAATCATATTCTCTGAAAGAAAACTATTCCAGTAAAAACCTAATATAATGCTATTAAATCTACATTAGGGGTTAATTCTAACCTCCAGCACCAGTACTTTAAAAACACTTAATTCTATTAAAATAATCTTCTATTAAAATAAAATAAAAGGTGTAGTAGGTACATATCGAAGACAACAGAACATTTTAGGACTTAACTCTAAATGAATCCCTGCGCTATGTCTGCAAATTATCAGAATTGGAATCATGTCCTAGGCTCCTTCTAATCAGACTCTATATATGCAAACTCTATTAACTGGTTTGAGTTAATGATAGCTTTTACATGGAAGCCTAGCCTTAACCTTATGCTGCAGCCAACCCATTTTACAGAGGAGCCTGTTTGTACATGAAAGTGAGTAGATTATGAAAGCTGTAATTAAGGAAAGGGCATGTACAAGTCCTTTGCTTATTTAACTGCCAACTAAATGAAAGTGCTTGAAAAAAGTTTAAACTTTAAAATTGGCACAAAGCCTTCAGCAAATAAGAGTTCTATGAGTTTTTGTTTCGTTCAGGAAACTCTATCAGATGAGAACTTGAGTCTGGGTTCTATTCCCACAAGTCCACTGACCCAGCTCTCACCTTTTTAGTCAATGTCATCTTTGTTGCTAAATCCACTGTGTGCTTTTCCATCTTGATCTGACTGGCCCTCCCTGAAGTATTGGACACAGCCTGTCACATTCTCCTGCTCAAAGCTCTCCTCCTTGCTTTCTATGATACCACCTTCTCCCAGGTGTCCACTGCTCCATGGGTGCTTCTCTCGGGCTCTTCTGCTGCTGGACCATGTCTTCCATATTGGTGATCTGTGGTTCTCTCTTCTCATCCTACACCTTCTCTGGTGAGTAATAGCATCCAACTAGCATGCTCTTGTTCACTTCCATGGCTTTAAAAATGATATACATTGGGGCTTCCCTGGTGGCGCAGTGGTTGGGAGTCTGCCTGCCGATGCATGGGACACGGGTTCGTGCCCTGGTCCGGGAAGATCCCACATGCCGCGGAGCGGCTGGGCGCGTGAGCCGTGGCCGCTGAGCCTGCGCGTCCGGGGCCTGTGCTCCGCGACGGGAGAGGCCACAATAGTGAGAGGCCCGCATACCGCAAAATGATATACATTGTACACTCGTAACATATAATATTGTATATCAACTATGCTTCAATAAAAAATATTTTTAAAAAAAAGACATATGAACTGTTGGCTCCCGGAATCTGTGTTTAAGTGCCCTAGCCTCTCTCCTGCACCCCAGACCTACTAAATAGTTCCATGTGGATGTCTCCCACTGATGTCAAACTCATGTTTGATGTCATGAACTCCTGAGCTCCCCTTCAACACTGCTCTTTCTCTGATACTCTTTTTGATGAGTGACACTATTGTCACTCAGTGGTGAGGTCATTAAAAGGAACAATTCTAGATAAAAGGAACAATTCTTCTTCAGCTTTTCTTCACTCACACGTCCAGTGATTTACTAAGTGTCCTGCAGCCTACCTTCTCGATGTCTCTGGAATTTACCTTTCACTCCATTCCTGCTGCCACTACTGTAGGCCAAGACTTTATCATGATCTCACCTGGGATATTTTGGCAGCCTTTCACCTGTTCTCCTATCTAATCTTGCCCAGCTTGAGTCCATTCATCACACTGTCCCTAGCAAGGTCTATTTAAAACATAAGTCCAATCATTTCACTTCCCTGGTTGCAATCCTTGAATGCCTCTGCATCACCTTCAGGAGGGTTCAAAGGTTGTAGCATGGTTTACAGCACTCTTGGGAACTGGTCCTGATTTAGCTTCCTGGTGTCATTTGTTACCACCCCTCCTTCCTCCTTTACAACGAACCTCTCTGTATTCTGTACATCAGCAGTACTAAAATATTTTCAGTTACCGAAAGATACCACGACTTCTCACTTTTGTGCTCTTGATATGATTTCCTGGCTTCATGTTATCCCCTTTCTCCAATTCTTCACCTGGCTAACCCTTTGCTTGAGAAATCAACATAGGCTTCTCTCTTTGGGGAGGCCTTCCCCACCCCTGTCTGGCCACCTCTGCTGTGATTCCATATTACTCTGTGAATATCAAAGTGCTTATTTTATAACCATCTGTTTGCCTGTCTTTCCCCCTCACCATAAAATCTTTGAGGGAGCAACTAGTGTCTTACTGGTCCTCGTAAGCTCCCCACCTTAAATGGGCCATTCCTTAATACATGCTCTAATGCAGCACAAATTAGGCAACTAGTTCAGAGAGAAAACAAGCTCTAAGATAGAAAACAAGTTGCGTAACTTTTTTCAAGAAGGAAAAAATTAAAGATATATTCAAATGACTATTTGGGGTCGTATTTTGGTAGAGAATAGGAATCTTTTGATTATAGTAGAAACATTATTTTGCTTTTTCGGGGGGAGGGTGTGTTATTTGTTTAACTGAAGATCTTTTGTTGAAGTGAAATAACTTGGATGTTGGGGGCAAACAAACTTGTCTTCAAACACTAGCCCAAGGGTCCTCTAGTGGTTTGCTCTTGGATGAGTTACTTATACTTTGGAAACTCATCTCTCTCATCTGCAAAATGAGGATTGTATTCACCTTAGAAGTGTGTTGTGAAGGTTTAAATAAGAGACTTATTTAAAAGTATCTGGATATTAGTGAGTGTTCAGTAAATATTATCATCTTTCCCTTCTTTGAGTAACTTATTAAACTAGGAGGTTAAGGGGACTTCCCCGGTGGTCCAGTGGTAAAGAATCACCTTCCAGTGCAGGGTACGCAAGGTTTGATCCCTGGTCAGGGAACTAAGATCCCACATGCCGTGGTGCAATTAAGCCCACATGCCACAACTATTGAGCTCGTGCACCTTAACCAGAGAGCTCGCGTGCTGCAAACTACAGAGCCCACACGCTCTGGAACCTGTGTGCCACAACTAGAGAGAAAAAACCCACACACCACAACTAGAGAGAAGCCCGCGCGTCACAATGAAGAGCCCTCATGATGCAACTAAGACCTGACACAGCCAAAAGAAAAAGCCTAAGAGACACATCACTTGACCTTCAGATTATGTGGATTCTAGAATCTAAATATCTCAAAATTGGGTCTATTTGTTCATTTCTTTAATTATAGTAGCTTTGTGAGTTGGGGAATAAACTCATTTTACGGTACTTAATATTATATAAATTATTCTTTCTGTGTAATAATATAGACGCATCTACAATTTCCCCAATTATCTATTATATTGAGTAGCACAGTAACAAAAGTGGCCTTATTTCATTCCTTTCTAGAAAACATTTTTAGGTATACTAAATAATGTGTAAATGTGCAGAGTTAAAATAAGTCCAAATGATCATCCATATATTGAAAATTACTAGGTGGAAAGTCATACACTTTATAATTTATTTCTTTGCTGTTGCACATGGCATAGAGCACTGCTTGTAATTCTGGAAAGTAAATCACATGAATCTGAGCAAGTGGATTTAAAAGGAGACTATAATTCAGATAGTTACTAAAATAAATTTTCAGATAAAAAAGCTAAATCTAGGCAGTAAATTGGGCAATTTAACATGTTTAAAGTATTCTGCAAACATTTGAAATGGCTTTTTAAAGTTTTTTAAGAGTCAGTTCAGTCCTTTTTTAGGGTAAATAATTGCTCCACTTGAAAGCCTTGGCAAAGGGACTCAAGCTCCTATCCCAATACCCCTCACTTTATGGGTTCTTTCACCCACAGATCTCTAGCAGGTTAAACTGGCTACATATTGGCTTATTTTCACAAGATATGAGTAATTACTTTAATTGCTCTGGTTTATTAAATGAAATCCAAAGTAACTTCTGTGCCTACCTAACATTTAGTTACTGAGCACAGGGGTACCTCCAGGAGATTAATGGAACCTTGATAAAGGGGTAGTTTAATGGGTGAAGCAGCACATCTAGATTTCATTGGGAAAGGGGTGGAATAATCCATATATTTGGATGCAATTTAATGTAATTACATTGTAATTTTGGTTATTGTGAAAAGACAGTTTGCCACTGGAAGTGGGAGCTGGAGGATAACTAATGTAAGTAATTGGAATCTATAACAAATATTAATTGAGCACCTACAAGTTTCAAGGCTCCAGGGTAAGTACTGTGACAAAGACAAGGAAACATAGGACTTAGTATCTCTTCTCAAGTAACTAACTTTCATTTGAAATGAGAACAGATTATGTCACTCACCTAATTAAAACGCTTCAAATGTTTTCCATTGCAGAGAATAACTTCCAGACTCTTCAACATAGCCACAAGGACTGATGTAACACTGAATATAATGTTCCCCATTGCTCAGTAGATTCTAGCCATACATTCTTTGTTTTCCCTGAACATGCCAGGCTTGTTTCTGTCTTAGGGGCTTTGCAGGAACTGTTTCTTATGCCTGGAATGCTCCTTTCCAGTCTTCACATGGCTGCTTCTCATCGTTCAGATCTCACCTCAAATGTCCCTTCTCAGATAAGACTTCCTCAACCACCAACACATCTCTGGTGCATAACTTACTTTCTACATAGCTTATCACTATGAGAAATTATCTTATTTGTTCTTTCTTTTCCCAGCCATCACTAGAACACAAATAACCTGATTGTGTCTATTCTGTTTGTCTCTGTGATCTCAATGCCTGGAATGATGCTTGATACACAGTAAATAGTCAACAAATATTTGTTGAATATTGAACGAATGAGGTCGCCACATCTCTTTGAGCCCAGAGTTTCTATTAAGAGAGAATTAAATGAGATTTTATACATATCACACATGTATATGATATATTGTGAAATATAATTTAACATATATAAAATCTCATTTCATATATCTCTATGTAATACGTAAAATCTCATTATATATAATGTATACACGTAAAATGAGATTTTATAATATATAAATGCCAGATCTATATCTATATCTATATCTACCTGGCACTTAGCAAAACATCTGGCCCAAATTAAGAGTGCAATATTTGGTAACTGTTATATTTTCCACGGATGATGCAGGATAAAGTTAGGATCCTGGCAACAAGTTTTGAGACTTACATTTATTCTGCTAACAATACTTATGGAAAACACTTGTAGTTTCTTCAGAAATTTCATCTTAAGAACTTGCTGAAAACATGTTCAAAATTATGAGGAGGCCACTTGTTAAGAGGTTTTCATAAATATTTTCTCAAACCAGATGGCAATGATTTAGCAAAAAGAAGCACTTCGAGAATCACTGTTCTGAGTTTTACCAAATAACCTGACCCATTCAGAAGATCTGGGAGTTTACTTTAGGAGATGACTGGAAAAGACAAAATTTGTTGTGCAAAACCTATATCATTTTGATTAGGAATTAATTCTTAGTGTCCAACCTTTCCTGAGAAGGCCATTAAATATCATTTGGATCTCATCTTCATCTTGAACTAAGCAACATTGAACTGAATATTCATTTTCAATTGATAAGAATGAAAAAACAGATTTTTCTCTTATTTTCAGGTGTACACTTTTGCAAACCAATTAGCTTTGTTATTACTACTTGAAGATCTTATTTTATTATTTTTTAATTGAGTTGCATTCCTTTGTTTTCATAGTATTTGCTTTTATAGTTATTTTCTATTTACAGAGTAATACAGTGCATACGGTGGTGATATAGTATCATTTTAAAATAAATTTATTTAAATAAAAATCTGATTTTCTTTAAATAAAGTTATTGAATAAATGATAAAGTTAGTGACAGATATGGTAGACTCATGAGGATGGTATATGGCCACTGAAGTTTGAGAAGCAGGTCTAGGTATTTCTATATGTGGTAAAGGACCAGTTTTGTTTTGATTTTTAAGTATTCAAGACATTGCAAGAGCTTACTTTTATAAAACACAGTAGCGATTAATTACTAGAAAAATAAAAGCAAAAAAAAATTTAAAGGCACTAAAAGAATAGGCTTGGATTTTAAATTATTAGATTCATCATTCATAAAATAATTCTGTCAAACTGATATAAAAGTTTTAAACATTTACTCTCAATTTCAGAACTGACCTTGTATACTGGTGATGGTTTGCAGACTGACAGGTGGGTCCACAGACCACACTTCGAGTAACAGTGTCCTAGAGAAAGGGTATAGACTGGAGAAAGGTTGGTATTGAAGGCTAGAACAGAGGAAGAGTCATTGCAGTGTCTCCTTTTTCAAATCCTTAATTCCAGATAGTCACTACTAATTCCTATTAATTTTTTCTCTATTGCTGTTGACTTAGTTCAAGCTCTCCCTTATGAATTGAATATAAATGTATTATTGTGTAAAAATGTTGTTTCTCATCAAGTTGTTTTAAAAAAAAAATGAGGCCTATAAAAGTTTACTAAGAAATTATCCAATGACTGTTGAAGATATTGTTCTGTATACAGTTCAACATCTCTGTGTAGATGGACCTGTAAAAGTTTTTCTCTGGAATTTAGTACTAGGAAAATATTTTCTTCTTATGAATCGGTATGCTTCTTTTATTCCTTCAATGAGAAAATGAGGGCTACATAAAACATCCTGTTATACACCTCATGGATATTTTTTTGCCGGGAAAATCAGGGATAGATTTAATATACAATCACAGCAATTATATTGGTATTCAATATTCTTCCTCCTTTTGTATCAGTTTTAGTTTTCTATTATATGAATCCCCAAACTGAGAAAAGGAATAACCATTGGAAAATCAAAGATATGATTACTTTTTCAGTACTTTACTTCTATCCAAGCAAGGTGAAAGAGCTTAAATCTTAAGAAGAAGAAAGAATTAACAGACACTGAATCTTAAAATACCCACTAGTCTTCCTATTTTTACATATTTCTGAGGTCTTCTATAAGTTCAAAGTAGATAAAGCCTACAGACCTACAGATTTAAGTGATTTGTTTGAAAATTGTCTCTTTTTTACCAGCATGGAATTTAACTTGTCCTCTGAGATTGAAACAGTTAACAGGAGAGATCATGATGGAGCTAGTTCTGCATGTATTTTCTGGTTATTGTTAGTTGACTGTTGGAAGTGGACCTAAATTTGTTCAGGATATGAAGTAGGCATGATTCATCCAGTTATTTTGAAAGGGTTGTCTGTCCCAGTTCCGGGAGAGATGCTGTTGTTTGCCTGCTCCACCACGGAGGAAGGCAGACGTGAAGTGGATTGTGTGACTCCATGATTAGTGGTCTCAGATAAGGAATTGAAACTGCAGTGTCAACCTAAGGGCATCCAAGCAAAAGCGGTGGGGAATGGGATTTGGAAATACCAGGAGGCAAAGTCCTAGCTTGTAGTCAGTTCAACTCTGTGTTTCTCTAGGTACATTCCTTGTTTTGTTTTGTTTTGTTTTTCCACATGAGTTTAACTCACAACATGTTCTTATTGGAGGTCCAATAATAGCTCTTTAATTTTTCACTATTTTCTGTGTAACTGCTGGTCAGGTAGAGGTACCATTCCAGCCTTATCTTGGAAGGTGGTTGAGGAGGAACCAGTGAACTAAAGTGTGAATTAGAATGTCAAGAGGATTGGAGCTGTAAGATGGTATACTCAATACAAAGTGTAGAAAAGTAGGAAGAGATCATAGTTTTGGTGGCAATGATGAATTTTATTGAAATTTATTGAAATTTAATGAGTATTTTTCATCCATCATGAACACTGGTTTAGAGTCGGGAGCATATTACCACATTAAGATGCTCATTCTTTATTAGTGATTGGGGTCTGGGAAGTCTTTATTGTGCTACTCAGTTGACTTAATGCATAAGAGATGAGAGAGGAAACAAATTCCTGAAGTATTTACACTAGAAGAAAGTGCTGGCTGCTTGCTCATCCTAAAAAACATTTATATAAAAGTTACTTCCCTGATCATCATAGGTATTTAGTATATGTGAGCCCTTGCTGCATGAAATGTCCATTTTTATTGGAAAGGACTTTAGTACAGAAACTGTGACTAAATTAGTGGTTTATTTGTGATAGAAGGAATGAGATAACTTCTATTAGCTGCCTTTAATGTAAGAAATTCTTTCCCAGCTGTATTAGGAATGTTCTGGAATAGAGCTGCAACAACATACCAAGAAGTCTTTCTTGGCTAACAGACTAAACATTCTATCTTATATTGTAAAAAATGATAAAAAGGAATGGACTTATTGATGTAGCAATACTGTTTGTTGCAAAGAACAACCAAAGAACTAAAACACAATGCAAGCTTAGCAGAGTTAAGCAAAGTATAAACAGAAAAGTGCATGCTAGTTATATTAATAAGTGATCAGATTTCACAAGTAATAGGAACACCTTATGGAACTAGAATGTCCCCCATATTTTTGCAATAATTTACAAAGCAGTTCATTTAAAGACTTGTAACTCACTCCAGAGTATTTATATTGCTAAAGTTGATTTGACTAGAGCTGATGCTTCTACAGTTATAATCTAATTTTATAGAATTATGAGATTTGAATGCTAAAAATAGCAACCAAGGAGTAACAGTCCCTTCTGACCATAATGAGAACTGTTTGTAATTCGTATTAATATCCTTAAGTTATTCTATGTTCAAGCTAAATGGTTACTGTGGGATTAATTTTTTTTTTTTTTTTTTTTTTTGTGGTACGCAGGCCTCTCACTGTTGTGGCCTCTCCCATTGTGGAGCACATGCTCCGGACGCGCAGGCCCAGCAGCCATGGCTCACGGGCCCAGCCGCTCCGCGGCATGTGGGATCTTCCCGGACCAGGGCACGAACCCGTGTCCCCTGTATCGGCAGGTGGACTCTCAACCACTGCGCCACTAGGGAAGCCCTGGGATTAATTTTTTAAGATAACTAATTTATACCTTGACATTAGTTTGACTGAGCAGGTATTCTAGTATAAAATATTTAGTCACTGAGAAATTAGAAATCACAGAGAACTTGTTTTCTTTTTTTATATTCCATAGTCTCCACACAGTTTTCCACTCAGATTACATATTTCAAAAGCATGAGAGGAAATAAAAACTTTAGACATAAAGACGGCACATGAAAAGATGCTCAACATTGTTAATTATTAGAGAAATGCAAATCAAAATCACAATGAGGTACCACCTCACACTGGTCAAAATGGCCATCATTAAAAAGTCTACAGATGCTGGAGAGGGTGTGGAGAAATGGCAACCCTGCTACACTGTTGGTAGGAATATAATTTGATGCAGCCACTATGGAAGACAGTAGGAGGTTCCTAAAAAAAACTAAAAATGGAGCTACCATATCATCCAGCGATCCTACTCCTGGGCATATACCCAGAAAAAATGAAAATTCTAATTCAAAAAGATACATGCACTCCAATGTTCACAGCAGCACTATTTACAATAGCTAAGACACGGAAACAACCCAAGTGCCCATCAACAGATGATTGGTTTAAGAAGATGTGATATATATAAATATACATATATATATATATACACACATACACACACATACACACACACACAATGGAATATTACTCAGCCATAAAAAGAATGAAATATTGCCATTTGCAGCAACATGGATGGACCTAAAGAACATCATACTAAATGAAGTAAGTCAGGCAGAGAAGGACAAATATTATATGATATCCCTTATATGTGGAATCTAAAAAATAATACAAATAAATCTATATACAAAACAGAAGCAGACTCACAGACATAGAAAAAAAAATTATGGTTACCAAAAGGAGAAGGGGAGAGATAAATTAGGAGTATGGCATTAATAGATACATACTACTATACATAAAATCAACAACCAACAGGGATTTACTATATAGCACAGGAAACAACAGTCCATATCTTGTAACAACATATAATGGAAAATTATCTGAAAAAATATATATGTAACTGAATCACTTTGCTGTACACCTGAAACTAACACAATATTGTAAATCAACTATACTTCAATGAAAAAAATCTTTCTCTATAAATGAATTCTAGTGTTTCCAGTGAAACCTTTTAAACACACTTCAAAACTTTTCCTTTTCACGGCATCCATGTCACCTAGCAACAGACTATGTAAGAAATCAACCTCACGATCGGTAGGAATCAGATTGTAAAAGTTTTTCATATTACCTTTGCAATTTTTTAATAGAATCTTTTGCTGTTTACAGCACCATGGTTTTCTATATATTAATATATCCATAAAACTTCGAGAACCCTTATTCCATGTCCCTTGCTATATAATGCGCCAAAGTCTTGTGACTTCTCACAGGTCTTAGGTTATCACTGTCTTCTCTGGTTCTGGACTCCTTTTACTGCTGAGTTATTTAAGATTTGAGACTGTTACGTTTTTCCTGCTCTCCATCCTGTTGAGCTAGATAGGGAATTCATTCTTGGTGGGTTTGTGTTTTTTTTTTAAAGTTCCATCAGAAAACAAACAAAAAAAAACCACTCCCAAAAGGCATTACCACATGTACAGGTCTTTACTGAATATTTTGTCATGGCAGAGACTCTTATTCATGAAAGTTCAAATATCTTAACTATGGAATGTTAAGAAGACCTGGCCCCCAGATCCTTTCTAAATATGGGGTTTGGCCTCTAGCAATATTGCAATCTCTTCCTCTCCCCTCTTTTCAGTCTCATTTTCTCAGACCCAAATATTCTTTGTTTTAAACACAGAGACACGGAGTTTTCTTTGTTGCTTTGGCTCCTATTGCCCCAAGCCCTCACCTCCCCACTAGTAGTTTAGCAAGAAAATCTAAACAAAGATAGTTCCTTCCCTAAAGGCATTCATTCTCTTGTATTAACCATAGTTGATGCCAAGATCAAGTTCCATGCCCTTTGCTTTATCTTTCTTTTTTCATTGTTTGAAGCAGGATTTCCAGTAGAATGCTGAAAAGAAACTGTGAAATCAGCTTCTCATTGTTTTTTTCTAACAGTCAAAAAAAAAAAAAGCTTCTGACATTTCACCATTACGTATGATGTTAGCTATTGTTTTTATCTTTTTAAGATATCCTTTATTATGTTAAGGAAAGGCCAATCCATTCCTAATGTGCTAAATTGTTTGTTTTATCATGAAAGGATCTAGAACTTTAGTGATGGTTTTCCTGAAATCATTAAGAAAATCTGCTAATTATTACCCTTTAACTTGTTATATTGTTAAGTAACTTCAATAGATTTTTCTAATGCTAAATGATTCATGTATCCTTGGGGTACACCATACTTTTTAAAGTAGAGTGGTAAATTAAGTTTTTTAATATTTCATTAGGATTTTGGGGTCTATGTTAATAAATAAGATTAAACTCTAGTTTTTCTTTTTTACATTGTCCTTTGTCAATTTTGGTATTAAGGCAATATTAGTCTCATAAAATGAAGTAGGGAGCTTGCTCACTTTCTTCAATTCTGGAACCATTTGTGAAAGATGGAGCTTATCTTTTTTTTTTAACAGTAAAAAATCACTGTAAAATCATTTGGCTGTGATGCCTTTTTGTGAGTAGATTTATGTTTACTGATTTAATTTTTAAAATGATTACAGGTAAGTTCAGATTTTCTCTTCTTGAACCAATTTTGACATTTTATATTTTCAAATAATTTTCAGTTTTATATTTTCAAGTTCATTGGCATAAAGTTGTTTCTAATATTGTCTTATGATTAAACATAAGACACATTGATCTCTTGACTAATATTGTGTATTCAAAATCCTTCTTTCTATGTTCATCATCTCTGTAATATCTTCGTCTTCCATTGCATTACTTTCTGCTAATTTTCGTTTTTGTAGAGGTAACAAACCGTTCTAGCACCATTTGTGGTAAAGCCTTCTCTTTTCCTATTTAATTGTTTTGACGCCTTGGTCAAAAATCAAATGACTATATAAGTGTGGGTCTTTCTCTGGACTTTTTATTTTATTCCATTGATCTGGTTGTCTGTCTTTACATTAATCCCATACTGTCTTGATTACCTAATGCTATTGCACTAAACAGAGTAAGTTTTAGAGTAACTCTTGAAATCAGATAGTAGAAGTCCTACCCTTACATTTAACATTCATAGGTTACTTGGAGTCTGCTTATTTACATTTCTCATGGCATAGCAGTTGCTTTGCCTACTCTTGCTATTTGAATTCTGAGCCTTCACTGGAGTAACATTTCCTTCTTACTAAAATTTGGTGAATAGGGCTTCCCTGGTGGCGCAGTGGTTGAGAGTCCGCCTGCCGATGCAGGGGACACGGGTTCGTGCCCTGGTCCGGGAAGATCCCACATGCCGCGGAGCGGCTGGGCTCGTGAGCCATGGCCGCTGAGCCTGTGCGTCCAGAGCCTGTGCTCCGCAACGGGAGAGGCCACAACAGTGACAGGCCCACGTACCACAAAAAAATAAATAAATAAATAAATAAAATTTGGTGAATAGCAGATTGTCAAGGCCTTTGCAGGTTTAAAATGTCTCTATATTGCCCTCATTCTTGAATGACAGTTAAACTGAGTATAGAATTCTGTGTTATTTTCCCTGAGCACTTCAATAATATTATGATATCATCTTTCCACCTATATTTCTGCTAATGAGAAGTTTGCTGTTCCTCTTATTGTCATTCATTTTTGTGTGCATGTATATATATTTCTATCATTCTCTCTGGGTAAATTGATACTTCTCTTTTGATTTTTCCAGTTTTGCTATGTTGTGTCTGGACTCAGTTTTATTTATCTTGAGGACTTGATTCTTCAATCTGTCGATTCATGTCTTAATTCTCAGAAGCTTATAAGCATGTATTTATATAAATATATATATTATATATATATAATATATATTATATATATAAAATGTATTTATGAATTTATAAATATAAAATTTATATATATAGATTGCCTCTCACATTGTCTCCCTATACAGGCATACCCTGAAGACACTGTGGGTTCAGTTTCAGACCACAATAAAGCGAATATTGCAATAAAGTGAGTCACATGAATTTTTTGGTTTCCCAGTACATATAAAAGTTATGTTTACACTGTACTGTAGTCTATTTAGTGCAATAGCATTAGGTCTAAAAAAGCAATCTACATACCTTAATTTAAAAATACTTCATTGCTAAAAACATGCTAATCATCATCTGAGCCTTCAGCAAAGGCATAATCTTTTTGCTGGTGGAGTGTGTGATATATTGCAAGAATTACTAAAATATGACACAGAGACACAAAATGAGCAAATGTTCAATGCAGGTTGCCACAAACCTTCAATTTGTAAAAAACACAGTATCTGCAAAGCACAATAAAGCACAATAAAGTGAGGCATGCCTGTACTTTCTTCCTGAAAATTATTTAATGTGTTGATATGATTGTCCTCATTCTAGCTTCTAAATCTTTCAATTTCTCTTTCATATATTTTATCTCTATCTTCCCCTTTCATTCTAGGATATTTCCTTTGGTCTCTCTTCCAGCTTATAGTGTCTCTCTTTAGCTGTGTTTGCTCCTTAACTCAGTGTAGTATCAGTGGCACAAACATCTCCCTGGGACGTTTCAATGTTTTTTGGCCAACTTCCAACTGCCAGTATTGAGTTTGTTTCTGGAACAGTAGGCTGGAAGTGTTGGGAAATAAGCACCCTTTCCATCAGCCCAAAATGACTAAGACAACATATTAGAAATATGGACTCTTTACCCATATATGGAGAGGTTTGGCATTTTGGTTTCTCACAAGACTTCTTTATGCAGTGGACCTGTAAGCTGGTGAAAAACTACTCTGCTGTGTCCCTTAGTGGGAGGTGGAGTTTTTCTGGCTCCTCTTTCACAGTATAGACAGCTATAAGAGGGATCTCAGGTACAGCTACAGTCTTGCATAGCAAATATCACATCTATTGTAGCGCACACACACACACACACACACACACACACAGTCCCATGGACTAGGGCCGCTGCTTCTCTGAGTCTCTAGTTCCTTAAGTTATGTTTTTACTACTCTGTGTAACGTACTCTTTCTCTCTGGCACTTTGGCACTTCCCTTTTATTCTTTCAAGTGTGTGTATGTGTGTGTGTGTGTGTGTGTGTGTGTGTGTGTGTGTGTGTAGTATTTCTATTTGTTTGTAATGGTGATGGGAGAGGGAGAGCCACAATCAGCTCAGTCTCCCATTTTGCCATATGTTGGATTTTGAGATCATCTCATTGATAAACAGGTTGTCATTGTGGCCACTGTGATTTTCCATGGTGCCTTGTTCATGGTGATTGTTTAATTCTCTGAGCTGTGGAAGGCTGCAGTGACTGTGTTGTCTTAAGTGTTCTAATCCATGCCATGCAGACACAGAGTTATGGATTATAATGAATGGGAAAAAAGAATGTTTTGAATATTTAAAATCTTAGAATTTTTATGGAGAAAGGCATTTTACCTCTGAGAAAAAGGAATTTCAATTTTGCAACTTAAAAGAAAAATTTGTTAAGAATATTTAGCAAAAGTAAGTGGGGCACAATGATAGATCTTTTCAAAAAGAGCTATAGCTGATGAGTCCTTTTTTTTTTTTTCGTTTCTGCAGGTGAAAATACAACTGAAGACAGGGTGTATTTGACACACCCTAACTGCACTGCACGTTCACAAGGATTTCCTTATAAATACAAGGATCTTTTTTTTTTAATTGCATGTAGATTTTTTGCCTTCTATGAAACTGCAAGTATACTGATTTCTTCTGACTTTTGATGCCAAACTTTGTGAGCAAAATGTATTCACCATCTTTACATCCATAAATTTCTAGGGTTTTATGCTCAGTGTTATATTTTCTACTTTCAGGTAAGTCCAGATGTTTTTAATTGATGTAATAATGACAATAAGTACTTAATACAGTCTCCTGTTAATTCAATTAATATATTCTTAAGTAATGGTTTTCTAAAACATATCTGTTTTGAAAACTTAAAACTCACCTATTTCTCAACATGCTTTATGCCTATGGTATTTTCTATACCATACGTTTTGTGCTAATATTATTTTTTATTACCAGCCTCTTTTTGAAGCTGGTTTATCTAAATTACGACACTGCTATTACTCCGGAACAGATCAGGTTCCAGGAAGTCCTGTTAATTATCTTCCATTCCAGAGACTCAGAGATTGTTTCATCCTAGAATCTGTGAGTTGTTTATCAGCCATATTGAAGTAAATCTTGAAAAACACCAACACAGGGTATAGAACAACATTAGATGTTAATACATTTTTTTTTGGAGAATTGGTAGTTGAAATATATCAAGCCTGAGTATAGAGGCCCAGCAGGATACATGAGTGTATCTCAGGTCACTTCTGAATTTTCTAATCCACCATCCACTCCTCTAACTTTCTACATCTTTCATCTCACGGATTGCAGTCTAGAGCTCAAAGTTCAACTAGCCATTTCACAGAAAAGAAACAATTGAATAGCATACTGTGGGTTTACACTTTAGAATGGTTTTAGTGATCTCAAATGAAAGATAGACGGGAATTCAAGTGAGCTATGTCTGGGTTTGAATTCTAGTTTTGTCCCTTGCTACTGCTCTGTGAGCTTGTGCAAATTGTTTAGCCTCTCCAAGAAGTGGGCATAGTTGACAAAGCTCCCTTTCTGGGTTAATGGAGGGATTACATGAAATCATGAGCATTGAGACAGCACAATTATCTGGCATATAAGCTCATAGCAAACAATTTTCCTTCCTCACTTTTCCACCATAGCTCTTAGCTTTCTTATACATTTAGATATTACTATAAAACCAGTCCACAAGTAGAATTTTATTCTGCATTTGTTTCAGCAAACCTTTAATAGGTACCTATCACCAGTCAGCGTGTGTGACACAAGAGTTAGTAAAACAGGTTCTCAAGGAATAGACTGTGCCTGAAATTGATTTGTCTCTATTTAATGTATTAGCCTTCATAAATGAACTTGTTTTTCAAGTGGGTTTGTATTGATTCACCCATGGTGTTTCACTTTGTCCTCCATGTGACCCAGATCACATGTACTTCAGAGCAGACAGGCAAAGCAGAGTCTCACTACAGAGAGAGCAAGCCCAGGGCTTGCCTGAGGTGCTGGTAGTCGAGACTACAAGATTCGTTTACCAGCCAGGCATATAAATGGGCCACGATAAGGACTGAATTCTGATGCTCCATTCCCACTTATGTCCACACCATCAAAGCAAGCAAAAAAGATTTTTAAAGTTATGATACTAAGAAGTTAATAGCATAGGGCAAAAATAACCTATTACCTGGGTGAAAAGCAACTTTTCAAGGAAGGGGAAATGAGAAGCCTACGCAGAAGGAAGTTTAACCCTGGACACGATGGGGAAAACTGCCACGTGGTGGCCAAAGACAATGGAGCCTCCCAAAGTGGAAGCTGAATGGGGAGTTACTGTCTAACAGGTACAGAGTTTCTGGTGGGGATGATGAAAAAGTTCTGGAAATGGATAGTGGTGATGGTTGCACAACAATATGATCGTGTTGTACCTAATGCCACTGAACTTTGTACACTTTAAAGATGGTTAAAACAGTAAATTTTATGTTATGCATATTTTACCACAATAATAAATAAATTTATTTCTATAAACAAACAAGCAAATAAATAACTTAATTTTTTTAAAAAGCACAATGGAGATACAGTCATTCCTCCCCCCAAAAAGTAGAAGTTGGCTGGTTAAATCTAGGGGTTCTCTAGGAAACCATCTCACTTCCTTATTTGTATGGCTGAAATGCTAAGGTACTGCACTTCCTTTTTTTAACTCATGAACCTGAACATGTGTGTATATATATGCTTCCTGTGACCTGCTATATTAAAAAAGTTGGAATCTTTGTATATAAAGTATCATTATGTAGCAATGATAATGATGTGTTTTCTGACTCAAAGCCATTTTCTAATAATCATATAGCACTTCATATTTCTCCAAGTGCTTTTATATCTATTATCTCAATTAATTTATAGAACCCAGGAGGCATTACCTTTGTCTTACAGATTCGGGGAAATGGAAATGCAGAGAGGTTCAGGCCTCGCTAGAGTCTCAGTATAATATATAAGTAGGACTAGAACCTGTGTGTCCTGGGAACTGAGTTAACATTTTTCAAATACAAGACAGTCGGACTTTCATTTCACAGGGCTGACACTACAACTTTTGTGTAAAGAGTGAAAAGAACCACCAATCACATGAATGTTTGCTTTCAGTGATAATCAGTAGGACCAACACCAAGATAATTAAATTTTTACTTTCTATCCAAGTATTTTGACATTCTACAGTCATACCCTGAATATAAAAAGAATTGATTACAAATGTTGGAACAAAATAATTTGAGGGGCTTCCCTGGTGGCACAGTGGTTGAGTATCTGCCTGCCAATGCAGGGGACACGGGTTTCAGCCCTGGTCTGGGAGGATCCCACACGCCGTGGAGCAAATGGGCCCGTGAGCCACAGCTACTGAGCCTGCGCGTCTGGAGCCTGTGCTCCACAACAAGAGAGGCCGCGATAGTGAGAGGCCCGCGCACCGCGATGAAGAGTGTCCCCCGTTTGCCACAACCAGAGAAAGCCCTCGCACAGAAACAAAGACCTAACACAGCCAAATAAATAAATTTATAAAATAATAATAATAATTTGAAACCAGGCCATACTTGTCATAGTCTAAAAAGCTCAGTCTCAACTGGAGCTTCAAGATGGCGGAAGAGTAAGACGCAGCGATCACCTTCCTCTCCACAACTACATCAGAAATATATCTACATGTGGAAAAACTCCTACAGAACACCTACTGAATGCTGGCAGAAGACCTCAGACCTCCCAAAAGGTAAGAAACTCCCCCACGTACCTGGGTAGGGCAAAACAAAAAAGAATAGGGACGGGACCTGCACCAGTGGCAGGGAGCTGTGAAAGAGGAAAGGTCTCCACACACTAGGAAGCCCCTTCGCGGGCGGAGACTGCGGGCGGCGGAGGGGGGAAGCTTCGGAGCCGCGGAGGAGAGCACAGCAACAGGGGTGCGGAGGGCAAAGCGGGGAGATTCCTGCACAGAGGATCAGGGCCGACCGGAACTCACCTGACCGAGAGGCTTGTCTGCTCCCACGCCGGGGCGGGCGGGACTGGGAGCTGAGGCTCGGGATTCGGTCGGAGCGCACGGAGAGGACTGGGGTTGGCGGCGTGAACACAGCCTGCAGGGGGTTAGTGCGCCACGGCTAGCCGGGAGGGAGTCCGGGGAAAAGTCTGCACCTGCCGAAGAGGCAAGAGACTTTTTCTTCACTCTGTTTCCTGCTGCGCGAGGAGAGGGGATTCAGAGCGCTGCTTAAAGCAGCTCCAGAGACGGGCGCCAACCGCGGCTAAAAGCGCGGACCCCAGAGACGGGCATGAGGCGCTAAGGCTGCTGCTGCCGCCACCAAGAAGCCTGTGTGTGAGCACAGGTCACTATCCACACCCCCCTTCCGGGGAGCCTGTGCAGCCCGCCACTGCCAGGGTCCCGGGATCCACGGACAACTCCCCCGGGAGAACGCACAGCGCGCCTCAGGCTGGTGCAACGTCATGCCGGCCTCTGCCGCCGCAGGCCCGCCCCGCACTCCGTGCCCCTCCCTCCCACCGGCCTGAGTGAGCCAGAGCCCCCGAATCAGCGGCTCCTTTAACCCCGTCCTGTCTGAGCGAAGAACAGACGCCCTCAGACGACCTACACGCAGAGGGGGGGCCAAATCCAAAGCTGAGCCCCGGGAGCTGTGAAAACAAAGAAGAGAAAGGGAAATCTCTCCCAGCAGCCTCAGGAGCAGCGGATTAAATCTCCACAATTAACTTGATGTACACTGCATGTGAGGAATACCTGAATAGACAAGGAACCATCCCAAATTGAGGAGGTGGACTTTGGGAGCAGTGATATATATATATATTTTTTTCCTTTTTCTCTTTTTGTGAGTGTGCATGTGTATGCTTCTGTGTGTGATTTTGTCTGTATAGCTTTGCTTTTACCATTTGTCTTAGGGTTCTGTCTGTCCATTTTTTTGTTTTTGTTTTTTAAGTATAGTTTTTAGCACTTGTTTTCATGGGCAGATTTGTTTTCTGGTTTGGTTGCTCTCTTCTTTCTTTCTTTTTTCTCCCTTTTGTTCTGAGTCGTGTGAATAACAGGCTCTTGGTGCTCCAGCCAGGCATCAGGGCTGTGCCTCTGAGGTGGGAGAGGCAAGTTCAGAACACTGGTCCACAAGAGACCTCCCAGCTCCACGTACTATCAAACGGCGAAAATCTCCCAGAGATCTCCATCTAAACGGCAAAACCCAGCTCCACTCAATGACCAGCAAGCTACAGTGCTGGACACCCTATGGCAAACA
Source organism: Lagenorhynchus albirostris (assembly GCF_949774975.1). NCBI lineage: Eukaryota > Metazoa > Chordata > Mammalia > Artiodactyla > Delphinidae > Lagenorhynchus > Lagenorhynchus albirostris. Next base: position 87,551,647 of record NC_083104.1, on the reverse strand, counting down.
GCTAGCAAGACAGGAATACAACCCCACCCATTAGCAGAGAGGCTGCCTAAAATCATAATAAGGCCATAGACACCCCAAAACACACCACCAGACGTAGACCTGCCCACCAGAAAGACTAGAACCAGCCTTATCCAACAGAACACAGGCACTAGTCCCCTCCACCAGGAAGCCCACACAACCCACTGAACCAACCTTAGCCACTGGGGGAAGACACCAAAAACAGCAGGAACTACGAACCTGCAGCCTGTGAAAAGGAGACCACAAACACAGTAAATGAAGCAAAACGAGAAGACAGAGAAACACACAGCAGATGAAGGAACAAGGTAAAAATGCACCAGACCTAACAAATGAAGAAGAAATAGGCAGTCTACCTGAAAAAGAATTCAGAATAATGATAGTAAAGATGATCCAAAATCTTGGAAATAGAATGGAGAAAATACGAGAAACGTTTAACAAGGATCTAGAAGAATTAAAGAGCAAACAAACAGTGATGAACAACACAATAAATGAAACTAAAAATTCTCTAGATGGGATCAATAGCGGAATAACTGAGGCAGAGGAACGGATAAGTGACCTGGAAGATAAAATAGTGGAAATAACTACTGCAGAGCAGAATAAAGAAAAAAGAATGAAAAGAATTGAGGACAGTCTCAGAGACATCTGGGACAACATTGAACACACCAACATTTGAATTATAGGGGTCCCAGAAGAAGAAGAGAAAAAGAAAGGGACTGAGAAAATATTTGAAGAGATTATAGTTGAAAACTTCCCTAATATGGGAAAGGAAATAGTTAATCAAGTTCAGGAAGCACAGAGAGTCCCATACAGGGTAAATCCAAGAAGAAACACGCCAACACACATATTAACCAAACTATCAAAAATTAAATACAAAGAACAAATATTAAAAGCAGCAAGGGAAAAATAACACACAAGAGAATCCCCATAAGGTTAACAGCTGATCTTTCAGCAGAAACTCTGCAAGCCAGAAGGGAGTGGCAGGACATATTTAAAGTGATGAAGGGGAAAAACCTACAACCAAGATTACTCAACCCAGCAAGGATCTCATTCAGATTTGATGGAGAAATTAAAACCTTTACAGACAAGCAAAACCTAAGAGAATTCAGTACCACCAAACCAGCTTTACAACAAATGCTAAAGGAACGTCTCTAGGCAGGAAACACAAGAAAAGGAAAAGACCTACAATAACAAACCCAAAACAATTAAGAAAATGGTAATAGGAACAAACATATCGATAATTACCTTAAATGTAAATGGATTAAATGCTCCAACCAAAAGACATAGACTGGTTGAATGGATACAAATACAAGACCTGTATATATCCTCCTGCAAGAGACCCACTTCAGACCTAGGGACACATACAGACTGAAAGTGAGGGGATGGTAAAAGATAGTCCATGCAAATGGAAACCAAAAGAAAGCTGGAGTAGCAATTCTCATATCAGACAAGATAGACTTTAAAATAAACACTATTACAAGAGACAAAGAAGGACACTATGTAATGATCAAGGGATCAATCCAAGAAAAAGATATAACAATTGTAAATATTTATGCACCCAACATAGGAGCACCTCAATATATAAGGCAAATGCTAACAGCCATAAAAGGGGAAATCAACAGTAACACAATCATAGTAGGGAACTTTAACACCCCTCTTTCACCAATGGACAGATCATCCAAAATGAAAATAAATAAGGAAACACAAGCTTTAAATGATACTTAAACAAGATGGACCTAATTGATATTTATAGGATATTCCATCCAAAAACAACAGAATACACATTCTTCTCAAGTGCTCATGGAACATTCTCCAGGATAGATCATATCTTGGGTCACATATCAAGCCTTGGTAAATTTAAGAAAATTGAAATCATATCAAGTATCTTTTCCAACCACAACGCTATGAGACTAGATATCAATTACAGGAAAAAATTTGTAAGAAATACAAACACATGGAGGCTAAACAATACACTACTTAATAGCCAAGAGATCACTAAAGAAATCAAAGAGGAAATCAAAAAATACCTAGAAACAAATGACAATGAGAACACGACGACCCAAAACCTATGGGATGTAGCAAAAGCATTTCTAAGAGGGAAGTTCACAGCAATACAATCCTACCTTAAGAAACAAGAAACATCTCAAATAAACAACCTAACCTTACACCTAAAGCAATTAGAGAAAGAAGAACAAAAAAACCCCAAAGTTAGCAGAAGAAAAGAAATAATAAAGATCAGATCAGAAATAAATGAAAAAGAAGGAAACAATAGGAAAGATCAATAAAACTAAAAGCTGGTTCTTTGTGAAGATAAACGAAATTGATAAACCAGTAGCCAGACTCATCAAGAAAAAAAGGGAGAAGACTCAAATCAATAGAATTAGAAATGAAAAAGGAGAAGTAACAACAGACACTGCAGAAATACAAAGGATTATGAGAGATTACTACAAGCAACTCTATGCCAAGAAAATGGACAACCTGGAAGAAATGGACACATTCTTAGAAATGCACAACCTTCCAAGGCTGAACCAGGAAGAAATAGAAAATATGAACAGACCAATCACAAAACTGAAATTGAAACTGTGATTTAAAATCTTCCAACAAACTAAAGCCCAGGACCAAATGGCTTCACAGGCAAATTCTATCAAACATTTAGAGAAGAGCTAACACCTGTCCTTCTCAAGCTCTTCCAAAACATAGCAGAGAGAGGAACACTCCCAAACTGATTCTACGAGGCCACCATCACCCTGATAGCAAAAGCAGACAAAGATGTCACAAAGAAAGAAAACTACAGGCCAATATCGATGAACATAGACGCAAAAATCCTCAACAAAATACAGCAAACAGAATCCAACAGCACATTAAAAGGATCATACACCATGATCAAGTGGGGTTTATCCCAGGAATGCAAGGATTCTTCAATATATGCATATCAATCAATATGATACACCATATTAAGAAATTGAAGGAGAAAAACCATATGATCATCTGAATAGATGCAGAGAAAGCTTTTGACAAAATTCAACACCGATTTATGATAAAAACGCTCCAGAAAGTAGGCATAGAGGGAACTTTCCTCAACATAATAAAGGCCATATATGACAAACCCACAGCCAACATTGTCCTCAATGGTGAAAAACTGAAACTATTTCCACTAAGATCAGGAACAAGACACGGTTGCCCACTCTCACCACTATTATTCAACATAGTTTTGGAAGTTTTAGCTACAGCAATCAGAGAAGAAAAAAGAAATAAAAGTAATCCAAATTCGAAAAGAAGAAGTAAAGCTGTCACTGTTTGCAGATGACATGATACTATACATAGAGAAGTCTAATGATGCTCCCAGAAAACTACTAGAACTAATCAATGAATTTGGTAGAGTAGCAGGATACAGAATTAATGCACAGAAATCTCTGGCATTCCTATACACTAATGATGAAAAGTCTGAAAGAGAAATTAAGGAAATACTCCCATTTACCACTGCAACAAAAAGAATAAAATACCTAGGAATAAACCTACCTAAGGAGACAAAAGACCTGTATGCAGAAAACTGTAAGACACTGATGAAAGAAATTAAAGATGATACAAATAGATGGAGAGATATACCATGTTCTTTGATTGGAAGAATCAACATTGTGAAAATGACTCTACTACCCAAAGCAATCTACAGATTCAATGCAATCCCTATCAAACTACCACTGGCATGTTTCACAGAACTAGAACAAAAATTTCACAATTTAAATGGAAACACAAAAGACCCTGAATAGCCAAAGCAATCTTGAGAAAGAAAAACAGAGCTGGAGGAATCAGGCTTCCTGAGTTCAGACTATACTACAAAGCTACAGTAATCAAGACAGTATGGTACTGGCACAAAAACAGAAATATAAATCAATGGAACAGGATAGAAAGCCCAGAGAGAAACCCACGCACATATGGTCACCTTATCTTTGATAAAGGAGGCAAGAATATACAGTGGAGAAAAGACAGTCTCTTCAATAAGTGGTGCTGGGAAAACTGGACTGCTACATGTAAAAGAATGAAATTAGAACACTCCCTAACACCATACACAAAACTAAAGTCAAAATGGATTAAAGGCCTAAATGTCAGGCCAGACACTATCAAACTCTTAGAGGAAAACATAGGCAGAACACTCTATGACATAAATCACAGCAAGATCCTTTTTGACCCACCTCCTAGAGAAATGGAAATAAAAACAAAAATAACCAAATGGGACCTAATGAAATTTCAAAGCTTTTGCACAGCAAAGGAAAACATAAACAAGATGAAAAGACAACCCTCAGAATGGGAGAAAATATTTGCAAAGGAAGCAACTGACAAAGTATTAATCTCCAAAGTTTACAAGCAGCTCATGCAGCTCAATACCAAAAAAACAACCCAATCCAAAAATGAGTAGAAGACCTAAATAGACATTTCTCCAAAGAAGATATACAGACTGCCAACAAACATATGAAAGGATGCTCAACATCACTAATCATTAGAGAAATGCAAATCAAAACTACAATGCGATATCATCTCACACTGGTCAGAATGGCCATCATCAAAAAATGTACAAACAATAAATGCTGGAGAGGGTGTGGAGAAAAGGAAACCCTCTTGCAGTATTGGTGGGAATGTAAATTATTGATGCACCCACTATGGAGAACATTATGGAGTTTCTTTAAAAAGCTAAAAATAGGACTACCATATGACCCAGCAATTCCACTACTGGGCATATACCCTGAGAAAACCATAATTCAGAAAGAGTCATGTACCATAATGTTCACTGCAGCTCTGTTTACAATAGCCAGTGCATTGGAAGCAACCTAAGTGTCCATCAACAGATGAATGGATAAAGAAACTGTGGCACATATATACAATGGAATATTACTCAGCCATAAAAAGAAACGAAATTGAGTTATTTGTAGTGAGGTGGATGGACCTGGGGTCTGTCATACACAGTGAAGTAAGTGAGAAAGAGAAAAATACTGTATGCTAACACATATATACAGAATCTTAAAAAAAAAAAAAGGTTCTGAAGAACCTAGGAGCAGGACAGGAATAAAGACACAGATGTAGAGAATAGACTTGAGGACAAGGGGAGGGGGAAGGGTAAGCTGGGACAAAGTGAGAGAGTGGCATGGACATATATCCACTACCAAATGTAAAATAGATAGCCAGTGGGAAGCAGCTGCAGAGCACAGGGAGATCAGCTCGGTGCTTTGTGACAGCCTGGAGGGGTGGGATAGCGAGGGTGGGAGGGAGGGAGACGCAAGAGGGAAGCCATATGGGAACATATGTATATGTATAACTGATTCACTTTGTTAGAAAGCAGAAACTAACACACCATTGCAAAGCAATTATACTCCAATAAAGATTTTTTTTTTAAAAAAAGCTCAGTCTCATTGGGTTAAACAGTCTTAAAACTTTAACTAAATTTATCCCCTTATCAGGGTTTTCAATTCCCATGTTTGTAAATAAAGACAAAATTATTTTTGCTCCGATTCATGTGCTACATTTGACATAAATGCAAAATATAAACCTCAATTTTTGAAATAATTTTTTGGAGGGTAGAAAATAAGGGTAGAAAAACTAAATGATTAAAGCAAGGGATAAGATTACACACACAAACATGTTAACCTTCTCACCTTGAGTAGGTGCTAGAGAAGATCGGCTAATTGGGCTTTACATTTCTGAGGAACAAAGCAAAGAGGGAACCTGCTTAATTACAAGATTTATCCACAAGATTAAAGCCAAACTATAAATGGAACACTTTTTCTGAATCTAAAACCTGTGAAACATTTCTCCTGTAGATTCACATAAAGAGGACACGGTATGATATAGTGAAAATGTCCTTGGCAACATCGCTACAATAGACACAAAAATAACTTTCATGTCTCTGGGTCTTTGATATCCTTCAGTTGAGGCCAACAGCACATCACTAAAGCTCGTTCTGCACGGGGTCACTGAGAATCTGTGTTCTGAAAGTCTCAGCTTCACATGTAGTAAAAATAATGGAAATGTAATACATTATAATTTGAGCTCAAATTCAATTTCAAAGTATATATAAGATGCTTAAAATGTTTAGAGTAAACTTTATCAAATCCCAAGTGTACACAGACTAAATACTAGTGTATATCATAAACAGTGAGGGAGGGGGTAGAAGAAGAAACAATAACTTTACAGATTAAAGCATGACATATTGGGTGGGACGTTCTTGTGCCCAGGTTTACCCTTAGGCAGATATGGTTTAGGGAAAAAAGTTATAATGGATTGTGGCAGTAAATTAGGTGGATAAGTAAGCGGGTGAAATGTGAAAGTAATCAGTTAATGAATTGATTTCAAAGTAGAGGGAGAGTTTTAATGCCCTTTCTCAGGGCTCTCACCAGGACATATTAATCCTTTTATGAAATCAATAACTTAGCTAAAGGTGCAGAATTTGTAATTGGTGGATCCATTATATTAGATCTAACTGCCAAGAAAAGAAAACAAACCCAAACCTTGACAGATCAGAGTGATGAGATAATTTTAGCAAACTCAAAGTCAACAGAGATAAAATAAGGTCATCTACTTTTGAAGTAGTAGGAGCAGAAATGCGGTGTTGATATTTTACCTAGGTCATTCTTCCAATTAAACAAACATTGAGTGCCTGTTGTATGCCAGGCACTGTGCTAGGCACTAGAAAGGCAATGATAAATGAGGCACACGACCTAGTAGGGAAGACATGTATAAACCCTGCTAGACAGTTGGTCAGTGTTGGAATAGAGATGTGAATGAGGTTCAACGGTTGTATGAGGCATGGGGAATGTTCGGTTTCTTGCATGTTGAAGATCAGGGAAGGCTTCAATGAGAAAGGGAAGCCAAGTTAAAGGAGAGAGGGGTAGAGGGTAGGAGTGGCAGAGACAGAAGAAGACACAGCGTGCTGTAAGTTATTTAATGTGGATGTAGATGTTTATATGTGGGAATGGGAGATGGTAGGAATGAGGGGAGGGTGCTAGATATGGCTAGATCACAGAGGAGGCTGAGTTTGGACTCTGGCAATGTAGGGAGCCATTAATACTTTTCTTTTTTCTTAAGGAAATAAATAATGTGATCAACATGCCATTTTTATAAAAGTCACTCTGGGGACAGTGCTTCAGATTGTTTGGACGTGGCGCCAGGGTGACTGCGGAGGAAGAGACTGGTTTGGAGACTGTATTGGTCTGCTTGGGCCGCCATTCCAAAATAACACAGACTGGGTGTCTTAAACAGCAGAACATTTATTTTCTCCCAGTTCTGGAGGTTAGAAATCCTAGAATAAGGTGCTGGCTGAGTCTGTTACTGGTGAGGATTCTCTTCCTGGCTTGTAGATGGCCTCCTTCTTTCTGTGTCCTCACATGACATTTCCTCCATTTGTGCGTGGAGAATGAGAATGAGAGGTTTCTGGTGTCCCTTCTTACAAGGAAACTAATCCTATCAGATCGGGACGCCACCCTTATGACCTCATTCAACCTTAATTACTTCCTTAGAGGCCCCATCTCCAAATAAAGCCACACTGGGAGTTAGGGCTTCAACATGGGAATTTTGGGGAGACACAAACATCCAGTCTATAACAGAGACCGTTATAGTTGTTCAGTTGAAAGATGATGAGGGCCTGAATTGAGTAGTAGCTATGGGGCAGGAAGGGAAGCATGTTGGAGATGCTAAGGAAATAAAACTGACTGTTCTTTTTTTTTTTGACCTTTTTGAGTGTTTAGGCATTTAGTTGTGGACTGAGGGGGGAGGGGAAAAGTGTTGAGTAACTCCCACATTTTTGTTGTTTTTGTTCCCTTTACCAGTGTGTATATCTATATATCCTATTGGTTCTCTTTCTCTGGAGAATATATATGGGTCATAATCTTGTGAGTCAGCTGAGAAGTCCCGCCATCTGCAGACTACAAGCTAGAGAACCAAGAAAGCCAGCTGTAGAATTCGGTCTGAATGCAAAGTTCTGAGAACCCGCAACACCAAGGTCTGAGGGCAGGAGAAGATGGATGTCCCAAGCTTCTTTGGAGAGAGCAAATTCGCCATTCCTGTGCCTTTTCATTCTACTCAGGCCTTCAACAGATTGGATAACGCCCACTCACATTGGTGAAGGTGATCTTCTTTACTTAGTCAATCTGTTTAAATGCTAATCTCCTCTGGAAACACCTTGACAGACAACATGCAGGAATGTTTTACCAGCTATCTGGGCAACCTTTAGCCAAGTCAAGTTGACATAAAATTATCCATCACAATTGGTTAAATAGTAGTAGAGCTAATAAGAAGGATTGTTGGGGAGAGTTTCTGATTTTTGAGAAAAAGCTGGTAAAATTAGCTTAAGCTGTGTTAAATGAGAGGTATCTGTGGGACCTGTGAGTGAAAACCTCCAGTGAACAGTTGGATTTATAGGTGTTTGGGCCAAGGAAGAACAATCTGGGCTGGAGGTACAGGGATAGGGGTTGTGAAACTCAAAGCCATAGTGGATAGAGTCAGCATAGATAGGCGGGTGTAGTTCAGGAAGAGAAGAAAACCAAGGATTAATTCTTGGGAAGAAACTGGGCATGGAAACACGAAAACCGCTTGTTAAATGTCTTATTACTTTATTTTAAATTTAGGAGAAAAAGAGGGGAAGTACTTTTGGTGTAATACTGTATATTTTTCCACATCAGACTCTCACCCTTATTCTTAGTCATTTCGTATGAGCACATCTGCACCTTTATTCCTGACTCAAAGTGATATTTTTGCTAATAAATGAGTGAACTCTCTGGAAGTTGCTGTAATGAGTAAAGGATTGCACTTAGCTGTAAATTTAACCTCTGTAACTCCAGTGGCAAAATGAAGTCATTTATTACAGGGAAAAATTGCTGGCTCTGAAGGAGAAGACAAATGGTTGCCTCTTTGCCCTCGTTTAAATAGGATGATGGCTCCAGCACAGTGCCTTAAAGACAAGGGTCTGTTCCGTGGAGGCTACTGGCAACCATTTATGAGGCCAACTGTGATCCCAGCCGCAACAAGGACCAAGTGGTTCCTCTTATAGGGCGGGAAGTGCCGTTATCAGAATTCCTGCCTGTGTTCTTGATCAATGGATGTCTCTAGCCCTTTTTATGACGGCTAAGCTTGCCAGCAAATAAAAAGCAAACTAAATAAATAATGAGAGAAGAAAATACTATAAAACTGAAGGAAATCTCTTATGAACTAACATAAACTGAAATGAGAAAGGAATATCTAAGCTGAGTGTATAGGGCATCCAATCCCAAAGTAGGTGATAACCCAGGCAAAGCTAAAAGATGGACTCTTCCAAATCATGTTAGAGAAAGTATAATCAGTGTTACTATTGATATACAGGACAATACAATAGAAAGCAGGGGAGAGATAGCAGGTGGCTGGGGAAAAGCTACCTTGTTTATCCCTTGTTCTTTTTAATTGTATCTATTAGTGACAGGCTTCCTGGATTAGGTCAAAGCTATAATAAAAGTGTCTTTCTGAGAAACTTCTATGACTAGGATGACCTTGATTTTTTGTTTTTAGCCTGGAGAAGAAAGTCTAATAATACCTTTCTCCACAAAACAAAATATTCAGCAGTTCTGTTCTTATTTAAGGCTGTTATCATCTCAAATAAGTATTTCCACAGGAAATACTAAGCAACGGCAAAATTACATGAATTTTAGAGCCAAAGATATTGCAAAATTGGAAGAAAACAGGTAAGACTATTTCCATTAAATTGTATTTGCCTTTGGTTAAAGATTTTATCTAAGTTAGATATCAGGGATAAATGTCATGAAACAGAGAATCGGGAATTAAAACCAAAAATTATGCTATTTCACGTGGAACAGTGTCAGGCTTTTACCCCCTGAAGTTAAAGATATTACTGTTGCATAATCATGTTAGCCTGAAGGACTGCTTCATACACAGGGTAATCATCCAAGAACATGAGTCGTAATCAGAAGTTGTGATGTACATTTTCCTAAAAAAGGTGCCAGCCACCTAATTCATGCAGAGGGGTTCAGAGAAAGCTCTATAATGGATGGAAACTTGATTCCACTGGGAAGCATACAGTATAACAGTGCAAATGCAGGGACGGTTAGATGATAGGAGCTGGGTGAGCCACAGCAGAATGGGCAAAGTTGCTGGAAAGAGAAGGAGAAAAAACCTCAACAGAGGGAAATGTTTAAATCTGTTTTTTAAAAGATGCCATGCTGTTATAGAATCTTCTAGAATAATGACATGGAAATATGATCCTTGCTTCAGATGGGAAGACAGAAACTAAGGAGTTGTAATGCATGAAGAAATGCAGGGACTTCGCTGGTGGCGCAGTGGTTAAGAATCCTCCTGACAATGCAGGGGACGTGGGTTCAAGCCCTGGTCTGGGAAGATCCCACCTGCCGGGGAGCAACTAAGCCCGTGCACCACAACTACTGAAGCCCGCATGCCTAGAACCCATGCTTCACAACAAGAGAAGCCACCGCAATGAGAAGCCCGCGCACCGCAGTGAAGAGTAGCCCCCCCCCTTGCCGCAACTAGAGAAAGCCCACACGCAGCAACGAAGACCCAATGCAGCCAAAATAAATAAATAAATGTATAAAAAATAGAAAAGAAATGCAAGCAGACGCTGATGGATTGTCTTGGACAGATGGAGGGTGGAATTTGTCGGGATCTCTCTTGCACTAATATGGAAAAAGGCTGCATGTGACACATGTGACAAGACAGATTACTGCCAGTACCTTCCTAAATGTCAGGTAAGATATTTCCCCCCAAATGAGCCTTCAGAAGAGGAGTTTGCCTTACCCAAAAGACCCTATGATGTAATCTCTCAATTTCTCAATTATTTTATTTCGAACAACAAATTATACTTGGCAAAGCCACATTACCCTCAATCTTTGGGCCTCGATCTGGTTTCTAATGCTTATGGAGGTCATATAACAAACTAGAAATGAAGGAGGCTAACGTATTTAATATAGACTTATTTATTTAAAAAAATTTTATCCTGGGGATAAGACCTCATGATCATCAAATTTTGCTGTCTTTGTAAACAAATCTTTTCAAGGTGAAACAAATCTTTTCGTGTTATGGCTAGCTCAGCTATACATCTGTAGGAAAGATGACTACTTTTTTTTTAATGTTATGTGAATGATATTTGTGGGTTGGGATAAAATTTCCATTTTCAGTATCAACGTCAGCTCCAGAAGAGCTGTGTTTTCAACAATTTAAATAGAAATAAAGATGATGGGCTCTGATAATGAGAGATAAATGAACCAGAGTGGCTATGGGGATGACAAAGATGTGTGAGAAGAGAAAATTGTTTCATGAATTGTGAGTGGCAAAAACAGAAATATTTCGGAATTATTATTTCTAAATTTATTAATGTGACGAAAATATGGAAGCATATTAAATAAGTAGACACATGATCTAAAAGTGTGTATAGTTGGCCAAGAAACTTTTAAAACAATCTTCTTATTGGGAAAATGGAGAATTACTGTATATTATTCAGTTACATACAGTACATAGAGCAGAACTCCACTGTAGCCTGGATGAAATACTCTTCAGTCCAATACATGGACAATACATTAGATTCCTTGCTCTTTCTGAACCTTCTAATGGTCTGCTGTGGCCTATATATACTGATATAAAGACTGAAGCACTGTTGATTAGGAAATCTAGTTTCTGGTATAACACTTAGAGCACAGTCATCTCTTGAGAGTTTGGGTAGCTTTTGTTTTCAATGCCCAACATCCTTAAGGAAGATACTTTACTGAAGTTCCAGACCTTTATATCGGAGAAGAAAAGCTGAGAATCAAAATGAAATTTCACCATCTGCTATTTTACTACTTTAACTTTATTTAAATCTGCTAGAGATAAGAAACACTCAATAGATGACAGCTGCTTTTATTACTGTCAGGTTTATATGCTTAGCACTTTACATTTTTGATGACATTTTATCCATGCAATCCCATGATGCAGGTAGTCTTATGTTATCTTACACATGGTAACCGAGGTCAAAAAGGTAAAGTTACTTGATCACAGTCACGTAGCTAGTGAGTGGCAAAGCCAGGTGATACACACCCAGCTGATGATTCTAAAACTCACGTTGTTTTTTTTTTGGCGGTACGCAGGCCTCTCACTGTTGTGGCCTCTCCCGTTGCGGAGCACAGGCTTCGGACGCGCAGGCTCAGCGGCCATGGCTCACGGACCCAGTCACTCCGGGGCATGTGGGATCTTCCCAGACCGGGGCACGAACCCGTGTCCCCTGCATCGGCAGGCGGACTCTCAACCACTGCGCCACCAAGGAAGCCCTAAAACTCACATTCTTAATAAAAATTCTACTACCTCCTGAAAGGATAGAGATATTTGATGGGATAAATGAAGGAGGGACAGTTAGTCCAACTTGGGGTTTCCGGAAGGAAACCTATTCCAGGAGATGCTTGTGTAGAAGGATCTGGAAGGCAAGTAAGGATTAGAGATGGGAAAAAGGTGGGATAAATGTCTTCCGAGAGAACAGCATGAGTAAAAGTGCATAAGCCTGAGCCGGCATTGCTACAAGCAATTTAGTATTATCAGGGCATGTAGTATGAGTCAGGTTGATGGAAAATACAGACTGAGGGCGTGGGGAGGCTTTATGTGGAGGACCTTACATTCGAGGCTATGGAGTTGGGATTTTACCAGAGGAAATGGAAATAATTAGAAACAATAACAGTAGCAACAACAAGAGTACAAGTAAAACCAACAGTCCTTAGGGCTTAGAAGTAAAAGGGGGTTTCAATTTTCCAGGTATTTCTTGGGAAGGGAAAAAGATATGCTGTTCATTATTCTTAACAACATTTTTGCAATATAGTGATTATTGCTGGGATATTAAGAAAATGAAAAAACATTTCAGAACAGGCAAGCCTCCTTATTAATGTTTCTGACCCAGGGAAATTGATAGATAAGCTATGAAGTATTTGTAACTGAACGGTAGCCACTATTACATGTAGCCCCTTGATTAAGGACCTGAAAATCTCATTTAATTCTCATAACTACCCCATGAAGTAGGTGAGTACTTCTCAGTTTTATTAGGTAAATAAAACCAATAAAACTTCACCAAAGGTTAAATGACTTGTGGAAAGAATTTTTGTTTAAAACGCAGCATGACAAAGACTCGTTGAGTTTACCGTGTTGGTTAAAGAAGTTCTGAAAGTTGGTAAGCCAATGACAAAGATTGGGGAAAGTCAACTCCTTCTGGGGCAGATGCAAAAGTGCAGTATATCAGACTCCACAGAATCCTACCCCCTTCTTCGTAATTTGTTGCTAGGCTTTTATTTTTTTAACAAGAAGATAAACTAATCTTTCCTAAAACAATTTACCCAGCACAGTACCGTTAAACTTGAAGTCCAGCTGCAAAATATTATGGGAAGTTCACGGGAGCTACTGCATAAACTTTCCAAGATCCCAAGCCCATAAGGAAACCAGAAGTATAACTTTGTAAAAATAAATGACTGAGAGTATCTGAACAAGTGAGAAGCAGCCAGGTTGTACCGTGATTACAAACGACCCTAAAATCTTAGTGGCTTAGGACAAGAAAGGGTTACTGTTTTGCTAACACAAAATGATCACCGAGGTTGGCTGTGGAGGGGGCTCACCCTGGTACCCAGGGCAAATCAGCAACCTTATCCAGCACGGAGGCAGATGGAGAAGGGACACGTGAAATCATACACTGGCTCTTAAAGCTTCCACCTGGAAAGCTTTCTGCTCGCATTTCATTGGCCAGAACAGATGACATGGCTCCGTCTGATTCAAGGGGAGTAGGGAATTGCATTCCTAACATGTGCCCAGCGGGAGAACAACAAAAATTTGGTGACTAGCACTGAGGACCATCACAGGGAGAGTTTAAGAAAAACAGCAGTGAAAGCAACCCAAGAAGGAAAGTTCTAGGAGCTAGGGATGGCACTGGGGCTTTTAATTATGTGGATACTTGAGGACTTATTCATAATGATGGCTAAGAGCAGAATAAGATTTAATATATAATTTCATAAAAACTGTTGCAACAGTTGGCCAATTTATGCTGTGAGAAGTTTGGTGATAAACACCATAGCATCTCTCACTGGAAATATTACTGACTAGGTCACATTGAGACATAGTATGAGATGTGTTTGTCATCCTTCTTAACTCTCATCAGAGGCTCAAAAAAAGCCCTCTATGTTACTTCTAATTCAGTTTTTAAAAAGGTGATTCTAATAGAACATGCTGTTGCTTTGCTGTCTGCTGGCATCAGACTTAAAGAACTTCTTTTCTTATGAATCTATGTACAAAAATTTCACACACACGAGGTACGATTCTATACTTTATTTAGTAAAATATCTAATTTTAAAGTATGACCCAGAAAGTAAACTAGATAACTTAAACACTCTTCATTGCTGAAATAACCTCTTTTCCAGGGAAAATCTGATTTTGTAGCTTCGTTCTCTGAATAGAGTGGATTCCTCCCTTTAAACAGCACATATCTGAGAGGTGTCTTAGGCTGAGTTCCTGCAGAAGATGACCATGAGACCAGGATTCAAGGGCAAGTACTGTGGCCTGTTTGGGATGTGATGGCAGAAAGCACTAGAAGTACGGGGAGACAGGTAAGGAAGGGAGCCAGCATAGGGTTCCTTAGAGAGCAAGTTACTGCTGTGGGAAACTGAGGCTCAAAGATGAGGACCTGTGAGAGACAGTGCAGAATACAACTTAGTAAGTCTAGTCCTACCTCCAGGTGAGGAAGCTGGGGTAGTTTTAAACTGACTTGCATCCTCGATTGCTTGAGGGCTTCTCTGAGGGGCATTTTCTGCCTGGCCCTTCTAGCCTGCCCTTCTGCACTAGCAAAGCGGGGTCTTCTTCTGTTCAAGGAAGCCCTTGAACAGAGAAGCAGAGAAGGGAGAGCTGCAGGATGCTGTCAGCCTGCCGTAGGAATGGCAGGGGTGGAGTCCCTAGTGTGGTGGCCACATTGTGAGTTCAGAGAGAATACTTGGATCTCTAAGTCCATTTGCTCTGGTATAGCCACCATTTTAATTAATTAAAAAATATTAATAATATGGTGGCATCTGAGAAACAATGGCATCCTTTTCAAAAGTAGCAGTGGCTATTGTCGTACACAGAGAAGCCCAGGAGTGGAGATGGGGGAGCTCTGACCAGTTAAGGACCAAGATTCTTGGGAGGAGATCACTTGTTTTCCCCGCAAGCAGGTTGGGAAAGAGATACTTCGAACAGCCCTGACAGGAGTGTTTCATAAAGCAGGGAGCAAGCCTTCTTGAAGTCATATTGACTGTTCACCTGGCAAACGGCCCTTCCCCCTCATTTCTTGAGAAAAGAGAGAAACAATCAGTCGATATTTTCAAAAGGTTTGGTAATGGTTGAATAGATTCAATTAGGCCACAACAGTCAGTGGAGTATTGGGTATTATTTAGAAGTTAGCAATTCTTCGTTTATTTACCCCATAACTCGAGTATTTTTGAGAGGCAGCAGAATTGAATTGTCTCGAAGTACTGCCTTTTCATTATTTTCCAAGCAGATCCCTGAGAAGAGCGGAAAGTAAGGGTTTGTCGCGGGGGGGGGGAGGGGAGGGGAGACTTCTCCTAAAAAGACAATTCTGGAAGTCATCATAATTAGACAAAGAGGAAAATGTGCCAGACAGGAGTGGATAGGGGCTGTTTTCTCTTTGCGGTTGGTTGTGGAGCGTTCAAGATCCCTAACCTAGGATGAGGCTTCTGAGTTCCCAGTAGGCGAGGAGCCGCCCAGGAGACCCGAGGTTCCAGGAGGAGGCGGCGCAGGTGTCCAGGCTCCGGGCAGGTGAGCAGGCCGATGCGCCAGGAGGCGGGCCGGGTGGTCCCGGACCCCGGGCCCTGACGCTGCGGCCTCGCGGCTGCTCGCCGAGCTGGGAAGGCCGGACGGGGCGCGCAGGAACCCGGCCCGAAAGGCGCGGCTCACACTCGCGCTCGCGCCCGCGCCCTCGCCTCCCGCGCAGTCCGAGCCACCGCCCTCCGCCTTCCCTCCGCCCGCTTCTCTATTTGCCACCTCTTTCCTCGACCTCACTACCCAGCCCTGCACGCATCCAAACGAAAACCCTCTTCGTTCTCTTCAGGGAGCCGGGGAAAACGTGTGCTCCTCTGGCCCTTGCACCGTGGGTCACCCTGCGCGCGGGTGGGAGCGGCGGCGCCAGGAGTGCTGCTCCTCGTCCGGGAGGGGACGGGGAAGAGGGCATCTCTGGTCCCCGGGTACGACTCTCCCCATTTCTTCTTCTGTTCCCTGCGCCGCGCGCGCTAACTCTGGGGGAAGTTGGTTGCAAAGTTTCCGAGAGCGGCGTGGGCTCGTGCAAGCAAAGCGGAGGGCGGGGTGCGGGCCCCGGGAGGCGAGGACAGAAGCGCTCCTCGCGGCGTCTTTGTTCTGCTCTGGGCGAGAGACCTGGCGAGGAGTCGCCGGGAGAGTACCGGGACCGTCGGCTGCAACATTCCGGACTCAGCAGGGGCTCTTCGCTCCTTCCCTCACCTCCTCCTTCAGGCATCCTCCACCTCCACCCCAACCCTGGACACTGGTCCCAGGTTCCCAAGCCTCCTTGTACCGCATCCCTTTACCCCCAAACTTCACGACCCAAAGATCCCAAGTCTGGGATGGGGAAGGAGAAAGGGTGGAGGCGAAGGTGGGCGATGGGCCGGATACGTCCTGGAGGGTGGATGTTTGCTTTGGAATGCTCGTTGTTGTTGTTGTTTTCCTTTGCCCTAGAAAATGCTTCCCATTGCGGGCCCCCATTCTCTCCCATTTCCCCCATCTCCGGCTTTCCTCCTCTTCAATTCTAGTAAGATCTAGAAGGAAAATTAGCGCTACTCTGAGTCACTCAGGGCGCCAATACTGTGGCCCGCAGCTGGGATGAGGGTCAAGGATGGGGGAGATGAGGATGGGGTCCCCAGTTCTGGAGGTTGGGGAACGACTGGTAAAGGGCCTGGGGAAGAGTGCGGAGCTGTTCCTGGTCCGAGACACCCGATTTGCCCGGGGCAAGGCAGTGGGGGAGGGGACGGAAAGAGGGGATGATCGGCCTTGCCAGGGGGTAGAGGATGGGGAGGCAGCCAGGGACCCTGAGTCTGATCTTTGGAGCGAGGACACGGCAGTGGTGTAGAGAAGGGAGCCGGTGAGGAGCGCTTGGCTCCAGGGTCAGAGGGAGCGCGGTCTCCCGGAGAGCCGTGCAGTCTCGGTCTGAGGTTAGGAGAAGTTTGGGGTCTGAGAGGTGGGTGCGATGCTCGAGGTGGGAATCCGCCCTCGGCGCCCCTGGACCGAGTCGCGCAGCGCCTGCAGCAACAGGTAGCCCCTAGGGGTGGAGGTCCCGGTGGGACCCCGAGCTGGGCTTTGTCCTCCGGATTAGAGGGAGCTCCCAAGGGACAGAGTGAGTGGGGGTGGGCGTGGGGGGGGAGAGTTTTCTAACACTTCTTGATGCCCCTTTGAGTTGTTTTGGTGTGTTGGGTGGAGGGGGTGATCCGAGGGAAGGAACCAGGATGGAGAGCCTAGGGTGCACCCCACCTCCAATTGTGTGAGCGCCTTTATCTTCTGTGGTTGACCCCTTGCCCTTCGGATTTTGTCTCTTGGGATGAGGAAAAACTGACAGAAACTCGATGCCAAAGTGGACTGCTCACACTGATTGGCAGGGAAAGTGCAAACAAAGAGGTGCATCTCCCGGAAACAATGATTTTGGAGATTCCTCCCCCTCTCCCCCCGCAGACTTGAGCGCGTTAGACAGCGTGGTGGGTGTGGAGGGGACCAGGACAGGCATCTCCCGGGGAAAGTTTCGGGCGAGGTAGTGGGAGGAGAGGGTCGTGGCAGAGTTGCAGTGGGCTGGGGACTGAGCCGCCCAGGCTCGCCTCCGAGGTTCCCGGCCGGGCGGGAGATGCGGGGAGAGGGAGGGGGCGGGGAGGGGAGGGGAGAGAGAGAGGAAGAAGGGGTGAGAGGGAGAAACCTGCCGCCGCTCGCCGCCTCTTTGTCTGCTCCGGCACTTGGAACAAAAGGGGGAACTCTGATGAACTCTCTTTCTTCCCCTCTCCCCCGGACGCGCGGGTATCTCCCTCTCGCAACTTTGCCGCCGCGACTTTCTCCGCTGTCAGGCCACACAAAAGTGTCCGAGCGCCGCGAGGACCGCGACAAGGGAGACGTCTCTCAGAAGTGCGACGAAGTGGGGAAGAAGGTGAGTGGGGACTGTTGTCTTGTTTATCTCTCTCCCCCGCAACGCGCCCCGCTCCCCGCCCTCCGGAGGACCGAGGAGCAGTCCGGTGGCGAAGTTTGGCCAAGTTGTACCTCCTTTCCCCTGTTCCCTTCTCTTTTGTTCTTTAAGGAACTTGCACAGATTGTTTTATTTGTTTATTTCTAATGGGCAAAAGCCAGGCGGGCATTTCTCTCAAGTGCCTCTTTATATGAGGAGCTGGGGGGATGGGGGGAAGGGTGTCTCAAGGGGGCATTGCCTCGCTTTCTCCTAGCTGCGCGCAGACCGGAGGGAAGCGTGCTGAAATGGTTGGGACTTGCCGGGTCTGACTTTGGTCCTGCCAAGGAAAGAGATATGGAAGCGGGGGTCGTTCCCTCACCATTTTATAACTTAACAGCCTGCGAAGCGTTGCGCAGATCCAACGCACCATACCCAAAGCTGCAGCACGAGAACGCAGAAGAGGTTTGGGTGGTAGGGTATTGGACTCTTGTGTTTGCGGTCGAGGGTGTTAGAGCAAACAGGTAAGAGTTCAGAAAGTTTTCTTTGGGGCTGGGATAGGTTGGAGGAAGAAGCCACAGGTTCTCGACTGTCAGAGATGCAGGGATGGAGGGATGGGGCCTGGACCACTAGTTAGAGTCGGCCATCCCGTCCACCCCTCTCAGTTTCACGACCCACCCAGAATAACCTACGCGGTGCTGGCGATCCATCATCACCTCTCTCACTTAACGCGGGCCCCCACCCCCGCCCCATTTCAATGTGTTTGAGTAGAAAGGGGAACGCGAGCGCCTGAAGCTCCAC
This sequence comes from Lagenorhynchus albirostris, assembly GCF_949774975.1. Classification (NCBI taxonomy): domain Eukaryota; kingdom Metazoa; phylum Chordata; class Mammalia; order Artiodactyla; family Delphinidae; genus Lagenorhynchus; species Lagenorhynchus albirostris. The sequence goes on along the minus strand of NC_083104.1, from coordinate 87,532,650 downwards.
AGACCCAGCGGTCCGCCCCGCCTTTTGTGTTTTAACCTTTTGTTTCTGTCTGCCACGCCCGCCCAAAAGAGGGATGGCTGTCGCAGCTTCTGCGGGGTGGAGAGGCAGCGCAATTCCCTCTGTGTTTATAGGCAAAAGGAGACTGCTTAACTTTGTTTCCCAAGTAGCTTCACTTCGCAGTTTTTCTGGATTGGTTCTTGCTCAGGTGAGGCGAACACTGCGCACCTAATAAACATCTCCGCTTTATAGGACATTTCTTTCAGCACTTTCCCACTTTATCACAAAGTTGTTTATCCGCCCAGTCACTTGGTTCCTAGAAAGACATTTAGGGACAGAAATTGGGAGTTTGTTGAAAGTGGGCAAACGTGGTATGTTCTAGCAGTGTTTAAATATTGGGAATGTGTGGAACAGGGCTCTTGAGTTAGAAAATGCAAATTTAGGTCATTATCTTCAGGTCTGTTTTGTGAGATCGTTCCAAATACCAAGGTAATTAATTTATCACTACTACCCTCTCCTATCCCCACCCCAGAGCTAGAAGCTTTCCTCCCACCCTTTGCCTTTATCTCCCACCTTTACAGTTTGACCGGACAGATGAAACTTCAAACTGTGCTGCTAACACCTGGAGGAAAGAGCCAAACATAGTCTATTTGAACTTCTTAAAGTTGTGATTTCGTACAGTAATATCCATTATTAAAACTTGCAGCTAGAAACGATTCAAGTGCCAGAGCTATGTAGTTTTGAATTTTTGTGTCAAAGAAAGAAATATATTAATGCTAAGGTTACTTTTTTAAAAGAAACTGAGTGTGTTGAGTGACTTGGAAGCTAACACTAATTAATTTCAATTGTATAGGTGTGATTACTATTGTCAGCATCTAGAAAGCATCATGAGTGCACTGACCCCTTCGTACTGCATTGTTCTTACTGGATCTTTCTATCAGTGAATGTTATGGAAGTACCAATTCAACATCAAGTCATTCCTGAATGAAACTTACCAAACTTTTTTCTTTGGAGTTGCTTAAAAGTTGTTGGGATTTTTGATGATGCCTTCCCTATGTGGATTACTACAATTTGATCACTGGGAATTCTCCACCTTAAAGAAGGTATGTTGCTTTTTAAATACTCTACAAGCACTTCATTTTGGAGCTGGTACTTATGCCACTAGAGAATTGCCTAGTTATTTTGAGCTGTTGCCTGATCAAAGTGATTTATGACTTTGGATTTCCTTGTTTTGAACTGGTTTTTGTAGGTTCATTTTCATCTGGAATGACGATTTGGGTACTTCTAAGGAAATTTTATTAATCTGACAGTGTCTTCGATATGATTACACATAATGAACGTGGATTATATAGTTACTAAGGAAGGTTATGTAACAATGATGGGTCCGATAGGCAAATGTCCTATTTTATTTATGATTGATTTTGCTTTTAAATATCACATTGAATGTTTCTATCGTAGCAGGACTTTTGTGGTTTGCATTAATTTTTTTTCACTTTTGACATTTCATTTTGGTAAACAAAATCCAAAAGTGGTCAGACGGAAATAAATTCCTGCTAGCTGGGAGTCAATATAAAGTACAATAAGTTCTGTTAGAATAAAAACTTTACTATGTAATAACAACAGAAACTGTACATTTGTTTAATCTTTATGGTAGACATTAAGTTTTTATAGTGGTCATTAATAGTCTTATATTCCTTCTTTTATGTCTTATAATTCATTCTTGATCATCTCTGTGAGAAAGCCATTCGAAATTCACATAAATACTGTTGGTAATATAAAAAGTATTTTGATACAGTATTTACTTTCCTTGTTTAGCAGTTGTTTGCCATGGAAAGTGAGAGTTTTCTTTGTTTAGAATAGGTTGCTTTGAAATGATTGAAGTTGTAGGATTTGATCCTCAAAATGATTCAAGTTCAAGGTGGTTTTAAATGCTACAGATGGAGAATATTGTTGATATATTACTGTAATTGAGAAATGTTAAGGTATGGTCAAAAAGATAATTGGGAATTGGAAATATCTTTATCCCACTGTAAGTAAAAATTATTATGATTTGCTTTTTTTTAGTTGTAGAAACTTGGACAAATTACTTCATCTTCCTGGACTTTAGTTTGTCATCTATAAAATGAAGGGTTAGGTTAAAGAAACTTGAAGAAATCTTTTAGCTTTAAGATTTTTGTGATTTGTTGATTGCTCCTGTAATTAAGGAGCATCCTCTCTTGTGAAGTTCATTTTTAAATTGTTGAACAGTAGAGTTACTGACATGGAAAACTTTATGTGTATTAATAACAATTATTTTGTATGACTGTTTAGCTCAGGGAGTATTAGTTCAAGAAATAGGCTTTAAATTTTCTGTGAAGTATACTTTCGGCAAAGTGTGTTGCATGGAAACGTCAGATTTCCTGAAATGTTTTCAACAAAAGTTTATCTGCTGGAATATTTTGGGGTGTGTGTGTGTGTAGAGTGCAGTATTATTTTCCAACAAATGTTTTACCTACAAATGTCTGATGTGAATATCTTTGAATCTGTTTTAATGGCCACCCAGCATTGGGCTCAGAGGTTTAGAAACAGACTCTGGAATGAAACAGACCCGAGTTTGAATCCTCATCTTGATAACCTTGGCCAGTTTACTTGCTTTCCTGGGGTCTCAGTTTTCTCATTTGTAATTGGGGAGCATAACACTTATCCCATGAAGTTGTTGTGGGGAATATATTTTTTAAAACCATATATGTAAGAAAAAACTTAACAGGGGGTAAGCATCTGTAAGTATGTTTAGTTATAATAAAAGCTACTACTATTGCCTTTCACAACGAATCAGTGATGTTTTGATACTTCCAACTTTCTTTGTTGACTGCCTTGCAAGTTTCAAGCCACATTAACCAAAAGTATTCACTGAAATATTCAGTCAGTTTGGATAGAAGTTTTCACATGTTTAGATATGTTCTTTTCTCTAAAAATATGTTCTATTCAAGTTTTTTATCCAGTTAAGCATGGATAAAAAACAACATTTATTAAGTTTTGTTACGTATAAACATGTTACCGAAGGTCATGACTTCCTCTTGTACTATGTGGCCTTTCCTTTTCCTTACAGAAATTTCTGTAAATTGAGATAAGAGCAAGTTTCTAGAATTGATGTACACAAATTCTCTATTTTCAATGTTGTCAGTGAGGAGTAAACTTAGATATAGTTTAAAAAACTTTGTTCATTCACTTTTCAGCTATGATCTAAAGTGATGGTTCAGTGATTTCTTGATGAGGAAATCAAGAACTATAGCACATTTTCTGACGTTAGTTTTTATAGAACGGTCTTTATTTAAATAAAAGACCTCACAGTTAGTACATACAACACTTAGAAGAATAGCATATCGTTGTGAAATGAAGTTTAAAGTCTTGGATTTTCATTTTCTAGATCTGTAATTTAGCAAAATACATGGCCATCCCTGAATGATAATTTAGTTTGAGGGAGATTATATTCATTTACCCTTTAGGAAGTTGCTGATGGGAATGTTAAAGTACTGTTTATCCTCATTTGTAATTTATCAGCAGAGAGTTGCCTGGAAATGATAATAATTTAAAAGAAAAACATGGGATAAATCAATATTAAAATGGGAAACTTTTTTTCCATATGCATCCACAACTTTCTGTTTGTGGACAACATCTATTTTAATCAGCAGATTATATACCTTTAGTATAGCAACTACTAATATAAAAATTTGTAATTACAGAGTTTAAAATGATAAATTCCTTAAAGTTTTTCTGTGATGTTAATTCTTAGGTTATAACCAAGTATACTTAATAACTTTACTCTGAGTATCAAATGTTATAGTCTTGGTTATTTAAAACTGTTTGTTGACATGATTAGTTTGAATTATTGAAACCAGAAAAGTCTGCCAAGGTACTCACAAGAAACTTACATAGGAAGAAAATCTAAATGTTCAGCTCTGCCTTCTAAAATGGTAAATACAGCACATACTAAGCATCTTACAAGTAAATAGAAAGCGTTTATTTAACTTTGAACTTTATAATAAGTCTAGGGGGTGATCAACTGAATATTTTGTTATATTTTGAGTACCGTTTCGTTTCTACTTATTTATTTAACTGAAGTATAGGTACTTACTTATTTGCTATGAGTTTCTTTAGGAACATTAAGTGTTCCCAAACTTACTTTGATTTCTTCTTTATGGCCTCAAATTTCCCGACTTTTAAGTGTCAGTCATTTCTAAAAACTTTGATGGTATTTCTGCCCATTATTGTTGAAGATACAGGTGTTTAGAAATATATTTATCATGAATCTATGAAGCTTACTTTGTTCATTCATTCTTTCCTCATTCATTTTTTTAAGTAATATGCTATCTATGTGTCAGGCATTGCTCTAAGCACTGAGGATACAGAAAAAATAAAAATTTTTGTACTCTTGGAGCTTTTACTAGTGACAGTAAAACATATGTTAAAAGGTGACAACTACTGTTGAGAAAAATGAACCAGGAAAGGGAGATGGGGAGTCGGAGGAAAGGGGATTGCAATTTTCAATGGGATGGCCAGGGAAGACCTCACAGAGAAGGTGACATCTGAGGAATGATATAAACGAAATGAAGGAATGAGCCACATGATATCAGGCAGAAGAGCATTCAGGCAGAGGCAGGCCAAGCGTCTAGTTTATCAACAGAAAGCAAGGCGGGCATAGTGGCTGGAGTGGACTGAGCAAAGGGGACAATGGTAGGAGATGAGGTCAGTGAGGAAATAGGAGTATGGTGAGCAGATCACATGGATCCTTAAAGGCCATTGTGATCTTACACTGAGGGAGATGGGGTACCAATGAAGGGGTTTAAACAATGATTGACCTGATATAACTAATGCTGTAACAGAGTGACTCTGGCTGGTGGGTTCAACGAGATCAAAGATGGGCAAGGGCAGAAACAAGGGAGACCATTTCGGAAGCTATTTCAGCTATCAAGTGAGAGATGATGGCAACTTGGACAAGGGTGAAAGCAGCATGGAGGTAGTGAGAAAGGATTGAATTCTGAAGATACTTTGGTTGGAGGAATTTCTGGTGGACTGGATAGGAAGTATGACAGAAAGAGAGGAGTCAAGTCAGAGATTTTTTTTGACCCAAACACCTGAATGGACCCAATGCCCATGAACTGAGATGAAGTGTGTACTCGGGGTGGGGGAGACTAGGAGCTCAGCTTGAGCACATTAAGATACTTAAAACATCTAGGCAGTTTGATACACAAGTTTGGTTTTCAGGGAAGAAATCTACAAATTTGTGAGTTGGAAGAAATTAAATGCTATTTAGGGACTTCCCTGGTGGTCCAGTGGTTAAGACTCTGTGCTTCCACTGCAAGAGACACGGGTTCAATCCCTGGTCAGGGAACTAAGATCCCTCATGCCACATGGCCAAAAAAAAAAAAAAAAATATTAAATGCTATGTAAAGTCATGAGACTGGATGAGATCACTAAGGGAGTGAGTATAGGAAGGAAAGAGGTCTAGATACTGAACCTTGGAGCCCTCCAGATTTAGAAGTGAGGAAGATGAGAAGGGGCAAGTAAAGAATAGTGAGAAGGGGCTGCCACTGTGGTGGAACCCAGTGAAGAGAGTGTGTCCAGGAGGAAGGCAAGGTCGTCTGGATCAAGTGCTGCTCGTGGATTGAGCAAGATGACGATTGAGAATAGACCTTCGCGGTTAGGCCTTTGGGAGGTCAGTGCTCATTGGTAGTCTTGGCTAGAGCTGTTTTTTTTTTTTTTTTTTTTTTTTGCGGTACGCGGGCCTCTCACTGTTGTGGCCTCTCCCGTTGCGGAGCACAGGCTCCGGACGCGCAGGCCCAGCGGCCATGGCTCACGGGCCCAGCCGCTCCGCGGCATGTGGGATCCTCCCGGACCGGGGCACGAACCCGCGTCCCCTGCATCGGCAGGCGGACTCCCAACCACTGCGCCACCAGGGAAGCCCGGCTAGAGCTGTTTTGATGAATGGTGAGAGATCACATCTTTTTCCTAATTTGTGTGGGCCGTTATATACCTTTAAAAAAACCTTATCTATTCGAAATAAAATTTGTCAGTGCTTTATAATTGATAAAATGCTCTTGCATATGTTATCTTAGTTAAGTCTCAGAGTAGTCTAAGAGAGATGGGATGATAATATCCATGTTTATCTTACAGAAGAGGAAATTGAGACTCAGAGGTAAAGTGATTTGTTCAAAGTCACCCAAATATAAGATAGAGCTGTTTTTTATTTAAACTTCATACCCTTTAGCATTCACAATAGGGGAGATAGTAATAATAAAGCAAATTCCAATACAGTGTGACAGAGGTGATAATAGTGATATATACAAGGTATAGAATTAAATCAGGGCAGGGAGTGATTATTCTTGGGGATCAGGGAAGACTTTCCCAAGTTGGGATTTAAAAGATGCATAGCATTTTAACATGTAGTCAAAGGGAAGAACATTCTAGGCTTGGAAAATATGATGTGCAAAAATGTGGAGGGATGAAACATGGGGTGATAACTGGAATGTATTTGGGATGTTTAAGCCATTTGATTCATGCTGAACATGAAAGAAAGTAGAGGAGAGACAGGCTGGAATGACAGCAAGTGCTAGTTCAAGCTTGGATTGAAGTATGTTTTTAGTAAAACAGCTACTAGGTGCCATCTTAAATGTATCTCATGTCACACAGGATAGTGTGCAACCTAGTTAGAAATGTCTGAATATATATACACATCACCACAAATGCACCGTCTTTGTCACGTCAGGCTGCTATAACCAAGTCCCATAGACTCGGTGGCTTATAAACAGCAGAAATTTATTTCTGTCAGTCCTGGAGGCTGAGTAGTCCAAGATCAAGGTACCGTGTCTGGTGAGGGCTGGCTTCCCGGTTCATAGATGCTATTTTCTTGCTGTGGTCTCACCTGGTGGAAGAGGCAAGGGAGCTCTCTGGGAGCTCTTTATAAGGACACTAATCCCATTCATGAGGGCTCCACTCTCATGACCTAATCACCACCCAAAGGCCCGGCCTCTAAATACTGTAATTTTGGTATTTTTAGGTTTCAGCCTATGCATTTTGGGGGGATACAAACATTCAATCTGTAGCATGTGTATCTTCAAAATTCAATGTATATGTGAATCATATACCACTAAAAAGCTCTGGTGACTGTACTTCTAGTCTGTATCAATCAGGATGCTTTTGGCTTCAAGTAAGAGATACTTAAGTGAGGATTTTTCTTTTCTTTTATTTTTTGGTTCCACGTTAAATAAATTTGGATTAGGGCTATTTCAAGAGCGTCTAATTTAACAGCTCAGCAAATGTCATGCATGGTTCCTGGTTAGCTGGCTTTCTGCTTCTGGTCCTGAGATAGCCGCTACAGCTTCAAGCATCATGTTCCCACATGGGAACCTAAGATAGGAAGGATTGAATCCTTACTTTCTCTCTCTCTCTCTCTCCCACCCCACCCCCATACACACACACACAGACACACACACATATGTAAATGTACAGAGTTGTGCAACCATCACCATTTTTAGAACTTTTTATTACCCCTAAAATGTCCCCTGTGCCCAATGCAATCAATTTCTCTTCTCACCCTCTGATCTCAGGCAACCACTAATGCAGTTTCTGTCTCTTTAGATTTGCCTTTTCTGGACATTTCACACATAAATGGAATTATACAATAGTGATCGTTTTGTCTGGCTTCTTTTGCTTACTATAAAGTTTTTGAAGTTCATCCGTATTGTAGCATGTATCAGTACTTTGTTCCTTTTTATTGCTGAGTAGTGTTTTATTGTATGGATATATTGTACTTTTTCTATTCGTCAGACGAAGGGCATGTGGGTTGTTTCTGTTTTTTAACTAGCATGAATAATGCTGTTAGGAACATTTATGCGTACGTTTGTGTGTGGACACGTGTTTTCATTTCTCTTGGGTAGCTAGCTAGGTAGGAGTTGAATTGCTGTATTGTATGGTACATTACTAAACTTTCTAGTGAAACCACCAAACTGTTTTCCAAGGTGGCGACAGCATTCTGTGGGTTTGAGGGTTCCACCAGTAATGCGTGAGGCTTCCAGTTTCTCCACATCCTGGCCTTTTGTATCTTTTAAGGAGTGAGGAAAACTTTCAAAGAAGTCCATGAGAAGATTCCCAGGGTAACTACCGAGGGCCATGTTGAAACCTAGTCACTAGCAAGGGGGATGCGATTGCTCTGAGCAGCTCAGACTGATCAAGTGGCACCCTGAGCTTGGGAAGATGCCCATCATGTCTATCAGTACATAGTGTCAGAACGAAACTGAAGAACGAAACTGAAGGGAGATGGCTCGTGGGTAGGTAACCAACAGAGTCAGCCAATAGGCTGTGTGTCAGGCTAAGGACCTGTGATGTAAACATACAAAGTAGGGCCAAGTGTTTACATTACAATTATGATTTAAATTGTAGCCACAAACTTGAACAGAAATAACCCATTCTATTGGAATTCAGGTTATTTTCTGCTTATTATGTGAAAAATTTTTGAAAATTAACCTGTCCAAACTAATAGCAAAATAAGCATAGCCTTGGTGAGTGACTCTGGGCAGTTGCTAAGCCCCAGCATTCCTTTCCTATGAAGTACCATGTAACATTTTTGGCATCCCAGTAATAGTGTTTTATAATCTCGGTTAAGTGTAAGTTAACAGCCACCAAATGCTGTCTATATCCTTAAGATATAGACAGATATTTAGACTATTTTAAGTGTTGGACAACCTGGTGGCACCTTGAAAAAAAGTATTTGAGCTTTGATGGCAACAAAAACCCCACAAGACTATATTTTATAGTCCAAACTTATTCTTCCTGTTAATTGTTTTTAAATATATCTTTTATTGGGTGGTGTGACATACATAAGGATAGATAAACCTGCAGTGTGTGTAGGAGATTGATGCTACCCTGTCTTACAAAACCCAGGATATGTGGGTCAACGTATTCGTTTCTGTGAATGATGGAGTTTCAAGTGATTCATACTTGAAAGTCCCTGAAAATCTGATAATTAGAATGCATAAATAAGTAATTCTAAAAATTTAGGCAGATACAGATAACTGTGGAGGGAAATTATGTTTGAAATTGATTTCTGTGACCCTCTAGCTCTTACAGTTATTTTCTTCTTTCTTCAAATCTTAGAGTAGGCACCTAGTAGACTATGATACCTAAAATTTTGTACTGTAGTTTTAATACTAACATTTTGAAGTATACAGTGACTTAAAAATCCAAACAACTCCAGCAGTTCTCTCATAATGAGTCACTGGTGGGGAAAGCCAAGAAGAGAAATTTAAGTTTCTTAATTATTGCTCTGAGTGGGTATAAAGTATATGTCTTAAAATTCATAGTTCAGTGTTCTGTTTCTCAGAGAAGTGATAACTACCCAGAAACCTCAGACATTTGTGCACCAGTATCTTATACATCCTCTTATTTGAGCCTCACTCCAATCCCAATGTAGTAGGTGTTAGTGACATTCTCATTTTACAGGGAAGAAATTGGGGTTCAGAGAAGTATCTGGCCCAAGTAACCAAACTGGTAAATGGAATATCACAAATCCATTCATTAGGGACCAGCAGTGTAAATTAAGACAAGAAAGAATATCCCTTTGAGAGGTTCTGCTGAACCTGACAACATTTCTAGTTTCACGTTGATGATTTACCCTTATTCTGCAGGTTCTGTGAATATATTTTGAGACCCAAACATTGAATCAGGCTTAAAAAGAGGACCCTCTGCTCTGCTGGTGTTTTAGATTCTTGCTCGTGTTGCAAGCAGCAGTTGGGAAGCTGGCAAGATGGTGAAACTAGTCGGTGTTCAAGAGTTTTACTTGTGGGATTTTAATGGGATGGTGTCATTACTTGTAATGTATTTTTATACATTATTTATAATGTATTATAATACATAAATAATTGTAATGTTCTGGATTTTCAAATGATGTATCAAAGATGATACGTAACAATGTTCATAGAGTCGTCTTTCTGTAGCAAAAGAAAAATGGGTTTTGGAACATCTTTTCATTCTGTTTCTTCTTCAAGGAAGATGTCCAAGGAAGAGCTCTGGGTAGCGCTTACAAATCCTGAATGGAAAGCCCTGAGTAGAGGACCTCCCTGTGACTTCAACGTACTTTGTCTTTGCCCTTAGGTGTCTCTCTTCCTCTATATGTGTATGAAAAAGGACTCCATGTAGTGACACACCCTTTGTCCGTAGATCTAGCTCCTGTTCTGGGCTGTGTACTTTGGTGAGCACCTGTTCTGGACTGTGGTGAGGCTCTAGGGGCCCTTCTTGGGGCCTAGGCCAGAGGTTGGCCTAAGTGACCTGGTCCCTGCCTTTCCCTCGTCCCGGGGTTGGTCTTCTTAGGCTTCTGGTTCTTACGGCTTCGATGGGGGGATAGGACTTTCTAGAAGTCTAGAGCAGACTTGGCCAAGCTGGGGATGCGTTGCTTCCTTTCCCTTGGACTTGGCCTTTTGGTGGTGTGGGTGTCTTTTCTGGGGGGCAGGGGTATACAGTGTTTATATTTTATTATACTTACATTTAAATTTCACCATTAAATACTGAGCATAAGCATTTAAGTAGATGCTGGCCTCATGTTCAGATTTTCCAAATGTAAAGATAAGTGGATGGACAGCTTTAAGGATGTGACGGATGAGACATTGAGGAATCTATTAAACAATTAGAGAATCTAGGGGGTGGTAAAATTTCGTCTCTACACATTTACACATTTAGTGGCACAAGAAAACTCCAGGGACATGAAGACATATGTAAAGCTTTGGGTTGCAATTGGAGGAGAAGCCCGTTCAGGAGTTGTGGGTGTCTAATCGGGAGAATTCCTGAAAAAGAGGGGCTTTTCCACAGTAGAAGGAAGAAGAGCACTTGAACCTCCCTCGACGCTTCACACCAGAAGTTCCATTGCCTACACTTTTTGTGGCCCTCATATTGTGTCCCCGAGGCTTATTTTGGCCCGGACCCAGGTCTCCATAGCTCCTGTTTGGATTGAAGGGTGAACCCTAGATATTATGGGCGAGGTGGAGTGCATAACTGAGCCCCTTTCAATTCTTTCATTGGGATGCAAGGAAGATGTAGAAGAAAGGAGTTGTCCCCAAGCTCAGAACACCCAAAGGTGGGCAGTTCTTGGCTCTCACTTTGCACAGTGACCCCATGTTTCCACCTCAAATTCTATTTAGCCCCTACCTCAAATTGACATTCTAGAGCGCTATCCCTTCCTGCCTGCCCCCTTCCTCATGAAAAATCTCACACTGCACTAGCACATCAAGGAGGATAGTTCCTAATGGTGAATTAGTATAGAATGGAAAGCCCATCAGGGGTTGGCACAGTTAGTTATGATGAAATATGTCCTACTGTATTTGACCTCAGTGATTATAATAAAGAGATGGTAATGTAACAAAAAATTACTAGCCTATGTTTTCAGCTTCTTTTATATTTTGCAGATTAGTGTAGTTAAAAGACTAAAAAAAATGACACTTGTTATTCTGTCTTTGGGATAAATAAACCTTGCTTCTGTCGTAATATGTTTTCAGTATTTGTCTCAGTGTGGGAATTGGGGTGAAAGTTCATGGAAGTTTTTCTTCAAAAATTTCTGTTGAATTCTGCCTGGCTCTGCAGCCAAATTCAAAATTCTCACTTGACTGTAATGATTAAACTAGTATACCTAAATATATTGTGTAGGTGCCTAACTAAGTGGCTGTAAGAGTGCATTTGAGATGTAAGCAAACAAGGGCAAGAAGCATCATGTTATCATTATTCTACTGCCAAGTCCTTGCTAGGTAGTGTGGCCTCCTGAGTTCTCAGAGTTTGTGTGTGCTGAGGATTCCGAAGCCAGGGATGGGTTTGGCACTAACTCTGGCTTGGTATACAGATCACCTTTGGAACATAGGAAGGGATCCAGGTGCCCAGAAAAGGGGCTCAGAGTCTGAGCATCTTGTAATTCCCATCTTATTTTCTGACTCTTGGCTTCGCATCAATTTAATTCTTATTTACCTACTGATTCAAGTTTGCTCTGCAAATTCCATCACTTGGTGCACAGATTCAAATAGTTTATCTTTGCATATCCTGGCCATTTTGTGCTCCTCAGCTGTTTTAGTCACTGACCTTAACTCTGCCTGGTGGTATCCTGCTACTATTTCTTGTCCTTGGTTCTTACCTTCTTTAGATCTCAATCCCCAGAGCTCGTCAATTTCAGCGGCTCCTGGCCAACCCCAGTGATCTCAGGTTCTACCTCCTGTCCTTATGGAATAATATTGGATCCTAGTATGTTGCTAAAAATAGTAATCTAGCATATTTCCAAAATCAGAACTCTCCATTTGCTATCACTTCTGCTCTTTTCCAGGGAATTACTTTGATTCAGTTACCAAAAATGACATCTCTGGAGTACAGTGAAATACAGAGCCTCTCAATCATCTAAAAAGAATCAAGCTGTGCTGAGTACTATTTTTATGCCAAATGTATCTGAGTGTTCTGAGTCTTTGAAAACTGGTGATGGATGAATACTATAGGTGGTGGTTCTTTATTAACCAAGCTATTTGATGAATCCACATAAGGAATTGTAGCAAACTAGCTGAAACAAGTTAGCCTTGGTGGGAGACCTTCTGGAGTGATGAATAAGAGTAGGGCATTTTGTTTTGAGTTGCTTAAACCCAGAATAAGCCTAATTTACAAGCATCTGTTGACCGAAAGTCTCTTGCTGGTAAAATTGGATGCTTCAGAAAGGGGCTGGATGCCTGGGTACAGTGGAAGGAGGGAGAATTTTCATGGTATATTCTTGTGTATCATTTGAATTTTGAACTATGTGACTGTATTTTACCCAGTAGAAACAGGAGGATAAAAGGAAAAAAGGAAGGAAGGGAGGGAGGAAAGAAACTAATTACAGGGAAAAATACATCAATTAAGTAATATTTCGAAGTCACGTGCTTATATGAAGACCTTTGCAAAACTCTTGGGAGATAACAGTGTATAGTGAAAGGAAGTCTTCAGAGATTCCTAGATGCTAGTCTTTACGGAAATGATCTCTAAAGCTGTCAACCACCCCATAAATTAGGCATTGTTATCCACATTTTGCAAGTGAGGAAATGGAAGCTGTTAAGGGTAGAGCTGGGAGTTGGACCCAGGTGTGTCTGACTCCAAACACTGTGCCGTGCGCCTATCTCAGCTTGGGTTGCTATAACAAAATACTGCAGACTGGGTGGGTTAAACAACAGACATTTATCTCTCACAGTTCTGGAGGCTGGCAAGTCCAAGATCAAGGTGTGGGCAGATTCAGTGTCTGGTAAGGGCCTTCTTCCTGTTTTGCAGATGCCTGCCTTCCTGTTGTATCCTCACTTGGTGGAGAGAGATCTCTGGTCTTTTCATACCTTTATAATGGCACCAATCTCATCATCCGACCTCCACCCTCATGACCTTATTCAAACCCAATTACCTCCCAAAGGTCTCACCTCCAAATACCATCACATTGGAGACTAGGGTTTCAACATATGAATTTTGGGAGAGACACAAACATTCAGTCCATAGCACTACCTCTCCAACAAAGATATAGCATAAGGGATCTGTAAATGTTCTCTAGTATCAACTCCCTGATCAAAACTGGCTTCAGGCAAAATTGTCATGTAGTAGAAATTTGACTGCTACTGTCTGCAGTTCTCATTCTCTCAATCCCCTTTCCTTCCTTTGTTATTTTCTCTCCTTCTCTTTGTCCTCTTTCCTTTTCTTGATCATCCAGAGCAGTTGAGTCTCTCAAGATGTTATTCCATCCATCCATCCACCCATCCAGCCACCTACCCATCCATCCACCACACATCCAGCCACCTACCCATCCATCCACCACCCATCCAGCCACCTACCCATCCAGCCACCCATCCAGCCACCTACCCATCCAGCCACCACCCATCCAGCCACCACCCATCCATCCACCCATCCAGCCACCTACCCATCCAGCCACCACCCATCCAGCCACCCATCCAGCCACCTACCCATCCAGCCACCCATCCAGCCACCACACATCCAGCCACCTACCCATCCAGCCACCACCCATCCAGCCACCTACCCATCCAGCCACCACCCATCCATCCACCCATCCAGCCACCTACCCATCCAGCCACCACCCATCCAGCCACCCATCCAGCCACCTACCCATCCAGCCACCCATCCAGCCACCTACCCATCCAGCCACCACCCATCCAGCCACCACCCATCCATCCACCCATCCAGCCACCTACCCATCCAGCCACCACCCATCCAGCCACCCATCCAGCCACCTACCCATCCAGCCACCTACCCATCCAGCCACCCATCCAGCCACCACACATCCAGCCACCTACCCATCCAGCCACCTACCCATCCAGCCACCACCCATCCAGCCACCTACCCACCCATCCATCCACCCATCCAGCCACCACCCATCCAGCCACCTACCCATCCATCCACCACCCATCCAGCCACCCACCCATCCAGCCACCCATCCAGCCACCACACATCCAGCCACCTACCCATCCAGCCACCTACCCATCCACCCACCCATCCGTCCACCCATCCGTCCACCCACCCATCCGTCCACCACACACCCACATGTAAGGACTGGACTAGATGCTGGAGACACAAAGTTGAGCAAAAATGGACATGGTTCCTGCCACCATGTAGCTTAAGAGGAAAAGAGGCATCTGTGTCTGAATGTGTTGGGGGAACTCTACACACTGTGCAGCCCCTTTTGGAGGCTCAGCAGGCCCTCTAAACACCCTGAGATGTCCATTGGTTAGAGTTTCACTTTTTTTTTTTAAACTTTTCAAATATGGAATGATGGTCCCACTGTGACCTGTCCTGGAGTGTAATAATTTGGGGCAGCAGAAAACTTTCTGTGCCTCTCAGGTCATATAAGGAAGTTGCTCACTACAGCTGTGAAAAGATTAGCCCCAAGACAAACAACAAAAACAACAATAAAGGGCTTCCCTGGTGGCGCGGTGGTTGAGAGTCCGCCTGCCGATGCAGGGGACACAGGTTTGTGCCCCGGTCCGGGAAGATCCCACGTGCCGCGGAGCGGCTGGGCCCGTGAGCCATGGCCGCTGAGCCTGCGCGTCCGGAGCCTGTGCTCCGCAACGGGAGAGGCCACAACAGTCAGAGGACCGCGAAACAAACAAACAAACAAAAAAAACAATAAAAACGAAAACAGGAACAAAAAAGTATACCAGATTATAATGGGGTGGGACAAAAACGTAAAGGAGTGCAGTAAAATTAAGATGATGTAATAAGCAAGGGACCGTAAGAACAGCCAGAATGATAAAGACTCCTGGGCTGAAAGCGGCCCTTCAGAAGCTCACAAAATCACTAGAGAACATCTGAGAGAAGATAAGCAGAGCCTCATCTAGTCCCAGGAGAACCATCTAAGTTTAGGCAACCTGGACCACATTCCCTGAGCTCACGCAGTAAGTTTGTTGATACCACCCAGTGTAGCACCTACTTACGATGCTCTGCTTGGTTTTCAGTCATTTCAGTTTGATGACTGGTAGCCCTGCCTCCCAAAGAGATCTGGTCCTAATATCTGGAATGTGTAAATATTACCATATAAAGAAAATGGTCTTTGCAGATGTGATTAAGTTAAAGATCTTGACATGGAGTGACTGTCCTGGGTTATCTGGGTGGCCCTAAATCCAATCACAAGCGTCCTTCAAAGAGAGAGGCAGAAGGTCAACCCCACAGAGCAGAGCAGAAGGTGACATGAAGATGGTGGCAGAGATTAGAGTGATAGGGCCACATTCTAAGAAATAACAGCATCCGCCACAAGCGAGAAGAGACGAGGAATAGTCTCTGACGGGCACACGGCCCTGTCAACACCTTGATTTTGGACATCTGGCCTCCAGAATCGCGAGAGAATAAATTTCTGTGGTTTTAAGTCATGGGGTTTGTGATAATTTGTTACAGCAGCCCTAGGACACTCATAAAGGTTGTAAACTCTCTGAGTGCCGGGCAGTGTCTTCTCCTCTGTATTGGACCTCTACTTAGCATTCAGAATTCTGCACAGAATAGGCATTCAAATACTCAAGTACTTGAACTAACTGACTTCACTGGTTCAGCCATTCAGAGCCTCAAGACTAGTATTTGAAATTTTATTGGAATAGAAGTGAGACCAGAAAGATCTGGATATTCACTTGCAAAAGAAGGAATTAATACCCCCAAGGCTTAGTCTCTTGTGAATTTGTTTCATCTTAAAGCTTGGAGTTACACTGCCGTTTAATGTAGCAATTCTTTTGCTCTACTGGAATATTAATAATACCACCGAGGGGGACTTCCCTGGAGGTCCAGTGGTTAAGACTAAGAGCTTCCACTACAGGGGGCGTGGGTTCAATGCCTGGTCGGGGAGCTAAGATCCCGTGTGCTGTGCAGTGCAGCCAAAAAAAAAAGAATACCACCGATACCACCGAGAAGACTTCATCTAGCAGAACAAGAAAAGCAAGTCATTCCAGGCAGTGGTTTGACATCTTAATTAGATACTTCCTTGGTGCTGGATTTCTCTGCTTTTGCACTGACAATATCTAAATGACAGTGTTCTGGGATTTCTGGTTCAAACACAAAATATCTTCTGCTCAAATCTTCCATGAAATGTCATTTTGAAACTATGAGCTTAGTTCTTATTCAAGCAGAACCCTTAGTGTATTTACTGGGACTTTAGCTGAATAGGCACTGCAGGATCATGTTTTTTGGGAAGTAGAAACAGTTTGTTTTTACATATAGGGAAGCTGTAGAAAAGAATTTGGAATCTTGACTCAGTAGACTGACCTGGTGGTGAACATTATTCACCCTATATTATGGCATTTCTTTATTTTCCTTCTGTAGGGAAACAAGGTCTCCTCTAAGACTATTCCTCTAGGATCTCAGTTACCTTATATAGCCATGTAGCAGTTAAAATAATTGTTAGAACACTTAACTTGTATTATTAAACTAATGGCAAAGGAAAGGCAAATCACATACCATGCAGTGTTGTGGAATGTGTTGATTTTGTTTTTGTTGATCTATAGAGTGTAGGTAGTGGTTTCTTTACAGATTTACTGTGAGATTCATTTTTTAAATCACTTATATCATTGCCTGATGCCACATAGAAATGTTAATACACTCCTAGACTTTACAATATTTGGTCACTTTTATTGATTTTAGTAAGAAAGTCTAGCAGATAATTATAGTAGTATGGCTAAAGTGAAATGCAGTTAATCTCCACCATGGCTACGCAGGTGGGTGGGGTGAGGATTAGATTTGAAAGAGATCTTGTCCCCTCTTGAGTTGAAATTGCATTTGCATGATTACTTTATCTTCTGATTAAGCTTGAAATTGACATTAGACAGTTTTAGCTTTAAATCAACCCACCTCACATATCCAATTAATGAAATCCTTGAATTGTTGTTGACAACATCCCCTTCCCAATTTGCCATATTTTAAATATGCTCCATGTATGCCATTTAGTTTTTACTGCTAATAGCTACAGCCTTATGACCGAAGTATTAAGTGGTGTGATTGGGACCTTGCCTAAAATGTTCCTTATGAAATTCCCTAGACTTTGCCTTATTTCGCCTACAACATAGCAGTTGCTCAATAAATAATTATTTAACTGAATGAAAGAATGATTGAATAATGATTAAAATCCACACATTTGGTGTCAGCAAAGCTTTAGCAAATTAGGTGTCGTGGGCTCACATATCAACTTTGTAATTCTCATCTTGTGCTGAAGGTGAGAACAGAAGGATATTCTTAACAGTTTACCCACTTCTGTCCAAGAGAAATATAATGAGAGCCACAAACGTGAGCCACATACATAATTTTAAATTTCCTAGTAGTTAGTCCCATTAAAAAAGGAAAAAGAAACGAATGAAATTATCTTTGGTAATATATTTTAACTCTGATATTGAACATATAATTTCAACATGTAATCGAAATAAAAATTATTGAGATAGTTTACCTTCTTTAGTTTTTGAAGTTTTATGTGTGTTTGTACTTACATTACATCTCAAATTGGCTTTGCCTTGTTTCAAGTGCTCAAAAGCTACATATGGCTAGTGGCTACCATATTGGATGCGCATGTTTATACCATCTGGTGGCTTCTATTTTAAGTAATTACTCTCGCTAACTAGATGTAAAATTTGGATTTTATAAGCTATTGAGTGGGATAGGTGTATAGTCCTGTCAATGAACTGATAAAAAGTTGTATCAGCTATGTAACTGAAACAAAATTTACAAAATTAAAAAAAAATCATCATTTAGAGATTGTGTAAATTATGTAATGCCCTCTAGATTTTTGAGTTCACGGCCAAGCTTCCATTGCTCTGAGATTCAGATTTTCTCCTATGCTGTAGTGGAGCAAGTTAATTATCCTTTCTTAAGCCTCAGCTTCCTCTTCTGTAAAATGGGAGTAATATTTATCTTAAGATATAACATTAACATTTCCAAAGGATTTAATGATGAAGCCCCGAGTACTCATTGTTAGCTGGAATTGGTTCTTATCTAGTATTTTCTTTTGCACACAAAACTCTAGGGGAAAAAATGGGTGATTTCTCCCCTATATTTGCTAATCTTTTCATAATATTTTTTTCTGAAGTCAACTCCCCATTGTGGCAAGAACTTGATGTGATTATTTGATGAATATAAGATCATTGACATTTTGTTTAAATTGGTTTCACATGGGCTGCTCCAGGTAGCTCCTGTACAGGGGGCTGTGGAGGATGCCAAGATAATACAAGACTGGCATTTACAGATAAGAAAACTTGGGAGACCCTTAGTTGACTTTCTTGAGCTATTGAACTGAATTTGGAGATTCCATGAATGCATTTTTATTAAACATATACCAATATCAAGCCAAAATCTATTAGCTAGTGGGAAAAGGTGATCATGGTAGAGAATTAATTACAAATACATCTAGACTGTTCATTCTACATAAGACCTATTTTGCCCTCTGTACTTTACTGATTTTATAGAAATTTATGATAGAAAAAGGTTCTAAGCCATTGTTTGTTTACCTTGCTTTGGGTAAGGGTGAAACATATAATAAGAGATCCATGGAGATAATAGCTAAAATTTCTTTCAGCATCCTACCAAAGCACATCTAAGCTTGGTCAAACACTTGTTTTCTAGTTTTAAATGATATAAATATGTAAAATTTCCTCTGGTACTTCCTAGGAATTTTTTCATAACTTAAGTACCTTTATTTACATGTAGTCCCTGATTCTAAGTAAGACGATCTTCCTGATAAAGTTTGGTTGACAACTTGAGTTCTATTTTGGGGAATACACAGTCAGTTCCCTGTTGCTTTTTGCACTAATGATTAAGCAGAGTTCTGATTCTCCTTTAATTGTGGAAAAACACTTATCAAGGGAAGAAAGTGTAATTTCAACAATACTTGACAAACCTCTGACATACTAAGGGAGAATATTATTTTTGAGGCTGGTGTCGATTAAGATTCTTCTAGTTTCAATTATTTTGTGTGTTTTTAACCTTTTAAAAAACCTTTGTCTGGTTAGTGGCCCCCAGACAGTTGGACTTTGGAAAAGAATTGTTAACTTTGGGGTTGAAAACGGAGCTTTAAACTGTCTTAGTGAAAGCTGCATACCTTTGCGAAATATATTTTCCAATAAATAAATAAATAAAACGATTTTTTTTGCTTTTTTCGTGTAAATTGAAAAAATACATACAAAAATACACAAAACTGGCCCTTGCATTTTTTTTTACCTTGCACAACACGAATGACTGTTTAGTTGAAATAGACATTCATTTAAATGGAGAAAATGGAGAAACGCTTAGCATTTCTTTTCAAATGTTGCCGTTAAAATATTGAGGAACTGGGGCTTCCCTGGTGGTGCAGTGGTTGAGGGTCCGCCTGCCGTTGCAGGGGACGTGGGTTCGTGCCCTGGTCTGGGAAGATCCCACATGCCGCGGAGCGGCTGGGCCCATGAGCCATGGCCGCTGAGCCTGCGCATCCGGAGCCTGTGCTCCGCAACAGGAGAGGCCGCAACAGTGAGAGGCCCGCGTACCGGAAAAAAAAAAAAAAAAGAAATTGAGGGACTAATGATGGAGAATCTAGATCATTGAATGCAATGGTTTTCCTTTTTTCTGAATCCTTGATTATAAAAACCATATATTTGGCTTATTTTTGAATAGGTGAAAGGTGGCAAACCTAAATTTTTTTTTTTTTTTTTTTTTTTTTGGTGGTACGTGGGCCTCTCACTGTTGTGGCCTCTTCCGTTGCGGAGCACAAGCTCCGGACGCTCAGGCTCAGTGGCCATGGCTCACGGGCCTAGCCGCTCTGCGGCATGTGGGATCTTCCCGGACCGGGGCATGAACCCATGTCCCCTGCATCGGCAGGCGGACTCTCAACCACTGCGCCACCAGGGAAGCCCGGCAAACCTAATTTTTGTTTTGTTTTGTTTTTGTTTTTGTTTTTGTTTTAAGGGAAATCAGTCTGAGGTATCCTTTGGCTGTGAGGTCCAGGGCATTTGACTTCTTTTTTGAGCTTTTCTTTGACATAGTCCACATTAATGGAAATGTTGGAAACTCTTCTCTGAGAGAAGAAATTCTAGCTGATTTGGCACTGCACTTTATCCTGTGTAGAATGCTCACAGAAAGGAAACCATCTCTGCGAACTTTTGGGACAAGTTGTATTCCTGTGGTATTGAAGGGGTGTTGAGATAGGTACATATCTTCCCTCCCGTGGAAATAAGATAATCACTCTTCAGTGTTCCTGAGTCAAGAAGCAGTTACAAAGCTATAATGAGGTAGTTTATTTGGGGGGAAAAGAAGAAGGAGAAAAGAAGAGCTGGTGAATTGAAAATAAAACTATTTGTTTTTCTTGCATCTACTTGCAGATCTGGTTTTTCCTTTATTTTGTTTGTAAGGAAACCTAATAGATGTATGAGTCCTTCTTCATCTTGTGATTGTACTTTTTTTTTTTTTTGTGATTGTACTTTTTAAACCTTTGTTTCAGCTTTGTTATGACTGTGGTTGGGAATAGAGTAATTTTCCTCCTTGGACTTGTGCTCTCTTAATCATTTGGTAAGAAACCTTTCATTGTCAAAGGAGCCAAAAGGCAGGTCTAGCTAATATTTTTGAACCTAGGAAATACTTATTATACGAAATATTGTTCAACTGATGGGTTAGCAGGAAATCCTGGGGTAAGATAATTTTCTTCATGATAAGGAGAAACTGTAGCTCAGTTTCTTTTCTAGAGGGCTTTTTTTGTTTTCCTTTTCTGATTACTGATCCCAGATTTAAGATTCACTTTTTAAACTAAATGATGATGCTGTTGAATACAAATGTCACTTTTTTAGTTTGGGGATACTTGGTTTTTATTTCATAAGTTAGCGGAGTTCTGTTCTTAATAATAATGGTGACTATAGAACCCTGGCCATCAGTCTTTATTGAGCCAATAAAGTTTTATTTACTTGCTCTTAAAAGCTTGGTTCAAAAGCCCTGGCAGTTAGATGGATAAATATATTTAACACAGATTTCAAATATCTTTCTTTGAAATGAGGCAAGGGCCGATTTACTTATTGGTTATGATCTGTGAGAGCACTTCAGTTGATGTTTTGAACGTTGCTTGACGCTCTCAGAGATGGTTCATTCTGGAACAGGTCCTTGGATTGTGAGAGAGGTGAAAGTGGTTCTTTCCGCCAAAGCTAAGTGATTTGTCCAAGGGGTCATTTACACAGCTTGAGATAAAGCCTGACCCTGCTCTGCAGTCAGTAGTACCCCTTCCTTGCTTTATGATTCAAACAGTCATCCAAGGGAAAGTGGAATCAATTTTAAGGAATATTTTTTCGGTTAGTAAAATTGAAATTTTTCCTAAAAGCCTTGGTTCTTCTACATTTTATCGTGGAAGAATTGGCCAGGTACCTGCATTTGTGAGCACCAGAGACTTTCAGTAAGATAACTTACAAATGTTGAATACTCTGTAAATATTATGTATACTGCAATATGCTAAAGTTTTTGTCGTTACTACTGCATGCAGTGAAAGCAAAGCACTCAGACTCCATTAATGATCAGGGTTTCTTGCAGGCATTGAAGAGCTACCACAAGGCACAACGCTGCCTTTAGAAAGATCCCGGCTTCTCGTAGACTACTCTTAGCACTGTCATACTGCTGTCGTCTGGTTTAGACAGTCCTGAAATAGAAGTTCTGTAGCAGGAACACTGGATTCATTTTGGTTAATCTTTGGTTATGTGTCATTTAATTATGTATTTAATTAAAAAACCACACTGGTAGAGTTCAGTATTCAGAATAACATGGTGATTTTTACCCCTACCCCTCCCTTTCAAGAAAGGACAATATGGGTGTGGGCTATTGGCCAATGTTTGAAAGTAATTGAGTGTACATTAGCTGCTTCCAACACTGAAAGCTTTTATCCCCTAGGCAGTTTGAATTCTTCTGTTTTACTGGATGGTCTCTAGGAATGTCTGATATCCTCGAATTCTGCAGATGGTGGCTATTGAATATTAAAAACATATGTCTGCGCACATTTTAAAATGATGCGATGCAGACTACTCCTTCGTCGTTACATATTGAGTGTGTGGACCCACAAGTGTCCCTCATTAATTACAGGGCTTGACATTTCTAGGACTAACCAAGGAAGATGCAGTTGGTTGTGAATCACTTCTTCCCATGCTGAAATGCCAAGCTTCTGTTTTAGAGGACTAAAGAGGAAGTCCAACAGAGTCAGCGCTCTTCTCAGCACCAGTATTTTTTGCCTCCCTCCACTTGCTGATGCAGCATTTGCATAATAAAAAGTACCTCTTCACCTCTTTAAAGTGCTTTACATTTCAACAAATTTATGTTTTATCAAAAGGTTAATCCTGACAAATGATTGTAAATTATTCCTGGAAGGTCTGCTACAGGTGCAGTTGAATTAATTCTATGCTATGCATAGCCAGATGTATATTTTAAGAAAGTGTTATTGCATTTACTATGGTAAATGTAGAACTAGAAGACTGGGGAAGCTCACAATGGGACCAGGATCTTTGCACTACTGGGCAGATAAGGTGCAGATACGTGATGTTCTGGAAAGGTTCAATTAGAGCTTTAATATTCGTCAATGAAGCACTCTACTTTCTAGTGTAACCCATTTTTTCCCTCTGTCTTTGTGACTTTTTCCCCTTTTCATTTTCTCATCTTAGTGGGAAGGTATTCATTTATCTTCTGGAAAGAAATGTTCTTTGTGTTTTCATGACAGGCACTTCTCATATCCATTGTTTCTAGAAGCAGGAGGACTTGTCTCATGTCTTTGCTTCCTGGGTCACAGAGATACAAAGAGAGGATGAAACAAAAGTGGGCCTTGAGAGAGGAATATAAGTTAGTGTTCCAAACAAAACAAAAGAAAAATAAAAGGTGTTGAGCACATACCTGCAGGAGAAGGCTTGGTAAGTGAAACGAATGAATTAAGTAGATGCAGCCCCTACCTTAGAGGAGCTCACAATCCAAGACCCACGTAGACAGGCTGTAACAGCAACTCACAAATTGCTGTTGCTGTGGATTGAACCTATGAACTGATGCAATGATGTTTCTGAATTTTGCACTGTGAATGGTGTATTAGTTTGCTCTGGCTGCCATAACAAAGTACCATAGACTGGGTGGATTAAACAACAGAAATTAATTTTCTCACAGTTCTAGAGGCTAGAAGTCCAAGATCAAGGTGTCAGCAGGGTTGGTTTCTTCTGAGGGCTATAAGGGAAGGACCCATTTGAAGCTCCTCTCATTGGCTTTTAGATGGACGTCTTCTCCCTGTGTCTTTCACGTCATATTCTTTTGGGGGGTGTCTATGTCCAAATTTCCTCTTCTTCTAAGGATACCAGTCATATCAGATTAGGATCCATCCTAATGACTCTTTTAACTTAATTACCTCTTTAAGGACGCTGTCCTGAAATAGTCACATTCTGAGATACTGGGAGTTAGAACTTCAACATATGAATTTTGGGGAAACACAATTCAGCCCATAACAAGTGGTTGCACTTATCCCTGGACACTAACACACATCACACATATTTCTTTTCTCTTTTCTTTTGTTCTTTCAAGTATGTAAGAAGTCAGAATTTTAAATGTTTCAGTTTCTCTTAGACGCTTCTGTACTAATGATCTTGAAATCGCTTTTAGAGTTTCTCAGTGAGTTTTGAAGTTCTGTTGTAGCCCTCATCATTGGGTCAAATTCAGTGACTTATCATTTCTTATTTTCTGGTGGTCATTATTGGTCTGGTATTGAATAAAACAGTGAATAAAATTAGGAAAAAAATTGAAGAATAAAATGTTGGGTTGATCCGTATAGAGAACATCCTCTTCCTCAAGCATTGACAACCTGCCATGTGAGCCTTTTCAGATAGATCTGGGGTGAATGAAGTGATTTTTTTTTTCTCAGCATGTCTGCTGAGTTAAGAAGCCTTGGGAGAAAAAGAAGGAATGAGAATATCATATCTTGGGTATATTTTTTTTCATAGTTTTTCTGCTAAGTATATTATAGAAATGTATAATATACATTAAAGAAAAGCATGCCAGTCTTGAGTGCATAATTCAATACATTATCACAAAGTGAACTCTTTAGATCAAGAATGCTGATAGCTCCTTTTCTGTCCTCAGTTATTGTTCCTCCCACGGGTAACTATTGTCAAGACTTCTGTCACCATAGATAGACATTTTATATGCTTTTCCATTAATATAAGTGGAATCATATACTATGTACTCTTTTGTGTTTGGCTTCTTTTGCTCAACATTTTATTTGTGAAATTCAACCATGTAGCAATAGTTTATTTTTATTGGCTTGCAGTTTTCAACTGTTTGGATATTTCGTAATATGTTTATCCATTCTACTGTTGGTGAACATTTGAGTTGTTTCCAGTTTTTGACTGTTGTGAATAGTACCGCTATGAACGTTCTTGTAAATGTCACTTGTTGAACATGTGTATGCATTTCTTTTGTGAGATGGAGTTGCTGGATCATAGGGCATATATTAAACTTTAGTAGGTACTATTAAACGGTTTTCTAAAAGTGCTTGTACCGATTTACACTTCCACCAGTAATGTATGAGAGTTTTGGTGTTACCACAGCTTTGCTAATACTTTATACTATCATCAGTTTTAATTTTTAAAAAAAATAAATTTATTTATTTATGGCTGCGTTGGGTCTTCATTTCTGTGCACGGGCTTCCTATAGTTGCGGCGAGCAGGGGCTATGCTTCTTTGCGGTGTGCGGGCTTCTCATTGTGGTGGCTTCTCTTGTTGAGGGGCACAGGCTCTAGGCGCATGGGCTTCAGTAGTTGTGGCACGTGGGTTTCAGTAGTTATGGCACATGGGCTCAGTAGTTGTGGCTCATGGGCTCTAGAGGGCAGGCTCAGAAGTTGTGGCACACGGGCTTAGTTGCTCCGCGGCATGCGGGATCTTCCCGGACCAGGGCTCGATCCCATGTCCCCTGCATTAGCAGGCGGATTCTTAACCACTGCGCCACCAGGGAAGTCCCTATCAATTTTTAGACTTTAGCAGTTCTCTTGGATGACTACTGGAATCTCGTTATGATTTTATTTTAAATTTCCCTGATGACAAATGAGTTTGAGTATCTTTTCATCTGTTCTGCTCATTCAAATACCTTCATTTATGAAGCATTTTAAAGTAACCATGACCACGAAACCATCCCTCTCATTTCTCAAAACTCTTCTAAGTCTTAAGCAGACAAATAATGGATTGATCTTTTCGCACATTTTGGTTCCTTATTGCTAGAGTGAAGCAGTTGGTTTGCTTGGGAGAGTCTAAGTGTATACTTATGAAGAGAATCCTCATTCACTCTCAGAATTGTTTCAATTTGTACAATAAATTTATGGTCATCTTATTTATATCCATCATCTCTTCTGCATTTCTTTTTTTTTTTTTTTTTGCGGAACGCGGGCCTCTCACTGTTGTGGCCTCTCCCGTTGCGGAGCACAGGCTCCGGACGCGCAGGCTCAGCGGCCATGGCTCACGGGCCTAGCCGCTCCGCGGCATGTGGGATCTTCCCAGACCGGGGCACGAACCCATGTCCCCTGCATGGGCAGGCGGACTCTCAACCACTGCGCCACCAGGGAAGCTCGTCTTCTGCATTATTATTATTATTATTTTTTGCTGTACGCGGGCCTCTCACTGTTGTGGCCTCTCCCGTTGCGGAGCACAGGCTCCGGACGCGCAGGCTCAGCGGCCATGGCTCATGGGCCCAGGCGCTCCGCGGCATGTGGGATCTTCCCGGACCAGGGCACGAACTCGCGTCCCCTGCATCGGCAGGCGGACTCTCAACCACTGTGCCACCAGGGAAGCCCAATTCTGCATTATTTTTAAAGCTTTTCTATCTGATTTCACTTGTTCACTTATTCTATCATTACTAAGCTCTTACTTTATGCCAGTAGTGTGATAAACACTGGGGATATAAAGAAACATAAAGCATCCGTACCTTAAGGTCCTAAGTCTTGCAGAAGAAAACAGACTATAGAACAGTTTTACCTGATTTCATCACAGCTCTGTAATCACAACTCTAAATTTCAGCGGAGCTAGATTTTTGCAAGAAGAATATCTATGCTAATGAAGTGATTTGTTATACCCAGTAGTTTGCGTTGATGATTTAGGATATATTTTATGTGACTGAGCAATTATATTTGGTCTGAATCACTGAGACAGTTCATTGTATGTTTTCCTCTAGCTTTGTGAGGGCAGTAGTCTAAAAAATATCCGTTTTGGCATTATATTTGTCTCAAGATCTTAATCTGTGTTGTGTATTTATGGCCAGAGAATTCTATCATCAACAGCTTCATAGAACTCATGTTGCAGACACAAGCTTTAAACCCTTGAGTTATAGTAAGAGAAACTGGTCTTAATGAGTTGAACTAAATGTCTTAAAAAAAAATCATTCCGGTCCCTATGTCCTCGTTCATTTGAATCCAGCTGTGTTAAAGAGGCAATCTAATACTGCCTCTTATCCAGCAGAGAATACTGCTTTAATTTAAATGTGTCTTGTCACATCTGCCAAGGTGCTTAGTTATCACTCTGTGCTCACTCCCCTGTGTGACTGAGCCATAAACACTGTCTTGGAATTGTCTGTTTAGTTGTGCACTTCCTAGATTAGATTGTGATCAACTCAAAATTTCTGGCGCCTGACATGATGCCGGTCAGTAAATGTCTTTTGAATGAATTGGGGATAAGCAAATAACATTAGAACCCAAACTCGTTCACTCATTCATTCATTCTTTCTTTCCACTCAGTATGTAATTACCTAGAAACTGTAATATACCTGGCACAGAACTAGGCACTGGGGCTGGATAAGGGTGGCCCAGAACAGATATGCCGGCTGCTTCAATAGGCTTAGAGTTGTGGGGTGAGGAGCAGACAATAATTAATCACACAAAGTGATGTTTAGTTACAAATTGAGGTGAGTACTTTGACACAAAGGAGCCTGTGACAAATAAGCCTGACCCAGATTTGGAGGGTGGGAAGGCTTCCCAAGAAAGTGGCCCTTGGGATCTGAAAGATGAACAGAAATTAACTAGAAGCAGGAGGTGGGGCGGATGCGAAGGCATCTCAGGCTAAGGGAATGGCTTGTGCGAAGGCTCTGTGGTGGGAAGGAACATGTGTGTGCCGGGCCACAGAGTTATCCAGAAAAGAGGAATCTGGGGTGACAGGTCATGGTTAGACTATTCCTGGCTGAGCAGGCTTCATTGAAGGTACTGTTCTTCAAGAATAATGGTATGCTTTTTAAAGGTTTTTCAGGAAGGTATAGGAGTGCTATAGGTATAGATTTGCACTAGCTGAGGAACTAGCTCATTATTTTGCAAATGTAAATAAAGAGAAAGAATCAAATATTTAACTCACTGTGCTGTACAATTTATATCCCAAAGCAGCTAGCACATGAAAATTTTCTCTATAGAAGTGCGCCAGCTAATACATGAAAAGGAGTGATGGGATGCCATCATTTTGTAGTCCTTAATGAATAGTATGTTTAGGCTATAATTATCAATAGCTGTGAACATTACAGAAAGAGATACAAGCGGCCATTATATCATTCCTGGAAGTATATAATACCACCTTTGGGTAGACTTGTTAAGAAATCAAACCTGAATCGGACCAAGCTTCTAGACCTGACTAACATATTTTCAGGAAATGTGAGGGGCAGAGGAACATGCTGCTGTCCACACCACCATGGAAATGCAATCAAAGTAAGATCCAGATCCTGGGAGACCCTACAGCGTGAACAACCCGGATTATTTCAGCAAAGAAATTGCCAGAGGAAAAAAAGAAAGATGGAGAGGAACCTATAGATTAGAAGATTTACATAAACATATAGATCCTATTTGGATTCCGGTCTGAACACACTACAGTAAAATAAAACAAAACGTTTATGAGACAATTGGGATAATTTGAACACTGGATGAATATTTGGTGATGTCAAAGGAGTATTATGAATTATTCTTATGTACTAATGTTATTTTGATTATGTTTAAAGAGCAGTAACAGAAAGAATCCCTATCTTTCAAAGATACATACTGAAGTATTTATGAAAAGAATGATGTGATGTCTGGGATTTGCTTCCAAGGGGGAGTCAAAGTGGATGAATGTTGAAGCTGGGTGGTGGGTCAATGGGATTTCATTTTACTTTCTTTCTGCTTTTGTTTATACTTGACATTTTCCATGATAAAATTTTGAAAACTTATAGGGGAAAAAAAAGAGATCACCTTGGGTTGACTTTTCTCCTTACCCCCCAAATTCTCAGTATGTTCAAGATGAAATTTTATCGACTATTCATATTTTAATGTATTAACATATTTAAATATTTTAATTTTAATACCTTGATATATTAGTATATCTTAATGCCCCTTAGAATGATGAATCTTTTGGAAAATTAATACTGTTAATTGTGGAAAATTAGGATGCTTAGGAGAAACCCAGTGAAGACAATAAATAGCACTGGTAATCTCATCACCCTAGACAGAGCTGTAGTTAATATTTTTGGGTATCCAGTCTCATTGAAGATATATACATATTAAGTATAATTTTAATCATAAAATTGTTTGATTATCTGATAAGTTCCTTGGTTCTTTTCCTAACAGTTTATTGTGAACATTTCCCCAAAGCATTAAGGATTCTTTTTTAAACTGATCTTAGTGGCCATTTAGTATTACATCATATAGGCATTAGTGGCAAAATTTATTTAATTAGTTCCTTTTTGTTGAATATTTAGGATTTGTTTTGTTTGTTTTGTTTTGTTTAAATTTATACCATTAATGACACTCTAATGAATAGTCTTATTGATATATCTTTGTGCACACTCTGATCATTTCCTTAGAGTAAATTCTTACAATCGAGTAGCTGGGTCAATGAGCATGTATTTTTAAGCAATTGATAACAGAGTCTTTCAAAATGTTGACACTGATTTGTGCTCCCATAAGCTGTATTTTGTTTTTTCTGTGTCCTCATTAACTCTGAATACTTTCTATAATTTTTTGGGCAACTTTGTTGATGAAAATGGTATTAAAATGCTTTAACTTACATTTCTCTGATTACCTCTGAGGCTGAACATTTTTTCCTGTTTATTACTGCATTAATCTTTCAAATTGCCAGACATGTCCTTTGTATATTTTTCTATCTGTGCATTCTTTTTTTATTATTGATTATACATACTCTTTATACAGTAAGGACAGCATCACTTTGCCAGTCATGTGGTAACAATTTTCCCTACATAGTTTGTAGTTTAGCATATGGAATTTTCTGGTATAGACTTTGCATATTTTTATATACTCAGATTGATTAATCTCTTTGTTCATGGA
The DNA here is from genome assembly GCF_949774975.1 of Lagenorhynchus albirostris. NCBI lineage: Eukaryota > Metazoa > Chordata > Mammalia > Artiodactyla > Delphinidae > Lagenorhynchus > Lagenorhynchus albirostris. The sequence goes on along the minus strand of NC_083104.1, from coordinate 87,502,871 downwards.
TTCTCTCTTTGGTATTATAAAGTCCTTTTCCATTTCAAAATTGTTGTATTTGCCTTTTATTCTTCCTATTTTTTTACTTCTTTTACCTTTGACTCTTTAATTCACAATGACCTTATTTTTGCTATATTGTTTAGATTAGGGATCCAACATTTTTCTAATAGTGACCAATTATCCCAGAAATTGAACAGTTCTTCTCTCTTTGGTTTGAATTACTATCTCTCTCACATATTAAGATTTTTTGTACATGGGCTTTGTATATGCCATGCTATACTCTTTCAATGCCACACTAGCTAATCTTATGCCAGTATAACAGTATTTAAGCCTTGCAACTATATAGTTTTTATATATAGTATCAATAATCTCTCTTTTTTAAATTTAATTTTATTTTATTAAAAGGAAATGTCTTGGCTCCCTTCCTTCCCCCCACCCTTTTAATCTTCCAGATGTCTTTCTCACTCTTATTAAGGTTTGACAAGAATTTCCTTGTAATGAATGGGATGACATCAGATTTATTTGAGATTTGATATTTTCACATTATTTATTCTTCTCATCCAGTAATGGATAAGGTGTCACCCTTCAACAATGTTCTTTTATGTTTTTCAGATAAAGTTTTGTATAGGCCCTGCATCTTTCTTGTTCATTCCTAGATATTTTATTAAACATTAAACTCTGGTCCCTGTCATCAACTGGCTGTGTGATCTTAAATCACTTAATGTTTCTGGACTTTGTTTTAATCTAAGGTTCTTTCTGGCTCTATATTTCTAAATATAAAATAGGCCATCAAAATATTTCGGCCTTACAATTTATATTCTATTTCCCCTCTTTCTAGACTAAATGAATTTATTCATTTAAATTCAGAATAAATTCATTCAGGATAAAGTCATTTGAAAGAATTTAAATGGTAGCAGAGCAAATAAAATGTTACAGAAATGAAATTTTGAAATATATTCTGTGTTTCCTCTTCTTTCTATTTTCCTGGTATAAGCTCAATTTGGCATTTTAATTGCCCAAAATGTTAACTTTGGTTCCTAAGACTATCAAGTGTGATTAAGAATAAAGCATGACTTCACTCTTGGAGGCTATGTCACCCCTCTTTTTTAGATGCTAGTTTTAACACTTCTGATGGGAAGAACACGTTTTTATTTCCAGGTTTATTTTTATAACAGATGACCCAACTTTAATATTTTGAACCTGGTAGTGTTTTCACATAGGCTGTTAATTTTCCTACTGATACAAGGAAAGAGTTCACTTAAGTTGAAATCTGAAATGCTTATTGATTATGAAAAAGAAAGAAGAAAATTAATGACTAGGAATCCATGCCACAGTCCAGTTGGGCAGAGATTATGTTCCTGGTGAGGTGCTCAGGATTACAAACTTCTGTTAGTTGCTCTTCATTTCTGCCACTGAATATGTAATAACCCTGTGTTCTCAGAAGTAACTGAACTTGCAGAAATAGCTCATGAAGTCATTTTCTATTTAAATGGTCTGCACTCTTTAGACTAAATACTCTTTAACTAGGACAATATTAATATATGTCTTTGACAGCAACTGCATTGAGAAGACAGCCTTTGCAAAACACTTTAGTCACCCATCCAAGTGTGGGTCTTTTATGACAGATTGTTGTGTATCTGAAGGAGCTATTGTGTCAACAAAGAACATCATAATGAGTCTAAAAATCTGACTCAATGGAACAAATGTGTTTTAATGGCATGCATTTTATTTTAAAAGGATGTACCAAAATAGAGCGAGAATCTGAAAGCAGGGCATTATTTTATAATGAAAGACTAATATATGGGTAGTTCTAAGTAAGAATGTAACTGGGAATGAAAATTGACTTAGGGTGGATAAAATCATTCCCATCAGCAAACCACAAATGCTCTATGAGAGTTATCTGCAGTGGTACAGGATGCAAAATTAAAAGGGGGACAGACCCCCAGGAATGTCATTTACTGCAGTACACCCCAGTGAGGTGCAGGATTCCGTGGGGCATAAGATTGCCTTCCTATGGCACTCAACACACATAACACCTCGTTCTGGGCTTGCAAAATCACATTTACTAAAATGCTGTGCAAGCAATCCCAGACTAACCTGTTCCTGTCCATGTTTAAATTCTACTTATTAAGTGTGCTATAATCTTGAGGGAGAAAGAGTTAAGTTTGGAGACTGAGATACATTTTCTAACATGTTTAGTGGTAAGGGGTATATTTGTAGAACTCAGGACACCAAACTTGTACGTAAAAGGTAGATGTTACATAATAACAGTGTTCTTTGAAATTGATATCACTGAACTTCTGGAATTGAGTTTTAAGGACTGTTTATTATTTGTATTTTTGGTAAGGAAATTTGCATTTTATGGGAATGTATTATAGTATATTTTCTGCATTTATATTTTTCAATTTATTAGAATCCCTAGTCTGAGATATTGGAAATCCCTTTCATGTGTACTTATATACCAAAAAATTAGGCATGTGATGTCAACCTGGGGATTATGACTTTTTTTTTTGCTGCCTGTGATGATCCACTTTTTTTTTGATTACATCTGCTGGCTGAAAACAATAGAATCTATATTCCAACAAAGGCCCTTTAGGAGGCAGAACCCTTTTGGCAAGACAGAATAGAGGAAATGGAAAGAAGAATATGAGTCCTGAATTGTCACTTCAAACATTTTATTTTCTGGGCAGGGTTTCCTGTTGACCCCAAGTCACCATTATGTCCCTTACCATCTCCTCTTTCCTGCTTAGATTGCTACAGTGTTGTTTCTGGTTTCTTTTGCAAAATTGCTCACTTCATAAATGCATGGTGTGGTTCTTTTCTCCTTCCTTTAGATGCCTCCTTTTAGCTACCAGTAAGCTTGCATAAGGCAGCGATGCCTTTTTATAAATACTGTATGACTTGCAACTTCTTGGGGGTGGAAGTTTGGGAAGAGAGAAATAACTACAAGAATTAGGATAAGCATTGCTAATTGAGCACCGCTGTGGTGGATACTTGGACTTCTATGCCTAGTGATTTCCTGAGGAAGGTGCCTTATCCTGATGTGCAACCCTGGGTGCCCTTTGGCAGGAAGCATCTACTTGGTTTACAGATTTGATGCAGAATGGGAGCTCTGTGATCTGGAGCTGAAGGGTGGTGAAGCTCAATGCATATTTTCCAGTCTTCTAGGTTGATGGGAATATGATCCCCCTTTTAAAAAGTAATATGGACCAGCTACTTTGGTGTAGGAGGTACGTGTTCTTAGAGCACTGCCGTATACCATCATTCCAACCATGTTACAAACTATTTAAGAGAACGGACTGTGTCCCATCTACCTCTGTGTTGTCTCTGAAACAATGCCGCCCATTCAAGCACCGATGGCTGCGGACCAATAAATTGATACTCAAATGCTAGTTGAAATGAGAGGAAAAAAATTAGAGAACCATCTCCTCTCCCTTCCAAGTTCCTGAACCCTTTGCTTATCTGTGTGGTTGTTCTTCTCCACGGAAAATAAGCCGGGAATGTATAGATGATACAAAAAAGACATTCTTGTCAATTGGCACCAGAGAAAGAAGGGCAGAGGTTAAAGAGAGAACAGGGAAAGTCAAACTTTGGGGCTGCAGAGGCATCCCCAGGCTCGTGAGGTGGATGGAGAACTGTCTAGGGGGGACATGCCTCCATCAGTGTGAGGGCTGCCCTGGGAGGTCAGGTCTAGTTTTATGCAAAGCGCCAGAAGTGAGCTTCTCTTCACAGAATTCCAGACTATACTTCAGTGAACAGAAGGGAGTCTTTTGTTCTTTGGCAAACTGCACATTCCAGAGTCTACTATGGAGAGGTCAGATTTGTGAATGCTGGAAGGGTTCATTTAAGGAAAAGGCATCTTTATTGAAAATGCAATGGGTCGAGGGTGGAAAGGTGAGGTGAGGCAGAGGTCATTTTGTGTATTGTATTTGTGTATTTCCCGTTATCTAAGACATCACTGGTGAATAGTAATTGCTTAATGTCTAGTTGTTGAGTGACTGCCTGATGAATCTTTGGGGCATTATTTGCTATGTATGTGTCACTAAAGAGTATTAAACTTTTTCCACACTATCTGGAATGCCTCGCTAGAGAGTGACAATTCTCTTTCCAGAGTGAAGCTTACCACCAGAAAAGAGTCTGTTTTATTGAAAATAGACTGGAGTCAGTTTCCATAGTTGGCATTTTCTTTCTGCATTGAAATGAGTTTCAGAGTGCTTTCTGAAGCTGCTGGTAAAGATTACTCTCTCAGGGTAACCAAAAGGCCAGCACTGCCCATGTCTAGGTTATACAAAGATAGAAACGTGCTTCTGGACTCCTCCTAGGCCAAAACTACTCGTTGGCACTAGAAACTCTTTTCTGTATTTAAAGATTACTGTAGCCTGTAATTTTGCGCACTAAATTTGTCTGTGTTGGTATTGGCGTCAGTTAACTCAACCTCTTTTTCCAATGCATTGCTCACCCACACATTTGTAACCCAGGATGGTGGCATAGGAAATATTTCCAACCTGGAAACATAATAAAGAGAAGTCCTCCTTCAGGAAGACAACTGGAAACCTGCTTTAGCAGTTTCTTAGCAATCTTTGGGTTTACCTTTTCAGTTGTTCAAACTTAAATAAATTTGCTTAACAATACAGATCTGAACACATTATGGGAAAACTGGAGACAGGACATTGGGAAACATTTATTCACAATTCAGTGAACGCTGGTTACCCTTCCCCCAACTCTGTGTTAGGTGCTTTCTTAGGCTTGGGGGCTGTGGGTATGAATAAGGCAGCCACCCACCCCTAAGGGTGCTCGCAAAATTAATTTCTTCTTCTCCAAGGGAAGTAAGCTTATGAGAAGACATTAATTTAGGAATTACTTGTTCCTTTTTTTTTACCAGTCTCTATGCAGGGCCCTTTATAGCCTGTCTAGTCTCGAGAATGCAAGGCACGCACTTACTCTGCTTACTGGTTAGAACAATCCTGTGAGAAAGATTCTGTAGATGTGGAAACTCCAGCTTTGAGAGTATGAATAAGCTGTGCAAAGGTCCACACCTGGAGTCAAGATTAGCCCCAGGTCACGGACTCTAACAAATGCTCTTTGGTCTAAACCAAGCTGCCCCCTGCTACTACACACCCTGTACTCCTATAATCCGTCAAGCCATCCTCTAGCGAGGGCAAGAGCTGAAACAGCAGAATTTTAGAGCTCTCTAAAACAAAGTCCGTCCCTGCCACCGGTTCCTGCTTCTTCCTTGAATGGTTGAATACTACCTGTCTGGGCCACGGTGCTCTCTCTTCATGTAGGGCTTGCTTGGGAAAAAAACCCAAATCTTGGTTTTCTTGAGACCCTGTTGACCCGTCAGTCACTTTTTGTTGACACAAACGTATTAGCCTGGTGTCAAGAGAAGATACTGGGAGGAAAAACTTGAAACTTAAATCTGATTTTTCTTTAAGTCTTTAAAAAGGAAGGAGATAATTTTCAGTAATCATACCTCCTAAAGGTGTTGCCCATTAAAGCACCGATGGCTGTGGACCAATAAGTTGAGTTGATAATCAAGTGCTAGTTGAAATGAGAGAAAAAAAATTAGAGAACCATCTCCTCTCCATTCCAAGTTCCCGAACCCTTTGTTTATCTGTGGTTGTTCTTCCCCACCAAAAAGAACCCGGGAATGTATAGATGATACAGAAAAAGACATTCTTGTCAATTGGCACCAGAGAAAGAAGGGCAGAGGTTAAAGAGAGAACAGGGAAAGTCAAAATTTGGGGCTGGGGCTTCCCTGGTGGCGCAGTGGTTGAGAGTCCGCCTGCCGATGCAGGGGACACAGGTTCGTGCCCCGGTCCGGGACGATCCCACATGCCGCGGAGCGGCTGGGCCCGTGAGCCATGGCCACTGAGCCTGCGCGTCCGGAGCCTGTGCTCTGCAATGGGAGAGGCCACAACAGTGAGAGGCCCGCATACCGCAAAAAAAAAAAAAAAAAATTTGGGGCTGAAGAGGCAATATCAAAGTTTGATATTATCTCGATTTACTGTGTTTCTCTAATGCAGTCTGTAGCCATAAGCTTGATACATTGAAGGTTTTGACAGACTAATAAAATGGCAAGAATCACTAGCAGAAAACATTTACGAAGAGAGTATAGTTGACCCTTGAATAACACGGATCTGAACTGCATGGGTCCACGTATACATGGATTGTTTTCAATAAATACACATAAATATGAATTTCTTTTTCACATCAGTCAATTCATTTTTGATGGCTAGTGTTAGTAATACGTATAACATCTACAGTGTTTTGTATCATATAAGGCAATAATGATGTAGCTACTGATGATTTATCTTGTGAACAGACAGCAGACACTTATGGTATCGATAAATACAGTAAAATACTGTAAATACATTTTCTCTTCCTTACGATTTTCTTAATAACATGTTCTTTTCTCTAGCTTACTTTATTGTAAGAATACAGTATATAATACATACAGCATACAAAATACGTGTTAGTCGACCATTTATGTTATTGGCAAGGCTTCCGGTCAATAGTATGCTATTAGTCGTTATGTTTTGGGGGAGTCAAAAGATATATATTGGATTTTCGACTGTGCGAGGGGTCGGTGCCCCTAACCCCTGCGTTGTTCAAGGGTTACCTGTATTTCTCTGTTACCCTACAGGTATCTCTAAAGCCTTCATCCCTATTCTTTGGATGCAAAATCAAAGAAGAGGGGGGTGCTTCACTTATAACTTAGTAATACTTGAATGTCTTCCGCTTGAGGACATGGCATGCCACGTTTAATATTAGTTACTCCTTTAATACGCCTTTAATACTGCACTGACTTATTTAAGCATTTAAGAAAGTGTGGCTCCATTGTACACTTTGAGTGTTTCATTGGAGGTTAAAAGGAAACTGTCTCTCTCCCACACAATTGTGAGACATGGTTGGGTGTATGTATTATTTATCGCTGAACAGAATGGATTCAGTGCCTAAGTTTCTAGCTGCGATGTACTCTAGAATGTGGAATTCCCCGATGATTGAAAGGATGTGGAGTATTCTTCTGAGGACTGCCTCACATATTTAATGTATAGCTTGTTTTGTCTGGGGACTGCTTCTCAGAACTCTGCCATCTGTAGTGGGTGGCAACCAAATCTCAGTCTTGAAGAATTCATCTGTTAATTTTCTTTCTTTCTTTGACTTGATGACACCATTGTGGTTACTTCTCCTCCCTCTCCAATCAATGACATCTCATTTTCCATTATTACATCTTAAGTATATTGCCGTGGTTGCAAGCTGTTACATTTTCATTTTGGAAATATGACGGCTGGAAAAAATCTGTCTGGAAAAATTAGTAGGAGTTCAAATTCTCCAGACAGGGTGGTCTTTCAGATGAATTAGTACTTCGATGGGAGAGCAACCTGCCCACACTTCTCAGTTTACCTCCCACCCTGTGTCACCATTTTGTAGATGAAGACCCTGGAACTTTGGCGTGAAGCCGCCTGTCCCCGTACGGCCAATGTAGCTCTCAGAGTACTGGGTCCTGACTCCGTTCTTCTTTACTGCTTCTTTTAAGCTTACATTTGAAAGAATATCAGGGAATTTTAGAAGCAGAGTCTTATTTCTATTTGGCTATCAGGAAAGATGTGTCTGACCATCAATAAAAACCAGCCAGAATTTTCTATGTTGTTCTCTACCTAAATGTTGGAGTGGCAGGCCTCATACAATGACTGGACTTGAAGTCATGATTTGGTCTTTTGGCAAATGGAAGAAATGTGGAGGGTAATTGCCTATGTTTCTCTGTGTTAGTGTTTTTAATGCCTTGGTTGATCTCACGGATACCACTTTTTGGAGGAGAGGAATGGGGGGTGTTCCTGCCTTTTACCGATGCATTTCAAATGTAGAAAAAAGAATAGCCCATGTTTGTAAAGTTGTATGGGAGCCTTTCTTGAGAAACAATGGAAGTATGTAGGGAATGTGTTCTAAATTGGAGGAAGAGCGTCATTTAAGGTTGCTTAGCTTGGTGGGATTCCGACTAATTGGGACTAGACGGTGGATGAATCTTGCCTGGTAATTAATACTCATGGGTAAGTGAACCATGGGGAGCACTTTCTCCATAATGGTTTGGGCTCAGGATGTTGGTGGGAGGCTAGGCGATGGGGGGCGGGTACCGAGCTTCCCTTTCCTCCAACATTCTCGCTGGCCTCCACCTTGGGGCCAGGGTAAGGGGAACACAGTGGGAAGGAATGGGAAAAATTCAGCTCTTGGGCCTCTTACAGCATTCTTTCAGGGAGCTGTGTCTTGGTGCAGTTTGAGTTAAAATGTAAATCAGGGTTGATTTCCTTTTACAAAGTACAGTATTATACTCCTCTTACAACAAAGAAAAGCCCTTAGGTGGAGGTGGTGCCCCAAAGGAAAGGATTGAACGGATTTCTGTGGTAAGATGACCTCCATTCCTTCTTTCTCTCTCTCTTCCTCCCTCCCTCCCTTCAAGTCTATTGTTATTAATCTGTTGATTTTGCCTTCATAATGTTTTCATGTGGGTTTCCACCCCAGGACGCTCGCAGGTCTTTCTCATTGTAGAACCGAAAACCACTCTTCTCACCCTTGGCTCACCTGGATCGCTCCTGTTTCCGCAGGGCTGTGTGGCCTTAGGCAGTTACCTATCTCTCAGTGCCTCAGGTGTCCCTAAAATGAGCGTGATCATAGTACTGACATCTTGGGTCCTTGTGGGTTTTAGATGAGTTAATATATGTAAAGCACTTTGAAACAGGCCAGGCATACAGTAGGTGTTTGCCAGTGTTAACTGTTTTTTTAACACTGTTAATTGTTATTGCTACTGTTCATTTCCTTGCCCAGGACCAAAACTCTCAAATGCCTGGCATCACTTTATGGGGTAGCATCCAGTGTGGCCTGAACCTGGCCCCCCTTGGCCTGTACCTTCCCTGCTTCCTCCCTGGTGCTAATCTACCCTAGCAACCTGCCTAGTCCGGGGTGGGGATGGGGTGGGGAGGTCGGCATGGGGCTCCTTCCTCGTTGAACTACTCTGTCCTCATCAGGGCTTCTTCCCTCTCATCTTCCTTCCCCTGTTGCTGGCATTAACCCTCTAACGCATCTCTCCATCTTCTGAGTTTGAACAATTCACCCTTCTCTACTTCTCTGCTCCCTCTTTTGCCTCTTCTCTTGTTCCAATTTCTCCCTCTCTTTCTTCTTTTTTCTTTCACTTTCTACCTCCCTGCACACCCACCCTATGTTTTATTATTAAAAACAGCTTAAACAATGGGAGAAAGGTCACCCTTTTCTCATATTCCCAGTGGTCTAGCACATAGCAAGAGTGTGTGACCAGAATGGCTGAAAATTTGTATTAGCAACAAGAGCAGGTTGGGAGGACCCTAAAGGTACCTCATCCTGACGGGTGTGAAAAATAGAGGGTGATAAAGTTCATGAAAACTATGTTGCTTAGTATAATTCAGTGGTGGAGGGACAACAGTTACAGCAAAAGGATAAACAGAGGTACTTAGGGTAAAAACCTGTAGCACAGGGCTTCACTGGTGGCGCAGTGGTTGGGAGTCCGCCTGCCGATGCAGGGGACGCGGGTTCCTGCCCCGGTCCGGGGGGATCCTACATGCCGCGGAGCGGCTGGGCCTGTGAGCCATGGCCGCTGAGCCTGCGCGTCAGGATCCTGTGCTCTGCGGCGGGAGGGGCCACAACGGTGAGAGGCCCGTGTACCGCAAAAATTAAAAAAAAAAAACACAAAATCTGTAGCACATAGCTTTTGCTTAACGATGTCAGAGAAACTTCCTCTTCATTTTTATGGGAAAACTGTATTTTTAAAAAATTTATTTATTTTGTTTATTTTTGACTGCACCGGGTCTTTGTTGCTGCTCCTGGGCTTTCTCTAGTTGAGACGGCGTGGGGGGGCTGCTTCGTTGTGGTGCACGGGCTTCTCACTGCAGGGGCTTCTCTTGTTGCGGAGCATGGGCTCTAGGCGCGCGGGCTTCAGTAGTTGTGGCATGCAGGCTCAGTAGTTGTGGCTCGCGGGCTCTAGAGCACAAGCTCAGTAGCTGTGGGTCATGGGCTTAGTTGCTCTGCGGCATGTGGGATCTTCCCGGACGAGGGCTCAAACCCGTGTCGCCTGCATTGGCAGGCAGATTCTTAACCACTGTGCCACCAGGGAAGCCCCAGAAAAACCATATTTTAAAATCTAGAAACTTCCACCTAATTCTTTTGATGTGTGCATGTATGTGTGTGACTATGCGTGATGCACATCCATATTTTAAAATAGGGTAGTTTACTGTGAACTTGCTAAATTTAAATAGTGTATATGGTTAATGCGCGGGAGATATTTTAATGCCACGTGTTTAAATGTTCTTGTGAAACACAATATATCATTTTTGAATATGCTTTTTCCCTTTTGTGACTTTTCATTCATTTTACTCCAAATTCCCTGTAAATCTTACTAATCATGAAGGTGAATTAAACAAGGTGCTGGCATTCTGATAGATTTGTTCAAGATCTGGTTCACAGCTTTTGTCTTCAACCGGTTTTGTGTGATAAAAGCCCTGCATGCTTAAGAAAATTTCTTTTTAACTTCATCTAGTAATTGATGAGACATTGAGGTTCATAGTTGCATAATATCTAGAGTTGAAAATAGAAAAAATAAGGCTACAAGATCATTTTCTTTTAACATGTTGGGTAATAATTCTTTCTTGTTGAAGCAAGTGGAGGCCTCTCTAGGAAGGGTAGATATTTCTCTGTGAGGCCAGGAGGCTGTCTCTTGGGGCCAAGAACAGATGCTTAGAAATCGGCTTGTTGGCCTCCCCAAATATTAGGAGAGAGTTCAGGGTAAGCACATACCTTCCCCCTTTTCCAACTGTCACCTTTCTTTCTGCCTACAATGCCCATTGATGTTGAGGTGGTGAGAGTGGATGAATAATTTATATCATAGTATCAGCTTCATCAGAAACCCATAAAGATTTCTTGAAGGGTTCAGATCTAAAATCTTTCTGAATTAAGCCCTAAATTATTAATAATGTGAAACTAGGGTATATTTCTTGCCTGTGGTGTGTGTGCTGCTATATTTTGAAACTGAATGATTTGTGGATCCCTTTACCAGTCGTTCCTCTTTTTTTGGTCTAATGCAGACAGCATGGAAAGTTCTAAGCATTTTTACAACCACTACTAGATGTCCTTTATGGCCCTGATAAATTCAGTAGATAAAATAGAAGTAGTTAGGCTCTTGGGCCTTAGTTTTCTAATCTGTAAAATCAAGAGATGCATTGAAGATTCTTTGTAGCTTTAGATTGTGTAATTCTTTCTTTTAGAATTTGTCTGGAATTTATAATATTGATGGGAACTAAAGTTTAAGCCACTAAAACGAGACAGACATCTGGTTATTAGACACAGGGTTGTTTTTTCAGCCTAGTCTCTGCCAGTCCAAGCCTTGTTATAACCACAGTGAGGCAAGATCTGATGTCCCATTATTATTTCTTTCACTTGAGAATGCTTCAGCTGTACAGATCTATCACAGCAGTTGTTACACTGTGAGTTTCCCCTTATCCATCAGAAGAGGAAAATCCATCATACTTTTGACCACTTTTTCCTCTCCAAGAAAATGATCTTTAAGAGAATGACATGTAATATAGACTTGACTATTCTTAAGGCATTGGAGAAACTGCATCTGAAATAAAATCAATACATGATGCAGTGGTTTATTTACATTTAAAATATTGAATGGCAAAGCATTTTATCAAAGACTTTGGGACCAAATACACATTCCATACTTACATAAAGTGAAAGGATGGAAGGAAGCAGAAATACTGGTATAGTTACTGTGTATAATACCTAGCTGTGGTTCAATTACTCTGTGTAGCTCAGCTACACTAACAGAATAAGGTAGATTTTTGAGCAGTTAAGAAATGTAGATATTAGGGTTGGTATGTTTAGAGATTTTTTTTTTTAAGTTTTATCCCATAATCTCGATTTAAGTTGAAATGGTTACCAGGCAACTGAGAGGAACAAAAGTAGTCTTACCCTTCATATTTCTAGCTTCATTTTACACTTTGTTTTGTAGGTAAAGGTATAAATTTTGTTTTGCTGTTGCATCTTTTTAGAAGATTCCTTTTTTAAATGTTCTGTAGCAGTTTATATAGCATGGAAATGGCTGGTCCTTGAAATTTAAAATAATTGGCCAATAAAACCAAATGGGCACTGAGCATTTTTACTGGTGTAAATTACTTTATGCATTTCTTAATTTCTTCTATTTATTGGTTTACTTTCAAGAATTGAACTCTATATAGAAAACCATCAGTTACATAAAGATTTAAAAAATTTACCGTGAATCATTTTGCAATACGTATGTATATTGAATCATCAGATTGTATTAAATTTACACAATGTTACATGTCAATTATATCCCAGTAAAGATGGCAAAAAGACAAATAAAATTTTGCCATGAAATTATACGTTAGATAATCGTAATTTTCTCAATAAAAACCTAAACACAGTTATTTCTAATTTTATTGGTGTGTTCTATTTTTCTTTTATTAGATCTATATATTCTTCCCCCACAAAAATCTAGCTCTTGGATTCCTTTGTTTACTCTGAGGCTTTTTCGGTTTTCTATATACTTTTTGATGCGATCTTTAATCTTCTCCTCCTGCTTTCCTTTGTACGTATTCCAGTGGCTCCCATTCTGATATAAGGTGGCATCACATTCACAGGTCAACCCGAAACCCACTGGCTTGTAGCCCCACGCTGGGAATAGAAGGCTCTTTGCCTCCTCTGTGGTTCTGTCTCCTTCATTCTCCCGCAGAAGGATTTAAGAACTCACAGGCTTTCATGTCTGTCTGCCTCTTTCCTGCATATCTCCCATCACCTGCCTTCGACTCTCAGCGCTATTGCTGCTCGTAGGCTCATGGTTTACAGCCACCATCACTGAGGTGGGTTCAAAAAGGGCATGCCCTTCCCTTTATCACTCTAGTCCAAGCTTGGACTTAGACAACCCCCCACCTCCTGCTGCCATAGTTCCTCAAAGACTTCTAAATTGAGGCTGTAACACTGAACATGACTTAATCAAAGTTTAGGCTAATGGAGAATTATAGCACAGAGAATAACTTAAAATTAGCTGTGAGATATGATTATTATGGGGATCCATAGGTCTAGGTCATGCATAAGATTTTATTTTAGGGTTGATTTGTCTCCAGTCTCTGGCTGCTTTCCATGGGGGCGGAAGTCGGGCTTTCTCCCCGTTCTCGGGCACCTGTGAGTGAATCTCCACTCCTGAGAGTCCAGGCCAGAGTCTCACTGGAATTAGAGAAGAAAAGGGAGTTTCTTTCTTAGCCTAAGGCCTTTCCTCTTTATTTCCCCATTTAGGATCTACTTCTTCCCAGCATGACTGATGGAAAAAATACTCAGTTCCATCAAAGGAAACATCAAAGCTTATCCAGAGCGTTATTACCTTAACCTAAAGCTCTAGGCAGACTACCATGTAATCTAGTGGTCCATAAGTTTTTAGCTTTGTGGAAACAGGCTTTGAGCGATCCATGAACACCATGAAGCTGAGTGCAAAATTTTGTGAGCGTATGCTTTTTTCTGGGGAGCAGATTCACAGCCTTCATCAGATTGTTAAAATGATCTGGCATCTCCCCAAAAGATTAAGAACCACTTCAGTCTGGATTAATTAGGTAGGACATCCACGGTTTCCTCTAGAAGGGGCTTCACTTGTAGTCCTTCCTCCATCAGCACATAAAGATGGGGCTTTCATATCTTCTCTCCAGACATCTGTGTCCAGACAGCTTCTGATCTTCTACAAACAACTACTCAAATGCAGATGTCTCCATGGAATAGTTTGTAGGAATAATATGGTCCAAATCCGTTCTTGGACAAGAAACATTCCTTCAGGACAAGAAACAGTCTGCAGAGATGCAATTCTGCCTAGTCTTGTAAAGATCTTCATTTCATAAGAGGTCTTTGCCTAATTAAACTACCTATTCGGCTGGTTTTTCTAGGACAAAGAGATAGTCTTCTACAAAGGGGTAGGATTTGGGGGGTCTTAAAGCCAAAACTTAACTAGATCTGAATTCTTATAACCATATGTACCTCCTTTTCCCTGCAGTCTTTGCAAGATGCAAACTTACCTCAGGCACCTGCCCTAGGACTTAGAGCCCAGTAGGGAGATGATGGTAGCAAAAGTTTTCTTTTCTCCCATCACATGTAGTGCCAGACATCTCATCTCCTGTTATACTTGGAACTCGGGTATCTAACGGGCTTGATGTTGGATTCCTCAATTCCCTCACGGTCCCCATGGACTCTGGCAAAGTCCCTCTTTCTTTGCTGAAATTGAAGGGCAGCTTACTTTGCATTGTAATGAGCCCAGCTTATGATGTCCGGCAATGAGTTTACTGAATGTTGTTTCTCTTTTTGTGCATGGGACTCATTCACTCTTCCAAGTAATGCATGGGTGTTCACGCCAGTGCAGGTTTAGGGTTAGGTGTAGGAGTGGGATAAAGTCATTTGCAGTGGGATTGCAGCTTTGAAAATTGAGGACCACTGTTTTTCTATCTTGTGTGGCTGTCTTTGTAAGAGGTGGTTTCTGGGGCTTTGAAGACAATCTGCTGGAGATTTCTAATACTGTTATTAGGTGTGGAAAAAGGAAACCCGAGAGATGTGAATCTGGGTCACTGCCCTGGCAGGTTGTCCATTTTTTCAGGATAATGTAGTTTCTCCCTCAGGTGCCATCAGTTAAGGTTAGTGGAGCCCTCTCACTTCCATCCCTCACATTGTAACTCAGGAGGTAGATTGCAAAACGGTGTTTCTGAATCTCATCACAATCAGTGCAAGGGTGGAAAATGTTTCCAGATTATGATCATGCCTGCTTCCTGTCTTTGTTCCCCGTGATAAGATTTCTCCCTCTATCGGTATTTTTTCATTTTATAGGAAGCTAGGAGTGAAAAGTCTCAGACTTTACCATTCTGTTATTTCACTTGAAATTTTGGAATTTTTTTTTTTTTTTACAAAAAATGATTTCACAAAATTGCAACTTGGGATCATTTAGACATTGATAGGGAGTTCTAAGCAATTTAAAATAATGTCTTTCCTACTGACTTGTAGAGCTTGAAATTTCACATAAACGAAATATAAAATTATGAAGTACCCAATAGAGTTTAAGATTAAAGGATCCTTCAGTTTAACATGAACTTTTAAGTGTCTCAGTGAATTGTTTTTATTGTCAAGGATCTGATAGTTCTCTTTAGTATTTATGAAAAGTCCCGTTTTGAACTGGATTAAAATAACTATTTTACAGCATTATTAGCACCTTAGTTTAAAACACAGAGTATATAAAGGTTTAAAACACAGAGTATATAAAGAAAAGTTGTTTCAGGGCTTCCCTGGTGGTGCAGTGGTTAAGAATCCGCCTGCCAATGCAGGGGACGCGGGTTTGAGCCCTGGTCCGGGAAGATCCCATGTGCCGCGGAGCAGCTAAGCCCGTTGTGCGCCACAACTACTGAGCCTGCACTCTAGAGCCCGTGAGCCACAGCTACTGAGCCCGTGTGCCACAAGTACTGAAGCCCGCGCGCCTGGAGCCCGTGCTCTGCAACAAGAGAAGCCACCGCAATGAGAAGCCCGTGCACCTCCATGAAGAGTAGCCCCCGCTCGCTGCAACTAGAGAAAGCCCGCGCGCAGCAACGAAGACCCAACACAAGCAAAAATAAATAAATAAATTTATAAAACAAAAAGGAAAAGTTGTTTCATGATAAATCATTGTGTAATACCGATCTTCATGAAATGACAGTTTCCACTCACCCGATTTCTTTGAATTTGTACCACTGTAATCCATGTTCCAAAAGAGGAGACAGTTTGCAGAGTTTTCGGGCCTAAGTGGCAGTTCTGACCGGATTTCCTGTGGCTGGTGAGGTTTCCACTGACTTCCGAGATAGCACTGATGGTTGGGACCAGGGCTGGGCCTTGCGCTGTAGCCAGAGGCTGAGCCTGTGTTGCCTTAAAGTTTTGACAGTTGGGCCTGTGCTGTATATCTTTATTTCAGTGTGCTTTTTTTTTTAAACTTACTTTTTGTTTAAGAAGCGCTTTCCCACTCCTAGGTATCATGAGTGTTGTCCTGTATTTTCTTCTATTGACTTTAGAGCTTTACTTTTTGTATTTAAATCTTTAATCTACCTATCTTTAGATTACCTGAAGGTAGGAATTTAGTTTTATTTCTTTAATAAAATTAGTCAGTTTTCTCTACACCATCTTCTAAATACTCCATCTTTTTCTGTTTGACTTATGGGGCTATTTTTAATCATATATTAAGTTTTCCTATATGCAGTTGGCCCTTGAACAACACAGGTTTGAACTGCACAGGTCCACTTATATGCAGATTATTTTCCATAAATATGTACTACATTACACATGATTCTTGGTTGGCTGCATCCACAGAAGCAGAACTATGGACATGGAGGGCCAACTGTAAAGTTATACATAGATTTTTCGCTGCTTGGGGGTCGGCACCCCTAACCTCCTTGTTTTCAAGGGTCAACTGTATATGGGTCTGTCTTTAAGCTCTCTAATTTGTTTAATTAGTTCACTTTCCTGTTTTGCCTCAGTACCACACTGAACTAACTTATGGTTGTAGCTTTGAGACTGGTCCCCCCATCCCCTCTCCCCCATCGAGATACTGCAGGGTGCTTTTTCCTGGTATTTGAGCTACTGGTGCCCAGCCTTGATCATTTAGATTCTTCTTTGCTGGCTCCCTGGCATCCTTGCATGTTTAGTTGTTTTGTCATATTATTTATTTTTCCTCGTAGATGTATGTTGTAATACACAGGGGAGGGTGTCTCAGGCTACTATAAAAAAATACCATAGCCTAGGAGGCTTAATTAAATAACAGATTTATTTCTCATAGTTCTGGAGACTGGGAAGTCCAAGATCAAGGTGGCAGCAGATTTGGTGTCTGGTGAGAGCCTGCTTCCTGGTTCATAGACAGCTGCCTTCTTGAGATGTCTTCACATGGTGGAAGGGACAAGGGAGGTCTCTAGTGTCTCTTATATAAGAGCGCTAATCCCATTCATGAGGGCTCCACCCTCGTGGCCTGATCACCTCCCGAAGGCCCCACTTCCAAATACCATCACATTAGGGATTAGGTTTTAACATATGAATTTTTAGAGGTTACAAACATTCAGTCAAAACAGATGGGTAGGACTTCCCTGGTGGCGCAGTGGTTAAGAATCCTCCTGCCAACGCAAGGGACATGGGTTTGAGCCCTCGTCCGGGAAGATCCCACATGCTGCGGAGCAACTAAGCCCATGCCCCACAACTACTGAGCCTCTGCTCTAGAGCCTGTAAGCCACAGCTACCAAAGCCCGCGTACCTAGAGTCCACGCTCCGCAACAAGAGAAGCCACTGCAATGAGACGACCACGCACCACAACGAAGAGTAACCGCTGCTCGCTGCAGCTAGAAAGCTAGCGCGGAGCAACAAAGACCCAATGCAGACAAAAATAAAATAAATACATAAATATTTTAAAAAAGGTCTTAAAAAAACCAAAACAGGTGGGTTAATATATTGTGTTATTATACTTCCCCAACAAAGCTTACAATAGAGCAGAGTTGCAGAGAGCCAAAAGGGAACTTTTTTATCATCCAGTCCTGCCCAGTGGTCTCATAAATTCGAAGACTGAGGCCTAGCAAGGCTTGGTGATTTCCACAGGGTAGCCCAGCTGGTGGTAGCAGAGGTGGGACTCCTGGGGATTCCTTTTACTAGAAGTGATGCCTGACCTTCTACTACCTGTAGTTATTTCTGTGTCTGGACTTGTAATCATGCATGGATTCATATAGCTCATCACTGAGCACTGAGCAAGGCAACATCCACCCTCTTTATGATCAACTATAATGTGGATCCTTCTTCTTTTGTGGGTTCTTCTTATTTTTAATACATTTGTTGCTACATATGCTGGGAGTCTGTTGAACATTGTTGAATGTAAACTGTTGAATAATTTCAAGTATTTGTACTCATAAGTACAAATGTCATTTCTGTCCCTTGAAGTGTGCAAAGCATAGGCGCTTGAGGGCCTGCCAACCAATGCACAGGTACCTTTATTTTGAAATTTGTTCTGTGTGCAATTAACAAAAGGTTCAAAAGAAGTCCTTTCTGAAACTTTGGCTAAAGTCCTAGAATTTGTACATGACTTTGCAACATGCTCTTACTATATATTATATCTAGTGTCCATAGCCCTGTTTTTGGCTTCTTCAATTGACCAAGTTAGAGATTAATGGAAGAAGATTTATTTTCTGCTACCAGGGGATTATGTCACAGCAATTATATATATATGTGTGTGTGTGTGTGTGTGTGTGTGTGTGTGTGTAGTTGGTTTACAATTTTATATTAGTTTCAGGTGTTCAACATAGTGATTCAATAATTTTATAGATTATACTCCATTTAAAGTTACTATAAAATATTCGCTATATTCCCTGTGCTATCCACTATATCCGTAGAGCTTACTTATTTTATACATAGTAGTTTGTATCTCTTAATCCCTTACCCCTAATTTGCCCCTCACCCCTTCCCTCTCCTCACTAGTTTGTTCTCTGTATCTGTGAGTCTATTTCTGTTTTGTTATATTCTTTTGTTTGTTTTAATTTTTAGATTCTACATATAAGTGATAACATACAGTATTTATCTTTCTCTCTGATTTATTTCACTAAGCGTAACACCCGCCAGGTCCACCCATGTTGTAGCAAATGGCAAAATTTCATCCTTTTTTATGGCTGAATAATATTCGTGTGTGTGTGTGTGTGTGTGTGTGTGTGTGTATGTGTATGTGTGTGTGTGTGTGTGTAATCTCACATCTTCTTTATCCATTAATCTTTTGGTGAACACTTAGGTTTCTTCCATATCTTGGCTACTGTAAATCATGCTGCTGTGAACATTGGGGTACATGTATCTTCTTGTTTTCTTCAGATATATACCAAAGAGTAGAATTGCTGGGTCACATGGTAATTCTATTTTTAATTTTTTGAGGAACCTCCATACTGTTTTCAATGTAAATTGGTGGCAGCACCAATTTACATTCCCACCAACAGTGCACAAGGGGTCCCTTTTCTCTACATCCTCTCCAACACTCGTTATTTGTAGACTTTTTGATGATAGCCCTTCTGACAGGTGTGAAGTAATATCTCCTTGTGGTTTTGATTTGTATTTCTCTGATGATTAGTGGTGTTGAGCGTCGTTTCATGTGCCTGTTGGCTATCTGGTATATCTTCTTTGGAAAAATGTCTATTCAGGTCCTCTGCCCATTTCTTAATTGGGTTGTTTGTTTTTTTGATATTGAGTTGTATGAGCTGTTTAAATATTTTGGAAATTAACCCCTTATTGGTCATATCATTTGCAAACATTTTCCTTCCATTCAGTAGGCTGTCTTTTTGTTTTGTTGATGTTTTATATCATGGTAAATATTTTAAGTTAATTTTTAAAAATTGTGGTAAAATACACATAACAAAATTTACCATCATGGCTGTTTTTAAGTATATAGTTCAGTGGCATTAAGTACCTTTACATCATTGTGCAACCGTCACCACCATCCATCTCCAGATCTCTTTTCATCTTGCAAAACTGAAGTTCTGGTAATGGTAAAATGTATTGTCTATACAAATACATCCATAAAGCTGAAATAGTAAAATTCTTATGGTTGAAAGTGCAGTAGTGACATATGACTAATTAGGTTTGTACTCTCCATTTCTTCAACATTTCACCATCTTCAATTAACATTTATATGGTGCTTTATTATAATTATTCTCACTTAATATTCAAAACGCATGTGAGGTAGACATTAATATTCCCATTTTATAAACGAAGAAGTTGAAGTGGTCATAGAGAAGTGGTGAAGGAGTCAGAATTCCAACTTAATGCCATTGCCCTTAAATCCTTTCTGTTTCCACTATACCGCACTTCAAAAGACTGTGACTAGTATTTTCTTTCCTTCTCTCCCTCCCTTCCTTGCTTCCCTCCCTCCCTCCCTCTGCCCCTCCTTTCCTGCCTTCCTTCCTTCCTTCCTTCCTGATCTATCAATCTCTTGTTTTTGGTAGTGATGGGGTAGGTGTCAAGAAGGTAAATTTCTGGAGTTTTGTTTTAAATTATGGGTCTTGCCCTAACAGCAGACAGTCTTGTTCATAACCTTGGGCATGCTCATCAGATCAGGGATTATTATGCTTTGCCTAAACACTTAGTACATGCAGCAGATGTCTATTCAAATATTACTTTAAAAAATGCCCGGAATTGTATTTAAATGGCTTCCATTATTCACTAATTAAATTGCAGATTGTTTCTCCTGGGGATTTTTGCACTAGGCTGAGTTTCTTCAATTGTTTGTGTTGGACGGTGACAAAATAAATCTATTGCATTGCAGCTCAGTGAAAAATCCTGCTGAATGGGCTAAAAAAGTCCACATTCATCCTACAACAACAGACTTATTTAAAAAATACATATATTTTCTTTTTTTCCTGGTAAGATGGAGCACGAGCAGATAGTGGGCTTTTGTTTGTGTTTTCTTTTTTTGGTACGCGGGCCTTTCACTGTTGTGGTCTCTCCCGTTGTGGAGCACAAGCTCCGGACGCGTAGGCTCACGGGCCCAGCCGCTACGCGGCACGTGGAGATTTTCCCAGACCGGGGCACGAACCCGTGTCCTCTGCATTAGCAGGCGGACTCTCAACCACTGCGCAGCGCCACCAGGGAAGCCCTATTTGTGTACTTTGATTCTAGTGCTTAAAATACCTGGAGGGGTCTGGGATACAATGGAGGCCCATGTGTTCTACTGAGTGTGTCAGCTTCCTTGGTCTGTATGGATTTTACAAAGAGCAGTGCAATGGAATGCAGATATTTTAAAACCACATGTGTGTTTCTTCCACGGGTGCCACAATTTAAATCTTTAATCAGTCTTGTCAAGAGGTTAGGAGTAGCAGCTGGTTCGCCCTCAGACTTCCTCTAGGGTCATTATTAGTTGCTGTTGCCTTGCTAGGTAGCGATTACAGAACATCCTCCCATGTGCTATTTTCATTTATACTGAGAGAGGGAAGCAAAACCAGAATTAGGAGAAGGAATCAGCCAGAAGAGTTCAATGTTTCTGCAGACCAGAGACTTGTCACAATATGCCTTTGAATTTTTGCAGAGGAATGCTTGCTTGCTCTTAATATGTAAATTACTTCCAATCCCCTAATAAAAAAATAGATGAAATTTCATGCTAATGTTCAGTCTTATAAACAGATAATTAAGACTTTGCTCTCAGAATAAATAAATACCTGACACTTGCCAGCAGTGGCTTTGGGGCAGCAGTGTCTTTGCTAAGCCTCATATACATCATCATAATGAATCCTTACAACCTTGTGAAGAACGTGGTATTCTCCCTATTTTACGGACTAGGAAAGTGAAGCTCAGAGAGGTTAGGAGACTTGCTCAAATGTCACACTGAGAATAAATGGCAGATCTGGGATTGTGTCCTTTTTGTGATATCAGTGCTCACTTTTTCAGCAATTGTTGTTGATGTTAATGTTCTTTAGACTTGAGAACTGACGCTGACCCAACCCAAGCCTGTGGGTGTTAAAGACAATCTCAGATAAAATGTAAGAACTTAGTTCCATTCCACAATGCGCTAACATGGCAGAGCTGAAGTGGGGAGCTGTAGAGCTACCAAAATATTGGATGGGAAACTGAATGCTTTTTCAAATCAAGTGCCTCTGAGTAGTGACCCTGGACAGTTGGTAAGAGTGTGTCACCAACATAAATAATTGGAAAGAAATGTTGGATAAGTTGGAAGCAAAGCCAGCGATTCCTACATGGAGCTGTTAAGAAGGGACCAGGAAGTGTGAAGAAATGAAGGTTACTCAGTGTCCAGACTAAAATAAGGGATGGATCTTAGCACAACAGATGGAAACTGCAGCAGCAAGTAACAGAGCACCAGAAGAGAGACACTTCCATCTGGATTCATTCAGAAAAGGATGTCAGAGAACTATAACAATGAAAGCATATAAATCTCCACTGGTTATGTCAGATCAAAATTCAGGACAGATTCAAGATGGGCCCTTCATATACATATTACTATTTTGAGGTACTCTATGCCATATAAATGATGTTGTAGGTCAAGACCTATTTTAGCCTTATACATTAAATAAACACTTTTCATAGAACCTCTTACCACTTTATTGTTAATTTTTGGAATAAAATGTAGGTAGTTTGTTCTTACTGTTGTTTCCCAATTTTTCTTTTTAAAATAAATAAATTTATTTATTCATTTATGGCTGCGTTGGGTCTTCGTTGCTGCGCACAGGCTTTCTCTTCATTGCCGTGTGCGGGCTTCTCATTTTGGTGGCTTCTCTTGTCGTGGAGTACCGGGCTCGAGGCGCATGGGCTTCAGTAGTTGTGGCACGTGGGCTCAGTAGTTGTGGCTCTCAGGTTCCAGAGCGCAAGCTCAGTAGCTGTGGCGCACGGGCTTAGTTGCTCCGCAGCATGTGGGATCTTCCCGGACCAGGGCTCGAACCCGTGTCCCCTGCATTGGCAGGTGGATGCTTAACCACTGTGCCACCAGGGAAGTCCCCCAATGTTTTAGAAGATGAGCTGGCAGACACAATTCTGTTGTTCCGTAGCTGTGATGTGGTGTTTGAGGAATGCTGAGGAAGTTCAATTATCTTTCGTAGGGTGGTGATGAAATTCAGGACTGGAGGGTGATTTACAGGACAGTAGGAATAGAATGCCGCTGCTTATTTCTGAATGTCAAGTCACAATGACCTACTTTCGTTCTTGCTTGTTTTTCATGATTCCAGTTTTTCAGGCATATATAATTCGGGGCTTTTGTTCTTTCTCTTTGCTGCCTCTCATCCTAGGATGTTGGTGTTCTGGCACTCGCTTGCTGACACGGATATTTTAATCCTATTTCATCTGCAAAGGCATGGGAGAAGGTGTTGACACTTTTCATTAGACAAATGGAAATTGTGTTGTATTTGTATACAAAAGTGTGTTCTTTACCAAACCAGCAGGATGGCATGTATTTTTTTGTTTGTTTTTTTGCGGTTCGCGGGCCTCTCCCTGTTGTGGTGGCCTCTCCCGTTGCAGAGCACAGGCTCCGGACGCGCAGGCTCAGCGGCCATGGCTCACGGGCCCAGCCGCTCCGCGGCACGTGGGATCTTCCCGGACCGGGGCACGAACTCGTGTCCCCTGCATCGGCAGGCGGACTCTCAACCACTGCGCCACCAGGGAAGCCCGATATCATGTATTTTGGAGTCTGTGTGTGTGTGTGTGTGTGTGTGTGTGTGTGTGTGTGTGAGGTCCCTATGAGAATTCCTTAAAAGCAGTGGAACCTAGCCCCAAGAAAAAATCCATAGATTCACGTACACGTAAGATTTTTCTCATGCAATTTCAAATGGTGGATTCATCCCTGAACGCTTGCTTATGAATCCTTTGTTCTGAAATATCGAAAGTCAGTTTGAATATACTTGGCTTTGGGCACGGGCTACTTGTGCGGTCCCCAGGGAAAGGTGGACTTTTGCGGTTGTATGAGACAGTAGGTGATTTGGAGATTTCTAGGTTTTAGGCGAATGCACTATAAGCCACACTTACAGAGTGTGCTAGAAAAAAAACGTGACTTTGAGAGTGTGTATCCTGGGGATGCCGGATGGTGAGAAATGAAACTAGAGAAATATTAGAAAGCATAATTAGTGATTTAGTTTTTTCTTTTAAAAAAAAATTTGGAACATACACTCAACATGGGGATTTCCAATAACAAATACAATAAAGACAAATAAAAGTAAATGTTTACAGCCACATTAGACCTTGAGAATGAAGGATGGAAATCCTTGAAGGCAAGGACACGGCCCTGTGATATATGTTCAGGGACCTCCTATGTGACTGAGGAATTAGCTCTGGGAGTGGAAGAGGCCAGTCCTCATTAGGTATCTTCTGGGAGGAGATGAGTTTTGGGTCAGAATTTCATCTTGAAGCTTATTGGATTTAATGCTTTTCTCTCAAGGCATCTCAACGATAAACCACCTAGGATGGGAGAAAAACCTAGAAGAGTTAGAGGCCTCCCTGTTCTCCTTTCTCCTCATGGTAGAAGCGCCTTTACTCTCCAGCTCCTGAATTGCTATGGTGAGAGCTGCAACTAAACAAACTGTGCAAACTTGAACCTAAAAGGAGCCAAAATCTTAGACCACATTTACCATCCTACCGGCCATATACAGTAAAAGCCCATAAAACAAAAAACTTGTCTTCATCCTCCTGTAAATGCCAATAATCCCCTGTTGATACCGTTTACATAACATCTATAGGTAATGCCTTATAGTTGCCTTGGTTCATTTGCCAGACTGAAAAGCCCTTACATTAAGGTCAGGGATCTTTTCTGACACCACTTGGTAGTCCTTCTACTAGTAAAGCAAGCCAAGCGTGTTGCTGGGGTTCAGCAAATAGTTGCTGAACAAATAGTAAAAAGGCCGGTTAGTGTCACTTAAAATCTCTAAACATTCTCTTTTGAATTGTCTCCAACTGTGTATCCAGTTGGAACAACAATTCAAAGTTATGTTGACAGAGGTTGGAGCTATTTGCTTGTCATTATGACGATTAGTCTTGTAAGTTACCCAAAGTCTGCATAGCAAGTAAAATGCAGTCCTTTTGCATGTTTGGTTTTCCGTTGCTGTTTATGACGTACAGAATCATGATGGATGGAATTGCAGTCAGATTCTGATAATTTTGTGGTTTGCTCTCAGTTGTGGACAGAGATGAAGCAGGTTCATTCATTAAATTACCATTCATTGACTACCATGTGCTAGGTATTATTTTCTCCACCAAGGATCTCAACATGAGTAAGATGTGGCATCTGCTTATAATCAGCTCTCAACTTGGTAGGGGAGACAGATACACGAGTAGTGACTGCAATATCTAATGTGTTAAGTGGCTTGAGAGAGGTAAGGAAAGGAAGCACAAAGAGGGGACTAACTGATTCTGCTTGTGGGTGGGAAGAATGTGCCAGGTACAGGACAGAGTGAGGAATGAGACTGGAATGGCGACATTCCAAGCAGAGAAAAGAGCCAGTGCAAAGCACAGAGGAAGGTTTGGAGGTCTCTGGGTGGTATACCTGAAGCAGAGGGTGCGAGGGCCAGGCATGGCTGGGATGAGATGGAAAGGGGGTATGTAGACGCTGCAGAAGTGTTTTTAAACCCGCCTCCTTTCCCACACAGAGTAGTTTGGATTTTCTCTTGTAGGCACTGGTGCTTTTGAATGGGGGGAAGCCAGTTCTGACTACCAGGTTTTTTAGAGTAAACATCCACACCCAGACCTCAGTTCTTGCCTGGGGTAAATAGTAAACAGAGGCTGTAATTGGCCAGAGGAACTATTTCATCACACTGCAACAAATTATCAGGGGACCTTAAACAAAATGCAGAGTAGGGCAGGCTGACTGCCAAATTACCGTAGAATCATTTTAGAAAGTGGGGAGATACTCTTGACTATAAGTTTGTTTGCTTAGAATTAAGAGAAATAAGGGTGAACTTTGTTTTTCATTTTAGCATTTTGACTTGGGATCTGAGTTAGGCTAATGGTGTAATCAGCGCTGTCCTTTCTAAACTGACTTTGTATGGGGCTGACATCAAAGAGTAGTGGCCAGTGGTATAAATAAAATAGGAGCCACAGAGAACAATCAAGTACTGAATCTAAGTTGTCTTGCACTTGGTGGGGTGAGGAAACTACATTAGATCCAACACTTGTATAACCTGCATAACTGGATTTCCATGTTCTGGCCCCCTATTCAGAGTCTAACAAGTAATTTTAATTAAAAAACCCGAAAAACTCCACTGTGTCATATACCTAGTAGCATTGTCACCCTGTTCATTCCTTTATCCAATAGCAAGTATTTATTGAGCACCTACTAAGAGCTACTCTTATAGGTTAAATTTTTTTTTGTGTGTGGTATGCGGGCCTCTTGCTGTTGTGGCCTCTCCTGTTGCGGAGTACAGGCTCTGGACGCACAGGTCCAGCAGCCATGGCTCACGGGCCCAGCCACTCCGCGGCATGTGGGATCTTCCCGGACCAGGGCACGAACCCGTGTCCCCTGCATCGGCAGGCGGACTCTCAACCACTGCGCCACCAGGGAAGCCCTTATAGGTTAAATTTTAAGAGGGAGAGGGAAGATGGC
This sequence comes from Lagenorhynchus albirostris, assembly GCF_949774975.1. Lineage (NCBI taxonomy): Eukaryota > Metazoa > Chordata > Mammalia > Artiodactyla > Delphinidae > Lagenorhynchus > Lagenorhynchus albirostris. The sequence goes on along the minus strand of NC_083104.1, from coordinate 87,476,749 downwards.
ACAGTGGGGATGCTGCAGGCATTTGTAGGAGTATGTACCAAAGCCCAGGGTGAGTGTGTGTGTGTGTGTGTGTGAGTTTGGGGAGAATGAAAAGCACTTAGCCTGGCTGTACTGTGGAGTGTGACAGGAAGCAGGGAAATTGGACTGAAGCATTGCTCAGAGCCTGATCGTGATTTGAACTATGTTCAGGTGTCTGGAATTTATCCTAATGGCAATTGGAGATTTGCTTCCTAGAAAGATCGGTTTAGCTGGTGTGAAGAACGGATGGAGTAAGGCAAAGTTGAAGGCAGACCAGTTAGGAGGTTTCTGCCGCAGTCTGGTTGGGAGATAACAGTAGCCTTAACTGGGTGAGAGGCTGTAGGAATGCAGAAACATGGCTGGAGTCCGAAGATATTTAGGAGGTAGATTTTAAATGGGACTTGGTGACTGACTGGAGGTGGGGTTCTTGGGCAGCTAGAAAGAAGAGGATGCTCTTTCTTGATCTAGGAAACATAATACTTATACATGGGGGTGGGCATTCTTTACAGTGTAATTCAAAAAGTATTAAATTGATCTAGGAAAACTTTACATTCTCTGCTAGCTCCGTCAATGTACAGATGCATGAGAAAGGAGAGGAATAAATTCAGAAGCGTGAAAGCACTCCCATTTTGATTTTTCTCTCTCAGCTTTTCAACTTCAAGGCCAGGAACATATGCCTCGTGAGTTCGAAGGAGATTGTGATCCTGTAATCGTTTTCCTTTTCACAGAGCTAGAGAGATGTAAACTTCCTCGGAGAAGGTGATTTTGCAGCTTAAAAGCTCTCCCAGTTCCACGTTTGGCTGAAAATCAGTGGTGTCTGGTGTTTATCAGAACACCCCCAACACTCTTGTGTACAGGTCACCAACACTCGTATTTTATGCCTGGCATTTTTTTTTTTTTTTTTTAATGCCTGGCATTTTGAGCCAGAAATTTTCCAGTGGTCCCCAGCTGCTAGGATCTCAAGCCCCTATTTTCTTGGATCTTCAATTTATTTTAATTAAAAAAAAAATCTCTTCTAGAAAAGCACATTTGATGTGTTGCTGAATAAATAGGTTTTTTTTTTTCCTGAACATGTCATCCTGGTCATTAAATGGAAAAATGTAGTCTACGATGCTACAGAGCTTGCCCTTTTTAATACGTTTGAAATATAAAAAATCAAAATTGTGCTCTGTTAAAAGAATGTATAGCTGGAATTTTAATTTGATTATCTTCCCCAATTTTCCCAGGCTTTCATAGGCCAGCACTTTGTTTGAACAGCTGTACTCCCCTAAATCTCAGTAACGAATGAATCAGGAATAATTTTGTGGAGCAAGTCAGATGAAAGGAACTTCCTAAGAAAGACGGGTCATTAAGAGAAGGAAGAAGGAAAAACTAGCAAAAATTTGAGACATTTAACGACTGTTTTTTTAATAAAGCAATTTGCTGTTATAATTCTTTTCTGATAATCTTAACACATGCTGTCCTTTATTTCCCTTTAGGTTTTAATATTGGGTGGAAATAAAATTTAAAACTAAAGTCAGCAGGAAAAGAGAAATGCTAAAAACTGAGAAGCCTAAAAAATAGGATAGAGCAGTGTAGTCAATTTTCTATTATCTATAATTTTCTGTCATCTATACGTGTATTATCCATATGCTGGGGTTGGCGGGATAGAAGAGGAGGGGGTGAAACTGTGAAATCTGTCTGCCTCCAATCACAAAAAGATCAAATTAACATGTGAAAAGATATTTGCAAGAGCTGGAGGATAGAAGGGTTTTTGGCTTTTAACATCTTACCTAGTGGATATATTTGAAAGCAAAAAATAAAGCTAAAGTAAATTCGGGGAAACATTAATTCACCCAACTGAATAAACAAATTACTGAATTTGCTAAGCTAATTAATCAACTCTTGCTTCTCCTTTCCAACGTAGATTCGAAGGCAGTAAAATAAATTAAATCAACGTTCCCCTCCCCCGCCCTTACTAAAAGTAAGCTTGCTTTCCCTGGGTAACTCGGTCATTTAAATTCCCAAGGATGTCCCCCCCCCCCCCCCGCAGTCCACTGGCAGGAAGCAATTGTACGGAGACAAAATTGGTTCTCTGCAGATTGCAGACTTTGGGTTCTGAGTATTATACTTTAGCTCAACTACCTAAACTGATGAATAAAATAAATATTAACTGAGGTTATTTTTAGAAATAAATGTCCTATGGATGATGTTGATTTGCAGATAGAGGAGACTGTGACTTACAGATAGATCTTTTTATGAAGCTTAAAACTATATTGACAGTAGGAAATGATGACTTGGGGGGAAAATCCTGGAAAATTAAGGATATTTAAAGTTTGAAAACAATTGTAATTGTGAAAATCTGGACACTGAAATAGTAAAAATATTTCAGTTCAGTAGTCTGCAGATCTGGTACTTAATATTGCGCTTACTTAAATTTAAATCACTAGAATAAGATTTAGTTTAGATTGCATGTATCTACACATTTGATAATACACATACATTGACCTAAACACAATATACAAGGAACCGTGAAAGAATAAACAGGGAAGAAAACGAATGAAAAAGATTGCAAAGTGGTGAATGACAAGTTTTGCGCAAGTTAGGCAAAATATAATACAGGGATATCCTCATTAACAAGTTAATTATGAGTCAAGACCGTATCGCTAGGTTTTTCATTGTTCAAAGGCATGATATCCAGATGCAGAAATAGGAAGATAGCAGATTAGAATTGAGAAAGAAAACAATGCTTATATAAAAGTTCTGCTCACACTTGCAGCACCTTCTTGCCTTCATCATGATTGGGCACCCTTCCAAGGAAGAATCTAAATGGAAAGTACTTCCAGCTGACTTCTTAAGGCCACAAACCTTAATCACCTTCTGGTGCCCTCACCTTGAGGATCAAAAACTCCCCACGGATTGCCTTTCCCTACTTTTCCTTCTCTGCTGGACCAATTCTGATTCTTTCCAGTCTTGTTCACCCTAGGATATTATGCTCAAGACTCATTTACATGCTCAACTAATCTTAATTAAAATGTAAGGGAAGATCAGGGCATGATCAGATTCGGTTCTGAATAAACTTGAATAGTTTGGCATCAGTTTATAGGATTAGACAGTTCTTGGAACGGCTTCTCTTCCTGACATTGTCTTAGGCTTGCTGTCATTTCTTAATACTCTCATCAACTTCCATGTTTAAGCATTGGCTGAATGTTCTCTTTTAACTTACAGATGATTTTGCTATCTGGAAACTTATGCCCACGTCTTTGACTGCGGGTCAAAATTGCTTTCCTCACAGTCTGATTGGGAGAGTTGTTAAACATTGGAATATCCTTCTGAGGTGGGCTGTGGAATGTCATGTAAGTTATTAATATTTTTTTCTGAATATGATAGATTTTCATATGTTGCAGGAATGGCTTGGGCAAATCTGTGAAATTTCCTTCTTTTTTTATTGAGGTACGATTGACATGTAACTCCCTTCACGCATTCTCCTCACCCACCCATTCCCAACCACCAGTCTGTTCTCTATGTCTATGAGTTTGTTTTCTTTTTTCTTTTTTTAAAGGTTTCACATATAAGTGAGATCATATGGTATTTGTCTTTCTCTGACTTATTTCACTTAGCATAAATGTCCATCCATGCTGTCTCAAATGGCAAGATTTCTTTTTTTAATGGCTGAATAATATTCCATTGTATATATACCACATTTTCTTTATCCATTCATTCACCAATGGCCACTTGTTTCCATATCTTGGCTATTATCAATAATGGTCTGGTGAATATTGGGTTGCATGTATCTTTTCAAATTAGTGTTTTCATTTTCTTCGGATAAATACTCAGAAGTAGGATTGCTGGATCACAAGGCAGTTCTATTTTTAATTTTTTGAAGAAAGTCCATACTGTTTTCCATAGTGACTGTAGCAATTTACATTCCCACAAACAGTGGACAAGGGTTCCTTTTGCTCCACATCTTCACCAACACTTGTTACTTCTTGTCTTTTTGATAATAGCCATCGGACAGGTGTAAGGTGGCATCTCGTGGTTTTGGCTTGCGTTTCCTGATGATTAGTGATGTTGAGCATCTTTTCATGGACTGGCTGGCCATCTGTATGTCTTTAGAAAAATGTCTACTCAGATCTCTGATGTTTCCTTTTAAGCTTGTGAGTCCCAGAGTTGTTGTTGTTGTTGGGCTTTACAGTGTGAGCTCCTTGATTAGTGAAAGTATAGAAGGCAAAGAAGTAACTTAATTTAAAAATATTTAAAATCCACTATCTCCTTTCTGCTATGTGGTCAAATATACTCAAAATTAAATGAACTGTTTTAAACTTGGTTATCATGGATTTGATTGCATACGTGGCCAAACTAGATTGATTTCTAAGAATTCGTAATTTATCAAGTAATCTTTAGCTCAAATTGGGGAACAACTTGGCTAGATGCAGGCGAAGAAGATAAACATGACCTTGTGTTAATTGCGATGGCCAAGTCATCCTTCAAAACTCATCACTTCTCCTGTGACATTTTGCCAGGCCTCCCCTCCCCACTCTCCAGCTGTTAGTTACTACCTGAGTTGATCCATGTGAAGCAGTAAGCAAAGTGTCTAGGACCATGTAAGTGTGTTCATAAGTGTTAGCTTACACTATTAATATTTTTAATATTTTTATTTTATATTATTTTAATTTAATATGTATAAAAGATTTATTTTTATTTTATAATAAAATACTTTCATAAACTCTGTGCTCTTATATGACAGCTTGTACATCATATGTGTATTCAATCAGTCATCCAAAATTTATTGCTTGACTAATGTGTATTAGGCACGGGCACTAGATCCCAGAGATAGATAACTAAGACAAAGATGTCCTTTTGAAAATGATGGTTTACCTCTTATAATAATGTGTTATCCTAGTGTGTTTATGTCTTTTATATTTTGAGTTCATTTGAGGTCAAAACCATGAGAGCCCAAAAAATCATGTCAACTTACCCTGAAATAGTTTAGAATGAGAAAGATAAATCATCACAAAGTAACCTTGCATTGGTTAAACTTCTTTAATTTTAATTTTAATTAAAAAAATTTTATTAGCACTTAGCACATTATCTGACACATAGAAAACTCTTAATACCCAACTATTATTATCAGGTCATTTATTTTCAATGTTGCTCTCTGAGCGACTTTTCACTGAAAATTACTACTTAGTAAGGAGGCTCTAAAAAGGATAGAGCATCATGCTGATGCTGATCGGCACTGAGTTCTTTTCTCCCAGTTTAACTGAGATATAATTGACCTGTAACATTGTATAAGTCTAAGGTGTACAACGTAATGATTTGATAGATGTACATTTTGCAAAATGATCAGCATAATAAGTTAACATCCATCACCTCACATCGTTAATTTTTTTTTATCTTGTGACAAATTACTTTTAAAACATTATAGTATATTCAGTTCTGGACACATTAGGAATGTTGAGAACTTTAGCATGTTGACATTCCTCTTTATCCTTTAGGAGACCATACTATAGCAACAGTGACCACTGGTATCGTCATTACAGTTACTCCCTACTAACAATACCTAGTGTTGTATGGAGCTCCTGCATCTCTTGGCTCATGTGAACCTTAAAACAATTCTATGAGATACGAAGGGCAGCAGAATCATCTGTTATTTTATGGATGTGGGCAACCTTCCCAGATAATGTGAGTGATTTCCTTAAGATCGTGCATCTAGTAAGTCTAGCATCAGGGCTCAAATCCAGGTTTTTTCAGTCAAAATCCATTGTGTTCACCACTAGATTATTATGGCTGGGATATTACTTGGACAGTTGAAGAAGCTGGGATGGTTTTAATGTGGAAAAGAAAATATATGTGGGGAAGATGATCACTGTCTTTGCATGTCTGAAAGCCCATTCTGTATCTGGGGTACTAATTAGTCTTACTCTGAAGCTTCTCAGGGTAAAACTTTGAATATTTGTTGCTTATGCCTGCTTTTATTTTGGCTACATAAGGACATTTTTTTTCTGATATGTAGGGTCACAGGTGAGCAAAACCTACCATGCCCTGCGCACTGGCCTCTACGCATCTATTTGCCTCATTTCATCAAGTTCTTCCCCATCCCATTCATGACTCATTGGTCATCTTTTCTACCACAGGACCTTTGCACCTCTTAGACCCTCTGCCTCGGTTGCCATTCCACTTTCCCCACAGTTTTGCTTGGCTGAATGTCATGTATCCCTTTGGACTCAGCTTAAAGATGGCTTGCCCAGAGAAGACTTTCCAAAGAGAATGATTGTTGTGTGCCAACTTCACTAAAGAGTCAGGGTTCCTCATGGCAAGCAACAGAAAACGCACTTTAAGCAGAAATGAAGCTTACTGAAAGGATATTGAGAAGTTCATGGGAGAGAGCCTCCATGGAAGGGCTGAAGAACTAGGCACACAGCTAAAATTTCAAGAACAATGTCCAAAACCATGCCAGAGAACTGGCCCAGAGAGGAATATTTTGCCCCCTGATTTTCCCCCCCGAGCACTGGATGCCGTGGTTTGCACTGCTGCCAAGAAATCTGCTTTATTGCAAGTGCTGCCAGCAGTAGTGCTGCTCTGGGAACTCAGCCTTGCAGCCAGCATTGGCCCCCTAAGCTGGACACCTCTGTTGTCATCCTGACCAGTAAAAGCAAATCGAATCCACACCAGTATGTAGCGCCCTTCATCCAGTTGCTCACATGTGAATCCCAGTTTTGCAAGCTTGAATCTAATTCGTGGTGCTGAAGTCACCCTAGCTGCAGAGTTGGCTGGAGAGAGCTGAGTTTCCTAGGTTCTATCTTGGGAAAGTGGGACCCCAAAAGCCAAAAACGACCCAGCTGCATCACAGGTGTTCAAAATGTGCCGGCTGGTCAGAAAACACGGCAAATAACTTCTACACTGAGTCCCAAGGTTCTTGTCTATATTATAGGCCAATCATTCCTACTTCACAGGGTTGTTATAAGGATTAAGGAAGGTAATTTAGGTGAAGCTGCTTAATAAACTGTACAGAGAGATATAAGTATAAAATAATATTGTTCTTTTACTATGATTTATATCTTTGGCCAAAGCATAAAATTGAGTGCTTAATAAGTTGATTAACCTCCAATTCACTTTAGAGGTTTTTAAAATAGGAAGAATATTCTACTTCCCCAAAAGACGTTGTAAATATTCAGGAGAAATTGCAAAAAAACAACAACTACTTATATCAAAGAGCTACCCTCATAAATTTATATCATCTCCACATTTTTATTTTGTAATGGAATCATACAAAACGATACCAAGCATAGAAATGGTAGTTTTAAAATTTGGGTGGGTTTTCAGCTACTTTTTGACTTCTTTCTGAATTTTAAGTATTTGTTCTGCTTTAGTTTTTACTCTGGTTTCATCATGAATACAGACCTCTTGTTCCAAAGCAGACAATGGGCTTATTCAACCCTCAACGCCCTCTACATTTGGTTGTTTTGCCATGGCCTTTCAGTGACTCTACTAGAGGGATTATTACTCAGAAAAAAATGTAGCTGTGACAGATGAGTTTTTAGCACAAGTAATAGCAGTTGTGTAAAAGAGGGTGTTAGTGTAAATGGCTATAGCAGTTGCCAGATTTGCATTAACGCCAATGCAGTGGGAATTAGTCACATATTCAGTGAATGCCATTCTGGCTTTCCAGGTAAACCTCCTCTATAGAAGAGGAGAGGTCAATAACAGTGTAATTTCAGAGGAGAAAGAGCCAGATGGGGCTATTTTCTTCTTTGGCAGAAATATTTCTCTGTATACGATCAAGGTTTTGAGTTAAGCTACTTGGTTAGCTTTCCCTTTTTGTAAATATTAAAGTAATATATTGCTAGAAAAATTAAAATGTGACCCAGCTTTAGAGTGCCGAAAATTGGGTTATAATTCTCAGATCGTTTGATTTCTGCCATCTTAAAGTTTTATCTTATTCAAGAATGTGGAGAGTTTTAAGATACGTGTTTTCAGATACCTTCTTACTTATGCGATGCTTCATACTAGATTGAACTGCCTCTTGAATTTCCAAATCCCTCATGTTGAATTCCAGGGAATTTCTTCGTAATTTCTTCCTCCACGTCTTCACATATGTGTACACACACTGTCACTCATTTATGTTGAACCTAAATAGGACATTTGTTTCAGGACATTGGAAGTCTGGAATCCTTACATTGTGTTTTGGTAGAGATCTTAGCTTGGAAGTGAAGGCTGCCTTGTAAGTAGCATGTAGTCAACAGAGCTTACTGGCGTAAACAGAGCATTCTAGCAAATAGTAAATTCTGGTGACTCAAAATTTATTTTGGTTATCTGACATGTATAAGTATTTATGTGATCTGTGAATATTTTCTAGCTCTTAACATTTCTAACTTCAACTCTCGAAATATGTACTCTACATAATGGAGCTGACTGTTGGTTGGTTCAGGGCCGGGGGCAGGATGAGGTAGACTGAGCAGCAAATGGAATATTCAGTGCTGAAGCTTTTGCCTTAACTGGTGTTGTTGAAAGTAACCTGACACCCTGCCCCCAGCCCCCAGCCAGGCTCCAAGTCTGCAAAGGAGTTCTCAGTGTGGGTGTATTGTGATTGCCTTTTATTTTATTGACTCACTAAATTCTTAGATTACTCTCTACCACGTGATATTGACAGACCATAAAATTCTTATAGAAACTGCTAAGTAGTGACTTATAAAGAATTATCTTGTTAATAAACTCAGCATAGTTTGGAATTCAAGTTTAATTAAAATGGAAAAGTAAATGATTATTGTAAAGATTTTTCCTCAGTTAAGCTTGTATACTTTTATTGTCTCTTTGCCTTTTCTCCGAATTCATGGATATTATTTCAAACCCATTTTTGGTAGGTGAATTTTTACAGAATCTGTTGTAATACCTGTTTTGTTGTTAGCTTTTGATTTAAAGATTTTTTTTTTTTTAATTAAAAAGGCTGAGAAGGACTTCTGAAGTAGAGTCTGAGGGAGGTAAAATTGAAAAACAAATCTATGTTATCCAGGGGGTTTAGTTTTTAAGGATGCTGTTTAAAGATAATGATTGTTTATGGACTCTTTAAAGGTGTTTTCTCATAAGAGTTGCCAGATAACAGATTACTTATCTGGGAGTGGTTTGAAAGGCCTTTTGAAATTGCCTGGGTGACAATATTACCTTACAGTACTTAGAAAGCTCCTTTGAAGTTGGTTTTTTATATTGGAAAACCAGAAAATATTTTTCTTTTCTTTTTTTATTAAACAGAAAGTAATACATGGAGTAGAGATTTAGTAAAATGTTGTAGAAGAAATACACTGGTTATTTTTGTGATTGACTTGATTTTCCATCTTTTGGACTTTGTGGGTTACAAGATTTTTCTCAATTTGGATTCTTAGCATCATGTGTGTGCTGTTATTTGCAAATGGTACATCGTTACCAAGTACACACTGTCATGCCTCCAAATCTGAGGCTCTCTTCCCTTTTCTCACCTCTTTTCCTCCAGATACTATTTGGTGCAAAGTCTGTATTGCTGCTCCCAAACATGGTTGTTAAAAGAGCTTTGGGCTGTAGGGCACGAAACATTCCTGCACAACCTTTTTAAAACACAGTCACACTAAAGGAACAGGGTCAATGGAATGGGCTGTTGGGGTCAAGGCTAGAAACTCAGCAGAAGCAGATATTGTTGTCTGGGTTGGCGGGAGTTTATGAGAGTCTGAAGTCCAAGCTTATCTGAGCTCACAAAGGAGATTCACGGTCTGTTGCTCTACAAAAGCTATTTAGGCAGGCACTTTTCTTCCCAACTAGCTTTTAAGTGCTCCTGGGGCCCTCCAGCCTGTTCACTTAGGCCTCTTAGATTATGAAGACATAAACCTTAATGATTTTGGAGTCCTAAAGAAAGACATCCTAACCAGAGCATCATCAAAACATGATTCTGCTAACTGAATGAACAAATACATTTTAGGCTATCACAAATTCGCTCGATTCTAGTAGTGGATGTAGTAGTTAGTCTCTGTAACACTTGAAGAACATTTATTCTGTTTTGGCATTATAGGATGGTTGATATTGATTATAAATTTGCATTCAGATAGTGGAAACAGTCTCGTGTGATAGATCTAACTTCTGAGAGCGGCAGAAATGATTTTAGTTTTTATGGTTTGACAAAGCACACAAGGCATTTGATGAATACACAGGTTGGTTATTTCAGACATGTTGGAGCTTTCGTCATCCCATAATCCACAGCTATGGAGATTATGCAGCCTTTTCCCCCTTTCAGTTTTTTCTTTCAAAATAAAAATTGTTATTGCAATTATTTTAAATATATTGTCCAATATATTTTAAATATTTCAGTTGCTTTACTCAATGTTTGATATAACATGAATCCAACTCAGAATTCCTTCATGGCAGAATAGAAACAATCATGTGAAATTTGTTATAATAGGATTTAACCTGTAGTGTTCTGATTCTCTCTTCCCTTCAATTTTTATCAAGTTTTTAATTGCCTACCAGATGATTTATTTTAGAATTGGCCTACTTTTTTTTTTTACTTTAATGCCTGTGGGCAAATGTAAATTTGTAGCTGAATTAGCAAACCAGGGATCTCTGTATAAGTTAATAACTACAATAGGGAATCAAGTAACTGAGTTCTCTGCTTTCCTAGGTTGGCTGTGTATGTAAGGTGGGTAGAGCTAGGACTGGGAGATAAGGGCGTTTATGGGGGCACAACTGATTTCACATTGTTTTATTAATATAAAAGGAATATATGTTTATTGTAGAAAACACAGAAAAGTATATAAAAGAGAAGGGTGGGCAGAGTCAAGATGGAGTACTAGGAGGATGCGGAATTCGCGCCTCCTCACCACTAGGGCACCTACCAGGCACCGGTGGGGGACCACGGACACCTAAGGGGATGGGAGGAACCTCCAGCGACCGGGTAGGACGGGGGGCGTGGAGGGAGTGAAGGGGGAGGAGAAGTGGAGGCAGGATGGGACTGGCGCCCCTGAGGGGCGGCTGGGGGAGGGGAAGGGATCCCACACCCGAAGAGGGAAATTGGGGAACCACTGGGAGGGCAGAGGATCAAAAGGGAGCGTGGCCAGGTTTCCCCTGCCCACTTGGGGCCGCGGGAGCCTGCTGAGATCCCGGGCCTGATCCTCTGCCCACCAAGGGCCCCTCCAGCTGCATGGGTCCTGAGGGACTGGGAGGGAGGGAAGGGGGAGCAAAAGTAAAGGCCGGAACTCTGGGACCGGCACCCCTGAGGTGTATATAGGAGAAGGGAGGGGTTCCTACAGCAGCAGGACCCACCCTGGTTAGGGGTCCAGTGGCTACGGGGGAGACGGTGGGGGAGGGGCACAAAGGAACGGAAGGGAACAGGGCCCGTGCTCTCCCTGTCCATTTGGGCACCAGGACGCCTGCTGGGCTCCCTGGCCTAATCCTCTGCCCTCGGAGCCTCTCCTGCCACGCAGAGCCCAAGCCCCGCCCCTGCCCCCCCACCCAGGGCCCCACCTCTACCCTCAGAGATCCCCTCTGAGACCCCTTCCAACGAGCTGGGCCTAAATCCCCCACATACACCCTCACGCAGGGCCCTAGGAACTCCACAGTCTGGAGGCCCTCCTTTGCACATGCCGCCTCTCCCCTTACGAGCAAGTGCTAAGCAGAGGCCCCGCCCCACGCTTGAAGAGTCACCCTGCCTAGGCCCCGCCCCCAGGACCTTTTCTGGCTAGTGGGTCCTGAGCCTAGGCCCCGCCCAACGCTCAAACATCACCCCCTCACCCACTTAGGTCCCACCCTTGCTTAAGTTCCACCCCCACCTAAACTCCGCCCCCATAGCCAAGGGTTTTTTTTTTTTAGATTGGGGTTCTGTTTTACCTTGTTGATTCATTATTGTTGATTATTTTATATTTTTATTTTCCCTAAGGAATTTTTGATGGTTCTAATTTTACTTTATTCTTTATACTTTGTTACTGTTCGCTCCTTTTGTCTTGTGCCCCCCCCCTTTTTTCTTTTTTCTGTTGTGGTTTTCTTTGCCTTGTTGCAGTTGTTCAATTATAATTTTATTTTTCCTAATATATTTTTTAACTTGCTAATTTTATCTTGTTTTTTATTCTTTGATATTGTACTGCTCCGTTTTTTCTTTTTTTTAACCGTGCCACGAAGCCTGCGGGATCTTGGTTCCCATGCCGCAGATCAGGCCCGAGCTTCTGTGGTAGGAGCTCCAAGTCCAAACCACTGGACTAACAGAGAACCTCAGACCCCAGAGAATATTAATCGGAGTGAGGCCTCCTGGAGGTCCTCATCTTAGCACCAAGACCCAGCTCTATCCAACTGCCTGCAAACTCCAGTGCTGGATGTCTCAGGACAAACAACCAGTAACACAGGAATACAGCACCACCCATCAAGGAAACAAACAAACAAACAAAAGGAAATGACAAAAAAATATGTTACAGATGAAAGAGCAAGGTAAAAACCTACAAGATCAAATAAATGAAGAAGAAATAGGCAACCTACCTGAAAAAGAATTCAGAGTAATGATAGTAAAGATGATCCAAAATCTTGAAACAGAATGGAGAAAATACAAGAAATATTTAACAAGAATCTAGAAGAACTAAAGAACAAACAGTGGTGAACAACACAATTACTGAAATTAAAAATACTCTAGAAGGAATCAATAGAATAACTGAGGCAGAAGAATGGATAAGTGAGCTGGAAGATAAAATAGTGGAAATAACTACTGCAAAGCAGAATAAAGAAAAAAGAATGAAAAGAACTGAGGACAGTCTCAGAGACCCCTGGGACAACATTAAATGCACACCAACATTCGAATTATAGGGGTTCCAGAAGAAGAAGAGAAAAAGAAAGGGACTGAGAAAATATTTGAAGAGATTATAGTTGAAAACTTCCCTAATATGGGAAAGGAAATAGTCAATCTAGTCCAGGAAGCACAGAGAGTCCCATACTGGGACAACATTAAATGCACACCAACATTCGAATTATAGGGGTTCCAGAAGAAGAAGAGAAAAAGAAAGGGACTGAGAAAATATTTGAAGAGATTATAGTTGAAAACTTCCCTAATATGGGAAAGGAAATAGTCAATCTAGTCCAGGAAGCACAGAGAGTCCCATACAGGATAAATCCAAGGAGAAACACGCCAAGACACATATTAATCAAACAATCAAAAATTAAACACGAAGAAAAAATATTAAAAGCAACAAGGGAAAAACAACCAATAACTTACAAGGGAATCTCCGTAAGGTTAACAAGCTGATCTTTCAGCAGAAACTCTGCAAGCCAGAAGGGAATGACAGGACATATTTAAAGTGATGAAAGGGAAAAACCTACAACCAAGATTACTCTATGCAGCAAAGATCTCATTCAGATTTGATGGAGAAATTAAAACCTTTACAGATAAGCAAAAGTTAAGAGAATTCAAAACCACAAAACCAGCTTTACAACAAATGCTAAAGGAAACACAAGAGAAAGAAATGACCTACAAAAACAAACCCAAAACAACTAAAAAATGGTAATAGGAACATACATATCGATAATTACCTTAAATGTAAATGGATTAAATGCTCCAACCAAAAGTCATAGACTGGCTGAATGGATGCGAAAACAAGACCTGTACATATGCTGTCTACAAGAGAACCATTTCAGACCTAGGGACACCTACAGACTGAAAGTGAGGGGATGGAAAAAGATATTCCATGCAAATGGAAATCAAAAGAAAGCTGGAGTAGTAATTCTCATATCAGGAAAAATAGACTTTAAAATAAAGACTATTACAAGAGACAATGAAGGACACTACGTAATGATCAAGGGATCAATCCAAGAAGAAGATATAACAATTGTAAATATTTATGCACCCAACATAGGAGCACCTCAATACATAAGGCAAATGCTAACAGCCATAAAAGGGGAAATAGACAGTAACACAATCATAGTAGGGGTTTTAACACCCCACTTTCACCAATGGAAAGATCATCCAAAATGAAAATAAATAAGGAAACATAAGCTTTAAATGACACATTAAACAAGATGGACTTAATTGACATTAATAGGACATTCCATCCAAAAACAACAGAATACACTTTCTTCTCAAGTGCTCATGGAACATTCTCCAGGATAGATCATATCTTGGGTCACAAATCAAGCCTTGGTAAATTTAAGAAAATTGAAATCATATCAAGTATCTTTTCCGACCACAACACTATGAGACTAGATATCAATTACAGGAAAAAAAAACTGTAAAAAATACAAACACATGGAGGCTAAACAATATGCTACTAAATAACTGTCCTATCGATGGACATTTGGGCTTTAGTTGTGTACCAGATTCTGTCAGGGCCTCACCCTTGACCCTTGGGTCTTTCTTGGTGCTTTCAGCAATTTCCAGATGCTGTCGTCTGCATCTATGCTTGAGGACGTTTCTCCCCACTCCCTGCAGAAAGCTGTGTGGCCAGTGCACAGTGCAGCAGGTTAGGCACACCCATGGGAGTAGCTCTCAACGACATAGCTCTCAATGACTCTTGAGAATTGGGATATAAATCCCTCTGCTCCCTCTGATAATTTCAGTCCCCATAGTTTGCCCATGAGGTGGTAATCCAGTGACCCACATAGTGACTGGTTTAATAATACAGTCAATACTCAGTATCCACAAGGGGTTGTTTCCAGGAGCCCCGTGTATCCCAAACCCAGGGATGTTCAAGCCTCTTATATAAAATGACATAGTACAGTAGGTTCTCTGTATTCATGGGCTTTGCATCCCTGGGCTCAACCAACCATAGATGGAAATTTTATGGTTGAATCCATGGATGCAAGACCTTCAAATGTGGAGGGCCGAGTGTTCAGTATTCTTTGAAAAAATCCGCGTATAAGTGGACTCCCGCAGTTCAACCCCATTTTCTTCAAGGCTCAATTATATACCCTTTATTGACTGCCTTTCCTTCCATGTAGTACTTCTCCACACCTCTACCAGTCTTCCTGTTTAGTTTTCCTTCTAAGTAACCTTAATCCTCACCTCAGGGTCTACTTCTAGGAGAAGCTAAACTAAGACAGGGTGTCTATTGCTGTGGATATTCTTGAACATGTGTCCTGGTACAAAGAGCAAGTATTTTTCTAGGATTTCTTCCCAAGTAGAATGACTGGATTACAGGGTATGCCTATGTTCAACCTTATTAGATGATGCTGTGTTCTTTTCTAAAAAGTGACCAACACTTATGAGTAGTGAATAAATGTTCCTATCATTTAACACCCTTGCTGAGTTACCTTTGGTATCATGGTGAGCATAAAGCAGTTTGTCATGGTTTTAATTTGTGGTTTTGGATGATTAATTAGATTGTGCATCTTTATATATATTATTGGCCATTTGTATTTCTCTTCTGTAAAGTGCATATTTGTAT
Organism: Lagenorhynchus albirostris; assembly: GCF_949774975.1. Taxonomy (NCBI): domain Eukaryota; kingdom Metazoa; phylum Chordata; class Mammalia; order Artiodactyla; family Delphinidae; genus Lagenorhynchus; species Lagenorhynchus albirostris. The sequence goes on along the minus strand of NC_083104.1, from coordinate 87,461,375 downwards.
CTTTTGTCACTTTTTCTTTTGGTCTGTAGTTTCTATTTGTAGGAGCTCTTTATATATTCTAGCTACTAGTGTTTACGTGCTTTAAAGATATCTTCTCCCAGTTTGTGGCTTGTTAGCTCATTTTCTAATGAACACTTTGGATGAACAAATATTAATTTAAAGTAGATTAATTCAGAAGAAAGCATTAAATCTTAAAAAATTAAGTATGATATTACTTGTAGGTTTTTCTTAGATGCCCTTTTAATTGGAATGTTTAGACCATTTTTATTTAATGTAATTATTGATATGATTTGGTTTAAATCTATCATCTTACTTACTTTCTGTTTTTCTTATTTTCTTTCTTCTTCATCTCCCTATTTCCCCTTTTCCTCCTCTTCCTCTTGTCTTGTCATATTCAATACTTCATACATAGAACCAGAAATCCAATACATTAAAATTTAAGTGTTTTTATTACGTGGACAAGTAGAGGATTCCTTTCTATCCTGGATTGCCAGCTGTGGAGTACATATCTAGAATAAAGTGTTTCTGACAGAATGGATTTGGACATCACTCGTATCATGAAAAGTATGGAGTGTGAGTTTGTAATACTGAGCCACATCCAGTGGGTGACATTGTTTGCTGATAAGGTGGCTCTTGAAATGACACAGACCCAGACAAATTTGCTAGAAAACACCAAACAATTGAACATAATACTTACCTTTGAAGACCATGTGAGATAAGTGATGGGCAACATGTAGAAAGTGGAACTTAGAGGGACATCTGTATGTAGTTCATTAGGTTCATGATCAAATCAAGAGTCTCATGCAAGGGACCCAAAGCCATGTCTCAGTTCATTCACCAAATAAAGGGAGACTTGCTTCTCAACTTTCTTATGTTAATCTGCCCGTAAGTTCAGCAAAACTCTTTTTTTTTTTTTAAAGTAACTGAAATTACATGAGAAAACTTTATCAGTTAACCTAAGTCTTGCTGCTTTAAACAGCTTAGTGTAGAAGAGTCTTCATAATGTTTATAAAATAAGGTTGTGTGAGGTCATTAGAATGGTGTTTGTTTTTCTTGCAGCCATTTCTGTGGCAGTTATAGGCTGCTTGATAGGCATTGTGTGGCAACACGTGCTATCATGAGCATATACAAACTTCTGGTCTGTACTTCCTGAAGCAACATTTTACTCTGTGTAGAGATAGTGTGGTATATGCTAGTTCCTGTGATTTTTTTTTTTTTTTTTTTTTTGGTAACGCGGGCCTCTTACTGTTGTGGCCTCTCCCGTTGCAGAGCACAGGCTCCGGACGCGCAGGCTCAGCGGCCATGGCTCACGGGCCCAGCCGCTCCGCGGCATGTGGGATCTTCCCAGACTGGGGCACGAACCTGTGTCCCCTGCGTCGGCAGGTGGACTCTCAACCACTGAGCCACCAGGGAAGCCCTCCTGTGATTTTAATAACAGAATTAATACAGTGTGAGACCTGAAATGGGTCTTAGATGTCATCCAACTGCTTCACTTAATAGAAAAATAAATAGGCATGGAGAAATTAAAAATCTTGTTTCAATCATGCTAACTTGGAAATACAGATAGATCACGTAAAGTAGAGCTTTACCCCCAAAATGTATTAGTGGTTGAGTATTGATCTGGCAGAACCATTCACAAAATTGTTTTCTTTTTACTATCAGGTCCTTTAATTCAGAAAGTGACTAAAGTTACAAGAATGAGGAAGGCAGTGTAAGTTTCAGGAGAATATCTATTTCTCAAGTGATGTGTTCAGTGAAAAGTGGTGGGAAGGGAGATAGGAATCATAAATCTAAGCTTAGGAGTGTTATAGCCAATCTCAGTATTTTGAAGGCCAAATCTCATGCATGCATGTCTTTAGGTAGTCCCTGTCAGTGACTGCTTAAGAAAGAGGGGAAGCTTAAAAATAGTTAAAATGGAAAATTTTATGTATATTTTACCACAATTAAAAAAAAAAAGAAATACAAATTAAAAAAAAAAGTAGGCTGTGAATTCACGCCATTTCTTCTAGTTCCTTGGGTAAAAGAGAAGGTAGCCTCTACTGGGTATAACTTCTCTGACTTTCCTGAGGGTTGCTACCAACTCCTGAAGACAGGTATCTCTTTTGAAGGTGGAGCTGAGGGGATCCTTAAAAAAGTTATGGGAAAATCAAAATTGGCCTGGCTGCTGGAGGCTCCCCAATCCTCTTCTTTCTGTCTTGTCAAATGAGGACTTCATTCCTTTTGCTCTGGCCTTGCTGCTGTGAATGACTCATGATTCCATATAAACCTGAATGGATGGTATTTATTCAGTATCTGTTATGTGTGAGGCAATGTATACATTATCACAATTGTTTATCACAGTCGTGTGCTGGAGGTGATATTATCCCTACTTTATATACAAGAAAAATGAGGCTCTGAGAGGTAAAATAACCTATTCAACCTCACATAGGTCGTGTTTTAGAGTTAGACTCCAACTCCAAGTCTCTGTTATTGAAGTTCTCAATCTTTTTACTATAACATGATTACTTCAAATTTTTTATCCCGTTCAAGTTAAGTGAGGGCAAGAATTTAGTACCTTACACTTGGTATATATTTTTGCAAGGGAAATAAGTTTAAGAAAAAGGATTTTGTTTGGCATGAAGTGAGTATTTCATTCATTCGTTAGATTTTTTTGTTTTTTTTAATATTTATTTATTTTTGTCTGTGTTGGGTCTTCGTTTCTGTGCGAGTGCTTTCTCTAGTTGCGGAGAGTGGGGGCCACTCTTCATCGCGGTGCGTGGGCCTCTCACTGTCGCAGCCTCTCGTTGTGGAGCACAGACTCCAGACGCACAGGCCCAGTAGCTGTGGCTCACGGGCTTAGTTGCTCCGCGGCATGTGGGATCTTCCCAGACCACATCTCGAACCCGTGTCCCCTGCATTGGCAGGCAGATTCGCAGCCACTGCGCTATGAGGGAAGCCCCCATTTGTTAGATTTTTAATGAGAGTCCACTTTGTGCTAGGTATGGTGATCCACAGCCCTGAACAAGATAGACAGGGTTCCTGCTTACAGGGAAAAATAGATTATGTCATTTAAACCCACTTCATCTATATGCAGAAATTTATTTAAAATCTAATTAAAGACAAAAGTACAGCTTTTGTCTAAACCCACTTCATCTATATGCAGAAATTTATTTAAAACCTAATTAAAGACAAAAGTAGAACTCTTAACCATTTCTCTGCTACTTTCGTTACCACCAGCTGTCGTCTGGTTTAGCAGGAGCAAAATAGACTGATTTGCCAAGATATCTTTCTTTGGAGAACTCGAAAAATACCCGTATTTAAAATAAGTGCATTCAATTCTTGTTATTCATGGTAGTTATGCTCTGTACCGTCACTGTGAACACTGAATTTGCAAATATGGAACCATTGCTCCTAGGGGAAATACAAGGTTAGGTTCCTGTGAGCCTCTGGTCACAACATTTTTGTCAACTGAACAATACATAGCCTTGTTTTATTTGTGTTTCTGCTTAAAAACACTTGATTTAATATATATTGTTGATTGGTTAATATTTAACTCACAGCCAACAGCCCTGGCACTCATGCCCGAAAGATGCTTATCTAACACAAGAATTTTCTCTGTAAGTACACCATAGCCTTCCTGTGCAAGACAACACTTCAGTACCACACTTGGGGGGGGGCATCCTAAACAGCAAAATCACCAATAAAAAGGACAAAAATGTGAAAAATGGGCAGTAAATAGACCACAGAAAGGATACTTGTTTGCTGTGTGAGACCTGAAACAAGAAATAGAGCATGACCTTGTTGGACCCCAACTGGGAATGTGTGCCTTGGTCAACTCAATATTTTTGCTGCTCTGTGCTTGCCCTGAATGAATGTGGAAGCACTGTGTGTATTGATTTGGGGGACTACAAATGAATTTTAGCCAGTTAGCCAGTTAGGCATGTTCATAAATACAAAAATCTGTAACTAATGAAGATGGACTGTTCTGATTTCCATAATAACAAGTAATGCTCAAGAAAAATATCAGATGTTGCCCTGCAGAGAAGTAAGTAGGGTGATGCAGAAGCACCAGGGTGGGTACTGCTGTTTGGGAGGTCAGGTGAGGTGCTTCTGAAGAGGCTTCCTCTGCACTGGGATCTGGATTGCAAGGAGGAGTCGGTCCTGTGAAGATCAGAGGGAAGGGCATTTGAAGTGGGGGGAGCAGGCAGAGAAAAGGCTCAAGACAGGAAGGAATTAGGAAAGAGGAACCCCAAGAAGGCCAGTGTGGTGCTGAGGCATGAGGGAAGGACAGGCCTGCTCATTAGGGCTTTGTAGGCGGGGGTGGAGGGTGAGGATTGGATTCTCGTGCGATGGGACACGCAGGGATGATTGCAATATCAGGGCCACTGAAGGTCACTTTGGGGGCTGCCTGTACAGTTTGAGGAACTGTAGCAGTGTCCTGGTCGCACGAGTTATTTCAAGTGTGCCCGGGAAATTCAGGTTTTCCTGATCCCACGCTTGCACGAGCCTTTCCTCTCCCTGTGAGTGCCGGTCCTTGCTTTTCCAACAAATCCCTGGCCAGGAAGTCCTTCCCTTGTCAGAAGCATTTGATCCTGACCACTGCTGTGTTCTGCATTTCCTGAGCACTCTTACTTATTCCTCTGGTACCTCATCACTGACTCTTGGTCTATTTCTCTGTCAATGTTACACACTTTAAAACACTTTCTCAGTCACACTTCCTAAGTGTAGGGGTCATTTTTTCTTCTTTATTCTCTTTTTTTTTAAAAAGTTGTAATTTTTTAATTGAAGTATCGTTGATTTATAATGCTGTGTTAATTTCTGCTATATAGCAAAATGATTCAGTTATATATATATTTGATATATATATGTTCTTTTTTTAATATTCTTTTCCATTATGGTTTATCACAGGTTATTGAATATACTTCCCTGTGCTATGAAGTAGGATCTTGTTGTCTATCCATTCTATATTTTATTCTCTTTTGGTACCCTGACACAGTAGCCCCTGTATGTGTTGAATGACATGGAACTTTTGTGTTCCGGTGCTGTGACCATTCATCCTGTGGACATTATGGTTGCGAGTGAAATATACATGAATGATGGCACAGGAGTCTGCTGGGTGGTAAGGGCTGAGTGGTGGGCAAGGAGGGAGAGGGCAGTACTTACAGGATGAAAGTTACCTATACGCTCCAGGTCTGAGTTTTCTCTAAAGGAAGAATAGCAATGTTTTGTCAGGAAACAAAAGTCTGGACCAGAAATACATTTAAAGTCTTTGATAATTCTTAATATCTACGGCTTTACGATGGTCATAGAGCAATTTAGGTAGCTCAAACCCTTGAGGAATGGGGCAAGGTAGACATAAAGATATTATACTTTGCTACCTTTTGGTATGTTGGAAGCTCAGAACTGCTGCACTGAGCATTCGATGCCACATTAACCGATAGTTTGGTTCTCTCAGTTATCTGTATTCCCTCTGATCCCTGTCTAGGTAAGCTTTCAGTAAATGCAGCTTCTCGTTTCTGTTTAGAAAAATTGACTGAAAACGATAGAACTTGTGAGTTTTAAAATTTCATAGAACACACTTTGTATGTTGTATTTGTTGGACATCTTTCAGCATATTTGGTGAAGGTGGGCACATTAAATTTGCCTTTTCCAATGTCCTCTGAATTTTTAATGAGCTGCTATATGTCTTGTCATTTTTTTTTATGCCCATAACCATTGTTTTCAGTGTAACTGTGTTCTAGAATTCTTTTCTCTACAGAAGTAATTTGTTTCTTTTACTTTTCAAGATGGCTTCTATTTTTCTGCATGCAAGTTCCAAATTTAGTACAGTATAGGGTGTATAAAACACCTTTTTTTAGACTGAAAAGCTATAGAATCTGTTATATGCAGTATATAACTGTGACATATTTATCTAAGAAGAAACATGTCACCACAAAGGCATGGATTTCTTTGCTTTGGAAGAGTGTTCAAGTGCATCAGTGCTTTAAAAATCACCCTTGTGTTATCCAAACGTGAGAATGAGTGATTTGTCAGAAAGAAAAAATGTGTTCCAAATAGATCTCAGGTGATTTATTTAATCATACATTCATATTATGGGCTTTTTTTTTTTTGAAGCTGAATGTTTATACTAAACACTATGAAACTGCAATTATAAGCTACTGTGTCAATTAGGAATTAGAGGTTCTTAGACCCGTGGATTATTCCATAGCTCTGTGAGAACACTAAGTCTGCATGCTAAAATTCATTTTGACCATAATTAAGTACAGAAGTAGAGCTTTTAACCACTTCACTGCCAGCTTTTGACACCATTAGTCGTGGTTAAGTTAAGCAGGATCAGGTAATAGACTAATTTAATAAAATATGTATATTTTTGAGAACTAAAAAATACAGGTACTTAAAAATATTTCATTCTAGTCAAAATTTTGTTTATTTACACAAAACTGTAATTTGGTTTTGGAAAATACCGATTGTTTTTACCTTGGTTTTAAACCGCAGAAGAAAAAGTCCAGTCTCTACTACAGCCAAGATGAACCAGTTGATCAGCTGAGTGTCTTTGTGAACAACCCACTCTTTCAAGAAGATTAATGACTCAGCCGTCTCGGTTGCCTGATGGACTTAGCTTGGGATCATGGACTAGATAGGAAATTGTGGCTCTGTCTTTGCCCAGTTGTCTGTCACATGCCACCCATTGAACACGATGGTTTATACCGAGAAAACGTGAATAATTCAGTGCCAGATACATCTGTAATGATTGGAAATACAACTCAGAATATACAGGTCCCTAATAGTAACGTCATAATTATGTGAGAAGATGAAATCCTTATATTAACCCTGTGTGCAGGAAGGCAGCACCATTTAGAGTTTCCATTATTAATAATGTGATAATTTTATGAAAATATTGCATCTTCAGCAAACAAAAATGTAAACATTCATCCCTTGGTATATGAGGGGGATTGGTTCCAGGACTGGCTGCAGATTCCGTAATTCATGGGTGCTCCAGTCCCATAGTTGGCCCTCCAGTGTGCTTGGTTCTGCATCCACGGATTCAACCAACAATGGTTTGTGTAGCACTCTGCAGTTATTGAAAAAAATCGCATGTAAGTGGACTTGTGCAGTTCAAACCTGTGTTGTTCAAGGGGAACTGTATACATTTGTCACTATGTTGGTAGACACGCAAAATCAGTAGTATGGGTTTTTTATGGAACTCTGAGTATCTGGGTGATTGGTGACCTTATAGCAAACACATACAAAAAAATCACATCTGGCCTTTAGGGTTTGTTTGTTTGTGTGTTTTTTTAAGTATAGTTGACTTACAATTTTGTGTTAGTTTCTGGTGTACACCATAATGATTCAGATATATATATATATGTATGTATATACGTATATCTGAATCATTCATATATGTATTCTTTTCCTATTCTTTTCCATTATGGTTTATTACAGGGTATTGAATACAGTTCCCTGTGCTATACAGTAGGACCTTGTTGTTTATCTGGGCTTTAGGATTTTTTAAACTGGAGAGTATAAGGGAGACTATTTAAAAGGAGGTTGAAGCCTCGTTTTTCTAATGTGCACTCATATTCATGATAGGAACATTATATATTGCCAACCACATCTCTTACTATCTGTTCATTTACATTGTATCTTTATGTATTACTCTGTATCTCCCAGAAGGTAGCCATTAACTTGCCTCTTAAGATTTAGTTAAGATTTCCTCATATCCTCATTCCTCAGATTTTGAAGGGTTTGAACCCACTTCCCTCACCATCCCCTGTCAAGATATCCTTGAATTTCCAGGGCTCTTTTGGCCATTTCTTGTTTTTAGCTCCTTTTCCAACTGAATCCTTAATCTCACTCATATGTACCCCTCTATGGCTGTCCCTTTCTCTTCCCTCTGCACAAACTCAAAGCCTCAGACTCCTTTCCATGATTAAAAAAAAAAAAAAAAAATCACACAATGCATTATGAATGTAGAGACTTTAATGAAAGGGGTTTTAGAATCACAGCAATACCAGTAATTCAAAACTTGTAATAAACATCCCTGTTCTTCAATATCTTACTGGCCATCCTTTCTCCATGGACTCTGGGATTCTGCAAATTGCTGATTCTTCTTTCTCTCTCTCTCTCAAATTTCCATAATATTTTTACATCAAGAGGTTAGCTACACTATCTCCTTTCTCTCCTGTCTCCCTTGCCCTCAAGTGGCTCATAAATATATTTTCCTAAATAAAGGCAGTTTCCTCCCCAAGAGGCTCTGGGATCCGGCTGTTATAATAATATTTATTTTTCCCACAACAAATACACTTGTCATGCAAAATACTGCCAAATTCTCATCCCATTATCTTTCTTTCTCTCTGTGTTTCTCTATCTTGGGGCATATCTGTAGAGTTTTTGTTTCATATTACACCAGGCTTTGATTACTTTGGCCATCTGTGCCAAGGCAGCAAGGGGTTGCTACTCAGCAACTCAGTGGCAAAGTAGGAGAGTCACTTTGGTTGCTTCTCATGCTTTTCCACATCATGGCACATAAAATATTTGTAAGGCGCACACTCAGGAACCAATAGATAAGGTTGCATGTGGCCAAAGATGCCTGGTCCAGGGGTTCCAGCTGTTCTGAGGGCTCTGGCCACCCAGGCTCTGTCCAGCCAACACAGGGCTGAAGAGATCAATATGGAAGCATACGTGTGAACATCACGTGGCCACTTGTTGGGAAGCTCTGAAACACAGTAGCCTCACTCAAGCCAGGGAAAATCAAAGCAGCTCCTCATCTGATTGGGTCAAATGTCTCTGTTTGGGACTTCTTGTGATACTTTCAAGAGATGTATAGTTTTTTCTACATAGTCAAATATGTATTGCATTCAGTGGCATTACCTCCAACCGTGAAACTCTTAAAAATACAAAACCAAAAGCCTGCCTTATGGCACCAGGGTTACTGGATTGTACTTCATTAAGTCATGTTTCCAAATGTACTATATTAAGATGCACCATAGAACTATCTTTTGTGTTTATTGTTCTTTTAACATTCTAGTCATTGCTCCTTTTAATCAGCTGGATAATTTAAGGGGACTTTAGAACATCTGCAGGAGAATCACCTCAACATGTAGGTGGTTAATTCCAAAGCTCATTTTCAAAAGGGATGGATTGTGAGAATTCACTTTTTTCATTCAATCATTCATTCAAGAAGGTTGGCTGAATGCCTGATGATGTGTGGAAAAGAGAGAAAGGAAAAAAGTACGCCATAGTTGCTCCCTCCAGGAACTATGGAAACTAGAGTCCAATGGAGAGACAGTTCTGGGATATTTGAAGTGTTGAAGTTACGGATAAAAGAGTTTATAGTAGAGAACAACAGCGTTGGAGGAATTTCCCCCAAAGTGTGCTCTGGGTGAGGGTACATTGTTAGGGAGTAAGGCATGATTTTAGCTGGTCTGGAAGGATGAGTGGGATTCAGAATGGCTAGAAGTGAGCTAGTCCTAAGACCATGGATTTCTGCAGAGTTCAGTTTAGTATAAGAAAGGGCTTGTTTTAAAATAAAATACCTCCAAGAAGAGAGGTAAACATTGGAGCTAAAAGTTTTTCTAAGTAAAATTGTATTTATTTTAATGAAAGAGAGAGTGAAATAAAGAAGAAATGATCAATGATGTTGGCATAATTCTAGTGTAAAACGATCCAGCATAATTTATTCACTAAATATTGGCGAAGGATTGTGTGTTAGTTGTTCAGATGGGTGTGCTTATTGTTCTGATAATAAAGAATAAGTGTCTCAAAATTGTTGCCTCCTAAGAGAGCAGAAATAGGCATAATATGCATTTTAAGACCCTGTAAATATTTTATTTGTTCATAGCCAGCACCTTTATTGAAGGGAAACACTTTTGCTATTTTGTGACAATTTATCTTATTAGCCATGCTGCCAGATGTGATTGATGATAAGAGAAATAAGGGTTGTCCATCTGTATTCTCATCCCAGCTCAGCAGAACCCAGTTAGATGTTATTTATTTTCCTTTTCTCCTCTGGATTGCTTTAGGGCCTGCAATAGAAATGACGTAAAACTGTGATTTTTGAGTTCTTCTGGGCCAGGGGACCAGGACTATTTTAAATCCCTAGAAAGAAGCAAGACTAAATTCTTGTCGGTTTTTTCCTTGAATGTGCTGGTCTGAATAAATTCTTCCCACGAGTTTTGAAAATTAGTCTGTATAGGAAATTTGCCCAAGAATTGGAGTGTAGAGGGGCCAGAAAGGGAAAAAGAAACACAAAAAAGCCTAGCTGTTCACGTTTGTCATTGCAATCAGTAGAATAAGTAAAAACTGGAGAAGATTCTTTTTGCCAATTAAAAAACAATGGACTCTTACACCTGCTGAGCAGGTTAAACTTGTCTGTGAAGGTTTTGTTCACATGAGAACCAGCTGCTCAATTTATAAAGCAGCCACTTAGAGCATTTATCATTCATTCATTCATTCATTCATCCTTTAAATGTTTTGTACCTACTTCCCAGGTAAGCTACCCTGGTGTATGTGGGTGGTCATGCCTCTTCTTGCGCTGCTTGCATTTTCGCCCACGTGTTCACATACTGTGATCAGCTTTCTGAGCCCAAACAACTAGATCGTCCTTATTCTTATGAATGACATGGCAGTATTGGATGGAACAGAATGAATGTATCATAATTTCTTCAAGGAGTTTCCTTTAAAAAAGTGCAGGAAAACTTATCAGTTCTCATACTTAGAGTTAGGGAAGGCAGTTAATATTTGATTTATTTAAAGAATTCCACAAGCCCTGGGGGGGTGGGTGGTCTGTGTATATGAATTAGATATAACATTTTCAAATAGAAAATCTGAAGTTAAAATCACCCCTAAAGGACAAAATACATTCATTCTTTACAGGTCCACACACAGAGACAAGACAAAGCATTCTATGGACTGCAAGAAAGTCTTCTTCAGTGTGGGCTGGCCTCCATTCTTTTTAAGGCGCTCTCTGCTTTTGAGTATTCCATTGCCCTTCCTCTTGCATATTCAGTCATGGTGGGGCTTTTGCTCCCCAACTGCCCTCCCTATTCCTGGAGGGACCACCTCCCTCCCTAGCCTCATGCATATGTTTGGGTGTCCTGAAGATTTGCAGAAGCCCGCCCACCATGCACCTTCTATTTAAGACTTATCTTGCTGTTTTATCGTAGGTAGAACTGGAACCACTCTTCTGTAAGGTTTGGTACAAGACCTGGTCCTGTTTTCACAGAATCTTCCATCCTTGCTTTCCTCCCTCACTTTGAACACCTTGATGTTTTGGTCTGCCTGATTGTAATGATCCTAATGTATTTTATTTTACCTATGTGGATCGAACATTTCAAATTCATCTCTTCACATCTATGTAAACATCATTACATGAAATTAATTTGAAGGTTGTTTTTCACGCAACAAAGAACAACATGTTATGTCTTTAATTTTGGCTGCAAAGTTGAAATAAATCAGTGTTTTAACAAAATGGATTTATTGGGAGATGAAATACAAACATCGCTGAGAAGGAAATGTGGTATGTATTATCTATTTAGGAGTTTACCGAAGATAGACACTTTTGTAATTTGAGAAATAAAGCCTTCCAGAGATATACAGAATTAATCTTACCCTTTGAATGATTGTGGTAGGAGAGGGTTCTTTTTTGTTTAAAACTCAGGTGAAGTCTGATACTTTTGTCTAGAGTCTACTTGGCTGCATTTTATTTGACATCATTGAACAGGACAATGCAACCTTATCCAACATGACTCCCGTTCTTTAAAAAAAATTAAAATGGGTCGTGAGACGATAAAAATTTAATTTCTTTTAAATAGAGGAACTTGAGAAAACTATAAAGTGCTTACCCAAACATCGATATTTCCATGGATTGATAGCTAAGTAATTTAGAAGAGATTGGTTTATTTCTAACTGTAGAATGATATCTGTACCAAGATACATTTGTGAAATAGGAAACCTCTAGAAAATAATGAAAAATTATAAACCATGCCCATAGACAATACTCATCCAAAGCAGATTGTGGAAGTACAAGAAGATAGAGCTCATCTTAGTCATGGTTGGGAGTGGAGAAAATTTGAGAATTCCGCACACTCCTCAGAAAAACCCTGTATGGTTAACAGTTCATGCTAAGGCAGCCCGATTGAAAGCATTTCTCTTCATATTATCTTACAGCACTAACATCTACCTGTACATTGTCTCAAAAGAACTTTGGCCTCATAACAGTCTTGGTTTAGCTCACACAATGTCTTTTTATTGTTCTGAGTTATATTCATTTCATAGGGATGATGCAACTGATTATAGAATCAGTTAATTTGAAAGAGATGCAGCGTAAGTACTGTGAATCATGAAATGTTTTTATTACTTCTTTTAGATTCTCATTTCCTTTGGTCATGGTCTTATGGGAGATTTCAGTGGTAATATAATTTTGATTTCTCTTTTCAACATTCTTTGCCCATGAGAAGGCAATCTTCCCTTTGTTGTTTTTATTTAGTAAATTCTGATGTTTTAAAGAAATCAGTTGTTCACTCATTGATAACTTACCAAGTACCTACTAAGTGTCCCGCACTGAATTAGGTGTTAATCTGATATTATTTTCAGTTTTTCAAGTCGTCTTATTTACTGGATTTAAAAAAAGGGTATTCGTATAGACTAGAATGTAGATTTTTGTTTTCTTTACCAGTTGTTTGCTGCTTATATAAATGTGGACTAAATGGTTAGTTTTTGGTGTTCCCAACCACCTAACCTTCAGAGTTTTAAAGGTACTGCTGTAGAATTAAAATAAATAGATCCCTCAGTACTGGCCAAACTCATGAATCGATAATGCTTCAGAATAATGTTGGCTTTTAATGAACAGAATAGATTTGTATGGAAATGCCATTTTTAGAGAGAGAAACTGAGCTGGGATTTAATTTCCCCCTGAAGATCTGCATTGAAAATTTGTCCCAGGCCTGCTTTGCCCCTATCCTAGTGATAAAAATTATCGCTTTTATTCTTCCTTGGGATTTGTAAAGGTAAGAATGGCAAACAGTCTGTTTTGCAGTGCAGTTATTTTTACCTTATCTTTCACCATCCACATAAAATCACTTTTCCCCTCTTACTCCACCTGCCTTGCACAGACCGGACAAGAAGAGTGAATGTGAAGATGAATTCAAGGGCATCACTAAAGTCCTTCGCCTGCCCTGAGCCACAAGAATTTTTTGCATAAAGTTACGAGTTCATATTAACTGCTGAACTTTCAAACTTCAACGGAGAAGCCAGTCTTTCTTCTTCAGTGGTGTTATCAGTCAATTAAGTTTGTATTCTGCATTCTGTCTTAATATTTCCCCTCTCTTAGCTTCTCTCCAGCCCCAGAGATCATATTCTCTGCATGTGTCAAACTTCCTTTTCTCTCCTCATATTTCATCCTTCTAGGATCTGTCAAGTGTCCAAGTTCTCAGAGCTCACTTAAAAATGGATCAAGTCCAGAGGGACCAGTGCCGACTTCCCATTAATCTATCAGAGTTTCAAGTGTACGGGCTTTTGAGGTGGGAGAGGAGGAAAAAGAGAGTTAGGGCTCCTCTCCAGGAAAGGAAGGTGTTGCCTCTATTTCTGTGGCAGGATTCTTACCTTAAAGTTCACTCTCTCCAAGGTGAATTCTGAGCTGAGCCATGCAGGGACAAGTCAGCTCGAATCCACAGGAGTGAGACAAGAGCTTGGCTAGGACCCTGTGACTTAGCTTTGTGGTCAAGGAAGAATCTGTAAATGCACTCAATTCCCAGGCCTTTCAGCCCTACAGGAAGAGGATTAGGGGAATCCAAGAGTCCTGACTTTCCTGGGAGGCTGAAGTACAACTAGAGCCTGTTTTAACTAGCACAGCTTTAGTTTCATACTTGAAATGAAGCTTAAATCAAAATACTCTCCACTCTTACCATATTCTGATGGGAAATTTATTAAATGTTAAAGTCTAATCTGAAAGCAAACGTAGCTTTAAATAAAACTATGCAACATCATTTAAATAGTCTTTACAACTTGAGTGATGAGTACCTGGGCCTAATAACCCAGATAGGAGAAGGAATTCCACAGCCCTCCTTCCCAATCTGGACCTGTCTGGAAGCGTTTATTTGTACTAAGTTTTCCAGTCTGAAAGTCTGTGTCATTGTTTAGATTCTGCCTGAATAAACAGGCAGAATGATAAACTTCCTCTTCAGGTGAGGTTTATATCTTTTGAATCAGACCATAGCCTCTAAGCCATAGCTTTCCCGTTCAGAGGCTGCAGAATCAGTTCTGCAGATGTTTTTGGGAGGCCCTAATATGTGCCCAGACCTGTAGGGTGTACTTGTAGGTATAACAATGATGACAACGATACATAGCCCCTAATGAAGTTGTAGTCATTTCGGGAAAGTCAGTCTGACACACATGAAATAAGATGCTCATTTAGGAAAATCCTAAAGTAAATAGAGTCAAAAGTCGTGATGTCAAATATCAAGTTCAGTTCAAGCAGAAATTTTGCACTTAGTAATCAGGAAGAGGAAAAATGAGTGTGGGCGTTAGTTACTGGGGGAGAGCTTGATGAAATAAATTGGATTTGACATGGTCTGTGCAGAATGTGTTCAATTTGGGGTGCCAGATTTTAAAAGAGTAACCGATACTATTAGTGTGGATCTTCCCATGTGGCTACCACGCAGGGGTTATAGGCGTGCTACCCGTCCATGCTACACAATCCTGGGCAGGGGCCTGAGCCTAGAGTCCTCAAGCTGGTCAGCACTGCCCCAAACCCTTGTCATCCTTCCCCAGTATGTACCAGTGAACATACAAGAATTCACCTCAAATAAGAGGTTTTTTACAATTAAAATGTCTGACAGGGCACCGTTTTTCAGAGCAGTGACTCCGTCAGCCCTGAAAGCGTGAAGGAGAAGTTGGATGTCCATATGGTCGGCTGTGTGGAGAGGTCGGTCGGGTTGGACCAAGTGGGCTCCAAGATGCTCTTCCATTCTGATAGCTTGATCACTGGATGTGTATTGAGGAAACCTAGTTGAGTGGAAAGGGTGGTGGCCCAGAACTGAAGGGTGAATAAACATGTCAGGGGAAGCAGGGGGAGAACTGGAGATTTCTCTGCATCAGGTGAGTGGTGAGGAATGAGATTGATGGTTGAGAACTTTACATATTCTGATAGGCAATGGGGAACTTGCTTCCTGTTCTGGGGCAGGATATGGTAAAACCAGTGTTTGAGGAAGCTTTGCTTTCTATTCTGTACTCCAGGGATGTAAGAAAGAGAGCGAGAGCGAGACAGAGACAGAGAGAGATTGGTTCCAGCCAGGGAGACCACTTAGGAACTTTCCTGTAATCCTATGCCTTACCTGTACTATGGTGGGTGGTAATGGAAATAGAGAAAAAGGGGCAAAATCAGAATTTAATGGAAGGACTAATATGGGTCTCCTTGAAAATGGCTTGGAATTAGGATTCTTTAGATTATTACTTGAAAGGTATGTGGTTGATGTTTTTAGGTCAGCAGGCCACAATCAAGTATTTACATCTTGTCTACCACTCCAGCTGACCAGTGACCTGAGACAAGTCATGAAAATTCTTCTTATTCTCATTCCCTGGTAGTATCATCCCAACAAGAAAGAGTGTTTGCAAAATAGTCTGAGCCCTGGATGTAAGGGGGCTTGTTCTATTAATATTGTGCTATAACAATTCTTGGTATTGGGGTTATTGTTCTCCAATACATCTCCAATGCAATGGTGATGTAACTCTGTATTTCCTACCTTAGGGATATTTTTGTCTTCCAGCAGGATTCTGAAAGTGGGCTTTCCTGTGAGATGTTCTTTGAAAGACTGGCAAATCTTTCAAATATTTGTTTTAATATTGGTCCATCAGGAGAAAGTGAAAAATATGTAATATTCAAGATGATCACTCCTATTCCCCTCTCAATCTAATACCTCAAATATATTGAAAATCCTCTGGCCTCATCTATTTACAAGAAGCTATAATGATTTAGATGGATGCTTTCCTGGGGTACTGATGTTATTTTTCTGTGGAATTCTCTGAGCAGGGCTTTCCTGAAAAGAATACATTAAGACTGTCAGAATGATTCTTTTCAGCAGGCTAAGCTCTGCAGATGCCCTTTGTTGAGGAAAAAATGCATTATTCTGAAAGTCCTTCCGATCTCCAGGAAAACTGAAAATATCAGATGTTCTTCTACAATTTGAACTTCTCTATAAGAAAATCCCAGAAATTTTTATTTTCTGGACTAAGATCATTCAGAGCTTATGCTTCTTTAAAACATGAGAATAGAAACGTCTGGAGGAAAAAAACAACTTTTAACATATGCATTTACTGAGAGGAAGACTCCTCTGCTCTCGAAAAGCAGAAATCATTGTGCCTCCTTTCTGTTTTCCATTTAACTTTTTTTTTTGCACCTGAACATTTTTCTGAGCGATGTGTCCAGCATAAACATCTTGGGATATAATTACTTAATGTGTGCAAATAAGACATGGTTCAGACATTCACTGAGCCCTGGTTGGCTGTGTCCTGAACAAGATCGTGCTGTTTCAGGATTGCAACAACAAATCCAGCGCATTGGAAAAAGAAGAAAGGAAGGCATTCCTCGAAAAGAGTTGCTTTCATGGTTTAGACATCCACTTTGTGCTTATATGGGCAGACAGAGCTTGGGTGGGAGAGAACTCACTTTGATTTACAGGGCCTTATAAAACATGCTACCCTTTGTACCCAAAGCCACAGACCTGCTGTTGATAGGGCATGGACCCGGAGTTTTTTCTGGTGGTAAAATTTGTAAAACCCAGCAATATTCTCTTCGGTAAGCTCCTCAAAGATGGGAGCGAGTCTGTTAACTTCCGTTTGTTTGTTCAGTGTTTGGCACGGGGCCACATGTCCACAAGCCCTCGCACATGTCTTTGTTGTTGTTGATGATGATTGAAACGGGACGAGAGTGAGGAGCGGAGGGGTTTGTTTAGCATGATGGATAGAGGAGAGCTCAGAGAGGGGGAGGGGGAAGATGGATGGGCAGGTCGAGGACGTATTTTGGCAGACGCTACTGCTGTTCTTGAAGAAAAAGGAAAAATGGCTCAACTGATCTTCAAGGAGTGTTCTGGCCTTCTGCTAGGAAACTGGTCCCTGGTTTGAAGGTGTCTGAGATGTATACTGTGATTAGAGGGCGAAAGGTCATCTATGGCAGAATCCTGTCTTGGCTTTGCTGTCTGCCTACCCTGCTCAGTCTTTTCGGTCAGTCCCAACTCCCTTCCTTTCCTTCCCCTTTAAGTTTCTTCCTTCCTCAACTACTTCTTTAGTGCCTGCTTCTCTTCTAGGCTGCTAAGATACCATTCTTTTCCTTCACGCATATAGAGACCATTTCAGGGGAGGTAGAAGGACCTCACATCAGCATTTTCGTGTGTGAGGAAGCTGAGGCTTGCTTATGGACAGAAGGGGAAGACCTACAACATTTTCTCATGTGCATATTGCATTTTCTTACCCATTTAGTGGAAAGGCATATCAATGGGCCGTCCTGTCCATAGGATGAATATAAACCTCAGCAG
The DNA here is from genome assembly GCF_949774975.1 of Lagenorhynchus albirostris. Lineage (NCBI taxonomy): Eukaryota > Metazoa > Chordata > Mammalia > Artiodactyla > Delphinidae > Lagenorhynchus > Lagenorhynchus albirostris. The sequence continues at coordinate 87,443,868 of NC_083104.1, read as the reverse complement.
TATTGCGGTTTATTATTGTTTAAAATGTATTCATTTAAAGCAATTTTGTTGAGAAAAATTTCTCAGTTTGGCGGAGAAGATAGTAGAATCCAGTATGTGGTTGTTTCATTGTTGAGTTATTCTTGAAGTAGCAAGAACAATGAAGAAAAATTTCTCTCAGGTAGTATATTGCAACTGAGCTGAAATTCTACTCTGCACACATACGCTTGTGAAAAGTTACAGTAATTTCGAATCGAAAATCCTGAAAAACCTGTATGTTGCTGTCAATAGTTACCCTAATTCTAGTTTTTGCAGAAAAGATGATTCATAATAGAAGGAAGAAAATATACACAAAGTATATAGTTCGTTATACTTTTAAAAGAGATTTTGCATGCACAAATTACTGTGATTTTAAATATGTATTTTTATTTATTTATTTATTTTTATTCTATTTTTCCGTATGCGGGCCTCTCACTGTTGTGGCCTCTCCCGTTGCGGAGCACAGGCTCCGGACGCACAGGCTCAGCGGCTGTGGCTCACGGGCCTAGCCGCTCCGCGGCATGTGGGATCTTCCCGGACCGGGTCACGAACCCGTGTCCCCTGCATCGGCAGGAGGACTCTTAACCACTGCGCCACCAGGGAAGCCCGGTATTTTTATTTTTAAAACGTTCTTTTTTATTTGAATCATAGAGCTCTGTTCAGTGAGAACGTTTTATGCTATATATTGGTCAACAAGCACATTTTCTTCTAAAATGAAGCCCTCCAAACTGATTTTTGCCTCTGTCCCCAGTGTAGTCTTCCTTAGGGCAACTCTAACTTTGTACTACACTCTGGATGGCAGTGGGGCCCTTGTGGCCACAGGAAAAAAATGTCACCCCTCGTGGTTTCCTCACTGCCAGAGGCGGGATGACATCCATCCGTTGTAGGCCCATTTGTTCCAAGAAACAAGTTGTGCCCTTTGCATCTGGAATAGTCCAGTAACCACGGTCAATGGTGTCCCTCCTCAGGTCTGGTTTTGCTTTAGGGTTAAAGTGACTCTACACTCTGGCTTGTCCGACACTCCCATTGAACACCTGCTATCCCAGTAGAATTACTAGAAGCACCTCTTTCATTCTCTGGGTTTATTGCTGACTTTCCTCAGGTATTAGTAGAGAGAGGCCAGGGTCAAAGTGGGTGTTACATTAAACCCAATACTATTGTATTGGGAGAGAGAAACCATTGTTGTTGGTAACTTAGTAACCTTGGGTCTACGTGAATAGGTTTCTGATCTGGGAAGTGGATCTCAATTATTCATTTAAGAGATATTCATTCACCACCTATTTTGCGTCAGATGGTCTTCTAAGTATGGGGAATATCGATGTGAAGAAAACAGAGTCAAACCCTAAAGAAGCTTATGTTTTGGCAGGGGAGACTGGCAATGGTGAAAATAAAAAGAGATACGATTTAATGTCAGGTAACAATAAATACCATAAAGAAATAAAGCAGAGTGTGGGGATAGGGGTGTCACCAGTAGTGCGGGGTTAGGTGGAGTGTCCACAGACATCTTCTGACATTTGGACCACCATCATCATTCTCTCAGACAGATCCTGTGCAACACGGAAGGCCTCCTGGAGTTGCCTCACATGCTCCTGGAGTAGCCACACCCCTACAAGGGAAAGGACAGTGATAGCTCAGTGCTGTGGCAGTTTGCTTTGTGTGTTATCTTCAGTTGCTCTGAACTTGCTTTCCACTTCTTAACTCCGGTCCCAGCCATCCTACACCAAATATTTTCTACTTGGTCCATTCCCCACATTGCACAACCAGTCCGTTTAAAAGCTCTAAGAGGTATGGAGAGAGGTGGGCATTTTAAAATATGGTGCAGCAACACTACAGAATGTTTCCCGAGGCTGCTTCCTGTCAGTCACTTGGCTTCTTGGGGAGGCATTCCGGAAAAGTCTTCCTATGCCCCAGGTCTTAGTTCAGAGCTTCCTGCCATCTGAGAGGACTGCTGTGTTTCCTGAACCTTACAGAGTGAAGGGGAATGGGCTCCTATATCCAAAACCTTCAGACTTAAGGGTTTGCCAAGTGCTTTGCAATCTGCCTTTGCATAATTCCTCTCATTATCTCTGGGATGGGGTTTATCGTGCCGGGACTCCACATCACTGAATAAATGGAGGGACAGATGGAGGCGGCAGAATGGAGGCGAGGAGCAAGAAATGACATTGCGTTCTGAGCTCTTCCCAGGGATGGTCCGTCTGTGGCCTTCCTGTGGGAACAAGCTTGTGACTGGCAACATGGGATGGGCTTTCAGCAAAAGTCGTGGCATGAGTCAGATCCGTCAGGTGGTGGGCGGGCTGCTGTTTACCTGAAAAGTTTTGAATACAGTCAGATTGTAAATTAACTAAGAGACCCTGCTGTTGATGAGGAATACGATGACCTCAAGTCCTCTGGCATGGTGAATCTTCTTGATCTGTATATCATAAAGACTTTTTCCACTTTTTTTTTTTTCTTTTTTTTTTTGCGGTACGCGGGCCTCTCATCGCTGCGGCCTCTCCCGCCGCGGAGCACAGGCTCCGGACGCGCAGGCCCAGCGGCCACGGCCCACGGGCCCAGCCGCTCCGCGGCATGCGGGATCCCCCCGAACCGGGGCACGAACCCGCATCCCCTGCATCGGCAGGCGGACTCCCAACCACTGCGCCACCAGGGAAGCCCCATAAAGACTCTTAAAGAATTGGATGGCATTTAAACCTTTTTGGTAGATGAAGAAAGCCTGAGTGATGAGGGGGTTATTATATGGTGGGTTGGCTCACTACCCCCTCGGGTTTGAATTGCTGACAATATCTTGAAAGCTGTAGCTGATGGCTGGTTGGTCTGTCCCTATGTTCATTTGCCCATCCATTCATCCATCCACCCATTCGAGTTTGTCACATAGGAAGAGGTTCTGTCACTTCACCAATGGTGTGGTTATTCGGTTTTCTTTTTTTGGCCGCACCGCGCAGCATGTGGGATCTTAGTTCCCAGACCAGGGATCGAACTCATGTCCTCTGCATTGGAAGCGTGGAGTCTTAACCACTGGACCACCAGGGAAGTCCCTGTTCAGTCTTCTTATCTATAGAATAAGAAAACTAGATCATTTTGTCTAGATCATTTAAAGGGTCTTGTTAATTCTAGAATCCTGAGCTTCTTATAATTCGATTATATGTATGACAGTGGAACGAATACAAACATGAAGTAAACCAGGGTCCTGCCTCCCCCAAAAAGCACACGGTGTGGTAGGTGTGCTGACATTAGAGGGGTAGTGATAATGCAGTTAGAGGGTGGGGGGGTGGGGGGGTGGGGGGGTGGGGGGGTGGGCGGGGGAAACCCAGCACAGCTGAGTTAAATTGGGAGGGGACTTTAGAGACAGGAGAGATTATTTTTGGCTGCAGGTGTTAAGGAAGGCTTGGGGGTTAAGGGGATGGGGGCATTTAGTTTGAGGGGGGGGAAGTAACACTAAGTTGATGAGCATGTGTTGATTATCATCCTGGTTTCACTTAAAGTTCACAATGAGATAGCCTTTATCATCCCCATTTAGCAGATGAAGAAACTGAGGTGGGGAATGAGATGAAGTCACTTGTCCAAAGCCACCGGGCTGTTTAGAGGCAGAGCTGTGATCCAGGAGGAGGGCTTTTAACCCTGGTTTCATCCTTCTGTCTTGAAGGTTGAGTCAGTAGAGAGATGAGGACAGCTGGGCATTTCAGGTGAATAAAAGACGATCCCCATCGGCATGGCTGGGTGGAAGTGCCTGCACACAGGAGGAACAGCAGGGACGGCAGGGGGCCTGGAGCACCGTGAGCCTCAGGGGTAGTGGTAGAAGCCAAGCCCGGGAAGACACTTTGGGGTCAGGTAGGAGAGGCTCCCTAGTGTCTGGCTACAGGATCTGGTCTTTATTTGGCCCACATGGAGGCTCTGTGCAGGGATGGGACATGATTAAAGGAGTACATTTTAAGATGTTTATGACGGTAAGACCTTCCTGTGATTCTAAAATACTTTCATGCAACTAAGCTCTTTAGTGTGATGCTGAAGAAACTCCCTCCCCAAATGCTTCCTGCAGTCTAAGCCCTTGAGAGTTTTAATCCCAGGGTTTCTGTCCTAAGGCACACCCAGGCCCTGGCTCCACCGTCCTGCCCTTCTGAACATTAGCACTTTAAAAATCCCTGCTCGATTCTTGGGATTTTGAGAAGAAAATTCCTTAATCTTCCTCCTCTCTGCTGTTCCCTCGCTTTTAACCTATTTTCTGCTATTCAAAACTTCTACCTAGATAGACGAATAATAATTAGATGCCCTTTGGCTTTGCTAGTGAAAAATATACCAAAATATTTAGATTAAAACAGTGTAATAACGGCACTAGACAAATACATCCTGGTTACAAGATGAATTCCTCCTTTTCCTTGTTATTCGTGGTATCCTGGGGTGGCCTACTGGAGAAAAAATACTATTTGATTCTCCCTGGGTGGTCAGACAGGACTTGTAAAAACTCTTGTTTGTTTAGTGTTGAGGCTTCAAAGGCACGCAGACTTTCCTACATAAAGATGGACTAAGAAAATAGGAATTTTTTTGAAGTTGCTTTGTATAAAGGGAAATTCAGAGCAACCGTCTTCCTTTAGAACTACAAGCTAATGTGATTAGAGGGTCCCTTTTCACCAGGCATCTTTGTTGTTTCCATCTTGGGTCATTACCACCCGTCTGATGGGGAAATCTGTGCTTACGAAAACCATCTTCACCTTTTTTTTAAAAAACCATCATACAAACACATCCTTTCAGTTTTAAAACTACATTTATTGTGCATATTTAGATTTCGTAAGAACTAAAAATCTGAGTGGTGTGTGTGTGTGTGTGTGTGTGTGTGTGTGTGTGTGTGTGTGTGTGTGTGTGTGTGTGTGTGTGTGTGTGTGTGTGTGTGTGTGTGTGTGTGTGTGTGTGTGTGTGTGTGTGTGTGTGTGTGTGTGTGTGTGTGTGTGTGTGTGTGTGTGTGTGTGTGAGAGATTCAGGGCTCTCTGGTGGTGTGTGTGCTGCCCAAACCTTCCAGGCCACGTGATCTGCACGTTCCAATTAGTAAGGCCCACCTGCTGTGGTATGGGAGAAGAGTTTGGACTGGGGTTAGGGCTGGCTAAATGTAGGGTACTTTTTAGTGCAGGCTTTGCAGAACTCCCGTATTAGCACCTTGGAGTCAATGAGCACTCGGGGAAGCTCGTATCTTGTGCACATTTGGTATTTTCTGCTGTGTGTGGTGTGTTTTGGCCATTTTATTTATCCATACTTCTTTTTCTCATTTCAGAATATTTTAAAAATTTTAAAAAGCTTATTTATTTATTTTTAAAATTGAAGTACAGTTGATTTACAATGTTGTGTTAGCAAAGTGTACAGCAATGTGATTCAGTTATACATGTCTATTTATCTATTTATAAAATTAATTGTATGTAATGGGGGAGGTTGATAGTGCTGAATTATTTTGAGCCTGGAGGGAGCAGAGCAGCTGTGTCCTACATCAGACCCCTGATCTATCTAATAGGTTGTCTTGCCACCTGATTCACTGGATGAATGTGCGTAGCCAATTATGTGAATCCCTATAAGGAAGGAAGAATGACCTTGAACCCAGAGAGCCAGACAGTTGCTTTATGCAATGCATTCACCCACTGAAGCTGCTTCACTGCCTTGGCCTAATAGGAGTGTCATATTTCTAATCCCTGGAAAATTATTGCTCCTTAAAAAAAATAGCCACGATGTGAAATAGCTGAATCTTTCATGACTTGCCAAGAACTGTGCTTTTGGAAAAAGGTGCTGAGAAAAGTAATTTGGGGATGTTGCCTCTAAAAATTTTAAGCAAGCTCAAAACCTCCAAGCTTCTTCCTTCGTGTACCCAGACATAACCTACTGGTAGAAACTATGTTTTCCTGTTAAATGAGGGATATTAGAGAAAGGAAAATACAGATTTTTAAGTAAAAACATTAGAAATATAAGCTAATTTTCCTGGGCATTCTATTGGGCAATTATTTTATAGTCAAGAGCATTTTTACAAAATATCAGATATTTTGAAAAGATAAGTCTGGCACAGAAAACAAACCTAACCCTTGATGTAATCTTGCATGTCTCTTTAAGTCCTGGAGTCAAAGTTCATGGTGGCTTTGATGTGATGCTACCAGTTAACACGATGACATTCGGTAAATCACCAAGGGTGTAGTGGGAAGAACTTCCCCTTTGGGGTCAGCCAGCTCCTGGTTTTGATCTATGGCTTTGCTACTGCTGGATCTGTGACCTTGGGCACGTTCCCACACACTCTCAGCCGCAGCCTTCTGTTGCTATCAAGACTACCCTTACTAAAGGGTTTTAGAGGTTAAATGAAATAAGCTATAGGAAAGGACTGTCTAGGGTCTAGCCTGTATACTGCCATTAGCTCCCTTCTTTTCTTCTGATTACATCCCAGGACTAGTCTTTTCCAGGTAGCTTTGTACTGTCAGGTTTGGGAGTCACTCTGGAGAACATCTAAAACCCCTTCATTTTCCAGATAATGAAGTCTGGACCCAGAGAGGGGGAGTGACGTGCTTGCAGTGCTTTAGCGCAGGACTAGCAGAGCTGGTGCTAAAACCGTGCCTGGCTGGATGCTTCCAGTTTTACTCACGGTAGGAGGAGGGCTTAGCACTCTGAGTGTGTCCCTGGCATTCCTCCACAGCAGTCAAGTCCAAGGCTGGTCTTAGGGCTACAGTTTAAGAAATAATCAGCTTTTCAGATTTTTGTCTAGGTACCTTCAGGGCAGACAAAACTGTGTTCTGAAACCTTACTCTGCTGTGGGCTCCTTCCTTTGACAACTTTTGACTCAGTTTCCTTTTCTCTCCTAGTACTCTCAGGTGACTACAGAAGTGTCAGCGCCCACCATGGTCAGGTAAGAGACTTCCTGGATGGGGAAGATTTCCAGACAAATCCCTAACTCCCTCAGTGGTTACCGCTTGTCCCTTGCACATTTCTGGGCCGCCCCAAAGATCCTAAGGGCCACCGTTCCCTTGTCTGTTCTCCATTTTGCTTTCCTTTGTTTAAGTTTCATTTTTATGCTTTTAGTCTATCACATTTTTGGTTTTATTTTTATACATTCATCCATGCACGCTGTTATGACATAAAACATGCATGGGGATGGTAAATCCTGCCTTCAGGACAAGGGTTGCCCATGAGGAGGGTGGCTGGGTGCAGGGTGGATGTCAACTCTAACTGTAATATTTTAAAAAAAAGATTTTTTCTTCAATACGTATCTCTTAAAGATAAGAACTTTTTGTTTGTTTTTTTTGAACTTTTTGTTTTTTAAACATAAATACAACACTATTTTCACACCTAAAACAATAGTTAACAATAATTCCTTTCATAAAATCTCTAGTCAATGTTCAATATTATTAGAGAGACATACTGGAAAAACAAATCTCTTAGGGATGTAAGGCAGTACAGGAGGGCTGTAGTACCCACTGCTGTCTGGTATAGTTGACAGTTGTTAAGGTAGATCCCAAAGACTTATCATCACAAGGGAAAAATATTTTCTCTCTTTATTTTTGGGGTACCTATATGAGATGATGGGTATTAACTGGATGTTAAGTAAACTTATGGTGGTAATCATTTCACAATATATGTAAGTCAAATCATTATACTGTACATGTTAAACTTATACAGGGCTGTATGTTAATTATCTCAATAAAACTGGGGGAAAAATAAAAAAATAAAAACAAAAACCAATCTTTGGTAGTTCGAGTATTTGGACGTACCAGAAGTGTAGTGAGACCAGGGGCATTAGCTTCACCAGGGAATTTGTTAGAAGTGCAAATAGTTGGACTCTACCCGGAAGGACTGGATCAGAAACTTTGTTGGTGGGATGGTTTAACAAGCCCTCCAGGTGATTCTAATATTTGGTAGAGTTAGAACCACTGGCCCAAGGAAAATAAAAAATGTATGCTCTCTACTCAGTTTTAATTTGTCTTTGTGTTTAACACAGCAACATATCCTGAGACCCTCAGAATACCTAAGATGGTATACTTACACCTGGATTGCTGTGATATAATAGCAAATACATTTTTTGGTTTTCTGGCCAGAGCTCCTAAACGCCCTGTAAGTTCCGAAGACATGAGCAATAGGAGCATCTTTTGTTCTAATATTTGGTTTTTGCCCAAATAACCTGAAACAGCTCTGGAGTGGTGAAGGTGAGAAGACGATCTTTTTTTTTTTTTTTTTTTTTTTTTGCGGTACGCGGGCCTCTCACTGCTGTGGCCTCTCCCGTTACGGAGCACAGGCTCCAGACGCGCAGGCTCAGCGGTCATGGCTCACGGGCGTAGCCGCTCCGCGACATGTGGGATCCTCCCCGACCGGGGCACGAACTCCTGTCCCCTGCATCGGCAGGCGGCCTCTCAACCACTGCGCCACCAAGGAAGCCCAAGACCGTGTTTTGTTATTCAGAACAAGCTGCTGTCAGCCGCTGGGGAGTTTATGTTAATGAGGTGATTTTGGAAAGCCCCTAAATATGGAGGCGGGTTGCCAGGGGAACCAACCTTCTAATTAGGGAATTGGCACTCTTAGCCCCGCCCTCTGACCTCCCGGAAGGCGAGTGGGGCTGGAGGTTGAGTTCCTCAGCTGTGGCCAACGATGCAATCAGTCGTGCTCACCTGCTTACGCGCTTACGCTTACGTAAGGAGACCGCCCTTAAAAGCCCTATAAGGCGGGGTTTGGTAAGTCGGTGGGTTCAGTACGTGGAGGTGCCGGGGGGTTGGCGTCCTGGAGAGAGCGTGGAGGCCTCACTCCTTGCCCTGTGCATTTCTTCTCTTTGGCTGACTGTTCCTGGGTTGTACCCTTGATAATAAACCAGTAGTCCGGTAAGTGAACTGTTTTCCTGAGCAGTGTGAGCTGTTCTAGTAAATTGTGGAACCTGAGGGAGGGGTCGTGGGAACCCCTGATTCATAGCTGGTGGGTCAGAAGCCCAGGCCACAACCTGGACTTGGAATTGGCGTCTGCAGTGGGGACCGAACTGCCTTGCGGGCCTGAGCCCTTAGCTAGCGAGGTCTGTGTTAACTTCGAGCAGTTAGTGTCAGAATTGAATTAAGTTATAGGATACCCACTCCGTGTCCGTTGAGAATTGGAAAGTTGCTTGGTGTGGAAAACCCCCCACACATTTGGCACCAGAAGTGCTGTGTGAGCAGAGAGAAATGGGAGTTTTGCGTTTCGGTTTTATTGTATTTTATTAAATTAAAAAATATACACAATTTTTAAAGGTTACTTTCCATCTAGTTATTATAACATTGTCTATTCCCTTATTGTACAATACAGCCTTGAGCCTATGTTGTAGCCAATAGTTTATACCTCCTACTCCCCAAGCTTTTGCTTTTTATTCCCCAAGATGGCGTCCGGCGTTTCCTCGTCTCCTGGGACGGGTCCCAAGCCTGCTCCCACTTCTAGCTGTGGAGAGTTTCAAACTCAGCCTGCTCCCACGTTAGGAAGTGCAGAGTGCTCGCAGGCGGTGGAAGGAATGACCAGAACTTTCTGGAATAGGACAGCCTGGGTGGAATTAGAGCTCTAATGTCTTTGAGTGGATTTGGGAGAGAAACTGGATGGTATTGTAAAGAACATATTTCTGAAGTTGTGGCTCTCATCTACTGATTGTGTAGTGGAGCCACCTGGGAGGCTTTTAAGAAACACTGGTCCCCTGGCCTGACTTCAAGAGATTCCAGTTTCAACTGAGGTGGGGGTAGAGGTGGAGGGAGGTGACTGCAAAGAGTCTCAGCACCACCTTGGTTTGAAGGCTCTCCACGTGATTCTAATCGCAGTCCTGGTTCAGCACCACTAGTGAAGACAGGTTTGGTTTGGGACTCAGATGAGAAAGAAGGTAAAGGATCCTGCAAGAGTACACTTTCAGGAGTCCTACCCCTCAGATGAGTAAGTGCTTTTAAACTGTGGGTCTTAAGCTATTAGCGACTTGATTTGGGGAAGTGTTCTTCCGCCAGTCTTTAACTTTTTTGTTTTTGTTTTCATCTGGTGCTCATCTGTTGCACAGTATTTTTGGCCAGATTGTTCTAGGCCCGGGGACTTGACTAAACTTTGTCCACTCATCTGTAGGTGTGTTGGAGGACACTGTTTCTACTGCATGTAAATGACATCCCCTCTCACCTCTGTGGTTCTCTTTGTGTGAGTGGATAGAGCTCCAGGGAAGGAAGTCAGAGGTACTGATACACATTTTGCAGTGTGAGGCATTCCTTCCCTGCAGTCCCGAAGTTAACCGAAAGGAAAGACTGGGCTGTGTTTGTTGGTTGAGTGTTGAAATATTCCATGGAAAAAGGAAAGGGAAACAAGTTCTACCACTGAATTTTTTTTTTTTTTTGGCAGGGTTTGTCACCTCCCCCCACCAAATTTCTGGCAAGTGCGATTAGAAATTGACTTGCAGGGTTTGCTCACACTAGCTTCCCAAGACATCTCTTGTCCGCTTGCTGCTGACTAGCGGTAGTTAATTTGCTATCTCTCACACGTGTTACCCAAAAATCACAGAACTCATTAGCAATAAACAGCATGAACTTGGTCACATTTGGAGGATTAGCCAGATGTAAATCTGAGTTGCACTTGGGAGGTTTCTGTGCCTCATTTTAAAAATAAATAGAACTCTAGCCTTGAGTAGAAACAGATTTTTTTTTTAAATGAAATATCTTACTGGAAAACAAATTTTTTCTCCAGTAAAAATATGTGGAGGAGGTAAGCTTTCCTTGACGCCAGTGCTTATTTGATTTCATGCCCTTCTCCTTGCTGATGGCAGATGTGGCAGAAATAAAGACCCAATTTCATTGTTCACAATGGGAGAAAAATTTAATCAATTCAGGAATTTATTCTTAATTGACAGCAGACGTTTAAAACTTGATTGGTCACAGTCGACTATTTAACGTGCCTTTTAGGAAAATAAACATTTTTGTATTTCCCCAACCGTTCTGTGCACTCATCACTACACACTGCAGGGTATGGAGGTGTTGGCCTTGATGACGATTCTTAGACCTTTTAAATAATGTTTCTCACTAAGCAGTTGAAAGGGGTAATTTTCATGTGGTTACAATATATGATTGATGTGATTAGAAAATTTCTGTTTTCTGTTGATATGCAGACTCGCTGCCAGTGTCACTGGATATTCATATGCCACCTGTTTTTAATTCCAGCAGAACTTATCAGAATGAAATAAATAACTTACCTTTGAAGAATCAGAAAAATAATTCAAATTTATTGAAACTTTGTGTTTATCCTTCCAGATCATACTAAATCAGATGAGTACACAAATGCCCAGGGGTTGACTCTACCAAGTAGAGATAATGTTTCATGCAGACACATGAATTGAATTAGAGACCTGTTAGAGACTTCCCATGAGCTGATTTTGATCATCCTGGTTTCTAGCACTCCCCAAATGCAGCAATTATATCACACTACCTCCTGTTTTCTATTTCTTACAAAAATATAACCTCCTTAGTAAGACATCTGCTTTATCAAAATCAGTACAGGACTGTCAGCTGTTCAGTCCATCTTTCTGCTCATGAAGTCATTCATTTTCTATTTATTGTCAATCCTGAGGTCAAATTAACAATGTATGTTTTTCTCCTTTTCTAGGGAGAAAGACATTTTGCCCAGTTAGCATAAATTTAGTGTTTCAGAAGAAATAGATGGTCAGATCTGCAGCAGGCTGACTTCTCAGGATTCATCACAGAAGGGCTCTTTTTTGAAACATCTGTCACTGAAGGTGTGTCATGAGGGATGTGGGAGGAATGTATCTTCCTCACTTCCAAAGAGCTCTGTCCCCTTAAAAGCTCTATGGTAGCAAGGTAGTAGAACATTTCAATAAGGAAGGCTGCAGGGAAGGGTAAAGAGAAAGAAAGACAAAATGAAGTACCAGAAGCAGGTAGTTCTATCCATGTTCATATCATGTCCATACGACCTGAGAAACGGATACTGAAGTGGCAGAACCAGACTGCTTCTTCGTCCCTATGGTCTAATTAAATGTATTTTCACTTAAAAAGGATAACAATGTTAAATCTTAATGGGATGAACCTAAGTGAAATTTATTATGCTTTGCTTTGACAGTAAAGATTATGGATGGCTCAAGTGCCATTTTGAGATGGTAGCTTTGGATCCTGTAATTTTTACTATTGCTGCTCTGCTGAAGATACCAGAGTTACCCAACAAAACTTGTGGGTTATATAACTGAGACTTGAAATACAAGTAGAGTTTGAATATTTTTCTCTTTAATTTTTTTGGAGGTTAATTTTTACTCTTTCATGTTAGAGTGAAGTCTCTTTAGCTGAAACAAAGGAAATGGGAGCTTTTTTAAAAGACAAGGCAGTGTTGATCACTCCTTAGGGTCTGTCTTGCTCAGAATTACCTAGATGAACTGTTTCTTTAGTCCATGTTCACTACCTGCTCCTTTTCCTTCGTATGTATTGCAGGAGCTCAATAATATAGATAGGTTTTTTGTGGTAAAATATACATAAAATTTACCATTTCAACCATGTTATGTGTACAGTTGAGTGGGATTAAGTACTCATATAGTTGTGCAACCATAACTACCATCCTTCTTCAGAACTTTTTCATCTTAAACTGAAACAACTTACCCATTAGACACTTAACTCCCCATGCCGACCTCCCCCAGACCTTGGCAATCACCATTCTGCTTTGTTTTCATGAATCTGACTATTCTAGTGACCTCATGAGTGGAATCACACAGTATTTGTCTTTTTGTGACTGGTTTATTTCACTTAGCAGAATGTTGTCGAGACTCATCCATGCTGTAACATGGGTCAGAATTTCCTTCCTTCTTAAGACTGGATAATATTCCATTTTATGTATGTACCACACTTTGTTTTCCCATTTGTCAATGGGATAAGAGCGTTTTTAAACCTCTTGGCTTTTGTGAATAATGCTACTAAGGACACGGGTGTATAAATACCCGTTTGAGTTCCTCAGTATCTTTGAATTGCTTCCCCATAGGAAATGTCTTTCCAGCTTAATGCTGATGCTGGTTTTGGTACTAACTTAGTGACTTCATATTGTTTATAATAAAGAAAGCCTTCTATGTAGCATAATTGGAATTAGTATGTTGAGTCTTGAGTTATGAAGGTCCCCAAAAGCATATGGGACAGGTAAACACAAGGCAATGAAAACCCTTTTGGAATACACCTGACTAGGTATTGTGAGCCATTTTCATTGATAAAGACCCATTGCAAGAGACTTTAAAAAAAAATTGGATTTATTGTAAAGAGCTGTGTTTTAGCATCTTCATTAAAAGGTATGTTGCTGCATGGCATCTGGAAAAATCAAACTGTAAAAGTGACTTGCAAAATAAACATCCTGTGATTAACCAAAATCCTCCGAGCAGAAGACAATCCAGGGTTTGGGATGTGTGTCTCCTTCTCTAGAGGAGAGTCTGGCTTCCCTCTTGGAATGTAGAGTAACAGCTCATACTGCTGGCATGGAACACCTGAAGATACATATCCTACCCTCACATTCTTGGTGTTTTCAGTGTCTTCTCTATTTTCTAGAACAACCTTGAGAATTCTTTCCGATACCTTAAGCTTAACTAGACAGACACAAGCTCCTTCGTGTAGTTATACTATTTATTGAGCATGAACCATATATCAGAGCTATATTATTACTAGCTAACATTTATTCAGTGCTTGGCATATGTTGGGCATTGTTCTAAGCTCTATATGTGTTATAACTTATTTGATCTTCACAACATCTCAATGTATTTGATACCAGCATAACTTCATTTTACAAATGAGGAAAGTGAGACACAAGTTGACTTGACTGAGAACACAGAAATTGGCAGAGTAAGACTCAAACCCAGGCATCTGACTTCAGACCTTGTATCTTTGGCCTCCATGCTGTGCTGACCTGATACTTTACAGCTGATCTAACTTATTAGACCTGTGAACAACAGTCTCTGGAGGACCAGTTCTTTTTAAGAAGAATCACAGCTTGTAAAGCTAGAAGTTGTGTGGGTCTGTCTGGAAACTCATGCCATGTTAAATGGTCCTAGAGTAGTTTAGAGGTTCAACACCAAAGAACCAAGGTTTCTACTGAACATAGTGACCTTTATTTCACTTTTAAAGGTGAAACAGAAAACGATATTCATAGAAAACATTTCATAGAAAACGATATTCAAGAAGACCATGCTTAGGAATATTGAGAAGGAGTTTATTTTTGTAAAAGGTGTTATTACTTCACTATGAATTCATATTTGGCAAAGAAATTACCAGGAATATGTATTAGGAATCAGCCTCACTCAAATTTGGTATTAAAGAGTTTGTAAGGAATACCTACTTAGGTCCATTTATAAAGAGATTTCTCTTAAAAGAAGATATTGGGGGTTTCAAAAGTACTTGTAGCCACTTTCGTTTAAATATATCTGTGTACCTTTATTTACATCTGTTAGCAAGTGATGAGTCTTTTTAATGAGAGGTCTTAATTCTTAATGCTCATGGTGAGGTTTAAAGAGTTCTTTACAGCTGAAGGAACATTCACTGAGCAACAGAGTTGCCAGGAATTTTGCTAGATGCCAGGGCTTTAAAGACAGACAAGGAATAATTGTTAGTTTTAAGGTATGTTTAATCTATGAGATACAGAAGGAAGAAGAGACTTCTTCATCCTCTTGAGGAAAGAGGTTAGGAGAAAACAACTGGGTGGGAGCTTGGTTTTGAAGGTTGAAGAGGAGTTTTCCAGGCAGACAAAGTAGGGTGGGGGCGGGGTGAGTGGTGTCAGGCAGAGGAAAAGCCATTTACAAGGGCACTGAGACAGGCAGCATGGCACGTTTAGCAAACCTTTAATAGCGAATTGATTATAGTGTAAAGACCATAGGCTTAGGCAAAAGTTTAAAAAACTACTCTTGAGTCTTGGTTTTACCCTATTAAAAAAACAAAAGCAAAAAGAAAACCTCAGCCACTTTCGTTCTTGTTTTGAGGATTAAAAATAATACATGTAAATTGTTCAGTAAAGAACAATTTAATGGCATACAGGTTTTTATATTGATACTATCAATTATTATTTTTTTGTGGTACGCGGGCCTCTCACTGCCGTGGCCTCTCCCGCTGCGGAGCACAGGCTCCTGACTCGCAGGCTCAGCGGCCATGGCTCATGGGCCCAGCCGCTCCGCGGTATGTGGGATCTTCCCGGACCGGGGCACAAACCCGCGTCCCCCGCATCGGCAGGAGGACTCCCAACCACTGCGCCACCATGGAAGCCCCTATCAATTATTTTTAATTTTTGTCTTTTGATTTATTGTTTTGAATAATCTGAATGGTTCAAAAACCCAAAAAGTAGACAAAGCACCCACCTTTGTGCCTCATCAAGTTCTTCCTTTTCAACCCCCATCAGAAGCCACTGTTCGTTTCTTATCCTTCCATAGTCCCTTTATGCTCCACAAGGGCCCTTTTACAAAAGGTGGCATGTTACACACATTGTGCAATACCGTCCTCTTTTCACTTAACTATTCATCTTAGAGGACTTTGCATATCAGTTTATAGGGAGCTTCCTCATCCTACTATAAAGAAGTGATACTTTATTTTTATATAGCTTGACTCAAGAAATTGTAACAGTGTAGAGTTCCCATTGTGCCCTTCACCCAGCTTCCCCCAGTGGTAATTTTACATGACTGTAGCAAGCTATCAAAAGCAGGAAACCGGCATCAGTACAGTACTATTAACTCAGGTAGAGACCTTATTTGATTTTACATGCGTATTTTTATATGCAGTTTTTATATGCATTTTTTTGGGGGGTACGTATTTCTATGAGATTTTATCATCCTTGTACATACAGTATATTCAAATAACCATCACCACAGTCAAGGTACAGAACTAATTGTTCCCTTACCACAAAGGAGCTCCCTTCTGCTACTTTTTAATAGTCACACCCTCTCCCCAGTCCTAGCTACGGACAGCTGCTGATTAATCCACACATTGCATGTGTGCTTACTTTAAGACAACCCTACCATGTATTATATCTTCCTGAAGGGTAAGAAACCTACTTTCAAACTTTTATTCCCTGCAGACCTGTGCACTTGATGGGTACTTAATGATTTTTTTCTTTATAGATTTATTTATTTTTGGCTGTGTTGGGTCTCCGTTGCCGCGCAGGCTTTCTCTAGTTGTGGCGGGCGGGGGCTACTCTTTGCTGCAGTGTGTGGGGTTCTCATTGTGGTGGCTTCTTGTTGTGGACTGTGGGCTCGGCGCATGGGCTTAGTTGCTCTGCGGCATGTGGAATGTTCCCGGACCAGGGATCGAACGCGTGTCCCCTGCATTGGCCCGCGGATTCTTAACCACTACGCCAAGAGGAATCAAAACCAAAACAAAGCCAGCCCAAAAGACAATTCAGAGTTGAAAAACAAATGAGTCAGGATAATTTGCTTTCCAAAATAACAGAAGTTCAGACACTCTTAAATAGGAACTCCTCAATGTGAATTAAGTGATAATTTATCACTTCTTTCTGGCAAGACTCAGTAACCTAAAAGTGCTAATGATGAGAAACACAATTTCTCTAAAACATCACTTTGCACTTTTCAAATCATTTTCGTTTTTATAAATTTTTCTCTTTAAGGACTTTGATACGCTAGAACGTTTATTATTTCTAGTTGACAGAGTAGGAAACTGAGGCTAAGAGAGGGAAGAAAGAGAACAGGGACTGAATCTAATGTGCTCTTTCGTTTTGTCCTCCCAACAACTCTGGCCTCGACATTGTTGTGCTCATTTTACAGAAGAGAACTTGGGTGCTCAGAGGTTCAGTAATGTGTCTCTGGTCAGTGTTTAACCGAAAAGATTCTCAAACCCCACATGTCACTATGCCATTATGAAGCTTTCCTTAGGGAATCTGAATTCTTATTTAATTCCTAACCTTTTCTAAAATGGTGGTGGGAGTGGTGTTTCAGTACATTACTCACTTATAAAAGGTAACTACTGTAGTAGTTTATAGAAGTGGTTAAGGGTTTTGGAGTCGGCCAGACCTTCTGTCCAAATCCCAGGCCAGCCATCCTCTAGTTTTGCTGACTACGGGCACAGTTTTATTTATATTTATTGAAACTTCAGGTAATCAGCTATAACATGGAGACCCTGGTAGCCCCTCCATCAGGTTGAATCGATTAAATGGGATAAAACCTAGAAAGCACTTCGCATAGTGTGTGTTGGCTGCCACTCGTTCAGTAAACAGCAGCTGTTATATGTGAGCCTTCATTTTATGGACTTTCCACTTCTAATCACAAATTTTAAGCAAATACTAAGTTGTGTTGTGCGAAACAATGAACTATTGATGGAATTAACGTAGCTACACAGTTAGACTTAATCTTTAAACTTAGAAATTTAGAATACATTTTACCTATACAATTTAAAAATTTCTCATTCAAGTTGTTGTATTTTCACATCTAAAGCTGCCATTCTCCCCCCCAACCCCCTAAAGTTTACGACTTTGGTCTGTGAACAAGTAGACTTTCCAGAAATGAAGAATTCGTATCTATAACATGGGGCAACTGTGAAAGAACTATTTGTGGCTTAGCTCTTGCTAAGCTTCTGGTACCCTTATCCCTATATATCGATGGACATTCATGACCTGAGAAATGGTCCAGTGGAGAAGGGGGTAGCTGGTGTGTGTGTGTGTGCGGAGGGGTGAGGGGTACTTATGGTATACAGCTTTTGCAATACAGATAATTAAGTACAATCAACAGGCATTGCAGTCATATCCTTTCAGTTAGTCAGAGAATGTGCTTAGCTCTGCTTAGCGGGGTGTGTGTTTAGGGTGACACTGACAATTGAGGTATATCGGTGAGAAGCATTTGTATCACAGCGACAGACTGCAGAGAGCTCTTTCCTGTGTTACAGATTGCTAGGAAATTGGATAGGACCTCCTGAGAAATTCTATCCCACGCCTTCCCCCAAGACTAGTCAGTGACATCCGGTAGGAAGGCAGCGGGGGTGGGGAGGAGAGCTGGGGGTTTCTGGGAGTGAACTGACACCCCCCCCTGCCCCCGCCACACCGCCCCGGCTGGTGTGGGACACACCCTGTACTTCGGGGCACTCTGCACAGAGCGGTTGAGTGTCCTCAGGTCAGCATGGGAGTGCGAATGTTCCTTTGAGAGCCCCTGGGACTTGTCAAAAGACCTGATCATAAAGGAGAGCTTGCTTGGCAGTTCTCATCAGAAGTCTAAATGACGGAGTTTAATGCTGAGATAGAACAGTGGCTCTCAACTCTAGGTGCAGATGACGTGGGAATTTTCTTTAACCTTCCAGGTGATTCTACTGTACCTCTGGGGTTAAGAACCACTGGGATAAAGAGAAAGCACTCTGACAAAAGGGCAAAAGGGCAGAAAAGCCCCCCACTCTACCTCGGGTGGCTGGGTCCCCATATTTCCCAATGAAGCCACTGGCCTTTTCAGTTGGCTGAAATTTCTATTCACGTTCTGGATCAGGGTCCACTGGGCAGAGATGCTATTGGCTGCCGTGGCCATCCAGCTGCATTCCCTGGTGTGTGGGGTGAAACTGCTCTGCTTGTCTCTGGGGTGAGGAGCAGGGTGTCTCCCTACTTTGGAATCATCTTTTCAAGCCTTGGCCCTCAGGCTTTAAGCAGAAATGTATGCTACATTCTGAAGGATATTGTGTTTAAATCTTAATAATTTGTCTCTTTCACATAAGAGAAATAACTGTGCAGGGTGGACAGAAACCCTCTGAGAAAACCATGTGTTTCACATTTACTACGAATAAGTCATTCCCTCTCTTAGCTGTCAAAAGTCATAATCTGGGAATCATTCTTTTCCTACGAAAACCAGAAACCTGTTTTTTTCCCCTCTCCTTTTGGTAGCAGCCGTAACAAAAGTTCCCATAGGCAAGAGCTTTTGATTTGATAGGATGCAGTGGCTGTCTTTCTAGGGAAGCTGTGGAAAATGCATTGGTGCATTTTTTTTCTCAGTTGCATGTATCTTGTATCCCCTGAACATCAGTCCAAGCATGGTGTCACTCACATGACTTTGCTACATCCCAAGTCCTTTTACAAATGCAAACTACAGAAGAAACAAACTGGTTGAGTGTGCAAAGTATATTTCAGGAACGTCCTAAATGGTCTGTTTCAGAGGCACACAATTCCAAAGTATTTGCTGACATTTATTGTCCGGCTTCAAATTATTAAATGTCTTTCTGATCACATGCTGCCATGTGTTGCATAGGGTGACATATCTGTCCTCTTTTAAATGCATGGGAATTGGCAACAATCTTATTTCACTGGTGAGTTTGCTGAAGTGTTATTACAAGACAGCCAGGATGATTCATGAGTGCTCTTCAGGTAGGGAAATGCTGCCAGCTTGGTTTGTGTTTTGTCTACCTAGAGTTCTGCTTAATTTTCTATTTCGGTTAAGCGTAATCCCCTTTCCTGCTAGTGGCCGTAATCACATTATAAGAGACTTAAAAATTCTCATTTTCCAGTAGTTCTCACAATGTAAGCATTTTTATTTCATGTAAGATTGCTCTTTTTTTCCTGACATTGGGAAAGATAAACTAGGAAATCTAAATATTGGTCTAATTGGAAGAACTCAGGGTACGTTCTGGTCAAGTGGAGAAGTTAAGGAGTGATGGAGGGGAGTCCTGGACTCCATCTGAAAGGGCAGCAATAGGCCTTAAATGTGATAAGAGACTTAATGTACCTTGACAGTTTTTAAAGAAGAACATTAAAATTTTGCCTGAGAATCTGATGCCTTTGGTAAATATGGGATCTAGTGAGGCGCACTCGTTTCTGCCTCTCCCCATATATTCCTTTGATCATGTTTGTGCCGTTCTTGAAAGAACCACATGTCTCTCCCTGACTGGACAGGCCCAGAGATGGAGATAAGCAGGCCCTTCGTAGACACCTATTTTCAAGTTTGTTCTTGCAAGAAGGCCAAGAGGGTGGAGGACAGCTCTAAAATCTGGGAAGTGCAAACTGTAGCTACTTTTTTTTTTTTTTTTTACAACCTTGAAACTACATTTGGACGTGGTTAATTCTCAGATGACTTGGAGCCTATGCCTTTCATAATCATATGTAACTATGTCTAGAACTTGTGTTTCATCTCACCTTTCATAGAGTATTTTGAGTGGTACATTGTTCACAGAACTTTCTCTTCTGGACCTAGGATATAACTTTTCTTATTAGGTCCTTTGCCGTTCAATACTAGGTATTTAGGAAGTTCGCTGCATGTTGAGAGGATGTGATAGGATGATATTGCTTGATTGATTGTATGGTTGTTGCAGTTTGGATTTATAGATGCTGCAGATACTGTTAATGGTTAGTGGTCAGATAGGCAGAGTGAATCACTGTTTTAAACTAGCAAGAAAATTGACTTTAAATGGAGGTTTCTGATTGGCTGCCTAAGGCTGCTTAGTGATGTCAAAAATCTTAGAAAAGATGAATTGGAAGTATTACTTTTATTTATGAATTTAATCCTGTGGATAAGTAACGTTGAACATGCCAAACAGTAATCCTGTGGCCCTTGTCACCTCAAGGCCACGTGACTAACTCTGTAGTAAGAGACATGGAAACACGTGGTACTCATCTCTTTTGGGATTTGTTCTTTTTTTCTCCCTTTTTTCGGGTTCACATCTCCTGATGTTCTAGGGGGCTCATTGAGATACAAGAGTTTTATACTTTGGTTTCTTTGCAGAAAGACGGCAAACAGTTCAAATGAAGTTCATAAGTATTTGCTTGGCTGCAAATAATTTTTTACCAGGTGGTGATGGTGGTGAGTGCACACGGGGCCAAGCCAAGGGCAAGCGGAGAGGAGAGGGGTCTGTGTGTGTAGATACGTTTCCTATTTCCCACAGCTTGGTTGCGTGCTACCGTCAAAAGTAAAGAAGTTAATTGGTTTTCTTCCTGGGATGGTCTGTTTGACTGACAAGCCCTCAGTCAGCCATTAAATCCCACTGTCTTGGCCTTAGATGGGGAAATTCAAGTTCCTAACAGATGGACTTTTCCAGTTCTTACTTGATTCTCTCCTGCTCCTATCCTCCACTGAGGGAAATGGAAGGGAGAAGAAAGAAGAATCAGATTTCCAACTTAGATTTTACTGATTTGGAATTAGGAGTTGGCTTAGTTAGATACTACCTTATTTTCTTGTTTCAAGAAAAACAAAGGGTGTGTGTGTGAGTTATAAATAGCGTGACCTAAATTGTGTGACATTTATTTGACAGGACATAGTTGAGAAATATAGCTCTCACACCAACAATTGTTATGTTACTTACATATTTACTAGGCCAAAACTGAAAACATTTTGTTTTGGTATTTTATGCCTTTCAAAGCAATCCAACTTTTTTTTTGAGTTGTAGAATTCAGATGAACCTTCAAGGCAATTAATGTGAGTTAGGTTGCCTTGAACCTGCATTCAGAGATGCATGATGATGCGACTGGCGCCTGTGGCATGCCAGCTCCTGTTACCATTTTAAAGTCAGCGACGGGCAGTGTGTTATGACAGTGGGGTTAGATGAATGCTGCCGAAACCTAGATTTTTTTTCTTCTTTTTCCAAATAGTAAACCAAACTGTTGAAACAACATCGATACATTCTTTGGCTACAGTTCAGTCGTTTGAGAGAGGTTTGAGAGGCTTTTTAAAAGAAAAGTTCATGTACGTGTATTGTCGTCTTTAAATACTAAATCATTTCACACCAAGAATGTTAGCGTTTTGCAGTTAGTTACAAGACCATTCCACAGTAATTAGAATTACCATGGCGTTAAAAAAAAAGCTTACCAAGAATTAAAGAGGGGGGCAGCTGGGGTATGAGGGGCAATTGGGGGTTCTGTTGATCCTCTGGGGCTGGCAGGGTCTCTGGGCAGCAGAGTTCAGAGCTGGATCTAGGTTGCACCCTGTAGTTTCTCTTTCCACTTGGACAGAAATGGAGGTGTTGGGCCTATAATCTGGTTGTTGCCCACAGCCAAGTTAGTGTTAGGCAGTATTTCTGTTTTGAACGCGTTTGTCCTTATTTTCCCTCTTCTCTGCCTGCCCACTAGAAGGGAAAAAAAATAATCAGAGGTCCTGCTTGGGTGGAGCCACGCTTTGATCTCAGTGCGCCAGGTTTTTCTAGGCTAACCAACTAGAACTTTTCAGCCGGCTGAGGAGGGAGTGGGCTGCAGCTTCCCTGTCGTGCCTTCTCAGGCTCCCTTCCTCCCTTCCCACTCAGGAGCAGCCCGGTTGCTGAGCTCGGAGGGGAAGACATACTGGTTGGGGGGGCTGGGGACCGTTGACAGCAGCTGTGTCCTTTTGTAGGGAGGAGTTCCAGCAGATTCCTGGAAGGTGTGGGATGAAAAATACCCACCTTTGAGTTAGCTGCTTCTGTAACCTTGCCGTGTGTGCCTGGGAGCTCAGACTTGCTAGGGTGGGGGAATGGTGTGCCTGAAGGTTCTGGTGAGGATGGGTGGCGAGGAGGTTGAAGCCTCTGGGGCTCCATCAGAACGGGAGTCAGCATCCCAGGAAGCAGAGAGTGACCCTTTGGCTTGCGTCCTTAACGCTCCCCGGGGGAATTAGGAAGGACCTTGGTCAGTTGTGTGGGAGCTGAGAAAGCCAGTGAGCTAGCTTGATTCCTCCTCGGAGGAATTGGGCTTGTCAGGCTGCCTCCCCACTGCTTCTCTTTGCTGGGGGTGTGGAAGGGGCAGCGTGGGGAAGTGGGAGGTTTTCTGCTGGAGTTGATTGAAAAAACAGCTGCCCTCCTCCATTCCCCCCCCCACCCCCGCCGCACCCCATCCTTTCTGTGGCAGGATAGAACTATGCTGTAAACTTTGGCAGGGGTGAAACATGTTCATATTTTTCGAAACAGGAAACTTTTTTTTTGTTTGGCATGGACCTGTTAGGTTAAAGCTGGGGGGAAAAACGCATAAATAAAATTTGATATAGTCATTCAAGAAATGATTTGTATTCGTCCAGAAAAGGGTCAGAGTTCAGTGGGTTTGAGTCTAAAAGAGCCAAACTCAGATAAGGTAACGAGCCAGTATTTGGAACTGGCAAGCTCATGCCAGAACTCGAAAGCGCATTTGCAGCCCTTCCTTTATTATCATAACCTCTTGAACAGAATACACCATTTGAAATGACAGTAAATGCTTCTCAGTGGATAAGTTTATGACCTAGTTTTTTGACCAAGAGCACTTATGGGATTGAACGGCACAGGGAAGCACAGGAGCTTGGACACCATTGGCCAGAAGTTCTGTGCAAATCAGCTCAGGGCTAATTAGAACCCCGAGACATTAAGCAGCAGCTGTTTTATGGTGTGAACTTTTGCACAGAGGATTTCACCAGGCTCATTCTCCTTGGAAGGCTGTTTGGAGAGGGGTTCTTTGCTGGCTGTTGCTTCATTCTTCTTTGGAGGCCTGTTTTCACTGAGTATGAGAGTTTTGTGCCAAACCTAGCAATGACCTTCTGGTGCCTGGAGCTGCCTCCTGCCTGGGCTGACCCAGTGGGGCTGGGCTGGGGGGATACTTGGGCAGAAATGAATGGGGTGGGAGGGTCATCTTAAGCTCTGCTGGCTCTGGGGTCGTCCCACATCTCAGACCTGGAGTTGAACAGAAACCAAGGGGAAGAGAAAATGTGTCTTCTGTCTTTTCTGCTCATAAAGGGGGATGCTTGGTCCCTTCCTCCCTTGTGCTTTTTCTCTGGACTCTTGGACCCACTCTTACCTATGCCTCTTACCTTACTCTTGGACCCTTGCCCTCTGCACTCTGTTAAATCTGAACTTGTTTTTTTGGTTACACTTAACATGTGAGAATATATTTTTCAGGGAAAATTTTGAGAAATGAATTAAAATGAATCTAAAGTTCACTAATGGTATGGGCCTTAGGGTATAGTTGACAAATTCCTGCCCCCCTCCGCTTTTTCCCTCCTTCTTTCCTCCAGAGTTTTTCTTTCTATCCTCCCGCGTATATTTGCTTTTATAGTGGAACTACTAAACATACTTAGAAATGTTTTAGAAAGTAAAATCACTCTCTAAAAAGTACCATTAATGGCATGATAACAGAGTCTGGGATCCATGAGAAATTGCAGAATTATAAAGGGCTAAAGTTAATATCAATTATTTAATTATTAATAAAAGTTACTTAAATAATTACAGAAAACACTACTTTTTCATATTGCACATTTCTTTTTTAGGAGTGCACATCTTAAAGACCTTAAAAGATACACTTCTGTCACTTATAGACACATGAAGTCTCCATGCAAAAGGCTCTTTACATGAGAAAACTATGACAATATCCCTATCATACACCAATAGAGACATAATTATGTATGTTAAAGTGTATGAGAAATATTGGATATTAAAACTGTTTAGGCATTGTTTTTAATTTACATTTAAGTTTGATTTACATTAGAAAATGTGAAAGGAATATAAGAACACAGATACAATATTATCTATGTAAAAATGTACTTACGGATATTTAGAAGTAACTATGCCAGAACATTTAACAATAGTTGAATAGGGATTATGAACCTGTGAAATTATTCACATTTGCTCCACTCAGTTTTCCACAGTGAGCTAGCAAATCTGTTATAACATCTAACTTTTGCTAGTACACTTTAATGAATGAACATGAGCATGGCTTTCTCCTATGTTTCTTTCTGACACAGTTTAGATGAGATATGAATGACAAGACTTCAGCAAAAGTTATTGTTTTAAGTCTATTCACATTTCCAAGGCTTTCAGTCATATGTATGTGTAACTGACATCGTTTGGGGCAAGGCTGGCGCAGGTGGTTGGCACCCTGATTTCCAGGAAGAGAATGGAACATTTCTTGTCTTCATGGTACGTGCCCATTTTTTTCTTCAGTGCTCAATTCCTTTCCTTTGACTTGAAGGACTCATCCTTCCTCCCTGTTCACATCAGGTTTTTTTCCTTCTGGGATCTTGACCGCCCTCCTTGTTGTTGCTGCTGAGTATTCCCTTTCTGCCACCGTGGATATGATCCCTGCATGACTTTATTGAAGATGACTCATAATCAGGGAGCCACAAGTCACCAGTAAGGTTAATAGTGCTTCTTTGGGACCCCGTTTGTGGCAATAAATTTGCAACTAGGCATGAGCAATTTCAATTTGCGACACAGTGTTCTAATTGTTTGGAGGTATCTATAAAAAGCATGCGGCAAATTAAAATCGCTTGTGAAGGAGATGCTTTTTCTTACCCAAAGAGGTGCCCCTGGAAAGCGCTTCTTTTCCGTGGTGACACACGACTGTTGGCTCAAGCATTTGCTGTCTGCAGTGATCAGGCTGTGCTTGACACGGGGCGCAGGGGCACACGTTTCTCAAACTGCCAGCTTTCCAGATCTTGTCTGAAGGAAGATTTGAGCTAGAGGTAGCACCAGCGAGGTTGGTGAATTGAATGAATCATTCCACCGTTGATGCATTTTAGCCCTGACTCAGCCTCTTTACATACCACCTAATGAAATGAAATCTAGTTGAATGAATTCTCCCAATCCCCCCCTTTTTTCATGGGAGAAATTAAAATCTTATGAGCTCTATTCCACTTTCCCAATTTCCAAAAGGTAAGTGGGGGAGGAAGGGGATGTCTCTAGGGTGTCATGTTGTCACTAATAACTGGTACTAGAATGTTTCAGGTAAATGTTTCTGTTTCTTGCCTATATCTGCCCTTCTTACCGTCTTCCTCAATTTTCTTGGTATCATCCCCCACAAGTGACCCACTCTGTTCCTAAATGATTTCGAGGGTGAATGCCAATAAATACCTGAGATTGTTGTCTGCTTGTAATGCCTTTCATTTTGAGAAATGCCATATACAGCAAATTTCATGAGGCCATTGCTAGTTAAGCTTGGGCATCAATTACGCCCAAAGTATTCTTCCTTAGTGGGTAATTGGTGAATGTTTCAGGCTGAACCAGACACATTCTGGGTAGAGACTAAGGTACTTGTTACCAAGAAGAGAATGTAAGAAACATTGAATTCTTAACCAGGTGAACCTGTTGTGTAGGTAACCATCCTCTGAAACCCAACAGAAGGAGATGATTTGGGCAGTGAGGTTTGGAGTCAGTCTCCCTCATTGTGTAGATTGTGGCATATCAACAAGATATAGTATGTATCATTGGGGAAGGGTTGGGAGCATAATACTGTATCTGAAATGAAAATGGAAAGTGAGCAGGAGACATACAGAGCATCAGGGAACTACCTCTGTTATCACTAGTAATTCTCAGGTAGAAATGCAGCTTAGAGCGTCTACGGTAGCGTTGCGTCCTCCCACTAACAGAAGGGTTGCTGGAAGAGTGAGATGACAAATACACACTCCAGAATCAAACTTCCTGAGTCGCTTACCTTTCTGTACCTTAGTTGCCCCATCTGTAAAATGGGGGTTAACTTGTAGAGTTGTAACATCTCTCCTCTGAAGGCCATACAGGAAACACACGCCTGGCTGAATTTGTGGATCTCAGAGCTGACCTGCTGAACTGGAGCAAGGCCCCAGAGGCCATTCTTTGATCAAGTTTTGGCCTTCCTGCCGTGTGTCCTGGGCTGGTCATTTTAGCCTTTCTGACTTGAGTGACTTCCCTTGTGGAATGAGATGATGGTGCTCTGTCATCTTTTCCCTTAAATCTCTCTGACCCAAACCATACCCTCCAAGAGTCTGGCCCTCTGGAGGGTGAGGGATGCCTCATAAGGAATGCTGTATCTGGAGATCAGGCAGGGTCATTTCTCCAAGTCTGAGTCCCTTTCTACACCTGTCCCTTTCTACAGCCCTGTCGTACGAGTGAGGGGGAGGTGAGGCATCTTCACTGTGCTGGGTGTTGAGTGCTTGACCTTAACAGTGAACACCAACAACTTAGGCAGAGGTGGGCAGTAAACTACCTTGGTTCCAAATCGCCCTCTTTTTTCTTCTCCTCACCTATGTGATTTTTTTATTACTTAAAAGCAGAGATGACTTCTGCAGAAAAAAAACGCAACCCATTGTAACATTAAAAAAAAAAAACAAACCCCTCCAGATGGCTGTTTGTGCTTGTTTTACAGCCGGAAAACCTACTTCCCCTTCCCTGATCATTCCTTCCAGTCCCCCGTGGAGCCCTTGAACCTTTGCTTGCCTTCAGACTCCCCCATGTCAGACTTAATTATGAACAACCAGTGTCGTGGGTTTGGAATGGGTTTGTACACTCGGGCAGGCAGAGAACAAAGCTCAGTCTGTCCCCACTTTGAGGCCTTAGGGCAATATTTTTGAGCTGCTGCTGAAGCTATAGTACACACTTTCTAGGAAAGGTTGCTTTTCATAAGCATACAGAGAAGAGAGAATTTGTTGTGTCTACCAAATTTGTCTCTATCTTGCTGTTCATACTATTCTCATGTTAGATCTTGCCAGTGACAAGATAGTTAAAGAACTTAAGTTGGAGAGGATTTCCTCAATCCACCTAAATTCTATGCATTTCTTTCAGATCAGATTTTCGAACTGAAAACCTCTACTGTGCTTCTTTGGAAGGAATTACAATGACAGAGTTGATGTTTAGAATCTTGTTTGAATCAACTCTGTGTCTGAGGGCTGGTTTCCCTTCAAAAAGGAAGATCTTTTATTTTTTTCTCAAACATTTTTCTCCAGCACCTTGGAATAGTGACTTGTGAGTGGTTGATGCTTACCTAATACATATGTGTCAGATGAATTAACACTTCCCCTAAATCTTGTCTACCCTCTTTTTTTTTTTTTTTTTTTTGCGGTACGCGGGCCTCTCACTGTCGTGGCCTCTCCCGTTGCGGAGCACAGGCTCCGGAAGCGCAGGCTCAGCGGCCATGGCTCACGGGCCCAGCCGCTCCGCGGCACGTGGGATCTTCCTGGACCGGGGCACAAACCCGTGTCCCCTGCATCAGCAGGCGGACTCTCAACCACTGCGCCACCAAGGAAGCCCCTTGTCTACCCTGTTTTACACCGTTTGCCATCACCATAGTTCTTGAAAATCTGCTAAAGCCAAGTGAGTCTACTTGCTATTTTTCTTTTGCACACAACACACGTGTTTTCACTTTGTTATTTTGCACAGATTTTCTCTCTGCCTAGGTTGCCCTCCTTTCTCTGTTCAGTAACTTATATTTGCTATTACTGACAGTCCAGCTGAAAAGCTGAGCCTTGCAGTAAGCCTTCAGTGAGCGGCCCCATCTACCTAGATCTTCTCTCCTCCTTACCTGCATCAGCACACACACTTGCTCTGTTTTGAGCACCCAGAAACCTGGGTGTATCTTTAAATAGTGAGTATACTTTGATATGGTGGAAGAAGAGTGTGGAGCTTGGGTGTTGGAAGGGACAGCTCATCCTCCCTGGGCAGCAACACCCCTGGGCTGCCAGACTGCAGTATGTCGATGCCATGATGGTGGCAGTCCTGATTCCCTGCTAGCATTTATGGGCTCGCCTGTATCTGAGATGAAGCTTATTTCAAGATGACTGTTCCACAGCTCTTCTCTCTTCTGTGACAGCAGTCATTAAGAGATTAGATTTCCTGAAATATCAGCATTTGTCGGCCCCCTGGCTGAATAATGCTCTGTAGCCTGAGGAGGAAGGGATTTCTGAACAGATCTTCAGCAGTAAAGAAATGCTGAGCTTTCAAAAGAAACATTCATAGTGCAATGCACTCTTACCTACTGTGAATGGGCATATGCTTCTCAAAAACGTGTCTCTGTGAAGGGCATTTAGAGGTGTTTGTAGAGAGGGGAGGGGATTTAGAGGGTGGGGAGGGGCGTGGGATGGAGAAGGAGACACTTGGGTTTCTCATCCTAGTTTGGTAATCATCACACAGTCTTATTTGAATATCCCAATTCTTACATGTGTAGTTACCTCTTATTTGGAAGGAATTGCTCAAATTTCTTTGCACCTTAAACAGTTCTTGGTTCAGCATTTATAGGACAAGAGGTTGCAGGATTCTTAAATAAAGCTATTCTCTGGCCTGTTCAGAGCCACAAAGCATCTTTCATAAAGTCTAGCACTCTGTTGCGGAAGTGCCCACTGATGTCAGGGTAAGGAATGAAATGAGGCTGAGGATTCAAACTGGTAGTAACAGCTTAGAAGCAAATTACATCAAAATAACTACTTAAGGGAAGGATGTGACCACTTAGAGGGCCTGGGTGCGAGCAGTAGGGTTACTTAGCACCTGAACATGGCAGATCCAGTTTTGCTTGGTAGCTAGAATACAATCCTGCATTTATGGCATTTTTATACCGTTTTTATTAAAAAAAAATCTTAGTTGAGGAACCTCTTTGGACAGGAAAAGAGGTCAAAGTTGTATATCTAACAGTCATTTCCAAAACCATTAACCTGATTAGTGAATTGGGTACTATTTAGGGAACATGGGTAGAATTGCATTAGCCCAAATGATTGGGCTACTTCTGATAACTAGACAGAGTAGAACTTTCTATTTGACTCTACTGCAACCTACTGAGGCTCGCAGCCAGCTGTGGAAACCCAGTGAAATTGGTAGTCAAGCATAATAAAAGATGAGAGTGTACTGTCTCACAGTTGGAGCAGGAAAATAGGGAAGCTACCCTCGGCGTTTGAATAAAATTCCATGTGCCCTGGTCGCATGTACATTGATTCTTGTGTTAGCTCCTGCTTTCATTTTATTACTGATACTGAATTGATAAATCCAGAAGACTTCTTCTGGGTGTTTCTCATAGCACCATGTGTTCACAACAAGTCATTATCTCCTTCCTTGACCTTTACCTGGGCAACTGCTCTTCTAGATGCAACTTCTTATTTCCTGTAGGTTTTCTTTCTCTCCGCTTCTCTCTATAGAGTTGAAACTAAAATCTTGTGTATCTTAATATGTTTAATAGAAAGAAACAAGCCAAAATTTGTCCCTGAAATATTTTGAGAGTCATGTATATTTCAGCAATTCCTTCATATCATTGGATAATTAACAATATACATTTGCTTCATAATTTTGGTGATAGAGCTCATGGCCACAGTATATCCCATCAATCTGAGAGTAATTTAACCTAAAACGGAGCTAGTGATGGAGCCTGGAACATGAGCAAGGTTTTAAGACCAAAATGGATAGTAGGCGTTCGACATTTCTCACATTATCTTCTCCATGAATCGCTGGTAGGGTCAGGGAATAACTTTCATCAGCGTCTTGACTTCTCTGGCCAATTAAGACATGTTTCTGCAATGTAAGCCTATTAAGTGAAAAGGGTCGAGTCCTATTGGGTATAATTGTAATTAAGAACAGCCCACCATCCCTCAGGTAATTGAACCAAAATAAATAAGTATCCTAAATAGAAATCATGGTTAAAGCAAAGCAAAACCTGTAACTCTTATTACCATCCCAGCGATGTTACATCAATATCAATATGTGGATTTCATAGGATATTTTTTCTTCTGTGGGGTCTGAGACTCATTTGGAATTACTTTGGCAGAAGAATATTAGCTACTCAGACCTATAAAGGATATTTTGAGCTGGACTATAAAAAGCACATGTAGTAATTAATATAAAAACAGCTGAAAGTGCCTGAGGTCAGTAGTTGCTACATCTATATTGCATGTAAACAAAGTATTAGCCAAAATTAGTTTCAGAGGGCACTAATTACATCTGTTTTAATTTAATTTAGTCTGATTTAATGATGCTTTTTTTATATGAATTTGCTTCATGGTTACTCTGATTGCAATTTTCTTTCCCTGAGAAGAGTGTATAGGAGCTGGGATAATTGTAAACTTTTGATCATTTAGTTTGACCCTGGATATATCAAAGGTGTGGTGTCTTACTGCATAGAATTTTCGGTCTAAAGAATGAGAAGCTAATAGATAGAAAGCTAGTGATTCAGGCTTCATTTCAATTTGTTTACAGTGTTTTTTAATGTAAAGTTTACATATAATGAAGTGCACAAATCTTGCTGGTGTGTTTGATTTTGACAAATGCATACGCTTGTGTAACTTGGGACTCCTATCAAGATCTAGAACGTTAACTCTCGCCCCAGCTAGTTTTTCTGCGCCTTCCAGGTCACCTACTCTTTGCCTTACCAGCAGGTAACCACTCCTCTAGCTTTCAATTTTTTTCCATTGGAGATTAGATACGCCTCTCCTGCAGCTTCACGCAAATTGAAGCCTCACGACGTGTGCTGTTGGTTTAAGGCTTCTTTCACTCATGAGCTTAATTTTAATGAATCGTTTTCATAATATATATAATGGAAGCTAGTTATGATAAGTAATTGCTTGGGAATGAAGCAAAGAGCTGTCCTGTTTCAAAGAAGGAAGGCAAAATACTAATTCCAAGATGGTTAAGCGAGCAAATACTTGTAATTGTTCTGTTTTTTAATTGAAATTTGAACTGAGATAATTATAGCTTCACATGCAGTTGTAAGAAATAATAAAACCTTAAACCAGTTTCCCCGAATGGTAGCATTTTGCAGAAGTATAGTATGATATTATAGCCAGGATATTGATGCAATCTACCAATCTTGGTTACACTTACAGTTTAACTTATACTCATGTGTGTTTGTTTGTATTTAGTTCTGTAGTTTTATCACGTGTGGATCTGTGGATCCACCACCACAATACAGATACTGAACAGCACAAGGATCCTTCTTGTTGCCCTTGTTAACAGTGGCACCCACTTCCCTCCCACCATTCCTCTACTATCCCTAGCCCCTAATTGGTTTGCCACTTCTAAAAAAGCCTGACATAAATGTGATTATATAGTTTATAACCTTTCGGATCGGTTCTTTTGACTCACCATAACTCCCGGGAGAGTCATCAGGTTGTTGCACGCACCAAAACCTTTTCTTTTTATTGTGGAATAGTATTCCATGATACGTGTATGCCATAGTTCAACCGTTCACCTGTTGAAGGGCATCTGGGCTGTTTCCAGTTTTTGGCTATAATGAGTGAAGCTGCTTTGAACATTTGTGTACAGGTTTTTATGTGAACATAAGTTCTCATTTCTCTGGGACAGATGCCCAAGACTGAAATTGCTGGGTCGTATGGTAATGGCATGTTTAGTTTTAAAAGAAACTGCCAGACCATCTTCCAGAGCAGCTGGACCAATTTATACTCCTCCAGCAAAGCATGAGCGAGCTAGTTTTTCTGCATCCTCACCAGCACTTGGTGGTGATCTTATTTTCACTGCTCTGATAGGTATGAAGTGAGATCTCATTAGATTTAATTTTCAGTTCTCTGATAACGAATGATGTTGAACCTCCTCGTGTGCTCTTTTGCCATTGGTAACCTTCTCTTCGGTGAAATGTCTGTTCGTGCCTTTTACCTATTTTTCTAATCGAATTTTTTAAACATCTGTGCTTAAAAGACAGACTAAACAAAACACAACCCAAGTAGTTTTCGAGAACATTTCAGAAAATATCTCAAAGATCTCACTTGGCTTGAGATGCTTTTAGACTGTAGATAGGTAAATTGAATCACTTAACAGATGTAAATGCATGTTTTTCAACAAAGGGGTGGAAAGAATTGGGAGCTTTTTAAGGCTCCCACAATTCTCCTGTCAATAGCTTTGGCTTCCAGTCACTCCCATTTTCCCAGGTTCTGTGCTCTCTTCCTCTCCTCTTCTGTCCCAGACCTTCTATTTATTGCTTTTCTCTGACAAGCCTGGTGACAGATCTCACCCCCTTGACTAGTTTAATTCTGAAGCATATTAATGGATTCTTTAAACAGATCTTGTGGACCAATTTCTTTTTTGTGGAACTTGGACATTTGAGATCATCTTTCTTTGCACAGTTCTGTAGTGTTTGCTTCTATCACTGTAAGACAGTGTGTCAGTTATCTTGATAGAAGGTTACGAAAGCAGCAGTCCAGAGACAGAACCTTTCGCGTATACTTGGTAATGAATTACTGTAGAGTGACATAGGAGTCATCAGAATGTTTCTTAGATGATGCTTTTCTGACCAAATAATAAGAGCCTAAGACTTAACAAAAGGACCTGGATTTGTGACGTTGTTCTGCCCTTATTAACTTAGTGGCATTGGGCAAATTACGTAACCTCTCTGAGCCTCCACTTAATTATTTGTGAAAATGGGTAATAATTCCCATACTATCACAATGAGTTTATAAGGATCAAAAAGAATAATGTAATGCATTTGTAAGTGGTAAAGCACTACACAAATGTAAGCTATTACACTTACAATAGTTATACTTCTCCTTCCCACATCTAAAGCAAACACATACAACCTGAAAGAGAAACAGTCATTTGCACAGAATGAGGTCAAATGATCACTGTTTCCTAAGGGTGGGGGGAACCTCTACACATTGTTTTCTTAGGTGTGATTTTATTTTTTTTTGGTAGGCAAGAAACTGCTAAAAATTAATCAACCAGCAAAAATTGCACTTCATTTATGGCCACTGAGGAAAGCTACTAAAAGTTAAAATTGAGTTGCTTTAGGAGTTTCCTGATCTTACTCATTTAAATTCTAGTTTTAAAGATGGGTTATGAATCTACTTGCCAGTTGAAGCCTTCCCTGAAGTCGTATTTCCCCCCACTGTTGTCTTTAGTCGTCAACTACATTAGCCTTATAAAGAAGCCAGACCTAGGTTTGTACAAGGAATGTTATTAACTGTGTGTGACCTTGGACGAAAGATAGGGTCTCTCTCTCTCTCTGTAATACAGATCCAAGTGAAATTGCTAATTGGTGGAGGTGGTAAACTATCTGAATATCTGCCTTTAAATAGTAACTTTGAATAATGCTGTACACAGTAGACACAGGGTAGCTGGTACCCCTATCTGTAAATTGAGAAATGTAGAGAAAAGGTCAGTTAGGGTCTGCTTAGCAGCAAACATACTTTCTTCTAAAATGTCATCGGTAACAAGCAGCCTAAGATTTGATGGAGCCAAAAGCCGGTTCGCAATTTACCCCCAGATCTTAGTTGAGACAATTTATTTTTGTGATTTAGGGAAAATTAAAAGGGCTCAAGGCTGTTGTGAGGATCAGATGAGGTAAATGTATGTGAAAATGCTTTGGGAATTTTTAAGTGCTATGCAGGCTTTCAGTTTTAGAGGTGATGGTGAAGGAGGTGGTAGTAATAGAAGTAGTGCTGTGAGAATGTGTTCATCAAGTTGGATGACTTGTCTACGAACATGTCCAGTTATTGGATCGCATTGGAAAAAATTTTTAACTTTCATTCTTTAAATGTCATGTATATCACCACCCCACTCTTGGAACACACAGCCATGAATTGAGTCACTATCTACTTTACGTTTTGAACAATTCAGTTGTAGTAGGTGACGTTTATAAAATTATCCATGAAATTGGGGAGAACCAGTGCAATGACTGGAGAGCACAACGGGCAGAATCTTGATTTAATGGAAGCCCAGCCAATGATTAGATTAGGTGACAGGAAGGGGGTCAAATTCATTATGGAAAAATGAGGAAGGAAGTGAAATGAGTCATTATGCTTTTAGTTACGGTATATTTTTACAGTTGATTCTGTGGGTGGTATATTGTTTAATTCATTACAGCTTTTAAGGACCAGTTTCAGATTAAAAAACATGAATGATGGAAGCTCTAACCAAAGTCTAATTCCAGTTACTAGAAAGATGACTTTTTAAATGTCCTTATACATATAGCCGATTCACTTTGCTATACAGCAGAAACTAACACAACATTGTAAAGCAATTATACTCCAATAAAAATTTTAAAAAATATTAAAAAAAATAATCTGAAATAGATTATGGCTTTCCTGTACTGTCGGATTCCTCCAGTATTTATTTTCTCTCAAATACAAGGGTTTATTTCACTCTTTCAAACTTCTAAGGCAGTTGCATCCTGCCTTTTAATATAGGATATTGGTATCTTTAAAAAAATCTACATGTTTTAAATAAGAATTACACTAGGAATTTGAAGCTTGTCCCTCCTTTATTAAGAATAAAAAATATATATCTGATCATAATTGCAATCATATAATCTTTGTAAAATCTTATTACTTAGGCTACTTGCATCTGATGGTATAAGTTACTACATTCAGTTATTGTCCTGAAAAAGAGAACCCCAAGGAATTCAACAGTAGCTTTCCTTGGATTCCTCATTTTTCCTTCTGTGCAGCCCTTTACATGGGAGTCAGCCTTGTGAATGATCTTGGTCAGCTCATGTGAGGAGGGCTAGAGGAGGGGCACGCCTCTCGTTCTTTGCTTCGGAGTCAACCAAGCACATAGAAGAATCTAGCCTCACACTTCGCTTTCCTTCTCTAAAATTCCTAGGTGCTCATTAATTCACGTGCTTGTAGGCTTGTAAGCAGCCTTCCACTTCTCATACTGACCCATGATTGTGACTCTGCAGAGTGGAGTTAATATTATTCTTGTTGGATTTAGTCAATATGATTTAAATTCTCTTTCTGTCTCCTCTACTTAAAATAGCAAAATTCTTTCCCTGACGCTTTGTCACTTTCCATCCGCCTTATTCCATCTTGTTTTACTTCTTGGCACTTAAAATTATTTGATGTTATATTAAATATTTGACTGGTTTTATTGTCAGTCTGCTAGGATATAAGCACTATATGACAAGGACTTGGAGCCTGTCGGTTTGGACTGGAGCTGTGGGGCAATACACAAGGGTTTGATGAATCAGTCAGTTAATGTGGTTCTGTGAAACACAACCAACCAGTGAGATAGACTCTCCTAATATTTAAATTTCAGGTTCTAAGCTTGGTATCTTTGGAACCATGCTTTTCTCTTTCTGGCTTCTAACACTGTCGTTGTGTTGCGCGAGGAGAAATTCCTAAAGAACATTTTGGGAGGAAGGAAGGCAACTGAGTGTGGGTGTCAGGTTATCAAGTAAACACTGGAACCGTTTTTGCCTATGATTGGGAATGTTTATTTTGTTCAAATGTATGTTTGGTCTGACCTTAGAGTTAGAGTTACTTAAGAAGTTGCATAAATGTTAATGAATGTTTATAATGTTGAGTCTAAGCTGAAAGCACTTAAAATATAAATATTTGAGCCATATGTTAGAAAATAACCAGAGCATTGCAGCTCTTTCGGATTGTGGAGGGAAATTGCTTGATTTATTGACAAGCGCTGGAAATTTTGGAGTCCTGGGTTCTATTTCCATTCCTGCTTTTGACAGCACTTCACAAAATGTCTGTTGAATAAATGCTTAATAGGCAGAGCTAATCCTTTTTAAAAATAATACTTTTATATCACTCAGACTTCTTGTGCTCCAGGTGCTCCGCTTTATTGATATTTTGTTTGTCTTTTCTTCAGGTTCTTTTTTAAACCTGTTGAGGTCCTCCCTTTAGTGCATGTGTGTGTGTGTTTGTGGGGAGTTTGATTCTATCTTATCAGTGCCTCATGAGTATTTTTCTACCTCTTGTATAAGGTTCACCTAAAAAAAAAAAATGAACATGGTACTTAAAATATAAAGTAGTATAACTGTGCTTATTGTAGCAAATCTTACAAAAGTAAGAACAACAAAAAAAGACGAACTAGACAAATTTTGATGGCATTGGGGAATGGCATTCCCCATGAAAGTAACCAAAGATGAGAGCTTTCTTCTCCAAAGCAAAGAAAGCAAAGAGGCTGGACCTCGATAAATCTTGAAAGAAGGCAACTAGGCACAAACAAGGTGCCCTATTTAAAGAAATCCCCATTACCACCATTAGTGTTATCAGGGCTTTCATGTCAGACTTCTGTCTGTGGTGTGTTTGGTGAATTTTTAACTGAGCAGGCTTTGAATTGGAGCAGTGGAACAGACTATAAACAAAGCTAAAACCACTTTAGAATTCCAGAGGCCTGACTCAACTCCTTCTCTCATTCTGTGTACTCGCCCCTCTTGCTGGGGTTTCTCGAGGGGTGGTCCTGGGACCTGGGACCACGGGCATCCAATCACTTGGGGCCCTTGATAAAAGTGCTAGTTCAGGCTTTACCTGTGGACCTGCTGAGTCAGAAACCACGGGGGAAAATTTTTGAAATCATTTTTAAGAAGCACCACCCAGGTGATTCTCGGGCACATTCCAATTTGAGAGGCACTGGTTTAGTGCCTCTAGTTTAGTGCTGTCCCTTGTCTTAAGGTAGCAGTTGATTTTTTTATAGCTTCTTCTAGGACCACGCTAGGCTGTGAATGGAGGGGGAGAAAACCAAGATATGAAGAAAGACGTATTTTTTTCTTGAGTCCAGTTTCTTAATAAAGGTTGTAGATGGAGAAGCCACGCACTTGTTTCCTCTGTGGGCCTGCTCT
This sequence comes from Lagenorhynchus albirostris, assembly GCF_949774975.1. Taxonomy (NCBI): domain Eukaryota; kingdom Metazoa; phylum Chordata; class Mammalia; order Artiodactyla; family Delphinidae; genus Lagenorhynchus; species Lagenorhynchus albirostris. The sequence goes on along the minus strand of NC_083104.1, from coordinate 87,406,776 downwards.
CTAGTGGGATGCCCTGTAACTACCAGACTAACATATTGGTGTGTATTCACTAGGAAAACCTCTGCAGATAGGAAGAAGAAACTATGAGCTCAGCAAGACCATACCCACTGGTGCATATAACCACTTTGATGAGGATGATGTCTGGGTACCCAAGCCAGATGCATTGAGTATGCAGGGTGGGTTGGGGCTGACATTTCAGCTCTGGGTGACATTGAGGGCTTTTTACAATGAGATTGGTGTACAGCCTTTTCTTGGGGAGAGGGTCAGCAATAGAAATACTGCTAGAGGTCCTAAAATGGGATATAATGTGGTCGCACCCTTTGTGATAATTGTTCAATAAGGAGTTTCTGTAAGGGTCTCGGTTTCCTAATGTGTGAAAGACAGCCCGTCTAATGTAAGAATGCAGTCTCCCTGAGACTTTGAGCAGGGGACAGGCTGAAAAAGCCATCAGGAAGGAATTAGGTTTTGACTGATCACGGAAAAACGGAGCTTCTTTGTCTTACGTTGGGCACCTGCAGTGAAAGAGAAAAAGCAGCTTCCTCAGTTTATTTAAGTCAAAAAAGAAAGCTGGTGTGCCCAGCTTCCATGACATCATTCATAAAGAGTTCATGTGGGAACTTTTGAAGTCAGGCTCCCTGCATGATGAGATGGAGAGAGTGACTAAGATGCTGAACTTTCTGTGCTTGCCCTTGCCCTTTGCCCATCTGGGGGAGATTGAGGAGTTGAAGCCTGGTATGGAGAATTAATTTATTTTGAAATAGACAGATGGCTAGGTCATGAGAATTGGTTGAAATGCTTTAAGAAACTGCTACGTCGGATCAAGTATTGTGTGTTCTTAAATTGAATTGATGGGCTTGAAGAGACCCAGGGAAGAGACAAGGTGTGTTCTTGGTGCTGATGAGACAAGACATAAGAACTTAAAACTGCAGGGCGAAGGAGGAGCTGGGCTAAGCTATGGGAGAATTGTGCATACAAATGGGGCTGCTGTGTTGGGCCTCTGGAAGCTGGTGGAACTTATCCAAGACCTGTGGATTCAGGGAAGTTGCATTTTCAGGAGAGATACACAGGTCATCTTGAGAACCAGTCCTGACTGGAATTCCTGCTGCTGCCTTTGGAGTTAGACCCTTGTTGAGTTCCAGCACAAAATTTAGATTCTGCCCCTATTTTGCAGGCTTGTGGGAAGGACTAACTCGGACCGTATTTATAAAGCCTCCATCCAGTTTCTGGTGCACAATGAGTGCTTGGCAAAATGGGGTTCCACTCCATGAAAACCTGTACAAAGGAGGAAAAAGAGTTATTCCAGAAATGCTAAAGCATTGTTGCTGCCAATGGCCTTTGAACATTTTTCCTTCTACCAGTTTTTACTGGAGACAACCCCTGAGTGTCCTCTTTCCTTTTCCCACTACACGCAATTGTGTGGGAGAGCTTGGTTTCCTCCTCTACACCTCAGGGATTCTTTACCCCTTAGATGGTACCACTGAGTGGATTCATCTATGAATATTTTTGCCATCGGAGTTTGGAAGTGGGGATAAGGGGGCAGAAAACACTGTCTCAGTGACAGAACTCTGTGCTTGTGCCTGGGACAGGGTAAGAGAAAGCTGGATTGAGAAGTGAGGGTTTTTTTATCCCCAGTAAGCCAAGAATCAAGAAGCCACCTATAATCTCAGATATTTCAACAGAGCGGGCTTATGGTTTTGTCTTGATCCCCTTCCTCTGTGTGGGTTTTCTTTCTTTCTTTTTTTTTTTGAGCATAGGATGGGTGAAGAACCAGGCTATAGAGGCTTCATGGAACACCTGTTTGAGGATCTACCTGGGGCTGGGTGTTGGAGAGCTAGCCCTGCTTGCTGGGGTGGTGGAGAATGAATAGACAGTTGCAGGTTGACAGGAGCTGTGGAGGCTCTACTAAATGCAGAGAACTCATTGGGGCGGGGAGGGGGGAAGCTTCAGATGTTTTGACTTTTGCTGCTTGGACTTTTTGAGAAGCACAGCTTGATTTAAGATTAGCCAAAGCAGCATCTTAATTGAACGAGTAACAGCTATTGGGACAACCAAATATAATTAACTTTGATGTTTTTGAATTCCTTTTCCATTCTTTGGTTTGCCTGTGCTTTGATCCTTAATGATGTGTGCACAATGAATTGCCCTGGAAGAGAAATGTCTGTGTTCATATTAAATATTACCAGACCATTCTTTTCATTGAGTGCCGGGGCATTTTCACCTCATGGCAAGACGAATTGGTAAGGAACACAGTGTCCTCCGGTAAGTATGTTTTCAGTTGAAGTAACAGCCAGTAACATCACAAATTCAGGGTCAGAATACACTCTCTTCCAAACAGACAAATATTTGTGATGTTAGGAAATGCAATAAGTTATGGAAATAGACTCAAAAGATGGAGATTTTCACTTATTAGTCATGAAGCAAGCTCACTACCTACTTACTTGTCTGTAACTTTGCCTGTGATATTCCTGACTTGGATAGCTGCAAGTTCACTAGGTGTTCATTTTCCTGCAGCTTTTATTCCCCTTATTATTATAAACTGAAAGTTAATGATAAAAATGGAACCTGTTACTCAGGAATCAGAAGATATGTGTTGTGGTTCTCTGGGCACTTGTTATTTGTATTGTTTTGGGAAAGTCACTTTCCTGAACCTCAGTTTTCTTACCTGTGAAGTGGGTGTGCCTACTTGATGGATTGCTGTGGGATCAAATGAGGTTAAATATATGTGAAAATGGCTTGGAAGCTGTAAAACTCTTTGTAGATAGGGTTCTACAATTATGCGTAGAGAAAGGCAGCCCAGACTAAGCAGAATAGCATATGTACTGCTTTTTCAAGGTCTAATCCTTTATCTCACACATACTTGCTAAGAAAAGTTTCCTTCTCTAGGTATCTGCCCTTCATGTTAGTCTCCTTTCACCTGGCTTATCACTACGTCTATTACTTTGGAATCTGTGGTTATTAGGTGACAGACTGTTTGGAGTACATTGATCAGTTGTTTGAAAATTATTGCTGGTTCAATAAGCCATGGTCAGAAGAAGTAAATACAACTTTTTCTTTTATGGTTCTCACTTGTTTCTTCCATTCCTTTACCCAAGTTTTTGCAACGTAAGTACTGACATTTTGGTGTATCAGCACAAATTTCTAGATCAAATTATGGATACAGGACTTTGGACCCATTTTATCCAGGGAATGTTGTGTTTTTATTTTCAGGATGAGCTGATTTATCAGCTTGTGTTTAGTCTTTTGCATTTAAAGAACTTGAATAAATTTCACCAGTTTTATTCTGATCTTGTACCTGTTACGTGTGTTGAAATTGGGTTCTCCTGCAGTTTGGTTTGCTTTCTTATGTTTTGATCGTCACCTCACTGGATGTTCGTTTAGGAAGGTGATTTGAAGCAATTGCTTCTTTGCTTGATTGCTTCATTACATACATGTCCACTCATTTCTCATGTAAAAATCATTAACCTGTCACCGATGTGACCTTATCCTTGCAGTAAGTGTGCACTAAGTATTAGATAAGCGCACTGGCATTTAGAAATGCCCATCCCCCTTGTTTCCTTAGATGTGTTTTGTTGTTCTGTGTGACATCAAATTTACACTTGTCCTTTTCTCTTAGAGACAAGCAGTGGGAAGGGAAAGACAAGATCATAAGATGAAGATTGAATGTGTTTCTCAATCTTCACATCCTTAACTGGTTTCTTTGATGCATTTGAGTGTTTTGCTCTAAAATGTTAGGGGAGGAAGGCAGGCCACCAGTGATAATCAAAGGGGAGGAAGGATCAGGGTAAGGCTCGGCGACGTTTGAGGCTGTTTTTGAGCTGTTGCAGGAGTTATTGCTGCCTGTGACTGGCCTGGAGACATGTCAGAGCCATTAACTTCAGAATAACAGACCCTTTAAAAGAATGCCCTCTTTTAGAAAACTCCTCATTAACTTAATTTATGGAAGGGGAGAGGAGTTAGGGAGCAGAGAGCTGGGGGTGCCTGGAGTGGAGGTTAGGAAAAAACAGGCACAAAAGCTGGATTATGTGAAAAATTAAAAAAAAAAAAACAATCCCCCCAAACCCAGCTCTGCCTCTGGTACTCTCAGAGGCCTGTCCCACTGGAGATGGGATTGCCTCCTTGGTGATGCCTTCTGAAGCTCAGCTCCTCACATGGTTCCCAGACAGGAAATCTTCAGCTCTAATTAAGCTTTGGCTTATTTTGATTCTCTTACAGCCTTGTGGTTGAATAGCTTTGTGTATATGGTCTTTTGCTCACAACTTTTCCCACAGTCAGGAGAATGCACGTCTGCAGTGCTGGCCCTTACCTGAAAGCCTTTGGCCACTGTCTCGCAGAAAGTGGCTGACGGGTGTACATGCCTCTCCCTCTGGTCCCCCACTTGCCCTTCACCATACTTGGGGGATGGAAGGAATAAAGCAGCTATCATTAATAGAAGAATGGGGAAAAAAGTGCTGTCTGGTCTCGTGTAGCCATGAGAACACGTCAGGATTGGCCATTCCCCGTGAATGTGTTTCGCTCTGCCCTCCCCTGCTTGGTGAGAAGAGGTGGGATAGATGGAGACAGTTTAAACTAGTAATGAAATCATTGAAAAATAGTTGATGCTACCCATCTGTCATGTGTTCAGTTGCAGAGGAAGGAAGGATATTGTCATGCCAAGTCATTGCAAGGCAGTGGTGGTGTTGCTGTGGTGTTGTGTATACGGTACCATGATAACAGAGGGAGAAGAGCCCAGTGTGTGTCCTGGGGAGGCCGAGGGAGACTGTCCTGAAAAAGTGGCCTTTTTGGCTGAGAATTAGAGTCAATGTTTGCAAGGTTTTGAAGTGGAAGTAGGGTGTTTGTGTGGAAGGAATATCATGGAAGATGGTATGGGGGAATGAAGCGATCTGTCCACAAGTAGTTTGCAATTTCCATAAGACATTCACTTGTTCATTTAACATGGATTTATTGTGCACTTATTTGTACCAAGTGCTGGGCTAGGTACCAGGAGTTTTACTGGTGAATAAGCTGAGATAGTCAATAGAATCTTGTGATGGATGGCTTTTGGGAGGGGAGGTCTCAAGGTATGTAACATGGACACCTAGGTTGATGGTGGTCCATTTACTGAGCGAGGAGGAGAGGACCAAGTTTCGAGGGGGAGCAGGTGTGGCCATGGTATGGGTGACAGATGATGAAGCAATTTACATAAGCTCCTTTGTATCTCAGGGAGATGTTAAGTGGGTGGTTGGATTTACAGCTTTGGAGTTCCGAGCAGAGGTCTGGGTGGGAGATACGAATTTGAGGCGGTTACAGGTGTATAGATGGTAATTGAAACAACGGATGAGACCGACTAGGGGAAGAGCAGAGACTAAGGAAGGAAGAAGACCTCTGGGCCAGTGTCACTGAACTGCAACATTTCATGGCCAGGTAGGAGGGGATGAGCTCCTAAAGGATACTAAGAATCGGGAATGAAAGGAAGGTAAGAAAATCGGGAGAGTGTGTTACTATAAAAGTCAAGGGAAAGTATTAAAGAAGAGACCAACTGCAGACAGAAGATGAGAAAAGCCGAATGTCTACTGGATGTAAGGATGTAAAGATCACGCTCATTTTAGAGCTATTCATATGGAATGATGGGGTGGAAGCTAGATTGTTGGGGAGAGGAGGCTGTCCACTCTGGGGCGTGTTTGGGAAATTTGTGTGATCCTTTTTTCTCGTCATAATTGATTGGAGAAGCACTGCTGGCATTTAGTGAGCAAAGCCCAGGTGCCAGTACCTTACGACACACTGGCTAGTCCTGCACAGGAAGAATCGACCTGCGTTTAACCTGATCCTCAAAGGTCTTACCAGACCTTTTATGTAAGGTTAGAAACAAAACCTGTTTCAGGTGTTTGAGCTGGAACCTAACTCTGCTTTACAAACAGGCATGAGTATTTGTGATGAGGTTTTAATATACACACTGGATTTTCCAGGAATAAAACATTTTTTAGATTGGAGAAAGATTGTACATCTTTTCACGTGAACCTTTACTAAATTACCCACTTACCAGTAGAAATATTGCTGATCTGTGTTTCTTATTGTTGCGTTCACGGTGATGCTATGTATAGATGTGAGCATCTGTCCACTTCATGATATTCCCTAGTATGGTTTTGTGTAAGTACATGAATAAGAAATTATTTAATGTGAAGTATACTTTTTTTTCTTCCACCATACCAAGGACATTATGCGGGTAGGTTACAATAATTTTTATTTTGGGACAAAGTGTTAATGCAAAGGGGACTTGAGATTTTCAAGGCTATCAAATGCTGGCTTGACCTGGCAGCACTTCATATACCATCGAAAAGAGCTGTGTATCTTGTAGTCTGTTGTTCCTTATAGGGTGAGCCTCAGCCTAATCAGAATCACCTGGAGGGCATATAAAAAGTAGGTTTTTGGGTCCCACTCTGAAATTACTGACTTCTTCGTGGGGAAACCCAGGAGTCTGTATTATAAGTCCCCCTTCCCCAGTGTAGACATGATTTTTTTTTTCATTTACTTATATGATCACCTTTTCTTTTTCTCTCTTGGCTGCGTGGGGTCTTTGTCACCGCACACAGGCTTTCTCTAGTTGCGGCGAGCGGGGGCTACTCTTCGTTGCGGTGCACAGGCTTCTTCTCATTGCGGTGGCTTCTCTTGTTGCAGAACACGGGCTCTAGGTGCGTGGGCTTCAGTAGTTGTGGCACGTGGGCTGCAGACCGAAGGCTCAGCAGTTGTGTTGCATGGGCTTAGTTGCTCTGCCACATGTGGGATCTTCCTGGACCAGGGATTGAACCGCATTGGCAGGCGGATTCTTAACCACTGCACCACCAGGGAAGTCCCTAGACATGATTCTTAACTCCACTAACATTTGAAAACTTTTCCCTGTAGACAGGGGCAATTGTTGAAGGATTGAGAGAAAGAGGGACAGAAGCTGGTTTTGGGGTTAAAAATAATATTCTGATGGGACTTGAGAAGGTAGGTGGATGGAGCTTGGGACTTCAGGCTGTGAACCAGTGAGGTTTCTATCATAACGCTCCAGATGAAAAATTTTGACGCAACATAGCAGTGGTAGACCTGGCAGAGAAAAGTTGTTAAAAAGTAAAATGATTCAATGTAGTGATTGCGCATGGAGACTAAAAGAATAAAAGAGGGATAAACGATGATTAGAGATGGTTTCTGGCTGTGGTGGGATCATTGATCAAGCTGAGGAATTGAGGAGGGTGGATGGCTAGGCTGTGAGTTCTGGTTTGGGCACGCCGATGCTTCGATTCCTGTCTACCTGTACGTGGAGATGTCAATATAAACATCTGTGATGCGGTTTAGGAGAGCAGTCGTCCGGAGGTTAGAATGAGGGAATCATTCATGTAAGGTGGAAGCAGAAGCTGTTCAGGTGGTAGAGATTGTCCCCCGGGGGGGGGGTGTGTGTGTACAGAACTTTCATTAAAGTAAACGTATGTGAGCTTGTTTCGTCTTCCTGTTTCTAAGCAAATCTTCCCTGAATATTCAAGACTCCTTTTAGGCCTGGTGGTTTTGATGATTGAAGATAACATGAGTTGAAAAATCAGGTAAAGGAAATGTAGTTACATCTTTGCTGAATAAGCTTAATTGGGGTGTAGTGTGGGAGACCCATAAACCTGATACACAACATGCCTCTGTTTTTGTTTTTTTTTTGCGGTACGCAGGCCTCTCCCTGCTGTGGCCTCTCCCGTTGCGGAGCACAGGCTAGGTGGCCATGGCTCACGGGCCCAGCCGCTCTGCAGCATGTGGGATCTTCCCGGACCGGGGCACGAACCCGCGTACGCTGCACCGGCAGGCGGACTCTCAACCACCGCGCCACCAGGGAAGCCCCCATGCCTCTGGTTTTGCTGCTCAGTCCAGCCTTGGGACCAAAGATGTGCCTGAGAAAGGCCGATGACATGGTTTATGACATAGGAAGGACGGTTATACTCAAGACAGCTGCCAGTGGACAGAATCAGTGCAGGTTATAGAAATGGCATCTATGACCACCAAACCAGTTGGTTTAAAAGATTTTTACTTGTCTTTGCGTTTTCTTTTCCCTTAAGAGTACGCATACTCTAGCCTTTGAAAAGTTCATCCTTTGGGTTGAGGCAGTAGTAAGGATGTTGTAGCTTTGTTAGCTAAGTCACTTCTCATGCAATTCCTTCCGTTCACTCATTCACATTTGAACTTGCAAAATTAAACAAATAGACTGACTTTGTTTAGCTGTTGACCTCTGCATGTCAAAAATCACAACTTTCTCTTTTGTCCTCCTTTCTCTCTGCTGTTACGAGAAGTGGCAGTATACAGTTATTCCTGAAGTGAAATCTGTGTATTTCTCTCCTTCCTCTGATAATTCAGTAACAAAGTGGGCAAGTGCTTTTTAAAATGTTTCTTAGTCAATACTCAGTGCCTTCATTTAGAAGTCCAGGGTCTCCAGCCCTTACCCTGGTTTTCATTGCTGGCGAGTTTCACTTTTACAGTTTAAAATCACAAAGTCATAGGCTCTGGAGACTGACTTCATAGGGGAGAGTCAACATATTTAAAAGCCTTTTTGCAGTTGCCAGCTGGGGCTAATGTTGTGTCAGCATTTCCATCGTAATTCCCAACATTCGAGGGTTCATAACCAGACTGTTAAGTTTCACCACAAACTGAAGCTTGGTATGTAAGAGTAGAGCCTGAAGCAAACTTTCATGGAAAAAAAAATGCAGTTTCTCTATAAAACCACTAATAAAGAAGCAAAGCTAGTGATTATTGTTGTTACAGTACCCGAACTGCTTGGTTTACTTAATGCTGCAGGGACATTAGTCCGTAACATAAACCAATCACTCCAGGAGTTTGGGAAAAAGACAATGAATGTGAATATTTCATTTTGAAGGGTGTCTGTTTGAACAATTGAAAACATTTTCTTCTCAATTTTAGTATAATTTTCAAGGCTTGTTTAGCTATCCCATGGGGCAACAAAAGTGCTTGGGACTCGTGATAATAAAGTCAGTAGAAATATACAAATGCTGAGGACCTCAGGCAGAGCCCTTTCCCCCATGCTGGGGACAAGAGACATGAAGCATATTGATGAGGGCGCTGTGCAGCCCAGGGCTGCTGTAGAGTTGGGGCTACCTTGATTCAGTAATGTGCTTTCACTTCCAGGTAAACTTGATCCTGAAGGACTGTTGTAGGGAGAGCAGATACCTTGAGAGATATACTTGTGTGCAGTAATGATGATGGATTTCTGTGGATACACCCCTATGCTCTGGCCTCTCTGTTGTGACTAGTTGGAAGAATATGCAAGATGCTAATTTGAGTTAAGTACAAAATCTATGGCCCTGGAACAGAAAGACTGTGACTCACATGTGGATGAACCCATGACTCTGGCGCCTCTAATGCTCCGTGTTTAAATCACCTAAATTGCTTAGCCCCGGGTTAATGGAATGAAAGCTAAAGATAACCTCGTGTGGGTCAAGTCCTGCCAATCTTGTGCTCCCTCCACTTTGTTGTCCATAGACACTCATTCCACTGTTCTGTTTACCTTGTGTTGACTCATCTTCTTTTCTTCATCTTCATCTCTTCTTGGTGGATCTCCTCTTCGCTCTTCCTTACTCCAAACAGTTTAGGCCTGGGAACTGTTTGTAGAGATCCTGCTAAATATCGATACTAGGTGATGAGCTCCATGTTACCACATGCATTCCAAAAGTTAAGTGGGTGGACTCAGATTTATTGACAGTGAAATGATATACATATGTATATATACAGATACATGTATTTATATATACATATATGTATGTATTGTTAACAAATAAGCATATTAAAATAATTTATTTGAGCAAAGATTGATTCGAATTGGGCAGCATCCAGTCTGGGAGGCAGAGAGGAGCTCTGAGGAGCTGTACAAAATGAAAGCCTTTTATAGTTAGAAGGGAGCAGGAACAAGGAAGTTACGCTAGGCAAAAAAGTGGGTAATTGTAAGGTTACTTTCCTCTGGGGGATGGCAGGGGTCCATCAGGCAGATGATCTCACTCGTGCTGATCAGGTGATTCCTGATTGAATAGTTTAAGATTCCATTTCTGGGAGAACTGAAATGCTAAGTTAAGCCTCATTTTGGTGATGTGGGGTTTAGCATAAGTGACTCCATTTTGGGCCTTTTTTTAAACAGTAGGTGTGTTTGTAATCTGACTTCGGATATTTCTGCAGCTAAAAAACGTACCCACTTATGCTGTTCAGATTATGGGTTTGCAGAAAATTCTAATGAATTAGAAAAAGTCCTTTCTGGCACCAGGGCATGTGGTTGGCGCGTAGGTGAGGGCTGGCTGTGTGTCCCGCTCATCCCTTTGCTTAGACCATGGTTGTGTAGGGCAGAGCTTGTACAGCCCTATGGGGTGACCCTGAGAATATCATTAATTAGCATCAAGCCTCTTTCCAATGTGTTTTTCTGTATTACTCACTGTAACCCCAATTTTAAGAAAAGGGTCACAAATACTCAAGGGATAACAAAGTATTTTTAATATAATGCAAAATTCTTTCATTTATCTGTATTGGAGCATATCTGAATTTTCAGATGTCGGGAAGAGGCAAATGATCTGAGGAATTATTTGTGCTGATATCTGGCTGTTCATATTGTAGTGTGACTTGCAGGCAAGTGTTAGCCAGGCCTCTGAGTATGACCTGTGATCATTGGTTTTTTCACCCTCAATAATTTAGGAGATAAGTTTCAAGCATAGACACCGTGTTTTATACCAGGTTCTATGAGTGCCTGGCGTAGGCCCCTTCTATTCCTAAAGTGTGATGGTTGTCAATTGGAATTATATGCCAGGATCAATAAGTATCTTAGTAATTGTTTTGTTTTTATGTAACTCATATCGTAACCTTCTCTCCAAATCCAGTGACTTAACTATAATGAGGGAAGTTAAGAACTAAACCCAGTGTATAGGGAAACCAGGACTGCTGGAGATCCTGAACTTATGGTGGACCTCCTGTATGGGTGTTTAAAACTGGGCTTATTAATCCTGCCTTCACCATGCCTCGTCCTTTTCCATACTTATCAATTTTCTTTCTCCTGTGTGTGGTGAACATGACCCATAATGCTGCTTAAATAAACCACATCCTCCTTTAATCTCAACTATACAGTATTGATGTTATAGACACTATGCTGACCCAGCCTGTTAATTGAGAATGTAAGAGAATGTGACTGTGAATCTGCTGCTCCCAATATGAGACCTTATTTTTATATGGAAACCAAATCACGTGAAGTGAGATGCAAACCATTCAGATGAAATGTCTGTAAGAACCGACTTAGGTCATTATAAACATAACGAATGATTTGGCCATCTTGGAATATATTGTTTCAGAATAAAAAGTTAATTCTGGAGTTGTCTTTTTCCTTTGAAAATGATGGATAGTTCCTTAGCTATGACTCACTTCCTGTGTTGGGGGACAGGACACTGGATAACTAGTTAAGGCCCATATGTATCCACTAGCTTTGCAAGTGGATGGAGTTTCCATTGCTTATCCAAGGAACAGGGAGTAGAGATTTGACCCTTGTTAAACTAGAACAATCTTCTTAGAAACAGAAAGCTGTTCTTTAGTGGTGGTTTATCTATAAAATCTTGTGACAAGATCTGTTCTGTAACCTTGGCTTTACTCTTTTGTAAGGTTATAAACTTCAGTTTGTCTTTTCTAAATGTAAAAATGACAGCCAGCTCATGTGTATAAGAAGTGACTCATAGCACCTTAAATGCACATCTCCCTTACGCCCCCTCCCCGAATTGCCAAGGCGTCTAAAAGATGAGTCTTACGTGGGATTTAAAATTCCTTTCCTAAAATGTCAAACCTGTCTTCATTTCTTTTTTACTTCAAATGCACATTGAAAATAACACCCATATTTGATTCGACCATTGATTTGTCTCAAACAAATCAATGGGGACTATAGGAAATCGTACTTGTGGTTGGGGAGGGGAAGAAAAGAAAGATGATTCCTCTTCATGGTGGTGTTTTCACACTTTGGGAATACCCCTTCCACATTTCTTAAACTTTTTCTCATGAATTCGGAAGCAGACATGATGCTTCTTCATTCCACAAAGGGATCAAAAAAAAAAAAAAGTAAAATTGGATTTGAATGAAGAGACAACAGCGTACGGTAAGATGAATACAAATCGTACCTCATGAGATAGCTTACATACCAACTGCTTGGTAATATTGAGGAAATAATTCACAATAAAGATAGCAAAGGAAGTAGATACTGTGATGCATAAGCACACACGAAAGCTTTCTGTACATGAAGGCCTGCGTTCACCTGTGTCTACTGGGTCAGATTATTGGGCAATTATTATCCAAGGTTCTTATGACTTACAACGTAGTCTAACTGTAGAGCCTCTGGAATCACAATTGGAGTCCAAATTCAACATGCTATTTCTGACTTTAATGAGGGTATGGATTTTGGGAATGTGTATGTTGGATTGGAGTTAGAGATCCCAAGATACAAGCAATGGCCTTACCTTTGAAGAACTGGGGGAAGGATCAGGTTATGAGCATGGAACACTGAGTAAGGGGATGTGATTATCACGACTAAAATATGTTTTTTTTTTTTTTTTTGCGGTACGCGGGCCTCTCGCTGTTGTGGCCTCTCCTGTTGCGGAGCACAGGCTCCGGACGCACAGGCCCAGCGGCCATGGCTCACGGGCCCAGCCGCTCCGCGGCATGCGGGATCTTCCCGGACCGGGGTACGAGCCCGTGTTCCCTGCATCGGCAGGCGGACTCTCAACCACTGCGCCACCAGGGAAGCCCTAAAATATGTATTTTTGATGTCTCGCTGCCTCTCACACCTGGCCACATCTGTCCGCACCTTTGCTCGCACACCCATGATATCATTGGCAAACCTAGGCCTCAGGATGCCTACCAGCTCTTGCACCTTGAGCCAAGGCGAGATTCCATCACCGAGATTAGCTACATGTGGATCACTTATCTATGACAATTACAAAAGCCACAATTGGCTTTTTTCTGTTGCCAGCCGGCCACTGTCTGCAGTTGTTAGCTGGCTTGTGCTGAGGGAATATAAAATATAAAATCACTCTAAACTGAACTTAATTAGGGAGGGAAATTTGTTGCCAACTTACCGCCCTCATAGAACCAAATGTAAATGAGTTTGGGATGATCCAAATTAGTTTCGCCTTCTGCCAACTACTTTGGAGCCCCAAGATGAGAGAGAAACAACAAGGCCTTCTAATAGGTAGGTTTTGGAAAGGATTCCCTTTGCCTTAGGAAAGGGCATTGGGAAGAACGCCCCTTAGAGACACTTAAATGTTTATTTTTGGATTGATGATACCAGCATATTGCCTTCTGATTCGTTCCTTGATGGTTGAGTGCTCAGCTTTTCCTGTCTTGCTTTTGATTTTTGTCTTGGTGAATTTTTATAGCTTTGAAAATGACAACACCCATTGCTTAGCATATGGGACAAAAGGAACTCTTTTTTCCCTCGTGTGTGTGTGCGTGCGTGTGTGTGTGTGTGCGCATGTGTGTGCGCGCGTGTGTGTGTGTGTTTTAAGAAGGCATCTAAAACTTCATTTTTTTCTCCCCATTCTCCTAAGCTGCGGATGACCTAAAGGTTAGGAGGTCCTAGGTCAGATTCCTTTCTTTGATTCACACACAACTGTCTTTTCCTTACTGTGATCCTTGTGATTTGTATGGGGATTCTGCAAGGAGAAGAGTGTATGTGGGTTGTTATAAAGTACATAAGCTTTAAGGTGTGGCAGGGAGAATCTTTATGCTTTGGTTTAGGTGGGGGCATGTAAGAAATTAGATGACTTTGATTACATAGCCCCTAAATAGTGAGGACCCCAATTCCTCTTCTCCCTCTGAATCTAATTAGTTTGCTTTGAACCCAGGTTAACTGTGGAAAGGGACAGGCTACAGTCACTGTCTTTGCATGTTTTTGGCATGTAGAAGAGTATGGAGTGGGTTGGGGGAGGCTTGTCAGAACCAAACTGAAAGAAGCTTGTAGACGCTGAATTTGCTCTGAGCAGATTATTAATTTTTTTTTCTCCTTGTACCTTATTAAATCTCTTGGAAAGAAACACCAGCTCCAGATCTGTTATTCTGGCTCCAGGCCAGCGTGCCAAATTCTGTCATCTTTGCGGCATGGCCGAGCATCTTTATTACATGTTATATTCTGGTATTGGGCTGGATCCAGCAATCCTGATAACAACATCAGGTGGTTGGGGGTGTGGAAAAGGAAAAGGGCTACATTCATCTCCCAGTGAGGTTTCGGGAGAAGTGTGAGAACAGGGTGCATGTTGCACTTGTCTAGAGCAGGGAGTTTTTCATGGATACCATAAACATCTCGTCTGTGCAGTCTCGAATTTGAATTGCATTATCAATTTCTGCTCATACAGATTGGTTTTAGACTGAAGTCAAATTTGGGTCATGCTTCTGTTCTGGCCACAGCACTTCCAAGCAGTTTGGTAGTTAGTACCGGCCTTGAGAGCAACGTCAGCATCACAGATGTGCTGGTTTCATCCCATTGCCCTGTTCCTGGGGTCCCTTGATGACGCTTGGCCTCCATCAGTCTGGGGGAGTGGGGAGCTGAACTCCTGAATGGTTCTGTCTGCACTGGCCTAGGAGTAACTATTGCAGGGTTAACTTTTCTCTCTCCTTCAACACTGCTTTAGAGGGGGAGGAAGAGGTGGGAGTAGAGAATAGTTTAAAAAAATAGGAGGGGGAGAAAAGATTGCATTCATTTCTTGAGTACAGGGAGCCTTGACCCTCTCTTCTGCAAGCAGCCTCTCCTTTCTGCTCTTAGGGGTTTTGCAGATGAAGCTTGGCTTTGGTGAAGGACTGTTCTGAAGCTCCAGAGTGCGTTCAGCAGCAGCTTCGCAGGAAGCAATGACACAAGGTCCCAGGCACTCTCCCCCACTTTCCACTTATTGTTTTGGGATTGTCAGAAAACAGGCTGGGATGAGGAAGAAGAGAGATTGAGGTGTTTTTTTTTTCTCTCTCCAGTTTGGCTGCTGAATGAAAGCAGGCACTTTATTTAGAAGTGAGTAGGGAGGGAAATGCAGCTTAGGGTTGACACCCTTCTGGTGCTTACCCATAAATATGAAATGGTGTTAGAACACCCGACACCAGAGAGCTTTCTGATTGGCTGTTGGTGATGTCATCTTGTCATTAATACTGTGCTCAGAAAATAAACTGATCCGCCTGTTTTCTTTCTTTCCCTCTTTTTTAAAAGCTGAAACGTATAAAATCCATTTTGTAATCTAAAATGAGGCACTTCAGTCAGAGTGTTTTGAAAGAATATTACATTTCTCATGTGTTCAGAGTCATTTGGCCTTCGCTTCAGAGCTGCAATAATCAACCACAAGTATTCAGCCCGTCTTGTCGTATTGCTTGAAAGTAAGGCGGGTGCTTTTCAACACCTGGGCACCAACAGTTGACATTTGCCCACACTAAGGCTAATGCAGTAGATGGGTATGTTTTCCTTTAAATGTCTTAGGATGCTCAGAGCCAGGGTATGGGAGGGATTTGGCTGGGTAATGAAAAGTACTTTAAAAAATTTTCTTAAATGCTAATTTTACTTCTCCATCTCTGATAACCCTGCAGTTAAATCTGAACTGGCCTGCTTTTCCCCTTAATGCATCTAATTGCATGATGGTGTTTCACCTGGGGCATCACACTTGTGGCATGTCCAGACTGTGTGTGTGGGTGTGTGTATGTAAAATCCAGTAGCGTTCTTGCTATGCAGGAGTGGAATTCTCAGGAGAAAAGCCACTATTCCAGCATCTCTTTGACCCGTGCATTGATTTATGACCCCTGCAGGTCTGGGAAGGTTTGACAATCCTCTATGCCTACTGGTTCACTCTGTTCGAAGGAGGCATCCTGTTTCCATTAACTATTGGGAAGCATTTTGTATGAACACGGCTCTATGAGCTTTAAAAAAAAAAAAAATCTAGAACTGCTCTTTTGAGGGAAAACCATGTTCTTTGTCGTCAGAAATTTTGTCTAGAATTATCTTACCCTTACTGTAATTACCTTTGTTTATGAAGAACCATTTAATAATGTATTCCTTAGTCAGTGTACTCTTAGGAAGAATCTCCTAATATCATGTACAAATGTTATATGAATTCACTCCCCTTCCCTGGAAGCTGTGTCATACAGTGAAAGTAGAACCTAAGAGTTTACTTCATCTCTGAAATGGCCGTCCAGGGTTACTTTATGCATGCTGTGGAGGTATTATTTGGATTAGCAAAATGCATAGCAAGCAGGTGTAACTTATTTCTGCCATGCAGGTGTAGCTCTCCTTACAGGGAGATGCTGTGCTACTTTTCAAAGTTTTCTCTCATTTTAGCAAGGTTAGAAACCAGACTTAGTGGCCTTTGGAGTCAAAGGGAAAAGAGAAGGACAATGAATCCCATTCATTCTTACGAGCTCTAAGGAGTCAGAGAGAGTCTGTTTTCCAGGTTAGAGCTCTTTCCCTGACAGCCTTTAATTATCTGTGAGCTGAAACAAGAAGTGATAGAAACATGCAAAAGCCTTTCAGGAACAGATTTTTGAAGATGAATCGCCCAAGTCGGTGTCCTGCTCAGCCTGTTACAAGGGCCGGCTCCCTCTACTTGCTTGCCTCTCGATCACGTGACAGCTGTTTGCAGACTAAAGGAAAGAAACCATCATTCACTAGCAGGAAACTTAATCTTGGGCAGGAACAGTTTGAGTAACGACTCTGGGCCCGGAGGTCATCATGGTTGTGAGACCTAAGCTTTTGCAGATGGTCTGAGTGGGAGGAGTGAGATCCAAGGGTCCTTCTCCCACTGCGGCTCCCAGACTGTCCCCTCCTCCGGGTGGTGCTACCATCTCTCCAGATACCGCTGAACTTTTGAACTCAAGTACAGTGCAGCATTTAGGATGTTTGTTTTATAGGCTTCAGATAAAGCAGTAGCGGATTTTAAGGAAACAGTAGACAGATGCATTTCCCTTTTTCCTCCAGTGATGTTAGTGATCTAATTGAAGTCAGTGTTTGAGCAGCTTCCTCTGTATGTGCTTTGGGTTGTCTCTTTTTTTTTTCCTAAAAGATGCTTATGGATATGAACAAAAGCAGGATGTTGTACTAGAGCTTCTGAACAAGTGCTCTGCGTTAGATACGTCTGGAGTTGACACACCACACTTTCCTCTGCAGACCAAACGTGATCCTGTCTGGTGTTACGGCTCCTTATTTTCATACAGCTGTTGTTTTCACTCTTTAACAGTGTCCCTCTGCCAGTACTGCTCGGCCATAAAAAAGAATGACATTCTGCCATTTGCAACAACATGGACGGACTTGGAGGGCTCAGCTTAGTGAACTGAGTCAGAGAAACATAAACACTGTACGACACCACTTAATATGTGGAATCTAAAAAAATTAGTGAATAAAACAAAACAGACTCATAGATACAGAGAGCAAACTAGTGGCTAACAGTGAGGAGAGGGAATGGGGAAAGGAACAAGATAAGGGTAGGGGGATTGAGGTACAAACCACTGTACATAAAATAAATAAGCTACAAGGATATATTGTACAGCACAGGGAATAAAGCCAATATATTATAACTGTAAATGGAATAGAATCCATAAAAAAATTTTGAATCACTATGTTGTACATCTGAAACTAATATGATATTGTAAATCAGCTATACCTCAACTAAAAAAAGTGTCCCTCTGCCATTTTATTTCATATCGATTACTAAGTGCTGCTTTTCTAGTTATATTGCTTGGAACTAATGGAGATTCCTGGTGCAGAAACGTGTCACACCTAAGGGCTTGCCCACTTGGAAAACTGTAACAATTGTAAACAAGGGTCAGCAGTCATCCTTTCTGGGGGTTGGGGGGTGGGAACCAAAAACCCCAAATAATAGGGGCTGTAGAAAATATCAAATGTATAAACTTGTAGGGATAAGAGTAACATTTTCTCAGTTGCAAACTAACTTAATGGAAACTGTGATTTGGGGAAGAGTATAGAGTATTTGCTAAACTAATCCACTTCTCTGAATAGCTCCCTCATTTCTTGTGGCTTGGCGACTAAAACTTAGAAATCCACAATTATACTGTATAGATGAGCCTTGTTCTATATTTAGTGTTTAATCTCCACTCAAGAGGTGCATATGGCCATGAGCACCCACTTAAGAGCTAAAAATGTAAGTTACCGCCCAGTTTCTCCCGAATTGGAATCATACATGATTGCTCTATGCTTTAAAAAAATCTTGCTTAGAGGAAAGGGTTCAAGATCAAGTTAGTAGGCAATCCCAAATATGAAGCAAAGAGTCACTTGGCCCTTGGACGAAGCTAAGTAAATACTTGCTGAACAAGTAACATAACCAGCAAGAATTAACATCTCTCGTTGCTTAATCAGAAAGTGAAATGGTGAGTCCAGAAGCTCTGGAATCATCTTAGAAGTAAACACCCATCACAACATGGGCATACAATATCTAGAAGCAGTAAATGGTGAGCTAGGCTACGAGAACGGGTAAAAATAGAAACTATGGCAAGTCCACTGGTTTGAAAACCTGGCTGTTCATCAGTCATCTTGTGACCCCCTTTTTTTTTTAACATCTTTATTGAGTATAATTGCTTTACAATGGTGTGTTAGTTTCTGCTTTGTAACAAAGTGAATCAGCGATACATATACATATATCCCCATATCTCTTCCCTCTTGTGTCTCCCTCCCACCATCCCTATCCCACCCCTCTAGGTGGTCACAAAGCACCGAGCTGATCTCCCTGTGCTATGCGGCTGCTTCGCATTACCTATCTATTTTACGTTTGGTAGTGTATATATGTCCATGCCACTCTTTCACTTCGTTCCAGCCTACCCTTCCTGCTCCCCGTGTCCTCAAGTCCATTCTCTATGTCTGCGTCTTTATTCCTGTCCTGCCCCGCCCCTAGGTTCTTTAGAACCATTTTTTTTTTTTAGATTCCACATATGTGTTAACATACGATATTTGTTTTTCTCTTTCTGACTTACTTCGCTCTGTATGACAGACTCTAGGTCCATCCACCTCACTACAAATAACTCAATTTTGTGTCTTTTTATGGCTGACTAATATTCCATTGATAAACGTGCCACATCTTCTTTATCCATTCATCTGTTGATGGACACTTAGGTTGCTTCCATGTCCTGGCTATTGTAAATAGAGCTGCAGTGAACATTGTGGTACATGACTTGTTTTGAATTATGGTTTTCTCAGGGTATATGCCCAGTAGTGGGATTGCTGGGTCATATGGTAGTTCAATTTTTAGATTTTAAGGAACCTACATACTGTTCTCCATCGTGGCTGCACCAGTTTACATTCCCACCAGCAGTGCAAGAGGGTTCCCTTTTCTCCACAACCTCTCCAGCATTTATTGTTTGTAGATTTTTTCATGATGGCCATTCTGACTGGTGTGAGGTGATACCTAATTGTAGTTTTGATTTGTATTTCTCTAATGATTAGTGATCTTGAGCATCCTTTCATGTGTTTGTTGGCAATCTGTATATCTTCTTTGAAAAATATCTATTTATGTCTTCTGCCCATTTTTGGATTGGGTTGTTTTTTTGGTATTGAGCTGCATGAGCTGCTTGTAAATTTTGGAGATTAAACCTTTGTCAGTTGCTTCATTTGCAAATATTTTCTCCCACTCTGAGGGTGGTCTTTTTGTCTTGTTTATGGTTTCCTTTGCTGTGCAAAAGCTTTTAAATTTCATTAGGTCCCATTTGTTGATTTTTGTTTTTATTTCCATTTCTCTAGGAGGTGGGTGAAAAATGATCTTGCTGTGATTTATGTCATAGAGTGTTCTGCCTATGTTTTTCCTCTAAGAGTTTGATAGTGTCTGGCCTGACATTTAGGTCTTTAATCCCTTTTGAGTTTATTTTTGTGTGTGGTGTTGGGAGTGTTCTAATTTCATTCTTTTACGTGTAGCTGTCCAGTTTTCCCAGCACCACTTACTGAAGAGGCTGTCTCTTTTCCCTTGTATAGTCTTGCCTCCTTTGTCAAAAATAAAACCTTGCTCATATGGTCACCTTATCTCTGGTCTTTCCTGTTCCATTGATCTGTATTTCTGTTTTTGTGCCAGTACTATACTGTCTTGATTACTATAGCTTTGTAGTATAGTCTGAAGTCCAGGAGCATGATTCCTCTAACTCCGTTTTTCTTTTTCAAGACTGCTTTGGCTATTTGGGGTCTTTTGTATTTCCATACAAATTGTGAAATTTTTTGTTCTAGTTCTGTGAAAACTGCCATTTGTAGTTTGATAGGGATTGCATTGAATCTGTAGATTGCTTTGGGTAGTATAGTCATTTTCACAATGTTGAGTCTTCCAATCCAAGAACACGATATATCCATCTGTTTGTATCATCTTTAATTTCTTTCCTCAGTGTCTTACAGTTTTCTGCATACAGGTCTTTTGTCTCCTTAGGTAGGTTTATTCCTAGGTATTTTATTCTTTTTGTTGCAGTGGTAAATGGGAGTGTTTCCTTAATTTCTCTTTCAGATTTTTCATCATAAGTGTATACGAATGCAAGAGATTTCTGTGCATTAATTTTGTATCCTGCTACTCTACCAAATTCATTGATTAGCTCTAGTTGTTTTCTGGTAGCATCTTTAGGATGCTATGTATAGTATCATGTCATCTGCAAACAGTGACAGCTTTACTTCTTTTCCGATTTGGATTCCTTTTTCTTCTGATTGCTGTGGCTAAAACTTCCAAAACTATGTTGAATAATAGTGGCGAGAGTGGACAATGTTGTCTTGTTCCTGATCTTAGTGGAAATGATTTCAGTTTTGTACTATTGAGAACGATGTTGGCTGTGGGTTTGTCATATATGGCCTTTATTATGTTGACGTAAGTGCCCATTATGCCTGCTTTCTGGAGGGTTTTAATCATAAATGGGTTTTGAATTTTGTTGAAAGCTTGTTCTGCATCTATTGAGATGATCATATGGTTTTTCTCCTTCAGTTTGTTAATATGGTTTATCACATTGGTTGATTTGTGTATATTGAAGAATCCTTGCATTCCTGGGATACACCCCACTTGGTCATGGTGCATGATCCTTTTCATGTGCTGTTGGATTCTGTTTGCTAGTATTTTGCTGACGGTTTTTGCATCGATGTTCATCAGAGATATTGGCCTGTAGTTTTCTTTCTTTGTGACGTCTTTGTCTGGTTTTGGTTTAAGGGTGATGGTGACCTCCTAGAATGAGTTTGGGAGTACTGCTGCATTTCAGATGAGTTTGAGAAGGATGGGTGTTAGTGCTGCTCTAAATGTTTGATAGAGTTCTCCTGTGAAGCCATCTGGTCCTAGGCTTTTGTTTGTTGGAAGATTTTTAATCACAGTCGCAATTTCAGTGCTTGTGATTGGTCTGTTCATATTTTCTGTTTCTTCCTGGTTCAGTTTTGGAAGGTTGTGCTTTTCTAAGAATCTGTCCATTTCTTCCAGGTTGTCCATTTTATTGGCATAGAGTTGCTTGTAGTCATCTCTCATGATCCTTTGTATTTCTGCAGTGTCAGATGTTGCTTCTCCTTTTTCATTTCTAATTCTGTTGATTTGAGTCGTCGTCTTTTTTCTTTGAGTTTGGCTAATGGTTTATCAATTTTGTTTATCTTCTCAAAGAACCAACTTTTAGTTTTATTGATCTTTGCTATTGTTCCCTTCATGTCTTTTTCATTTATTTATGATCTGATCTTCAGGATTTCTTTCCTTCTGCTAACTTTGGGGATTTTATGTTCTTCTTTCTCTAATTGCTTTAGGTGTAAGGCTAGGTTTTTTATTTAAGATGTTTCTTGTTTCTTGAGGTAGGATTGTATTGCTGTAAACTTCCCTCTTAGAAGTGCTTTGCTGCATCCCATAGGTTTTAGGTCGTTGTGTTTACATTGTCATTTGTTTCTAGGTATTTTTTGATTTCCTCTTTGATTCTTCAGTGATCTCTTAGTTATTTAGTAGTGTATTGTTTAGCCTCCATGTGTTTGTATTTTGTACAGATCTTTTCTTGTAATTGATATCTAGTTGAATAGTGTTGTGGTTGGAAAAGATACTTGATATGATTCCAGTTTTCTTAAATTTATCAAGCCTTGATTTGTGACCCAGGCTATGATCTATCCTGAAGAATGTTCCATGAGCACTTGAGAAGAAAGTGTGTTCTGTTGTTTTTGGATGGAATGTCCTATAAATATCAAGTCCATCTTGTTTAATGTATCATTTAAATCTTGTGTTTCCTTATTTATTTTCATTTTGGATGATCCGTCCATTGGTGAAAGCGGGGTGTTAAAGTCCCCTACTATGATTGTGTTACTGTTGACTTCCCCTTTTATGGCTGTTAGCATTTGCCTTATGTATTGAGGTGCTCCTGTGTTGGGTGCATAAATATTTACAATTGTTATATCTTCTTCGATTGATCCCTTGATTATTATGTATTGTCCTTCTTTGTCTCTTGTGATAGTCTTTATTAAAGTCTATTGTCTGATATGAGAATTGCTACTCTAGCTTTCTTTTGATTTCCATTTTCATGGAATATCTTTTTCCATCCCCACACTTTCAGTCTGTAGGTGTCCCTAGGTCTGAAGTGGGTCTCTTGTAGACAGCATATACATGGGTCTTGTTTTTGTATCCATTCAGCCAGTCTCTGTCTTTTGGTTGGAGCATTTAATCCATTTACATTTAAGGTAATTATTGATATGTATGTTCCTTTTACCGTTTTCTTAATTGTTTTGGGTTTGTTGTTGTATGTCTCTTTCTTCTCTTGTGCTTCCTGCCTAGAGAAGTTCCTTTAGCATTTGTTGTAAAGCTGGTTCGGTGATGCTGAATTCTGTTAACTTTTGCTTGTCTGTAAAGGTTTTAATTTCTCTGTTGCATCTGAATGAGATCTTTGCTGGGTAGAGTAATCTTGGTGTAGGTATTTCCCTTTCATCACTTTAAGTATGTCCTGCCACTCCTTTCTGGATTACAGAGTTTCTGCTGAAAGATCAGCTGTGAACCTTATGGGGATTCCCTTGTAAGTTATTTGTTGTTTTTCCCTTGCTGCTTTTAGTATTTTTTCTTTGTATTTAATTTTTGATAGTTTGAGTAATATGTGTCTTGTCACGCTTCTCCTTGGATTTATCCTGTATGGGGCTCTCTGTGCTTCCTGGACTTGATTGACTCTTTCATTTCCCATATTAGGGAAGTTTTCAACTATAATCTCTTCAATTATTTTCTCAGTTCTGTTTTTTTCTCTTCTTCTTCTGGGACCCCTACAGTTCAAGTGTTGGTGTGTTTAATGTTGTCCCAGAGGTCTCTGAGACTGTGCCCAATCCTTTTCATTCTTTTTTCTTTATTCTGCTCTGTGGTAGTTTCTTCCGCTATTCTGTCTTCCAGGTCAGTTATCCGTTTTCTTCTGCAGTTATTGTGCTGTTGTTTCCTTCTAGAGAATTTTTAATTTCGTTTATTGCGTTGTTCATCATTGTTTGCTCTTTAGTTCTTCTCGGTCCTTGTTAAATTTTTCTTGTGTTTTCTCCATTCTGCTTCCAAGATTTTGGATCATCTTTACTATCATTATTCTGAATTCTTTTTCAGGTAGACTGCCTATATCCTCTTCATTTGTTTGGTCTGGTGGGTTTTTGCTTTGCTCCTCCATCTGCTGTGTGTTTCTCTGTCTTCTCATTTTGCTCAACTTCTTGTGTTTGAGGTCTCCTTTTTGCAGGCTGCAGGTTCATAGTTCCTGTTTTTGGTGTCTGCCCCCAGTGGCTAAGGTTGGTTCAGTCGGTTGGGTAGGCTTCCTGGTGGAGGGGACTGGTGCCTGTGTTCTTGTGGTTGTGGATGAGGCTGGATCTTGTCTTTCTGTTGGGCAAGACTGCGTCCGGTGGTCTGTTTTGGGGTGTCTGTGACCTTATGATTTTAGGCAGCCTCTGTGCTCGTGAGTGTGTTGTGTTCCTGTCTTGCTAGTTGTTTGGCATGGGGTGTCCAGCACTATAGCTTGCTGGTTGTTGAGTGCAGCTCTGTCTTAGCGTTGAGATGGAGATCTCTGGGAGAGGTTTTGCTCTTTGATATTATGTGGAACCAGGAGGTGTCTGGTGGACCAGTGTCCTGAATTTGGCTCTCCCAGCTCAGAGGCACAGGCTTGACATCCAGCCAGAGCACCAAGACCCTGTCAACCACATGGCTCAAAATAAAAGGGAGGAAGAAAATGAAAAAGAAAAAAATAAAATAGTTATTAAAATAAAATATTTTAAAAAGAAAAAAATTTAAAAGTAATAAAAAAGGAAAAAAAAAAAGAGAGCAAGCAAACCAAAAAACAAATCCACCAATGATAGTAAGCGCTAAAAACTATCCCAAAATGAAAAGAACAAAGAAAAAGAAAAGGACAGACGGAACCCTAGGACAAATGATAAAAGCAAAGCTATACAGAAAGAATCACACAAAGAAGCATACACATACACATTGACAAAAACCAAAAGGAAAAAATATATCTTTTGGGCAGTCTGAGGTGTTCTGCCAGTGTTCAGTAGGTGTCCTGTGGCAGTTGTTCCACGTGTAGATGTATTTCTGCTTTTTTTTGTGAGGAGGAGGGTGATCTGCATGTCTTACTCCTCTGCCATCTTGAAGGTCTTGTCTTGTGAGCTCTTAAAGACAAGCAAGTATACTAAAACCACTGATTCCCAGACCTAACCTTCAGAATCTTATGTGTAGACAAGGAACCACTGCCTTTGTCCATAGATCAGAAAGGCTGGAGATGAGTAAGGGATCTGGGGATGGAGGTGATTCAGGGAAACAGTAAACTAGAGAAATGGCAAGACTCTGCCAACACAGAGCAAAAGAAGTACACTGTCTTTTTGGATTGTTTTAAAATTGACTTGGCATACATTTATGGAGCGTAACACATTGCATCACGTGTTGTGATAGAAGTACACAAAATGAAACTTACTGCTGCTGATGGGCTCACAGACAGATTTATCTTGGACAGAATCTCACACTTCTTGTGTTATGGATCTCTGAGAACAGTTACTATAGGAACCTAGAGGAGGTATTCCTAACACCTGGATTTGAAGAAGTCTTCACAGGGAGGTGATATTTAAACTGGCATGCTGAAGGAGGAGTAGAATTTTTCCAAGAGTAGGAATGCCAAAGGGGAGGTTAGGAAGGTGAAAGATCAAAGCATGCACAGAGACCAGGAAGTAAGAAAGAGCATGTTGTGTTTGGGGAGTGGTCGAGAAAACAAAGCATGACTGGAGCTGTCAATACCTTTGTTAGTCTAAAGCCTTTGGGCTTGATATATGAAAGGACACCTTTTCCTGCCTCCAGAAGGAGAGGGAAAGAAGGGTGGGTGTTGCCTCCTGCAGAAGGTAAGCCTTCTGAGGGTGGGGAAGCTTACCTTCCAGAGATTATTCTCATTCTGGCAGCATGCAGTAGGCATTAATAATGACTCTTTGGCTAATTAAAAGATGTTTAATATATGTCTCATTAAGCAGAATAATCAGTTTCTCTGAGAATGCTGTGTGCCTTATTTTTCTCCTTTTAATAAAGGCAAAAATAAATTGGGATAAAAAATAATTAAGGGCAATCTGCTAGCTCTCCATGTTTTTCCCTTGATAATTCTTCCATTCTCTTCATATCTCACTGTTGGCTGACTTTCTCCCTTGACTCCTGCCTCTTCTGATAATGTGAAAGTGAGTGTAGCCCACAGAACCAAGAGGGCTTGGGACTAGGCTGTTTTTCTTCACACAGCTCCCACGATGCAGCCGTGAGGATGTGGGAATAGAGGGATTTTAAACCTTTGTCGTCCATGCTCCTCCATCGTTAATGCTGAGAGGCCTCCACAGGTGCCTTAAGATGTAAAATGGCCCATATCCATAGGCCAGAGGTGCTGTTTCCAAGAGCTTGTTTTTGTGCTTATTTTTACTGCAGGTTTGTATCTCTGCAGAATATTCATGAGATAGAAAAGGAATGTTTTTTTTCCCTCCTTTAAGGATGCCAAGTACAGGTAGGGAGTAATGATCTTGATAAATTCTAGCACTTGTCAATTTGAAAATGTTCAGGGAAAACGGAAGAGAGGATGGATTTGTTTATATGCTGTCATTCAGTGATTCAAGGCTGCAGACATTTCTGTCTTCCTATACTTCTGAAGTTAAGGATTGGAACTGGATAATTGACAACCTTCCAACATGAAACGTTATCGACCTTGAGGGGTTTTTATTGTTTTTTTTTTGATATTTCATTGTTTTCTAGTTTGCCTTTATCTTTGATCACTTATTGCTCTGACAGAAGTGTGGTCGTGTTGTTGCTTTCCTTTCTTTTCTAAGCATGTATGGTATGATGGGAATTATTTCTCTCCTTTTTCCTTTCTCTTACTAATTTTGTTGGTTGCAAGAAAAAAATTATCTGTCTAGACCTTAGATAAATATACCAGTTAGTTGTAAATCTGCTTTTGTTTTTCCTTCAAATGTTTTCAGTTTTGTTTTTAAGTTTGTTCATAGTAAAGAATTTTAATTGTAAATTAAAATGTAATAAAACCTGTTAAACTTTAGCCCAGTATTTTAGGTTATCTTTGCTTGGTAAACCTTTATCATTGCTTCGAATTAACAGCTAAATGATATTGTGGTACATGTGGTGGTGGTGGGTGTTGAAGAATCCTGGAGTGTAAAGTATTTTCAGGTGTCCTCAAGTACTGGAAGTCTCCCTTTCCATAGCAGCACTGGATATGATAATTATATACGATTCTCCTGTGTTCATTAAAATATGAGCCCGAGGCTCTGCTGACAATTTGTTAGCTTCCCATAGGTTGAAAGTAGTAAAATTGCTTTGCTTTAAAACATCTGTACTTCAGGACTTTCACTAATTCAAATGAGCTTTCCCTCCACTTCTTTCCCAAGTAGGTAATGAGAGGAATTACTTGTTTAAATACCTCTGAGAAAATGCGGGTGGTCTGGCCATACTAGGGAGGAGAAGGTATGGCTGATCGTGGAAGGTGAATGTGATTGTTTTTAGTGCCTTGGTCCTCAAAGGCCAGCAGTTTTAAAGACATGGTAGGTAATCCTCTCCCTCTCAGTTCCAGCAGTCAGTCTCTCTCCCTGTGTTTCCAAAAAGGATATGTATTTTTCTAAAACCGAAATAAAAGTTTCCATTACCTCAATAAGACAGATATTTTAAGAATGGGGGAGAAGTTTAAAGACATATCCACACCATAGCCAGAAAGGTGGAAGCAACCCAAGTGTCCATCAACAGAATCTGTTGCATACCTGCTGTAGCCTGCTGTTCAGCCTTTAAAAGGAAGGACTTTCTGACACTTGCTGCCACAGGGATGAACCTCGAGGACATTAGGCTCTGTGCAATAAGCCAGATACAAAAGAACAAATACTGTATGATTGCTTTTATATGAGGTACCTGGAATAGTCGAACTCTTAGAGACACGGTAGCATGGTGGCTGCTGGGGGATAGGGTGGAGGAATGGGGAGTTAGGAGTTGGGTGCAGAGTTTGTTTCGTGAGATGAAGAGTTGTGTGGCGGGTGGTGATGGTAGTAGCACAACAGTGTGAGTGTGCGTAATGCCAGAGACCTGTGTGTACGCTTAAGAATGACTCCCATGGGGCTTCCCTGGTGTTGCAGTGGTTGAGAGTCCGCCTGTCGACGCAGGGGACACGGGTTCGTGCCCCGGTCCGGGAAGATCCCACATGCCGTGGAGCGGCTAGGCCCATGAGCCATGGCCGCTGAGCCTGCGCGTCCAGAGCCTGTGCTCCGCAACGGGAGAGGCCACAACAGTGAGAGGCCCGCGTACCGCAAGAAAAAAAAAAAAAAAAAAGAATGACTCCCATGGTCAATTTTGTTAAATATTTTACCACAAAGTTTAAAAAAACAAGAAAAGGAAAAAAAAAACCTGTTACTTTTAAAAACTTACAAGTTAACATAAAACAAATTTGTCGCTTTAGCTAATTTTAATGTTTATACAAGCAATATAAATTGCAAATATGTTTAACGTTACAACACCATCTAAAAAAAACCCAAAGATGTATGATGTTTTTGTGACAAATAATTGGGCTTAATCTAAAAACACAAGTCAAATTAGGTTTTTGTCATTTGTGGTATTTGTGTCTCCTGTATAGACACTTTTAAAATTTGGATTCCCATCATAAGAAAAGTAAAATTATTTTGTGTTTTTGAATTTGGAATTCCCAGAGCACATGAACATTGATACATGTCCAAAACCAAAATAGATTGAACTGTGTTTTTCTCAGTTGATACGAGTATGAAGCTCCTGGGGATTTAGCATCCACATTTTGATTGAGTGGGTCTGGGTTGGGACCTGAGATTCTCCATTTCTAACCAAGTCCACCTGCAGAGGTACTTTGAATGGTTCTGCTTTCTTCGGGGCTAATTTAGGATCCCTCCAAAGGCTTGCTAGTCACTTATTTCTCCTCATTCTGCTTTTTAGCTTCCATAGTAGCGAGGCTGTCATCATCTCGGTTGTCTTGTCCTTGCGGTTTCTGCATTCTAAATTTCTTCTCTTTCATTGCAGTGAGTTTTTAAATGAGAGGAAGTGAGGTAGTATTTATATTTAACAGGAAGTTACCAATCCCCTTTTCATTATTTGTGGCTGTGCGCTCATTGTTGGCAGATCATCAGCATATATCATCATTTCCCCTTGTACCTAACGTTCATTTGAATAAAAATTTATTGAGCACTGAGTATGTGCTGGGTATTACGCTCGTCTTTGGAGCTGATAGACGTGGCTCCTGCCTTAAGGAAACAGGTCACATATGCCTTAGCTGGAAGATGGAGAGAAAGGAGCTTAGGGGACTTTCTTGACCACCCATGTTCTTGAAGTCTGTCTTATATAGTAGGTGACTAAAATTCTTCTTCAGAGCCAACTGTATCAGTGTGCCGCTCTGTCAACTTCAGATTTCTCCCCAGGTTACCCGTCTGTGTTTTGTTTTCCACTCCTGTTGGTAAAATGATTAAAGTGGAAAGAATCACTCTGTCCTTAGTTTCAAGCAGTAGAACATGCTTGTTTCTGTGAAAGGCTTTTTAAAATTGCATCCATACCACTTCATGTCAACAATTATTTTTATAATTAGGCAGTGTTTGGAGGAAGTGTGGACACATGTGGCCTTACAGCATATTGTGTGGAAGGTAGAATTCTGATAGGGCCCTTGAAATCACCTCTCTCACCCCCTACTGCATATGCACCTTGAATAATCCCGGGGACTGTGATTGCGATGGATTTTAAATTGTTCCATGCGATATTTGACCTTAGAGAGATGATACAGGTGAGCCTGACCTAATCACATGAGCACTTCGAAAGCAGAGTGTTGTCTGGCTGACTGAAGGAGAGCCTAAGAAAGGTGCAGTCAGTGCACCCTTGCTGGCCTGAAGATGGAGGGGGCTATGTGGCAGGGAGTGCAGACGTACTAGAAGATGCCTGCCAGCAAGGGAATGGGACCTCAGTCCTATAACTGCAGGGAACTGAATTCTACCAATGACGAGATCTCAGCCTTTTGATATACTGAACAGAGAACACAGCCGTGATGTGCTGAACTTCTGACCTAAAGACCTGTAAGCTAGTAAATGCTACTTGTTTCAGCCACTAAGTTTGTGGACGTGGGTTGCATAGGAATAGAAAACTAATACACCATGTTAGTGGGCAAATGCCTTCAAAGGCAGGTACAAGTCACAGCAGTGAAAACAAGCTAATGCTGCTTATACAGCTATCTTAAACATAATGGAAATAAAGTGTCACTTGACCCATAGGGAGTGTCAAAACAGTAGAAAGAACTTAGATGTGGAGAGAGGAGACTTGAGCAAGTTGGGGCTCCCTCACTTCCTAGCTGAGGCAAGGCACTCACTTCCCTGGGTCTTATCTGTAAAACCAAGAGGTTGACCAGTGGACATCTCAGCACAGTGCTACCACTGGTTTATTTACCAAGCAGTGTACTCATTTCCATAATTTCCCTAAATCCAGCTTAGCTCTGGCCTACTAGGTATAGAATGAGGGGTGTCTGTCACATTATTTTCTGGATAATTTTTTAAAAAGCAGCAGATAATTTTCTGAGTTTGTTTTTTTCCTGGGTTTTTTTTAGGACCAGTAAAAAAAAAAAAAAAAGTTCCCATGTCAAAACTGCAATTTCTGTACCAAAAAGCTACATCAAAATATATTACTTGGAAAAAGTAATGTCTAAGGCCTGCTCTGTCTCTAACAAAACTAATGCCCATGAACAGTTTTCATATCCTTAAAATCCAGAGATCCCGTTTTTATATGTTTAAAATAAATAACTAGAAATTTACCTTTAAATTCTATTTTTGAAACCTAGGGTGATTCTAACTAGAAGTATTCCTTTGTCTGGAACACCTGCTCATCTGAATTCATTCTTAGTGTGTTTCTGCAGTCTTTTGGGGGTGAGCATATAGTTCTTTCTGATGCATCATCATGCATGAACCAGGTCCCTTGAACCTAGTCCCGTGCAGATCCATGGCTGTGTGTCTTAAGTGCTGAAGTTGTAAAGGAAGTGGTTCCATGGAGCTCTCTGAGTGGCAGTCTCTCTCCTACGAGGTGATTCTTCCTTGAGCTTCAGGGTCTTATTCACATTGTCAACTAAAAGTCTGCAGAGAATCAAGGATACTTGAGTTATGCAGTGTTTGGGAATATGACACTTCAAAGGGAAAATGCCCATCATGGTGACTTTCCCCCAACACATGGAGTTTCTTTTCCTGCTATCAACTAGCTGCTGATTTTTGGAAATAGGACCTTAAGAGGGGGGACAAACCCCAATAGCCCAACCACGAGGAAGAGAGAGAAAGGATTTCTCAGTCGTGAGAAAGGGGGAAAATGCCTGCTTTTCCAACCACTGCCTAGATGCAGTGTGGAAACAAAGTATGGAAAACAAAGTTGCTTCCATTGGCTGTACTTAAAAACAACTTCTGAGTTGCTCTCCTACATACTTTAAAACACATGATGAAAAGACCAGAGGTGAAGGTGCCTGAGTTGCATGGTTCATGGCTCCATCAGACATTAATGGAGCCCTTCCATCTACCCAAAGGGCATCCCCTCCATCAGAGCAGATCTGTGCTGTGAGATGTTTCCCCATCCATCACTTTTAAGTTTGTCCCAGCCTTGCCAGTCCTCATTTGACATTTGACTTGTGAAGATAACTTTTGTGGAGCTATTGTCTCCTCTGTCACTCTTAAACAATAGCAGAGGATGGGGGGAGGGGAGAGGAACTCATGGCTCCCACACAAGCAGATGCCAGAGTGCAAAAGCAGTGGTACTCTGGGCATAGTAGTCTAGTTTTTCTTTCTTGTCCATTCTTCACCATTAGTAGATGAGACATTTTCTGATAGTGGTTCAGGGTCCAAAACCTCGGGATTTTCCTGGTCAGCCACAGTTTTGAGGATGCTGTACTGTGAAAACACACCATGACGTTCATTAGCCAATGCTGCCATTCCACCCTAGTGAACACCACCCCAGTGTTCTGTGCTTGGAGGGTTACAGTAAAATCCTTTCGAGTGGCAGTTTGGTAAGCACTTCACAAACAGTTAAGCCTTATGCAAATTAAGCTTCAGTTCTTTCAACAATTTGATCAAGCATTTATAACCTAACTGCCGTTTCCTCCTCCTTCATATGTATGATTTATAAAATTAAGGGGACCCAGAGATCAGTGAGTGTTTTGATGTTAAAGTGCTTGTGTATTTACCTCTGTGAAGAATTTCTGGTGAGACATTGTAAATAGATGGTGGCTGCCTTTAATTTACAGTTGCCTGACTTTCCGCATTACAGAATTCACAAGTTTTAAAACGACAGCTCTGTCCTCCTGAGCGGCAGCATTGAACCAATATACCATCTTCAGAGGTTTGGGCCCTGGGAAGTGTCCTTCGATGGGGAAAGTACCTAGGACCTTCCTGACCAAGGGGGATGTTTCCTTCCTGAGCCATTTATTGTTTTAGCGGAACTGGGATTTCACCTGAGTTCTTTGAATACTGGTTTCTTCAACTCTTGGTCAGTTCTCTTTGGGGGGCTTCAGTTTCCTTATGTGGGAAATGGTTATGATGATAGCTGCTTCACAGTGTCTTGTGGTTAACTGAATTGTGAAACTAATTGCCAAGCACCTGACACAAAGCCAGGTCCTGAGTGGGCAACACGTAAGAGTTGGCTCTCGTTACAGGTTTGCTTTTTAAATAGAAAACATTATTTTAACCACATTAACGTAGTCTCTTGTGTATAACTACAAAAAATGATGCCAGAT
Source organism: Lagenorhynchus albirostris (assembly GCF_949774975.1). Classification (NCBI taxonomy): domain Eukaryota; kingdom Metazoa; phylum Chordata; class Mammalia; order Artiodactyla; family Delphinidae; genus Lagenorhynchus; species Lagenorhynchus albirostris. The sequence continues at coordinate 87,374,601 of NC_083104.1, read as the reverse complement.
AATATTTTATATAGTGGTTTTAAGTGTATAACTTACAGCATTGACTCTCCCAGAGCATACATTTAAGTAGTATTTCCATTCCATGATCTTCCTGCTAATATTTCCAAGAATTGTTCGGGGCCGCTCGTACAGAACAGACTCAAGGAGGGGCTTAGCAGAGACATGGGAGCCTGCAGGCCTCGGGCTGGGGAACCACACTCCAGATGTTTCTCGTTGGGCCCCTTTTCTGCCTCAGCAGGGCGGTGAGTGGTGTCCTCTGCCTCTCGGCTGTTGCCTGAGGTGTGAAGCCTCACGTAGTGTAGTCAACAAGTAGATCACCGTGTTCCTTTTTCCTTTAACTGAAAGATGCACTTGAAATGTGGATGCTGGCTGCCAGCAATGGCTTTGGCAGTGTCTCTGAGGTCAAGGCTGCTGCAGCGGTGAAGTGTCAGCGTGGAGATTTTAGTTTCCATCCTTTGTTCCAGGCGGGCCCTGCCCTTCTGCCTGGTGTTATGTGTGTGGCCTTGCCTTGGCTTCCTCCTCTGCCTGGTGACAGTGCCAGGGTCTTCACACGGCCAGGGCTCACCTCGTGTAGGAGGGCTCCCTCTGAGATCTTTGGAGGAGTCTGAGAACTTCTCCTGCAGCCTCCCGCTCCCTGTCTCATTTTGTTTCAGGTCGCTTTTTGCCGCTGGCCAACTCATTTCATCTTCCTTTTGCCTTCAGAGATGCGTAATCTCACTTGGTCTGGTGTTCCAGTGGTTTCTCTTTTTCTGTGGTGCCTTGTTCTGTGTTTAGACAACTCAGATTATGTTCTATCCTCTTTCTCTTCTCTTCTCCAGTTCCCTTCCCTCGGGGTCCCTGGGCAGGTAGCAGGAAAGGTTGGTGCTGTTATGTGGCTTGTCAGGTTCATGGACCCTTAGGAGTCAAGAATAAACTAATCTAACTGACTCTTCTTTCCTCTTGATTTCCTTGTGTTCTTGTGCAACAGGGTAAGAACTCAAACTGTAAATGAGAAATCTCTTGAACTGTAAGGGTTAATGTCTGCTAGAGTAGAAGTCAGAAGACTTGCTTCAGGCATTTTCTGCTATTTTCTTTTTTTGGGGGGGGGGTACGCGGTCCTCACTGTTGTGGCCTCTCCCGTTGCGGAGCACAGGCTCTGGACGCGCAGGCTCAGCGGCCATGGCTCACAGGCCTAGCCGCTCCGCCGCATGTGGGATCTTCCTGGACCGGGGCACGAGCCCGCGTCCCCTGCATCGGCAGGCGGACTCTCAACCACTGTGCCACCAGGGGAGCCCTCTGCTATTTTCTAGTTGGAAGGCTTTTGCCAAGTAAGTTAAGCTTTGATTTCTTCATCTTTAAAATAGACAAAGTATCTAATCTTCTCAATGGAGCCACCAGGAAAATCAAATGAGATAAAGTATATGAAGAACTTTCAAGTTGTAAAATGAGTTAACTAACCTGTCCCAGGCAATATGCTAAGTGCCGTGGGAGAGGCAGTCTACCTAGAAGAGCCAAAAAAAAAAAAAAAAAAAAGATTTAAATGAGAAGACCTGGGGTTGAGTCCCAAATGTGCACTGAGTAGCTGTGTGACCTTCGCTAAATTATTTAGCTTCTCAGATGTTCACTTTCACCAGTTAGAAGAAATAATGTGATATGGTGATGTGTTATGTATCAAATGGCTACGTGTGGTGCAAATGTTAGCTGTTTCATTATCCTCCAAAATTGGCTAGTGATTCAAAGAAGTAATTTTTGGCTGTATCTAAAAAAAAGCATATTATGGAATCCTGGGAAACTAGGGAGTATTTCTTGTGATCAAGGCTGCAATTAACATAAAAGGGGCCTATTTTGGAATTTAGAAGTTAACAGAAGGACTCCAGCCAAGCTTCCTTAGCTTCCACATAGATAATAGTTCTCAATTAATTAAGCACATTTTAATTTTTTTAGGGTCTTGAGAAAAAGGAAAAGTTTCCTATTTCATCCTTTCTCATATTCTGCAAACCTAAGTGGATACCTGTTAGAACTTTTAAACGCTTTGGTATCTTAATGTTCATATCTTTAAAAGAGATTAAAAATATTTGTCTTACTAGGTGGGATTGTTCGAAAGGCAATGTGAGATAATTCAAGGATAGATTTTGGAAACTTGACAGCTAACAAATATACTGTTGCCATTATTTGAATATTTTGAACCAGACATTAAGCTTTTGTCTAAAGGTACCTTGGACAGAATAACAGGTACTGAAGAAAACAGAACAAAACAAAAATGAGTTGGGATTGCTCATTTTAAAATTAGCTCACTTTCAAGATGTTTCATCATGGTGGCCTTGAATTTCATAGTTCACTATAATATGAAATGCAGTTGAAGTAATCTCTCTAAATAACAAAGACACTAATTTTAGTACCGAAGCTTCACGTATAGTTTAACAGGGAAGTTTATTCTGTATCAAGCAGAAAAAAAAATCAAAAGTACAATTTCAAGGAGTACTCAAATACCTGTCAATGTCTGACAAGTCAAATGGACAGATACGAAATAAGGGAGCTAAGGATTCGATCAATGTAATTAAGATGAATTAAGGGATGTAATGTATTTTGTACCCCACTGAGAACAGACCTTTTACATGCATAAGACCTGTTTCCAAGAGTTCATATCATTGCTTCTACTATTTTTAAGTGTCAGGATAATTTGGTGATTCTATACCATTAAGGTTTTTTTTGGTAATAATTAGACTTTTCTGCTGTCTTAGAATAGATGCTTTAGACTTCACCTAAAACAGGAGGATTTGAAGACCTCGCAGTCTGATGAGAACCCATGACCATTTGAGGCCAGACACCTCCCCAAGGAGCTTGCCAAGAGAAAGAAAAACTGGCCCTTCTGCCACCAGTTAGCACTCCCTACCCTATTCCCAGTATTTTCTAGTCTTCATAGAACACTGGGGAGGGAGAAGAGAGGCTCATTAGCTTTATACCAAAAGTGAGAGGGCAGATTCCAAGAGACTCACCCAGAGGTTGGGGGTGATTGCAAGAATGTAAGACTGGCATGGGATTTTCTGGCTGGACGTCCACTCAGGCAGACTTGCCTACTTGCCCCTGTGCTTATCTGGATTGGAAAGGGGAGAACTGGTGAGGCAGGGCGGGAGGAGGGGCTGCCACTGGAGCAGCTTCATATCTCCTGTTTAGTTTGGCAAGGATATGGGAGTTCTTCAGGGTGAACGCTGAGAATGGTAGTTGCTCTTGAGCCATCTTGCGAGACTGTCTGTCCCTAAGTGGCTGGCTTCTGGTTAATGGGGGCCAAAAGGTGGGAGGAAGAGGTTGAGCCAGGGCTGGGCTCATATCTACATCAGAGAAGCTGTGTGGTGAGGAGGTCCTGCAGGGCCCTTGGGAGAATTCCCACACCAGCCAGCATTAGCTCGGGAAGTCATCATGGCCATTCATGTTGGGAGACATTTGCCTTTCACTCCTTACCGGTTGATTGCAGGAGGGGGAGGTACAGCCCAGAGGAGGGAGGAGGGAATGAGTGAAGGCAAATCCCAGCCCTCCCTGTTCACAGTCCAGGTCACAGCTTTGCCTGGGGTCAGAGTGGGGACTGGTGTAAAACCACAACCGAACATGAGAATAAAAGTTTAAATTGGCCTTGAGTTTTAATAACCAAGTTACCCCAAATGGTGAGATCTGCCCAAGATGCTATTAAAATTGGGAAAGAAGCTGAAAAATAGCGATTGGTAGCTCTGATGTGAGTAAAGCCATCTCCTGTTAATTGCCCACCGAGATGGTAACACTCAATAAACCCAGTTTCACAAATTCTCCTTCTTGATGTCATTATGATATCAGATACTCGTTCTAATATCCAAATTCATCCTAGGAGTGTTGATATGAAGTGATTAGCCTTGAGGAGTTTTATTGTTAAGCTTGTAGCCCCTCTTCATGCTGTGTATGGTGTGAAGTGTGTATGAAGATAAAAAGATGACTCGGCACGAGATGTTTGCTTAAGTGAATTACTTCTGATCATTCCATGGCCTCTTTGTATGTGATTGGAAATGTCTTCATTTTAAAAACTGGGGTTCTGTTGTCAGTAGTGTGTAGGGCAGATCCCTGAGATGTATAAAGGATACATACTAGATAAAATAGAGAAATGTATTGATACATAACTTGCATTGAAGGAGCCTCCCGTGCTCCTTATTTGCTTAAGAAGACTAAGCATTATATGACAGTATGTCAACACACCCTCATAAAGGGAGAAACGGATACAACATGTCCTTCCTAATGTTTCCCAGAGAGTCAGGGAGTGAACTGAGAAGTGGATCCAGGATTTCATGGGTCAGCACCATAGATTTTATCATTTATATAAAATCCTTTTTTTAAATTTCCCATTGCTCTCAAGATTTCAGAGGGATTATGGTTTGAGTTAGAGAGCAGGCAATTCAGGCGCACCACACAAAGTTGTTAAATCTCAGGGGCTTGAGATTTCTTAGCTCCTTTTAAGCTTTGGAAGCGGAGCAGTCCTAGGGAATGCTATTAGGAATTGGCTTCATGGAGAAAATGTAGCTTTTGGACAGTTAGCTTTTGAAGCCGAGGGAGGATAATAGGTTGGTGAACATGAAGGGGGAATTTGCTTCTGGTTTAGAAAACAGGGTGTGAGGAGGTGATGGTCTTGTGCAGACTAGTGCTGTAATAGTTCTTCAGGGCCAAGTACTTCTCCAGATCGAGTTCAATTTTCCATTGAGTGCATTTTCTGAGTTTTGACAAAGCCTTGGTACCCTCTTGTGGAGTGTGTATCTCTTTGTGCCCTGATTGCTAGGGCTGTGCTATCATCTTGGCCAGCTGCCCATTTCCTTTGGGTCTGAAAGGAATTGTTTAATTCCAATCAGATTGTACAGATTTAGGGCTTGAAGAAAATCTGCAGTGGCTCTTTTTCTTTCTCTGATTCACATTAGTACGGGTCTTGTGTCTAGTGGGTAAATGAGGATGAGTCATACATAGAAGTGAACATATCAGATGTGAGGGTAGAAAGGAAGGAAAGAGCTGCCCCACCTGTGCTTTCCTGAGTGGGAAGTTTGCCTCTAGCCATTCACAGAATGAGACATGAAAGAGGGCATGAGCAAGAGGAAAGAGGACTGGGGAGTTCTTCTAGGGACGGTGTTCCAGGACAGTCTTCACCCACCCAGGAGATGAAAGGATTCCATGGAAAAACAGGATCACCTCAGTGGCCCTACCCCAGGCTCTGTGCAGACTGTTTTTATTGCTTCACAGGCATTGAGTCAGCTTGTTAAGTGTCATCCCTTATCAAGGATGGAGTTCTTCCTTGCCCCAAAGCTACTGGGATCCTAGTCAGGAAAGACACGTAACATGTACACAGGTCCCTACACCACAAACGAATAGTGTTGCTGTCTTTCAGTTAAGTGGCCTGCCGGGCAGAATGAAGTTATCTTGCTGGAAGTCCTCTGCCAGAGGGTTAGCTCAGCTGAGGAGAACTTGAAATTCCCTGTGACTGCAGTGCATCAGTAGCAATGTCATGGGGTCGTGCTTGTAGTATTACCCTTTGAGGAGGTCTTGATTCTGACATAGAGGAGGAGAGAGCTAGTGGCTCTCATCCTCCATGTGTTTTAGTGAGATTTTTAAAGAGATATTTTGTTGGGAACCGAAGAGTGCTTCAGCAGGTGCATTGGTAATAAATACCACTGTATTAAATGTTCTTAGAAGCTCCTGAATGTGCTGGCTAAAAAGTCCTGGAGGCTTCTTGTGCCGGGGGGACGTATGTTTCCATGTCGGTTTCCACGTCCCTTAGAATTCTGAGCTAGAAGAGCACATCTGCTCTTTATTTTACAGATGAGGAAATTGAGTCCCAGAGAGGGAGCAATTTGCCCCTTCCCCTGAGATTAGCCGGCAGAGTCGGTACAAAAATCTAGGTCTTCGGATTCAGCCCAGTGCCTTTCCCTGTATGCCGCACCGTTTCCCTCATTATCTTGAGATTTGCTGGAGCCGCAGGACTACGTAATGCTTGTGCATATGTGGATTTTAGTGCTGCAGCTGAATTAACTCATCATATTGGTCTGATCCTGAGCCCGTTTCTGCAACACGAGGTAAATTGTGACTCCTGTGGTCTGAGCATTGGGCGCCTAGAGGGACTGCAGCATCACCGGGATGGTTCTTGATGCTGCAGCCTTGGTGTGCTCTCCTCTGCCCCTGCTTGTCCGAAGGCTTTTCCTTTTGGAGGCAGGGACTGAATGGGTGGAACCCAGCGGTGCACATGTAAAGGCATGTAGCCCCAAGCTGAGCCGAATTTGAGCCCATGGAGTGGTATTAATTTTGACTCAATATATTTTTGAAAATCTAGGGCGTAGTTTTAAGTTGGACTTACTTCTGTTTTAAGAATACTTGTTTGACATCCTCTGAGACAGGATGAGGAGAATTGCCCCAGCCTCTGGTGATGAGGACTCCCTTATGGTGTTTCCAGGCTAGAACTTCTCTTCAGACTGGTTTTGCCTTGCCAAACTCATGATATCTCTTACCTTATTGGTTGGCAGATTTTGTGCAATGGGTTTTATTGATAAGGAATTGAATTTAAGTCTTGCAATTATATAAGGTGATTTCTTAGGGGACTTTGACCATTGCAGGCCAGGACTACCATCAAATAGTTCCCGGCCTCTGCTGGATTTGGAGTTCTTCACTTGTGGTGAGGGATTGCCCTGCACGTGTTCTTACTCTAATACGCAATGCAAAATGTGTCAAGATAATTCACTGGACTTAAGGATCCAAATAGCAGCTATGGAAAATTACTTGTTTTTGCATGAAGTGCACTGGCCGCATCCCTGGAGTTAACGCTAGCCTCAATCACAGCCCATGCTAAGTTTGTGCCTTGACACTCATTCTTAGAAATGTTCCATTTCCTGACTTTTTCAAGGGGCCAACCAAAGTTTGCTTTCATGGTTGTTTTTCTATGTATGCCTGATTTCTCAAAGCCCTTTTCACAAGAACAGCCCACCCAGTTTGGCTGCCCAAGGCATTTTGGCTTCAGGTTTTGGTGCTGTGTGACTTTTCCTGTCCAGCCTCTGGGGCTCCTCACTTCCTCCTGTGCTCCCTGGGTCCCAGGTACTGCTTGCTCCTTTCACTTTACTGCCTATTAGAGGCATGGGCAGGTGGGGATGACCACACTTTTGCCTCTGGTTCCTCCTCCTTCCCCTGGAGAGCAGGTATTAAAGAGGATGGGCAGGCAGAGAGCTGTCCAACAGGAGGAAGAGAGCGCAGGCCGAGGGGGGCTGGGGTGGTGATTGCCTGTTAACGTGGCGGGATGCTAAGCGGTAGGAAAAGGGTTAATAGAAGCAGGTTTCCTCTCTGTCCCTACAAAAGCCCCTTCCTTCCGCCGCTGCCTCTGGCCCTTAGGCCTGCTTTCCTGCCTGGGTTCTCTCAGTTACTAGCAGTTATCACCTCAGGTATACATGGAATGAAAAACAAGTTTCTGTAGGCCTGTCTGGAAATCTAATGACTATTTGATATTTCTGTCTATGAGAAAGCTGTATTCTGAGTACCAAATACATTACCACATTCCTCAGGAATATGAACCATGTGCATGTAAGTAAATGTATCTTGTTCCTGGGTTTTTAAGTTTGCACTTCACTTTAGAATCTAGAGTTGTGATAGTTTGGAAGGTAACAGGAGGGCAAAGAGTGTGTTCTTTGCTGGCATTAAATCTCATTTGCTGCTTCCATATGCTTCTGAGATCTTCACATTTTCCTTTCGTTGAATATCTTTCAGAGAATCATGTTTTGGTCTTTGGATAATTCTGCTTTCAGAATACAGCGTATAGCTGGGACTTGCTTTGAAACTACACAGAGTTTTCTCAGTTTGGAATATTTTTTTTTTCCCCTTGGCTGGCTTCATCAAATTCTCTAAACTTAAGAAGTGCTCCATGGCTGCAGATCTGGTATCGATTATCATTAATTCTTCCCTTTATGACTCTGCCCCTTAAACACACATTTAGAAACAAACCAAATAAACATTAAATAGCATAACTAGAATTTTGACTTGGGTGGTCCAGTTAGTTTCAACATGTGCTTAGCTTTGAGAGGTGGTTATAAAAACACTAGAGTTCACCAAACCATAAAATGATTGCAATAGATTTTTAAATTTTAAGATGTATTAATTCAGATATCTTTAAAAATAAACCTTGGATTATTTACAATTTATTGAAATACAAAATAACCGAAGAGGCAGAGTTTTGCACGAAGAGGTGCTTAGTTTCTCTGTATTTCCGTTTGTCCGATACAACCTGATTGACTGGTTTCCAACTGTGTGACTGTAAGTTGCTTAACTGCTTCAGCTCTAGTCTCATTTGTGACAGGGAATATGTACTAGTTGGTTCCCAGCCTCTCTCACTTCTGAAACGCTAGGATTCTGCAATTCTGTGAATTTCAAAGGAATCATATGAAGCAGAAGGTATACTATCGACTCCACAGTAGAAGGGAAGAGACGGCAAGTTGTGGAATAATGAGTAAAGGTCTAAAAATAGCAGATAATCCTGAGCCTTCTTGAAAAAGTCATTTATTGCCCTGTTGTCAAGATTTTTTTTTTTTTTTTTTTTTTTTTTTTTTGCTGTACGCGGGCCTCTAACTGCTGTGGCCTCTCCCGCTGCGGAGCACAGGCTCTGGAGGCGCAGGCTCAGCGGCCATGGCTCACGGGCCCAGCCGCTCCGCGGCATGTGGGATCTTCCCGGACCGGGGCACGAACCCATGTCCCCTGCATCGGCAGGCGGACTCTCAACCACTGCGCCACCAGGGAAGCCCTATTGCCCTGTTTATTGAACTGTGCATATGGTTGGGAAAATAGGTGGGACACCTAGAAAAGGTGTTAAAAAGTATTTGTAGGCAGGGACTCTGCCTCAGCACCTTAAGTAGGTTGTATTACAACAACGTGTGGTGATGCTGCCATTAAATGCAGTGCCAACCACGTGAATCAGCCCCATTGGAATCATTCTGGATTTGGCCAAATGGTGTTTTGGTGGTTTGTGGCTTGTGGGTTAGAAATCAGAGCTTCTAGAGTGAATCTCTTACTTATACAGGTATGTAACTCCCCAGTACAGAAAGAAGTCCTTTCCCTTTTTCTTTTCCATATCTTTTTGTGGTTGTCTTGGCTTTCCCTCCTGTGATCCATTTCCAGCATGACAGTAAGAGTTTCTTTGGGGGTAATTAGTTGTCCTAAGTTACTTCCATTAAGGGTTCTTACCTGGCTTCCTTGAGTAAGAATTGGAGATTAGATGTAAAACCATTGTAGAAAGGCTGGTTATATAGAGAAGAAATATGTTAAATGTTAAAAAAAAATTCTCAAGATCAGACACCGGTTTTTATTTAAATCTGGTTCCTACAAGCAGAGCAGAGCCTGGGGCAGCCCATTTTGATATGTCACAGAGGCAGCCTTTGGGCAAATGCTAACGACATATGAAGGAAGAGTGACCACAGTGTTTCATTTAGGTTCCTTTAATCACTCTTAACTGGTTTTTAATATTACATCAACATGGTAACAGAAACCAAAGCATTTCTCAGTACTCTTAACTCTGGACATCATTTTATCCCCTTCTCTGAACCTACAATGAAAGATGGCTGTTTTGTCAGTATCTCACGTAAGCAACTCTTTCTTAAAAACTATAGTGGTAAGGACTTCCAAGTGTTTCTTTCCTTTTGTTCTGTCATGATGAGAGAGGGCAGAGATGATATCTTGTTAGTGTCCCAGGACCCTACTCAGTGCTTGGAGTAGAGTGGGAACTTCCTGTTGTTTGGCTTCTCATTGGATTGGGTTTTTGAGGACCCTGCAGGAATCTGCCTTTGAAATCTTTATGAACTAGATAAAATCTAATTGGTCAGGGAAGGCAGAGAATGCAATGGACCTTGTCTCTGTTGGTCCTTCTGTTATATCTTCAGAAATGAGGGTTTTTCTTCCCCCTTATAAGCGTAATCATGTAGTTTTTAACTCTGCATTTGAAGAGTTTTCAAGTTGATTACTAAATGTGAATATTAAGCATAGAGTTGATGAGAGAATTTTTTAAAAAAAACCCACAAACCCTTCCTTTCAGTAATAGGCTAAAGAATGATTAAATCCTTAGAAAGCAAGGAGACAAAATTCAAGATGTTTTTGGTGACTTTTCAGGGTCATAAGTTATTTAGAGTGGGACAGAGTCTGGCCATATCTATTCTGCCTTTTTGGATATGATTGGGCTGTTAAGAAACATGGCTGTGTTACCATCTTTACTTAGAACTTGGTTGTGTAGGTCTTGTTCTATGAGTTGTATGGTCATAATTTTTATTGATGTGTAGTTGATATACAATATTACATAAGTTACAGGTGTATAAAATAGCGATTTACAATTTTTAAAGGTTATACTGCATTTATAGTTATTATAAAATACAGACTGTATTCCCTATCTTGTACAATATATCCTTGTAGCTTATTTTATACAAAATAGTTTGTACCTCTTAATCGCCTACCTCCTATATTGCTTCTCCCCCACCCCCCGCCCCATTTTCTCTCCCTGCTGCTAACCACTAGTTAGTTCTCTATATCTGTGGGTCTCTTTTTTGTTATAGTCACTAGTTTGTTGTACTTTTTGAGATTCCACATGTAAGTAATAACATACAGTATTTGACTTTCTCTGTCTGACTGACTTCACTTAACATAATACCCTCCAAGTCCATTCATGTTGTTTCAAATGGCAGAATTTTATTCCGTCACAAGGAATAGGTAGTATTCCATTGTGTGTGTGTGTGTGTGTATACCACATCTTTTTTTTTTTTTGCGGTACGCAGGCCTGTTGTGGTCTCTCCCATTGCGGAGCACAGGCTCCGGACGCACAGGCTCAGTGGCCATGGCACACGGGCCCAGCCGCTCTGCAGCATGTGGGATCTTCCCGGACCGGGTCACGAACCCGTGTCCCCTGCATCGGCAGGCGGACTCTCAACCAGTGCGCCACCAGGGAAGCCCTATACCACATCTTTATCCATTCATCTGTTGATGGACGCTTAGGTTACTTCCATATCTTGGCAATTGTAAATAATGCTGCTATAAACACTGGGGTACATGTATCTTTCTGAATTAGTGTTTTTGTTTCTTTTGGATATATACCCAAGAGTGGAATTGCTGGGTCATGTGGTAGTTCTGTTTTTAGTTTACTGAGAAATCTATGGCCATGTTTTTGCCACCTCCTTACTTGACTTTATCTTGAGGTTCCTCAAAGATTTATCATTCTGCCATCTAGGCGTCCTGCCTTCTGATCATTCCACTGGCTGCTTTTATACTGGAGCTGATGTTAGGGGTACAGGTCTGTGCAGCTGTGTTGATGCCTTGAGTACATTGGACAGAACCTGTGTTTGTCAGTTGTTGGTTTAGACAAGTTATAGGTAAAACGCTATGAAAGCCTTTGTCTAGATTCTTATCTTTTGCTCCAGCAGAGTCCGACAGAAATGAAGTTGAATGTCAGGCAGCCTTTGTTTAAAAAAGAAGATGCTGGTGTTTAGAACAAGCCACTGAAACAGCAGGGCTTGGAGGTGGGGGAAAGATGTCGTAAAGCTCCATGTTAAAAGCCCAATGTGTGAAGTTAAGGCCGTAAAATCTCACTATTTCTGAAAGACCGAAACAAACCATCCAGGAATGTGAAGATGTTCATTTTATAAATAGAATGAAATCTTCCTCCATATACCTGAGGTCCCAGGATGGGGTCGTAAAATAGAATAAACCTGAAACGTGATCTCTTTTTAAATGTTCCCATTTGTTTTGTGTGTTCGGTTTGTTTTATAACATCCAAATAAGTCTAAAGGCTGAGAAGAGGTCTGTTAAGACAGCAGTGTTTCTTTGTATGGGATAGTTGAAGGGGATCTAAGTGACTCTGTGACTTATTTTCAGACAATACAGAGCCACCCTTGTGAGCGGGGAGGACCTGGGAAGCGTAGGTGTGTTGGGAGCCAGCTTAGCCTGCAGTTTTCTGTAGTTGCTTGAAGCTTGGAGAAACTGGAAGAAGAAATTACTTCATGGGAACTCAGGCAAAACTGCTCCTCAGATTAGGCGGAAGCAGCCACGTCAGATCTGTGACCCGCCCAGCTTGCTTTACAGAGAAAGTGATCTGGGTTAGAGGAATTATTCACTCTATTTTAGCCCACAATTCCTCATTACTCCTACTTCTGTAGCCCAACTTAAAACTCTGGGAAGTGGAAAAACTCCTATCTAAGCACAAGTAAGAGGATGAAGTCACTTATCTTGAAATTTCTTTAAACCTTTAATTATTGTAAGCAAAAGATCTAGTTTCTTCGGAGCTCCTGGTGATGTCTTAGTTTTGTGGCTGTTGGTGTTTTTTGAGTCTTATCAGATTGAGTCATCACTTGACTGGAAGATCTAGAATAACATACCATCTACTACAAAGAAATGGTTACAGTAGTTGGTCTTGACACACAAAAATGTGTATTCATTAATAAGATTATCTACAAGATGCTTTAGTTACTGCAGCAAGTCTGTGCTACCCAGTGGCACTTGGAAGACGGGATTGCCGTCCTCCTGCTTTCATTGGGCTCTGGGACTCTTCTGGCCGGTATGAGGCTGAGCGCTAAACTCACAGTGATCCCCGTTCCGTAGTGAAAGGAGCCACAGAAATGCAAGGGAACATAAAGCTCTTGGCACACGGCACGCAGTTAGCAAACACTTGGAAGGCAGCTGACAATAGGGGGCTTCCCTTGTGGCAGAATTCTGAAGCAGATGCTGGCTGAGGCTACTTTTTTTATTTTCCAGCCCAACTTTACACGGCCCGGGCTCACACGGTGTGATCCTGGGAGCTCAGCAGCTGGTATTTACTATGCTTTTGTAGACTCACTCAGGGGGGCTTTGCAGGAGAGCCTGAATCTTGATCCATGTTGTCCTTCTGTGTCGCTGCTTTAAGGCTTTCCATCATCTGAGGAGAGTTGTCCTCCTGGTCTCTCTACCCAGTTTTGGCAAAGGATCAGCGGGCGATCCTCACGCCCCACAGATCTTGTACAGTTTAACCGGTATCAGGACACTGCTTATATGCAAGCAATCCCTACACTAAGAGCTTTAAAAGTGAGATTTTTCTTTGAAATTTAAAAGAAAGTGGACTAAAAATGTGCTTGCTTTTCAGCATAGATTGATTAGCTGGCATGGAGGGAAGGCCGGCCTTTGAAATCTATAGGCATCACGTTGCAGGCCTGACCCCGCTGACCCTGGGAGATTAGTAATGGTCTGCGCAGTCTGCTCTGTCAGCACGTCTGGCAGGGCATGCACAGATGGTACCAGCTGGAGAAAATCACTGCTGGCCGTTGCACTGCAGCCTCACCTTGGCCAAGCGGCCCTGGGAGGAGGAGCCCAGACGTGTCTGTGCCCAGCGCGTCGGAATAGACCTGTGAGGATGCCAGTCTGGGTTTAGGATGCGTTTGCTGATCGTGACTTAAGTGATGCTTCCTTGTCATAGCTTGGGCCATCCTGCGCCACTGAGCAGCCGGGATTTCTAACAGGGTCTGTGGCCTTGGGGTTGTTCTGAAACGGAATTCGAAACTAGAACTGATCTCATTCCAAGGAGTCAAGCATAATGCAATACTTGTTTTCCTAGAGTCAGTCAGCCTAAGGAAAATGCTAGTAGGCTGGAATGGGTGGAGGAGGAGTCTGTAGAGTTGGAGTAATGAACTTAGGGGTAAGGAGAGTTGTATTACCGAAAGCAGCATGCATGACCTCTGTCCTTGCAGCTGCCCCCAGTGTCTGGGTTGTCAGGTGGTACCCTGACACTTGACAGTTAACACTCTTTGTGTGGGGACAGTCTTAGAAATGGTGATTCTGCCCAAAGATAGCAAGGAAAAGACCCTCATTAACATGTAGCCATCGACTGAAACAGTCTCTCCACAAAGTTGAACTGAGCTGAATCTGTCAAGTCTGCTCTTCCGAATTAGACATTGTACCCTTTCAAGTTTCTGCTTGATGTTGCATTGATAGTCCAGTGTTAAAAGTGTAGCCTTCCAAGATACCAGCATCTGAGCTGAATTTCAGCAGGTTGCGGACAGGCTAAAAACTAATGTTTTAGAAAACATTAGTTTTCTAATGTTGAAACTAATGTTAAAACTAATGTTGAACAGAAAATGTGCAGGTGTCTACAATGGCAGAGGGTCACTCGGTCACTCAGTGGACTTTCACCATTTGTATTTTGATTTTGTATTCTTCCTGTCACAACTTTAAGTCGCCATCCCAGTTAGTTCTGGCTTTGCAACTTATTACTGTTTAACTGACTGGTTGGATTCCTTTTGGGTTTGTTTTATGAACTACGTTGTTGTTTCATTCTTGAAGAATTTTCCTTGGAGATGCTACTGTTGGGAAATGTGAACTGCCTTTTTAAGCTCTTTAGAAAAGTTTACAGAGGCTTCATAAAGGGGATTATTTTTTCTTCCCAAAGATGTAAGGAGACGGATCCTGTGCAATGCCTGCTAGTGCCTTTGAAATGGGGACATAGGGGCGTGGCCTAGAGGGAGCTCAGAAAGAATGAAAAGGGCACTGGCTAACCTCACATGGTGGGCGCACAGTGCAGTACAGCATGGCTTGCTGGAGTCTGGAAGAGAGATACTCAGCATACTTAAATCTGACAGAAGTCTAGCTCTTCTTGGTTAATAGAGCGTAGCTCAGGCCAGGATAGCTTTATTGACTAGATGTGAGGCGGAAGGAGAGAGAGAAGTCAAGGATGACTCCCAAGTGTGAGGGGGGAGGCCGGTGGGTGATATAGTGCACTGGCAAGGGGAAGATGAGTGCGATCCTAAGCAGTTTGTACTTGAAATGTCCATTAGGTCCTCGGGTATCTGGGTCAGGATTTAAGCCGAGCAGTCTGGTGTAGAGGGAGAAATTTGGAAGTTGTTGACACATAGCCCATGATGAAGCCACAGGAGTGCATGAGATTGGGTAGAGACCTAAGAGAGATGGGAGTGAATACAATTCAGGACAGAATGCGAAGCAAACTACCATCCCCTCCTACTCTGGGATTTGAACAATAATGTGTGTATTTGCCTAGAGAAGACGAATAACAAAAATTGCTTAGTGACTGTTTGTGTCAGGATCGTGCTTGATGTCTAGTTGATAGGAAAATTCATAGTAGTCTTTGGATATGTAGAAATAAATTCTTGAAAATAATCCCAAAGTAGGATTTGGGAAGCTTTGGTCCATTTCACAGGCACTCTCCCATTTGAAGTAGATGCCAAAACACACCAGAGGACAGAGAGCCGAGAGTCTGTAGGACAGGAAGCAAAAGCATCTGCTAGTTGATCAAGTCGCGGGAGCCGGAGGAACGGAGGGACAAGAGGGCAGCAGAAACCAAGAATCAAACCTGGTCAAGAGGCCACATCAGCCCCACTTGGCAGACGGACCCAGTGGCTTCTGTAATTACACTGGTGCCTGCTGTGTGTGCGCCTTTTCCACTGAGTTTAAGAAAGCCTTTCCTCTAACTACCAGGTCTCCCAGAACTTGGGCCACTTCTGCGCTTGGTGGGTTTTGCCTGTGGAGTCTTCGCTGTGTCCGTGCTCTGTGCTGTACCTGCTGACTGCACGAGAGCCGTCCTGGGCCTGCTCTTTGACACAGCTCCTGCCCTCACAGATGGCTTGCGGGGACATGCCCTTCTAGAAGAGCCCAGCAGAAACCACATGCCTGCATGGCTAGACTGCAACACGTGGACTTGACCAAAGCCTTGTCTTTTTCTATTTCTCTCTCCCTCCGTCTCGGTGCTTTTGGCATAAATAATATGTAACTGTCTAAAATCAATAGAAATTTCAAAGCAAGGCTTACAGCTAATGGTGCGGGCTCATTAACACTGACACTTCCTTCGGATTAATAATGTTATTTTGAATAGAAATGCCTTTTACATCCACATTTGCCACCAGTTCTGTTTTCGGTATTCCAATTCTGGGAATGACATAGGAAGGAAGTGTACTCCAACTTCAGGGAAATGAATCCCGAAAAACGTTCTGTACTTTATATATACTTCCACTATTTCTATATAGTCCCATAAGGAATATCCAAGAGACTGATTTTCATCCATAGCCGGGGTTTTGCTTGTGTTGCTTTCTGGGAGAAGATATTCATAAGCACAAGTTAATAATGCATCTGTCTCTCTGTTACTATGTTGATCTGATCCTTTAGAAGGGGACACAGAGTACATTGAGACTAGGGTATCTTAAATATTTGCGGTTGGAAATACTCCTGGCATTTGTTGAAATTTTTGTTTCAGAACTCCATTCTGTTCATACATTTGTTTTATTTTTGCCCCAGTCAGTATCTTTTAAAAAAAACATAACTCATCCAGAGCCTACTCTATATAAATAATAGGTAATGATCAAAGTTAAGTTTAGCCTTTTTTCCTGCCTGTCATGTGCTAGGTACCGTGCTACCTTCTGGAGCTCAAAGATGAGTAAGAAATGATTTCTGTCCTCAAGGAGCTTAGGGTCTAGTGATGGTGGGTGCGAACATAAATAGATGATTTTAGTACAGTTTGGAACGGTCCATGGGAGTTTAGTCCGTTCTTGGGGGCCAGAATCAGGGGGCTCTTTTGGAAACTGCTCTAACTGGATTGTAAAGAATGAGGTGGAGTTAATCTAGGAAGAATGACTTGTTTTCTAATAGGAGTGATCTGAGTTTTAAACATCATGGGGTAGGCAGATAATTGCAATGCTTCAGTACTGGCCAGTTCTAAGACTGGAGGCCATGTGGGGAGGGTGGAGTGTGGGGGGGGAGGTGGGACTCAAGAGCACAGCCAAGGTCAGGTTTTGAATCAGGGGTCATATCTATAGTTGATGATATGTGTATGATAGTAGATTACTCTTCCAGTGGTGCAGAGACTGGGTGGAATTGGGAAATGGGAATCCAGTTGGGTGGTTAGTGCAAAAGGGGACAAAGGAATGAATTGAAGCAGGACACTGAGGATAGCCAGGAGGAGATGGATATGAGAAATAGTTGGAGATGAAATAGGTGGGACTTTGTTATGTGGTGGTTGTGGTGTGGTGTGTGTCGGGAGTGATAGCAGGTGAGGCGTGGGCCCTCGTCTCCAGCTGAGATGGTTGAGTAGATATCACCTGCTGGAATTGGGAGCAAAAGAGGAAGAACAGTTAGGTGAGATACCAATTGTGAATTGGTATCATTAACATACTTCTTAAATATTTCTTCAACTCTTAAACTGCATGTGAGGTTATGCTTTACTTCATGTGAATATTCAAACCTGGTAGTAGTGATATTTGAAAACTTGCGACTGTAAGAATTACTGTTATGTATTGGGCCTCTATGTCTAGAGACAGGAGTTTAGGAGAATTGGAACTGCCCTATTCTCATGATTTTGAGGGCGTTCCACATCTAACCCGCTATAACGCCTGTCTGGTCTATCTTTGTGATGTACTCAGTTTGATTCCTTACAGCCTCTACTGCTACTACTCTTACAGTGTAGCCTGCTTACTCCCCTGGTAGTCTGCTCTCAACAGAAACAGCTACGGTGGCCCTTCTATAACAGAAATAAGATTTTGTTGCCCTCTGCTTCAACCTTCAAAGACTTCTTATTTCACTGAAAGTTAACAAAACAAAGAAACAAAAAACAGCTGTTGGACAGTTTTTCCAGGATACGGCCTCAGAGTCTGAGATTTGCTTGCAGGAGGCTTACTGAGGAGGGCTCTAGGGAACACCCTATGCGAGGTGAGGGAAGCAGGACCGGGTGGAGGGAGAGGTAGAGCTGTGATGCAGTTGCAGGAGGAGGCTGAGCGGACCTTACAGGGATGCTGAAGCTGGGATGACCCTTCAGGCATATCCCTGTTACCTTCATTGACTGGTCACTGGATCTACCCAAGGAGGGAGTTTCCTCTGTCATGTGGCGCCTGGAGGGGAGGACTCGGCTGTGAGTCATCGGCACGCAACATCTATAGCATCTGGAGCAAGAAGGGTCTTGGTCCCGCAGGAGCATCTGGATGGGAAGTAAGAGCATCCACTGCATGTGGCCTGTGGGATGCTGTGTGGTCTGAGTACTTACTCGTACCACTGCTGTGGCCTCATTCACTGCTGCTAATTTCTTTGCTCATTTTGCTGTCAGTACGTTGTCAGTACACCCCTATAACATGATACACACTGAGTTGGGTTTTGCCTGTCTCATGGGAGTGTAAGCTCCGTGAGGGTAGGCACTGCTTACCACTGGTGTGTTTTCACTTGCATATCTTCAAGTGTTTTGAAAGTTGTTCTTGGAGAAGATATCCTTAAAGTTGTGCTCTTTTTCTGGAAAAGTGAACATTCAAAGATTTAGAAGTGCAATTGAAATATAATTTGGTGGTAGTTGATACTGTAGTTTGATTACTACAGGACTCTTTTTTAGATAGGTGAATTTACCTAGAACATTTCTCATGTAATGAGATATACAAAAGACTTTCCATATACCTTAGGTTTTAGGACTATATTTATTGTGTAAAATAATGTTAACCTATTATACCTACGAAGAGTATAGTAGTTTGTCATTGCAATATAATCTTACCTTGAACAAGCTTTAATTGAAATAAATATGTGTTTATCTGAAGGTAGACATGATGCTAGTATCAGTAATTCAGAAGCAGTTTCAACTAAGCATTAACAAATCATTGCCTTTGGCTGTGATCTGACTGCTTGAGCTCATAATATCAAATTATTTTTCTCAATGAAGGTAAAATTAAACCTCAGATAACCACAACTCAAAAATTCCAGTTCTTTAATCAACATATGCTCTTTTTGAGCATCTCTCTTAGGAGAAAGAGATAGATGACAGTAAAACATTTCAAGGATTTTAATTTTTTTAAGTGTCCTTTCCCAGGCATATCCTAGGTTCTGTGTACATGTGGCCCAGTATTCTTTGATAATATCATCACAGTTCACCACATGAAAAATTCTGATTCAAAAACATAATCTTGCAGTACTTCTTTATCATAAAAGATGATGTTCATTACATGAAAACGTGGACTAATACATTCATTCCTAAAAAGTCTCAGTGATAAGTACAGAAAGGCTTCCTTTTATTGGGTGAGGTTTAATTGGATCATCTGTACTGTCCCTCCTAACTTTTTTTCTCCAATCAGAAGGCTTGAACCATAAACAGTTTTCTGGTTAATCTTTAGTAAATCAGAAATGCAGTTTATTAAAACACCTGATTCAACCTCTGGGAGCCTAATAACACATTGAGTGCATGTACTTTTGGTCAGAAGAATCTTTTTTTTTTTTTTTTGGCGGTACGCGGGCCTCTCACTGTTGTGGCCTCTCCCGTCGCGGAGCACAGGCTCCGGACGCGCAGGCTCAGCGGCCATGGCTCACGGGCCCAGCCGCTCCGCGGCATGTGGGATCTTCCCGGACCGGGGCACGAACCCGCGTCCCCTGCATCAGCAGGCGGACTCTCAACCACTGTGCCACCAGGGAAGCCCGGGTCAGAAGAATCTTTGACATTTAGTGACTATAGACATGAGAATGAGTCTTTATTTCCTGGAGCAATAGTTGATGCTTCTGCATTTCAAGTAAACAGAGTGAATTTTCAGATTTCTAGAGGTGTTGAAGGTATTTGTATTTCTCGACATGCCTGTGTGTGTGTGTGTGTGTGTGTGTGTGTGTGTGTGTGTGTGTAAAAACAAAGGTGGTGTTACTCTGAGATTTTATGCATTATTTTAATTTTTTTGCTAGGGAGATGCATTTCCATCCAGCCTACTTCCAAGTAGACCAGTATCAAACTCAATACTTCACATTCACCCCTGATTTTTTATAAAAGGCATTTTCCCACCTCAGACACTAATTATTAAAATTGCATGGTTTGCCAGGCAAACAAGACTCAGTGGTAGTATTTGAGCAACAAATCAATGAGCAAATATTGATGCAACACACATGCCACATGAGCATGACACCATCTGGGGTTCTGTACATGATTTATACAAGAAGGCAGAGCATCTCTGCCTTTAAGTGGCTCAAAATGTAATTAA